>NC_090931.1:879095253-880384896 GCF_040938575.1 Ambystoma mexicanum | reverse complement strand
ATGCTTGAATTCAAGAAGCAAGAGCTGCGGTTTAGGCAGCAGGAGCTTGAATTCAGCATAGCCAAACTGAAAATCGACCAGGCAGAAAAACAAAAAGACAGGGATCACCAGTTGGAACTGGCCAAGCTTCAGTTCGCAAATGGGTCCAAGGGTCCTGGACATGGTTCTGGGGCTTCCTCTCATCCACGGTTTCCAAAAGATCTGCTCAGTGTGTATGAGGAACGAAATGACATTATGGACTGGTTAAATGCGTTTGAGTATGCATGCGAGGTTCAGGAGGTTGATAATGCGGATAAGATTGCATGGTTACTCAGCAGACTGCCCCATTCTGGTTGCAGTGCCATTATGGAAATGTCGAAGGCTGAGCGCGCTGATTTTGCAATGTTGAAGCAGACTCTCATTTTAAAGTTTGGGAAGACTCCGACCCAATATTTGAAAAGGTTTAGAGAGTATAAGAAAAAGGAAGGTGGTACTTGGGTGTCGTATGTAGCTGAGTCCCTGAAAAACTTGACTGGCTGGGTTGAAGGTTATAAGGTTTCTACCTTCGAAGGCATGATCAATCTGGTCATGCTGGAACACATTTTTGCTTCTTCTTCCCCGGAGCTTAAGCAGCATTTGGCCGATTCGAAGGAGATAGATCCTAAGAAGCTGGCCATTGCAGCAGATTTATGGGTGTCACATCGAGTGTCCCATAAGGACAAAACTCATCCTGGTAAGCAGGAGGAAGGGAAAAAGTCCAAAGATGTGGAGGGTGGGGAATCTGCTAAATCTTCTTCCCATAAGGGCCACAAAAAGAAAAATAAGGGTAAGCCATCCGAGAACTCACAGGGTAGTGGAGGTTCGCCTCCGAAACAGAACTCTGGTTATAATAAGCCTCCCTACGTAAACAGACCCAATGGGGCTTGTTTTTCTTGTGGAGCAACTGACCATGTGAAGGGGGATCCCCGTTGTAAGGTTAGACCTTTGGGGGTCCACTCCGCTAATCTGGCCTTCTCCTCCTACGAGGAAGAAGAGATTACAGGAGCATCCTTCTCCTCAGACTCATTTCCCAGCGGAATAGAGGCTGAGGTAGTTTTAGTGTCCCTGGGTTCCTGGGAGCCTAAAGTCGCAGAGGCGTATGCTAGGATTCCGGATAATACCAAGCACTACTTTAAAGACAGTGTGCTGATCAATGGAGTGGATACTCCAGCTCTTAGGGATAGTGGGTGCAGTCGCACTGTAGTGGATTCTACCTTGGTAGACTCAGAGGAAGTTGCCAGAGCTACTCTGATGCCCACTAAGTTGGCTGACGGCCCCCTCCGTATGTTTCCCGTGATCCCTGTTAATCTAACTTTAAATGGTACAGCAGTTAGGATTCCAGTGAGCATTCAGAGAAACGTCCCGGGAAAGGTCTTGTTGGGCAATGATCTCAGAGCTCTAGGGCTCGTAGGAGACACTGCCGAAAGACCCTACACACGGTCTCAAGCACGGGCAGCATTGGCCAAGTCCAATACGCCGCCCCAGCCGAAGGGGAAACCCAAGGCGAAAGGAGTCAACAAGTCCCGACGGGGGAAAGAGAATATTCCCCCGAACTCGCCTACCACTGCGGTGGAGGGAGTTGGTCAATCGCCCGAGCCTGACGAGGAGGTGGCGATGCCTGAAGTGTTCGACCCCAACGACCATCCTGAACTAAAAGACTTGTTAGTTGAAGGAGGTCCTGATAGGGACGACTTCAGTAAGGGCCAACGTGAGTGCCCATCTCTGGAAGGCCTAAGGAGACAGGCCTGCTCCCAGCTTGAGGGTGAACCTCCTGGGTTGCAAAGGATTTACCAGGAAGGTGGACTCCCTTATAGTGAGCCCACAGAGTCTACAGAAGGAGACCATAGGAGGTTGGTGGTTTCCCTTGCTGTTAGGCCCTTCCTCCTGCAGTTGGCGCATGTCGTTCACCTTGCTGGTCACCTTGGTATGAAGAGGACCAAGCAAAGGTTATCTATGCACTTCTACTGGCCCAAGATGGGGGAGCAAGTAGAAAGTCACTGCAGGAGTTGTGCCGCCTGCCCGTTGTCTGGTAAGGTTGGTGCGACAATCCAAGCTCCGTTGGTACCGCTCCCAGTTGTGGGGGTACCATTTGAAAGGGTAGGGATCGACATCGTTGGTCCCCTTGACCCGCAAACATCCTCAGGCAATAGGTTTATCCTGGTGCTGGTCGACCATGCAACCAGGTATCCTGAGGCCGTCCCATTTACAACTGTAACTGCCAAGCCAGTTGCAGAAGCTTTACTCGGCATGTTTACTAGGGTTGGCTTCCCTAAAGAAGTTGTGTCGGATCATGGCAGCAACTTTATGTCGAAGTATAGGCAGGCTATGTGGAAAGAATGTGGGGTCACCTACAGGTTCTCTTCTGCATACCGCCCCCAGACTGATGGTCTGGGGGGGCGTTTCAACAGGACGTTAACGAGCATGATTGGGGCTCTGGAGGAGCCTCAGAGAAGAGAATGGGATCTTCTTGTTTCATGCTTACTGTTTGCCTACCGAGAGGTACCACAGGAGGGTGTTGGCTTCAGCCCCTTCGAACTTCTGTTCGGTCATCCCGTACGGGGACCCTTAGCCATTGTCAAGGAGGGATGGGAGATGCCCACTCCCCCTGTTACTACCAATGTAGTTGATTATGTGCTAGGGCTCAGAAAACGGATGGTACTTCTGATGGGCTTGGCTAGTGCTAAATTGAAGGCAGGGCAAGCGCTGGTGAAACATTGGTACGACCAGAAAGCTTCCCTCATCAACTTTACACATGGCCAGCAAGTCCTGATCGTGAATCCCATAAGGCCTCGAGCTTTACAGGACAAATGGTCAGGCCCTTACCCAGTGGTGGAGCCCCTGGGTGAGGTTAGCTATTCAGTGGACCCTGGAAGGCCTGGACAGGCTCTAAAAGTGTTTCACGTGAATAGGCTGAAGGCTTTCGTCCCAAGCGGCGAAATCGCAGCACTGCTATTGGCTTCAGACGTTGAGGAAGAGGAGTCTGAACCTCTCCCTGACCTGTTCCAAAGCAGTCCTTCAGAAAGCTCTTTTGAGGGTGTCCGAGTGGCCCCTCACCAAAATGGACAAGGCTCAGTGGTTTGCCTTGGACATGAAGTAGTTGGAGGGAGGAGACAGCCTCTATCCAGTAAGGTACCAGCGGTACAAGACTGGCCTACCCCCACTACGCAAACCCAAGTGAGAGCCTTCTTAGGACTCACGGGTTATTACCGCAATTTTGTGGCAGACTATGGCACCATAGCTGCTCCTCTGACTGCCCTCACAACTCCGAAGAAACCCAAGAAGGTAACTTGGACTGACGAGTGTGAGAAGGCCTTCAATGGCTTGAAAGACTCCTTGTGCCAGGCCCCTGTGCTCAGGGCCCCTGATTATCAAAGACCTTTTATCGTGCAGACGGATGCCTCTGACACTGGGATAGGAGCTGTACTATCACAAGTAGATGAGAAGGGTAAGGAACACCCTATCGGTTTTATTAGTCGCCAGCTTAAGGACAGAGAGCTCAGATGGTCCACGGTAGAGAAAGAATGTTTCTCTGTTGTGTGGGCCCTAAGGAAGCTGCGGCCCTACCTCTATGGGACCCACTTCACTGTGCAGACTGACCATAAGCCGTTAAAGTGGCTAATGAACATGAAGGGGGAGAATCCAAAGTTGCTTAGGTGGTCCATAAGTCTACAAGGCTTCGACTTCACTATTGAGCATAGGCCAGGTGTCCAACATAGCAATGCTGATGGGTTGTCCAGAATGTTTTACCGACCTGAACAAGAGACTCATCCAGGGGTGGATTAGTTCCCCCTGTCCATAGTCTGGGAGGGGCGAGTGTTAGGAAAGATTTCGTTATTGTAGGGAACTTTCCTTCCATGTGGCAACCCCTAAACTTTTTGCTATTGTTTTCAACCTGTTTTCTTGACTTTGCCAGAGAAGTGCAGCCTTCTGCTGTACTCCTCTGGGCTTTCGCTCCTTTCTTACGGGGAAACTGACATGCCCTTAAGACAGTCAGTACCGGGGAACGCTGTTTCCCGTAGTTTCTTTTATCGTGTCGCCATTTTAGTGCAACACGACACAAGAGGGCACTGTAAGCTAAGTTACAGCTCTCTTGGGTCTCTAGCCTTCTACAGACCCTAGACACTCTTATAGGATGGTTTTTGGATCGGTGCAAGTCATTCAGGGACTGGGCTGGTGGCAGCGATCATTTGGTTTATTTTGAGCTCCTTTTGCCGTTCTGAGCACCTTTTTGCCGCGAACACAAAAGGGTGGCCCGGCTACCCAAAATGGCCGGACCACGAGGCTCCTTTGTCTCGTCCACTGTCCGTCTTGCTCCCTTTACCTTCCCCCGGGTCAGGCGACCCGGGGCCTTCCTTATTTGGGCATGTAGTTTCCCGCGAAACACGGTTGCTTTCGCGGGCTTCTACATGTCGTTTGAGTGCCCCCAGGATGTGGGCTGGGCTGTCTGGTCCCAATACACATCCTGGGTGCCAGAGAGTCTAGGGTGGTGTGAATGCCTGGGACCACTGTGGTCCGTGATTGGTCCACGTATGGTATGTGTGTTGATGAGCGGATCTCCCATTGGCTCCCCTCCGTTTTGGCGCGAAGGGAACCGTGGATAAGAGGGAGCTGGAAACACCACTACCATGTCGATCTCCTGAGTTCTTACGAACCCAGGGATACAGGAGCCAAGTATCCTGCGAACACGAGGCTGGACCGAGGAATCGCTGGTGACCCCCTGAAGAACTTCTGCTCCTCATTGCTGTCGTCCGGTGAAGCCCTTTCCACCTAAGATCGAACAAGAAGGCCTGTACTGGCGCTTCGACCTATTGGAATAGCAGGACCAGCTATTCCCGGCACCTTCATCAACTCCTGCTGTAAGCCTTCGGAAGTGTCTCTGGGCCATCCAGTTGACTGACCAGCTTACTAAGGAGGCCTGCTCTGTAATCGCCGACAGGTTGGGTGGTGTTCTGAGTCCGGGGCATGCTCACACGCTTCGTTTGCTTAGCAGTCCTAAGCTAGAGGTGAGCGGTGCTCGTTTGGCTTGAATACACCCGGCCGTTCCGTTGCCCTGCTGTGGCGACAAAACTGTGCTTGTTTCTTCGATCGGGACGTCTTTTTACTCTGCACGACGACAAGACGTTCCCTGCTCTTCAGAACCTGCCAGAAGCTGCATCTATCGAGGAGAAGCTCGGGCCTGCTTGCTTCGGGGACCGGTGAGTAGATTAGCTAGGATCTGGTCGCCCTCCTGCAGTGCCCTTTGCTTTCCCCCGCTGTGAATACAGCACCCCTTGTCCGTACTCGCGCCCTGCTTCTGCCTCACAGTGGAGGCTGCGCTAGAGTCGCGGACCGTGTTCTCCTTCATTAGAGCTCCCTACAGAGCTGTTCAACGTCCTCCGAAGAGCTTCACCTTCTGCCCATTGGCACCGGCGTGTGCAGGTACTTTTGAGCGCTAGGCTCCACTCTTCGTAGGGATTGGACTACCATCCAGTTAGGGGCCTCAGAAGGCGGACATATCACTCGCATTGGTTCGCACTGCCTGTTTTCCTTCCCCTGCAGGTGGATAACATATTTCGTGCTGCTAATGCTGTGAAACTGTGTATTCTGTATATATATTGGGTGGATAGTGTATGTGTTGGTTTAATATCGTTGTATATTGCTGCTTTTACTGTGGTTATTAGTTTCAAGGCCTTATAATAAATGTGTATCTATTTTTGATATAAACAACTGTTTGGAGTAGTTTGTAAGCGCTCTTGCTTTGTGTGCTCATTGCGGGCTTTCAGTCACCCTCACCCCTCTTGAGACCTAGTCTTGACCGCCGCGATCGCTACCTTGATTGGTCTGGCTTGTCCAGAGGTTACCCTGTTCCAAGTAATTAGGTTGGCCTTCTGAACTTCTGCGCCACCAGGACAGAGTTCAGAAATCCGTCTTAACAGGCCTCATCACGAGTCTGGCGGTATCCCAGCGATAATACCGCTGGGATACCGCCAGCACAAATAACGTTACCTCTACTCAGTCTGGCAATATTCACACCAGATCACGAGTAGCGGTCTAATGGTTATTTCCCATTCCCCATTGGGTCCAGTGGACCCAATGGGGGTTTCATGGTGCTATTAGCACCGGTGCAATTAGCGCCGGTGGTAAAAGCACCGTAAATGAGTGGAAAACTGGATTTTTACCTCCAGCAAAAAGCTGGAGGTAAAACTCCAAACTTTCTGCCCAACTCATAATAGGGCCAGCCTTTAAATGTGGCAGTAACACAGTTACAGCTGCATTTAGGGGCTACCGCCCAACTCGTGATGAGGATTCTCTCTTATCGCCTAGAAGAGTGTACACACATAAATATCTACAAAAGGCAGACACACTAGCCATTCTGATTATAGTAACTTTCTTTTTGTTTTGTTGTTTGTATCTTATAGTTTGCATTGCAGTGAACGAGCTTGTTACTAACATTATAACCTGGCCACCATCTAGTGAAAATATCACAGGTATAACAACTGAAAGAATGGAAAGTATAATAATACCTGAAGCATTTCCTGAAGCAAGTATACTAATTAGAAGATTAAAATGAAGTGTGCCACATGACGGCAGCCACTTGAGAAAGTATTTTGATAATTCTCTTCATGTTAATAATAACATGTGGTACAAGCATGTGAGCGAGGTCGGGAGAGAAAAGTCTGGTGGGAGATGCTTTGTCTGCTTTCTCATCCCGTATGCCATGAGCGACTCTAGAGTATTCAGAGCAATAGAAGTACCTACAAAAGTAGCACATTCCCGGACACATCTCGCATGACATATGCATGACACAGGGACAATTCCAGGGACAAAACTGCTTCCCTACCTGGGATAACAAAAGCAGACTCTCCATGTAAGGAGAATTTTATAAAACAAATGCCCCTGATGATCAGTTCTAAAACACAACATAAGACAATGAAATATATACCATCAGGTCCAAAAAGAGGAGAGATTAGAATAGAAGATCACAAACTGTTGCAGTGTAAAGATGCACAAGGAAAGGTAATACTTGGTTGCTGTGATAGAGGCCAGCTGCAAATAAAAGGGAGTGCACTTACCACCGAAAGCACTGCCAGTGCTAGAGCAACCGGAGGAGGTTGTGCAAAATGCAAACATAGAATTCCTTGAAGAATGGTCTAAATATACGAAATGGCTCACCTGCGTAGAAGATGAGGGAGGACAAGTACCCACAATATTAGTGAAAGATGCTACCCTGGCTACAGAAATCATGGCACGATGAAAGTCTGAATGAACATGGGTTGCTGACATGTTTTTGATGTACCAGGCATGAAATTAGTCACAGCTGTACTAATGGACCACTGTTGGGTTTGTGGTTCAAAGGCTTACCTGCAGCTTCACCCAAATTTGCGAGGGCTCTGCTCCACAGTGATAGTAAGTGCACCAGCACTGGCGGTGCCTCAGAGTGAGGTGCAGATTGGTGATTGCCCCCTGATGAGTAAACATGTCAGAAATAAAAGGTCTCTTATCCTAAAACATGTCAAAAGGGGAAACTACTTTTTGGCAGCAACAATGGAGGCCTATAATGACATACCAGGCGAACACAAACTGTTCGACAGAGCAGCAATCTACCTCCTATCTTGCCTCCGGCTTGCAGGCAGAGGTTAATGCCAAATGGTTGTGGATAACCAGATGAGAGCTTTTGCAAACAATAAATGCAGCTGTTAAAGGATTTAATGCAGTAAAAATAGATATGTCCTTGATCTGATAACAACCACGGAGAGAGGCTTTTGCTCAAAAAATGGGCCATCTTGCTGTACATACGTACCATCAAACGATGACAAGAATGGGACCCTTACAGAGGCTATAATTGCCTTAAAAGAACTGCACACTAAGATGGTGTCAGAGGTGGAAGACATTGAACATGATGATTGGCTCAATTATCTATTCTCATTGGTACCCAGCTGGTTGGCAAACACATTAAGATAATTATTGGCCATACTGGTACTGGTCTCTGCAGCTATTTGTGTCTTGAAAATAGCACTGAGCAAATGTTAAAAGGCAGGCAAAAAAGGCATTGGAACATAGATGTCCAAGTACATGAGTATACACAAACAGATGAACTGCCCAAAATGTACACCTCAGATCATCATATTGGTCTTCCTGGGACACCGTCTCAGTGTCCCATTGACCCCCCCAATTACACCAAACACTGGGTGGATTGTGACACTGATGGGGATTGCTGCTTTATGACTTGCGGACCAGAACAATATGTGGCACAAAGAGGCAGCTTGAGGGGGGTTAGGAAAATGTGTATACCCAAAGATGAATATCCAGGAATGGGAAGCAGTATGGGGGTGGTCCAAGACTGGACCAGAGAGGGGAGTGTAATGGGGCAGATCAATACACAGGTAATACCCACTGCCTCTACTCAGATGAGCATGCAAGTACCGATTCCAACCCCTACCCCTTGCCAGTACCGTCCAGGTGAGAAATGTTACCAGCCGAGACAACCCTACCACCCCAAGAGTCTGGGGATGAAAGAAGGAACCAACTAAGACCATGAAGTGTCATTATAAATAGAATAGATATTGTAAAAAGTAGGGTGACAGGTAGTTGTCACTATACATATATGCAGAGATAGAAAATAAGTAGATGACTATATAGATTTAGACACATAGACATGAAGAATACTTGCACATAGACATGAAGGACATATGCATGCAGCCATGAATGATATATGTACGTAGACAAAAAGAACATACACATGTGTATATTCATCCCCTAAAAACATTAACATGTACGAGATGCAAGGCACAACATGATGAAGTATGAACAAAAGTGCAGCCATTTTCCTGAAAACGCAGAAGCTATAGCAAGTTTCAGAAGTAGCAAGGCCTCCGAATTCAAAGTGCTGAATTTACAAAAACATTTGTATTAGGGAAACTCGTGCAGAGCCCAAGTAGTAGCTTACGATCAGATCCAAGGTCAGAAACTAGGAAGGGAGTAGTGGATGAACGAAACACAGGCACAAGATAATGATTCACAAGGCGAGCATAGGAAGACTCCCCAGTTAATCATTTTTAATAAGAGCACAAACAAACCATTGGTGGCCAGGTGCACAAGAGCAATAAGACAAAAGACCAAACAGAAAGTAACTGACTAGCGCAGCGCCATGAGTGGCGACAAAGAACACAACATGCACATTAGGATTAGCCAAACTCTTAATAATTAGAAATGTGCATTCAAGAAACTCGTGCAGAGCCCAAGCAGTAGTTTATGATAAGAGCCAAGGTCAGAAACAACGAAGGGAGTAGTGGATGAACGAAATGCAGGCACGAGAACGGTTCGCAGGGCGAGCAGCGGCAGACTCTCTGCTTAATCAATTTTAATAAGAGCATAACCAAACCATTGGTGTGTACAAGAGCAGTAATCCAAAAGACCTAACAGAAAGTTACTGACTAGCGCAATGTGTGGCCACAAAGAATACAACATATACATAAGATTAGCCAAACTCTTAATAAATAGATGGAAATCACTCTCAAACACAGTACCCTAACACGTGACCCAGATGTGAGGAATTCGACCATCCTCACGGTGGGTGTGCTCTAACCTGGGCTTTTTGGAAATTTTATATGAAATAGAATGAGGGTAGGTCAGCCTCTGCACATAGTTTCCTATGCTTCTCACTGCATGACATAGACATAGATCTGTGTACTCTGGGTGGACACAGCCTACAGGCGCAGTCCTCCCTGTCACATTTAGTTGGAATGTGATACCCAGGAGTACATCAAGGCATCTCAAAAGTGGGAGGGCAAACCTTCCCTCTGCCATGGCAAGCCTATTTAAATATCTCTATGGATCTGCCCTATCCTTTGTTGGCTCTGCTGGTGGCAGTGACACATTCTGATTAGAGTTAATTTAAGCAGGCCCACGAGAGGCCTGGTCGCCGGGCTAACAAAAGACAGGAAACCCCAACACATTTGATATGCTTTTATTTTATTTTATTTTAATATTTATTACACGCCACATGGCCATAGGCCTTAGAGCGCACATGAAGAACAGACAGAAAAGAGACAACAAAAGTCATTTGTCAGGCAGGGAGATCAGCGGCCGTAGATGTCTCCTTGGTTATGATATGATATGATAGGTTATTTATAACGTGCTTAATACCCAGAGGTTTCTAAGCGTGGACCTGGGGATCGAAGATGCGTTGCTCCATGTCGTCTTGCTTCCAAGGTAAGCATGTTGCCCCTGAGCTATCTTCCCAAGTTCTCTCTGCCTCAGTGTATTCCATCCAATGTACCAGATATTGGAGAGTTCCCCTTCTCTACTGGGAGTCAATGAATCTAGATACTTCGTACTTCGTTGGTTTTGGAGGTGTAAGTCCTCTGTGACTGGGTATTTTACACGGGTATGGATCGGTGTGGTATTCTTTGAGAAGCGAGGAGTGAAACACCGGGAAGATTCTTCTTAGGCTTGGTGATGGATGAAGTCGGAATGCAACTGGATTGACTTTAGAACTTATAGCAAATGGTCCGAGATACCTGGGGGCAAACTTTCCTGACTGAACTCATCGAGGTGGAAATTTGGTGGATAGCCAAACCCTTGTTCCTTGATTCCATGTAGGATTGTAATTTCTTTTCCTGTCGGCCTGAGTCTGATAGTTCTTTCTGTTGTGCTCTAGGCACTGTAGGGCAGTCCTTTGGGTTTCTTTGTGATTGGACAACATCCGATCGATAGCAGGAGTCTTGATAGAAGTCGATAACGAAATGGGCAGATGATGAGGATTGTAGCTGTAGGTACAAAAGAAGGGACTCATCCCTATGGCCAAATTTTTGGTATTGTTATAAGCGAATTCCACCATAGAGAGGTACTCAGCCCAGTCGTCCTGTTTTTGATTGCAGAAACAATTAAAGTATTGCTCAAGAGTAGCGTTCAATTGCTCTGTCTGACCGTTGCTCTGAGGGTGGTACCCGGATGAGAGCCCTGTTTGCATTCTGAGATGTTTACGTAGAGAAGCCCAGAAAGATGAGGTAAATTGAGAACCTCGGTCAAAGACTATAGTGCGGGGTGTACCGTGGATACAGACTATGGGCCTCATTACACGGTAGGCGGTAAGGGTTTACCGGTACCGGTATTTTACCGGTACAGGTAAACCCTTACCGCCTTACTACGAGGTCCCTTTGCGGGTTGGAGAATTTAACGCCTGCTTTTTGCAGGCGTTAAAAACCAACCGCAAAGGGACCAGGGAGCTAATTACGGTACCGCAATTTGCGGTGCTGTAATAAGCACCTTCCCCATTCCCATTATGCCCTATGGGGCAAAAATGGAGAAGGGTAATGGGGGAAGGGGGAATTACCACCCCACCAACCTTGGAACAGGGCGGTAATTCCCCTTTCCACCAAGGCGGTGCCGGTATTTTACCGGCATGGACCAAGGTGCTAATAGCACCTTGGTCCACCGCCGTCTGTATAATGAGGCCCAATATCTCTGAGAAAAACCTCAGCTATTTCAGGTGCGGTCGGAAGACCATGGAGAAGAGAGAAATGGGCGAGCTTACTGAAAGTATCCACTGTGACCATTATTGCTGTATAGTGAACTAGGTAAAGTTCCTATTAATAATTGGAACTCACGTCCCCTGCACACCATTAGGAATTGGAAAACATCTAATCAAAATTTGACCAATTTCAGTTATTTGTCACAAATAGGTTTTAGGGATTGATATATTCAATGAAAGCAACTTTCGATTTCACTTAAAGGATCAGAAACTCAAAAGTTCATTTGAAAAGAATTTTTTTCTCATTCGTGTATTTGTATGTTTTCAACATAGACAAGAAAAATATATATTTACATCTATATATATCTCTACACACAAGAGTTTCAATCACTCAGTGTTCAAAATGCAAAGAATTAATAGTTACACTTCACAATAAATTAAACAAAATAAGTTAAGTAAGCAAAACACAATTTCAAGAGCTCTACGCGTTTCGAAACGTTGCCTAAAACCTATTTGTGACAAATAACTGAAATTGGTCAAATTTTGATTGGATGTTTTCCAATTCCTAATGGTGTGCAGGGGACGTGAGTTCCTATTATTAATAGGAACTTTACCTAGTTCATTATATTGCTGACTTTTTGATACCAGGGTCATTTGTTTTCTCCCCGGCACCCTAGAAAACTTACTGAGATCTTAGCAGTCTGAGGAACTCAAAATTATTCAATCTTATGTGTAAGTATTCTTTATTTGAAACAAGGGTGTGCAGTTTCTCTTTGGTGGTTCTCCATTATTGCTGTATAGCCTTGGGAAGGAGGGAGTTCCACTATGAAATCTCTGGGCACATGGTCCCAAGGCTTTGAAGGTAGAATTTCTTGTTGTAGTAGACTGATAGGTTTAGAGGTGGAGTCCTTGTTGGTGGCCCAGACAGGACAAGTAGCCATATAAGTTTTAAGGTCCTTGTTGAGAGTCGGCCACCAAAAGTTCCTGGATACCATATCCAGCATTGCCTTCTGACCCTTGTGGCCTGCCGTTGGTAGATAATGACACCAGGAAATGACCTGGGTTTGGATTTCAGTGAAAGGCAGGAACAACGGCTGGTTTCAGAAGTATAGCCCATCGATCTCTTGTAGTAGAGGTGTGAAGGATACCCTTGTAGAACTTGATTTCACATCTCAGAGAAAGGTGTTGACCGTGACTAGGATCCTCTTGCCTGGCAATAACTTCTCATGGCTCTGAAGTTCCCCAGTCGTGACTTCCAGACTGCGAGGTAGGGCTGGCTCAGGTGTTCTCTCTGCCTGGGAAATAGGTAATGTCGAAATCGAATAGTGAAAAATAGTACGCCCAATGGCGATGACAAGAGTTCCGTAAGTTAATGTGGTCTGTGCAAACCACAAAACGGTGGGCTGCTCCTTAAAGTAGGTGTCTCCATTCAACAAAGGCTTGCCAAATTGCTAGCAGCTCCTTCTCAAGTACAGAATAGTTGCGTTCACTAGACGTGAGAGTCTGTGAATAATACGCTACAGGGTGTTCCAATCCATCTTGAGAAGCCTGTAGTAAAGCTGCACTAAGTTCTCCTTCTGAAGCATCGGTCTCCACAATAAAAGGTTGAGACTGGTAGGGTTGGGCTAGTATGGGAGCAGTTGTGAATGCAGACTTTAAGGTGTGAAAGGAGTCATCCGCTTCTTTGTTCCACTCAAACTGGACCCCATTTTACAGAAGTGAGATGATAGGTAGAACCTTCTCAGAGAATCGAGGAATAAAACGCCTGTAAAAATTGGCCAGCCCCAGGAAGCATTGGATGTCCTTAACGTTCCAGGGTTCCTGCCAGTGCAATACAGCCTTGATCTTCTTAGGATCCATTTGGATTCTGTCCCCGGAGACAATGAACCCAAGGTAAGAGACTGACAAGGCCTCAAAGCAGCATTTTTCCGGCTTGGCCAGTAAATGATGGCAGTCCAGATGATGTAGGACTTCCTGAACATGTTTCCTGTGTTTTTGAAGAGAAGAGGAGAAGACGAGAATATCTAAGTAGACTACGGCGTAGGTATACAGGATGTCAGAAAACAGCTTGTCCAGTAACCACTGGAACACTGCTGGGGCATTCACAAGACCAAATGACATTACTTGATATTCATTGTGTCCCGGGGCATTCACAAGACCAAATGGCATTACTTGATATTCATTGTGTCCCAGCGGTGTCTGGAATGCGGTCTTCCATTCATCCCCGCTCTTAATCCCTAACAAATTATAGGCCCCCCTGATGTCTAGCTTGGTGAAGATAGTAGATCCCTGCACGGCTTCCAGGACATCTTTGATCAAATGCATGCAATATCTATCACACACTGGGATATGGTTGAGGCTGCGGTAATTGATGCAGGGGCGGGGTTCTTGAGTGTCCTTCTTAGGGATAAAAAATAGTGAGGCTCCTGCTGATGACCGTGATTCCCGGATAAGCCCATTTTGCAGATGTGCCTCAAGATACTCTTTGAGGGCCCTTCTTTCGGGCAAAGAGAGGGGATACATGCGGCCAAATGGTACAGAGGTAGTAGGAATTAAATCGATAGCACAGTCTTCTGTTCTGTGAGGAGGTAGGGAGCAAGGAAGCTGATCTTCGAAGACCTCGGAATATTCTTGATAGTGCGATGGAACTGTTTGAACTACAGATGTGGATAACGAGATCTTCATCCCTTCTTGCGGGGCTGGAACTGATTGCGAGAAACAATGTTGGCTGCAGTAGAGGGAGTTGCATTGAATGGTGTTTGTGGTCCAGTGGATGTCGGGATTATGCTGGCGCAGCCAGGGCATGCCTAGTATCACTGGAAATTGAGGCTGCACGAATGACATCAAATACCAATGCCTCCTGGTAGAAAACAAAGACACCGTGATAGAGTCAGTTTCCAGCACGATGGGTCCTGAGGACAACGGAGTCCCATCTACCCCTTTGACAGGGATGGGTCTTGACTTTTCATGCAAGGGTATCTGAGCTCCTCAGCCCATTCGATATCAATAAAATTGGCTGTGGACCCGCAATCCAGCATGGCCAGTACTTCCAGAGGGTGTAAGGAACCAACCTGCAGTGTGACCAGAAACACCATAAGTCTTTTGTCCTCCGCTTGTTGAGTGTTATTACAGGGTCTGTGTGATCACTCCCGATCATATCCCTGTCTAGGATCGGGGTGGAGTGTTTCCCGAGTGGCATAGTGGAACCTCAGGGCAGTTTCTTAGTAGGTGTTTTGAAGAACCACAATACATGCAGAGCCCTTGCTCTTTACATCTCTTGCGTTCTTCGGGGGCATGAGGGGTCCCCTGGCTGGTCCAATCTGCATAGGTTCTTCGCCTGGTGGTCTATCCGTTGGAAGAGGATGTATTGGTGTCGGCAACAGGTATGGCTTGGCTCTTCTTCTCTCTTGGCAGCATTCAGACAAGCTGATCTCAATCTGTAAGGCCAACGTCGCTAAATCCTGGAACGTGGCAGGTCTTGCGACTCTGGATAACTCGTCTTTAATGTCCTCATGGAGTCCCCACCTGAACAAGGTCTGCTGTGCAGAATCTGGCCATCCTGCGTCTACTGCCAACCTCTGAAATGCAGAAACATAGGACTGAACATCTTGTGTTCCTTGTTTGAGGTCCAACATGGCTTCATAAGAGGAGTACTGAACCTCTGGTCTGTCGAACCTAGCCATGAACTGCTGAGTAAAAGCGACGTACTCATTCATAACTGGGTCAACACTGGTGATAAGAGGGGTAGCCCAAGCCAGAGCATTCCCAACAAGATTAGAAATAAGAAATCCTACCCTGGCCCGATCCAATTCGTAAGCCTTTGGGCGAAAAGTTAAGTATACTAAGCAGGCATCCAAGAACTCCTTGAGATGTTGTGAGTTTCTGTCGAACTTGCCAAAAGGGAAGGTCAATGGTGACCGATCTCCTCTGCTGTCATCACGGACTGCAATCTGCTGCCGTAAGGCTATATTCTCTGCTCGTAGGGACTGTACCTCCACAGTTAACCCTTACAGAGCCGCCACTAGTTCCTGCTATTGCTTCAGCAATGCCATGGGTTCTTTTTGGCATTGCACACTCTCAGGCTTCTGAGTATCTTCACCATGATCCTTCTCCTCAACTGGTTCATCTGTGGAGCTTTCTTAGGCTTTAGTCTTTTTCTTTCTGCTGGTCTTCTTCAGTTCTTATCCCTTACGGTCTTTCTTCTCGAATAGGTAAGGACGTGCTCTGCCGGAGGTCACCTTGACCGGGTGCTGTAGCTCCAGACAAGGGGGACCTTGGGGAGCACGCCCCTTTCTGGAAAAAAAGCCTTTCGGCTGAAAAAACCCTGTTGTACCAAAATGCAGGTACTGAGTTTGTAGGCATTTCGTAGTAGACAGGGATAACCCACAGGGGTGTCTTCTGTAACGCTCTGCACAGTAGCCCAATTATATCCTGGCTACAGTCAACTCCAAGTAGAAGGTCTGGAAAGTTGAGAAGCAGAGAAAGGTTTGCTACCAAGCAGCCGGAGCAGGAGAAGAGTAGCGAGAGAGATGGAGAGTGAGCATACCCCGTAATGGCTCCTCCTCAATCATGGAAGAAGCAGAACACGGAAAGCAGGAGGAAAGCTCTGCTCAGAGAAAGACACAGAGACAGAGAGCCGGGAAGCCGGAGAAGGAAGAAACGAAACCCTGGAGGTAAGCGGGGAACGTGAGAGAGAGAGAGCGAGCGTTATGGGAACCAGAGAGCCAAAAGGGAAAAAATGTGACCGCTAAGGAGGAAGAACTGAGCGGCACGGGGGTCAAGCAAAGAAGACAAGAGGAGGTCAAAAGAAGGATAGACAGAGTCACTAGGGTCTCACTGGAGTAGAAAACGTAGGTTGCAACGTGCCGAGCCACGCGCTGTATGGGATGAAATACAGGTGGTGGCCATATTGGAAGTATTAGAATGCGTCTAGTGTTACGGGGGAGCGTGACAGCTGCTAGAGGAACTGCCATTGCTGCCACCGTTTTCATGGGTGAAGCGTGAAAGTAAGGCAAATCTTGCTGTAAGTGAGGCGCAAAGCTGCAATAGAAATACCTACACAGCACAGAATACCTGAAGGTCAGTGTTTACAGGAGTAAGACGCTGATGTGTCGATTCTGGCCATGACTGGGGAAGACTGGGCTTGTCTCAGGTGCCCCAGCGCAGGTGCGCCAGATAAAGTGATTTGAGGAGCCTGGGGCTTCTGGGAAATGTAGTTTCCCTGGCCCAGTAGCTCAAGCAGAGTGCACAAAGCCAAATGCTGCTTTTAAAGTGAGTAGACTAACCTCACATGCAGCCAGGCACACAATCCACAGAACGTGATGGAATCTCACAAAGTGATTACAAAAGTACTTCAATTTCAATTCAAGCTCACCAAACACACATTCAGTTTTGGCAGAAGCAAAATAAGACACACACAGATGCAAAAAAGAAAGAACCTTAAAGCGTGCCCCACAGCAGATTAAGTAGCTGGGGAAGACTGGGCTTTTCTCAGGTGCCCTTGCACAGGTGGGCCAGAGCGACTGATTTGAGGAGCCTGAGGTTGCTGGGAAATATAGTTTCCCTGGCCAAGTAGCGCAAGCAGAGTGCACAAAGCCAAATGCTAGTTTTAAAGTGAGTAGACTAACCTCACATGCAGCCAGGCAGACAATCCACAGAACGTGATGGAATCTCACAAGTGATTACAACAGTACTTCAATTTCAATTCAAGCGCACCAAACACACATTCAGTTTTGGCAGCAACAAGATAACACAAACACAGATGCAAAAAGAAAGTGTGTCAACCTGATGTCAGCTCCCGCCCCTCAGTATCAAGGGCAGTGAAGTGGCATGTCTGGTACATGTGTTTACAGTAGGCAACCCCTTCAGGGGGACCTCATTCAGAGGGTAAGAGTATGTGATTTGATGTACACAGAAAGTCTGTTGTTGCCACAACTTCAAGGGAGACTGGCCTTTAATCAGGAACCAGTGAGAGCTCAATAAACACCCTTTGATCCACAATGGACAGGAAAATGGGTGGGACTTAGTAGTACATGTGTTCACCCCTTTACCTTTCCTGTTGCAAAGCAATCTGGTTATGACCTCAAACATAACAGAAGATTGTTGGTGGGGACCCAGGATTGGATCATTAAGGTAGGCATAGCCTACACCAATCACCAGGGCCCATTTGGCGTTAAAAGAGGGTTCAGTCCCGCATTTCGCAGCTCATCTGAAGACTTCACAAGGTATAATAAGAAGAACTCATTTGAACCCTGGCTAAAGGTACAGTTTGCCTTCCAGCTTCCGCCAGTGAAGGAAGACCAGGATTTAGGAGGGAAGCAAGATCCCTCCCTTAAACATCTCCCAGGGAACAGAGGAGATGCTGAACCTAGAGGACCCTTCCACAGCTCCAGAACTGGTACCCAGCCAGCACACAGTGTGCCCTGCTAGGCTCTACAAGCAAGCTTCCTAGGTGGGAACTGCCAGAGAGTCTCTGGACCAAGGACAAGGAAGTTGCCTGCAACACTCTCCCCAGCTTTGGGCCATCCGCCTCAACGGACAACACACAACACAAGCCCAGCGAAGAAGCTAGGAGGAGTGCACTGACAAGGATCAACCAGCAAGATAGTGTTGACCAATTAGTTGTCCGTATAATGATGTAATTGAAATAGTGGTTGTAATTGGATGGGTCTAGGTGGAACCATCAGATAGGTATCCACCAATTGAGTTACCAACCCCTATGTATCATATACATAGTTTGAGCCATTAAACAACCCCATTTCCCCGTAGGTTTTGTAAATTGTTAAGTGTAATGTGACGTCATTTCTGATGTAATTCTGTAACAAAAATTGCTTGTAATTGTTAGATAAGAGCTGCGAGAGGAGATTTGTGTGCGCTGTCCCAGCTTGCATTAGTTGTTTGAATAAAGCTTGGTTTTGACGTGCACCTGAGTCCTCCATCATCGAGTATGTCTCCTGACTGATTTTGTGATCCTTTGTGCCTCCTTAACAAAGGAATTGTTCAAAATGAGCCGTAACGTAAACGAAATGTGTAAAGACCTTACACAGGACTTTTACACATTTTTACATACACATGCACACCCGTATATTGCCACTTTTGTCTGGGAATCATACAGTCATTTATATTCATTTTTTCTGAGGCTGTGCCTATTAGTTTCCCAGGATCATATACATATATTCAGAGTTTATGCTTGTATGCTTATATTCAGAGGCTCCCTTTATCAGGACATCTCTCAGTCATATGCATTTATTCAGAGGCTCTGGACCATATGTATATATATATGTTCAGAGACTCCTGTACGAACATCCCAATGACAGAAAAATGCATTCTGAATATACACCTGTATGATTATCTCAGAGTCTATACAACTGTTCAAAATCTCTTTCTATCTGGGCACCCCAGCCATGTCCATGTTTTCTGAGGCTCAGCAAGTGTGTATCAATATTCCAGGGACACTTGCATGTATTCAGCTGCTCTACCTGTAAGAGTGTATATGAATATCCCAGGGCCGTACACGTGTTTTCATAGGTTCTACAGGTTCTGACGTTATGAAATGTGGGTGCATTTAAAGGCCCCAAACAGAAGTCCCTTTCACCTGAATGGCAGGCATTTAAACCCTGAAACAAAAACGGCCTGACTTTTGCTTTTCACATGAATGGCAGGCATTTAAAAACAGCAACGCAACGGCCTGGCTTTTGCTTTTGTTTCATGTAAAGTTAAAGAGCCATGTGAAAAGGGGCTTACCTATCACTCTCAATGGACAAGCTGCAGTTTCATTTACAAAAGAAGGAGGAATCAAAGAATCCTGTAACATGGAAAACAGGATTTTTCAACTCTGAAAGCAAAAATGGCCTGCACATGTGTTTGCAAATAAAAACGGCTTTAAAAAGACAAAATGGGGAAAATATCACTGCTCACAGAAAAATGTCAAAAAAGCAAAACATGATGTGTGGGCTGACCAAAGCAATCTATATTATGTTTTACCCACCAAAATCCAGTGACATGTGAAGAGACACTTTAGTCTTCAAGGAAAACCTGTTCTGGCAGGGGGCAAAACTTCACAAAGGAAAGCCCCACTTCAGCTGGATGTCGCATCTCACATCTAATAGCCCGCAATAAAATGTAGTCCTGCTGAAGGCGTCAAAATTATGTATCCTCCAGACCTACTGACTAGGGAAGCAAGGACTTCAAGAGAAAGCCATCCTTGACTGGAGCATGACTAAAAGGTGTGAATCCGCGTGGCACCCACTTCAAAGAGCACACACACTAACTTCAAAGAAACTCATAAAAACCTCTGGTCACAGGCTGGCCCAGGGGGACAGATGGCAGTGGGTGATGAAGCAGCCTTTCCATTTGCTGAACAGGAACACTCACAATTAATTTAAAAAACGAATTAATTTTAGGTATTTTGCGCAGCAACCATACTGTGGATTGATTTCAGTTTTATACCATTTTTTATGTAATTTCCAAGTGGTTTTGGGGGTATGAAATGTATCTACCTGTGACTCTGGGAACTTTAATAGCCAGTTAGACTAGGTTTCTGGTTGATCTGAACATGTTACAAATGTAAGAGTTGGTAAAAAGGTGGAAACTGAAATTAGGGATATGCTGAATAACTTACATCGTCATAACTGTTGTGAATTTTATGGAAATGACAAAAATGTGACACATCGCCATGCTACAGCGTACAGATTTGGCGGTCAGCTTATCTAATTCCCCATGATCAGCTAAAACAGAAAATATGTTTTGTATAGCCGTTGCTAGTACAATTATGTAGTTGTGATACATAACTCGTTTTTTCCAAAAAGTTGAAAGGAAAACAAATGATGATGACAAATGGGAAAAGACAGATGTTGCTCCAAGCCCCTAAACCAATCCTGACTGGGGGCTGAGAGAGAGTGTAACTGTCCAATCCCAGTGGCAGGGATTATTGCAGGGTACTTCCCCATGACTGTACAAATTAGTGATGTCATTTCTGCTATACAAGGGGGACTGCACTATGACAGACACACACAAAACAATGGGGAGACAGAAAAAGGAGGACGACAGAGAGAAGGCTGCTGAAACTTACCATCTTTGAGAGTTTACTGACCAGACCCCTGCCCTATCTTTCCAGAGTGTCTTGAGTTGCAGCTGGCTTTCCTGAACCTTAAACAAAGGCTTGCTATGTAAGTAGCAATAACCCCAGCCCTAAATTGCATAAGCCCTTCATTCTTGTGGCATTGCATCCAATACTTCCCCAGTGAAAATTCCCCATTGAAAACCCCATTTGCCACGGCATTTTAGTCCCCTCCCTACTGAAGAATCCTTTGTTTGCCTGTGTAGTTCAGTCATCTCCCCATAGAAGAATCTCTTCTGTGCCGGTGTATGTTAGCATATCCCCATTGAAAACCCCATCCTTTGTCTGTGTAAATCCTTAGTATTCTTGTAATTAAACCAATGAATTCCCCCATTGTATTTCTCAGGATTGGTGGAATTCGAAACCAGCAATCTTTTTCCCAGTATTTTTGTTAATTTTTATAGTTATAAAGTTTTGTCCCAAAAGAATGAATCCCATTGTGATCTGAGAAACAAATTTGTCCCTGTGTTGAAATTGTGCCCTGATAATTGAATTTCCATTTGCCACTGTCATTCCTCTTTACATTTGCTATCTAAACCCAAAACCGATTTGCCTTGTGTTCACTACCCCCTTTCCTAGAGCATACCTGTCATTTGCAGCCTCAGTAGAAAACAAATTCCATTTGCATTTTCTTTTCCATTGAAAATAAGCTTACCAAACCAAAAACGATTTCCATTTTCTGTTCCTCTTTCCCTATTTTGTGGTCAAAAACGATTTTTCATTTGCATTCTTTCCATTACACACGTGTGTTGCATATTCTAAACATCGATTTCCTCCTTCTGTGCTGATTAGTATTCCCAAAAAGCTCTGCCTGTCTTTCTAAACATAAACAAGCAAATTCCTTGTGTTTCCATCTCTTTCCTCTAGCAGTTGTGTGAAATAATAGAAAACACCATTCTTCCAATGGTGCTCCACAAACTGATTTTCCCCTGCGTTGCTGGCTCCCCATTTTGTTTCTGTGGGCACCACCCCAAAACCGATTTTCCCCCCTGTATTCCTACTCCCTGCCACTGCCTTCCATTCAAAGAAATAGAAATCCAATTGATGTTTGGGGGTTGGGTGTCGCAGGGGGAGTGCTTAACCTTCATGCAATCATTTTGAGTTGAATGGTTTTGTCTTGCTTTGTCATCAATAAAAGGAAGTAGTATCACATTATATCTTAACCTGGTTGCCTTCTATACGTCTTTGTATTTGTGTTGCCACAACATTGGTGGCTGTTGTAATTGGTTGATTTTCCTTTGACATTCAATAATACATATTTTATTGATACACACCGGCCTGGTTCCTAGTTCATTGTGACACGGGGTGTTTGTGGAGGTTGGGTGCGAGACGGTTTGGAGGCCTACTCAAAAAGAATCCGTAATATACAAAAAAAATAAAAAGAGTTTTATTGTGTGCCACATTCATTTCAGGGGAAGGAATTCCCTGGCTTGTGTGTGCTGTGTGATAAACCGTGACAGAAAGCCTATACACATAGAGATTCTCTTTATCTGGGCATCCCACAGTTATGTACATTCAGAGGTTTGCCATGTTTGAATATCCCAGGGCCATAAGCATTTACTCAGATACTCTGTATGTAAGAGTATCCCAGAACCCCATATATGTATTTGGAAGCCCCCTCTACTTGAGTTTCAAATAGCCCTGTGCATGTATTCAGGGCCTGATTCACAGAGACTTTTTGAATGGGATTGCGCCATTATGAAACGCTTCTGTGAATCAGACCCTCAGAGTTTCGCTGCCATCAGTGCCTCAGCCTGCATGAGTCTGCCAGAGCCACGTGTATATATTCTGAGGCTCACCCTATAGCCGGCTCTGATCAGTCTTACCGAGCAGCCGCTGACCAGACTGCCTGTTTGACAAACGCTGCAATGCCCTCGCGGGTGACATATCGATGCCTGACCAGGTTACAAGAACCTTAAAACGACATAGTACACTGGTCCTTTGCCTACACGTCGGCGCAGATTTAACCAACTGGGGGAGTCAAGTCTGCAGGTACAGATGCCACCTGTGTACCTCCAATGGATAGAGAAAAAGTGAAGGTTCAGACCAGGGAGCAGTGCTTAAGTATTTATTAGCCGTGTATCGACAGGCTGACGTCAGATTGAGACAGGTGATGACTGACCTCCACAACGCGGCAATCCATTCATTCATTTTTCCGGTGTCAGCAGTTGACTGGCCCAAGTGCACTTATATGCATTTCAAAAATAAGGCTCCCCCCTGTACCGGCCTTCCACGTTGCTCTTCGGTCCCTGTCTGGACACATTGAGGCCTTGTTTGATAGATGTGTCCAGCCCTTGGAGTTTCTCCAAGTTTTACCAGGTTCCATTTTCCACTCCCAACATAAACAGACGTTCTTTCTGCCCTGAAGAAGGCTGGGTTCGCTGACTAAGACAGAGCCAATGCAGCCGAAAACTCGAGTAAGCCATTTATTTACCAATCGGAAATCAACTTAAGAAGATTTGTGACTAATTTCTAGCCAGAATGATGCAGTTTTTTTCTGCCCGGGTGGCTTTTTGATGTATAACAGGCAACCTTTGCATTGATATATGGCAGTTCGATTAAGTGCTGCCAGCAGATTGCAGCATTCCACTATCAGTTCTGCTTATTCATCTGCTTTTTCAATGTTGTTACCACTTTTTCTAAAAGATAGTTATTTACCTTTTGTGTATTTGAGTGTCTGACAAATTGAGTGTACGTGTTTGACTGGGAGTATGGTTCTGTGAACAGTGATATCACAAGTCAAGTTTAGATATTTTGGGCACATCTGTGATTAATATGCTATGTCTCTTTCTTTTTGACTAACCTATTATGAAACATGAAAATTCTAAAATAAATATTTTTGTAATTAATTATTTAATGGTCTTGATGAATACGTAAATAATAGCTAATACAAATTGGCATAGGAGCTCTCTATTTTGTGTTGCCAACAATGCTTCAGCCTGCATGACTCTGACAGTTATTCTGAGGCTCCCCCTATCAGAGTATTTTAAAGCAGTATGGAGCTAATTTTCAGTGAGCACATAACGTAAATGAATTGCCTTGTGTAAGAATGTTATGCCATGCATTCACGTCACGGCTCATTTTGATGTATTTGTGTGGCAGAGAGGAGCGGTGGAGCATAAGTTATGTTTCCGCCGCTCCCTACCTCTCCACCATACAAATACTACAGCATTCGCACCAGCATGGATTTTCGTGCATGCACAAATCCTGTGCATTCCTATGGGTTCAGCTGGCATTTTCTACAAGTAAAAAGCAAGCTGACGTTATAGGAATCCATTGTAAACCCTGCCTGCCATGCGTACATACATGGCAGGCGGCGTGTGCTTGATTTGCATGGTGGTGTGCAAAAGGGCAGCATACAAGCGAACATGCTGCATTTCTACCCTCCCCTTTTGAATTCTGCTGTGCAAATAAGGAAAATTCGGCAGCAGGGACCTGCTTACCCAAAGTTGTAAACGTACATCTTATGCCACCAAATTACGCTGAGACTCGAATACGAGCTCCTAGATGTGTTCAGAGGCCCACCCAATGTGAGCCCACCGTAGGCATATACCCTGGGGAAGGGACGGTCGGAGCATTCCATATGTGTTCTGAGTCCTGCCCCATGTGTGCAGGACATGAGCATATACTCAAAGTCTGGCCCTGTCAGAGTCTCCCAGAGCCCTCTACATGAGCTCAGTGGCTCACTGTATGTGAGCGTAACAGGCATAACCGCACACCACACAGTCAAAATATTGCTTAGTATAACACACTACAGAACTATGAGCATTTAAATCACTAGCAATTGATGTTAAACAACAAAACAATACCGAATCGCCTTCAGAATCCTTTACAGGACCATCAATGCTCAGCTCTAAAACATTATAGATTTTTAACACAATACATAATTACGCTGAGTTTTAATACAACATTGAAAACAACAGTCCCTCAAACAATTTTGTCTAAGAATGTGGGTAAATTGTACATTTTGTATGTGTAAATAGATCCAAGTAAGTCCAAATATCAGCTCAGCAACTATCGGTAACATAAAAAAGATGTACAAGTGTTCAACGGAGCCTCATACAAAGTACAGAATACATTCGTGTATCCACCAGAACTTTATGTGTTTCGGTCCCTCGACCTTTTCCAGAAGTATGTGGGGCTTTTAGACTTAATTAACAAAAAGACACAATTGTCATAGGCTGCCCTCCCTGGATTCCTGTGAAGCCTTGATATGAGTCTGTTACACACAATAATCATGTAGTGCTGACACCATGATTTGCACCATCGTTGTTGGATGATAGCTCCATTGCTGAGCTGAGAAGATATTTGGACTTGGATCTATTTACACATCAAAAATGTACAATTTATCCAAATTGTTATTTTTTAAAATGTGGACTGTTTTCAGTATTATATTAAAATTCAGTGTGGCTATATATTGTATTAAAAAATCTATAATGTTTTTGAGTTGAGTATTGACGGTCCCTTAGAGGCCCTTCACATGTTTTATTTATTTATTTATATACAGGGGGAGCAATGCTCTTTTGATCACAAAAGAACATAAGAATGTACACTAGATTAGAAATCCGATTTGACGGGAAGCAATGACCTTCTTGATATGGGAAGAGTGTGAAGGACATTCTGACCAGGTTGTGGATGGGACTAAATGGAACAGTCACCATTGACCATACATGAGTAGACCTACATAGATTTAGGACAACATGTATCAAGATACTCGACCTATTTGACTAGGTCATTGGCATACATATTCCAGAGCCCTCTACATATATTCCGAGGTGCACCCTATGTGAGTGGGGCATTGGCATGTATTCCGCGGATCACTGTGAGTATTCCAGAAGAACCCTCTACACATATTTAGGGTATCAGGTAATAAAATCACAGCAAAAATGTTGCTGGTAAAAAAAAAATCGCTGCAAAAATGCTGTGGTTTGACCCGGTATAGGTGTACCCCATTATACCATTTAAGGGGTGCAGGGGTTGCGGGGGTGTCCCCCGGTCCCTTAAATGGTATAATGGGTCCAGAGGTTGCGGGGGTGTCCCCCGCATACTTTACAGGATTTTGGCGACAAAACCACAGCATTTTTGCCACGATATTTTGTATTCAATGCCATTTTTGCCGCGATTTTAAGACATGAAACCATATTTAGAGGGTCAGTCTGTGTGAGCAGAGGCTTGTTCTGAGTATTCCAGACCCATCTGTGCATTTAGAGGCTCATCCTGTGTGAGCAGGCCATTGGCATATATTCAGAGGATCACTCTGAGTATTCCATAGCCCTCTACATGTATTCAGAGGCCTGCGCAATGCAAGCACACCATAGGAGTTTATTCAGAGGATCACTCTATTCCAGAACTCTCTACACATATTAAAAGGATCACCCAATGCGAGCAGGCTATCGCCATAAATTCTGAGGATTCTGAGTATTGCACAAACCTCTGCATATATTAAGAGACTGACCCTGTGTAAGCAGGCCATTGCCACATATTGTGATGATCACTCTAAGCATTCCAGAACCCTCTATGCATATTAACAGGCTCACCCTGTGCGAGCAGGCCATTGCCATATAGTCCGAGGAGGATTCTGCGTACTCCAGACCCCTCTACGCATATTAACAGGCTGACCCTGTGCGGGCAGGCCATTGTCATATATTCCGAGGAGGATTCTGAGTATTCCAGACCCCTCTACGCATATTAACAGGCTCACCCTGTCCGAGCAGCCCATTGCCATATATTCAGAGGAGGATTGTGAGTATTCAGGACCCCTCTATGCATATTAAGAAGCTCACCATGTGCGAGCAGGCCATTGCCATATATTCGGAGGATGATTCTGAGTACTGCAGAACCCTCTGCGCATATTAAGAGGCTCACCCTTTACAAGCAGGCCATTGCCATATATTCCGAGGAGGATTATGAGTATTCCAGAACCCACTACGCATATTAAGAAGCTCACCCTGTGCGAGCAGACCATTGCCATATATTCAGAGGAAGATTCTGAGTATTGCAGAACCCTCTGTGCATATTAAGAGGCTCACCCTATGCGAGCAGGCCATTGCCATATATTCCGAGGATGATTCTGAGTATTCCAGACCCCTTTGCGCATATTAATAGGCTCACTGTGGGAGCAGGCCATTGCCATATATTCCGAAGATGATTCTGAGTATTCCAGAACCCTCTGCGCATATTAAGAGGCTCACCCTGTGCGAGCAGGCCATTGCCATATATTCTGAGGATGATTCTGAGTATTCCAGACCCCTCTACGCATATTAAGACGCTCACCCTGTGCGAGCAGGCCATTGCCATAAATTCCGAGGATGATTCTGAGTATTCCAGACTCCTCTACGCATATTAAGAGGCTCACCCTTTGCGAGCAGGCCATTGCCATATAATCGGAGGATGATTCCGAGTATTGCAGAACCCTCTGTGCATATTAAGAGGCTCACCCTATGCGAGCAGGCCATTGCCATATATTCTGAGGAGGATTCGGAGTATTCCAGACCCCTCTACGCATATTAAGACGCTCACCCTGTGCGAGCAGGCCATTGCCATATATTCTGAGGAGGATTCTGAGTATTCCAGACCTCTTTGCGCACATTAAGAGGCTCGCCCTGTGCGAGCAGGCCATTGCCATATATTCCGAGGATGATTCTGAGTATTCCAGACCCCTCTACGCATATTAAGAGGCTCACCCTTTGCGAGCAGGCCATTGCCATATAATCGGAGGATGATTCCAAGTATTGCAGAACCCTCTGTGCATATTAAGAGGCTCACCCTGTGCGAGCAGGCCATTGCCATATATTCTGAGGATGATTCTGAGTATTCCAGACCTCTCTACGCATATTAAGAGGCTCACCCTGTGTGAGCAGGCCATTGCCATATATTCTGAGGATGATTCTGAGTATTCCAGACCCCTCTACGCATATTAAGAGGCTCACCCTTTGCGAGCAGGCCATTGCCATATAATCGGAGGATGATTCCGAGTATTGCAGAACCCTCTGTGCATATTAAGAGGCTCACCCTATGCGAGCAGGCCATTGCCATATATTCTGAGGAGGATTCTGAGTATTCCAGACCTCTTTGCGCACATTAAGAGGCTCGCCCTGTGCGAGCTGGCCCTCTGCATATATTCAGAAGCTCGCTCTGAGTTTTCTAGCGCTCTCCACATGTACTCAGAGGCTCGTCCTGCGTGATCAGGCCATTGGCACATATTTGGGGGCCCAGACTATGAGTTTCTCATAGTTCTCCGTGTGCATTCAGTGGCCTATTTCTGTCTTTATATTGGAATACTCCTATTTAAAGTACGGATTGAAAATGTTTCTCCCAAATGATGTATTTTTGACAACGTTTTAGTAGAATTTTCAGTTCTCCGAACTTGGTATAGAGCTTAAGCCTAACGGCAGCAGAGAATTCAACAGTTGTGCCATGACAGTACTTTAAAGCGCCGCGAGAGCCGGGAACGTTACCACACAGACGGAACGCGCATTCATGGAAGAAATGCCGATTATCCCATGGTCGTTCACAGCGCAAGGTGTTTGCGAGTTTATGGAGACCTGAAAAATGCTAATTGTGTAAAGTTAGAAATTCAATTTATTATAATTTGTTTATTACTACATAATGTGCACTTTTATTACATGTTACATGTGCGTGTACGCATGCCAGGTTTTGGCTCACGTTGTTCACACACCAGCGTTTATGACTCTATCTATGCATTGTCGGGCACACGTACTGAAATACCCAGAGGTATCTGCGTGTGAGCGCAGGTCATGCGCGGACCTTGTCCGGCGAGACCGCCTCTTCGCCGCCGCTCTGTGCCCGTCTTCTCCTGTTATCGCCGATGCCACAGTGTGTTGAGGGAGACTGTGCCAGAGTTTGCTTCAACGTCCGTCCCGCCGCTGGGTGCTTACTAGGATTAGTAGCTTCCAAATCCAAACTCTCCCTTCCTTTTATATCTGTGAACACCTTCACGCGCCTGTAGCTTGGCAGCGCACTCGCCCGACGCGCTCTTCCCGTTTCCCGCTCTTTTGTGTCCACGCCTCTTATATATTTGTTAGTTTGTGAGAGTTGAACACCTGCACGCGCCTTTAGCTTGGCAGCGCGGTCACCCGACGCGCTCTTCCCGTTTCCCTCTCTTTTGTGTCCATGCCTTTTATATATTTGTTAGTTTGTGTGATTTGAACACCTGCACGCGCCTGTAGCTTGGTAGCGGACTCGCCTGACGCTCTCTTCCCTCTCTTCCCGTTTCCCGCTCTTTTGTGTCCATGTCTTTTATATATTTGTTAGTTTGTGAGAGTTGAACACCTGCACGTGTCTGTAGCTTGCTAGAGCACTCGCCTGACGCTCTCTTCCTGTTTCCCGCCCTTTTGTGTCCACGCCTTTTAGCTCCGTCAGTTTGTGAGAGTTGAACACCTGCACGCGCCTGCAGCGCACTCGCTTTACGTTCTCTTCCCGTTCCCCGCTCACCTTTAACGCTGCTCGGAGTGGCGATAAAACCGGCTCACCCTTGCCTTTCCCGTGCGCATTTTGGTTATCTTCCTTCACACGTGTTCCCCGTTGCCTACATTTGGTGACACTGGAATACAGACGAGGAATTCTCAGGTTTGAAATCGTTTTTTTTTTTTAAACAAATATAAATGTACATATATTGCGGTATATTTTCCTGGCACTGAACTGTGGCGGTTGTGTGGCGCACACGTCGCGTTAAGAGTAAAACGACCCTCCCTGCCCCCCTTCAGCTGTTATTTATTTGATGCTATTATCTTGCTAATAACTCTGGCGCTTCTGTTGTCTTTTAGCCGTCGCCTGACTCCCCCCTGCCCCCAGAGATAAAAGTGCGTTATCACCAACACGAAGGGGGAAAAAGTCAAATTTCAATCAAACGTCTCACAACATGAACTTCCTTTGAGGTGTAAGAGGGACGGGTCTTAAAAACAAAACAAACAATACGAAGACAATTACACAACAAACCCCCCCAAAATAAATTACGGACTTTTCATTGTGGCTGTTTTGTTTTATTATCAATAATCATATAGTTTTCACAAGACTGTCGTTTTTTGGAAAAACGTCATAACTTATCAAATAAATGACCGGAGTGGGAATAAATTAAACACAACATCGATGCGGCTACAACTGAAAACAAAAACAAAACTAACAAAAAAGTAAGAAAACCTCCACAATGTTCGTAGATATTTCAAAGTAACTGATCCCAAGACCAGGAAAAAAGAGAAAAAAACAACTGCAAAATGCTATCTTCTGTGCCTTCGTTTTGAGGGATTTCGTACCCTTTCCAACAGAGGGAAATCTTCAAAGAAAAGGCAGCTGTATATTGTACTTTGGATGTACATTTTTTTTTAACTTTTCCTCTGGAATGTGCGATGTGTCCACCTGGCCCCTTGAAAGTCCAGTTTTGCAATCTGATATTTACAGGGGTCGAACAATGGGTTAATAAATAACAATTGTCATTCAGTACTCGTCTGCTCCTCCTGAACAGTCTGGCTCTCTTTTAAAGGTAGCTGGACCGATTATGTACACTGGGTTTTCCAAAGAGGTAGCAGCTCGCCCTCATTGGGGTTCGATTTATTGAGCAGCAGGCAGGAACCAGGACCAGGGGGCATAACCCCAGTATCTGGGAGTGCAGTCTAAGAGTTTTCTCCTCGCTGTAGTGTTTTGTGGCAGTTTGGGCTCCATGACCCCTGCACCTCCCGCCCCTGCCACACACATAGATATCAAGTTCACAGCACATAGGTTGTTGTTATTGAGAAAGAGATTACAAATGGGCGAGGGGGTGGGGCTTTGATTTGAGGGTCCCTCAGGGCCTGAGTCACTCCAACTTTGGGTAGTGTTTAGGAGAAGGTCTCAAGCCATGGCCTTCTCTAGATGTTCATTGGTTTTAAGGGCTTTCTGGGGATTTGGCCTGATTCAGCTGTTGATGGGGTGTGGTGTCTCCCATGACATGGCTTGTGCCAGCAGTTCACTGGCATGAGGCGCCTCAGTTTTGTTCTGCGGTCCTCTGGGAAGCTGGTTGGCTCCAGCTGTTCAGAGCTGGTGGGCTTCTCTGGGCCTGACTCCCCTTGTCATGCATGGGAGCAGTGTCCCTCGGGGCCTGGTCTGCTATGGCTGTCTGTGGGGATGACGCGGTGGTGCCTTCTGAAGATATTCACAGTTTTGAGGGGACTCAGGCTTCCTCGCAGGGGTCTTCTCTGCTCAAACTGTTGATGCAAGAGAGGTTTGTTGGGCAGCTTGAACAATCTGTCCTGCTCTTGATGAGGTGTGTGGTGATGGCCCCCCTCAGAGCTCGCTCTGCACAACTGTTTGTGAGGGTAAGGGCACATGATGGCCTCGTCTGCTCAGCTGTCCATGGGAATGAGTGCTTGGAGGTGCCCAGCGGGCCTGCTCTCCAGATGTCAAAAGAGGTGGGAGTTTTAGGCCCCCCGTCAGGCAAGTTTGAGTTGTTCATGGGGAGTCCCAGCGTGGACACTTACGGCCTTGCCTGCTCCAGCTGCTGGTGCTGGCTCCTAATGGCGAACCTGCTGACGTGCACTGGGATGGGTACCACAATCTTGGGGTTGCGTGAGGGCTCACCGGTTTTGGAATTGGCATTGCCTGCCTTGACTCGCTTCCACTTAGCCCGGCGGTTCTGGAACCAAATTTTGACCTGCACCTCGCTGAGCTTGAGGGCGTGGGCGATCTGGGAGCGCTCCGTGAGGGACAGGTATTTCTTGCAATGGAACTCCTTTTCTAGTTCCAGCAGCTGTTCTGAGGTGAAGGCAGTCCGCCGCCTCCGGTTCTTACCCCCGCCTGAGGAAGGGGGACCTGCCCCTGGGGTAGTCTCCTCTGGCCCAACCTCGTCATCCTTTTGCGAGGTCTGGCATGGGAGGGTGTCATCGGAACTATAGTCCAGCTCACTGTCCATGGAAAAGACCTCCTCGCGGCCTTTGGGGTCGTCTTCTGGCTTGGGATCCTCTTTGGCTTGATGAACCCGGGATACACCTGTAAGAACATGGATATCTGGTTAGTAATGGCACTGTTCTACAGCACAGGGGATCATTCACATGTATGCATGATACTGATACATAGAACTAGGATGTGGTCTATTGCCTAGGTTGCAGGACAGAATCAGAAGGTGTGGTTACATGAACCATCATGGAATAAGTAGACCTGAGTTTTTATCCTGGCTCCCCGCCTTAATCAAAACCAGGAGACAAGTTGTCCACCCCCCAAACCCCCTCCCCCACTTCACCACTTAACCAAAATCGGGAGAGTGGAGTTCTCATCTGTGCTTCTCAACTTAACCAAAACCAAGAAAAAAATAAGTTCTCTTCCCGCCATCTCTTACTTAAAAAAAACCGGGAGTTGCCAACGTAACCAAAACTAGGAGAGCTGAGATCTGATCCCGGCTCCTCTGCATTACCAAAACGTGGAGACGTGGTGTTTCTCATCCAATCTTCCCACTTTAACCAAAACCAGGAGATCTGAGTGCTTATCAAGGGCTCTGAATTTAACCAAAACAAGAAGAAATGAGTTCTCACCCAGGCATCCCCACTTAACCAAAACCAACAGAACTGATGTCTCACCCAGCTCCGCTACTAAATCAAAATCAGGGGACACCCGTTCTCACCACGGCTTCACCCCCTAAACAAAAAGGAGGGACACCTGGTGCCGAGCATCAGTTATATTTATGCAGCACAGCTCCATTATTTAACCAAATATGGGGCAATTAAAATAGGACTACACTATTGTTATGCAATATATGTTTTTTAAATGCTCCACCATCTTTAACCGGGAAGCGCTATTGTGCTGTATAAAGTACTGGGAAAGTCAATATTGTATACCTTTCCAATGTATTTTACCTGTCTATGCAAGGTGCACTGAGAGAGTATCTGCTGTTATATCTGTCCGTGTACATGTACAAATGCGCGTATGAACATGTCTAATAATACATGAACCGCTATCGATATGTATGTATGTAAAGCGGGAAAGACTCTTACGTACACACTTAGATATACCATCCATGCGTGAACATACACATGCAGACACAATGCTGTGCCCCGTTATACTTATGTATACATTAATTGATACCCGTGTGCATATAAAGTCGTGTTTGTGCATATGCCGTCTATTGTCATATATATCCTTTGTACAAAGACTTGTGTATGCGTGTGAATATACACTTATATGGTTCTAATTAGTGTAAATGCACAATGTATGAGATACACATATATATGTACATGGACATGCATGTCTGTAGGAAGACGGAGAATAAAATCGATAGGCGAAGTGGTGGGCTCCCCTTGTTGCCATTTCGAGCATGTATTTGAAGCGAATCCCCCCCATAGACGAGGTACTTAATACATATTTGTCTCTAGTCGAATGCTGTGGAAATGTATATATACCTATATGTATATGTATACACATACTTGCGTGTATTTTTTGTGCGAGTAGAAATCCCTTTACATAATTAGGCGTGCGTATGGTAGTCACACAAAAGGCACTCACAAGATGCGTTTTAGTCGCTAAGTTGTTGCAAGAGTCTCGCACTCAGACACGGCTTCCCTCTTTCTCAAATTGTGTGATCCTGTGACATCACTTTTTTCCCACTATAGTAAAATTCATAGTGCCCCTGAACCTTCTGTCGGTGTTAGGCGCTTTATAAATAACAGGATGTACATGTGTGTATGTATATACGTATGAATTGTAGAAAATGTCCCCAAACACCCGTGTGTGTCCACAATGGCGCAGGTCTGTGGGCATGTATGTAAGCGCGCATGCCTATGATGTACACATACATATATGCATGTAAGTGGTGTGTGCGGTGAGGGACACACGCAACCTTTGATGGGGCCGTCACGTAAGTAAAGATAATTAAACACTTGACGGTTATTTATTGGAAATCTGGACGCACTTGATATGTTTTCAAATGTATGTATGGCAGCAGCGCCGAGGAGAATTTGAAGTCCGCGCCGCATACATTGCCAAAGTGATGTGCCACTGACATCCATTCGCCATAAGACCGTGTGCACGTGGACACAGCAACGGGCCGGTGCAGGCGGCCGAGATAGACAGCCCCCTTTCCACTGGTGCTGGCGCCTGCTGTCCAGCCGCCATCAATCACAGATAAGGTGCGCGTCATTTCAAAAGTCTATAAAAACAACAACAGAAGGGGCACGATTTTCATCGCGGTGAGGCTGGAATGAAATAAAATGTCTCTAGTGTCGGCTCTGTGATGGACTATTTTTGCGTGACACTTCATATAAAACACCGGCGGAGAGTCAAATAACAAGTCGGAGAACCCCGGGACATCTCGGGGGGCCTCCTGGTAACAGATTCCGTCTATAGAGGGCGGGCTGCCCCGGAAATCGCCAGCGGGTGTCCTGGCTACAATATCGCTCCCATTGCCTGATTTCAGCAACAGCCGCGGTCGCCAAAGAAAACGGGTTCAGCTAAAAGAACCCAAGTCGGGGGCGACAGATTTCAAGTCTGATTCGGTCCCTAGTGGCTGCTTCAGCATTGTAGGGAAACATGCAGTTATCAATCGGTAGCTATTAAGAAATAACAGCCGATTTGGTTTCCGAAGACAGATCCCCGCTCAGCGCCCTCCCCAATGAGATGGAATGTTACCCCTTTCCCCCGCCTCAGACATATCCACGTCCTCTTTTTTTGCGGACGTTGCAGATGTAACTTTTCAGAAGTTTTATATTTTTGGGGTTCTTGGGTAAGGGAGGGCAGGAAATTTTCCTTACTGCTTTATGCCTAGCCCGCGTCGGCTGGACGGGTTACTTTACGGGTTGTTTGAATAGCGCTTTTCACGGCGCCTCAACACAGCCGAGGGTAATGAGGTGAGGGGCGTGGATTGGGGGTGGGTGGAAGGAAACAACGTAATATCATGTACTGTAAGTTAACTTTGTAGCGCTTCAAACGTCTGCCAGGCCGCCTGAAAACGCCGAGGGTGACAAGGAGACGTGGTCGGCTGTGCACGCTATTCCTCGACTCCAGAGAGACGCTCTCCCTTGGTGAGGGGCTGTTGTAAGTTAGTGGTTTCTGTAAGGGTAGGCACCTGCTCAGTACTGTAGTCAGAAACCACCCCTAATGTGACATTACATGCTCGCATGTGTATCCACGTTTGAATCATAACTTTCGCCCACCCATGGTCCAGCGCCCAAATTACAGCACGGATCTTGTGAATATACGCTCTGACGTGTCGGAGAAATCGTGTCCTTACATTGGCTTAAAATCCACACCGACAGGTATTTGTCTAAAATGTCACAAGACGTAATCGCAGGATATAACATATACACGCGGGCACCGCATACATCCCCGTGGGAGTGTGTGTGTGTGTGTGTGTGTGTGCGCGCGTGAGGGAGAATGGGCGGACAACACGGGCTGGGACGAATGCGCACATTGGAATCTAAAGTCCCTGGCAATACACGTACCCTTTGCCACACTGTGAGAGGAGAGACCCCCGAGAGCACAGGAAGCATTCCGCTGGTACATAAAGTGCCTGCGCGCATACGTGCGCATGTGAGCACTCAGAAAGCCGCCACATTAACATCCTAGATAGAAGAACGGTTGCGCCCCTGTCTGAATCGTGTGCCCCCGTAGAATGGTTGCCCCGCTAGTGAATCGTTTCCGTGTTGCCCCAATGTATGAATTGTTCATCCCACATTCACTGTTGCCCTGCTGTACCCAGTCTGGCCCACTGTAACTCTTGCTTCGCGGTATTTTCTCCTTCGCATTCTAAACGGACCGTCGCCCTGCCCTGTGAATTTTTTCCTATGAATTGTTTTTCCTTGTTTTATTTTTTGCCCCACTGTATTTTACTCCCTAACAGCCTAGAATAACTCTTACCCCCACTGTATGCATTGTCTCTCTCCCCCCCTCGCCCCCGCCCACTCCCTTTAACTCTTGCTCCAATACACTGTTCTCGGTAGCATCCTAGATTCACTGTTTCCTACTGGAAGAATTGTTTTGCAGATCTGTATATTATTTCTCCTTAGCATTCTAGAATAACTATTTCCCCATTGGATTAGATGTTTCCCCTAGTTTATTACCCCCACTGTATTTTGCTCCTTAGCATCCTAGACATAATCACTGTATGAATTGAAGTGTTTGCCCTAGTCAAATTATTGCACGCTGTATGTTGTTCCTTAGCATCCTAAATTATTTATTTGCCCACAGTATGAGTTGTTTGCCCCAAAACGAACACTTCCCACCGAAACACACTGTTGGCAAACTACACTACGTGCCCACAATGCAGACTCCCTCCCTACAGCCATCAAACAGAACCCTACACCCCTTCAACTAAGGTACATGACAATTCCTGGACGATGCACCCCTGCAGCACCACGAGCACCTGGAGGCCTGCACATGGCACAGGTTCCGGGTGTAAGGTCACATACTTGCGCATCCCAGCAGTGCTATAGTTACTGGTTTTTATATAGCGCTCCATGCCGGAATACTCGCCATTCTAAGCTTTGTAAGAGTGTGATTGGTTGCATGTGCTCTATGCAATGGCGGGACATAACGCACGCGACTATACACTCTTGTTGACAAACACGCACAGAGACAGGGGGCAGCCTGCTGATGGATCTGTGGGGGAGATATCCCTCGTTTACAGCCGGCAGGGGCGTGCTTTCTGGCCTCATCTGTCCCCCAATAACATGAGGGACAGAGCGCCCAGTTTCTGGCTGGCCTCTGGTCTGAGTTGCTACCATTATTCGGTGGCACAATAGAGCGTCCAGAAATTGGGTCTGGGGAAAGGCGACGTGTTGAGGGTGTCCTTTTCAGCGTCTGCCCGAAGGCCCTCTGTGGGGTGGTTTTAGACTGTGAGTGACACATTGTGTGTTACAGAATCAGACAATAACACACCCACTATGTTTGGAGCTGGGAAAACCCCTTCACAAAGTTGTGTGCATTGGCCGTGCACACTGTTGAAGTTATCTCGGAGTCAAGGGGACCCCACCCCTCACTAACTACCAATGTTCGCGGTCTGAAACTGTCCCCGAAGTCGTGAGATGTTTGTATATTGTAATCTGCAGCCTCTGGCACGGATGTGTGAGTCGAGACCCACCAGAAGCGATGCAGTGATGCTGTGAGACCCATATCTTAACTAAGGGTGTCTGACATGTACACACGCAGTCGGGATGCCCCCTCTCCAGATGAGAAGCTGAGAGGCACATCTGTATCAATACTGCAGGGTCTGCAAGGAAATGCATAGTGCGGGTACTCTGCCCAGCCAGTAGACCACAGTGGAACTCACACGTGCACTTACCCAGGGCCGCCTCTGCGGAGCTGAATGCCAGCATGGAGCTCTCCTTGCCCAGGTAGGTCTTGCCGTCCTCGCCGTCGCCCTGCAGGCACTCGGCTCGGTCTAGGACGCCTTGCAGGCTCTGGGAGCCGAACTTGCGCAGCGCCTCCTGGTGCTGCTGGGATCCCGGAAAGCCCCCGGGGAGCGAGGCCATGAGGGTCGAGGTGAGCGCCATACCCTGCGCCAGGCTGGAGCAGAAGCCGGCGGCCAGGCTGGGCATTTGGTGGTGTGGGTGCGAAGACTGGGGCAGGCTAGGAGGGGGCGGCGGCGGTGGGGGCAGCACCACCGGCCGATAGGGCATGAACATGGGGTAGCCAGTGTAGACGAAGTGCCCCGGGCTAGGTTGAGGGGGGTTCCCAATCAGAGAGTCTATGCTGAAGGCAGAGCTGCTTCCCAAGGGCCGGTGCATCATCGTCAAGGGAGGGGGGAAGGATGCACTCATAGGGGGTCTGTGGTGGGGGGACGCAGAGGACAACAGGAGGCGCGGAGGTGGGTGATACTTCTTCAGCCTCTGCGGCGTCGCATGGGGGGCAGATGGCTGGGGTAGCGATCAGTCAGAGTTACACGAGGCAGGGGGAGGCATGAGGAGGAGGTGAGGTCGGGGAGAGAGCCGGCAGAGGGCAGCTTCTCGGGGCTGTGGAGGTTGCAGCAGGCAGGTGTGCAGCAGGCTGCAGGTGCAGACGTGGGCGCGTTGAGCGGCACAGCAGTGCAGCAAGTTGAGGCCGTGGGGTTACAGCAGACAGGAGAGTAGCACGCTGACTATGCAGGGCAACAGTCAGAAGAGTTCCTGCCTTGTTGCTTTGCGTGCTTCTTTTTGCCCCGGGGTCTCAGCTCTCAGGGTCTCCTCGCACCGAAGCCAGGGGATGCTCCGCCCGTCCCTTTGTGAGGCAGGGTCTCCTCTGAACCCCAGTATCTATTGCGCGTGTCTCGGCGTGGCCCCACTCTTGCAGTTACTTTCTCTTCTCAGCACTGTGTGTGTGTGCAAGCGGCGCGTAGGATCCCGGCTCCACTCTGCAGCCGGCGGTTGTGAGCGCCGCAGCACAGGCACTGTGTGCAGCAAGGATGCGCTCTCGGTCCCGGGCGCAGGCAGTATCTGCCCTGTAGCCCCCTTGCGCAGGCAGCAGCTTCCCTTTCAGAGTCTGTGCACAGGCAGTTGCAGCGCTGGCTTCCTCCGGGTACACGCGCCCAGCGCTCTCTGCCTCCTATGGGTACAGGCAGTCGGTACTCTCAGCCTCCTGTGCGCACAGGCAGTCAGTGGTGTCTTCGGTGTCTCGCCCTCCCCAGTGTAGAGACACGCAGGGCTCCCTCTCACCATCCCCGTCAGGCACTAGGCTAAAATCGCGCTCCTTTTTTGCAATCACATTTTGACAGTTTTTAGATCTTTCCCTGCCTCACATGGGCCCTTGCACAGGATCCCATTGGTCAGCGTGAGAACGGAGGCGTGTTTAAGTGACGTGGGGGCGGGCTAAATCTCAGCAGAACTCCCCAACCCCCTTCCCGGGGGAAGACGGCACACGTTAAAAGACACGGACGGATACACGTATTGTTAGACAATTATTCATTGCAAAAGACATATCTTTTGTACATACACCGGTTGTGATTCTTTTGGGATACTGCATAAATATGGCTTCGAATATTTTGTAAGTGCATATGTTTGTGTGACTATATCTTTGTAAGCGTGTGTGGTATAAACTCATTTGTGCGCATAATACGATACATGTATGCATATATTATATCTTCATATATATTTATATATTTATGTGTGGGAGAGAGAGACCGACTCCCACTACTACTTTGATGTTTAGGTTCCTTGAGTTGCGATTTACACTAATATTAGACTGGAACTAAATCACTCGGAAAATGACAGTCATTGTTGCTAATCTGTAACTTCCTACGCACCCGCGCACTTTGCATCTATTCAATTAATTAAGGTATTTACATGTTTGTATTACTGGTCCACAGGGTAAGAATAATTACTTTCTTGGAATTTGCTCTAAAGCCATACGTGAATTGGCTCCGCGACGTCTCTTTGTCTTACACACAAGTACGCACGGACGCGTCAATTCCACATTTTACTTTTTGATGTTTTGCTTTAACATATAAGTGCCTTGCAAATATGCGTTGATTTTAAATACCTATTAGTCATTTAAAATATGGTTGATGCCGCTTTATAAAATGTGTTCTGAGACATCGCCTTGCAGTTTAGGCTTGCCCTATGCTCCTGGCGTTATCCCTTATCTATATGTGCGTGTGTGTATAGGAGAACGCTGTGAGTTCATAGGTGATACTGTGATAGGCATGATATAGCGCCCAGCCACCCCCTTCTAGCGGCTGCCGCTGCCGCCAGGGGAGGCCGGGAGCCGCTGGGCGCTGTCGGAGCCCGCGAGATGCTTCAATACCAGGCTTGGCTGGGTCATTAGTGCCGTGACGCGTCCTGGCAGCCGCCCGCCTTCTTCTTGGCTCCCACTATCGCCGGACACATCTCCCCTAACTGTCACCCCCACCCACGATTCCCAACAACCACGGCCCACAGCCACCCTGGTCCCCTATAGACACACGGCCTGCCACCTCTGTCATCTCCCCATAGCCCTGATTGCTCCACAGCCCGGTTTCCCTAAAGGGGGTGCAGCCAGGTCCCAGAGAAGGCGCAGGAAGAAGCAAAGAACAGCAGGAGGTCGTCTGTATAAAAGAGCAATATACCAACCAACCGTTAATCACAAAAGTAGTCATGAAAATATAATCCCACCACATACACCTCTGCCGCCTTTCCAGAAAAAGGGCATTCCTGGAGCCGCTTCGTGTTGTAGGCGACTTTGTTCTCCAACTAAAATTTGGCTCAACTATGTTTCTTTTCCCCCAACAAATATTTTGCTCAACTCGCGAATAAATGTGCTACATCCTACCTGATCTGCCAGTGTTCCCCTTCCTTCTACAGGAGAGCAAACAGGGGCGCTTGGGTGCCCAGTCAACATAGATGCTTTTCTGTAATCCGCTGCCGACCACGCCTCCAACCCACACACAATGATCACATTTTTGTTAGAGCAATGACCACCAAACAGCCTGTAGATGTGACCTTGTCTACCTGATGCTCCGAAGTGGAATTTGTTGGGCTAGGGGCCGCTCGAGGAAGTTTAATGCCAGCTACTACTTACGTGTCTGCAAGTAAAACGTAGGGCTTTGAACAAATCAAAGTTTAACAGAATGACCTAGGCTTATAATGTTCATTTACCAAATTAGATGACCTACGCGGGTTCCAACCAGTTTTGTCACAAAGTGATTGCCAGTGTACTTCGCGGATTTTATATACTTTCATGTGCTAGAGACTTCTGGTGTGAACCCAATACCGCTAGGATGTTTTGGGAGTGAATCGAGTGGTGCCCACTTTAAACAGATAGGGGTGCTTGCAGGGTCCATTTGGACCCGGGAGGAGGTGTGAGATGCTGCATGCATTGTGCATCAAGGAGGGTGCATGAAGAATGGGTGGTCTGGCTGCCTGGCACAGCTTTCCATGGAAAACAAAAGAAATGGGCACTGCACTCATACATTTTTTTCCTGTCACTAAATTATGTAGACATCCAAAATTTCTCCCAGCAACCTCCACCCTCCAAACATCAATTAGACTTGACGCCTCTTTATTGAAGGCCAGTGGCAGAGAGTGGGAACGCAATGGCAAAATCGTTTTGGGTTCTGATAGAAATGCACTCTTTGGAAAAGTGATTCAAGGGGAAACATATTTTTTCTCGGATTACCACAGATGCAATATGAGGGAAAGAAAAGCAATGGGAAATTCGTTTTGCCACACCCAAACAGAATAGGCAGGTCTTGGTGGTTTGTGTCAGAGCACAATGGGAACAAAGAGGCAATTTCGTCTTTCCCACCACACATGCAAAGGAAATACAAGGCTTCACACTTCTGATCTACAATGCACGGAATCAATGGGGAATTACGTTTTGCACTCTGCGCACTCACTTGGAAACAGGGTTTGGGGGATTAATTCTTTTGGATTCAGGACCCTGTTTCGTTACCAAAGTCAGGGGTTTTCTTGAAAATAGTCAATCAAATCTTTCTCTATACCGGCTCAAAACACACTGGCAAGAGCTTGTTATTTTCGAATGCTAACAAAACACATCCCGTGATTTCTATAGGGGAATTCATTGATTTACTTTAATTAAATATGTTAAGGATCTATACAGACAAACAGGGTATTTTGCTATGGGGAAATAACTGAAACAATACTTGGGAAATGCAGGGCCTACACAATCTATGGCTTTGGGATAGTTTTACTTACAGGCGAGGCCTTGTAATGGGCATCAGGGAACAGCAGGGCACCTCTGGGACAGCAAGGGTGTCAGTCAAGCATAGTCCCCTCTGGCTCCTTCAAGGTCCCAGTCAGCTTCTATGTCTCCTGGTCCCTGTCTCCAATGCAAGATTTGTGGCCTCTCTGCTTTGGTGTGTCTCGCAAGAGTTCAGCAGCAGGTTACCTCCAAAAAGCTAAGTGAAAAAGCCCAGTTTTGATGCAAACTGGTTTACTTATAGGGCAAATTACATCACACTTGTCATGATTCCAGCTGAAAGTATTGGTTAGTTTTCTCTACCCACCTCCCACCTGTGTGCTAATAGGACAAGGAGTTGAGAGGTGTGAGTTAGGAAAGCTGTGGGAGGGGAAAGCTTCATCATCCCAAACTGACACGTGGGTTTGGCATGTTCAAACTCTGAAAATCTATCAACATGTCAAGTACTGTAATTTTTCAAATCTTTACATGTATGGATATATTTTTAAGAACTACACTTTAAGGCACATCAGATGATGCTATTCTGAAGTTGGCATGCCCTTCCTCTGCAGAGATACCGTTTTTTTGTTTACTCAGGAGCCGTATCAGTGAAAAATATGCCACTTTGCAGTTCGCATGTTAATTTTGTCCTTCATCCTCACACCAACTTTCAAATCTCTCGGAATCAAGGGAAGGTCCAAATCAAATTTTCCTTAATAACTTCTGTTACGTTTATCACACCACAATCGTTTTGCCATGGTTCAAAGGGGATTACTGTCATCTTTAATACAAGTCTGGAATCAGCATTATGGCATATACGCTGCCCATTTTATGCAATTAAATATATTTTTCTATTAACTGGACTCCAGCCTCACCTGCCTCGCTCACTCTGCCACCCCTTTGTTCTCTTAAGTTGCATTTCCCCTTAAGCATGTGACTAGCCAGATGATGGCTCATGTTTTTCTTAGCCTATCCCGTCTTGTAATGGCACTGGCTGCCACTTTAATGCACAATTCATGGGAGTTGTGACCTTGAGGTCACTTCTGCTGAAAGTAAGCCAGGGCTTTATCTATTTCCACCATGGTTTCCATCAAGGGCAGTGTATTTCTTTATATTTTTAAGTAATTGACCTGATTGTTTGTTGACAACCAGACCTCCCTCTCCAGGACAAGCAGAGGAAAGGTCTTTGAGGTTAATGTTTCATTTCAGGAGAACTGACTGCTGCATGTAGAATTCTGCAAGAAATGGCTTTTAACTCACACACAATGCATTTTACATGACATTTTAAAAGTCATCCAAGCCACATACCCATGTGTAATGTATTTCTTTAATCTCACAGTTGCAAAAGACATAAGTATCAGTTCTGGATAGTCTACATATAGGGCAGTAATATGACAAAACCATGTTCACCTTAAACCCAAGTAGGCACTTCTCTCTGCATACTGTAATTTAGGATGAGGAGAAAAAGGAGTTCTTTTATTTCTTATAAATGCAAGAAGCTTGGTTTCACTTGAGATTTTGGGACCACAATCTGGTATTACATTGAAAATAATGTACACACTGCTATCTGCCTCTTTAAGTAAAAAGTGTAGCTTTCCATGGATTTAGTAAAAAAGCATTGTCAGCCACATATCTTTCTTTTCCCTGCTGAAATGCATTGCACATATCTTCACACTTTTGAGATTTAAACCCACTTTCTTTCTTTTGTGATTTAGGCCTGTTTTTGGTTCAAAAGGCCTCATGTCTGACATCACCATTTCTGTGCTGGCTTTAGACTTCAATAGGATTTTACCAATCACTCAGGCTTCCTTGTTTCTGGCATTCAGTGGCCATTTTTTACCCCACCAGAACAGTACCTAGAACCCACCCGCACACTAAATAATAGTGGACCAAAGTAGGTTCCAAAACATACCTATACATGTTCAATCAAACATATCAAAAATAATCATGATAACAATCAATGAGCACACAAAGAACACAACCAACTTTACTTAATAGCTGATGTCCCAAATGTAACCACAATGTGGAAACGTACGTCCAATTACAAATAGACTGTGCACTCAATTTCAAGTATACAAAAATGAAAAAGAAAGATTCATGAACAATTCAAGCAGCTGTAAAAGCGTAATTTGTTATGTGTTACCAAATGTTTAGACAGTAATGTCACAGGAATGGTTCCTGGGCAAATGTTGGCACACCTTCTATTACATGTTGTTTCCATTTTGCAATTCCTATATATCTGTATTCTCTATTTGAGCTGAATCCTTTCAAGATGGCTCTGGCTTTGGTGCACTGCAAACAATGGGGAGCTTCATTCCAGTTGCCTTCTTGTGTGTCACGTGGTGCACCTGTCTCTATTTTTGGAGCCGGGGGGCCGACATAAACACTTTCAGGCAGCTGCGTCCTAACAAGGAAGTTGCCATCCTTGTGAGGTGTGTTAAGTGAATGTGTAATTGCTCTTTCTAATACTGTGTGTTCACTTTGTGTGGCGTATATTTATATGACAACAATTAATTGCAGAGAGTTTGTCCCCCCAATCAAAGCATCACACCCATATACCCGTGGATATAATTCAACCTGGCTCGGTCTGTGAATAATGTAATGCCACTTCTGTCCCTCACCCCTGTGCCATAGATAAGCCAAGAATCAGACCGGTGTGCAGAAAGAATATATATTTATTAATAAATAGGAAAAGTCGGTATCCGTTCATTCCACCTAAACGCAAATCATCTAATCCCAAACCATCAAATTCTTTTCATCGAAATACCATTCCATTGAATGGTCATTTCGTTGAAAAAAATGTGATGTTCCATCGACATGTTATGGGTAAGTATTACGGTTGGGGTTGGGGTAGGTTTAGTTTAAGGGTTAAATTAGGGTTAGGGTTGGGACTAGGGTTAGGGTTGGGTTTTTGGATAGTTTAAGGGTTAAATTAGGGTTAGGGTTGGGGGTAGGGTTAGGGGCTAGGGTTAGGGAACTCCCTTCTCCCCAATATAAAAAAAAATAATAAAACATTACAAGGGGCTGGGCAGCACTGAAATTTGAGCACTGGACAGCGCCATGTAACTTTTTAAAGTTAGGAAAAACGAATGGAAATGCTACTTTTTACATGTAAAAATGCATTTCCATTGAAACCAGTCCATGAATATTGTTGATGGACTGGTTTAGATGGAATTGCACTTTTACATGTAAAATATAGGTTGTCGATGCTTTGGCATTCGACTGTTTGTAGTCGATGCTTTTGCAAGTTGACCCTTTATTTTTGAGGGAATCACTATAAACCAGAAAAGTCAATATTGCACAATATCACAAGACATACAACCTAACTATGTGGCACAAACTTCAATACAAATTAGAGGAACACTATTGACTTTTTGATAACAGAATTCACCAATTTTCAAAGCTCCACAGGTGTATTTTCAATCCTGCTCTCATGTAAAAAGACACACAGGTCGACTAAGCTCTTCAAAGGCTGGGGTCACTCACAATACACTTAATGAATTTAATGGAAAAAATTAAGGCGCATCCGCAATTATGACTGAAATACAAGGTAAGGCCCTTCACCAACGATCGTATAAAACTGTCTATGAAGGAGCCAATCTGCACTTGCCTTTAGAACTGGCAACGACAAATGAATCCAAAAAGCTAAAAGAGATCTGCAGCACGCTATCAAACATATTATCGATCAACAGAACACAAAGCTTTCCGTGTCATCCACTGTGGCCCAGATTAGGATTCTTAAACAATCTTATAAATCCTGGTTAAAAACCCATAAAAAAGAAATCGAGCCGCAACTCTGGCAGAAACGTGCCCGTCTTGCTTTGACTGGTGACGGTAATGGCATATGGCAATTGCTCTCGAAAAATAAAAAACGAGACTTATCTCTCAATTGTATCAATGAGGATGCATGGGAATCCCATGTTAAATCAACACTTGGCCGGGTTGAAGCTGCTGATTATGTTCTTCGGATTCCCGACGTTCAATGGGTCTGCACAGTGAGCGTCCTTGACATCATTACCATCATTGAAAAACTGAAATCATCGCGTGCAGCGGGCCCTGACGGCATTTGTAATATGGTTATCAAAAGCAATCCCCCACTCTGGGGTGCTGCCTTACATGTTATATTCTTTTCTCACATATTGGTAAATATGGAACCCTCCCGCCTTCTTGGCGATCCACTAACTTCCGTATGCTAGTCATGTTGGATTCGACCTCGAAAATCTTCACCAACGTTTTCTCTATGTACTGAACACTTGGATATCTGATAATCAGATTCTCCCTCAGAACCAAATAGGTTTTAGAGACAAATCAAGCACATCACATAATTTGCTCATTCTGACCTCTGCCATTGAACATTCTTGGCAACATCGTAAATTAGATGTACATTTTGCATTTATCGATTTTTCCGTCGCATTCGACACTGTGTGCAGAAATCGGCTGTGGCGGAAACTCGATGCCTGGGGGATTGCCCCCGTATTACTACCTATGTTGATGCTTCTTCACAAAGACACCTCTGTCCGTGTCCGCTTAAATGCACTGGGAAAACTCTCCAAACCTATATCAACATCCTGTGCTGTCAAACAGGGTTGCATGATTGCAGCCATGTTATTTAACCTTTATTTATCGGATATGTGAGATACATTTACCATCCATGCTGCTAACCCTATTAAAATTAAGAACGTCACCATAGGCTGGATCGCCTATGCGGACAACCTTGTCCTCTTAGATTATACGCCTGCTGGGTTGCAACTAATGTTAGATGCTTAGTTTAGGCACATATTCTGCAGCCAATGGTTTAGTTTAATTTAGTTTAGTTTATTCATTTGTATTGCGCACCGGACCCGAAGTTATGAGGGCGCAGGAGCAACAAGGTTATTCGCAGCTTGGTTACATGTTATAGTGCAGTACAGTAATTACAATGGTTTTATAGATACAATACAGTAAATACAATGGATAATAGATGGTTGAAGCAGTCATGCAAAAGGCAAAAGTTTACGGATTTACAAATATACATATTTAGAAGGTGGATAGCAGTGAGGTGGGATGGATGGAGTTAGCGGTCATTGTTCTTTATCCAGTGTATGTAGTTGCGTCTAAAGTGTGTGTAGGTTTGCGGTGTCCTTAGAGAAGGTGGTAGGGAGTTCCAGTGTTGGGCTGCTTTCACCTGGAAGCTGTTTCCACCCATTTTGGTGCGTTTGAATCTGGGAACTGTGAGAAGATTAGCGTTGGAGGTTCTGGTAGGTCTGTTGGGGTGTGTTTACTTATTCTATCGACTAGGTAACAGGGGGCAGCATTGTTGAGGCATTTGTGTGTTAGTGAGGCTACTTTGAGCAGGATTGTATCTGTTGTGTTGAGCCAGTTATGGGCTCTCCTAATGTTGGAGATATGTTCTCTCTTAGGGATGCTGAGCGCTGCTCTGAGAGCGTTATTTTGTAGCGTCTGTATTTTGTTAGTAACCTGTTTGCTAGCTCCTACGTGGAGAGCATTACAATAGTCCAGTTTTGATAATACGAGGGCTCTGGCTAGTGTAATGCAGCTCTGGGAGGATAAGAAGGGTTTGGCTGCTCTGATAAGCTTACATGTGTAGGCCGTGGAGGATGCGATAGAGCTAACCTGTTTGTGGAAGGAGAGGGAGGAGTCGATGTATATTTGTAGGGTTTTCACTTCCTTAGCTACTTTGATCGGGTTCACCATCTATAATGAAGCTGGTGTAGTTGTGGTCCAATTTGGTTATGTTTGCGATGGAACCAAGTATAATGAGTTCAGTCTTGTCATCATTCATAGACTGTGAGTTGCCATCCATGCCTGGATGATGAGGTACACCCTGTTCACCAAGGTCAAATCATGGTTGCAATCTTACAATAAACATTGTGAAAAGCAAAATGATGGTCTTTTCCCAGAAACAACGACCCAAAAAATCTTAATGGACCCTATTCGCTCACCCATTGGAACAAGTAACCTCATATGAATATCTGGGCCTCATCTTTGAAGATACAATGCAATGGGAGCTACATTGGGCCGATCTAAAATGGAAATGTAACTTATCGGTTTGTGCACTTATTGCCTTTATTGGACGCAATAGTGGCTTGTGCACATCTGCTGTTCTATCCATCTACAATGCAAAGATTTTAGCTATACTATCTTATGCAATTGCTATTTGGGGTCATCAATTTAAGAAACAAATGATCATTTTCGAAGCAAAACTACTCAGGAAACTGTTCCGTCTTCCCCAGTGTATTAGTGTACAATACTTTTATCTTGAATTTATTATTAGGGACATTTGGAATGTCTATATTGCCCAATGTGTTCTGTTGTTTGAACGTCTGCTAACTGTGTTCACGGGAAACATTATCGATCCTTATCTGAAGGCCTTTTTTGGATCTTGATGATAAGATTCCCTTGGGTACAATCTGTACGTTAAAGTTGACTCATACGCAATGGCTAACTGAAGGTAGTGACACTTTTACAGCTGGAGATATAAAGCAAAGGCTAAAAACTAAGCTACGTATTACCGCATTTATGGAAAACATGTTTCACATTGGGAATATGCAATCTACTCGTGATTTCTGCATTGAGAGAACATCTAGACTTTCACCACCACTTTATATCACAGCCTATCCAAGCCCAAATATTTTTCGAATCTATCTATTAATCAAATTCAATGTAACGGTGGCTCTATCGCCTAACCGATGGAGTTGCCAACTGACGAATATCGACATACCTTTTGTCGGTTATGTGGCAATTTAGTGAATGAGACTGTTTTTAATGTGCTTATTAAATGTGAATCTCTTATTTTACTTCGCAATACGTTCTTTAAAGCATATAATAAAGCTATTAGGATGAATGAAATATACTTTTTATGGCCTGTTTTTATGCAAGGAAATGACATTAATTTAATATATCACATTGTACGGTTTTACATTCATGTAGTTAACATTTTTAATTGTCTCCAATAGGTCTTGTGTACCTATGTTTTTATATGTATATGTATATGTTGTGGGATGTATTGACCCACTCCGCAATGCTATGCAGCATCGCCCTGCCAGTCATGGTGAAAGAAACGGCAACAATGGCGGCAAAGCCTTTGTGCATGCCAAAAACCTACAAAAACCCACGAAAACCTACAAAAAGCACACAAGAAGAGAGATGCACAACCGGCCACCCATGGTGCATGTGCAGTGGAATAGAGCACACCCTGCAGCAATGTGCCACTCGGCTTCCGGACCAGCAAGCAGAGTGCAGAGAGAGAAGCAGCACTTTGCAAGTGAAACTCCAACATGTGTCTACAAATGACATCTGCTTTGTTGCTAAAAACTCCAAGATGCCTTTAACACAACAATTCTCCACATTCAAAATCTTGCCTGGCACTAAAATTCATGTATCTAATGAAGTATTGTGAAACATACCAAGTCCTAATGTGAAGAGCAAAACATTTTTCAGAAAAACTGGATTGTTTGAAAACTGACAGCACATGCCAAAATCTGGGTGCAGTACCCATGGCTACCTGAATGACAGCTGTCAGAGGAGTTGCTGACGAAACTTTAAAGTGAGCTAAAACTAAAAGTCTGCTGGAGTAGCAAAACATAAAGAGGACTCTTGCCAAAAACTAATACAGATTTTAGTTGTGTTTTTGATCCCACATATTGTAAGGCTAAGAAAGAAATGTATTTATCTTTGATGCAACACATGTGGTTTTGGCTGGTTTTAAGAAGTTAGTTAGCCTGGCTGAACCTGCAAGAACTGGAAAAGCAGGTTTTTCTCCTAGGAGGCGGGCCTTCCTCTCAGCAGAAACTCACTGGGCACTGTTAATTGCGGGTTAGAACAGACTTTTGTCTACAGAAAGAACAGGATCAATGACAAGCTTCAGCCCAGGAAACTGGAGGTGTGAAGGCGGTCGTAACCCATCTTGGAAGGAACGTCCCTCAAGGAGGGGGATGCACTGTACTCCCAGGAGAGACAAAGGGGTGGAGCCAAGTGACCATCTGCTGTTAAGAATGAACAATGAACAATTCTTAAAAGACTCATAACTTGTTATTCAAAGTGGGGAAAAATATAAAAATGCCAGAGTTGTTAATTTAATTTTTGGCTGCACGGGTGAAGAGGCGGTTGAACTGTGTGACATGTTCTGAACAGGAATGGCAGTATATGTGGTTGTATGCTAAATGTATTAATGTTAGAATTGTGAAAATGTACACACACATTCCTATGTGAAACACACACATTTGTGTACATTTGCATAACATTTGGAAATTTTGTTCATAGCGAAAAGGACAAAATTCTGTAGAAAGTTCAAACAAGATCCCACAGCTACAGGATTTTGAGCAACAAATGCTACATAAAATGGGGTATCTTTGTGTGTGATTTGTATAAAGGTGACCAATGTAGAAATGTACATTTAGTATCAAATCTGATTTTGAGACCAGAGGCTAAAGGGAGGTCTCTGAGGACTGTAAAGCAAACCATAAAACGTGACATCATTCGGCCTTGATCCAATCACTCAAATTGCAAGACAGGGATGAATTTTGATCCTATCCCAGCTCACAGGGGCAAGCTTAGCTAAGCCGGCCCATACACCCACTTTGTGATGTCAGTTTAGAGCATAAATAGAGACAGCTGACAACACATAGGGACTCACTGATCCAGCCACTTTCCTGATTCCAGTGAAGCACTCTGATCCATCATTCTACATCCAGCTTTAATATTCTTCCAGATCCAGAGCCCAAATCTCTTGTCAGCAATAGAGCACTATAGATTTCTGCAAGGACCAAATTCTCCAATTTATTCTCTCCACCCAGTGAATCGCTGTGTGGTGTGAGAAGACCTTCTGGACCAGTCTCCTGAAATTCTCTGGCTTGCCACCACTACACTTGCCTGAGGAACTCGCTATCCAGCTGATTGAAATAGCCACAAAACAAGAAGGACAGATCCTGTGCAAAACCGGTGACCGGCCTAGCTGATCCAATGTGCTGGTCTTCCTAACCAGATCCAATCCCTGACCAGAACTGACGGTCCAATCTAATAACTTATTTTGTGAGTATTAATAGGAAGAAAAGTGACCCTAATATCTCTGCATAGTCTTATCCCAATCTCAATTCATCCTATCTGCAATTTCAGAATCATAGTATTGTCAGTACCTTTCCTGTGCTGATTTTTCTCATTTATTTGATAAAATCATAAGTCATTAGTGATATTGAGAAAGAAAAGTAGATCCCAGAACGGAAACTAGAGTATCACACAGGAAGGGTTATGCTGGCCATGTAACTGGGATCGAAGTGGATCGAAATTCCTGTGTGACATTCTCTGTTTCATAGTCATAATCTAGTGTAAGCAGACCCATCTTTCATTTTCAGAAGTGCATTTCTGTTTTCCATTCTCGCGCCTATCTCGCAAAAACGACTCTTACTAAAACCTCTACAACTAACTAAATAAAATTTGCTGCGGATTATAAATCTGAGAAATTTTTACACTTGTAAAACAGCTTTAAATTGTTTCTGACTTGGAATTTAAGATTGCAAATGTTTTCTGCTGGCTTAATCATTGCTTGTGCATGGTTGCACCTATTCAAAGTGGCTCCCATAGGAATTTATAACCATTTAAGTATTTTTGACCGTATTTGTTGTTTTTGCCCAGTCAATTCTAAAGACAATTTTAAAGCCATGCTGACAGCTGAAAAGTCAATTCTGTTTTTCTCTTGTGTTTGAAGGGGGAAGTGGGACTGATATTTTGTTTGATTTGCGCTATTCCTGAATACCTGCTCTCTCCTCCCATCTCTTTACTTTGCCTATTGGGTGTTGAGGGGTGTTGCAGGGGGAACCTCTAACTATAGTGCTATCTGATCTGAACCAACACAAAAGTATTATTTTCTCTGCTGCATTTGTTTTGCTCATTACTTATTCCTAGTGTATTAAAGATATTATTCAGTGTTCTGTCACCCAAATGGTGATTGTTGTGTACCTATTAACATATATTGTGATTACATTTTAAATACATAAATAAATATTTACCTTTGCAAACTATCCTGATTCCTGGTTCAGTCTGACCGGGGGGTGTTCCAGGAGAAGGGTGTGATATAAGTGGTATATCGTTCAGAATATTGAATTAATAGACAAAAGTAAATAAGGGTTTCAGTTGTGCACTACATGCTGGGCTTTGACTAGGGTGTGTGCTGGATTGAAATCACTTACAATGTATATGGATATTTCTTTTGTTATAGCTGTTGTACATGAATTTTAAGTCCTGTGTTATACAAAGCCTTGTTGCTATATGTATATCTAATAAACTATTAACCATTTAGTACTTGAAAAAAAAATACACTCAATGAAAAAAATTAAGGAGCACAGTGAAACATAACCGGATCACATGCTTGGCAAGATACTTTCCATTACGTTTGCTAAAAGAAATTGTGCACATGCATCCATCTTTATTTTGATCTCCCTGCGCACTTGACAACGCTAGCAGTGCTGGAGCACAACACACATTTGAGATCAAGACTCTTTGGTGTCTAGTCAAAGGATCGAATCTAAAGGGTCGACAGGTCAAAGGGTCAACACCAAAGGGTCGACTGGTCAAAGGATCACATTTTTCTTTTTAATTATATATATTTTTTTAGGTTTTCGTTTAGGGGAAAAAAGTGGTTTTCAGGGGGGACCCCCCAAAAAAATAAAAAAATATGTGAAAAAAAAATTCGATCCTTTGACCTGTCGACACTTTGGTGTCGATCCTTTGACCTGTCGACCCTTTCACTGTCGATCCTTTGACTGGCAACCAGACTCTTTTCATAGGGATTAAACACTTTTTCCTTCACCACTATGCAATGAAAAATCGCTCTTCTATCAGGGGTCACTTTCTCACTTTCTATAGCTAGTGTGCTTTTAAATCAGGGACTTCATTCTATTCAATTTTGGCAAGCCACTTTTATGCCCCAGCACAAACCCAGTTATTCTGTTTACTATTGAAACCTCCCTGCTTTAAGGAATGGGGAGCAGTAGGGAATTTAATTTTTTATGCACCCCTTTACTTTATGGAATTTTGTGGTTGGCAAAAAGAAAATAGGAGTACCCAATTACTTTAACAGACTATATTTGTATCCACACTGGAAGCAATGTTTATTTCAAACTTCAACAAAATCACCCTGTGTCATTTAGCTACAGGGGAATTAATTAAATTATTACTTGGTAAGAAAATGCTAGGTATCTACTTCCATCCTCCACCCACTAAATAAGGGGAAGGTATTCATTCAAACAGATCCTCAAAACACTTGGTTCTGTTGGACAAGGTTACTTACATTAGACAACAACAGGGTTCTGTGCTCAGGAAAACAAACAGCAAGCCTCATGGGTCATCTCACGGTACAGGACAGAGACCTGGTCAGACCCCAACATCAGTCATGGATCGCCTCCAGTAACCATCCCTCTATTTTCCTCTCCTTGCATGAAACCCAGTCTATGTCTCTTTCCCTGGATTCCTCCACCTACCAGGCAATGTTGAATATCCAGCAGTTCGCACGGTATCAGGTATTAATATCGCCACATATATGGTCGCCGTAAATAATATCGCCGGAAAAATGTCGTGGCGATATTATTTGGGTGACCATATATATGGCGACAGGGGCAAAAAAAAAAATTAAAATAAATAAATAAAAATGTGGGGGTTGCAGGGGTGTCCCCCGCATTTTCCATGCAATAATGTCGCCACAAAAAATGACCATTTTCCGGCGATATTTTTGCATGGCGATATTTTTGTGGTGACATTATTACATGGAACCGTTCGCACTCAGATGATTTCATACAGAATCAACATATTTGTTATTGAAAAAATAGATGAAATCCAAGAGACCATCAAATAAACCTCTCACATTATTAGCATCCCTTGATCCCCAGCACACACACACAGCCCCTCTAGACCAAATTCGCTCCTCTCTTTCCGGCAGATCTTCTAAAAATTATTGCCTCCCTCCAACCTACTTCTTACTCTGACAATATCATTCCGGCCTCCATCAATAAACAATTGACGGGGCCGGTGCTCAATGCACTCCTCAGCATCATCAATGTCTCCCTCGCAGAAGTATCATTCCCGTACACCCTCAAGACTGGTCTCATATGACCTCTTTTGAAAAAAACAACCCTAGATTTCTGGCCAACTGGTCAACTACAGGCCCATTACAGACTTCTCGTTTATTGGCAAAATCCTGAAAAAAGTAGTTGCTACACAACTACTTGCCAGAATTGAACAACTTCAGCTCCTAAATGATTATCAGTTAGGGTTCGGCCCAAAGTATAGCATCAAGACAGACACCATACAGGTGGTGGATGATGCTCCCCAAATAATGGATAAGAGCGACTTGTGCCTCCTCGTCCTCCTTGACATCTCGGCTGCATTCGACATTCTTCTCTCCCTCCTTGCTGACAGGTTGGGTTTCTCTGGCACTGTCCTGAATTGGTTTACCTCCTCCCTCTAATGCAGATGTCAGGCTGTCCAGGTGATCATGTTGTATTCTAACCGACCCCAGGTCTCCTGCGGAGTCCCCCAAGGCTCCACTCTCTCACCAATCCTTTTAAACCTTTACATTGGGCCACTGTGGTCGCTCCTCAAAGATTTCAATTTAGCCATCCACCAATACGCAGATGATACTCAGTTGTAAATTAGAGTAAATAGCTTGAAGGATATCATTCGTCTCTGTGATTACCTAGTCATCATTCAGTCCTGGATGTCGATTGCCTGCCTCCAACTAAACCCATCCAAGACAGAATTCGTCCTCATCAGTCCACCCACTAAAAAACAATGGGTCAAACAATGGCTCAATGATATTTGCCTAGAAGGATTTGATCTACAACTCTCAGACTCAGCAAAATCCTTAGGTTTCACCATTGACAGAAATCTCTCCTTCAAGAAACACATAGCCAAGATTGCCCATATAGCCTTGCTCAGAATCTCTACCCTTTGAAAAATCAACTCCTTTATCCTGCTGCAGGACTTCCGGACTGTAGTGCAGGTCCTTGTGGTCTTGCACATTGATGGGGGAAATACTCTCCTGACAGGGCTTCCAACTGCTCACTTGACTCCCCTAAAAGCAGTCCACCATTCTGCAGCATGTCTTATTACAGGAGCATGTAAATTTGAATGAATTACTCCCATCCTACGCAAACTACATTGGCTTCCACTCCAATCCAGGATACTGTTCAAGACTGCATGTATCATCTACAAAGCAGTCATGAGTAGCACATCAGCGTACCTTGTGGCTAAGCTCCACATATCTGGTGAGACATGCTCCTCGCGCAGCAAATGGACCAACCAACTTGGGATCACTACTCGTCCGCAAAGAGAGGACCCGCAAACATTCCTTCTCTTGTCATGAACCCATACTCTGTACCTCGATCCCAGTGTCATCTCCGAATGCCCCCGCAATTCTTGTATTTCGCTAATCTCTGAGAACATGACTCTTCCAACAACACCTGACCAAGGACTTATTCCAATGCATGAACACACCGATGTACAGATCTCACAGTACTGCACTACTGTTAAAAGATGCCAGCCCAAATGCCAGCTACCCACAATCCATACAGCGCTCTGCTGCTCTCAAGCTAGGTCCTTGTTTTGAACAATAAAATACAAATAAAAGAAAATAAGCATCATAAAATATATATATATATATATATATATATATATATATATATATATATATATATATATATATATATATATATATATATATATATATATAAATTGGTCTGACCATGGCAAACCTAATGAAATGTGTCTGGCATTGGCATGATGCTGCAGGTTCAAATGGCAGATTTTTGCAATTTATTCAACAAACATGAGTTATCAACACAAGATTTCCTATACAGATATCTAATTTAGTAAGCTATTATCTCCCTGAATCTCTGTTCGTGCCATTTTCAGAGAAGCTATAATCACATTTTAGCTTCTGAGTCTGGGTCCCAAAGTCAATTTCTTATGAGAGTTATATCATTGTATTGAGTTTAAGGCCCTTTGGAACGTGCATAAAGAAATGGATTGGATTACACCAGAATAATTCTGAGTCCAAATAACTGAATCAACTCCAGAAGATGGCAAAGTACTGTTTTATTAACAATTATCCAAAACAGGGAGCTTACAACGAACATCAAAAGACTTATGCTCAGTCTCTCAGTGATCTTCACAATAAAATACAATTCTTATACCTGAATATACATCAGTGACGTCGCACCACATGGCAATAGTATAAAACCTATCAAGGGTTGGGAATGGTTAAGGGAAACATCTAGATATTCATTTGTATAGGAGCTAGGATTGTTATTGACTTTCCTTTATCAGTTGGACATTTTATACCTACCTCTTAAAACATGTCACTTTAGAAACATTCAGTACACAGTTTCTCATTGGTTTTACAAACTATAAGTTCCTTCATTATACGGACTAATACAATTGGTTGGCACAATTGTGCCATGTCTGGGACATTCGTTAATTTAGCAGCACGTGAGCCCAGATCTGGGTGCAGGGAGATAGGACGTGAAGCTACCTCATGCCCAATTAGCCTTGCATCTCTCATCACCCATGCCTTCAGTATGAAATTGTCTTTGGCCTTGGCCTTGTAGAGTATTTTTGTCTTTGGGAATGCACGGGAGTGAGGGCACTCACTATAGTGTCTGGAACTTCAGGTTCAAGCTCTATTCCATCCTTGGCTTACGTGACAGGATAGAAACAGAACTATGTATCCCTATATAGTAGGCCCAAATGCACTCTTAGGGGGACCGTAGTCCCAATTATGATTAGGTAAAGGTAAGAGCAAAATACCTCACTGTTACACTCACCTGGTCTCTGTGGAGGTGTTGGGGCACGGTTGCAGCGCTCCCTGAACTTGAATCACCCGCTTCAGGCCTCTCCCTCAGTAGAAAAGCTGTGAGCGGTGGTACGTGGTGATACTGCTCCTGCGTGGAGATAACAGTGTGTGAGTGCGCCAATCTGTAATTGTTGTACCTCTCGAACCCTTCACCCTAAAGTACGGTTTCTGTGAGCATACGCCGGCCCATAAAGCTCACCTGTGAATTATGGAAGATAAGCTCTCTGTCTTGCTGCTTCTGGCAGGGGCTCGTCAAATGGGATCTAGTTCCTTCACTGATCCCTAATAAGCAATAGTCGAGTCAGCGGCATTCGGAGTCGAACCAGGAGAGCGAGCAGACGTTTCGCTGAGAATTACTTCAGCATTGAGTTGCGCGATTAACATGTCCTTACCTGATGGCACTTGCCGTTCCATTGATTATATAGCAGAGTAACAACGTTTCCCCCAATATACGCTGGAATCCTTGCCACGAACGACCCGCGTGTTTTCCACACCCTCAGCGTTTTGAGGGAGAAATCGAGCACCGCAGCACAATTATGTCTCGGGCCCGTTAAGTTCTGCACCCATACTGGGCACAACAGTGTATGTAGTTACGCAGAACTACCCTTTATTCAACCACGAACTTGTTGATCATTGACCGCTTTGCTCATCTGGACGAACATACTTAGATGCACCTTGCCACAGACCCATTGTCAAGGCACCTCCAGTCGCAACTGCCACAAGCCATTCATTGACCTTGTGTTTTTCACACTCGATCCCATGATAATGAATCTATGATGTCAGTATCCAATCACCCATAAGGCCTATTGTGAAGAAATTACCTGTCCTGAAGATGGCCACAATACTCACCTTTGTATGGACACTTGAGAAAATGTCCAATCCAACTACTGGCTGAAACATGTCGACACCTCATATCTCAACAAATGTCTATAAGTTAGACGTTTCTAAAATCAGCACATAGGATTATAGGGTGTATTAATTTACCCAGCCTGCTTCTTTGCCTTTTTTTGTTAGTGTGTTAATACAAGGATTATTTATTCCCCTTTGTGTCTTTTCATCCTTTAGATGTATTAAATTGCTTTTTTTAATAAAAAATTCTTTTACATATAATTAAAATTTGTTCTCATGTACACTATGCGTCTGGCTATTTGTACCTGTTAACCTCTTGTGTAAATGTCGCTATGTAGACTTACGTGTGTGACCATAAGTGCTTCAATCTCTGTCTAGGATCGTAGTAGTGAGGGGTAATTAATTCTCAGTGCCGGTCCCGGTACGCCCTTTTCCTTAAGAAATTAAGGTGACATTGGTTCATAAATACAGAAAACTTGTTTGGGTCGCTGATGAAGCGTTCGGGGGGGGGATAGAGGCACTGCTCCTGGAAGAACCACCTGAACCGGTGTTGATTGTTGTGGTGTGGAAGAATGAGAAGAATGGGTCACTCCAGGCAGTGGAACCTGTCCTGCTTGTGCTTGTAGCATTTGTCTTGCCAAATTGTCAGTTCTTTCTCGAGTTAAAATAAGATCCCTCCGTAATGTATTGGTTTCCTGTCTTGAAGCATGTACTTCAGCCTGTAATTCCCCTAGTAAGAGGGCTAATTGATCTGTTTCTGAAGTTTCTCTAACACCCAGGCAGAGAGTATTAGAGGCTTTGCGTTCTGTTACGCTCACCTGGTCTTTGCAGAGGCATTGGGGCACATTTGCAGCCCTCCGTGAACTTGAATCACCCCCTTCAGGCCTCTCCCTCAGTAGAAAAGCTGTGAGTGGTGGTATGTGGTGATACTGCTCCTGCGTGGAGATAACAGTGTGTGAGTGCACCAATGTGTGATTGTTGTACCTCTTGAACCCTTCACCCCAAAGTACGGTTTCTGTGAGCATACGCCAGCTCATAAAGCTCACCTGTGAATTATGGAAGATAAGCTCTCCGTCCTGCTACGTCTGGCAGGGGCGCGTCGAATGAGATCTAGTTCCTTCACTGATCCCTGATAAGGATTAGTCCAGTCAGCTGCGACTATGCTTCTCCTTGTGATTGGTAAATCGTTCTTGAGCTCTTGTGATGCTGTTCGTTCTGTTTAATGTCTTTATATGTTGCTCCTATTTATGCCTGCAATAATGTCTCGCTTCTGTTTTCTTCCCTTAGATGGAAATGCGGCCTCAATGCAGTTGTGAGACGCGAGACACGGCCGGATGGAAGATGAATGCTACCGCAATGTTCCACAGCAGGTAAGTGATGGAAAAGCGCAAGGTATGGCGAAGCTCAACCTTAAACTGACTGTTTTTTCGATGTCTAACCTTGTCTTCTGTTTTTCCTTGCAGGAGCTGCTGTTGACGATGGAGCGTGTCGTGCTGTGGTGCCAAGATGAAGATTTCGGCATTCCGGAAAGTGTAAAGATGAATGCTTGGTTCGCCAAAGAGATGTACGGGTAAGAACAGCTTCCCCCAGTTGGTAAGTATGCTGGCAGGAAGCAGGATGTCCAGGAAGCAGGATCTTCAAAGGTAAGAGTGACCTCAGGTGACGGTGAGCGTTACGCTGCTTGTAAGTGCAGAATAACGCGAAGCATCTGTCTTGAGGATCGGGGCAGCTTGTATAGCTGAGATCGTGGGCACGCCCATTAGGGCCGGTGTACCAGCCACACCCTGACACTCCTAGAGAGTGAGCACGTGCAAAGGCAATCCATTAGCAGCCACACCCAAGAATACACTTGGGGCTGCTTAATGGATGGAATGTTCAAGGTAATGCATCCTGCTTAATGGATGGAATGTTCAAGGTTAATGCATCTGAAGTGCTATGCCCATAATAAAAGCTTTTTGGTGTTAAATGGATGTTCTTGTTTACCTGTGTTCATGAGCCTGGCGCCAAAGGTGCCAGCACAGTGTCCACCCAGGTCTCCTGTGCATGGGACCCCTGCATGCCTGTGCCCCTGACTTAATGACCATGACACTCACTCACAGTGAGGAAACTCCTTCACGGTAGTAATAATGTAGTTTCAATTGTAAAGAGGATTACATTTCAATATATATTTCTCTAGAACCATTCATAAACAATTCAAAAACAAATCACAGTCAGCATTACAGTGTTGACAGCAGTGTTTATTGTTGATCACACAGTTTTAAATGTCCATAACCCCAACTGAAACATCCAATTGAAGTCAGTGACAATAAAGTAGTCATACAGTACCCACCAAACACAGAGTTATCACAAAATTCCTTGTACGTATACAGTGTTTTCACAAATGTCCTTATTCGTGATAGGAAACAATCTGGAAAAACAATACCATCAAAAGATATGCAGGTTCAGGTGTGTCTAGGTATTCACCCATCAGTTTTCCATATTATATCATACAGTCAACGTATCTTGTATTGGCAAAATATCTCAATTGTGGTGTTATCTTTCACCAACGCGTTTCGGATCCTAGATCCATCCTCAGATTGTGAGCTACTTGTTCCTGGTCATCATGCATTCCATTGAAGTGGCCCTTTACAATTCTTTATACAGAACCAACTTCAGAACCCAGTTCTCAGAGCGAGTCAAGTGGGGATACCGGGCCAAGTCGAGGTGCAGTCTCAAGGTACTCTTTCAAAAGAGCATGTTTAGAAGGGAATAATTAAATGTGGCAATGTGGGAACACTGATACTTCACCGGCCCGGGCACTCGCTATAGTGTCTGGAACTTCAAGTTCAAGCTCTATTCCATCCTTGGCTCATGTGACAGGATACCACAATCTGGTTCATTTTGCAGCTTTTAAATGCTCTAAATGAATTACAACTTGGCATCCTTTGTGTTCTTTCTTGCACCTTAACGTGAGAAGATCCATCCTCCGCACACTCGTTCTTCAGAGTAGATAGCTGACCTCGATTTCTAGGATCTTGACTTGTGCTAGAACACGCGGGGACCAAACACCTTCACATCAAAGAGAATGGCTATTTCAAGAAGTAGACATCTTGCTTTTGCAAGAAACCTGGTTGGTGAACCCAATAGTAATGGAAGGATATTCAATTTATACCCAATCTATGCTTCAAAAAGCCAAGGGGAGACCGTTAGGTGGTCTACTGATGGCGTTTAAAATTCCACGATTGGGGATTCCAAAGAAATGTTTAATAACAAATTGGGCATCCAAGCATGCAGAGTCACCTTGAAACATCAACACCCTTTTCATGTGGTTATTTTTATAAATGTGTATTGGAACACCGCCGTTTCCAGCCTGCATGACTTTTTAGAAGATCTTTCTAATTTACTAGAAGATGTCAAAGGGACTTGAACACCCAATGTGTTCTGCTGGTACAACAGAAGCCCAATATGAGCTCTCAGAGAATTTCAGATAAGGGCAGGACTTGGGTTGAGTTTTTGGCAGGTTGGGGCCTGAAGGTCACAAATGGGTCATTACCTGGGGATATTCCCCCTCTCCCCACCTGGCATAGAGGCAGTTCGGCTTTGACTCTGGATTATATCTTTAAGTCAGCGGAACTCTTCACACAAAAGGTGACTTTAAACATCAAGCTGGACAGTGGGTGTGACCATTCCCAGTTGTTGCTGACCTTTTCTGACATTACAATCAAATTGTCGGCTACTCAAAAGCAGGCCCTTGTAGATTGGAAAGGGAAAGTACGCCTCCAAAAATACAAGCGAGAAGGAGAGGCATTATATAGCAAATTGATGGCAATTTCAGACAATATCCAGCAGGAAAATTGTTGCCCGCAGGAGTTTGTTAAATTTATATGGTCATCACTCCCTCCAAGTCTGGGAGGAGAGGGACAATATCAGGTGCATCGCCATGCTTTTGATGAAGCAACAAGACAGGCAAAAAAAGCTGTTGGCACAAAGAGTGAGACAACTTAAAAGATTGGCCATGAGCCTGAAAGATTATAGGAGGGTACATAGACGGTTGACGCAACAATATAAACAGTGGTCAGTGGGAAGAAAAATGCTGCATCTCCAACAGGATGGGGACCTGATGTTAAAGTTAATTATCACCCAGGACTCTCTGAACTTTTGTTCAGTCATAAATCAATTAGAGGGCAATCCGTGTGGCAGTCAGTGCAATTTGGTGCCAGAAAGTAGGTGGGTGAGCTACTTTTCTGGAGTATTTGAGTATCCCATTAGGTCTACTTTCTATCCAGCGAGGGATGCTGTTTGGCGTCTACCGCTGGATGAACAGAGTTTGGGGGAGTTAATCTCCAACTCCTCAACATCAAGGGCAGCCGGGCCGAATGGCTTTACTAATCAGGTGTTGAAGACCAATCCGGCTCTCTGGGCAAAGCTGCTTTTTTGGTTATTTGAGGACATCCTAGCAACGCAAAGGTTCCCACCGTCGTGGAAGACTGCGACGATTATTCTGCTGTTCAAGGACGGCGACCGGACTTCACCCACAAACTATCATTCGATCGCCCTCCTGGACATTGCGAGTAAGCTGTTTATGAAGATCCTTTTTGGGGAATTGGAAGTATGGGTAAAAGGGAAGGCATTCTGTCTAAACATCAAACGGGGATTCAGAAACGGCAACTCCGCGGCTCTGAATGGGTTGGTATTGAGCGTCCTTACTAAGAAGATAAGGCACAAGGCAGAGAAACAACTTTATGGGGCTTGGGTGGACTTCTCAAGGGTGTTCGATCAAGTCAACAAAAATCGGTTGTGTTCCAAACTCAGAGGGTGGGGAATCCTGGAGGGCCTTCTGGCAATGTTGGTTGAGCTACACAAGGATACCACAATCAGAGTCTGTCTGGATCGTGAGGGGCATGCGTCTCTCAGAACCCATGAGGGTAGAAAGAGCTGTTTGCCATGGTTGCCTGGGTGCACCACTATTTTTCAATGTATACATGGCAGATCTGGGGGAGTTCTTAGACCCATCTGCATTTGCCAGTCCAGTGATTAATGTATCTAAGATCCACAGGCTGGCCTATGCTGATGATTTGGTTTTATTGGATCACACCGCAGTTGGGTTACAGAGGCTATTACTGAAATAGGACTGCTATGCAAAAGAGAATGGTCTTGCAATTAACCCCAGGAAATCTAAAATAGTGGTCTTCGGATACCCGCATAAAAAGGTGACCTTTGCTGAGTGGGTGTTGAGGGGACAGCCAATCTTAAGAGTTGAGGAGGTGATCTATTTGGGCTACAAAGGCTATGCTTCACCATCCATCTCTAAGGTGGAATTAGACATCAAGAGCAAGATCGTAAATTAGTCTCGCAGATGAAAAAGGTACTAGTAAAGTACTGTAAATTCTTGATCCTCCCATTGATTAAATATTATTCTGCTAAGGTGGTCCCTGTTGTCCTGTATGGGCTGGAAGGTAAATCTTTTTTGTGGAATGTGGACTGGCAGAGGTTGGAAGGTCTCATTTGGAAGAGGGTTCTCGGTCTCCCCTTAAATCTCTCCATGACTAGTCTCAGGTTCGAATTGGGGCTACGTTCATTGAAGGCTCAGGCTGGCTGGAACCTAAGCTCTCTCCTCCATCTCATCATTACGGCTTAGGAGGGTACATTGTACTCCGATATTAACTTTCATCTGGGCAATCAAAGATCTAATATTCTTTCCCTATTGGAAGTAAAGGTAGAAGAAGGGCTAGCCAATGCTAACATGGATCGGGAAACACTGATCCTCAATCCAGGGAAAGCAAAAAAGCCTCTTGATGAGATAGAGTAGATAGAAAAAATAGATATTCTATTTCTAAAAGTGGACACGAAACAGGGGTGCATAGCCAGATACCGAATAAAGTTCTGTGACTGGAGGATCTTGAAGAACCTTTTCAGAATACGTCTAAGTGTGGTCCACACAGGGAAAATCTGTCAAAGAGGGGTCAGGGGGGGTCGGTCATCACCCTGTGCAGAGTATGTAATAACCCAGCCAACCATTCCCTTAAACATCTGCTGATGGAATGTGAGGGTACCCTGCCTACCAGATTTTCGTTATTTGGCAGATTTGTGGTGGGTAACGAGAGACACTTGGAGGATATGTTTTGGGACAGACTGACAGCTTGTCATGATGTGGCCCTGACGATCGCAGTTTTCCAGGTGTTGGAGAAGAATAACATTGTATTTTAGGACATTATCTGCATTGGAAGTGAACTGGGGTAAGAAGCAATGGGTTCACCCAATAGGGATGAAAGCTCTTCAAATGGGGAATTGGAAATTGACACTTTAGGAACAGTGTCCTGTGAAGTACAAATCGGTTCGTTAATTTGTGCAGCATTCCTCCTTCACTTACACAGGTTCAGTCTCCTATTTTGAGCTATTGTGGGGTGGTTTAAGTAAAGCGTTTGCAGTTTTTAAGGTGGTGTCTTATTGGATTATCTGTGGAAGATCCTTAAGCATCTTTCTCTTTTGTTTTTCGCTTTTTTTTTTGTTCCTTTTATTTATTGTTTCTGTTTTGGTCTATCTCCTTACCTCTGCCCCATCATGTTTTACCATATTTGATTGTGTTTGTTTTGTTTCTTTGTGTTTTTATTCAATTGCATTTTGATTGGAATTTGTTGATGAATGTGGATTCGTATAAGCCTTTTCTTTTAACCAAATATACAACAAAATAAATAAAAGGATCTTGACTTCAGGCCAGGAAGCCTCGCCACACAGCTCCATGAGGCTGCTATTCATCTGAGACATAGCTTTCCATTCACCCTTCATGATTTCTGGCTAACTTATTTCATGATACCAATGTCCAGTTTCTGTACAATGGTGGCTTCGCCCGCATTCTATTCACTAATCATAGCTAGCTTCTATGATAACTTGATCTACCTTGTGTTTCAGCATCTGTACATTCATTGAACTTTTGTTTTCTGCAACATTATGTGCATGTGTAATCGTCTTCTTTTACACTTGAGAGTTTACTCTGTTTTTTACTTTATCATTAGTTTCTTCAGGATCCATACATTATCTTCAGTAAATATCTTGGGACGTCATGCACACTTTCTGAAGTCATCAGTCATTTGCTTAGCTCTCGCTCATATTCCCTCAGTTAGTTCCTCCTGCAGGATGTCATCACTTCAATGGTACATTCGATAGGGTTTTCTCAATGGGTATCTTCTTTCAAATACTCGCTGCGGTACTGGTACAATAGCTGGTGTTAGGCAAGGCACAATCTCATATCTTCAATACAAGGGAGGTGGATGGGGGGTGGGATCTCCCGCAGATATACACAGCTGCTCCTCCAAAGTATAGATATTTCCATGCGCTTTAAAAAAAAAAGTTAAACCATTTCGGCAGGAATTCTAGCTTCTCAGATAATCAACAATTATGATTTCTCCATACCACCTGTGGTAATCTCAATTGATGTGCATAATTTTACCTTCAATTACCCATTACATTTCCTTTCTTCAAGAAACTTAACATGTAGTTTAGGCCATCTGTTCCTTTGTTGGCACGGCCTGCTTTTAAATGATTAGCTCCTTTCAAAGTTAATAGCTGGGCCATGGGTCTTCTTATCTTATCCGAACAGAGGACGACAACTCCACCCACTCCCTCACAGGTCATTCTCTGGTACATGTCAATTGTTAGTCAGATTCTGGATCTCACCAGGAATCGAATTTTAATTCTATGTATTTTTAAGAGTTCACCTTCATTAGCTGGGTCTTATTATGGGCTACATTGATCTACACAGCAGACTTCCTATCCATAACCAAGCTGCGCTTCTGCAGTCAACAGCAAAATGGCTGCACTGGCTCCTTGGAGCACTGTTGCATCACAACTGCATTTGGCAGCGACAAAAGGATGGCTGCACCATCTTGCCAAACATCTATTGGGCGAGTTCGAACAGGGAGTACACAGAGAAAAGTGCCAGTGTGTGTTCTTGTGTGCACTAAAAGAAGCAAATTGAAAAAGACAGCACTGCTCAGGTGCTTGCAAAAATTTCCCATTGAAAAGGGAATATTTTACACTAAAAGGATGCTGCCCTGATGCTATTTTCATCTATTCCATATCACATTGCTTTTTATCAATAAGGCCCTACTATGCCCATCCATATTCACATTGTGCTTCAGCAGAAGAGAGCATTAATCCTGAATGACAGGTTAATGTGAAGCCAAATCTGGGAAATATAAGAAACTTCACTTACAGCTGTGCTAGAAAATGCATAATCTTTGGGTTACAAAATGTCAAAAATCAAGGCTTTAAAGAAATCCTAGCTCTATGAGCATATGTCAATTTCAGTGAACCTGTGGCTTGAACAAACTGCTGGATAAAAGAAACTGAATAGGGCTGCAAATCAATATTGGGAAGCCGGGTGGAAGAGAGAAATACTAAATTTAAAAGAGAAATCCTAGCAGGTCTCACCATGTGTCAAAGTGGGCTTTTGCAAACCGAAAGAAAATGCTTGTTTTAAAAGTACAATGTTGAATAAAAACTTGTCCTTGCCTAGCAATGTAAAGGGGTTTTTGCTGGGGAACATATATGGGATGTTTCATTCAACAGGCTTGTTTTTGATTCAGAACAAAATAAAATAAAATAAAGGAATTAAAATGCATTAGCTGGATTTTACAAGCTCCAGAACTGGTCTTTCTGCTGGCTAAACGGAGTCCTTCCCCCAAAAGTAGCCACCATAAACTTCTGGGACAAGTAAGTGATAATTGCTAGCTTGGAAAGCTTTGAATGGGACCAGAAGGCCGTATATTACAGGCTCATCAGACTTTTGTCGTGGCAGAGGCCTCTTAAAATAGAGGTTCTTGGACACCAACCTGTGAAGTGAGGAAGTGGCAATAAAAATTCAATAAAATTGGGAAACACCCATGACCACCCTGGGCTGAAAAGACAGTTGGTGGTAGCTGAGAAAAAATGGGCCAAGTGAAGGACAAAGGCCAGCCTCATTTGTTTCAAAAGACTATTTTCATTAAGAAACGTTTAAGACTTTTATCTTTGCAACAGGACTTCGCAGGAATGTAAAAAGTTAAGTGTAAATGTAATTTTGTGGTTTTTAATTTAAGACACTGTAGCCTTCACTGCCATATTGGGAACAGAAATGGCAGAGAATTGTATATTCTAAGGAAAGTGTACATGATTCCACCTTGAAATTCAATACTGATATGCCTAATAATAATCTATACACATGTATAAAGTCATAGGGCCTCATTACGACCCTGGCGGTAATCCGCCGTCATTACCGCCATGGCGTAATGAACGTTAACGCCGTGGGACGATGGCGTAAAGGGCGCCACATTACGACCCATCGCGCACGAGCATTACGCCATGGCGGTAATGTAAACTGCGCCATGGCGGTAGTGCCCCCAAAACGGCACCTACCGGCATCGTATGCGGCGCAAGGTGCACCACCGCCACCGCCGTACATAGCGGTGACCGTAGTTAGCGGTCACCGCAATTAGCGTTGACCGTAGATAAGCGGAACCGGAAGTAGCGTCACCGCGGCGGAACGGGAAAGAGCACGGCGGCCATCTTTAAAAACACAATCCATTGCCATCCTCCGAAACCACTGGACATCCGAGCCTGAGACCCCGCAAATACCGGCTTCAACCTTCTACCTGCAGGAAGATGCCTAAAGTTGTGAAAAAAGCCTGTGACCGCCAGCGGCAAGACCGCTTCTCCAGAGAGGAGCTTACCATGCTAGCGGAGACCCTCCAGGAGAACGCTGCAGTGGTATTCTCCAACCAACTGACAAGACCGGCCATATCCAAGAAGAAGGCCATATGGGCACTGGTAGCTCAGCGGGTCAGTGCCGTGGGAACAACACCCCGCAATGTCAAACAGTGCCGCAAGCGGTGGGACGATCTCCGGCTCAGAGTCAGGAGCATACTATCAGCTAACATGAACCTGGCAATGGCAACTGGGGGAGGATCGGAGTACCCTATAAAATTGCAGCCACGGGAGGAAATCTGTGCCTCCACAATCGGAATGCAGAGCATTGAAGGAGTAGGAGGAATGGAGAGAGGAGCTCCGACATCGGGCGATGCAGGTAAGTGGCTCAAATCAAGGCATGCAAATCTCACCTAAGTCCATTCATGTGAAGTACAATGTTGGCCCATAGTGTAAATGCAACACATCAGCCGGAGACTGCCCACAGATACATCCGATCTGCACCCTGTACACATGCAGTATGCACACCCTAACAGCAGCCACCCACATACCTCCATGCTACTTCCACACAAAAGGGAGACAACTTTTTTCCCCTGCATGAAATGTGCCACATGTACTAACTGATAAGATGCCAGTCGCCACAATGCCCGGCCAATGTCCGCAGACCCATCAATAACACTCTCCCTCCTCTGTCCCACCACAGGCTCAAATTCCGACCTTGAGGAAGAGGACACCACTGCCTCCACACCCACCAAGAGGGCCAGGCCAACTGTGCCAACACCACAACCCTCCACCTCTGCCCTCCCGAGGAAAACCCCACAGCAGCCAAAATCCATGCAAGGGAAACAGGACAGGGCACAGACAGCCACCCCAGCAGGCAGTACAGCAGCAGCAGCAGCAGCAGACATCACACAAATCATGCCCACAGAAGCCACAGCCTCTGCTGCAAGCAGCACAATTGGGGAAACTGCTGCCATTGCTGCCTCCTCCGACAGCGAAGCAGGGATCTTTGAGGAGAGTGATGTCAGAAGCCCCACAGGCCACCCTCATTCCCCCTACCTGTCCCTAAGCAGCCCGCATGCGGATGCCACACAGGGTCAGCCAGAGGATGACGATTGGCCAGCCACTCCATCCCCGCTGCAGGGGCAGATCAGCCCAATGGGAATACCACTGCCATTAGCCATGGGCCAGAATACCAACCATTCTCTGGAGGCGATTGCCACCCGGCAGCAGCAACTTTCCTCGCTGCTCGAAGAACATGTTGCTGAATGTGGGGGGTCATGTGCAGCAATGGAGAAATGTGCAGAGACAGTGAAGGCAGCTATAGAGTCGTCCACAAAGGACATCTGCGCGGAACTAGCTGCTGTGCGGCACGCCATCACTGACCTTGTGCAGACAATACGGGCCATGCGTCCAAATGAGCAGGCAGGATCCTCCTCGGTTGCCAGCTCGACACCGAGCAGCCCCATCCGCCGATCGGGGAGGAACCTCCGCAGCACAGGCAGGGGTGCCCCGGGGGCCAGTGGAGGGGGCTGCCAATAGTGGCCGGACAGTGTAGGAATCCTACTTCTGACACTGCTGCACAGACTAACTCACACCTTTGTTGGGATTCCAGGGGGGGGGGGAGGGTGGAGGGGGGAGTGGGTGTGTTGGGGTGTGCAGGGGGGTGGCGGGGAGGTGTGTTGGGGAGTTAAGGGGGGAGTTTGGGGGGGTGTGTGTGCAGGGGGGAGGTGGGAGGTGGTGGGTCACAACGTTCCATGTCTTGAATACACTTTTACCTTGGAAAAAAACCCAGAGTGTGTTGATTTTTTCTTTGCGCATGTGTGCTTTATTGGTGTACAGTCCACAGTGTGCATGTCCCGGTGCCACACAGTGCCCCAAGTGCAGTCACCATATGACACACACCAGCCATGTGTGCTAGAAGCAGTGGTCGATGATAGTTTGGCGCATTGCACGCCCCTCCTGTGCATCGCCTCCTCCATGGGGTGCCGCCCCATCTGCTCCCTCCTCATCCTCATCGTCAGGTGGTTGTAGTTCTGCGTCAGGGGGCAGGGGCACATTCTGCCTGACGCACATATTGTGTAGCATTACACATGCCATGACGATCTTTGCCACCTTCTCATGGCCATACAGGAGTGCCCCACCAGACCTACTGAGGCTTCGGAACCGTGCCTTCAATAGGCCGAATGTCTGCTCTATGACCACACGAGTACGTGTATGTGCACGGTTGAAGTCCTCCTCGTGCTGGTTCTGCGGGTTCCGGACTGGTGTAAGGAGCCAACTCTTCAGGGGATAGCCAGCATCACCTGTATGTAGGCGAGAATGTATGTGTCAGTCATGTTGTCTGATCAGGAACATGATGTTCCATCATGGCTTGCTTCCAACTGTTAATTTGGCTCACATCTACATGACCTAATTTATTCACACAATGCTACCTGTATATGCTCATGGCTTCCATGGCCTGTTTTGCATGCCATCACCCAATGTATGCAGAGGGGTTGTGTGCATTGTAAGTGCCCATCCTCTGTCTCCGATCTCCGTGTTACTCACAGACAGGTGGAGTATGCATCCCCCCCCCCTTTCAGCCAGGTGGAGTATGCATCCCCCCCCCTTTCATCCAGGTGGAGTATGCATCCCCCCCCCTTTCAGCCAGGTGGAGTATGCATCCCCCCCCCTTTCAGCCAGGTGGAGTATGCATCCCCCCCCCTTTCATCCAGGTGGAGTATGCATCCCCCCCCCCTTTCAGCCAGGTGGAGTATGCATCCCCCCCCCTTTCAGCCAGGTGGAGTATGCATCCCCCCCCCTTTCATCCAGGTGGAGTATGCATCCCCCCCCCTTTCATCCAGGTGGAGTATGCATCCCCCCCCCTTTCAGCCAGGTGGAGTATGCATTCCCCCCCCCCCTTTCTGCCAGGTGGAGTATGCATCGGTACGTCATTCACCTGCCCACTTCCATTACATTGGACTCACCGAGTAGCCAGGATCTTGGGCCTGCATGTTGCTCCATGTAGCGTGGTATTGTGGAGTTCCTCAGGACCATGGAATCATGGGTTGATCCGGGGAATCGGGCACAACAATGTGTGATGATCTTGTTGGAGTCACAGACCATTTGCACGTTGATTGAGTGGAACTGTTTCCGGTTGAGGTACGGTACCTCCACGGCACGTGGAACCACCAATTCCACATGGGTGCAGTCGATGGCACCAATGCAACCGGGTATGCCGGCTAGTGCATGGAAACCCACTTTGGTGTTAGCTATCTCCTGTGCAGTCCGTGGTAATGAGATGTGGTTGTCTGTGTGCTTGAGGAGGGCATCGAGCACTTGGATGAGTGTTTGCGAGAATAATGGTTGTGAAATGCCATGCAGGTGCCCCACTGTGTGCTGGTAGCTGCCTGTGGCCAGGAAGTGGAGTACAGCCACTACCTTCAGTAGGGGGGGGATGGCGGTTGGACTTTCTATCATGCTGACGATGTCGTTGTGTGTCATGTCTACGATGGCGGTGATGGTGTCCCGGTCCAAACGGTACAGGGTGTGGATCTGCTCAGCAGTGAGGTTGAATGGATTGGCTCTGATGCGTGGGATTGGGGGCTGCCTGCGTGGTGGCACTGGCTGTGCAGGTGGGGCTTGCTGGGCCTGCCTTGCCCTCCTTCTCCTCCTGCGTCTCCTCTGTGCTGCCTGGTGTTGTTGCTGTTGTAGTAGTTGTTGTTGTTGTTGTTGCTGTTGTAGCACATGCATTGCTATCAGGTCCTCCAGCCCCAACATTGCCATTCGAATTGGTATCATTGTGGAGTGTGTCTGGGTGTGGGAAGGGGTGGGGTGGGCTCTTTTTGTACTTCCTGAGTCTGTATTGCCTTCACCTGTGCTGTTTCAGTGCACCTGTGGCAGCTGCATTCACTTAACATGGCCCTTTACGGTTGGTTCGCGATGGCGTTGTTAGCACCATGGTGGTAAGGTACTTAACGGGCTGGGTGATGGCGTTAGGTGCATGTCCGCTTGGGTCGGGATTTGCGTAACTTTCCGCCATGGCGCTAAGTACGGTGTGGGCGGGCGCGGGCGCGGACCCTTGTCGCAGTTAGCGGCAGCGTTGACTACGATGCCGCTAATGGCATCGTAGTTAACGGTCACATGTCATGATCGGACCTGGCGGAAAAAGATGGCGGTAACCATTTACCGCCATCGTTTTTCACTTAGCGCCAGGGTCGTGATGAGGCCCATAGAATTTTAGGCCGAATATTTCTTACTGAAAATGATGAAAAATTGTTGCAAACTGGAGAGTTGGACTGGCACACTATGAGTAAAATATGTAATCTGCCTATGTAATTTGTTCAAATGCTACAACTGTAAAAATGTGCCATTTATGTCAAAACAGGGTTGTGGCAAAATTATCTACGGAAGGTTCTGGACATAGTAAACCCACATCATAATGCTGATGTTATGTCCTTAAGAATCCAACGAGCTAACAGCAAGGCGGTAACAATCACCCCGACCAATCCAGTTGTTTAGAGGCGTGCCCATCTAAGCCTGCCCCACCATATAATTCTATGATGTCACCATGCTTTATAAATAAGGGTGGCTGACAGAACTCTACACACTCTCTCCTGAATTTCCAACACCTGAGTATCCTGACATTCGAGATCCACCTTTGCAAGATTCCAGACCCTCCTACCAGGCCAAAGCATTACTGACCCCATCCCAGCAAGGCCATTGATCCAGAAAACTCCACTAAACCCCATAACAAAATACCACTAACTTCAGGGAGAAAGGGGAAAGGTGGCTGAGCCCGCTTTGGGATTCTCCAGTGCCGCCTGCTTGCCCTGCTTACCCGCTCCATCCTGCTGAGGCATCGCTGTGCCGTGACCAGACCTTTACCCAGCTGTCTTTTGCCAGGAGAGCCCGCTATCTGGTGACCGAGCCTTGAAGTCCAGAACCCGGTTGGCTGTTCCTTATCCCAAATCCAAGAGCACATTGTGAGTATTTCCCCACCCAATCCAATCTATAGCCTACCTTATTTTGATACTTTGGGCCTCATTCCGATATTGGTGGTATTCATGGCGCTATTTACACCATGACTGCCACCAATAACGGGTCTGGCACTGATGTTGTGCAATGGGGACTTACCGGTGTAGTTCGACCCTGGCGGGACCGGTAAGTCCTCATTGCACAAACCATTCTCCATTCCCATTTGAGCCCCCATAGGGCTCAATGGGAATGGGGAGGGCGCTAATAACGGGCTCGCGACTTGCAAGCCCGTTATTAGCGCCCTGGTCCCTTAGCGGGACCCGTAAGGGACGTGTGGTCGGACCACATGTTCCTTACGGTCCCTGCCAAGGGACCTTGGAATAAGGCGGTAAGGGATTACCGGCATTGGTCTCCTTACCGGTGCCCGGTATCCCTCACCGCCCACCTTGTAATGTGTTTGTTCTACTCTCTAAGTAATCCTATCCATAAATTGGTAACTTGTCCAAAACTGTTAGAATTCTCTGTGCACCCTGTCCTTGTTTTTCTAGTGTTAGCACAATTCTTTCATTCACCTCATCTTGTAACTCCTTAGCATTATTTGGAATAATTTAAATTAATTCCCATATAGATCTGAACGCGGGGTGAAAAGATTAAGTTGAAAATTAACCTGGGATCGTATTGAGTCTTTCTTTTACAATCTAGTCTTAATGATCTAGTTTAAGTAAAACTTTTCCTTTCCTTCCAAACCGATTTGCTCTTCTTAATTGCTTAATTTTACCAAAACTGAACCTCCTTTCACCTTGAAAATCTCATCCAGTTCTTCAGCTATGGTCACTCTTTCACATTCATATTGTTCCTGTGATTTGCATCTATCAACCTGCCCATAAACCGGATTCCGATGTTGTATATTTCACCCGTTTTAAAAAAAAAACGTTTTGACATTTAAAACTGACAAAGTGTAAATGCAACTTTCCACGTGTGATTTCGACTGCATCGTGTTCTTACTTTCAACTTGCTTTTGAACTGTATGCCTTTGCTGATACCTTGTTGATACCTTGCCTTGTGATTGCTAGGGTTTATACATTACATGTATACATTACTGTTATTGTGAGAAATCATATTTGCCTCACAGATTTAACCACACATTAATTCTTTATTTGTCAATTTCCAAGTCATTTTTCGGCCATTGCAAAATCTATATTGTGAGGGAAGGTCGGATTTGATTCTGTTTGCTGCCTCATATACCTGACTACCTGCTGCTTCTTTCTATCCAATCAGAATTCAATTAATTGTGGGCTGAGGGAAGATTGCAGGGGGAAATCTTAACTCGGGTGCTATCTACGCTAATTGAAAAAGTGTTTCTATTCATTTGTGCTTTGGATCTGTTCTTGTAGAAGGTTACCCAAGTGTATTTCAGTGGTTTACATTGTAATTATCACCCCATTGGTGATTGCTGCCAAATATTAAAATGTGTGTGATTTCTTTGAAAATAAATAAATATTGCATTCCCACCAACCGGCATGGTTCATGGTCCATTGTGACCCGGGGTATTTTTAAAAGGGGGTGTAAGACGGGTTGTATGCCATCTCAAATTGAATTTGTAGAATATAAAGAGAAAACATTTTCATTGTGCGCTACATCCTAGGCTAAGACCAAGGTGTGTCACTCGATTGGAATCCTTAACAAAATTGGGGGCTCGTCCGGGATTTGGGTTTGTGTTGCCACCCGTGGTAGTTTAACACATCAGACTAACCTGCAAGGTAGTGATACTTTGTGTGGTTGGAACACTGGGTTACACTGCAGAAGCACCTACCCAAAACAAATATCCTAAGTACCAGGCCTGTGTATAAAATCAGAACTAAATCAACCCCAAAATCGATAGAAAGCAACAGAATACAGATTTACATAAATAAATTAATAAAGAATGAGTATTTCCAAAATGACCACAGTAGAGATCAATATGGCCAGGGAGCACGTTCTGCAAAAGTTATTTGTCAGAGGGGAATGGGCAGAGCAAGATGAAAAAGTCTGGATAGAAGAAATTATGCAACAGTTCACCGCCATGAACATGGGTACGTGGCAGGACGGTGGCCTATTACATCAAGCTTTGAGCGAGTTATACATGACCCTGAAAATTAAAGAGGAGCAAATTAAAATTGTCAGAATTACGGCCTACATGTATCTCTATATGGGAGTGATGCGGGAAAAGCATGAGGAAAATAGAACTCTTGCGCAAAATCAATCTGAACCTTTAGCTCAAATTCAGACTCAGCTAAAATTAGCAGAACACAAATTACAAAAGAGCCACAATTCGGAGGTAGAATCTGGAAATTACATTAAAAAAATGTAAAGAGGACTTGGCTCTACAATAGCAAAATAATTCAGACAAAGAGGCCCAATTAGATGCATTAAAAGTAGAGTGTCAGGAAAAGGTTGACTCTCTGAAAGAGAGTCAACAGAAGCTGACTCAACAATTAACATATAACAGGGTCTGCTCTGGACAAATAACCATGCTGCAAGATCAGGTCAAAAAGTTGGAAGAGGAGAATAACAAATTAATTATTAAAGAATTCCACTCCCAAGCAGAATTTGATCAAGAGCGCCAGAAATTAAATACCATCAAGCAACAAAAGGACGAATGAACTCAAAACAGAATATGGAAAGTTACTGGAGCACGCTAGACGGGTAGAAGGTGCTCTGGAAGAGAACACCCAAACTAAAAAGGCACAAACTCAGAAGGTGAATCTCCTGCAACAAAAATTGGCTCAGTGCTCCCAACCTATGAAGGCAGCACAAAGAAATAATGAGGCCCTCTGTGTGGAGAAAGATGGACTCCACCAGCAGGTGGTAGCTCAGGAATGGGTCATAGAGGCCAGTAAAGCCCTGATAGCCGAGCAAAAGGCTCAGATCTTTGCCTGTTATCAAGAGGTAGGGGCTGAGAAGGAAAAAGTAGCAAGGTTGGAGAAAGAGTATCCTAGATCTAATCCAAACTGGAGGGACCCCGAGCAGGTAGAGAGGGACAGGACAACCCCTGATCATGGCATGATGACCCTTGTACTAAGGGACTCCAACCCATTTAATATTTTGTGCACTGCTGACTTCATGGCTACCGGTTCACATGAGCCAGAAACCATGAGGCCATCATAATTAAATAGGCCTAGCACAATAGAGCTGACAGGTCAGCGCCCCCCCAGAAAAGGATAGATGGGCATCCCTGGATAGATACAAAAATATAATGGCTGATGTCTCTGACCCGGAAACCTCCTATGAGGAGAAAGTCAGGGAATTCGATCTGCAGAATCACTATCTCCAAAGGGACCAGTTGGTTCGATTTGCACAAGAACAACAGGAAAATAGACCCCAAAAGAGCATCCTGAAGACCTCCACCTAATCAGGGCAGTGGGGGGGGTATTCCGCCAACCCCAGAAGCAGGGAGGAGTCAGAAGACTACTCTTCTGTGTGCCACAGGGGTGATGAAACTAGGCCCCACCATTCTGTGAGCCCCTCCCAAGCTCACAGAACCAGGGAGCGCCTAGATCAGCAGTATTCAAACTGTGGGGTGCGGCCCCGTGGGGGGTCATGGCCGCATCCCTGGGGGGCCGCGAGAGCCCAGCATGAAATGTAAAAAAATAAAAAAAAATATGTATTTTTTATTTTAGATTTTAGATTGGAAGAAATGGGCAGGGGCGGCTCACATGGTTGGGCTGAAGCATGACACTGTCTCAGGCACCAATGAAAAAGTGGCCCACAGCTGTAAATGGATATTCATTAAAAGACTGTTTGATTTGGTACAGGCATTGCCCTATGATATGATATGATATTTTATTTGTATCGCGCTCGTACACAGGTGTTTCAGAGCGTGACCAGGAAAAGGAAAGGGGAACAGGCCAGTAGGCCAGTCGGAGTCTGGAGCCTCATCCATAATGGCGAGGGGGTACCCACCCAGTGGCCCCCTCGCCCATTATGGAGGAGCTAAGCAGCCAGCCCAGTTAAACAATGAGCACTCCTTCAGCTGCTTTTTCCAGCTCAGGGGAGTGCTCCTGGGCTGGCTGAACTGCCAAAGGGAAACTCTATTTCCCTTTGACAGTTCAGTTCATTGCCCAGCCGCACATGCTCACTGAGCCATGCAAGGCTGGGGCATTTTGCTTCGCCAGCAGTGTATAGCTCATTGGAAATGCTGGCTGGGGCACTGCATGTCTGTATGTGCGAGGGGGAGCTCCTGCGCCTCCTCGCACATACGGACAGATCATCCTGGAACAGGGCGTTTCAGCACCCACTTGCAAGCCAATGCAGAAGGTATGTTTATGTTCATTTATTTTATTGATTCATGTGTATGGATGTGTGAATGCTTGTGTTATGTGTGAGTTTATGGTGATGGATGCTGGTGTGAATGATAGAGTGATTGCTGCATGAATGTGTATGTTAGTTTGTTTTGGTCCGTTGAGCTGATTTTGGCAAGTGGTGGATAGAGGGGGAAGGAGGTTGTACAACAAAGGCATTTTAAAAATGCCTAAATGCCTATGTTACACAATCCCCCTACCCACCTGCAAAAATCAGCTCTCCTTCTGAGGTGCTGTGGAGCCCAGGGGACAGGGATGGCATTTTTTCGTACTGGATTTCTATCATAGATGTCCAGTCAAAATACCATGCTTTCCCCCTTGGCACCCCAGCGCCTTGCATACACACATAACCATGTTGATTGTGTTAGGCCTAGTGGGGCCCAGGGGACAGGGATGGTATATTTTTGCTGGACATCTATCATAGATGTCCAGTAAAACATATCATGCCTGCCCTCTGGGGCCCCCAGCAGCAATTGCAATCTGTTTGGATATTTACCCTTTTTTTTAAAGAATGCTCTAAAATGCAACATTTTAACCCATTATTTTATCAAAAAAATGCACCCCCTTGATTGGTTCGGACTCCCTCACTACGCTCAGTCGCAATGCCATTTCTGGGGGAAATAGTTATGCCCCTCCACTTAAAAAATTCACCAGCCGCCACTGGCTCTCGGACTGTGTTGGGAACAGGATGGGGGAGCCCTGGGACTGTGTTGGGAGCAGGATGGGAAGGAACCATGGGCTAGTGGTGTGAGCAGGGTGGAGAGAGCCCGTAGTGTGTGATGGTGTGGGGAGAGCCCAGGGAATGGATAGGAGTGGGATGAGGTAGCCCAGCCACTGAGATGGGAGCAGGTGGGGGAGCCCAGGGACTATACTGGGAGTAGACTACAGTGACAGTGCGCAATACATACTGTCCATTTGGCATTTTTTTGGGGGCCACGCCTGCCCAAATTTTGCTCAGGGGGGCCCAGGCTAAACATTTTTGAAGACCACTGGCCTAGTGGATTTACAATGTGAGGCAACTTCTTTGATTGGCATGCTCGTCCGAGTCTCATGTACAAAACAATCCATTGTGCTTGTGTATGGACATCACATATTTCGCAGCTATCTCTATAAAAAAAAAGAACACCAACACAGAGGGGCGGGTCAGGGTGGTCCCGAAAAATGTATTGTTTGCTCAGGGGGGGCCTGGCATAAAAGGTTTGAAGAACACTGGCCTAGATGATCATGAGGAGACCTCAAATAGCAGCGCCTCTGAGTCTGAGGGCGAATGGACTCGGGTGTCGCGGCGAAAGAAGGCAGATAAACCAAAAAGAGTTCTGGTGAAATACCCCATTAGGCAGATCAAGGCCATCAGGAATTTCATGACACTGTGCAATAAAAATGCAACATATTCTGTCTGGGAACATTTGGAACTCTGTAAGCAAATGATGGACACATTTCACATAAAAGATAGCCAGAACTGAATAGATTATGCCAGATGGACATTTTCTCCAGAGTACTCCAGCTTCTTTGCTGGACTGGAAGACCGAAAGCATTCAAGATGGTCCACCTACAAGGCGGCCATCCTGAAGCACTTTTCCTCCCATAAAAACCCCCCAAGAGGCTCGCAAAGCAGCCTGCAATCTACAATGTGGGGAAGACCACGCCCCACGAGAGTTTGTACAGGAATTAAAACGCGCCTTTGCCCAAACCACCAGGAGGGTGCGCACGGATAGCAGGGAGTTTATCACAACATACTTTCATGTGCTCCCAGAATACGTTATGACCCAGCTGGTGAGGGATTTCCATGATAAAAGATCTCTGGACTGGGTAATAGAGCAGGCTACCCAGATATATGAAGTCCAAAAACCTGCAGAAAATAGAAATCAGACCAAAAACCCCAAACCAGCCAACACCCTTGCTGCTGCTAGGGTGGTTGAGGTAAAGGTTGCCCCCATTTTTGACCTAGAAATGGGGGAGCTTAAAAATGCACCAATCCCAAACCAGCAAAACCAGAGGCCAAGAAGGCCTTCAGGCCAATCACAAATGGGTGGTCAGGGAGGTAATCCCTCCAATGGGACCCCTAACTCTCCTGATTATATAAATCCCAGATAGAAGGGCAAACAACCTATAATGGGGTACGTATGGACACTCCCAGCCCAAGGGGGGGGTCCCGCCAGGTAAGTACTCCCTCAGGAAACTTCACTCCTAACTTCCATCAGGAGGGCAGTAATCACCCAAATCCTGGGTTAAGTTTCTTTCCCTGGTATCCACTAAACCCCAGCCTGCAGGACAACCCTCCTTTCTTTCCCCGGTTTCAGGAGCCCAGACTGCCCAATCTGGGAGAGGGGAGGCCAAGGGTGGAGGGTTACCAAAATCCACAATTCCTAGGGTACTCCAGGAGACGGGATAGTTACCCTTCCCAAGAACAACCGAGGTATGAGCAGAGACCCCGTACCAGCCGGAACGGGTGTCCCAACTGAAACGCCAGGTCTTGAACCTCACAAAGGAGCTGGGTCGCATGTTGAGGGCTCAGCAGAACCCTCAGATGAACATGGCAGCTCAGAACTCCACAAATCAGTGGTCTGGCGCCCTAGAACAGTGACGGGGAGAGAACCCCGATAATTCATCGGTTCCAGAGGAGGAGGTACAGGGGAACCGGGGTGTGAAGCCCCAGAGGAAGCTTCCTTCCTTACCCGTGAAATGCCCCTGGACACCCAGGAACCGGACAAAAATCTCTTGCTCCCGAAAATATGCAACCCAGGGAACAGAGGGTGGGTAGGAGAAACAAAGACAGTAAAAAGGCCCATTTTGTGGAGGAAGTTAGTGTCCTCCAGTTTGAAGGGGAAGAATCCTTTGAGGATTCTGGGAAAGAAATATTCTCCTTCAGGGACGGGGGAATTCCTCCCAAAGAAAAATGGGTCGCAAGAGATCTAAATGAAGACTGGATGGGTGTGGGGACTGATGCAGAGTCACCCATCCATGAACCCCAGAATTGTCATCCTGAGAAGAAAATAATAATGAGGGATCCTCCCCACAAATTGGGTGTAGTGACTGCCACCCGGTAAGTGGGGGCAGCACAGAGCTAAGGGAAACAGGCGATTCCAAAATGTCCACTATTTCAGCATGCCACATTTTTATTGCAAATCCCCAGACTCACAGAAAATTGTCCAAAACTCCACTGTGTCAGAGTCCAAAATAAGGAAATTGACCACCCAGCTTTCCCAAAATGCACAGTACCTTTGTCCACTTGAGGAGAAAGAGGGCAGATTTTATGCCCCCGTTCAAGTGCAAGGGCAATGTCCAATTTCAGCACTGGTGGACTCTGGATCTCAAGCCACTATTCTGTCAAAAAGGGCCTTTGATCAGATGAATTCAGGAAGGGGGGAGAGATACCAGATCCCTCTCACCCCTCCTCCTGGACAACTCCAAAGCTTCGATGGGAATTAAATTCCTGTCGAGGGGACTGCGGATTTGGAAATAAAAATTGGGCGACACAAAGTGAAACACTGCGTCATAGTCGTGACTCCAGAGGGAACACCCTGTCTAGTAGGGAATGACATCCTACGCAGGTTGTCCCCCCTAATAGACAATGTGAACAAGGTCCTCTGGACTCAGACTAACAGGCCAATCAAATTAAAACAGAGTGTCAACCATGTTAGTTTAAATGGCACATACCACATGGTTGAACAAAAATCTGATCATATTGAGTTTCGTTTCCAGCATAATAAAATTCCTGACGTGACAGTACCTACTGTAGGACAACAAACTGGTGATGGGAACTCCTCTCCATTCTTGAAAATCAACCTTCCTTCCAGTTCTAAGTGACATTCCACACTGGTAGGAAATACTTTGAAATTTTATACTGATTCACAATCTGAAAATCCCCATTCTATAGTCAAAAGTGATGAGAATCCAGCTCAAAGTTTAGCTGATATTCAGAACATAGAGAACAGTTGTTCATCCCAATTCAGTTAAATGAAGGGAGGGAGTCTGTACTCGCCCAAGTGTGCGTGAACAGCGGAAAGAGCTTCATCAGCAAAGCCATGCTCGGAAAGCTCCCAAAAGATCCAGTCATTCCCACATTTAAATTGATCAATAAGTGGGAAATGGGCCTGGAAACTCCCAATTCTAAACATCTCCTGCCTAGCAGGTGTATTACCAAAATATCTATAGGTAACAAAAGCATAGAACATAATTGTTTGGTCGTGCGAGATGTCCCTGCTGCATTATATTTAGGCAGTGCCATTCTCAATCGGTTTGCCATTATTTTGGACCTGATAAATTACAAGGCCTGGTCCCGATTAGGGGGCAACCCCATGGGCTTTGATGATTCGGAAAAAGCATTTCGGTCAGCCCAATTGCTCTTGTATGCAGTTGAAGTTCAAATTGGAGAGGAGGTCACCATCCCAGGATGGACCCGACAATTCCCACTTGAATTAAAAATTAAAAGAGGACAGAAACTGCAAAATCCTGATGGATATGTACACCTCAATGCCCATCTCCAATAGCAGGGGTTGGGGTTAAACCCAACCCCATTAGTCAATGTAGAACGCAACACCATTCCAAAAGTGGTGGATAACAGTGACCTTAGGAGCATCACTTTGGGCGCAGGCACCATTATTGGAATGGCGGTTGATGACCGACATTTTTCCATGGATGTAGAAAATGAACCGATAGGACCAATCCCCAAGGACTGTTTGAGAATGATAGTGGCAATGACTTACCACCAGACCGGATCTTCACCCTGCAAGGGGGGAATTTCCTGGTGTACCCTTCCTGCCCTTACGGGGAGGAAGAGGTGACCTGTGACATCAGGCAGGATGAGGTGATATTCCAGGTCCACAATGACTGCCTCTCCTACCTGAAACCCTCTATCCAGATCAATACTCTAACCAGAGACCTCTCCACCCAGCTGGAGGAGGCCGCTGAGATAGCAAAACTGGAGGTCTTTCCAGGCTTCAGGCAAATGGTTGAAGAGCGGGTCAACCTAGCTGATGCCTGTGAGACTCCAGAGCAAAAGCAAAAGTTGAAACAGGTGTTCTTAGATTTTCAAGATGTCTTTGCTGTGGACTTGTACAACTATGGTTGCACCAAAATCCATACTACAACAATTCCCATAGACTCGGGAATGACTCCTGTGTTTGTGAAGCAACATCGCTTGCCTATCGCATACATGGAGTCCCTGACGGAAAACATCAAACACCTTGAGTCCCGTGGGATAATTCGTCCAGTCCACAGCACCTTTAACAATCTGGTGCTGGGGATTTGAAAACCAAACGGCCAGTGGAGACTCTGTGCTGACCTTAGGGAGCTCAATAAATGGGTTCACATGTCCCGATGGCCTCTCCCATACATTGACCAAGGACTAGCCCAGATCCAGGGGTCAAAGGTATACGCTGCCATTGACCTGACCAATGGGTACTGGACCGTGCCTGTCAGTAGGAAGGACCAATACATGCTGGCCTTTACCTTTGGGGGCTAGCAGTACACATGGACCCGGACTCCCTTCGGATACATCAACTCCAGCAACAAAGTCAACATCTTCCTACATAAGGCCATGCCTGACTTGGGTGAAAGGGGTAACCTGGCCTATGTGGATGATGTCCTGATAAAAAGCTCAACTGTGGAGGAACATACAGCGGAAATCTATTATGTTCTGACCCAGTTGAGGGTTGCCGGAGCAAAACTGTCCTTTCAAAAGGCACAGTGGTGCAGGACCCATATCAACTTCTTGGGACATGAAATGACTCCCGAGGGTCTCTGTCCCCAGGAGAAGAAAGTGGAAGCAATCCTAAAACAGAAAGACCCCACAACTCTGCGTGAGCTAAGAAGCCTCCTTGGACTGACTAATTACAGTAGGAAGTTTATTGAGGATTACGCAGAGATCACAAGACCCCTTATCCATCTTTTGAAGGGGCGGGTCAAGTGGGAGTGGGGTCCTGAACAAGCCGAGGCAGTAAAGCAACTCAAAAGAAGTAAGTGGCTTGTCCAGATTACCCTGTCAAAAACAAGGAGTTCTTCTTGGAGACGGGGTTCTCGAATACATGCTTGACAGCAGTATTATATCAAAAGCATGACAAGGTCAATAAAGTCATCTCCTATGCAAGCAAGATTTTATCCTCTGTGGAGGAAAATTTCAACGATTGTGAAAAGGCACTCCTGGCAATGGTGTGGGCATTGAAGAATTAGCCACACCAGCAGTGGCAATAACTTCAAAGTGACAGATTGGATTCTGTCAATGCAAGGCTTTCCTCTGGAGGTCAGATATGGCCAAAACAAGAAGAGTCCCCAAGCACAAGGTCTGACTGACTTGCATGATTGTGCCAGAGAAAACTGTCTCGAGGACGAAAGGCTTAAAATCCAGGACAATATGGAGGCGTACCTGAATTCCCTGCACAAAGTCTATGAAGAAAACAAGTGCGAGGGAATGCCCACAGTTTATGTGAACGGATGCTCCTACCATGTTGACATCGACGGGGTAAAGGAACTGGTGGCTGGCATTGGGAATGGCTGGGTGAATGCTGCCCCGGAACCCTCCACTGGGTACAAAATTGGTCCCCGCAGTAGTCAGGTGGCAGAGTTGATGGCAGTTCATCAGGCCATCCTCACTGCCATCCAACACCAACTCCATGAGCTGGTCATAATCACCGATTCAGATTATGTCCGAAACTGGTTTGTGGAGCACCTGGTTACTTGGAAAACAAGAGGCATGCTGTGTGATAATAACAAACCTCTCAAACATGGCAAGCTAATCCAAAATATTGATGATCTGGTCCTCTCTAGTGGGATGACCATCTATTGGAAGAAGATCAAGGGTCATTCCAGAATAGAGGGGCCAGACAAAACTGGAAACAACCTAGCTGATCAGCTGGCCAAAACCAGAGCCATCCAGGGGGATCTCCTTGAGACTGAGCCCCTCTTGAGGGAAAGCCAAGTCACTGCTTTCACTAGGTCCCAGGCAAATGCTCACAATTAACTCTCAACTGCCCAGTGGAGTAAGGAGACCCCAGATGCTGATTTAATTACGGCACAAAAAAGGGATCCAGTTATTGGGAAATTTGATCAACACATTGAAGACCCTCAGAATTTTCCCTTGAGGGATACCGATTACATTGGGAAAGAGGACCTCAGGGTGTTAATGAAGTGTCCCAGAATGTTCTGAATCCAAGATGGTTTGTTGGTAAGGAGATCCATCTCTGGCTGTGACCAGTAGGTGGTACCTACCTCCTTCAGAAGCCTGATGCTTAGTCACGGCCATGATGCAGCCACAGCCGGTCATCGGGGGTTTCACGCTACTTTAGAATTGTTGCGGGAGGTTGCATATTGGCCACACATGGGGCAGGACCTCGACCAATACTTGAAGGGGTGTCTTGTGTGTGCACAATTTCAGCCAACATAACTCACACACCGAGCTCCCTTCCAGAAGAGGGGGATGCCACTGCCTTGGTCAGATTTACAAGTAGATTTCATCGGGCCAGTGATTCGCTCCTGCAGGGGAAAAAGTACATGTTAACCGTAGCATGTTTGTTTACCAAATGGGTGGAATGTCTCCTGGCCCCAAATTGCAAGGCAGAAACACCAGCTGCCCTGATGATCAACCACATCTTCTCGCATTTTGGCCTACCACAAAGGATTGAGTCAGACCGAGGTAGTCACTCCACCAGTGAAGATATGACAAAGATGTGGGAGATAATTGGGGTAAAAAGGAAACTTCACAATGCATACTGCCAGTCCTCTAGTGGGGGAGTTAGGAGGTACACTAAAACCATTGTGAGCATTCTCAAAAAGTTTGTGGCATACTCTGGGCCCAGTTGGGACATCCGATTACGGCTTGTCCTGATGGCCATCAGATCTACACCTTCTTCTGCGACCAAGATGTCTCCATTTAAGCTAATGACTGGATGAAGGATGGTGCTACCTCAGCATCTGCTCTTTAGAACACAAGAGCAGACACTGATAAACGCCTTCACAACTCATGAGTATGTTGAGAATATAAGAAAACACCTTCAACATGCTTTTGCGTATGCTCAGCGGAATCTGGAAAAATCAGCAGTGGGGATGAAGACTCAATATGACTTAAAAATGACCAAAAAGGAATACAAAGTAGAAGACAGGGCCTACTTGTACAATTACAAAGGAACCAGACCAAGGAGCAAAAAGTTTGACCGAGCTGCTGCGGTCCTTTTGAAATTGTAGATAAAATGTCACCTGCCGCCTATAGAATCCGCATCCCCAAAGGAGAGCTGACAGAAGAGAAATGGGTGCATATTAATAAGTTAAAAAGTTGTCAACCTAGGCACGCTTTGTAGCTTATTGAGGAGCCAAGAGAAAATCAAATAGAAGAGACATCTGAAGAATGAGAACCAGAAAAAGAAGAACCAGAAGGGAACAGGTAGGTTTAGAGGTATAATTATTTATCAGGGAGTATTTGTCTTCATTGTCAGGACAAAAGGGATTCCCCAAAATTCTAGCCAAAACCATAGTCATCTGCGTCTTGTGAGAGATCATTTGTCTTTATTGTCTAAATACTGTCATTATTGCATGCATGTGTGTCCCACTGCTGTCAACCTTCTTGGAAGGTAGTCAGTGGGAAAATGTAGTAACCGGTTTGTATTTATTTAATAGATTCATACTGGCTGCACTTGTGATAGACCAAGGAGGACCTCCCCAGGGACCTGGAAAGGAGAGATCGAAGAAGAAGCTGGGGGTGTTGCTCCACACCACAAAGAAAGACCCAAGAGAAAGCTGTGGGTGTTGCTCCATACTCCAACGAGAGACAACGGGAGGATCGTGGCGTACCACTCCCTGATAGAAGGACTCCACCTGATGAACCCCACTTTGCCCTACTCTCCCTCGACAAGGAAACTCAGAAGAGTCAGGGGGGGGATTCGTGGGCTACATTCATCCACTCAGCAGCATTTCCATCCACAACCAAGCTGCCCTTCTGCAGTCAACAGCAAAATGGCTATGCAGGCTCCTTAGAGCACCATTGCATCAAAACTGCATTTGGCGGCGACAAAAGGATGGCTGCACCATCTTGCTAAACACCTATTGGGTGAGTTGGAACAGGGAGCACACAGAGAAAAGTGCCAGTGTGTGTTCTTGTGTGCACCAAAAGAAGTGATTTGAAAAAGACACGCTGCTCAGCTGCTTGCAAAAAGTTCCCATTGAAAAGGAAATATTTTACACTAAAAAGGATGCTGCCCTGATGCTATTTTCATCTATTCCATATCACATTGCTTTTATCAATAAGGCCCTGCCATGCCCATCCATAATCACATTGTGCTTCAGCAGAAGAGAGCATTATCCCTGAATGACAGGCTAATGTCAAGCCAAATCTGGGAAATCTAAGAAACTTCACTTTCAGCCGTGAGAAAATGCTTAACTTTTGGGTTATAAAATGTCATAAATCAAGGCTTTAAAGAAATCCTAGCTCTATGGGCATATGTTAATTTCAGTGAACCTGTGGTTTGAACAAACATCTGGATAAAAGAAACTGAATAGGGCTGCAAAACAATATTGGGAAGCCAGGTGGAAGAGAGAAAAAACTAATTTAAAAGAGAAATCCTAGCAGCTTTCACTATGTGTCAAAACGGGCTTTTGCAAACCAAAAGAAAATGCCTATTTTAAAAGTACAATGTTGAATAAAACCTTGTCCTTGCCTAGCAATGTAAAGGGGTTTTTGCTGGGGAACATATATGGGGTGTTTTATTCAACAGACTTGTTTTTGATTCAGAACAAAATAAAATAAAATAAAGGAATTAAAATGCATTGGCTGGATTTTGCAAGCTCCTGAACCAGTCTTTTTGCTGGCTAAATGGAGGCCTTCCCCCAAAAGGAGCCACCATAAACGTCTGGGACAAATAAGTGATAATTGCTAGCTTGGAAAACTTTGAATAGGACCAGAAGGCTGCATATCACAGGCTCATCACACCTTTGTCTGGGCAAAGGCCTCTTACAATATCGATTCTGGGACACCAACCTGTGAAGTGAGGAAGTGGTAATAAACATTCAATCAAACTGGGAAACCCCCATGACCACCCTAGGCTGAAATGACAGTTGGTGGTAGCTGAGAAAAAATGGGCCAAGTGACGGACAAAGGCCAGCCCCATTTGTTTCAAAAGACTATTTTGATTAAGAAACTTTTAAGACTTTTATCTTTGCAACAGGACTTTGCAGGAAGTGTAAATGTAATTTTGTGGTTTTTAAGTTAAGACGTTGTAGCCTTCACTGCCATATTGGGAACAGAAATGGCAGAGAATTGCATATTCTAAGGAAAGTGTACATGATGCCACCTTGCAATTCAATGCTGATATGCCTAATAATAATCTAACCTAATTATAAAATAATCTAATAATAATCTATACACATGTATATAGTTATAGAATTTTAGGCTCAATATTTCTTACTGAAAATGATGAAAGTTGTTATGGGGATGAAACAAAGTCTTGCAAACTGGAGAGTTGGACTGGCACAGTATGCGTAAAATATCTAATCTGCCTATGTAATTTGTTCAAATGCCACAACTGTAAAAATGTGCCATTTATGTCAAAACGGGGTTGTGGCAAAATTAACTACGGAAGGTTCTGGACATAGTAAACCCACATCATAAAGCTGACGTTATGTCCTTAAGCATCCAACCAGCTGACAGCTAGGCGATAACCTTCACCCCTGACCAATCCAGTTGTTTACAGGCGTGCCCAGCTAAGACTGCCCCACCATATAATTCTATGATGTCACCATGCTTTATAAATAAGGGTGGCTGACAGAACTCTGCACACTCTATCCTGAATTTCCAGCACCTGCGTATCCTGACATTCCAGATCCACTTTTGCAAGATTCCAGACCCTCCAGCCAGGCCAAAGCATTGCTGACCCTATCCCAGCAAGGCCATTGATCCAGAAAGCCCCTCTAAACCCCCATAACAAAATCCCAATAACTTCAGGGAGAAAGGGCAAAGGTGGCTGAGCGCGCTTTGGGATTCTCCAGTGCTGCCTGCTTGCCCTGCTTACCCGCTCCATCCCGCAAAGGCGTCGCTGTGCCATGACCAGACCTTTGCCCAGCTGTCTTTTGCCAGGAGAGCCTGCTATCTGGTGACCCAAGTCTTGGAGTCCAGAACCCGGTTGGCAGTTCCTAATCCCAAATCCAAGAGCTGATTGTGAGTATTTCCCCTCCCATAGCAATCCATAGCCTACCCGATCTTGATACTTTGGGCCTCATCACGAGTTTGGCAGTAACCCTTAAGTTCGGCAGTAACGCTATTACCGCTGCATTTAAGGGTCTGCCAAATCACGGGCTTGGTGGATTTCCCCCAGCTCTGAGCTGGAGGCAAATCCGCCATGATTTTGCCAATTCTCGGTGCTATTACCACCGGCCCAATGGGGAATGGGAAATTCCCGAATGGGCCCAATGGGGACTTACCATTCCGCCAAACCCGTGATCCGGCGTTAATAGTGCTCTGGTGTTTGGCGGTAGGGCTAATAGCCCCAGCGCTAATAACGCCGGGGTTAGCACCCTACTCATGATGAGGCCTTTTGTCTTTGTACTACTCACTAAGTAATTTCCAGTTTCCAAAGGCATAAAAGCTAATGACAAATCCAAGCTCACGAGACCCATAAGTGAAGAAGCACCTTCTAATCAACAGAAAAAACAGGGAATAGTAATGACCAAAAGGAGCCCTATGGAACTTTAATGTGGGCAGCAATACACGCCCCAGCAATGAGAAATTTTCGAACAATGACAGCATGGGGCCTGACTCTTTCCCCGACAAAGAAAGAACTAAAGTAACTGGTATGAAGTAATTTAACTTTCCTTATGTTGAAGCAGTGGCTCGAGAGGCTGGACTCTCCGAACGATCAAAAGCCAACTTTTTAAAAATAAAAAAAGGCTAGAGGGCTTGAGTGAACCACCTGATTACAGAGCAGACGATAAACACAATGGTAGTGTTGGACACTGCTCATTCCTGCAAATCTCTGCATACTCGTCCTTGGAAGGAAAATTGACTTTCAACGCAAAGTCTAGCTGTGAACTAGAAGATTGCACAAGTACACCATTACCTGGCAATTCATCTCGGTTTGGAAAGGGGGCAAAAAAGTTGCTCCCTGATGCCTTACCTGATGACACAATTGAAAATTGCGATGGCAATATAAGTAATAAATGTCCTCCCACTCGCAACTTAAGCAGCAATTCAAACATAACACGATACCCTGCCGCTGAAGGAGAACATTCAAACAAACAGCACTTATCAGTGGCAGCAGGCTCACAGATCTACAATAACGTGATGGCTGCGTCCTCAACGTCTCTGATTCCATTCGTAAAACTCTATGAATCATTACATGATGCCATGAAAGACCAAAATACTCTACTATCTATGATCAAGACTAAAGTCAGTGCATTGGAAGCTGTGGCCGACCATACGCACAAAAGACTTTATTTTGAAGCTGAAAATTCAACAAAATGGCAACTAGACTTAGTGACTTGGCGAGAAATGAGTCGGCGCAGAAATAAGATCTCATGGTAGCTGTTCTAGACTGCAAAAAATGGTTAAGACACAATCCACAAAAATTGCCAACGGAACTCGAATCCAGTAAGTGTCCCTGCCAAAAGAATGTTGATTTTGGGAGTTTGCCCTCATCCACCTCCAAACGAAGGTCACAGCAGGAGATGATGCACCTCGAAGGCACAGGTCAGCAAATGCAAGGTCTCGACATCCTAAACATGAGATCTGAGGCGAGTTACATCCCAAGTACACTTCTCTTACCAGCTTCTTCTGCATGTGAAAACTCTAGAATGCTCCAATCAACAAAGACTGCTGACAACCATAGTGATCAAATTAAGAGAGGCAACCCCTTTTCAATTAAATCGGGCTTAGTGTTAACACAAAGGATAGCGGCCACAAGCTCTGCTCGAAGTGAATTTAGTAATGTTCAACTTTCACAAACGGTTTTGCCGACAGGTTCAAAAACAGCTACTTTTCAAAACTCTAGTGATACAAAGAAAGCTGCATGTGATTCAAAGAATGTAAAATCAACAGTGTTGAAAAAACGACAGCGACAAAATGAGGTACTCGCAAATACAACAAATATAATAACTCGAAGAAGTTTATCAGAAACTTAACAACTCCTCCTGCGATTTCAATTTTTGAACAAACATAACATAAGACCCAAAGTTCTGAGAGTAAGTTACCCAGCAATAATTGCCAAATGCAGGTTGCTTTCACGAAAATGAGCGGCAATGCCAATAAATGACCGAGGGTAGATGGTGAAGAGGCCGACGAGCAAGCTTCTTTTACATCGGAAGACCTTGCCAACCTATCAACCTATCCCATCAAAGATGATGACAACGAAATTTCGCTTGAGGCCTCATTGAACAATCCAACAAAGGACAACTCACTTCACGAGATTTCAAAAACAAGCCGCAGTTTGTACCTGACTCTTTGTTACCTAGACAGTTCGAAATAGCCAAGCGCCATTTGGATTATAGACCTAGTAGTAATAAAGCCCCAACCACTTCCAAAAAAAGTTCCACCAAAGATCATGATGCCACATGATCTAATGATGTTGGTCTGAAATTAAATCCTAAGTACACTTCAGCCCAGGTGAATAAAACATGACGGATCCAAAAGCCAGAGCATTTAGCTAAAAAAAGTGAAACAGTCTAACACCAAAAAAACTCCAATTGGAATACATGCTACATGACAAAAATGAAGTAAATTTAAATAGAGGAAACATCATGAAACCTCTAAACTGCGTTCCAACCATGAGGACTATTAAGTTCGATGATATTGACATAGTGGAGTACCTATCTGAAAGACGATCAGACTGGGTCCTCCTACACGCCCATTCTCATCTGGTAGCAAACACTTTAAGAGCTGCCAAAAATTTGCTACTAACATTTGGATATGAGATAAGTGACGATGTAGTAAACATGAGTAAGCCACAGAGCAACATAATCGATATGACCTGATTAGATTACCAACTTATCAGAGAACAAACACAGTGGATGATCCCTTCTAAAGCATTTAAACTAAGGTAAAGTGGAACGTGTGTCAAGAAGACTATCACATGACAAGTCAGTTCGCTCTACCGATGTAGGAAGATCTCAGAGGAAACATCAGTAGCATAATTTAACTTGTGGCATCAAGGAGTGCTCTTTAATTTCCTGGAACAAGTGAGGGTTAATTCACATACTACAAGATAACGAGTTAACTAAAGGAAATTATGAATTTATTTGCTTGCAAGAAACCGGATGCGATCTGCCCCGACTTGTGAAGGATACACTGTATCCTTAAACCAAGCTTTAAAAACTTGCGCGGTTGTCCCTTCTCAGGGCTACTAACATTGGTCAAAAACATACCGGCATTGAGTGTAATGAAATTGCTACATCCGAACAAATTAGTGCAAGGAACTATCATACAAATCACTCACAAGGCTCAAATCATGAGCGAGCACATCTTGTTGGTGAATGTATATTGGAATCCAGACAAAATATCAACATCTACATTTTTGACATCTATAACAATGCTAATAGACGACTTTAAGTTGGAATATGTCATCTTTTCTGTCATTGTGTGTGGCGATCTCAACTACTCGTGAATTGATAAAGCTGGCATCATCAAACAAACAAACACTGATCCAATTGCGACACGTGGGAAATGGTGGATGGATGCGATGTCCAACAGGAACTGTGAAATGCTAAACGGACAAACCGGCGGTGACATCCCAGCGTGACCTACTTGGTCTAGGAACAATTCCCACAAAACTCTAGACTACATATGGGCCTCTCGTGAGCTCATGCTGAAAAACAACAAAGTGTGCATTTGCAAGATGACAAATAGTGACCACGATGTAGTCACTATGTGCTGGTCAACAAAATTATGTTCATCAGTGAACGAGGTCTACACACCAACACTGGAGATAAATCAAGGCCTAAACCAGCTAAGATTAAGATCAATGCAAATTGAAGAGCTAACGGCAAGGATGACAAACGACAATTCAAGAGGCGATAACTTTGTTGACTATGCTCCATTACTAGCCCAGTTCACAACTAAACAAAGTGGGTTCAAAATTGATCATCAAAAACATAAATACCCTTTCAGTAAAAAGATCCTAACTGAGAAGAAAAGTTCACTGATGATCTTAGGGGATTTAAAACTGAACTTTCGCCAGAGGCTTTTCGAGTAAAGGAAAAAAAGCCACAACAACAATATAGAAACTGGTTGATCTCGTACAAACAACTTCACAAACAAGACCAAGCCTAAATTATGTTAAGAGCGATATGCTCAAGGCAGAGCTGAGAAACCTGGGCAATCATAAATGCTGGCTCACTGACCCACGAAGCAAATATGCTAGTTGGAGTGAACGAAAAAGCATGGGTGAACCAGTTTCCCAAAATATTTAAAGCTCCAACTGCCAAAGCACCCAAGCAGTTTACGACCCCGGTAGTAGCATGGAGCTTTGATTGGGAAAAGTCCAAAAAGGAGGAAGCAATAGCGAAGCTCAAAAATTCAGGAGCTGCCGGCCCCGATGGTCTAACTAATCTAATGCTAAAGAAAAACAAAACTCTGTGGGCTTTGTTTATTAAATCTCTATTCAACACAATTTCACTGACCAAAACAATTCCTAGTTCTTGGCAATCGGCGGTAGTGGTACCTTTTTTCAAAAAAGGGGATTGAGCAGATCCCTCTAACTACCAGCCGATTGCCTTGCTCGATGTAATAGGAAAAACGTTTGCATCATTTTTGCAAACAAAATTGGCAAAGTGAGCAATGGAGGCAAAAATCATTGATGAGAGGCAGACAGGCTTTACCAGAGGTGTAGGCGTTGAGTTCAATTTCACCTTGATTAATCTTCTGAAACTAGATGCCATGAAAATCAATAAAAACCTTTTCTTAGCATTTATCGATATGCGTCAAGCATTCAATCGAGTTAATAGAGCGCTCATGTGGAAGAAGCTGCAAAGGTGGAACTGTCCAACTGACCTACTACAAACCATCATAGAACTTCATTCCAATACCTCCATTCGTGTAAGATTAAACGCAAAGGGCAAGTTAACCGAAAGTATTCAAACAGAAAGGGGCATCAAACAAGGCTGCCCTCTTGCGGCTATAATGTTCAAACTTTATATCGCAGACATGCCCGACGCCCTCTCCACGGTGAAGGCTTTTCCACCACGAATAAATGGATAGCAGATCAGCTGGGCAATTTATACCGACGACTTGGTCTTGGCCGATACGACACAAATAGGCCTACAACGCCTATTAATGAAGCTAGATTCTTATGTAGGCGTTAACGATATGGAAATCAACGTCAAGAAATCAAAGATTGTAGTGTTAGGGACCAACCACAGGGCAAAAGGCAGAAACTTTAAATGGTACACAGCCAGAAAACAACTAGAGCAAACACAAAACATTACATACCATGGAATAATTTTTAACACCTCAATAAGAGAATGGCAGTGGACTGATGATCTGTTATGCAAAATGACCAATCCGAAACTTCAGGGTGCAAAACCTCATTGTGAATTTGGTAAATTCACGCTTACTCCGGTAATGATGTTCTATCGTCAGAAAGTGATGGCCGCAATCACATTCGGAAGTGAAGCTGGATGGACCATCAACCACACCTTGTGGAATCAGTTAGAAGGCCAGTTTTGACAAAGAGTCCTAAGGTTGTGTAAAAATGTCTCTATCACTGCCATTCGATATGAATTGGGATTACAATCCCTCAGCTCCATAGTGCTGTGGAAATCAATCTGCTTGCTGCGAAAGATGACGATGAAAGATACAGCCCCTCCATATGAGATCTTAAAAGAAACTTCTGACAAACCCCACCAAGGTCTGATAAAAGACTGGTCATGTAAAGTATTAAAACCTCTAGAGCTTGTTGGGACGAATCTCGAGCTTCTACATGCAAATCCATGTCCAGTAAAGAAAAAGGTGATGTACTGCGACTGGATTAATACCACCAACCAGAGAGCGGCGTTGAAATCAAGTCTGGAACTCAATGCAGAATCTCGTGGTGTTAAGTAAGTCCCGAGCTATCTACAAAAATGTCCATCAAGTTATCATCTGGACCAGTTCCTTCGGTTGAGACTGAACCAGCTACCGACTAAGGAGATGTTGCTGTTAAAACACAACCAGAATACTATGAATAGCTGTTGTTGGTTCTGTGAGCACGAAGTACAATCTTTGAAACACTTGGTCGTCGAATGCTTAGCATTAAAATCATTAAGAACGGTGGCACTGAGGAAATTCGCTCCATTGAATTAGGATTAATACCATCAACACCACCTTCTCTCATGAGTGTGGTGTGGAGGGAGGTTTCCTGGGGCAGTACTTACCTGATTGATTCCCCCCTGCTGGGCCGGGGGAGAGTGCACATACCCCAGGATTGACTTGGTACCCTTGTACCTAGGGCTTACATAGGCTGGGTCTGAGGGATCATTGTTCTGTGCCCCTGCCTGACTACCATTCGATTGGGCCGGGAAGAGAGGTCAGTTCTGCCTTCCATGTTGCTTGTTGGTAGGAGGGTTACTTTTAAGCCCCCTGTCTCCAAGTCCAAGGGAGGGGTAGGTCACACCTCTGCCACCTTCGCAGCAGCAGGTGCATTAGACAGCTTATGGATTTTGTGGGGGGGGGTTTATTCTCATTGGGCTTTTGGACCTCATAGATCCTGGTGGCTTGTTTCGAATCTAGGGTTCTCTGCTCATGAAATTCGCACACCAGCTGAGTAATTATGTATTTGTTGAGTGCATGAAAATAGGTGGTCACATACTCCCTACTATGTGTGTTCACTCACTGGGAAGTCTGAGCAAATGTGCGCTTTAGTCCCTGTACAAACTCATTAGGTGCCTGATCCTCCCCAAATTGCAAATGATTACACCTTAAGGGCCTCCTGTGGGTTTCTGTGTGAGGAGAAATGTTTTAAAATGGCTGCCTTATAGATGGACCATTTAAAATGATCCTGGTCCTGCAGTCCTGCAAAGAAACTGGAGTTCCCAGGTGAGAAAGTCAATTTAGCAACTGCTATGCAATTCACATCCTTTCTGATCTGGAATGATGCCATTATCTGGTCATAAAGTTCCAAGTGCTCCCATACCGAATACTTGGAATTCTTATGGTATGGGGCCAGGAAGCTCTTTATGGCCTTGATTTGTCTTATTGGGTCTTTCACAAAACCCTTGCTCTGTTTCCCTGTCTTTTTCTTCCTCTGCATCTGAGTACATTCATTTTCTGACTCAGGGCTACTCTATGTACTCCATTTCCGGTCCTCTAGGTGCTCCCTATCTCTATGAGATTGGGAATATCTCCCAGAGCCATAGGATCTGGACTCCTCTTGCCTGGACTGCAGTGAACTCTCAGGGTCACTTTCCCGGTAGTTACTTTTAGGCCCAGGATTACACTCAGCCTCTTCTTCCCTCCTTTCAGGTAGTCAGGGGAAATCCCCCTATTCCCCTGAATGGATGGAGGTATTAAATATGCTCTTCCTGGGTTGACTCCCTGGCTTTTCTCTTCCAGTGAAGCGGACCAGGTGGTCGCTTTGTATCCTCATCTTCTGTAAGTCTAACTCCCTGATCTTGTCATTATAGGAGTTTTCCTGGTCAGAAATACTCACAAGATTCCTTTTGGCCTCCCAGGACACACTGGTCCTGCCACCCTCTCTTCCATGTGGAAGAGATGAATACCCCTCAATATAAGACAGGGACTGGCCTTCTGGAATAGTGGGGCTAGGCCTGGGTAAGTCTAACTGCCTCATGTCACCCTGTTCTTGATAGGTGGCATGCATGAGGTTGGTTCCTATTTGTACATGGAATATCATAAATGACTGGCATGAGTACCTTGCTGGCAGGGGTGCCTCGCCTTGATCAGTGAGTCTTGTCCCATATCCTGATTGGTAAGGGTGCCGCAGGGCCTGTTTATAATTTTCAATTTCCTTACTGAGACTCTCACACGTGTGTCTCTTTTTCCTTATTTCTTGTTGGTAGTCCGAGAGATGGATTTTTAATTTTCATACAGGCTGATTAGTGTGAAGCACCCTGCTCTGAGCTACCAACTGATCTTTTGTTTGCTGCACCTCCTGCTGAAGTGATTCATTTCCCCTCTGTGAGCCTTGTATGCTACGTGCATATTCAAGGTTCTTTTCCTTCAGGAGAATAATCTCATTTTCTTGCTCATCCCTACAATTCACTGCCTTTAATCTTTCAGCTTCTATTTGTCTCACACGCTCTACTAGCTCATTCCTTTCCTCTCTAATTTTGGTCAGTTCCTGAGGACCTGACTTCTCCTTCTCTGCATCCACTTTCAACCCAAATGCATCTTGGTCTTTGACCAGTTTGTAAATCCCATTGTTTCACAATATTTACATTCTGCTGCATTTCATCAAACTCCTTTTGTGAGTCCATCTCTTTAATGATGGACTGCCTATTTCCCTTTCCAATTCCCTAATTTGTTGTTTGAGGGACACAATGTCATCTAACAACCTTCTGTTATGACCAGTCTGGTCATTCAATTGGGAATGCAGGCGACTTACAGTGTCTGCACCCTTAGTGCATACATTATACAGTGCAGCAAACTCTATATCTCTCTCTCTGCACTGGCTTGCTGTTGTGTTTTCAGCTCATCCTCAAGTTTCTCAATGAGCCTTTCCTTTTGTAACTCAAAACCTTCGCTCTGCTGCACTGTATCTCCAAGCTGTGCAAGTTCTTTCTGAGCCTGTTTCCAGTCCTCAGCCTGCTTCATCACATCATCCTCACTCTTTTCCTCTCACTCTTCTACTAACTACAAGTGGAAGCATAAATAAGCTGTGAGCTGAGCCATTTGTCTCAGTTCTTCACAAGCATTTTGGGTCATATAAAATGCCTATAACGCTTTCTGCAATATCCCACCTTCACAATGAATGTCAGTGCTCCCTGAGGTGACCTGTTACACCATTCTAGTTGTCCAGCTCCAGGCTTCACCCTCATGCATTCTCCACAAATGAATAGCTTAGCCAGGTGGTGCTTCCTGGCATCACACTCTTCTATGGTAGTCATCTTAAAATGGGGGGCAAAAATTACCCTGTTCATGCTTTATTCCTATACATAATGCCAAATCAAAAATCATTTCTTACCCAAATGCCTTTTTGGCTTAGCACTCTACACAGTGTTATTTTTCTACAGCTATACACCTCCCTGGAACTCAAGGGTCAAGTGTTAGAGTGGCCTTTTAAGAATGTATGGTGACCTTATATCTACCTCAATGCAGTTACACCAAAATGAACATCCAGTCACCAATTCATTTTTTATGAGTCAACAATAATAGACCAGACCATGGCGCACAGGCTCCCAATTTATGGGGTTATATTGAGATCACCCTTAACCTGGGAGTTCCTTCCCACCCCCAATCAAGGAGCTCTGCAATACTCGCTTATGTTTTTTTAGCACTGGCCTTACTGAAGACTCATATAGAGTCACACAAATCTCCCCCCCCCTGTGCCCACAACGAGCCACGAACCAGGCCAGGATATAGGAAATATATTTGTATTTATTTGAATGATAAATAATGGAGATCACACTGAAATAACACATGCCACCTTCTTCGTGGCTCACAATGAAACCTCTGTTTACACAAATAAATTACACAAGTTGCTTGGGAAAAACACAAATCACAATACTTTACTTTATCTCAATTTCACTTCTAGAAATAATCAACATTGGTCCAAGAACAAAAGCAATTTACATATGTAGTGCTATGCAATTTCGATTTTCCCACGTGCTTAAAAGGATAACAGTTTGGTTTATAGATTGGTACAAATGTAAATGGCAATTATGATTTCACCCACACCTTTGCTTTAAAATAAACACAGGGTGATTTAGCAGTTTGTTTTAGACACCCCCTCTCTTAAAAGTCTGCGTTGGGGACGTTGGACAGTAAAAATTGGGATGATTTAAGAATTTTGGACGGTCAGCCCCCCTCCACTTAAACCCCTGTGTTAGGGGAAGCTGGACAGTAAAAATGGGGATGATATAAGAATGTTTGTTTTTCAGCTCTCCTCCATCTAAAGTCCTCTGTTGGTGAAGCTTGACGCATAGAATTACCCAATTAAATGGCAGTCTATGGGTTTCAGCACACACTGAGAAAGAGTTTTGTTAATTTCTCATTTTAACAAAAATCACACCATGGTGTTCTGCCAAGGGGGATTAATTAAATTAATATTTGTACTTATGGATCTACACCATTTTACCCACCTGCCCCCTATAAAGGAAAAGGATTTAAGGCCAGCACATTCCCCCACCCTTTGGTTCCAAAGGGGTCAACTCTACTTACATTGAAAACCTCTAGTCAAAGTTCAGGAAAGCCAGCTGAATTTCAGGACTCTCTGGGAGGACAGGGCAGGGGTCCGGTCACTCCACTCTCAAGGATGGTCCCCAGCTCTTCACCATAGGACCCAGTCAGCTTTTAGGCCTTCCCAGCAATAGACTACTCCACCCAGATGCAATTTCATCAAAATCTCCATTTGCAGGGTAATTCATGGAATAAATGTGTGCCGAAAAGGGGAGCTCAAGCGTGAAAATCGCACGTGCAGCCGTTCGTCGAATCATGGAATGTGCTGCGTGTGTAAACCCTGGGATGTGCGCCAAATACGTGGTGGCGCACAAGGGTGCACACGTCACTAAACACCATGTGCGACGCACACAGCGAAAGCGCACAACGTGTAGCGCACACAAGAAAAGGGGGCAGAACACGGGACGTAACACGCGGAATGGGGAACAACGTGTGAAAATGTGGGCGTTGCAGGGGAAGTACCAGAGGTAAATGCTCGCAACGCCCACACGCATGCTAACAACACGTATACATGGAATCGAACAGGGGAAACCTGTGCGCCAAAAAAGACGCGCTAATCGGGAAACACATACGCCAGCAGGAAGCAGGTATAAGCAGCCCCGCGCAGCATAAAAGTGCGAGCAAACAACAAATAAGCTCATACGCTACAATGAATATACCGTTCCTCGCAGCAGTGGTCGTGGGACACCGCAGGAGGAGGAGGATAGGCATGCCCCACATTTTTTTACCCAGGACAGCCTTTTTGGGATGCCTGATGACCAAGTCTATGGGAGGTACAGGTTTCCACCACTAATAATCCTAGAATTGGTCAGGGAGTGGGAGGATGACCTCACATCACCCACCCTGTGCTCCCAAGCACTAAGCCCCTCGGAAAAGGTGCTCAATGTACTGCACTTCTTGGCAACTGGGTCATTTCAGCGGACAAGTGCCATAGTTGGGGGTGTCTCACACGCCACACAGTCACGCTGCCTACACCAGGTGTTGGCGATCATGACTGCAAGCCCCTCAGTCCGCAGGCACATATACATGCCCAGAACACCTGCAGAAAGGCAGGCCACCGTCCAGGACTTTTACGGGGTGGCACACTTCCCCAAAGTGCTAGGTGCCATTGATTGCACCCATGTGGCTCTATGTCCTCTCAGGGCCACTGAGCACATCTATCGAAACCACAAGCACTGGCATTCCATCAACGTGCAGGTTGTATGTGATGCCAAGGGAATCATCACCTCAGTATATGCCAACTATCCGGGGTCCAGCCATGATAGTTTCATATTCCGAATATCACCCCTAAACTGGGACCTGGAAGCTGGGAGGCATGGCGACACATGGCTAATTGGTGAGTACAAATGCCTCTGCACATGCATGCATGTCAGACACTGAGAAATGGGAAAACCCAACTAATGACAACCATTATCACCTCCCCAGGGGACAGTGCCTAACCTCTGAGCACCTACATGATGACGCCAATACGGAACCCCACTACACCACCCGTGGTAAGAAACAACACAGCCCATATTGCAACCCGGAGCATAGTGGAGCGCACATTCGGAGTGCTGAAGTCACGCTTGCGCTCCTTTGACCACTTTGGTGGGCAGCTGCTATATGCGCCCCCAGTAGTGTGCAGGATCATAGTGGCAGCATGTGTCCTGCACAACGTTGCAACCCGGTGGGGCGTGCTGGTGGACATGGTGGTGCCCTCACATCCCCAACCACATGCACGGCCGCTGTGCATGGGAGGTGAAAGGGCACGTGGTGAGGCAGCCCGTAACCAGCTTGTGGCAAATTTCTTCACCTAAAATCCCACCCCTGCGGAGTGCACACAGGCCTGGCACATACCAGCTGACAATTTATGATGATGACAAAAGGGACAGTCAACTGCCACAACCATACCACACTGAGACTGTTTACCTGGAAGTGCTACATTGTGTGCATCCCTAGCTACTTAAACACATCCAATGCTGTGTCAGTAAAAGGCAAACATTCATGCAGCATGAAGGACTACCCCCTTGCAAAATACTACAACCAAATAGTGGCATGTCATCCAACCCCTCCCTAACACCATCTCAGCTACCCAACACAGCATGGCATGGCATGCTATGTGAAAGCAACCAAATGAATGCACAACACATGACACACGTGTCACAAAGTGCACCGTCCCAAATGGAAACAGGCCAGAGACAATTTCCTCTCACTAATGAAAAAAAAAACAGCACACATGAACAAATACTTACCAGAAAGACAAAACATCAGTACAGGATCCAACAGTGGCAAAGTATGACAGTAAAAAATGAAAGTAGTGCAAGTGTCACAACCTGACAAAGGCAGCACATCGACCCCGTCCAACTGCAGTGTGTTGCTGGTATGCAAATGTGGCAGTGTACTGCATACGGAATACAATGGAGTGAGCCCAAATTCCACAAGTGTGGAGTCCTATCTTGTTTTTGGGACTTAAGACTACACAAGACTCGAAAAGATAGGACTTGGTCCTTTATCAACAGTTATCCATTCATCTGAATGCCATCAATTAGTTCAAAAAGTATAAATTTTAATAGAAATTACAAAATTGTCTAAAATACATGATTAGACCCTCTAAAAAGATACATTTGTATCGTATTAACAAAGACAAACATCATGCACAATCAATTCTAAAAAATCTTAGAGATACTGACGTTACTGATCTCTAATTAAATCCCTGTTGCGTAGTTCTTCTAGATCAGAGTTACGATTATGATACATCGTTATCTTTTCTATTCTTCTATTCTAATTCTATTCCATTATTAGAATTAGAACATCCCTTCACTGGAATATTCAATTCACTCAGACAGTTTAATTAATTAGACTGACAAAAAAATTCTCAACATGTTTCAGTCCTCTATGTGGGTCTTGGGACTTTCTTCAGGAGTGGTCAATGTGAGGGGTAACAAGTGGGCTTTGGCCAAGTTAGGAATCCTCTGGCCTTCTCTTAGAGATGATAGTAACTGGTCTTCTTAGTGTGCGGGCTTTCTTGATTAGCAGGTGAAAATTTGTCCACATAGGTTGGGCATTATTTTCTTACGAGGAAGGATCTTCCTACAGAATCATTAGGTTTAGTCCAAAAAGCTCTCTTCGTGGTTTTCCTTGCCACAGGGTTTTGCGGATGTGCTAATAGTTTTCTAGCTTCTGTCTTGCGGCTTCTACAGGTGGTTTCTCTTACTTGATCTCTTGATATTGTCGTGTCACACCACACGAACCACAACAAGTGCGAGCTCCTATGAAGTAGGATCGTGCAGAAGGAGCCAATTGCAGCTCCTACAATACAACAGCTCACAGGGATACCATTTCACCCCTCAGCGGCACCATTGGGTATCTCAAGAGATCAAGTAAGAGATGCTGGAGCTCCACCTGCCTTTCAGGGTGGAGAATGGAAGTGGCCACCCTATCCACGGCCTGAGCCATCATCTCACACGATGCCCCCTGTTGTGCTGCAATAGTATACATGGGGTTCTCCCACACAGTATTGCCTGGTGGTGCACGGCCAGCGCGTTGGCAGGCACCACACCTGTTTGGGGCAAGGTGATGTGAACTTTGCTGTGCTGGCACTGCCTGAGGCTGCAGGACTGCATTCCTCCTTTGATCTGCTGACCCAGGAACAGGAACAAATATAGTGGAGTGTGACCCTGCATCCGTAACTGCCACAGGCGGACTTTCCAACACTGAATGCCCCATAGAGCGGTCTACCCCCAGTGCAGGTGGGTTGGACAGAACAGCATCCCTGCCAGAAACACTTACCTGCGATGGGACATATGTCTCAATGTCAGATTCAGCACCTGATTCATAGTGGTCTCCGGAGGTGTACCTAGAGACACCCGTGGACAGGATGGTCTGTAGGAGTAATGGATTTTCACCCACTACCACCCCACGTCCTCCACTGGTGCCTGGTTGTGGCTGTAAGTAGTCCTGCCTCTGCGCCATCTCCTCCTCCTCAACAGCATATAGTGCCTCATCACCTGCAAAAACATAAAAGAAAAGTAATGAAGACAGGCATGAGCAGCATAGCCCACACACATAGGCATGACAAGGTACACATCGAATACATAAATGACACATGTCACACATGACAATAACTCTGGCATGCATGCACTGGAAATGAAGTGGAAGGGGAGCCAAAAAGCAGACACTGAGGACTCCAAGATGGAAAAGCAACACATGTGCTGCATGCTGCATAGCATATGCATCACACATCAGCCTGTGAGTGGCATGGACAATCCACATAAATGACACATGCCAGCACGCAGATGGCACATAGCATAGCCATGGCATATTTCACAAGGACACCCAGATGGTAGCAAATCAGTATTGTCACCCATCCATGTGAGATGGACATCATGAAATAGAACATGCAAAAGAGTGTGACAAAACACGCATGTGCCACACGCTGCAACAAAGCCATTGTTCACTAATGCAGTGATGGAAGGCACATGGATACATCAATGGTTGGTCACTTGGACATGACAGAAGACAATTGTCATGTTGAACATTCAATCAGAGCCCCGTAGTGATTGTGTGCAGGGCATGTGTAGGTGCACATTACTCAATCAGCCTGATTGATGAAATCATTCTCATAATAAGAGAAGAAATGTGGGGCATTGTGGGGTGTAATCTAAGTCTGAAGTATGTTACATTTGTGGCAGAATGGCACAAAAATGTGTGTTAAACATGCAAAGGATTCCAACAATCAGGCAGAATGAACAGGAAAACAGTATGAACAATGTTGTGGCATGATGGCAGTTGAAGGGCAAGTGCAGTAATCAGGTGCAAATTGTTAAATGCGATCAGAAGGGATACTGTAAAACCCAAACCCAAGGCCGGGGGATGGTTTGGAGGCACCACATGGGTGATCCATAGCAGTCATGACTACACAGTCTCACTTGGCACTCAATCAGAACACATCACCCAAGCAACATACACATGGTTTGCACACACACGCACGCCCACTCACTGGACATTGCCTCAAGATCTGGTAGGTCTCCCACGCCTTGGATCTGTTCCTCTGTGATGAAACCTCCAGCGATTGACTCATGTTCTGTGAGTACTTCCTCCTCTGGTGGAGACCCACTGCCAGTCACCAGAGTAGAGGCATGATTGGAAGCCAGCTTGTTTTTTTGCTCTGCGTTTGAGGTCATTCCATCGCTTAGAGCAATCATCAGCTGTGCGCATCACAAATCCAAGTGAACTAATCTGGTCCACGATGCACTGCCAGTGGGCCCTACGTTGAGCAGTCATAGTCTTGCACCCTGCAGTCACCAGCATTTCGTGGCCATGGGCCGACACGTAGCGGACAAGTGCGTCTAGTTCCACATCATTGAAACTCCACTTCCTTGACGTGCCGGAGGGGGGAGCCGTGTCTGTGGTCAAAGCCTGTACCGCAAGAGCACCTTCTTCCTCTTTACAGGTGGTGCAGACCCTGAGTGGCTTACGCCGCTCTGGCCAGTAGCGACTGAAGCGCAGGTGGACTGGGCACTGGAAGTTGCCAAAGGCACGATGACCAAAGGTCTCACTGCAGGAATTGGCTGCTGGGTGATGTTGGCAGGACCAACCTTGGTGTGATGGTCTTGGACCAACACTGTCCTGGCTGGGTGACTCAGAGCTGGGGTGGATTGAGCTGCAGCTGCCCCTGCAGCCTCCTCACCCTGGCTACTTGGGGCAGCAGATGACATTGCTGCCCCAGATCCTCGTGGCCTACTGACAGCAACTTTTACCGCGACACGTGGCTTTGACTTGGTGACACGGATGTCAGCCTGTGAGTCATCCTGTGCTGGTTCAGTCAACAATATGGGCCGGGTTAACAAGGCCTGATCTGGGATGGTGTCAACTGCATCTCCCATGGGGGGGGGCATAGGTGTCCCTGATTGGTCCTCCACAGACTGGCCTATTGGGGCACCCTGCACATCCTGGCCACGTCCCCTACCGCGGACACCTCTTGGAGGTCGGCCACCTTTGCCTCCCTTACCACTTGGTCACCTCCCAACCATGGCACTGATGTTCTTGTGCGAATGGGAGGTGCAGTAAGAAATTGTCCTGGGCAATTGGGGTGAAAGGGGCAGGGTACTAGATGGAATACGTATCCTAGTGCTCTAGCAAGGCTGTTTGTGACCCTTGGGGGAAGATGACGGGTCACGCAATGATCAGGCACCCCGAAAACAAAATTTAACATGCACGTGACCCCTGGTAGCCTACGTGCGTGGAATAAAGAACCCGCACTACGCTGTGGCACTCAGAAACACAAAAATAAGTGTACGCGTGGTACACGCAGGCTACAATGACCTCTGAATGGGTATGTGACACACAAGGGCAACCACAGTTGAAAAATACATGCGTGACTCACTGTCTGCCTGGAAAAAGAAAGTGAAAAAGACGCATGTGTGCATGTTGGCAACACCCCCGCCAAAAGAAGAATTGAACACTATCTGAGTATACAAGGAGTACGAACTGGAACCGTTGTGAAGTAATCACGTGTGAACCGACAAGAAGTACAAGAATCACCTGCTCGCTCTCCACAAAAAGCATGTACACGAAAATGGCGTGCTACGTGTACCTTTTAACCGAGCCCACATGTGCGACGTCACTTACGTGCATACGCGCTAAGGGCCTTTCCTCCAATTACACGCAGTGACACCCGGACGTGCAGTTTTTGCACATGTACAATCAACATGCACCCGTGTGGAGGGAAACGCCGTGCGTGTTACATCACAGATGTGCTTATGCTCTAAGGGCCTTTCCTCGAATTACACGCTGACGTGGAGTTTTTTCATGTGCCAAATCACTCCGTATCAAGCTGGCCATGTGACAACACACGGAAGACCACGCTCCTGCCCAGAAGGCCATTTTCCTGCCCCCCAGAGCCCCAAGCCTGCTCCCACCTGCCATCTGCTGCTGCCTGCCTGCCTGCTGGCCAGGTGCCCTGCTATTTGGTGCCTGCACGTCAGCCATCTGCAGGGGTCCAGTTGCTGTGACCACCCCTGCTGGAACAGAAGACTCCCAACTGAAGTTCCATCGCTCCACAGCCCAGCACCAGGACACAGTTGCCCACCCACACCTGCCTCGGGGGTTGCCATGTCGGGGGAACACCTTAGGAGACCACTTGCAAGCCCCAGCCACAGAAGTTGGTATCCTGGTGGAGCAAGTCCTGGTGCATTATGATGCCCTCTTTGGAAGTTCACGTGCCGACAATGAAGGACGGAAGAGGATCTGGAAGGACATCATGGCTGCCATTAACGTGGAGGGGCTGGCAGCCCGCGACATGGCACATGTCTGGAAGCGCTGGGAGGACTTCAGGTGAAGGACCCTCAGCAAGGCATACACCCAGCGCTCCACCTCCAGGTCCTTCAGAGGCAGACCCGTCCGGAGTCGACTGGTAAGTGTCCATGCGTACTGATTGGACACAGTGCATGTTGAGGTGTGCCAGGAGTGTGCAGGTTGGACATATGTCTTGAAAGATGTATGGATGTGTATGTACAGGGAGATGAGCCTTCCACATGTGAGTCCAGTCATGTGTGAGACACATCAATGGTGTATGTGTTCAAATGCATGATGTCCAAATGCATGTGTGGGTGCACACATGTTTACATTTCTGTGTATGTACTATGGCATGGTTGGGGTGTGACACATGGATGCTGGTTCCACCTTATGTATGTGCACGGCATACATGTGCGTGTGTGTGTTTGACATGTGTGCGAATGTGATACGCCATGGATGCATGTGACACCGACATGTAGATGGCTGATTGGCAGATGTGACATAGTTGCAGATGATTTCACTGTGACAGGTGGTGGAGATGTACAAATGCATGTATGTCTGGTGGGGTGTGTGCATGTGTTCCGCACTCCCCATGTTGCATGTGACGTAAGGCTAACCTTCGGATGCTCATGCTTTTGTATGTGTATGGATGGTGCTGCCTGCTGCAACATTCCTGTTAATTTGCTCATGTGTGTGGGTTCAAATGATATGTGTGGGGAGTGTTATGCCATCTGTGAAGTTTGACACTGCCACTCACGTGCAACTGTCATGTGTGTATCAGACCATTGGACAGTGCCCTGATGCCTGTGTTCTGTCGCTCCTTGTCTACAGCGTCAACTGATGAAGAGGGCGGAGACGGTGCTGTGGAGCACAGCGGCAGGCATCCCACCGCCAGCCAGAGACGCAAGGCCCAGCTCCCCTCTCAGGTTGTCATCTCTTCGGGGAGTGAGGAGTCTGGTGCCACGTCCGCAGCTGCAGCTGCTGAGGGTAGGTCCAAGAGGTGGAGGTCAGAGGTGGACTCCTCGGCAGCAGAAGGGGCAGCTGAGAGCCCACAGGGGCCTATGGAGGAAGATGGCACGGAGTCATCCAGGTTGTTGGGGGGTTTGGTTGAGGAGGAGGCTGTGGAAGGCCCACACACGGGACCTGGAGGGGGGATTCCACTGGTGCTAGTGGTGCAGTCCAGGGGCAGGAGGCAGCACAGGCGGCCATGGTGGTGCCTGTGTGTAATCCTGTTCCCGATCCTGTGACTGCATCATCCGGCACCAGCAGAGATCCCTTCGTCCAGACCCGTTTTCAGGGAGGGGATGCACGAACAACAACTGGTTTTCCTCTCCCTGCGGACATGGCAATAGGGACTGTGTTGAGCCTGTCCTGGCTGGGGTGGCATTGCTTCAATATGGCATTCGGGATGATGTGCAGGGTTCCCGTGTGGACAATGTACATTATTTCGGATGCCTCGTTGACCGCGTGTCATGATGCCTACCTCCAAGGAGCCAGACAGGGCCCGGCACCCTCAGAGGCAGGCAACATGTATACTAGGGAAGTCCCAGCCACCCCAGATAGGGGCTCTTTGGACTCAGTCATGGCGCCGTTGGCATCAGGCTCATAAGGGATAACAGTCCTGGCACCATCGGCGCCAGGCTCATACAAGATATGGAAGGAAATGTGTTTGGTGCAAACTTACCTGGCAGACCATGCTGCAATTTCCTTACCTGGTAGATCATTCTACAACTTCCAGATGAAAAAGGAACTACTTAACCACACAGGTGTGGCTGGTGGCAGGATACATACCTTCAGTGGAAGGATACATACCTGGGACTACTTGAAAGGCTATTTAAGCCACGCCCAGACAGCAAACCACGCTTCGCGTTGTTCTGCTCATAGCAGCTGGACGCTCACCATGCCTGCTCCTGCTCCAGTCCTCGACCACGCCTGCCAGCATCCTGGAAACACCTAAGGATAGAAAAGGGAAGAAGAAACAAGTGAAAACAAACCTTACCTGTTAAAGCTGCATTCCAGATTCAGCACGCCAACGTTCCTGCAAAAAGACATCATTTTAAATACTCACCGCCTTGCATACATCTCGGCGCACTTCTCTTACCTGCACGTTGCGCCTTCGGCTCTGCGACGCCCATCCGGATCTCCTGCAGCATTCCAGCACCGACGGGGAGACGAAGAGAAGAAAGCAAGGTGAGAAGGGGAAAATAACCAAGAAGCACTTACCCGCCAAGCTAATTCTTCTTACCTTCGGGTCGATGCCATTCCTTGGGCATTTCAGCACCCCGGCCCCTATGGGGAAAAAGCAAACATCACATTAGTGAATGCAAGAACCGTAGCAAACGAACTATTTTCAACTTACCTGCTTACAGGTCGGACTCAGCTTCTGCTTTGTACCGGCTCCATTTCTTCGGCATTCTCGAACTCCGGCCCCTAAGGAAAAAGAGACAGGAAAAGACAGTAGTGGGCCTACACCAAAACTCACCTGAAATTAGGTTTTCGACGGAAACCGCCCTCAGCCCGGAGTCTTCCATTACCTGCAAAAGAGAAGAGGAACAGTTTAGACTCAAGCTTGCCATAAATATTTACGGTACTTACCAGAACAGACAAGCAAACTCGAACTTACTATCCAGTGACGTAACTGGATCCCAACGCGCCCCTGCATCAGAAGCAGGATGGAGAGCTCGCCTTTTCAATCCCTAAGGTGAGTCTCCACAGGGAATTACAGAAGAGTTGCAAGGAGGGTGAGAAGGGGAACGGGAGATCAACACAAAACCCGCAGAGTATTAACCCTTCCTTTTCTCTCACAGAAGGGTATTCATCCGAGCCAGACAAGCCGGATTTGGGAACCCAGCCCACTCCATCTTCAGGGTGCTGAACATCTCCTTCGAAGAGGCCACTGCTGTCCAGACCACGCCCGCGCCTCCGTGGGAACCAGGTGAGCGTTACAGAACGCGAAGCCTACCCACAATTACCCACCCAGTGCCATGGAGACTTCCGAAGCAGACCAACTGGCCCAACTATTGGGGGAATTACGGGCGGAAGTTCATGCCGCCCGCCAAGAAACCAACGTTCTTCGAAGAGAACTGATCTTGTCCAAAGAACGAACCGATGACCTGGCTAAACAGCTTTTGCAGAATCAGGCTGGACAAACGCCATTACCTGCTTCCGGGAGAGAGTCCACTCCTATGGCTTCCACTAACCCGGTGCAAATTAACCTGCCGGGAAACATGCCTTTGGCCCCACCTGAACGTTTTGCGGGGGACCCCAAGAAATACGCTGTTTTCATGAACCAATGTCCTTTACACTTTTTATGTAGACCTGGGGCCTTCCCTAATGACCAAACTAGGGTGGCTTTTGTTTTATCGTATCTCAGCGGCTGTGCAGCCGATTGGTCTATTCCGTTGGTAAATCAAGACGATCCTATCCTTCGTGACTTTCAACGCTTCCAGGCTAGTATGGAGAGATTATTTGCCCGGCACGCCCAGGGTGATGCCTTGGATAACGAACTTCTGTCTTTGCGTCAAGGGAACCAAGACCTCCTATCTTATATCGCCACATTTAACAGACTGATCGTGGAAACTGGGTGGCCTGAGAATAAAAGAATCACCTTGTTTCATCAAGGACTTCGTGGAGAGCTAAAAGACGTTCTGGCTCAAATTGTGAATCCACCCCAACTCTGTGAGGAATACATTGATTTAGTGATCCAACTTGATCATAGACTCCAGAATAGAAAGACTGATCGGACTAGATTTGAAACTCGGGCTTTGGTAAAAACCCACGCAAACCCCAAGAGTACCGACACTTCGGAGCCAATGCAAATTGGGGGAGTAAAAGAACCCCTAACGCAGAAAGAACGAGAAAGAAGATGGCAAAACCGGTTATGTCTCTATTGCGGAGAGTCTGGACACTTTCTACGAAATTGCCCGGTAAAACCACTTAAGAAGATGGTTGGAGCCACAGACCAAAACCTTCCAAAATCTGATTCGGGAAACGATCAACCCCGACAAGCGTAGAGGTCTGCTTGCCGAGCGTGAAGACAAACTCTTTGACCTCGCATTTCATCATGCCAATGACCCTCGTGGATCCAAAGAGCCTCAACGATTACATGGCATAAAGGCCTTTCTCGACAGTGGGGCTATTGGGAACTATGTTGATCTTGAATTGGCTTCCAGGATTGGTCTCCCTCTCCGACCAAAAATCACCAAAGATGTCATTACCACGGTTGATGGGACCAAAATTGCCTCTGGGCCGGTAACACATTCTACCACAGAAATGACACTGGTTGGCCAAGATGGTCATAGGGAAACCATAGTGTTCGACGTAATCAAGGCTCCACAATTTCAGGTAATCTTGGGGATCCCTTGGTTAGAAGCACATAATCCTCGAATTGACTGGCGAGCAAAGAGTATCACCTTTCCTAACTGCAGACAAACTTGTTATTCCGGAAATCCACAAGTGGGTCTAGCCTCAGTAACCTCTGTGTCAGCACAACTACCACTTGAGTATCAGGACTTTCAGGACGTTTTCCAAAAAGAACAGGCCAACACCTTACCACCTCACCGGCCATACGATTGTCAAATTGATCTGGTACCCAATGCTCAACCACCTTGTAGTAGGATTTATGCCCTTACCGAACCAGAGAATCTTCATTTACGCTAGTATTTGGATCAGTATCTTGCCAATGGGTTTATTCGCCCGTCAAAGTCACCGGCTTCTTCAGCTTTGTTCTTCGTGCCGAAAAAGGAAGGTGACCTTAGAACATGTATTGACTATCGCGCCTTAAATCAGATAACGGTTAAGAATCGTTACCCCCTGCCTCTGATCCCTGAACTCCTCGACCAGGTGAAAGATGCCTGCATCTTTACCAAGCTGGATTTAAGAGGGGCTTACCATCTGGTGCGCGTCAGAGAAGGCGATGAATGGAAAATGGCCTTCCGCACCAAATACGGACTCTTTGAATACCAAGTGATGCCCTTCGGGTTGTGCAACGCACCTGCTGCCTTCCAGTATTTTATGAATGACATCTTTCGAGAACTCATAGATGTTTGTGTCATCATGTATATTGACCACATCCTAGTGTACTCTTCCTCGGAATCTGATCACCGAAAACATGTTAAGGCCGTCCTGGAGAAACTACGCCAGCACAAACTATTTGCAAAGCTCGAAAAGTGCATTTTTCACATCACGGAGGTTGAGTTTCTTGGTTTCGTCCTAACGCCAAAGGGAGTTCGAATGGACTCACGGAAAGTGGACGCGATCCTCAAATGGCCATCCCCTAGTTCTGTGAAAGGGGTTCAGAGCATGCTTGGTTTTGCCAATTTCTATCGAAGGTTTATCCCGGAGTTTTCTCGAGTGGTTCAACCCATCACAGCCCTCTTACGGAAAAACATGCTTTGAATGGACTACGGAAGCAGAACAAGCATTTCAGGAACTAAAAACTAAATTCACCTCCGCACCTGTGTTGAAACATCCCCGTCCAGATCTCCATTACGTTGTGGAAACTGACGCATCTAGTTTAGCCATGCGAGCGGTTCTATCACAGAGGGACCCAGTCTCGAACCAACTGCATCCTGTGGCCTTTTGGTCCAGAAAATTCTCAGCTCCAGAAGTTAACTACGCAATCACAGATAAAGAACTATTAGCTATCAAGTCAGCTTTCAAGGCTTGGCGTCATTACCTTCTCGGCGCAAGACATACTGTTACCGTAATTACAGACCACAGGAATTTGCAATACTTAAAAATGGCCAAAGCTCAATCCTCACGCCAACTCCGTTGGGCCCTGTTCTTTGCAGAATTTGACTTTGTGATCACCTATCGCCCCGGCTGCAAGAATGGCAAGGCGGACGCACTATCTCGAATAGGAATGGGCGATTCTACCCCAACTCTACATCCAGTTCCGATTATTCCCGAACAGAGAATTTTGGGGGTGATCTCCTCACAAACTTTAGAGGATATTCAAACTAGAGTTAAATTGCTTTTCGACGCTGCAGCCTTGCAAGAATGGAGCCTGAAAGATCCCAGATTTTCAATTAATAATAACGATTTACCTTATTTCCAGGGGCGACTGTTCTTGCCTCAAAAGGATTAGCAAGATCTCGTTATTGCCCATCATCATGAGACACTGATGGAAGGACACCCGGGCATCGCTAAGACTGAAGAAAAAATTAAAAGGCATTTCTGGTGGCCCTCCTGGCGAAAGGATATAAAATCTTTCGTGATGACATGCGCAGTGTGCGCCCAAAATAAAAGTCAAAAGCAAAAACCAGCCGGTCCGTTACGACCTCTGGACATCCCACCGCCACCTTGGCACACTTTACCGCTGGATTTTATAACTGACCTACCTCCTTGTCATGGATTTAATAGTATACTGGTAATTGTAGACCTCTTCTCCAAGATGGCCCATTTTATTCCCTTGAAAGGGCTGCCTTCAGCCTCCACCCTAGCCAAGGAATTTCTTGAGAACGTTGTTCGTCTACATGGTTTTCCATCCATATTAATCTCCGATCGGGGAAGCCAGTTTATTTCTCGGTTCTGGAAGAGATGTTGCCAAATGGCACAAGTTGATGTGCGTTTATCTACCAGCCACCATCTTCAGACCGACGGCCAAACCGAGAGAACAAACCAGAGATTGGAACAGTACTTACGGTGCATGTTGCATCAATCAGAATATAATTGGAAAGACATTTTATGGATTGCTGAATAAGTGTACAACAATTCTGTGCATTCAGGAATTGGCAAGACTCCTTTTTAAACCTTATTTGGCCACCATCCCAGAACTTCGGATCTTGAACCACCTCAAGGCCTTGAAATGCCCGCCGTGGATAACTTACATGCCACCATAACCCGAGCCTTCAAAGAAGCCAAGACTCATTTACAGCAGGCCAAGGACAAATATAAGGAAAATGCTGACTTACATCGGAGCGAAGTACCTCCTTACCAAGTTGGAGATCAAGTGTGGCTGGCGACTAGACATCTACCACTTAAAGGCCCGCAAACTTTTAACCCAAGATATATAGGGCCTTATCCAATCAAGGCTGTAATCAACCCGGTAGCCTTCAAACTCGATCTGCCCCCCAACATGCGAATCCATCCGGTTTTCCACGTATCACTGTTGAAACCTGTACAACCCGGAACCAGGCTACTCAAGCCACCAGATCCAATCCCAGTAGATGGGGAACTGGAATTCGAAGTTAAAGACATATTAGATTCTAAGATGTCCAAGTCAAAGGTTTTTTACCTAATTGATTGGAAAGGATATGGACCTCAGGAGAGATCTTGGGAACCAAGCGATCATATACATGCACCTTGTCTAATACAAAAATTTCATCGTAAATTTCCACACAAACCAAAGCCTCCAGACAGTACGTCCTTGGGAGGGGCCTTGGGGGAAGGTACTGTCATGATGCCTACCTCCAAGGAGCCAGACAGGGCCCGGCACCCTCAGAGGCAGGCAACATATATACTATGGAAGTCCCAGCCACCCCAGATAGGGGCTCTTTGGACTCAGTCCTGGCGCCGTTGGCGTCAGGCTCATAAGGGATAACAGTCCTGGCACCATCAGCGCCAGGCTCATACAAGATATGGAAGGAAATGTGTTTGGTGCAAACTTACCTGGCAGACCATGCTGCAATTTCCTTACCTGGCAGATCATTCTACAACTTCCAGATGAAAAAGGAACTACTTAACCACACGGGTGTGGCTGGTGGCAGGATACATACCTTCAGTGGAAGGATATATACCTGGGACTACTTGAAAGGCTATTTAAGCCACGCCCAGACAGCAAACCACGCTTCACGTTGTTCTGCTCATAGCAGCTGGACGCTCACCGTGCCTGCTCCTGCTCCAGTCCTCGACCATGCCTGCCAGCATCCTGGAAACACCTAAGGATAGAAAAGGGAAGAAGAAACAGGTGAAAACAAAACTTACCTGTTAAAGCTGCATACCGGATTCAGCGCGCCAACGTTCCTGCAAAAAGACATCATTTTAAATACTCACTGCGTCGCATACATCTCGGCGCACTTCTCTTACCTGCACGTGGCGCCTTCGGCTCTGCGACGCCCTTCCGGATCTCCTGCAGCATTCCAGCACCTACGGGAAGACGAAGAGAAGAAAGCAAGGTGAGAAGGGGAAAATAACCAAGAAGCACTTACCCGCCAAGCTAATTCTTCTTACCTTCGGGTCGATGCCATTCCTTGGGCATTTCAGCACCCCGGCCCCTATGGGGAAAAAGCAAACATCACATTAGTGAATGCAAGAACCGTAGCAAACGAACTATTTTCAACTTACCTGCTTACAGGTCGGACTCAGCTTCTGCTTCGTACCGGCTCAATTTCTTCGGCATTCTCGAACTCCGGCCACTAAGGAAAAAGAGACAGGAAAAGACAGTAGTGGGCCTACACCAAAACTCACCTGAAATCAGGTTTTCGACGGAAACCGCCCTCAGCCCGGAGTCTTCCATTACCTGCAAAAGAGAAGAGGAACAGTTTAGACTCAAGCTTGCCATAAACATTTACGGTACATACCGGAACAGACAAGCAAACTCGAACTTACTATCCAGTGACGTAACTGGATCCCAACGCACCCCTGCATCAGAAGCAGGATGGAGAGCTCGCCTTTTCAATCCCTAAGGTGAGTCTCCACAGGGAATTACAGAAGGGTTGCAAGGAGAGTGAGAAGGGGAACGGGAGATCAACACAAAACCCGCAGAGTATTAACCCTTCCTTTTCGCTCACAGAAGGGTATTCATCCGAGCCAGACAAGCCGGATTTGGGAACCCAGCCCACTCCATCTTCAGGGTGCTGAACATCTCCTTCGAAGAGGCCACTGCCGTCCAGACCACGCCCGCGCCTCCGTGGGAACCAGGTGAGCGTTACAGAACGCAAAGCCTACCCACAATTACCCACCCAGGCGCCATGGAGACTTCCGAAACAGACCAACTGGCCCAACTATTGGGGGAATTATGGGTGGAAGTTCACGCTGCCTGCCAAGAAACCAACGTTCTTCGAAGAGAACTGATCTTGTCCAAAGAACGAACCGATGACCTGGCTAAACAGCTTTTGCAGAATCAGGCTGGACAAACGCCATTACCTGCTTCCGGGAGAGAGTCCACTCCTATGGCTTCCACTAACCCGGTGCAAATTAACCTGCCGGGAAACATGCTTTTGGCCCCACCTGAACGTTTTGCGGGGGACCACAAGAAATACGCTGTTTTCATGAACCAATGTCGTTTACACTTTTTATGTACACCTGGGGCCTTCCCTAATGACCAAACTAGGGTGGCTTTTGTTTTATCGTATCTCAGCGGCTGTGCAGCCGATTGGTCTATTCCGTTGGTAAATCAAGACGATCCTATCCTTCGTGACTTTCAACGCTTCCAGGCTAGTATGGAGAGATTATTTGCCCGGCACGCCCAGGGTGAGGCCTTGGATAACGAACTTCTGTCTTTGCGTCAAGGGAACCAAGACCTCCTATCTTATATCGCCACATTTAACAGACTGATCGTGGAAACTGGGTGGCCTGAGAATAAAAGAATCACCTTGTTTCATCGAGGACTTCGTGGAGAGCTAAAAGACGTTCTGGCTCAAATTGTGAATCCACCCCAACTCTGTGAGGAATACATTGATTTAGTGATCCAACTTGATCATAGACTCCAGAATAGAAAGACTGATCGGACTAGATTTGAAACTTGGGCTTTGGTAAAAACCCACGCAAACCCCAAGAGTACCGACACTTCGGAGCCAATGCAAATTGGGGGAGTAAAAGGACCCCTAACGCAGAAAGAACGAGAAAGAAGACGGCAAAACCAGTTATGTCTCTATTGCGGAGAGTCTGGACACTTTCTACGAAATTGCCCGGTAAAACCACCCAAGAAGGTGGTTGGAGCCACAGACCAAAACCTTCCAAAATCTGATTCGGGAAACGATCAAGCCCGACAAGCGTAGAAGTCCGCTTGCCGAGCGTGAAGACAAACTCTTTGACCTCGCATTTCATCATGCCAATGACCCTTGTGGATCCAAAGCAGCCTCAACGATTACATGGCATAAAGGCCTATCTCGACAGTGGGGCTATTGGGAACTATGTTGATCTTGAATTGGCTTCCAGGATTGGTCTCCCTCTCCGACCAAAAATCACCAAAGATGTCATTACCACATTTGATGGGACCGAAATTGCCTCTGGGCCGGTAACACATTCTACCACAGAAATGACACTGGTTGGCCAAGATGGTCATAGGGAAACCATAGTGTTCGACGTAATCAAGGCTCCACAATTTCAGGTAATCTTGGGGATCCCTTGGTTAGAAGCACATAATCCTCGAATTGACTGGCGAGCAAAGAGTATCACCTTTCCTAACTGCAGACAAACTTGTTATTCCGGAAATCCACAAGTGGGTCTAGCCTCAGTAACCTCTGTGTCAGCACAACTACCACTTGAGTATCAGGACTATCAGGACGTTTTCCAAAAAGAACAGGCCAACACCCCACCACCTCACCGGCCATACGATAGTCAAATTGATCTGGTACCCAATGCTCAACCACCTTATAGTAGGATTTATGCCCTTACCGAACCAGAGAATCTTCATTTACGCCAGTATTTGGATCAGTATCTTGCCAATGGGTTTATTCGCCCGTCAAAGTCACCGGCTTCTTCAGCTTTGTTCTTCGTGCCGAAAAAGCAAGGCGACCTTAGAACATGTATTGACTATCGCGCCTTAAATCAGATAACGGTTAAGAATCGTTACCCCTTGCCACTGATCCCTGAACTCCTGGACCAGGTGAAAGATGCCTGCATCTTTACCAAGCTGGATTTAAGAGGGGCTTACCATCTGGTGCGCGTCAGAGAAGGCGATGAATGGAAAACGGCCTTCCGCACCAAATACGGACTCTTTGAATACCAAGTGATGCCCTTCGGGTTGTGCAACGCACCTGCTGCCTTCCAGTATTTTATGAATGACATCTTTCGAGAACTCATAGATGTTTGTGTCATCATATATATTGACCACATCCTAGTGTACTTTTCCTCGGAATCTGATCACTGAAAACATGTTAAGGCCGTCCTGGAGAAACTACGCCAGCACAAACTATTTGCAAAGCTCGAAAAGTGCATTTTTCACATCACGGAGGTTGAGTTTCTTGGTTTCGTCCTAACGCCAAAGGGAGTTCGAATGGACTCACGGAAAGTGGACGCGATCCTCAAATGGCCATCCCCTAGTTCTGTGAAAGGGGTTCAGAGCATGCTTGGTTTTGCCAATTTCTATCGAAGGTTTATCCCGGAGTTTTCTCGAGTGGTTCAACCCATCACAGCCCTCTTACGGAAAAACAAATGCTTCGAATGGACTACGGAAGCAGAACAAGCATTTCAGGAACTAAAAACTAAATTCACCTCCGCACCTGTGTTAAAACATCCCCGTCCAGATCTCCATTACGTTGTGGAAACTGACGCATCTAGTTTAGCCATGGGAGCGGTTCTATCACAGAGGGACCCAGTCTCGAACCAACTGTATCCTGTGGCTTTTTGGTCCAGAAAAATCTCAGCTCCAGAAGTTAACTACGCAATCACAGATAAAGAACTATTAGCTATCAAGTCAGCTTTCAAGGCTTGGCGTCATTACCTTCTCTGCGCAAGACATACTGTTACCGTAATTACAGACCACAGGAATTTGCAATACTTAAAAACGGCCAAAGCTCAATCCTCACGCCAACTCCGTTGGGCCCTGTTCTTTGCAGAATCTGATTTTGTGATCACCTATCGCCCCGGCTGCAAGAATGGCAAGGCGGATGTACTATCTCGAATAGGAATGGGCGATTCTACCCCAACTCTAGATCCAGTTCCGATTATTCCCGAACAGAGAATTTTGGGGGTGATCTCCTCACAAACTTTAGAGGATATTCAAACTAGAGTTAAATTGCTTTTCGACGCTGCAGCCTTGCAAGAATGGAGCCTGAAAGATCCCAAATTTTCAATTAATAACGATTTACCTTATTTCCAGGGGCGACTGTTCTTGCCTCGGATTTGCAAGATCTCGTTATTGCCCATCATCATGAGACACTGATGGAAGGACACCCGGGCATCGCTAAGACTGAAGAAAAAATTAAAAGGCATTTCTGGTGGCCTTCGTGGCGAAAGGATATAAAATCTTTCGTGATGACATGCGCAGTGTGCGCCCAAAATAAAAGTCAAAAGCAAAAACCAGCCGGTCCGTTACGACCTCTGGACATCCCACCGCCACCTTGGCACACTTTATCGCTGGATTTTATAACTGACCTACCTCCTTGTCATGGATTTAATACTATACTGGTAATTGTAGACCTCGTCTCCAAGATGGCCCATTTTATTCCCTTGAAAGGGCTGCCTTCAGCCTCCACCCTAGCCAAGGAATTTCTTGAGAACGTCGTTCGTCTACATGGTTTTCCATCCATATTAATCTCCGATCGGGGAAGCCAGTTTATTTCTCGGTTCTGGAAGAGATGTTGCCAAATGGCACAAGTTGATGTGCGTTTATCTACCAGCCACCATCCTCAGACCGACGGCCAAACCGAGAGAACAAATCAGACATTGGAACAGTACTTACAGTGCATGTTGCATCAATCAGAATATAATTGGAAAGACATTTTATGGATTGCTGAATAAGCGTACAAAGATTCTGTGCATTCAGGAATTGGCCAGACTCCTTTTTATACCTTATTTGGCCACCATCCCAGAACTTCGGATCTTGAACCACCTCAAGGCCTTGAAATGCCCGCCGTGGATAACTTACATGCCACCATAACCCGAGCCTTCAAAGAAGCCAAGACTCATTTACAGCAGGCCAAGGACAAATATAAGGAAAATGCTGACTTACATCGGAGCGAAGTACCTCCTTACCAAGTTGGAGATCAAGTGTGGCTGGCGACTAGACATCTACCACTTAAAGGCCCCCGAACTTTTAACCCAAGATATATAGGGCCTTATCCAATCGAGGCTGTAATCAACCCGGTAGCCTTCAAACTCGATCTGCCCCCCAACATGCGAATCCATCCGGTTTTCCACGTATCACTGTTGAAACCTGTACAACCCGGAACCAGGCTACTCAAGCCACCAGAACCAATCCCAGTAGATTCGAAGTTAAAGACATATTAGATTCTAAGATGTCCAAGTCAAAGGTTTTTTACCTAATTGATTGGAAAGGATATGGACCTCAGGAGAGATCTTGGGAACCAAGCGATCATATACATGCACCTCGTCTAATACAAAAATTTCATCGTAAGTTTCCACACAAACCAAAGCCTCCGGACAGTACGTCCTTGGGAGGGGCCTTGGGGGGAGGTACTGTCATGATGCCTACCTCCAAGGAGCCAGACAGGGCCCGGCACCCTGAGAGGCAGGCAACATGTATTCTAGGGAAGTCCCAGCCACCCCAGATAGGGGCTCTTTGGACTCAGTCCTGGCGCCGTTGGCATCAGGCTCATAAGGGATAACAGTCCTGGCACCATCAGAGCCAGGCTCATACAAGATATGGAAGGAAATGTGTTTGCTGCAAACTTACCTGGCAGACCATGCTGCAATTTCCTTACCTGGCAGATCATTCTACAACTTCCAGATGAAAAAGGAACTACTTAACCACACGGGTGTGGCTGGTGGCAGGATACATACCTTCAGTGGAAGGATACATACCTGGGACTACTTGAAAGGCTATTTAAGCCATGCCCAGACAGCAAACCACGCTTCGCGTTGTTCTGCTCATAGCAGCTGGACGCTCACCGTGCCTGCTCCTGCTCCAGTCCTCGACCACGCCTGCCAGCATCCTGGAAACACCTAAGGATAGAAAAGGGAAGAAGAAACAGGTGAAAACAAACCTTACCTGTTAAAGCTGCATTCCGGATTCAGCGCGCCAACGTTCCTGCAAAAAGACATCATTTTAAATACTCACCGCATCGCATACATCTCGGCGCACTTCTCTTACCTGCACGTGGCGCCTTCGGCTCTGCGACGCCCATCCGGATCTTCTGCAGCATTCCAGCACCTACGGGGAGACGAAGAGAAGAAAGCAAGCTGAGAAGGGGAAAATAACCAAGAAGCACTTACCCGCCAAGCTAATTCTTCTTACCTTCGGGTCGATGCCATTCCTTGTGCATTTCAGCACCCCGGCCCCTATGGGGAAAAAGCAAACATCACATTAGTGAATGCAAGAACCGTAGCAAACGAACTATTTTAAACTTACCTGCTTACAGGTCGGACACAGCTTCTGCTTCGTACCGGCTCCATTTCTTCGGCATTCTCGAACTCCGGCCCCTAAGGAAAAAGAGACAGGAAAAGACAGTAGTGGGCCTACACCAAAACTCACCTGAAATCAGGTTTTCGACGGAAACCATCCTCAGCCCGGAGTCTTCCATTACCTGCAAAAGAGAAGAGGAACAGTTTAGACTCAAGCTTGCCATTAACATTTACGGTACTTACCGGAACAGACAAGCGAACTCGAACTTACTATCCAGTGACGTAACTGGATCCCAACGCGCCCCTGCATCAGAAGCAGGATGGAGAGCTTGCCTTTTCAATCCCTAAGGTGAGTCTCCACAGGGAATTACAGAAGGGTTGCAAGGAAGGTGAGAAGGGGAATGGGAGATCAACACAAAACCCGCAGAGTATTAACCCTTCCTTTTCGCTCACAGAAGGGTATTCATCCGAGCCAGACAAGCCGGATTTGGGAACCCAGCCCACTCCATCTTCAGGATGCTGAACATCTCCTTCGAAGAGGCCACTGCCGTCCAGACCACGCCCGCGCCTCCGTGGGAACCAGGTGAGTGTTACACCGCGTCGACCTATTAGGACGTGTCACCAGTGCTGGGTTCCTCCGTGTGCTGGACCTTCTACCGACCCCCTCCTCAACTGAACCCCCTATGCGCCAGTCGTCCTCCGTACCATCTTCCTGCCCACGTATCACCTGGGAACCCTGTGGAGCTGCCCCTGACCCAGCGGTCATGCTGGTGGAGGACACATCCCTGCCACAGTCGGGAGTCGGAGGTCCAGCAGGGGTGGCCACCCCAGCGACTAGACCCCAGCAGGAGGAGGACGTGCAGGCATCGACAGGCAGGGCACATGCATGGCAGCAGCAGGCTCAAGGTGGGAGCGATGATGGCTCAGGGCCATCAACATCACAGGGGCAGGCATCGGCCAGAGGGCAGGAGGACCCTGGATTGGGAGTGTCTTCCGTGTGGCAGCGGGTGGGCCGGCAAATAGATGTGGAGCGGCAGCGGCTGGAAGAGGCATGGCTCACTATGGTCAGGGCGGAGAACTCCATGCGCAAGGCGTTGAGGTGGGCTGAGTGCCTCGAGGCAACTCGCAGGGAGTTGGAGGAGGCCATGGCTGCATCCCTGCGAGACCTTGGGGCCAGGAAAGAGGCCCCCCTCCAGGACGTTGAAGAGGAGTTCAATGATGCCCTAGATCGGGAGATCAGCAAGTGAGCCATTGGACTTGCCCGCCGCCTTTGTACATAGTTCTTTAGGGATAGGTTTCCTTTGTTTTTTCTTTATTTTGGAGTCCATGGACTTTGCTCCACTTTATGTACATAATTATTTTTATAGGATTTTTGGTAGGTTTCATTTTGTTTGGGCATCATGGACCCTTCAGACTTTCACAAACTTGTACATACTTTAGTTATTTTGTCATCCCATGAATCAATGTTTTTTTAAAATGTTCTCATGTACTTTATTTGTACATTTGAAATGGAACCCTTCACTTTTTTCCTCTTGTGGATTTTTGTCTTACATTGGATTTTTTATTTTTTTTGGATTCAATCATTTCTTAATTTACAAGTTTGATATTTCTTTATATTTTTTCATTACCTACTTTAATACAAATCATATTTCTTCATTATTGGTGTTGTGTACTCTCATTGGTTTTGTGCATGTCTCAATGAGCATTGCCTCAGTCATGTGTTGCCACTGTGTGGCTCCGTTGTACATTTATGCATGGCCATGGTGGTTCTTTTGAGGCTCTCATGGCATGGGTAATTTGGGAGTGGGGGCAGTGGATTCCTGCGTGCTTGGACTGGGGGGTATGGGAGATTTGTGTATGCATTAGGCCCACGGTTCTCTTTTGTTAGAACATGGTGTTTGGTGGGCCACGTATCGGGGCCTGCTGGCAGGTGACCGTAAATGGTACGACATGAGTCGGGGCCTGCTGGCAGGTGCCAGTCAATGGTGGGTGGGTGGTTGGATGGGGAACATGAGTCGGGGTCTCCCGGCAGGTGCCCGTCAATCTGGGGGACATGAGTCGGGGCCTGTTGGCAGATGCCCATCAATGGTGGGTGGGTGTGTGGGTGGGGGTCATGAGTCGGGGCTCACAAGTGCACTCACAACTGCATGGTGCCATGTGGGCTGCCTGCAGGGCATGGTGAGGGGTGTAGGGTAGTCCCCTGTGGTGTGGGCTGCCTGCAGGGTATGGGGAGAGGGGAAAGGGCACCCCCGGTAGGGGCCACAATGCCAAATCGCGTGTTAAACTCCTTGTGCACCCCTGAAATACACATACCCCGCTCACCCAAGGGCTATCGCGTGTGAAACTTCCCACGCACCCCCGAAATACACATACCCCGCTCGCCCAAGGCCTATCGCGTGTGAAACACCCCGCGTACCCCCGAAAAACATGTACCACGCTCTTGCCAGGACTATCGTGTGTGACTCTTCCTGTGCACCCCAAAATACACATACCCTGCTTGCCCAAGTCCTATCGCGTGTGAAACTTCCCGCGCACCCCCGAAATACACGTACCACGCTCGCCCAAGGCCTATCGCGTGTGAAACTTCCCGCGCACCCCCAAAATACACATACCCTGCTCGCCCAAGGCCTATCGTGTGTGAAACACCCCGCATACCCCCGAAATACACGTACCACGCTCTCGCCAGGACTATCGCATGTGAAACTTCCCGTGCACCCCCAAAATACACATACCCCGCTTGCCCAAGAGCTATCGCGTGTGAAACTTCCCACGCACCCCCGAAATACATGTACCATGCTCGCCCAAGGCCTATCGCGTGTGAAACTTCCCGCGCATCCCCGTAATACACATACCCCGCTTGCCCAAGGGCTATCGCATGTGAAACTTCCCGCGCACCTCTGAAATACACATACCCGCTCGCCCAAGGCCTATCGCGTGTGAAACTCCCCGCGTACCCCCAAAATACACGTACCACGCTCTTGCCAGGACTATCGCGTGTGAAACTTCCGGTGCACCCCTAAAATACACATACCCCGCTTGCCCAAGTCCTATCGCGTGTGAAATTTCCTGCGCACCCCGAAATACACGCACCATGCTCGCCCAAGGCCTATCGCGTGTGAAACTTCCCGCGCACCCCGAAATACACATACCCCGCTCGCCCAAGGGCTATCGCGTGTGAAACTTCCCGTGCACCCCTGAAATACACATACCCCGCTCGCCCAAGGCCTATCGGGTGTGAAACTCCCCGCATACCCCAAAATACACGTACCACTCTCTCGCCAGGACTATCGCATGTGAAACTTCCCCTGCACCCCCAAAATACACATACCTCGCTTGCCCAAGGCCTATCGCGTGTGAAACTTCCCGCACACCCCCGAAATACACGTACCCCGCTCGCCCAAGGCCTATCGCGTGTGAAACTTCCCAGGCACCCCCGAAATACATGTACCCCACTCGCCCAAGGGCTATCGCATGTGAAACTTCCCAGGCACCCCCGAAATACATGTTCCCCGCTCGCCCAAGGGCTACACGCGTGTGAAACTTCCCGCACACCCCCAAAATACACATACCCCGCTCGCCCAAGGCCTATCGCTTGTGAAACTCCTGCATACCCCCGAAATACACATACCACGCTCTAGCCTGGACTATCGCGTGTGAAACTTCCCACGCACCCCCGAAATACACGTACCCCGCTCGCCCAAGGCCTATCGCGTCTGAAACTTCACACCCACCCCCGAAAAACACGTACCCCGCTCGCCCAAGGCCTATCGTGTGTGAAACTTCCTGCGCACCGTCAAAATACACGTACCCTGCTCGCCCAAGGCCTATCATGTGTGAAACTTCCCGTGTAACCCCGGAATAAACGCAGGCACCCCATCCACCCTGGGCATGCCCCACAGGCACCCCACTCACCCTCTGCATGCCCCACAGGCAGGCCATCCACCCTGGGCATGCCACACAGGCAGCTCATACCACAGAGGGTACTTTTTCTATGCAATTTACCTGGCGCAAGCGAGGTACGCGTATTCCGAGGGCCGCGCAAGTACATTTTCATGTGTTTTGGCTGCAGGGAGCGGGGTACGTGTAGTATTTTCACGCGATTACAGTGTAGCAGCCCTGTAAACTGGTCCAGGGTTAGCCCGGCCCTTTGCGCTGCATTGGGGATTTCAATGGCTTTTCCTTGCGCAAGGGGCGTTCATGGGGGCGTAACTGGCGCTGCGAGATGTTCATTGCGCCAGCGCTCAAAATGGCTTGGAAATTCCATGAATACGCAGTGCGCCAGAATGCTGTTTAGCATACACAGCTGGCGCACGCTCCCTCTCTGCGCTGCTCAGGTGGTAAATTTCAACAGGGCCATACCTTCTCTCATAGTGCATCCACATTATATATCAGTGATGATATCATCAATATTTAAATTTGGGGCAGTTCCCTGCAAAAGTTCTTGCAAACAAGATTGGACAGTTACCATTCTCTCTCCTACCAAGTGCAGCCTCTATCTAAGGATTGGTTTAGGAGTCTGGTGCAGACATATAGCAATTGCCATTTGCAATCCCCTTTTGTTTTCATGTCAACTTTTGGCAGGAATCTAGTTTTGTGTCAAAACTTTGTGTGATTTAATAGTAACTGCCATGGTGTATATATTTTCTAATCCGCTAATCATTGGGAATTAAATAAAATGACAGCCAGTTCCACACCATGTTGGTCGGCCATTTGGCAATTTTCTGCCGCTTTTATAAAAAGCATAATAGTTTAGGAACATGTAATTTACTCCCCACATTCCGAATTTCAACCTCCACCAGTTCATCAACTCACAAATTCGGTACATGTTCAGAGCAGCCAGGAACACCTTTTAGCTGATCATTACAATTCCCTAAATCGCAGGTAGATGAATTTTATTTCAACAAAACCGCCTTGAAAGTTTCTACAAAATGACATGGAAATGAAGGCATTATGACTTAGGGTTGCTGAGAAAAATGGCTAAATGATAATAGTCATTTTAAATGAATAGCAAATCTTTGTTATGCACGCATATTGTAGTTCTCTGTCTTCAGGCCATTTTCCACTCTGGGCCAGCCTGTGACTAGAATATTTTTTATTAGTCTCTTTGGTGTCCAAATTGTAGGCTGCAGATCATAAATACCTCAGATTCCTTGGCCAACACAGTGATCCCCCTCCCCAAATTCCACTGGCTAGAACATTTGGTCTCCACTGAACTGCCTTCAAAGATGGCAGGTAGGGGCACACATGGTTTTCAACACCTTTAAGGAAGGCCATATTTTATTGCAATTGTAAATAGTGGGGATGCACAAACCAGGCTTGCATTGGGGGAAGCCATTTGCAAATTCTGCCCATAGACCCACCATTTGTCCTTGGTTGAAAGCAACTCACATATTGAATTTTCTAACATGAAACGGTGTGTTTTACTGATCAGGGTACACTTTGCTTTTGCACTGAAAGTACACGGCTGTTTTTTTCAGACATTATTAAAATACACTTTTAATTATCTGCTGTTCGTTTTTTTCTCCTGAAAATTTATTTCTCAGACAGCAATGTGATGTGCCTTTCCAATCTGCACTTGTATTACATTTTTGTTTCAGCTTTCTCTGGCTTTCCACTGTAGAGAGATACCCACATAGTCTGCCTCGGGCATACTACAGGATTTTTTTATGGAAAGATAGTGGGCGTTTCTTTTCAAACGTTTGCTGGTATTTCTTTTCATCACACACACATCTTTTTCCTGACATCTTTATGTTAGCAAGGGGTACATTTTTTTCATGTCTTGCTTTACACTGCAATCACACATGTAAAGCCATTTTCGTGTCAGTGTTTAAAAATCCTGTTTTTCATGTGAAAGGGACCTTTGAATTTCTCCTACCTTTGTGAATTAAAATTATGTACGACCCATCTGGTCCCAGTGACACAGAGGTTCGAGTGTTAGCAGGCAAGTTGAGGGTCTGGCAGACAGATGGTGGGCATGACAGCAGGTTTACACACACATTCAATGTGGGTGACTTTGTTGTTACACTGCTAGGCATTTGTGTGCTGGAAGGGTTCAAAACTGCAGTATGTAGATATGAGTCCACGAAAGCGGATACTACCCTACATCAATGACGTTGGCCTCAGCAGTGCCAATAGTCTTAGCACGTGGGGAGGTGACTAACATAGTGGTAGATGATACCGCAGTAGGAGCATGCAGAAGCAGGATGGGAGCGCGCACAGAAGGCAAAGCACACACGTTGATCTGATGTAGCTTTTTCATTGAAATCAGCTGGTCCTTGCCCCTGTTTGGGTGAGCTTGCGTGGTCTCAGAACTGCTGCTCTGGGCAACTTGCTATGGGAAGAGAGCAGCTGAAATTGTATCTGTCCTGGGCTCTGTTCTGGCATAAATCCATCACCCCACGTCCTCCCATTGATCCAAATTCCAATCAGCTCTGATCGAAATCTAATGGGCCAATGATCATAATTCTGCATTAGATTTAGCTATAGAATATGGCTGTGAGCTGGGAGCTGGTGTAGGGAATTCCATGTAATGTCAACTACCCCCAAAAGCATTATGTGAGACTTGACAAAGCCTACTGCAGGGACCAGAATTCTTCAATTGTTGATCCCCATTCGCTCTTCCTTTAGTCCATTCATTGTCATTCTTTCATCTGCTTTCGTTTGGTTGTTTTAATTTCTTTCCGTTGTTCAATCTTTTCTTTTATTATTTCTACCGTTCTGACATTTTTGCTTATAGATGTTTTCTTCTTTTTTGGTTTTGTAAACATTTGGCATTTTCTATCACAGTTTTGCATTTACTATCACTTTAAGTAAGAGATGCTACTAATATCCAACTTAATATATTAGAAATAATTGTACTCACATCAGAAGCATAAAGGCCTGAGTTTACTAAGCAATCATTCGAAATTGTGCCATGAAGGCCACATACAGATGTGAACAGCAAGGCATAACTCACTGAAGCACTGAGGTCTTTCTTTCCGTTGTTTCTCCTTTCTTTCTCTTTCTCTCATGTTTTTGTTTTCTTTTTTTCTTTCTCTTTCTTTCGTTATGAAGATGTGCATACAGCTTCCATCTTAATATCTGGCATGACATTTTCTTTATGATCATGTACACGGTCAATCGTGCAAACACCTTTCATGTAAGTCACAACCTCCAGCCATGTACTGTATTGCATTGTATTTGTATTTATAAAGTGCTAACTAAGGCTCAAAGGCATCTATGTGCTGACAGAGGGTAACCAGGGAGACAGTCACAGGAACCACAAAAAGTTAAAATAAGTAGGTTTTAAGAGCTTTGCGAAAGGTGAAATGATTAGTCATTTCTGGAAGGTAGCAGGGAAGAGAGTTCCATAGGTTAGGGGCAAGGCGAGAAAAAGAACGTCCCCCAGCCCACACTATGGAATCTCTGGATTTTCAGTAGAGTTTGTGAAGCCGAGCGCAAATGTCTCGCAGGGGTGTACAGAGTCACTCAGATTGGAGGTACACAACGCCAGGTTAATGAATTGCCATCTATGCTCTTCCCCTAGATGTGATTCTTCCTATTGTCTGTTCCCTGACATATCCTTCCTTTAAACACTGCCCTCCACCTGAAAGATCTAGATGATGGATTGATTAGGGTATTTTTTTTTTTTAAACTTGTATTTATTTGGCTTGGCAACACAAGTACAGGCAGAAGCATACAAGGCAATAGCAATCAGAGCAGTACAGGTAATACAGACACATATAGTAAGTTCAAAACCAATTTGTACACATGGGGGGTACAGAAGAGGTGGGTATGGAGCAAAAGGGGAACGGTTCAGGAGGCAGAAGGGGAGTGGTGGGGGAAAGGGTTGGAGTTGCTGTGTCTGAGGCAGTATCGATGGGAGACATATATCACCGAAACCTTGACCAGACATTCCTGGGTCTTGAGTGAGCTGGCTGTTGTACGGCGCAGGACTCTTCGGTGTCTGAGGCCCAAGTGACCGCTCTGAGCCATTGTGCGTGAGTAGGTGTGGTAGGCCGAAGCCAACAGAGCAATATAGAGCGTACTGCGAGTAGCATGCATAGACCCGCTCGTTTTTTGGAGTCTCGGCTGAGTTTGGGAAAGTCATGGAAGAGACATTGCATTGGAGACAGAGTGATAGGGTGTTCGAGAATAGCTGACATAGTGGAGCATACTGCACTCCAGAATTGGGAGAGGCGGGGGCAGGACCAGATCATGTGGATGTAACCAGCGTTATCAAAGCCGCACCTAGGGCAGCCGGGGGAGAGGTCACTCGAGATATGGTGCAGTCTGTTCAGGGTATAGTGATATCTATAAAGCACCTTGAATTGGATCCGTTTAAAGCGGGAGTTGAGAGATACCCCATGAGTGCAAGCACACATTTGGGCCCACCGTTCGTCGGTCATCTCCAGCCCGAGGTCGTCCTCCGAAGCCTGTCTCAACCTGGTGTGTGCCGGGGCAGTTCTGGACTGTAACAGGATGTAGAGCCTGGAGACTTTGCCCCTGGTGGGAGTGGGAGAGGTCAGCTCCGTAATTGCAAGCTCATCTGGCGGTATTGCCGGGAAACAAGGGTATTTGTGTTTAAGGGTTTTCCGGAGGGACGAGTACTGGAGCCAGGCGGATGGTTTCTGCCTCAGGGACAATGGGAGGTCCGGCCACTCTATGAAGTTGCCCTGTTCAAAGACATCGCAGAGAAGTTCAAAGCCGGCCTCAGCCCATCGGCGGACAATAAGGAGAGGTACATGAGGGACCTCCGGGAGGAAGTCCCAAAGTGGTAGGTTGCCATGAAAGGGGTGAACGACTCCTAGTAGTTTCCATGATTTTGATAGGGCCAAAGACGTGCAGGCAACTGGATCGAGAGATTCCAATGTCATCGGAGTCGGTGTAACTATCAGGGAACGAATATCACGGTCGCTGACTGACAGCTTTTCAAGTCTAACATGAGGTGGGGGTCTGACGCGTTGAACCAACACGATGTGATTTGGAGTTGCGCCACTATCCAATATGTGAGGAAATCAGGATAGCTGAAGTCGCCAACCTCCATTGGGGTGGCCAAAGTATTGAGCTTAAGCCGGACCGCACCTGAGAGCCAAAGAAAGGTATTAAAGGTATGAGTCAATGCCTGGAAGAATCCGCCACCCGGCCATTGAGGGATGTTGGCGAATTGGTATAAAAGCTGGGGCAATACCATCATTTTCAATATCCCTATCCTGCCCGCGAGTGAAATCGGGAGTTTACTCCAGCCCAGTGTTTTTGTAGTAAGGCTTGTGAGGTATTTTTGGTAGTTCTCCTCAAAGACTCGTTCGAAGTGGCGAGACACTGCTATACCTAGGTAAGTGAAGTTTGACTGGGCCCATGCGAATCCTAGGGTATCAATTGGGGGGCGTGTGCAGGCAGTGAATGGGAATAGGGTGGATTTAGAGCAATTCACTTTGAGACCGGAGATACATCCAAAAAGGATAATATCGTCCAGTATCAGAGGCAAATTGGTGTCGGGGGAACGAATGAAGAGAAGGGCATCATCAGCATATAGGGAAACTATATCCGAATGCCCAGCGGTTCACAAGCCCCTGTGTGCACGGGATTGACGCAGCATGTCTGAGAATGGTTACATCGCTATGGCAAAGACTAGGGGGGAGAAAGGGCAGCCCTGCCTCGTCCCTCTAGCTATCTGGAAAAGGGGGGAGCATCAGTCTTCCGTGCGAACCCTAGCCACTGGGTTGGAATACAGCAGCCTGACCCAGGAAAGAAAACGGGCCAAATTTGCATTTTTTGAGGACCCGCCAGAGATATCGCCACGAGACGGAGTCGAAAGCCTTTTGCATATCAAGTGTCGCGGCCAGTGTGTGGACATTAGGGTTAATCCTGTTAATAATGTTGAAAAGGCGCCTCAGGTTGAGGGAGGTAGAGCGTCCCGGGATAAATCCCGCTTGATCTTGATGAATAATGTGTGGCATGTAGGGGACCAGGCGTAGGGCTAATAGTTTGGCATACATTTTGACATCGCTATTGATAAGCGAGAGTGGACGGTAGGAACCGCACTGTGTAGGAGGTTTACCGGGTTTCAGCAAGACAGTTATCGTGGCTTCACGAAGTGAGAGGGGGAGCTGCCCAGCCTCCACTGATTCCTCCCAGAGGGCCACCAGGCAGGGAAGGAGGAGAGATTTGAAGTGTTTATAGAATTCAACGGGGATACCATCTGAACCAGGGGATTTGCCTGATGAGAGTGAATCTATGGCGTCCGAGAATTCCTCGAGAGAGAATGGATTCTCGAGGGAACCGATGGCCTCAGGGGAGAGGACCGAGAGAGGGAGGCCATCCAAGTAGGAGTCAACCTTCGATGTCGAGACGCAGTCCGCATGGGCATACAACGATTCGTAAAAGGAAAAAAATTCAGAATTGATGTCATGTGATGACGTGGCCAAGGAACCGTTGGGTCTATCCACTCCAGGGATGGGTGGGATGGCGAATTCTCGGCAGAGGAGCCTGGCCAGGAAGCGGCTTGGGCATTCGCCTTTGCCGTATTTCCTCGCAAGACCTGGGCTATCCAGGAACCTCAGTTCGCGATCCGCCAGGGAGCGGAATGTGTCGAGTTCCGCACCAATTAATGCCAAGAGTTCCGGGGTTTGGTGTAGTGAGCATTGGGACTCCAGTGCGGACAGCGTGGCCTCGCACTCAGCGATACCCCTACAAATTGTTTTGAGGATGCCATTTTTCTTGGACAGAGCGATACCTCTAATATATGCCTTAAATGATTCCCAGAGGGTGGCTTGCGAGGGTACCATATTGGTGTTAATTTAAATAAACACCTAGATAGCAGCCTCCAACTCGGAACTGAAGACAGGGTCAAGGAGGGAGGTTCCATTCTCCAGTGTCTGACCCGATCGCGATCTGGGCCCCAACAGAGGGTGATGGTGACCGGTGAATGATCAGAGAGGGTTCTGGGAAGGAGCATTAAGCAAGACACATTCCTTATAAGTATGTCAGACACTAGCCATCTATCGATTCGGGAGTATGAGTCGTGTACCGAGGAGTAGAAGGAATAGGAGCGGGAGTCGGGGTAGAGGAGTCTCCATGCATCCACCAAAGCAAGACGGGGAGAGATGACAGTGTAGTGTATGCTGCTTTAGAAAATTGGCGAGGTCTGGAGCCGGATCTATCTAGGTCTACGTCAAATATTGTGTTAAAGTCTCCTCCCCAGAGGATTGGTATTAGCGGAAAGCTATCAAGGAGGGACGTGAGATATAGGTAGAACTCAGGATCGTCAATGTTGGGGCCATAAATGTTCAACAGTACCACCTCCTTGTCCTGCAGGATACCATGGAGTAAAACATATCTGCCCAGGGGGTCAATCTGTATAGATATGGAATTGAACTTGAGGCTCCAGTGGATTAGGGTCATGACCCCGCGGCTTTGGGTGGAGTAGTTACTAAAGTATTTTTGAGGACCCCATGCTTTGATTAACTTTTTGCAGTGCTCAGTGCAGGCATGTGTTTCTTGTAGGAACAGGATATTGACCCCATGTCTTTCGGCCTGGAGCTGTAATTGTCTCATTTTCGTATAGTTTCCCAGTCCCTGCACATTCCAGCTCATGAATGTCAAATCATCCTCGGTCATCAGTACGATGGCATTTGTTGGAATTTACAGGATGACTGATTGGTGACCCCCAAGGGCGATGTACCGCTTGCACAAAGCTGCAACAACATCGGATATACATTGCCCACCGCTCCACCCTCCTTGCGTAAAACCAAGCCTTTTTTAACATATAACCCAACATAACCCCCCACCCACATCCCTCCCCCAAACAGAGGAATGACAATCCCGAACCCCAAAAACCAAATCCAAACCAATGGCATCAACGCCGGGGGGGCCTGTGAGCCAGCCAGACGGTAATGCTCCAAACCGTGAGGCACTTGAAGGATAAACATGGTGCCAAGTAGAGACATCGTGCATAACCTGGAGAGGATCCTACGTGGGTGGGCAAAGGCACGGTCGATTAAAGAGAAGCCAATGATCTCGAGGTTGGAAGGGATATCCTCCCCAATAACCAGGTAAGACAGGCAACCGGATTCAACAACAAGTGGAAAAGGAACTTAGTGGTAGTGAATGGGCGCAGTTGAGGAGCGCTGGACCTGCAAGGCGTCCAGTGATGGGCCCGGGGACCGACTCCGAAGCAGCGAGATCACATTATAAGTTGTCAATTTCGCATTTCTAGATCCAGGGGGTGCCCCGGGTCGTGCTCAATCAGTCGGGGAACCTTGCCGAGACCAACAGATGCATTAAGGACGGGGATCAACCGGGAAAGTGTTCATCAATAAACCTAGAAGCCTCTTCGAGGATTGTGAAAAAGTACACCTGATTAGAGTGTTCGATCCTCAATTTGGCGGGGTATAACAGAATATTTGACCTCCAGGTCCCATAGTCTCCTCTTCACTGCTAGGAATGTTTTACGCTCTCTTTGAACCACCACTGAAAAGTCCGGATAAAGATGGATCCTGGCGGCCCCTAGTAGGAGTTTACCCTTGGCTCTTGCCGCCCTGAGGAGGGCATCTCGATCATGGAAGTTTAGGATTCTGGCTATGATAGGACGGAAAGGCGTGCCAGGCCTGGGTTTTGCAGTAAGGGCCCGGTGGGCTCTCTCAATCGCAAATTGTGGGGAGAGCTTTGGAGAATCAAGCAGTGTTAGTAAAGTGCGCTCAACATAATCATCCATAGGTTCCTTTATGTTATCTTCGGGTATTTCGATAATGCAGAGGTTGTTGTGCCTCGAGCGCGATTCAAGGTCCTCATATTTTTCTCAACCTCAGTTACTCGGGTAGAGAGTGTGGAAACCTCCGTCCTAAGGGAGCCCAGGTGATCCTCGGTGGCACTCACTTGTGTCCCAATCTCGGCCACACGACCGTCAGTCCTCTCGATATGGGCTTTGATGGAGGATATAGTGCCATTCATGTCGTCTAGTTTACTGTGCAGCGTGGTGAATCCCTCCTGAATGAATTCCATCATTTTCTGAGAGTCAGAGGGAACCAGGGTCGATGAGTTGGACGGTTCCTGTTCAGGCTCCTCCGTCACCGCCCCCGACGGGGCCTTTGTAAACATGTTTATTGAACTTTGTTTCTTTCCCGTCCCCTTGGTCATGGTGCCGGTTGGATAATAGGCCCAGGGCCCTGGGGGGGGAGTAGATGTCCCAGGGCAGAGCAAGGAGGAAGGGGGGGTCTCCGGAGAAGGTCAGTTGAGCTGTTCGGGGTGTTCAGGGGTCGAAGAGTCTCGTCAAGCCGAAGCGTAGTGTGGCTCAGAGGTTGAATGTGGAGCTTGATGAATTGCGGGTGACCATCCGCCGATGGAGCCAGGGGGGGCCCCCCAGCCAGCGACAACGAGCACACGCTGAGTAGACCGTGGGTGAATTTACTGGGATGAACTATATTGATACCACGGAATAAGGACCGGAAGCTGGGGAGCCAAATACGGTAGCAGTGTCGACAAAAACAGCAATTGTGGACCCAAGTGGAAGGGTAGGGAAGTTCACCACACTCGCCGGAGGATAGGTTGGTAGAATGCCTCAGCGCGTTGATCATAGGTGAGCCAGAGGCAGGCAGGAGTCCGGGGCCAGGCAGCAGGTAGGTAGTCGGAGCAGGGGTCCCGTGATCACAAGATACCCCGATGGAGCGGGGGATCTGATTGCCACACAGCCCGGCTAGTGGGCCTGGCACAGTGAGCGTCCAGCAAGGGTCCGCCGGGGGCTGTGGGTCACCAACAGGCGTTTGTGTGTGGAGGATGTGGTCAGTGCAGGTCTGCAGAGGGGTCTCCCCAGGAGCGTTCCAAGGAGGTCAGTAGGGCCCAGACCGGGAAGAAGTCTCAGTTCAGCGGTTCAGGAATGGACCCGGTGTGTTAGCGCTGCAGGGGAGCGCGGAATGCGCAGTCAACCACCCAGGGAGACCACTCCGACACAGCCACGGCCACCAGGAAGCGCCGGGGGATGAGGCTCCGGGGATGTGGCAGGGGGGGAGATCCCTGATGCAGCCCCCTTATATGGTGGTGAGGGGGGGCGCAGGTGCCGGTATCAGTCTCAGAGGCAGTATAGGGTGGAACAAGTGGTGCCCGAGTCTAATTAACAATAGAGGCAGGGGGCTCCAAAACTCACCATGTCCATCAGGGAGGAGGTAGCAGCCCCCGCAGTGCTCCCAGGTAAGGCACATCCGTGGCAGAGTCCCACGGGTCACAGGAGTCAGCACGCCGCCCAGGTGGGACGGCGGAGCGGGGCACTCTGTGTTATAAGGACCTCTGGGTCCAGGCAGGCGTCCAGGCAGTGCAGGTGCCGGGCGTCGGCACTCCGCTCCGTGGAGGCAGTGGAGCGGACGCCCACTGGTATGAAGGGCCCCGGGTTCAAGCTGGCGACCGCGCTCCACGGCCGCAAGGCGCCAACGCGCCGTCCGGGGAAGCAGCAGAGCAGGCGATCGGTTATGTGGGGACCTCCGGGTCCAAGCAGGTGTCAGGGGCCCCCGGTGACGGGACCCCGTCCAGGAGAGGCAGCAGGAGCGGGGCGCCCAGTAATGGAATGGCCCCTGAATCCAGGCAGGCGGCCGAGCACTCCAGGACACAATGCCAAGGAGCCGCCCAGGAGAGGTAGAGGAGCGGGACGCCCCGCGCTGTAAGGGACCTCCGGGTCTATGAATGAGGCAGGCTCCCCTGCTCAGGTTGCCGAGAGCCACAGATGGATTGAGGAGGCAGGCAGCGCCGCGCGATCAACGTGCCCCTCCCCCACTATAAGCCTTAGATCCTCGGCCTCGGGGTTGAGTTGTGCTGGAGCCGGAGGGGCGGGACAGAGCAGTGTCAGCTCCCAGTCCCGCTTCAACACGGTGTATCTCCGCTCCGGAGCGACGCCAGGACACGGGGTTCAGGCATCGAGCGCCCGGGTCCAGCAGCAGCCCATTGAAGTGGGTAGAAAAAGATGTGGCAACGCACCACAGGAGAATTACAAATAAAAGACGCCTCGTAGAATGGAGCTCTGAGTTAGGCAGCCATCTTAAACGAGCGCAATAGTGCCCCGGGATTCATCAGGGTATTTGACATGGAAACACACCCTTTTGCCCAATATCACTAGAAAACTCCTGAGAATGTTTTTTTTTCCCTGGGTCTCACTCGTGTAGTGCTACGGGAAAGAAACAATAAAATAAAAGCCCATGTTCACAGTGATTTCCCTTAAGGGGCTTTTGCCAGACCTAAGGAGATCATTTGGCGATATCAACGGTCACAATGTGACTGTTTCATGCTTGGTGATGCAGACTAAATGAAGGCGACCCATGGACCCCACATCTGATCACTCCACTGCCTGTCACCAGAACTAGCCAAAGCACTTTGTCATGGCCCTTATTGTACTGCACAGGTTGAGGTGTAAAAGGTACACTAGCACCAGTACCTCCCGGAGTGATGGACTATGCTGGCCAGCACACTTGGTGGCCTCCTAAATAATTCGTAGCTTACAACAAACAGACAACAGCTGCCACTGTCTTGGTATGACAAATTCCCTGTCTAATGCTCAGCGGTGCTGTTTGAAAAAAATCTGTGATGTCGTTGCACTGTTCACTTAGATGGTCCAGCTTGCAAAGTAGAATTCCAGCGGGTGGCATTTGTGGTATTGAAGTGGTGCTTTGGTGATTTGTGGCCGACCGCCAAATCAGGGACGTCTTTTCACCAAAATGCCAGGGGTAGCAGAAGTGACATCACACAACCCATGACCCTATGATGCCATCTCCGAAGGTGATGTAATTTCACCTGCCCCCAAGTGACATCCCAGGAAGTGATGGCAAATGACCTTCAGATTTTTTAGATGCATCTAGCACCCGTGTTCCGAGGTGCTCTGATTTCAGCCACATACAAGAACCAAGGCACAGAGGGAGGCATGATTTGTCCACAATTACACATTTGGGGAATGCCATTTTCCAGATTCGACGCGGGGTCTATATGTAAAACATGCATAATGCAGTATTTCTAACAGTGTAACCGAAATCTGGAACACAGGCTACAGCTAGTGTATGAAACATCCATAGATCAATGGACACAGAAGTGTGGTTTATCTGTGGCGTTGCTGTATTAAACAAGCCAATAAAGCATTGACCTGGGTAGGCGTGCGATGTGGTTTAACCAGGAGAAAAATGTTGCACGAGCAACTCCTGAAAATTAAATCATTGCCCAGGATTTAGTATCAACAAAATTCCCTGGTTATAAATGTATATATGATTTAGCTACCACTACGATAGAAGAAACCCATAAGACTGGTCTGCGTGCGCAGAGGGGAGTACACCTGATAATGTTATCTTTGCTGGAGTATAATACCTGGGAAACGTTCTGTCAACGTACCCAAGACCCCTCCATAGTTGTTTTTATCTAAGCGTAATACTGGGTGCAAGAGGATTTAGAAAAAAACATCATTTAATGTGATATAGTTGCTGCACACATACATTCAAAGCAGCCCACAGTTATTTAAAATTGAAAACACCCACGAGTTGCTTCTCTCCCGTGGACTCACTGGCAGACTTCAAGGTGTGCACTGCACACTACCCCTTTGCCAGGCCCAGTGGTGCCCAATGACGTAGCACACAATTTGGCAGCTCCCCTGTGAGCCATGCTGTGGGACACCCACCAAGCTCCTTAACAAAGCACAGGACAAGCCACACCCCGGTCCAGACCACCATGTGTGCACAATGTCCATATGCCGCTGCAGGGGCATGCACTACTACAAGTGAAAGAAGTAAATATATTTTTCAATCAATTCTTAAATCTTTAACGTAACATAGGCCCTGATTCATGGAATCTGGTGCAGAAATGATGAAAGGGCTGCGTGCCGTGAAGGACCTTGCGCAAGCCATGGTGCAGATAAAAACATGCGCGGCATGCATATTCATGGATTTCAAGAGGCATCAGTAGCCATCGCGCAAGTAACAAGGAACGCCCCCAACATGCCTCTAAATCACATCAAAAAAGCGAGTGAAAGGCCTAACACGGCGCAAGCCTCCGCGTCATTCCTGGCCCAGCACCCTACTGAAATCGCACTCTAAGACTTTGCAATCCCTGGCCGCACTCCAGAGAAAACACGTGCCCTCCCACACAATGCCAGGCCGCACCCCAGCAAAATCGCATGCCAACACCTTGCAATCTGCTGCTGCAGCCCAGAGAAAACACGTGCCCTTCCATGGAAGCCCAGGACGAACCCCAGCAAAATCGCGCACAAACATCTTGCAATCCCCATCCACACCCCATAGAAAACATGTGCCCTCCCATGCAAGGCCAGCCGGTACCCCAGCGAAATCGCATGCCAGCACCTCGCAAACCCCGGCCGCACCCCAGACAAAACGCGTGCACTCCCACGCAAGCGCAGGCCGAACCCCAACAAAATCACATGCTAACACCTCGCAATCCCCAGCAGCACCCCATAGAAAATGTGTGCCCTCCCATGCAAGCCCAGGCTAAACCCCAGAAAAATCATGTGTCAACATCTCGCAATCCCTGGCCGCACCCCAGAGAAAACGCTTGCCCTCCCTCGCAAGTCCAGGCCAAACCCCAGCGAAATCACACGTCAACACCTCGCAATCCCTGGCCGCACCCCTCATAAGTGTAGGCTACACCTGTTACAAAAACCTGATTCCCCCCCCTACACCCTCAGCACCCAGCCTGCTCACATACCCATCCACTGTACATTAACCACTGTAGTATACCCACCTACACCCATTACGTGAGACACTGCCTGCAGGCAGCCCCCTCCAGAAGGGACACCGCCCCTAGCACCCATCAACTGTGACAACCCCTTGCAGGCAGCCCCCTCCATAAAGGACACCAACCCCCAGCACCCATCACCTGTGACAACCTCCTGCAGGCAGCCCCCTCCAGAAATGTCACCCTCTGCAGGCATCCCCTCCAGAAGTGACACCCCCTGCAGGGAGCCCCCTCCTGAAGGGACACCACCCCCAGCACCCATCACCTGTGACAACCCCCTGCAGGCAGCCCCCTCCAGAAGTGACAGCCTCTGCAGGCATGCCTCTCCATAAGGGACACCACCCCCCAGCACCCATCACCTGTGACAACACCCTGCAGCCAGCCCCCTCCACAAGGGACACCACCCCCAGCAACCACCACCTAATTTAGTTTATATACTTATATAGCGTGCCTAACCCAGGGGTATCTGAGCACTTTTACACAGCATGTTACAAAATTGCGATGCACAGTATTACAAAGTTACAAAATACAGCAAGTTATATAATTACAATATACAATATTACAGTATTACCAACTTACAATAACCAGTATTCTGGGTACAAGATGTAGCGATAAACAGTAAGCATCTAGAAGATTAGAGCACAGTTGTAGGCAGCTGACTTGGGTTACAAATCAGAGTCGAGACATGCCTAGTAAGACGGTGAGAGACAGTTCTATACAATTATAAACAGTATGCTATGTAGGTGAAGGTAAGACCTTCGATGACTGCTATGTTCCAGTGGGCACTGCGCAGAGAGCCAAGCTTTTACTTTGGCTCTAAATGCCCAGAAGGGTGGTTCTGCTCTAATGGCTGGAGGTGTGGGGGGTTGAGTTCCAGCATTTGGCCGCTAACACAGGGAAGCTGGAACCACCTGCAGTTTTCAGTTTGTATTTCGGGATGTTGAGGCGCTTGAGGTAGAATGATCTGGTAGGTCTATCAGATGGATTCCTTGAGAATTTGACTGTCAGGTATTTTGGAGCCGTGTTTGAGAGGCATTTATGTGTGATGACTAGAGAGCGTAGAGTAATTCTGTCACGCAGAGGTAGCCAGTGTGCATCCCGTCTGTAGTCTGAGATATGATTAGAGCATGGGATATTCAATGTCGGTCTCAGGGCATTCTATAGTACTTGTAGTCTCTTTAAGATCTGTGCCGATGATCCTAGGAATAGGGTGTTGCAATAGTCCAGCTTCAAGAGGATCAGTGCTCTGGCTAGAGTAATGCAGCTTTTGGTCAATTAGTAAGCTTTGCAGGCATTTATGAGTTTGTTAGTGTAGGCTGTGGTTGAAGCTGTGGTATTAACTTGTTCTTGAGGGATAGAGTGGAATCTAAGTAGACCCCTAGTGTTTTGGCCTCGCTAGCAACTTTGATGGTATTTCCCATCAGTGTTGAAGGTCTTGTAAAGTTTGTCCAAATTGTTTAGGCAAGCTTGTGAGCCGATGATCAGAAGTTCCGTCTTGTCATCGTTTAGACAAAGGCTGTGGGTGGCCATCCAGGCTTGGATCTCAAGATAGATATCATTTATCATTTTGAAGTCTCTAACATAGCAAGCAGAGAGCGTGATGAGGACCTGGGTGTCATCTGCATAATTTGTGTAGGTGACACCCAGGTTGTCAAGGCGATCAAAGAGGAGCTTAGTAAAAATGTTATAGAGCATAGGCGATACGCATGATCCCTGTGGGGATCCACAGAGGATAGGTACTGGGGGAGTGGATGCTGAGGGAGCGAAAACCCTAGTTCTATTTGAGAGGAAAGATTAGATTCAGCTAAGCGGCATTCGGTGAGAACACTGCAGCTGAGGTTAGATGTTTGGTCAAGATTTGGTGGTCGACAAGATCAAATTCTGCTGAGAGGTCTAATAGTAGGAGGATGGCAAGCTTGCCCTTGTCTTTGGTTTCATCCATCTGGATCTTTAGGTCAAGTAGAGCGGTTTCAGTGCTGTGTCTTGGTCTGAAACCGAACTGTCGAAGGCCTAGTAGATCGTTATCTTCCAAGTGTTTTTGTATTTGTAGATAGGCAGCTCGAGCTAATATTTTTAAGAGAAATGGTACTGTTGTTATGGGTCTGTAATTGGTCGGCATATTGGGGTCTAGGTTAGGTTTTTAAAGAAGCGGCATGACCCAAGCCTCTTTTAGATTATTAGGGACTGAGCAGCTTTTGAAGGAGGAGTTAATTAGGGCTGTTATGAATGGAGCTAGTTCTCTTGCTCCATCCTTGATGATCGGGGCTGGGCAAATATCTCCCTGGCAATTGGAGGGTTTGAGACCCAGTATGATGTTTTCTACATTTGTGGTGCCTGGAGAGAAGTGGCAAGGGATGCACGGTGGACATTGAGGATCAGGTGGTTTGTGGTTGTTGGCGCTCATAGCTACGCTGTTTTTTTTTGTGTTTCAATTTTAGCTTGTAATAAGGCAATTTTGTGTGAGAGAGCCTTCTGAATGTTCGCACACCAAGCCGCATCTTTCAAGCAAGTTTCTGTGGGAGGTGCAGGAGACTCAAGTTCCCTTAGTATGGTAAAGAGTTATTTTGTACTTGACTTGGCATTCTGAATTCTAGCATTGTAGATTTGTCTTTTAATGCTGAGGATAGCTGCTTTGTAGATAATTCCGGCACTGGAGAATTTCTCCTTGTTAATGATTGAGGGAGTTTTTCTCCAGATAGTTTCAGAGGATCTTTTTGCATTGCAGAGCAGTTTTACGACAGCTGTAAATCATTTATTAAGTTGGCGTGAGGGTTTAGCCTTTCTAAGTTTTAGTGGTGTGATTTTGTTTAGTGCTCGTTCAAGGGTTTTATTGTACATTTCAAGCAGTGAAGATGGGTCCTTGTCTGAGTTATATGGTATTCTGGCAATAGGCTGTAGTAGGGGCCCTAGGTTGTCCAGAGTTATGCTGCGCTTATTTCTGGACATGGTTTGAGATGTAATGGTCCAGCTAGTATTGAGGCAGGCCTTCTCCTGTATGAAGAAGGTGATGCAGTGGTGGTCAGACCAAGCACATGGTACATTGTTGAGGATTGTAGTGGAGCAATTGATGTCTGCCAATCAGTCCAATGCTCTACCTTTAATGTGAGTAGGCTCATTAATACGGAGTATGAAACCTAATTGTGAGATGGTGTTTTGAAGGATGATGGCGTTCACATCTTCAGGGTCGTGGAGGCCTAAGTTCAAATCACCCAACAGGATGATTTGTGAGCCAGGTTTAGTATTTTGTGTCAGGAGGAATGTAATATCTTCCCCGAAGGAAGAAATAGGGCCGGGGGGCCGATAAATAAGATGGAGAAGTAAGGTCCACGTAGTGGTGAGCGGAAGTTTAACTGAGAGGAGTTCTGCTGATGGGAGAGGAGTTCTGGCAAATTCTCTAAGGCAGAGTTGAGATTTGGCTATGAAAGCCACACCACCACCTTTGCCAGTGACTCTGTCTACTCTGATGATTGTGCAGTTGTCAGGGATGGCTAACGATAGGGTGGCACCTGCCACTGGGAATAACCAGGTTTCTGATATGGCCAGGAAATCTAGTTGGTTAGAGGAGATGAGATCGGTGATGTCGAGAGCATGGGCAACCAGGGATCGAGCATTGATAAGGGCTCCTTTGATGGTTGGTGTGTCTGAAGGTGGAGCTCCTGGTGATAAGGTAGAGGCAGTGAGTGAGGGTGAGTTCTCAATAGAGATGGGGGAGGCAATGCTGGGGTTGGTGATCTCTGCAGTGGCAGACTTGATGGAGTCCTGGCGAACGGCTGAACAGCTTTTTATCTTTTTATGTAAGAAACGAGAACCTAGTCTTACATTCCTCATAATGAATGAGCAAGGGACAAGTGGCGTTGGTGGGGAGGCAAAGAGATTGATCCATTCAGCTGGGGTGAGTGGGCAGATGCATTTGGGGATGGGGACATGTTAGTACCAGCGAGCGGTAAGTCGGCTGGATGGAGGGTAGGAACTTTGTTGGTGTCATGGTGTAGAAACAGGGGTAGGAGGGTAGCCATGGTGAGCGTTACTCTTCGTAGAGTGGCCATTGGGCGAGGGTGAGAAGTAGGGACGTTCTGGTACGTATGATGCAGCACAGGTCTGGTATAAGAGAGGCTGGGCACAAAACAATCTACTTGAAGCAGTCTTGTTGGAGACTGTAGAACAATGCTAGGCCAAATAGTCAACACAAAAGGCTGTGGGGTAGGATGCTGGGTGCAGTAGGCAGCTCAATAGATATAGCGCAGTAATCTGGACTAAGTATTGAGATACAAGGGTGCTGGTGATGGGTGATAGGCTAGGAACAGTGCCTGAGCATAATAGGCAGTACTAATAGGCAACACAATGGCTAAACATAGTAGGCAGTACTAACAGGCATCACAGTGGCTGAGCATAGTAGGCAGTACTAATGGGAAACACAGTGGCTGAGCATAGTAGGCAGTACTAATAAGGAACACAGTAGTTAAACATAGTAGGCAGTACTAATAAGCAACACAGTGGCTAAACATAGTAGGCAGTACTATTAGGCAGCACAGAGAAAGGTTACCCGGTCTATTGGACACTGGCGGAGTGGATATCACAGTAGGCAGAATGCGACAATGTGGGTTAACTATTGAAGCACATGAGTGTTAGGCACGGGGGAATAGACTACACACGGGTAATAGACTAGGCACTTGAGTGCTGCAAATGCAGTAGGCTAGGGCGGCCTGATATGAGGAACGAAATAAGACTAGCAAAAAATGCAATACAATAGGCCAGGCGTACTGAGGTGCTTAGTACAATGAGTAGCAAAGTAGGTATAGGGTAGGTAATATCTTATAGTGATGATTCCTCAGTGGGACGCAGCGGTGGGATATGTCTGATGATGTGGATCCCAGGCACATTAACTGGATGCAACACTATCTATAAAGGAGTGGTATCGTTGCCTCCATTGTCAGGGCAGTATGTAGTGTCCAAGGCTGTACTCAAGTGGTGATTTGGTTACGGTAAGAGCTGGGCAGGTTTAATAAGCAAGGAAGAAAGTGAGTGAGGGTTACTGAACGATTAAGGCAGCAAAATAGATACACAGTCCACTTGGGAAAGAAGGCCTACGCTGTAATACAGGTTACAATATTGTGGGAGCCCTGGGTCAGGCGAGAGTCATGAAGTGGGGAGAGAGTTCTTGTAGGTGAGTGACCCTTTAGGAAGCATATTGGTTTTGGTAGGGACTCCGAGGAACAGGTTACGGGTGATCAAAAATGTCAGAGTAGCTTAGTATTGGCTGTAATGGGGAGGCGGAGTCGGGGAGCAGATGAAGAGACGGACATGGAGTCGCACCTCGTGTCTCCGATGCATCGAGACAGGCAGAGACAGGTAATGGCCTTATGTAGCCGGCCTTAGGAGCAAAGGCCTGCTCTTGCCATCTGGAATCAGAATGCTGGGTAAATTGCGAGCGTCAGCCAATCCGTAGCTGCAATGGTTACTTAGCAACCTGTAAACAATAAGGAAGCTGCCATTTTGGACACCTTACCTCGCGGGAAGCGAGCAAGGTAGCGAGGCACGGCGGGTGCAACAAGGTGCAACACGGTGCATAAGGGGAGCTCGGGGCACAAATGGGCAACAAATTCCCACTGATGTGGTCCAGGCTGGGACAGGGGACTGCTTGGTGAAGTGGCTGCAGTCGAGCTTCTCCAGAAGCCGATAAGAGAGCTGCCGGGAGGGCTCCTGCCCTTCCTGGACTGCTGCTGCTGGGGCAAGGAGCAAAGGCCGGCTCTCGCCATCCGGAATCAGAATGCTGGGTAAATTGCAAGCGTCTGCCAATCTGTGGCTCCAATGGTTGCGTAGCAACCTGTAAACAATATGGAAAACCTGTGACACCCCCTGCAGGCAGCCCCCTCTACAAGGGACACCACCCCCAGCACCCTTCCCCTGTGACAACCCCCTGCAGGCAGCCCCCTCCAGAAGGGACACCCCCCCCAGGACCCATAACCTGTGACAACCCCCTGCAGGCAGCCGCCTCCAGAAGGGTCTCCCCCTCCCCCAGCATCCATCACTTATGACAACCCCCTGCCGTCAGGCCCCTCCAGAAGTGACACCCCCTGCAGGCAGCCCCATCCCCTGTGACAACCCCCTGCAGGCAGTCCCCTCCACAAGGGACACCATCCCCAGCATCCATCACCTGTGACACCCCCGGAAGGCAGGCCCCTCCAGAAGTGATACCCCCTGCAGGCAGCCCCATCCACAAGGGACACCAACCCCCAGCACCCATCACCTGTGACACCCCCTGCAGGCAGCCACTTCCACAAGGGCCACCACCTCCAGCACCCATCACCTGTGACACCCCCTGCAGGCAGCCCCCTCCAGAAGTGACACCCCCTGCAGGCAGGCCCCTCCAGAAGTGACACCCCCTGCAGGCAGGCCCCTCCAGAAGTGACACCCCCTGCAGGGAGCCCCCTGCAGAAGTGACACCCTCTGCAGGCAGCCCCCCCAGAAGGGATACCACCCCATCACTCATCACCTGTGACACACCCTGCAGGCATCCCCCTCCACATGGCACCCATTCTCCAGCATCTATCACCTATGATACCCCCTGCAGGCAGGCCCCTCCAGAAGTGACACCCCCTGCAGGCAGCCCCCTCCACAAGGGACACCACCCCCCAGCACCCATCACATGTGACCCCCCTGCAGGCAGTCACTTCCACAAGGACAACCACCCCAAACACCCATCGCCTGTGACACCACCGGCAGGCAGCCCCCTCCAGAAATGACACCCCCTGCAGACAGCCTGGTCCAGTAGGGACACCAACCCCCAGCACCCATCACCTGTGACAACCCGCTGCAGGCAGCCCCCTCCAGAAGTGACACCCCCTGAAGGCAGCCCCCTCCAGAATGGACACCACCCTCCAGCACCCATCACCTATGACAACCCTCTACAGGCAGCCCCCTCCACAAGGGACACCACCCCCAGCACCCACCACATGTGACACCCCCTGCAGGCAGCCCCCTCCAGAAGGGACAGCACCCCTCAGCACCCATCACCTGTGACACCCCCTGCAAGCAGCCCCCTCCAGAAGGGACACCACCCCCCAGCACCCATCACCTGTGACAACCCCCTGCAGGCAGCCCCTCCAGAAGTGACACTCCCTGCAGGCAGCCGCCTCCAGAAGTGACAACGCCAGTGGGCATCCCCCTCGAGAAGGGACACCAGCCCCCAGCACCCATCACCTGTGATACCCACCTGCAGGCAGCCTCCTCCACAAGGGACATCACCCCCAGCACCCATTACCTGTGACACCCCCTGCAGGCAGCCCCTTTCCCAAGGGATACCACCCCCAGCACCCATCACCTGTGACACCCCCTGCAGGCAACCCCCTCCACAAGGGACACCACCCCCAGCACCCATCACCTGTGAGACCCCCTACATGCAGCCCCTTTCCCAAGGGACACCACCCCCAGCACCCATCACCTGTGACACCCCCTGCAGGCAGCCCCCTCCACAAGGGAAACCACCCCCAGCAACCAACACCTGTGACATCCCCTGCAGGCAGCCCCCTCCACAAGGGACACCACCCCCAGCACCCATCACCTGTGACACCTCCTGCAGGCAGCCCCCTCCGCAAGGGGCACCACCCCCAGCACCCATCACCTGTGACACCTCCTGCATGCAGCCCCCTCCACAAGGGACACCACCCCCCAGCACTCATCACCTGTGACACCCCCTGCATGCAACCCCATCCACAAGGGACACCACCCCCAGCACCCATCACCTGTGACACCCCCTGCAGGCAGCCCCTTCCAGAAGTGACACCCCCTGCAGGCGGCCACCTCCAGAAGTTGCAAGCCATGTAGTCAGCCCCCTCGAGAAGGGACACCACCCCCAGCACCCATCACCTCTGATAACCACCTGCAGGCAGCCCCCTCCAGAAGGGACACCACCCCCAGGCACCCATCACCTGTGACACCCCCTGCAGGCAGCCCCCTCCACAAGGGATACAGACCTCCAGCACCCATCACCTGTGACACCCCCTACAGGCAGCCCCCTCCACAAGGGACACTACCCCAGCACCCATAACCTGTTACACCCCTTGCAGGCAGCCCCCTCCACAAGAGACAACACCCCAGCACCCATCACCTGTGCCACCCCCTGCAGGCAGCCTCCTCCAGAAGGGACACCACCCCCAGCACCCATCACCTGTGACACCCCCTGCAGGAAGCCCCCTTCACAAAGGACGCCATCCCCCAGTACCCATCACCTGTTACACCCCCTGCAGAAAGCCCCCTCCACAAGGGACACCACCCCCAGCACCCATCACCTTTGACACCCCCTGCAGGCAGCCCCCTCCAGAACGGACACACCCTGCAGGCACCCACCTCCAGAAGGGACACAACCCCCCAGCGCCCATCACCTGTGACAACCCCCTGCAGGCAGCTCCCTCCACCAGGGATAGCACCCCCAGAACCCATCACCTGTGACACCCCCTGCAGGAAGCCCCTTCCACAAGGGACACCACCCCCCAGCACCCATCACATGTGACACTCCCTGCAGGCAGCCCCCTCCACAAGGGATACAGACCCCCAGCACCCATCACCTGTGACACCCCCTACAGGCATGCCCCTCCACAAGGGACACTACCCCCAGCACCCATCACCTGTGACACCCCCTGCAGGCAGCCCTCCACAAGGGACACCAACCCCAGCACCCATCACATGTGGCACCCCCTGCAGGCAGCACGCTCCAGATGTAACACCCCCTGGAGTCAGCCCCCTCCAGAAGCAACACCACCCCCAGGCACCCATCACTTATTACACCGCCTGCAGGCAGTCCCCTGCACAAGGGACACCACCCCCCAGCGCCCATCACCTGTGACAACCCCCTGCAGGCAGCCCCCTCCACCAGGGACAGCACCCCTAGAACCCATCATCTGTGACACCCCCTGCAGGAAGCCCCCTCCGCAAGGTACACCACCCCCCCAGCACCCATCACCTGTGACACCCCCTGCAGGCAGCCCCCTCCAGAACAGACACACCCTGCAGGCACCCCCCTCCAGAAGGGACACAACCCCCCAGCGCCCATTACCTGTGACAACCCCCTGCAGGCAGCCCCCTCCACCAGGGATAGCACCCCCAGAACCCATCACCTATGACACCCCCTGCAGGAAGCCCCCTCCACAAGGGACACCACCACCCAGCACCCATCACCTGTGACACCCCCTGCAGGCAGCCCCTCCACAAGGGACACCAACCCCAGCCCCCATCACCTGTGACATCCCCTGCAGGCAGCACGCTCCAGATGTGACACCCCTTGGAGGCAGCCCCCTCCAGAAGCAACACCACCCCCAGGCACCCATCACTTATTACACCCCCTGCAGGCAGTCCCCTGCGCAAGGGACACCACCCCCCAGCACCCATCACCTGTGACAACCCCCTGCAGGCAGCCCCCTCCACCAGGGACAGCACCCCCAGAACCCATCACCTGTGACACCCCCTGCAGAAAGCCCCTTCAACAAGGGACACCACCACCCCCCAGCACCCATCACCTGTGACACCCCCTGCAGGCAGTCCCCTGCACAAGGGACACTGACCCCCAGCACCCATCCCCTGTGACACACCTTACAGGCAGCCCCCTTCAGAAGGGACACCACCCCCAGAAACCATCACCTGTGACACCCCCTGAATGCAGCCCCCTCCACAAGGGACACCACATCCAGCACCCATCACCTGTTACACCCCCTGCAGACATCCCCCTCCACAAGGTACACCACCCGCTCTACCCATCACCAGTGACACCCCCTGCAGACGGCCCCCTCCAGAAGGGACATCACCTGCAGGGACCCCCCTCCAGAAGTGACAGCCCCTGCAAGCACCCCTCTCCAGAAGGGACACCACCCCCCAGCGTGCATCACATGCCCCTGCAGGCAGCCCCCTCCACCAGGGACAGCACCCCCAGAACCCATCACCTGTGACACCCGCTGCAGGCAGCCCCCTCCACAAGGGACACCACCCCCAGCACCCATTACCTTTGACACCCCTTGCAGGCAGCCCTATCCACAAGGGACACTACCCCCAGCACCCATCACCTGTGACACCACCTGCAGGCATCGCGCTCCAGATGTGACACCCCCTGGAGGCAACCCCCTCCAGAAGGAACACCACCCCCCAGCACCCATCACCTGTTACTCCACTGCAGGCAGTACCCTGACAGTGTGACACATTACCACTGCAACAATCGTCTGTTGGTCACATGAACCACTGTGGTGTGACTGCAGCATGTTAATCATATGGAACATGTATCCTACAAATGAAAATGAATGCATTCACTGGAGCTACATCCATGAGTGCAGCATCTGCACACACACAAACTTCATGTAATATTCATCCCCCAATACACACATGTGACAAGTGAATGTTAAAAGTGGATCCTGCTGCCCAAGTGACAATGGCATGTAATCATAGCACAGTCAACGAATGTGTGCACACGACAGAAGCGAACATACAAAAAATGTGTCCTGCAGCCACAAACAATGGGAAGGTTTGTCACAGCCTGAGCACAAGTGCGCTGGGTGGAAGAAAACCTGTCGGGGAACAATCACATGTCCGGTCCAGGCATGGCTGAAGGATAGGGCAGTCAGAGAGTGCACGACTCACAGACACTGGTGAATTGTGCAGCCACTGTGGAATATCAAAAATGTGCCACTACTGTATAGCAGTGGTAGAGGTAGACAACACCTGAGAGAAGCAATTCTGTGATAACACGTGCTGCAGAAGGTGTATGCACGACATGTGTGTTACACATCAGTAACAAAGTCCCGTGCCATGATGTTGCCCATGGAACACTCCCACAGTCGGCCCACCTCCCTCTACTTTTCCATCTGGCTTTGGTTGCAGTGAGTGCTGTGCCTTAGGTCCCACCTAGGCCTTGATTTCTATTTTTTTAATTACTGGAACCCACCGGGACCCGGCACCCAGACTTGTTCCCCGACCGTCTCTACTCCCTTCCCCTCCCATCTCCCAGACCGTCCACCTCCCCTGATTGGGCACCGTAGCTCTTCCTGCTTGGGCTTTGGCATCACTGCAATGTCGCCACTTTCCATCTGGCATTCGTTGCGGTGAGTGCTGCATCTTAGGTTCCACCTGGGCATTGATTTCAATTTTTTAAATGACTGGAGCCCCCTGGGCCCCGGCACCCATACTTGTTCCTCGACCATCTCTTCCCCTTCCCTTCCCTCCTCCTGCCTGCCAAACTGATTGGCCTCCTGCTTCTATTAACGGGCCCTCCCTAGACAGCCCTCTGCCCGGCAGCCCCTGTGGCGGAGGCCCTCAAAGCTAAGGGCGGCTCCCAGTGAGGCGGCTCCAGTTAGTGTCTGCAGGTGTCAGCAAGGGAGGCCAGTGGCCAGCCTTCAACCAGCAGCGACTAAGGAAGGTAGGAGTGGCCTGGGTTAGGTATAGAACCTCACTGTACCCTGAAAACCTGACCATATAGCTTATTTTGAAACTTAGGTGTGTTTTCGCCTGTATTTAAAATTGCATTGTGCACTGTAAAGTATTTAAAATTGCATTTTGAAACCTAGGCCTTTTTCCCACTATTCAGGACTTGCAAACTTAGGTGTGTTTTCATCTATATATTAAAAAAAAAAAAAAAAAGAAATGGCATTGTGTAAGTAGTGCCGCTCCGTGGCTTGCCTCCTAGCAAAGCACTCATCTAGCAAACCTTTCACCACTAGCTAAGCACCTGTCGTCTTGTCCAATTGTCAACTTGTCTCATCTCTCTCTGTCTCTTCTATTTGCACCCTGACCTGTGGCTTTCTCTAGTGTTCTCCCCTACCCCTTTCCACTCCCTTGCTCTTCTCTCCTTTCCCTACCTACTCTATGGTGCACGCTATCTCTCCTATCTTTTCTAACTGCTTCTCTATCGACTATCTTGCTCTCCTCACTAAATCTGGTAGGAAGAAGTTTAAAAAGGAAAGCCTGGTCTCCAACCCAGGCCTCCCTATCGTTGATACCTATACCAGCGCCTCCTCCAGGCAAACTTTCACTGACATCCTTTTTGTCGTTCCCTCGCCAGACCTATGGACTCTACATATGGTCTCTGTGCTTGTCAATCTGGAAAATGGAATACCCTTCATTTGAATGACAGGCGTAACTTGATGGCCATGGGCCAACCGTCTTATGCGCCGAAATATAGAAATATAGACTGTTATGCTTGACCAACAAGCGGCCATTTTAAACGTAGCAGAATCGCCATTTTGCTTGTTAACCATTGCTCATTGCTTTCTGTCTAAAAAACTGCTTTGCAGCTTGCAATTCTTGCGGATTCTGCTTACTCTGCTCAACTGTTAACATTGTTGTCTGAATATGAAAGGACAAGGTCGCGGGACTGAAGGGTTTGCTGAACTCCTCATGAGTAGCCCAGAAAGGAATGCCCACGCTCCCTCTCTGTAGCCTTGGGAGGAAGCTGCAGGGCATTTAATCACTTCACAGCTACCAGCCAGTCTCGTAAGATGGTAGACTATGTTAGAATAATACAGTTAAAGGCTTGAACTATGCTTCTCTTAAGGCCCCCCTTCGCAAAACCCCTTAGAACGTGTCGGCTCCCAGGACATGAATAGTACCTCATAGATAGTAAAGCTTGGAATGTGGCTCTTCCCCCATGTACAGATTGCTTCCAAGAACAGAACCACCGTTTTCTAAAAGATGCCTCTGCACTTTCTAAATTGCACATTGTTACTAGAATAGACATCAAAAGCATTATGATCGTCATATTCGTCGGATATGTCCATCGTCATCCCGAGTTCAAAGGAACTTAGTACAGAAGGGTGTTGAACATGACCTTGCTGATTGTATGATATGCATTTTGTATATATGTAACTGATGTACGTAATTCGCTCTCTTGCGTCCCTCGAGGTCTAGGACACTCACGTCGCGGGGCGTGAGATCAGAATTGACTAATTGATACTATCTTTTGCTTGCAATAAACCCTAGCATTGGGATTTTGAAACCTCGTGTCTGGCGCACCTTTTCGTGTATGGTCATTGCCTTGCCTCCATAGCACGAGGGACACCTAGGGGCCCCTTTCAAGATGGCGCCCGAATAGGGACCCTCCCCCACTTGCCCCATCGCATACGTTGTAACGGAGTAAAGGCGGAAGAACGGCGAGGACGGGACGGTCAAGCCGGAATCAAGAAGTGTACGGGGCGCCCTGTAGAAGAGAGGAGAGGTTCCTTCCGCAGATCTGCACACATCTGATCCCTGATTGACGTACCGGGCCAGAGGGCAAAGGAGGCGAGGGTCCCGAGACGAGGCAGAAGCCAGAGAAGCGCAGACACGACGTGGGGAGAGGGTGCGTTAGAACAGGCGACTTGTTTTATCAGGTGAGTCATTCCCCGATTCAAAGAGAACCCTGATTTTTGGTAGAGTGTTGATTTTGCAAACTCAAACGTCCAGGTAAAGTTCGCTAACCAAAGGGGAAGGTTAAAGAAACATGCCTGGAGTACTGTCCACTTTAGCGGGGCTTTTCAGCTGCAGTAGACAGTCCTTGGAATATGGCCAAAGTGCTCCACATGGGGGAACGCCGGCCTATGATATGTATGCAAAATATGGTGTGGGTGCGATAATATTTTGTGAAATTTGGCATGGGCAAACTAGAAAGCAACCCGATCATCAGTGGCCGATTAATGGTAGTTTTGAGATGGGGAGAATAGATAACCTAGAGAGGGTGCTGATTAGAAAGAAAGCGCGACCTGTAGCTTTTGAGACCGTCAAAGATTGGAGGAGGGAAGCGATGCTCTGATTAAGGAGTAGAGAGAAGCATGCGCGTAGGCATAAAACGAAACTTGAGATAGCAGAAGAGAAGGAAGAGGAGGAGTGGACTGAGAGTCTAAGACGGGAAGGGAGACGGGATCAGATGAACATAGACAGAATATACCCGCAGCGGGAACTACACATAGCAGATGAATTAATGGAACATTTGTTAACTAACACGGGTCGAGGCCCAAAACCAGAATCGAAACCAAACACGCCAGCAGTGACTGCGTGGGCCCAACCAATAGCTCTCCTACCCCCTCCCGTAGCCCAAGCACTTCCCCTCACGCAAGCATTAACCCAAGCCCGACCCACAGCTCGAGCCCTCCCACAAGCGCAGACCGCGGACACACAATTTCCCAGCACCCAGCAAGGCCCTTCACAGATGCCACCTGTGTCACTTGTCCCATCCGCACCTCCCGCTTTAGAGACAGATTCAGCACCATCCGCCCCTCCCGAAGTCGAGATTGAGACCGGGGAGGCGAGAGGCAGGGCTGAAGGAACAGGATTTGGACGGGTAACTCGAAGCGCGATCAGCAAAGAGAGAAAGATTGAATTACGGCAAGAGGCAGAAATGTACATAGAAGGAAATGATGAGACGGCAGCATTGGCCTCATTGTATGGGTACCGAAGAAGAGAGGAGAGACAGGTAGTGTTGGAATGCATGGGGGAAATTCTGGTGGGAGAGTGGAAAAAGATACTTGGGAATTTACCGTCACAGCGGTTGTTAGATTTGAATAAATTAGCATGCAGTGAGCAAAGAGATGAGGATGTAAGAGAACATGTTCACAAACTGATTGTAGTAAAGAATGAAATGGAAGACAGATATGCTGAAATGTTTGCTAGACCTGAGTATAGTAGAGAGTTTATTAAGAAAGGTAGGAAGGAGGCATCAAGGTTGAGTATGAAAAAAATCATGGCCGAGAGTTTTTCCAGGTAGTACAAAGCATTTGCCGATACCGGGACAGATAGGCGATAAACAAAGATTGCAGGTATGGGTAGGGGAAACAATGCGATGGATGTCGAATAAAAGAACGTCAGTAAAAGAAGTAAGTGAGATATGTAATGGGTACCCATTGGAGATGAGGAAGGAAGTGATGCAAACGATAGTAGGGGTGTTGCTGCAGCAGGTCATTGGGTACAATAGAGGTAGAGGTAATGCACAAAGCCGGGGATATTTGAATAATATGAACGGGGTGTCATTGGGAGTAAATCAATGTGCATACTGTAAGGAGGAGGGACACTGGCGAGCGCAATGCCCGCATCTACAGAATAGAAGTGGGTTTGGTCAGAGAAGGCCTCATAGAGGACATCAGGGGTCGAATGGACCAAGCAGAAGTAACATGCAGCAGCAGCAGGGATATACCAATGGAGGTACTCAAACCAAATCATATGGCCAAAACCAAGCACAACAGAACCAGACATTGAACCAAAGTGTTTCGAACCAAAATCAGGGCGGGCAGGGCCAACAGAGAAATGATCAGAGTGGAGGAGATCGAGGGGGAAATGGGAATATTTTTGATACACAACCAAACACGTATTATAGCAGTAGCGGTGACTACACATCGGACGATGTGTTATTTTCGCGATAGGACAGCCCACGGCAGGGGTCGGAACCAATGTCTATTCCCGTGAATCAGAGAGGACCCTATGTAGAAATGAGAGTCGGGAATAAGGAGCACCGTTTCCTTGTAGATACAGGGGCACAGAAGTGCTCGATAGACCACCACTTGGTTCCGGAGATACCACTGTCGGGGCAGAAGAATGTTTCTGTAGGGTTCGCAGGTACACCAGTAATTAACCCCATGTCCGAAGCTGTCCCAATTACAATAGGACCATTTACGGAACAGTGTCCATTTCTTTTGACAGAGAATTGTGGAGAGAACTTGCTAGGATTAGATTTGTTGAGAAAATTGGGGGCAGTCATACATTGTACGGCAGACGGGGTGTTCCTCACGATGTGGCCTCACGATGCACCAGTGACGGAATTTATGTCAAAAGAGTTGCCAGAAGAGCTAAGTAGAGTACCAACCTGTCTGTGGGCAATGCATGATAACGATGTAGGATGCTTGAAAATAGAGCCAGCAAAAATAACTCTGAAAGAAGGTGTAACACTACCACGAATTCCCCAGTATAAGATTTATGTTGAAGGTGAGAAGGGATTGAAAAGCATTGTTACTGACCTAGTGAGATTGGGGGTGGTTCAGGAAATTGCAGGAAGCACGTGCAACAGCCCGATTCTTCCAGTTTACAAGAAAGGAGGCAATGAAGTACCCTATTGTTTCATAATTGTTCTGCGCGCATTGAACAAAGTGGTAGACCCACAATTCCCTTTGGTCCCAGATGTCACAACAATACTGACAATGATACCGGCCACTGCAGAATACTTTAGTGTAGTTGATTTGAAGAACGCATTCTTTAGCATCCCAGTGGATAAGAGCAGTAGATATCTGTTCGCGTTCACACTAGGAGGTCGATCATTCACATTCACATGCATTCCACAAGGATACACAGAAAGCCCGAGCATTTACAGCAGAGCGCTAAAAGAACAACTAGACATGCTAGAACTACCCGAAGGTTGCGTACTCCTGCAGTACATAGATGACTTGTTATTAGCTGCTGACACGAAAGAGATCTGCAAAGAAAGTACTGTATTACTCTTGACACATTTAGCGACCCATGGTCATAAGGCAAGTTTGAAGAAATTCCAGTATAATCAAAAGGAGGTGTCTTATTTGGGATATCTACTTTCGAAAGAAGGGACAAGATTAACACCAGAACGCATAGAAAGTATTTCTAGTATGCCTATTCCAAAAACTCAAAAAGGAGTGAGAGCTGTAATAGGCATGGCCTCTTATTGTCGGCAGTGGATCAGTAATTTTGCGTTGATTGTGAAGCCGATGATAAAGTTGACTAAAAAGGATGCAGGGATGCCTTTACAGTGGGATGAGGAATGTCAGAAAGCGTTTGAGCAATTGAAAGCTGCATTGTGTGCTGCGCCAGTTTTAGGCACTCCTAACTATAAAAAGATCTTCAGACTATTTGTGAGTGAGAGTGAAGGATGTGCATTGGCAGTTTTGACACAGGAACAAGGTGGAAGAAATAGGCCGTGCGGCTATTTTTCTTGCACGCTGGACCCTGTAGCGCACGCACTACCACAATGTTTGCGATCAGTCGCAGCGGCTGCTGCGTCAGTGAAACAAACGGAAGGAATGGTATTGGGGCACACTTTAATTCTGATGGTGCCACATGCTATAGACGTTCTATTTAATAGGACGCAGACGCAACACCTCACCTCAGCTAGACTGACAAGATGTGAGCTCATCTTGTTTGCACCCCACATCCAAATTATGAGGTGTAGCGCATTGAATCCTGCAGAATTAATGCCACTGCCCATAGCAGAAATTGGTGACAACGAATCACCACCCCATGATTGTTTAATGATCACTGAAGAAGAAACAAAGGGAAGGATTGATTTGAGCGATATCCCGCAAAAAGAGCCAGATGGGGAGTTATTTTGCGATGGCTCTTGTTTTAAATTACCTGATGGCACATCAACAGCCGCATATGCAATTACTACCCTAAAGAGAGTTGTAGAGAGCAGAAGGATACCCTACAATTCGGCACAAGCCGCAGAAATAATAGCACTGACCCGAGCCTTTGAACTCTCTGAGAATCTGAATGTAAATATTTATACTGACAGCCAGTACGCCTTTGGCGTGGTTCACAATTTTGGCTGACTTTGAGCTGAGAGGGGTTTCTTGACATCACATGGAGCCAGGATCCAGCATGACCCTTTGATTGTGCGATTGTTGTCTGCGCTCACGTTTCCAAAACGCCTAGCTATAGTAAAGTGCGAGGCGCATAAGAAAGTAATATGCAGAGTGGGAGAGGGAAACGCATTTGCAGACAGGATTGCGAAGCAAACAGCCACAGATTTGGGGAATAAAATGATGACAGTACAGACTGAGGAAGTACCTTGCATGATAGAGAATGGAGTTGCCACAGTCAAAGAAATGCAGGCTGAGGCCACGACCAAAGAGATTCAGGGGTGGGCGAAGGGCTCTGCTGAGTTAGATTTGGAAGGATGTTGGGTGGACAAGGAAACAAAGAACTGGATGTTGCCAAATTGTTACGTAACTGCAATGGTTATAATGGCGCATAGCCCTACCCACATTTGCGCAAAGAAAATGGTACAGCATTTATCCACAGTATGGAAAAATGAGCACATAAAAAAGAATGCAGAAAGACTAGTGCAGAATTGTATCACGTGCCTGCAACACAATATAGGAAAGGGAACCGTGACTCCAGCAGGTAGTTTCGGCCCACCCTCTATGCCATTTGAGGTAATCCATTTTGATTTCATAGAAATGGAAAGGTGCCAAAACTACAAGTATGTGTTGGTGGTAATCTGTGCATTCAGCGAGTGGGTGGAGGCATATCCTTTAAAAGACTGTACTGCCATGTCCACAGCAAAAGTAATGCTGAAGGAGTATTTCTCCCGGTTTGGGTTGCCTTGTGTCCTGTGGTCAGACAATGGCCCCCACTTTGTGGGCGCAGTAGTGCTACAGATCTGTGCAGGTCTGCAAATAGAGCAACGGTTCCAAGTTCCAGGCATCCCAGTTCTGCCGGGCTTGTGGAGAGTCACAACGGAATCCTGAAGTCAAAGATAGCAAAAACTTGCGCTGGGAGCAAGTTGAGTTGGGTGGATGCATTACCCCTAGCGCTGTTGTGTATGCGCACATCTGTGCAGGCTAAGACTGGGCTCTCCCCTTATGAGATTATAATGGGGAGACCAGCAAATGTATGGTGCGCACCGCAGCCTAGAAAATTATGTGAGGTCGAGCATCCTATGTTAAGCACTTACTGTGGACTTTTAATACAAAAGTTGCGTTTGATTCATCAGCAGGTGCAGGAGGCGTTGCCGATGCGATATACAGGACCAGGACACTCATTGGAGCCTGGGAGCTGGGTACTAATCAAAAACTTTGAACAGAAGACAGCACTAGCCCCCAGGTGGCGTGGTCCCTATCAAGTACTTTTGGCAACACAGACGGCCATCCGAGTGGATGGACATAAGGCGTGGATCCATGCCACCCATGCCAAAAGGTTCCCAGCGTCACTGAAAACTTTGCCTGATCCAGACGACGAGAAAAAGACAACGGTCTCGAAAACGAAAGAAACTATTGCCAGTCCAGTGCCACAGCATCAGCCTGAGCGAGAAGTGAAAGTTGAAATAAAGCGCAAACGAGAAGTGAAACTCGAAACAGAGTTTGAGGAGGCTGCCAGTAAGGGGGAAGGGCGAAAAGTGCCCCAACGTTGCTCAGCGGAAACAACATCACTGCCGAGCGACACAAACCCTGCATTGCAAACACCAGCAGAAACAACGAGTGTACCCCTTTGGCGCCCACCAGTTCTCGCGAATGCACCAAAGCCAGAGAAAGAAACTACATCATTGCCACGACGCCCATCGCTTCCCATCATTGTGCCACAGGCAGACACTGAGCCTGATACTGAAAATGCAAGGGCACTATTCACGGATCATACCATAGCAGGAGTGAATAGATATAATCTGCGGCCTCGACAGGCAAAGTGATCCACAGATCTTTGGTGCTTTTCTTTTTGGCCTTTGGTTCTACTCACGGATGGAGTAGGAACCAGGGGCGTAGAGGAGAGAAGTGTGAGAATTGTGCAAGTCGGACAATTCAAAACTCACGGCTCCTCTGTGCGCTTATAGAATACCTGTGTCCTAAACCAGAGCGGGACAAGCTGGATGCACATGGTACTCTATCAATAAAGAACTGTTCAGAAATCGTCTGAGCAGTGGGAGAAAGAACAACTAATCTTGCTCGGAGTGGATAAATGATCTAGGCTGTGAAAAGGCTGGAGAATTGAACTGTGACATTTTTCATTGAACTTTTCTGGCATCAAGAACGAGAGACATTCACGACGAACTTCGCCAGCAAGAAGAAGGACGATGAAGAACAAGTCAAGACCGGTTTCAGCCTCCTCCTGCACCCCTGGTGAAAAGATAATAGATTTAGAGACTGTAAATTTAGGGAAAAAGCATGATGAGAAGAATGAGGTACTAATTTGGACATTGGTCCTATGGTTCTTAAGTATGATAGTACCAACAATAACAGCTATTACATTATGGTTCCTGGAGTACGTACACCCATTAGAAACACTTTTGCCAAAAACAGCTACTGAAAGCCCGGTTCATGCAATCACTGGTACTTTGTCCGCAATGGAAGAAAGACATAGAGAAGGTTACGACAACAATACATTGTTGCTCATCATGAACATGACCCATGCAGTGTTAAAGAAAAAAGATTGCTGGGTTTGCGCCCATTTACCACAGCACGGTGGGAAAGGGATAGGATGGTATGCACAACCATTGCCATTGATTTATTCCTGTGAAGTAACTTTAAGTGCAATGTTCTTTGGGAAATGGAACAAGAGTAATACGGGTCAGCTAGATGAGACCAATATGAATGAATTTGAGGAAGTAATCATGAGACCTGTGGGTTGTTCCATATTCCAAAAAGCTCGCGTATTTGCACTAGAACCTGTGAGAAAGAATACACGAAAAATAACAAGACTAGATAGATTACATAGGCAGAATAGACCAACCCCGCCAGCAGAAAGAGCATCAGTAATGACATTTCAGATGAGGGATGAATGGAACAAAGATGCTGTGCCCCCTGCCTATGCAGTGGATCACAGCCCCAAAACTGCTCCCCTATGTCTACAGAAAAAGGGTTCCTATAAAGTAGGAACGTTTAGTAACTGCCTGAACACAGTACTTTTAAAACATGAAATAGAACCCGTGTACGTGGGAGACCCTGTTTATTTTATATGTGGAGAAAAAGCATATCCATGGTTACCTAGGAACTGGGGAGGTACATGCTACCTAGGTCTACTGTTTCCAGGAGTATTCCTCTTGGAAACAGCAGAAGTAGCCAGACGATCAAAAGGTAGAACTCAAAGGAGTAGTGAGGATGGAATGATAGCAATGGATATAGCCAAATCATTTATACCGTTCTTGTCCCCAATAGAAAACTCTTACAATATAAGAAAACTGTCTGGAATATTACAAAAAACAATAGATTCCACAACGGATATTTTATTGAATATGACGTTAGAAGAAAAAGGAATAAGACTGATGGCACTTCAAAACAGGATGGCTCTCGATATAATATTAGTTGATCGTGGGGGAGTTTGCAAGCTCGTAAAAACTGCATGCTGTGTGTACATCGATGATTACTCCCCTATGATATTTAAAGCAATCCGGAAATTACATGTCATATGTTCCACACTCTCTACTGGAGCAGGGGGTTGGGGGATAGAATCCTGGTTATGGGATTATTGCGGTCTTGGGGATGGAAGTTAATTTCAATACTAATGATGGTACTTGGGATATTCATAACATGCTGTTGTTGCATACAATGCTTACCAATGATATGCACTGAAATAACTGATGGATGTACTAAGGGATGTATGCACATGGTGTTGAGAGGAAAACAAACACATGGCCGGAATAACAGAGACACTGAGGAAACAAAAATAGTAAAACAATTCATGGCGATAGACATTAATGATAGAGATGATTCAGATACAGATACCCCAGACTCCTCCTCAGAAGAGGAGGATACAATGAATAAATAAGACGTTTGGCACATGGCCAAAAGGAGGGTTTGTCAATCTGGAAAAATGAATACCCTTCATTTGAATGACAGACGTAACTTGATGGCCATGGGCCAACCGTCTTATGCACCGAATTATAGAAATATAGACTGTTATGCTTGACCAACAAGCGGCCATTTTAAACATAGCAGAATCGCCATTTTGCTTGTTAACCATTGCTCATTGCTTTCTGTCTAAAAAACTGCTTGGCAGCTTGCAATTCTTGCGGATTCTGCTTACTCTGCTCAACTGTTAACATTGTTGTCTGAATATGAAAGGACAAGGTCGCGGGACTGAAGGGTTTGCTGAACTCCTCATGAGTAGCCCAGAAAGGAATGCCCACGCTCCCTCTCTGTAGCCTTGGGAGGAAGCTGCAGGGCATTTAATCACTTCACAGCTGCCAGCCAGTCTCGTAAAATGGTAGACTATGTTAGAATAATACAGTTAAAGGCTTGAATTATGCTTCTCTTATGGCCCCCCTTCGCAAAACCCCTTAGAACGTGTCGGCTCCAAGGACACGAATAGTACCTCATAGATAGTAAAGCTTGGAATGTGGCTCTTCCCCCATGTACAGATTGCTTCCAAGAACAGAACCACCGTGTTCTAAAAGATGCCTCCGCACTTTCTAAATTGCACATTGTTACTAGAATAGACATCGAAAGCATTATGATCGTCATATTCGTCAGATATGTCCATCGTCATCCCGAGTTCAAAGGAACTTAGTACAGAGGGGTGTTGAACATGACTTTGCTGATTGTATGATATGCATTTTGTATATATGTAACTGATGTATGTAATTCGCTCTCTTGCGTCCCTCGAGGTCTAGGAAACTCACGTCGCGGGGCGTGAGATCAGAATTGCCCAATTGATACTATCTTTTGCTTGCAATAAACCCTAGCATTGGGATTTTGAAACCTCATGTCTGGCGCATCTTTTCGTGTATGGTCATTGCCTTGGCACTCGGTGGGAGGCCCTCCTGGACCCCTTCTACTTCTCTAAGGTCATCATTAATGTTTACTTGAATGGTACCGTCTTTGTCCATGGCCTTCAATCCAACCTTCTCCTCTTTGATAGCCGCTTCCTGTGCCTCATCAACTTCCTCTCTTCTCCTGCTGTCCCCTCTCTCCCCTCCATGGCTTCCACTCCTCCCCCTGCTGTCTCCTCCTTGGCTACCTTGCCCTCTTCCCCTTCCTCATCTGTCCCCCTTCGGGCTGCTTTTACACTTCCGCAGGGCCTACCTCTGATTTGTACCCCTTCCCGGAAGTCTTTCAAGGACGGCAACCATCTCCATATTGCCACTCTTAACTCTTGCTCTGCTGTCAGACACTCCTCTGACATCTGCATCCTCCTGGCATGCTTCCGGTACATCCTCTGACAAACTGGCCTGCCGCCTGATCCAAAGGCAATACTGGCTCTCTGTCCGCACTAAGAAGAGAGCCCACATCTAAGCCTGCGTCTCCGCGGCATCTAACAACTCGGCCAAACTCATTTAAATCTGCAAGGAGCTGGCCAATCCTGTTGCAGTCTCTATCTCTCCTGCCCCCTCCAAGGCCCTCTGAACAGCCCTGGCCTCTCATTTTATCTCTAAAACTCAGGGCACCCTGTGCTCTCTCTCTTCTCCTCCCCCTACTCCCTGCTCTTCCTCTGGCCCTTCTTCGGCCACCTCTCCTCCATCCTTCTCTGCCTTTCCCTTGTTCTCCTCAGGCAAGGTTTCTAGACAAGTCCGATCTATGAAAGTCTTGTCAAAACAGGTTCACCCCTCTTCCTCCAAAATCATCAAATACCACATTGACACCCTGGCTCCTGCTCTGGCTGACTTCTGCAACCACTCCTTCGCCACTGGAGTCTTCCCCTCCCCCCTGAAGTACTCCCTTGTGCACCATCTTCTTAAGAAACCCTATGCCGACCCTTCCTGCCCGGCTAACTATCGCCCAAACTCAATCCCTCCTTTCCTGGGCAGACTCCTGGAAAAGCTGGCCATCTCCCAGCTTAATCTTCACACTGAATCTGTTGGTTGTCTCCAGGACCATCAGTCTGGCTTCAGAGCTGCCAAAAGCACAGAAACTGTTCTCCTGAACATCTGTGAAGACCTGCTCTCTAACTTCGATTCCAAAACCTCCTGTGTCATCATCTTACTTGATCTTTCCTCTGCCTTTAACACTGTCAACCACGCCATCCTCCTCAACCGTCTCTGTGGCAATCTGGGTATCACTGATCAGGCCCTGGCTTGGCTGACCACCTTCCTCTCCAATCGACCCTCCTAGGTCCAACTTGGGTCCTTCCTCTCCTCTATCTCTATCCCTACCTGTGGTGTTCCCCAGGGGTCTAACCTCTCTCCCTGGCTGTTCAACTAATACCTGGCTCTTCTTGGCCGCTGCATTGCTGCTCTCTGCACCAACTTTCAGTGCTATGCGGATGACATTCAACTCATTTTCAGGTTCCCTTCCACCACCTCTTCTCCTTCTCTCATCTCTGACTGTCTGTCCGCCATTCAGGATTGGTGTGCCACCAATGATCTCTGCCTTAATGCCAGTAAGACCGAGATTCTCCTCATCGGCACACCTGCTCCCTCCTTTCCTGTCACTCTCTGGCCGGCCTCTCTTGGCCCTCTTCCTGTTCCCACCTGTGAGGCTAAAAACTTCTGGGTCATCTTCGACTCCACACTTTCCGTCTCTACTCACATCTCTGACGTCTCTAAGAAGTCACACACAGTCCTCAGAGGTATTCCTCCTTTCCTCTCCTTCCCCAGAAGCACACTGTTTCCAGAGATCTGGTTCTCTTAGGCTGGACTACTGCCACAGCCTCTTTCTAAATCTTCCTGCCTCTACCCTCCACCCTCTGCAACCCATCCAAAACAGGACTGCGAGACTTGTCTTGGCCACAAGCCCAGGGATCGAATCTCTCCAGGACTGAAATCTCTGCACTGGCTCCCAGTGGCGGCGAGGATTAAGTTCAAAACCCTCTGCATTGTGTTGTGCACAAGGCCTTCTGGGGTCTAGGACCTCAATATCTTCAACTCTCTCTTGCTAAATATCTTACTTCTCGAGCTCTTTGCTCGTCTGCCTCCAACTCCCTCAGGTCAGTCGCTTCTCCAAGCAGCGAGTTGGTGGTAGATCTCTTTCTTCTGCTGGGGCCTCACTCTGGAATAGCGTCCGTGCCTCTCTGAAACTTGAGGATAACCATCTCGGGTTCTGGAAGCACCTCAAGACCTTCCTGTTTGCTTCTGCTTTCTCTCCTCCTCTCCCCTGCTGATTTCCTGGCTGAATCTGAAATTGCACTCATTACCTGGCTACCCTCTGATCTTGGGCCCAGGTCTCCTCCCTGCCAGTTGCACACCTGCACTGCCCCCCTGGCAACCCTTGCACTTGGGGACTGTTTCTGTATCCCTACAGCCCCTACTAGCACTTGACACCTGATGTCTGCACTTACCCTTGCACTTGCCACCAGCTGGCTGCGCTCTCCTTTATTGTCTTATTTAATGTACTGTTTTCCTATGTATTGCTCTTCCCCCTCCCCTTCTCCCCACACTTTTCCCCTTCCCTCATCCCCTGCACTTGCACGATCTCAATGCCACTTGTCCTAGTAGTATCGTTGTCTTTGTCTTCCCTCTTTTTTCCGCTCCCTTGCCTCGTCGCACCTTGAAACACTTATAGGTGCGTTATAAATGCCATATCATATCATATCCACCCCAACCACAGTGAAACCAAACACAGAGTGATGCAGCACATGTGAAAGCAAATACCATTTGACAGTGCACACTCATCCGTCTAATTCACACACCACCCCCTGTCAGTCGCCTGTGGATCCTGCCCTCTCCAAACATTCCAGCCACAACTATACACAAGCATGAATGCAACCAGACACATTACTACCAATGGAGAGAAGTGCGGTCACAAAATAGAACTAGCAAACCGGCCCACACCCAAATGAACAGCAACAAGCAAGGAATTTAACTAACAAAAATATATATCATCATGAAGTATTAACATCATACTTTTCCAAAAAGAAATATAATCAAGTTGTCCATGTAAGTCAAAAATAAAACAAAACATTGTCATGCCTAATGACTGTATACAATTTAAAAGGGAAAGTAATGTCAGAAAACTCTGGTAGAAAAATCTAAGGAAACCTACACCTAAATAACAATATACATGAAAAAAGGGGAGAGATATCCAGATAATCTGCTCCAAGTAATAAAAAATAAAAGGAAACCTACACCTAAATAACTGTATACATGAAAGAAGGGGAGACATGTCGAAATAGTCTGCTCCAAATAATAAAAAAATATAAAATGAAACCTACACCTAAATAACTATATACATGAAAAAATGGGAGAAATGTCAAAATAGTCTGCTCCAAATAATACAAAATAAAAGGAACCCTACAACTAAATAAATATATACACAGGCAGCAGGCTAGTCCATCTCATCCCCAATGTTGCTCAAACTCTGGACCAGGGCATCATTGAGCACTGCGTCCATTTCCCCCAGTTGGGCCTCCGTTGATTCCTGTAGGGCTTGCAGGGCCTCCAGTATATGGCGCTCCAACACTCTGCCTCCCTGCAAGTTGCCTCCAGGGTGGCAGCCCGCCCCCTTGCCCGACGCAGTGCAACTTCTGCCCTGGCCATCGTCACTCTCCCCTCCCGAGCCGCTGCCTCTCTGCTCCTCCTATTTGCTGCCCGTAGCGCATGAACATGGAAGACATTCTGCTGTGCCGTTCCACATTAGCATCCTGCCTGATGCTGGGTACCTGCCCCCTTGTGATGTTGTGCCCTGAGAATGAAAGCCTCCTCCTTAGAGCCTGCTGCTACCACAGCGCTCGGTGCCTGCTTCGTGTGTAGACCCTCCGGGCTGATGACGTTACCTGGGGGTGTACGGCCCGTGCCCTGCTCATGGGTGCCTGCTCTCCCTCCATTGTTGGTGCTCCTGTCGGTGCCTGGATCAGCACAGTGACCACCTCAGCCAATTGACCCTCGACTCCCAACTCAGGCAGGGATGTTGGCTCCACCAGATGGGGCAATATGGTTGGAACTGGTGCACAGGGGGGCCTGATGGTATCTGGGCCGGAAGGTGCCCCGGAGTACGATTGGCGCACAGAGGAGGAAGACAAGGAGGGAGTTGCATTACTGAACAGCCCACAAAGCACAAACTGAACCCGGATTGTTGCGAGCCACATGAGGAGACGCCATACGTCTTGGTGATAACATGCAAGTAGTGCACTGCAATCCTGCACATCATCACCAATGACACTGGTACGCCTTGCCACACCGAGCTGCAAGGGTACCACAATGTCCTGAATTGCAAAAGCCGCCGGCATTGGGGTGTTGGTCTGGGTGGAAACATCCAACACCTGGGGCTGGGTCTGGGTTGAGGCATGCTGGCAGGTGCATACAGCTGAAGCCGCTGACCCAGGGACAGGATTTTGCACAGGCACCGCAAGGGTGGCCTGCACAGCCTCATGCCCCTGGGGCAAGACTGAAGTTGTCACACCCACCTCATCCCCCCTGCCTGACACCATGGGCTGTGTTTCTACGGCCACCTCCTCTCCGTCTACCCCCGCCAACCTGGATGACTCCGAAGCGTCTTCCGCACTGGAACACCCCTGTGTTGCCTCACCTGTCCACTCGCTGCTGAGGAGTCCACTACCACCGTCGCCCTCTTGGACTTACCCCCAGCAGCATTTCCCGATGTTCCCGACGCAGCCCCAGCCACTTCGCTCCCTGACGATGTGCTGTCTTGGGGGCGTGGCTGGGCCTTGCATCATTGCCTGGTTGAGGCATCCCTGCTGCCGTGCTCCACAGTACTGCTTACATCCTCTTCCTCCGATGCAACTTTGGAAAAGGAGACACAGAACACAAACTTCAGTGTATTGGAGCAATGTGTGCGTGGCAAAATAAACATTCACATGAAGGTCACTAGTCGAGGGAACAACCATCATCCTCTACCATCACACAAATGTACATGCAATCCACATACATGCTTGTCTCTCACAACAGACATTCACACCAGGGTACATGCCACATTCACAACCAATCAATTGTGTATGCTACACACACATGCATCATGTGCTCAGACACATGTCATGCACACACATCAACTTAGAGTCCACAAGCAGAGTGATCAGCAAACACATCAGTGTCACGTCAACTGTAATGCCGCAACATGACAACGTCACAAAATTAAATGCACGTATTGCATCCAGCCATGAGTGATGTCTAGTCACACATTCACATCTTTGACATGTACACATGAACACCATGCATGCATATGACGTGGCCAACAGTACCTCATCTGTCACACTTGTCACACGGCACGTCTCAGGCACATTTAACAAAACAGGTGCACGGTCTGAAAGGCAGCAGTTCAACACACAATGCAAATGAAATCTCATTGGAATTACATATGGTTCAATGCACACATGTAGAGCACTGTCTGGGGCATGCACGCAGACATATGTACCAGAGGCATACTTGCTGTAAGCCTAAGGTGCTCACTCTCAACATACAGGAACATGCACCTTGGAGCCTAGCAACACATGGACACTCACCTGACGACTCCAGACATTGCTGCAACTCGCTGACCTGGGTGTGCAGCGCCGGGTAGAACTTTTCCAGGACCTGCCTGTTGGTGGTGTTCAGCCGGCACCTACGCCCCTCTGCAGTGGAACTGGCCTGGAGGAAGCGCAAGGCCTTGATGTGGGTCCTGGATGTCAGGTACTCCCAGCGCTTGTGCTCATGCTTGAAGGGGCGGGATGCCACCCCCCCCAGCATTGATGGCATCCACTATCCCGTCCTAGATCAGCTGACGTCCTTCCTTGCCATGTTGCATCGATCCTTGGAAGAGGGCTTCATAATTCTCCAGGACGTGCTTCACCAGGATGTCAACTTCCCTGGCCGTGAAGTTGACAGCCTCTGCATCGCTGCCATGGGGTTGTCAGTCTGGTCAGATGATGGTGTTGCTGACATGACAAACCCCGAGGCAGGTGTGGGTGGGCAAGGTGGTCCTGGGGATGGCCTGTGGAACCATGGTGATGGTATGGCATGTTGGAAATCTGGTGAATAGGCTGAGGTGGTCACAGGGCCAAGGACAGGAGCACTGGCAATGGCTGGGCAGCAGGCACTCAAATTGCAGGGCAGGTGGGCAGCAGGCACACACAGTGGGCAGGCAGCAGCAGATGGCTCGGTAGGAGGCAGCTCAGGGCAGTAGGAGGCAGGTAAAAAGGCTGATTGGCAGGAGCATGGGTCTTTCATGTCTAATGCGTGGGCAGCCGGAAACAGAGTGGCGGTTACTTTGCGCGTTTGAAATTAGCATGGACACGTGAAATCAGAGGAAAGGCCCTCGGCACGTAATTTACATGACGCACACTGAACGCTGGCGTTCAGTGTGCCCAAATCGGGATATAGAAGTGTGTAGAAGCAAATCAGACTGTACGTGCGAATGGGAGTGGATTACTGCGATTTTTGGGGTGCCACGCAATTCGTTCACTACTGGGACAGTACGAAATTCTTATTATGGTGGGGGATTTGCCTCTGCGCATAGGCGCGTCTACTTTTATTTTTCAGAGGCTAACGGTGCATGGCGTATGCATTTTCCATACTCTGGGTGACCCTGTGTATCACGTACCTCCATTATTACCGTTACAGCAATTTTCCAGGCTTCGCGTATGCATTTTTTTTGTTGCTGGGTGCGACAGCGTATCGCGTAACACTTTTTCTTTTTACGGGAGCTATCGAGGTGTCACGTACACATATTTCTTTATTTTTGGGGGTGCCTGTGCAGTACACGTCACATATTATTTTCACCAGGGGTAATCTTGAGCCTTGCTGGACCACAGAAGTACTTTTTCCATCACGTACACTGCCCGCTGACTCCAATTGCCCAGGACAATTGCTTGGTGTGCCTTCCATTATCCAAGTCTGCCTGTACCATGAGTGGAAAGGCCCCAAGAGGGAAAGGTGGCAGAGGTGGCTGCGGTTGGGGATGTGCAGCAGCAGCTGCTGCCCCCCCCCCACGGGAAGGGGATGTGCAGTGGAAGCTCCTGTCCTCCCACCCCCAGGGTCAGGGACCTAGAGCGGAAACTGCTGCCCCACCCCCAGGGTCAGGGACCTGCAGTGGCAGCTGCTGTCCATGGCCCAAAGGATAATGGATGTGCAGGGAAAATGATGCCCCCTACCAAGGTCAAGGAGCTGCAGTGGCAGCTGCAGCACCCCCCAGGGTCAGGGACCTGTAGTGGCAGCTTCTGTCCGTGGGCCGAAGGGTAAGGGATGTACAGGGAAAGCTGTGGTCCCTCCCCCCCGCCAGTGTCAGGGAGGTGCAGTGGCAGTTGCAGCTCCCCCAGGATCAGGGACATGCAGTGGAAGCTGCTGTCCCCTCCACAGCGTCGCAGACCTGCAGTGGCACCTTCTGTCCGTGGCTCGAAGGGTAAGCCTCAGTGGGTGATGCCATGGCCCAGGCCACTAGTGATCCAGCATCTGGTGCCCTGTGTGGTCCCAGCTACACAGGGTCTGCATCATGTGCCAAGAAGGCAAAGACTGCACAGCAGGAAGAGGCTCAACCCCATGACACAACACATCACTGAGACATGTGCCTGCAACTAGGGAGCACACAGACACCTGCTCAGCGTATGGTGCATTGCATCGTGTCACAGATGACATAAACGCCTTAGGGTATGAGAGGCGCACTGCTTCTCAGGTCATGAAGCGGTTGAATTACCTCAACTGTCACACCAAATCCAAGATGGGGGCCAACCTCATATCTGCTCTGGCAACTGGAGGGGGCCACCAGAGGAGCAGGAGCTCACCCAGCATGAATAGGTCATGAGACAGTTCATTCATACGGATCAGGTGCAAGGTGTGGGAGGCCTGGAAGATTACGAGGCCACGTCCGGTGAGTTACCAAGCTTGAGCATCCTGAGTATGTGGAGGGTAAAACAAATACAAGAAATATTATTGTGTTGCACTTGTGCCTGCATTTGAATGACTGCCCTGGGTGAACCATGTCATGGTGCATTGACTCATGCACAGTGTACTCTAGAGTGGATACAACCCATGTCTTGTACATCCGTTGCACATGGCATTGGGACAGTACTTATCACCCACCAGCATACACAAACAACATTTTCAACATGCTACCACAACGTGGCATCTTGTTAGTAGCATCTGTGATTTCAGTGACTCTGCTCTGCTAGACAAGTGCTTCTGTCTGAAGCATGTGTTACACGTCATACAGTGCATGGTGTAGATAGTCCATCCATACACGTAGGTGGTTCCATGCTACAGATAACTTCCATGAAAACTACCAGCTGGCCTCACAGCGTGCCATGAGTGACATTGCATTTCTCAACAGTGTGCACATCCCGCTGCAGCTATGGCACTGACCCCGTTGTGAAACATTTGTCAGGATTCATCCCTGTTAACCTCCCACACTCAGCACACACTCCATGGCTCCATGCCCCCGTCCTTCTTTTGTGTCACTGTCCCTTCTTCCTATCTCCCAGTGTATGTAATTACTCTCTCCACATCACACACCTGGTCATGTCCACATTGTGTGCACTCCTTGTGCCAGTTCTACACTTGTGTGGCATGTAATTGATGTGCACTTGGCTGTGAATATGTCCATATGTGTTCACATGTAATGTAATATAATGTTACATAGCCACATGGCGATACCCATTTAGCATGTATTTGTCAATAGTTTGCTGTGGCATGGGCCAGAATGTGCTTTTAGAGAACCATGTCTGATGTCAATGTGTTGACTGGCTACATGGTCAGTGACATGGGATGTTGTTGCAAGTCTGCATATGCCATGATCAGATGGCTTCTTGTACATAGTGTGTGTATGCAATTTCTTGCATGGTAACATGCACTGCATTGTGTTACAGGACAGCAGTGTAATACAGATGTATATTGTGTATGCAATGAACATGAATCTTCATGTCTTTATATGTCCTTGTGCAGGTGATGAGGTACTAGATGCAGGGGAGGAGCTAGAGGAGGAACGGGAGTTTAAGCCAGACCAGACCACCAGTGGAGTATGTGGTGTGGCAGCCCATGAGAATCCACTGGTGCTACAGTCCATCCTGGGAATGTCTAGGTCTGACACCGACTCCGATAAATCCAGTAGCTCTGGTGCTGAACCAGATGTCCAATCCTCAATGATGTCGGAAGTGAGTGCACAAAGTGTTGGAGCTGTTGTTGCTTGTGAGTCTGCAGGGGATCAGGTACTGACAAGGCCAGTCAGTGGTGTCACATCTGTCTGTGGTGGTTACGGCTGCAAGGCCACGCTCCCAAGTATTGGTTTCTGGTCCTGCCCAGATGTCCAAAGGAGGGATGCAGTCCTGCAGCCCCAGATAGTGGCATCACAGCAAGGCCATGCTCCCTTGGGTCCATTATGGACATTTTTATTCTTGTTTTTCTTTCTTTTTTTAATTTTCTTTTTTTACACCCCCATGCCCGGATGTTGGCATTGCACATTTTGGTTTGCCTTTTCCTGATTGTAATTCTTGTTCATTTGTTTCGTAATTTCCCTTGTGGTGGGCCATTAACATCTCAAGGGCAACCCATGTGCTATGGTGTACATGCAGGCATGCCTAGTGAATTAACCTAGCATAATTGCATGGTGGTGCACATGATGGCATGTGCAGGTAATTATGGGTTTGGTGTTCCATTGCACATGTGTGCTGTGTCAATGGTACTTCACATTGGCTGTTTTAATGTGTTCTCCCATGTTGTTTCAGTATTCAGTAATCCGTGATGTAGCGCTGACTGCTGTCCCGGGGGATACACCATGCACCATTTCAAGTTCATGCTCACCATGCCCTCCACCAGGCACTGTCCTTCCTGTACCTGATTAGGAAACACAGTTCCTAGTGAAGGTGTTGTGGGATTGACACCATGCTGGCAAAGTCAGCGGGTAAGCTTTATCTTGTCTTGCATGTTGAGCATTCGTCATACGGTGTGCATGTTTGCTGCATGTCTTGATTGTCTTATATGTCCTTTGCATGCTGACATGCCGGTATGGTAATTTAAGTGGTGCTTATGTCACTGTGTTACCTACCTGTGTCTATTCCTCTATGGGCACACCTACTGTGCTGTACAGCATTTCATTGTTCATCTGAAGACCAGGCAGTGTACTCCTTGATCTGGCATTTCGTTGGTATTCCCTCTCTGTGTCACTCCTTCTCCCTCTCCCTGTTGTGGCACACTGTACTCCTGGGATGATCACTGCATTTTTCCAATCACCCTGTGTTGCTCCTACAGTGGTTGGCGTCTGCATTTTTCCTTCAAGTAATCATGTGATGTCATGTATGTGCATGTTGTTTGTACTGTTACTATGCTTAGTATCCAATTTAGGCTTGTGTGGTGTTTGCATGTGAGTGTGGCACTGTGTGTGTTCACTTTGGATTCAATAAGCTTGTGGTGAAACACTACTTATTAAGGGGTGCATGTTTCACATGGTGTGCTTCTAATGATGGGTATGTTCATGTTCTTCAGATGGATTGCTGGGGCCACTGTTCACTGATTATGCTAACTGTGCATTCTAACTGTGTGGGGCTTTCATGTTTGTTTGGGAGTGGCTAGCATGGTCAACTTTTGTGGCCTGTGGCAGGTGGGTCAACTTTTGTGGCCTGTGGCAGGTGCTGATGTGTGTCTCAAGGAAGTTTTAACATGTGTAATGAGTGGCACTTCAGTTTCCTAGCAGGATTTGTGGTATTATGACTGTATGTCACATTTGGCATGTCCAGATTATGGATCAACTATTAAGCTGTGCAGCAGCTGTTTAAAGCCACAAACATGTTGCTATGTATGACATTTTCATGGGATGATATGTTGTGTACCAGCACTTTAGGGTTAGTGGTTTTTGTGCTTTCTCATGGTTTTTCTGCATCGTGGTGTTTGCAGCTTCTAGTGCAACGTGGCTGGGTGCATGGTACTGCTGTATTTAAAGGGATGCAGTATTTCACCATTCGTATGCTGTGACCATGAAGACTGCATTGACCATGGTCTGGTGGTTAACAGTGTACCTTTAGCATGATTTTACCGTCTGCTTATGTCTTCCATTGCGGCTCCCTCGCTGTGTAGCAGTACATTGTGACATCAAGCATGGTTCTGGCAGACGTGCAAGAGGTGAGTATTTCTGTAATTGCCAAGCCATCCACTGTATATTTTGCAACACTTCCTTCACAGTACTTTTGGAATGGGCTTGCATCACATATGTTTTGCAAATATACATGACTGAACAAACCTACTTGTGACAGGCTCTTCAAATACAACCCTCTGCACCTCTGCCCCGCTTAACACTCACCATCATCATTCCTCAATCTCCCCATTCACTCATGTCTCCCCTGAAGTAGTCACCAGAATTGACAACTCCATGAAGGTGTCATCCCAACTGGGGTGCTGCAGCTCCTACTGTACCATCAATGGCAACATCCCCGGCCAATGCTCTTGCTGATCTCCGCAAAAACGACTTTCCTGCTGTTTAGTTTCCATCCTCCATCAAGCACTCACTTGTGCGCACCATCATTACTATGCCATATGCAGTGCCTTCCCGACCACCAAACTACTGACATATTTCTTGCAACACCTTCCTGGGGAAACTGCTTGACAAGTTAGCCCTCCCACAAGTTGACACCCATGAGGCCGTTGTTGGGGATGTCTATGGACACCAGTGTGGATTGAAACTGTTTGGTGCCACAGACACTGCTCTCCAGGACACACATGAATGAATGGTGGCAGCCCTCAAGCCATAATCCCCTGCTGTCCTCATCCTCCTTGATATCCCTTCCACACCATCACACAGAGGTGCAATGTTACACGTGATGTGGTACTCTCCAGGCTACAGTACTGCAACATCCTTCTCCGAAGTGTTCCTTGGTCCACCCTGCGAACCCTACAGTTTACCCAGATTAGGTCTGCAAAACTCGTCATTGGACTCAGGGCCAGGGACAACACCTCTCCTGCAATATGTAGGTTTCAGTATCTCACAGACTAGCATGGATTACATTGTAATCCCTGTGTATCATCCACAGGCTCTCTGGGTCCCTGTACCGTCTTCAATGCTTCCTGATGGAATACTACCCTTATATACTCCTGCATTCCTCTGGCATCTACTCCCTGTGTGTGAAGCACTTTGGTGTTTTAAGGGCTGGTGGAGGGTTAATTTCCTATGCGTGATGCCTTCTGTGTAATAGACTCACTCTCCCTCTGTGTCATGAGCATGAACTCCTTAGGCTCGCATTAATCATCAAGTCCTTTCTCTTCTCCACTTCCTTCGCCCACTCTCTTCCATGCTATTGATGCAGTAGCCTGCCTCATGTCCATGGACCTCATGTGTCCTTGGTGCCCTGACTCCCCACGTGTATCATGTAAAGTACTGTGTTTATAATGAACTTGCTCATGATCAGCATCACCACGTGACTTATCACTTCCATTTGTGTATTCTTTTCTGCCCATTTTCCCTTCACATCACCTGTACACGTGCATGTTGCGAACAGTCATAGGGCATTGTCTACCCTCCCAGTTATTGTCATGATTTCTTGGTGGTGTTGATTGTATGATTGATCTCTGTTAGTAAATATTTGTGTACATTCACCTGTCCCCACCCTGTTGCCCTTTGTGCCCTTAGCATATTTTGGGGTTATTGGATGAATACCGAAGCGATGCACAACACATGTGTTGATTGATAATGTTCTTCCATGACTGTGTGCAGTGCACTGTCCCTATACTACGCAGGTGATGGCGAGCCTTATCATGACATTAGTAGTCTTCCAAGGGGCCCATGGTGTGGTTGGGTTAAATTCTATGATATGTGCTGTCTTCACAGTTTCATGCAGCATGGGAAGTGAAGTGTGCATTGTGTATGTGACATTGTGTGATGAATGGGGATGTGTTGCATGCACATTTGCTGCATGTCATTGAGGGGGTCTGGCAGTGTGGGTGATGTTATTCGGTGTGGGTGTGAGTGTGTGTGTATTGTGTTTTTGAATTGCATGCAGTGTGCAGGTGTTTGTGCATGTGTGCAGGGACACATGTTGATGGCTGTATTGGGACTTGTCTTTGGCATGTATTTCATTTTGCTGAGTGGTGCCTGTGGCTCTTCAATTCGTTATTTGCATGTATGTGTTACATGGACTATGTTTCATGTTTTTCTTTGTCTGCAGATCCTTACGTCAGGTAATGATGGCTATTTCATGTCATGAAATTTGAGTGTCAACTGCATGGCAAGGGGACAGGTAAGATCTTCTTTTATATTGATCATTATGGAATGTTACACATGTCACCACTATGTTATTTCTTCACATCCACCACTGCAGAAGGGGTCCACTCCAGTGGATAAGGTGCACAAGTTTCACGGATCAGGCTATGGCGTGTTTAACCTCTTTTTTTTCTGACCACCAATCCCAGGTGGGACTCAAAGCCTTACCTTTTCTATGGCTCTTTCAAAGTGTAGCGTTCCCCAGGGATGCAAGCTATCCCCCGGGTTCTTCTACATGTACACATCAGCCTTTGCACATGTGACTGGCACTTTCACCTCAGAATTCCAGTGTTACGTGGATGACACAGAACTTTCTTTCAGGCTACCCTCATGCACCTCCAATTCATCACTCATATCTGACTGTTCACGATTCAGTCATGTTGTGCTGCAAACAACCTTTGCCTTAACACCAGCAGGAGTGAGATCGTTTGCATTGGGACCCCTGCTCCATCTTTGCCACCTTCTCTCTGGCCAGACTCCCTTGGCCCTTCACCCACCTGCACGGATAATGATCTTTGGGGTCATCTTCGCATCCACTCTCTCCTTCTCATGTCAAGTTTCAGTCATCTCTAGAAAGTCCAACTATTAGCTAGACCTTCTCAGAGGTACTGTACTTTTTCACACTTTCACCCAGCAGGTCACTGTCTCCACAGCCCTGGTTATCTCCAGGCTGGATTACTGCAACTTGCTCTTTGTCACTATCCATGCTTCAAGTCCACACCATCTATGACTCATGCAGAACATGACCGCAAGACATATCCTTTTCGTCAAGACCAGGGACCGCATTTGTCGTGCACTGATATCCCTCCACTGGCTACCCGTGGCTGCAAGTGTCAAATGTAAGTAACTATGCATTGTCCCCAAGGCTTTGTGGTGCCTGGGTAGTTCCTATCTGCCAAAATACTCTTCTTTCCGAGCCCTCTCCTCATGCACCTCCAACCTTCTTCAAGTGAGCTAGTTCTGGTAGAAGATAATTGGAGGTAAATCTTTATCGTCAGCAGGGGCCTCCCTCTGGAATGGCCTCCCTGCCATCCTTCGTGTGGATCCTCATCTCCTTTAGTTCCTGGAACTCCTCAGGAGTTTTCTCTTCTACACTTCCTTCTCTCTCCCTCTTCCCTACTAACCTATCACTCTGCTCTCTCCCTCTCTCCCTGTTTTTTTCTTTACAGCTCGATGACTGGCTGCCTGATTTACCTGAGGGTCTCACAGACCATTGGCACCCCAAGCAGTGTTTGGCACACTTGCACCCGGGATCTGTACTGGCCTCATCATCACTGACATACAATGGGAGCTAGGGGGCACAGGAGGGGTTGTAAATGTCTCACATGCCTTAATTGGAGGCACATTTAAGAGAGATGTGATTTGAAGGGAGACACAGATTCTCTGGGCTCATTGGCATCCCCAGTCAAATATTGTCCCATCTCACATCAATCACATCCTGTCAACCCAATTCACGCATCACCTTTGTCACACAACATCGCCACCTCTCTTCCACACACACACATACACACACCCTCTATCTCCCACAGCCATCCCCACCCTCACTCTCCCACAGCCCACATATTTCTCTCTGTCCCTCTCTCTCCTCCCTGCCACATGCACACTTTCTCTACTGCTCCCTTCATACCTCTCAACTCACCCTTATTTGCAGTGGGAGGGTGTTCAACCTTCAATCAATCTACATGTATTCACTATCTTACTCCAGCACCCTTGCTCTCTTTCACACACAATTACGCATTCTCATGAATGTTCCCTCATGCTCTCTCACACACTGGCCTTCTCGTAATCTTGCAAAGACCACGATTGAATGGATTGTGTCCTGCTACGTATTCCTCATCTTTAGATATCTTCCCTTCCAGCTTCAGCTGCTTTGGAATTTATTTTTTTGGCTGAAGGCACTATGCGTTGTTGTGGTCGACTCAATGGTCCTCATTACACGGCAGGCGCTAAGGGATTACCGGTACCGGTAAGGTCACCGGTGACGGTAATCCCTTAGCGCCCTACTACAAGGTCCCTCATCGGGTCCTGTCCTTAACGCCTGGTCTGACCAGGTGTTAAGGACAGGACCCGCTAAGGGACTTCAGAGCTAATAACGGTACCGCAAATTGCGGTACCGTTATTAGCTCCTTCCCCATTCCCATTGAGCCCTATGGGGGCTCGAATGGGAATGGGGAATGGTATTTGGCATGGGGATTTACTGGGTCCTCCAGGGTCGGAATGACCCGGTAAGTCCCCATACCGCCTACCTGGACCCGGTATGCGGTAAGGGAGTAGCCATGCTGCTAATAGCGGCATGGTTACCTCCTACTGTGTAATGAGGCCCAATGTCCTTCGAGGGCCTCCGTCTCAAGGTTGACATCATCAAAGGTATGAATAGCAGTACGGCGCCCGCTACTTCAGTTCAGTTTTTTCTCGATAGCTTACGCTTCGGATACAGCACGTTTCTGGTTTCTCACCAAACTGTGACATAACTTAGAGAATGGCCTCTTCATCTGCTTCTTCTACCATGAAGATTGGGTTCAAGAAGTGTATCGACTGCGGTGCCAAGATGTTGATAACCAACCCACTTTGGGTCTGTTTGTGGTGTCTTGGTGTCGACCACAGAACGGCAGACTGAAGATCATCCCAGTCCATGACGGGTAAGGCGTTGAAGGAATGCAAGGGGAAAGTCGCGGCGAGTAGACCCCCTTTGAAATCTCCATCCGAACTCTGTCGAAAAGGCCTTCTTCGGATGAGTCATGAGGTGACTCTCCACAGAGACAGCAGTCGAGGAAATGCTCTTGGTCACAAACCGGTTTTCACCACTTCTCATCATCGGCTAAGAAAATGAAGAAAAGACACCATCGATCCCCATTCTCATCCTGTGACTCCTCATCTGAAAGCAAGGTAGCCTGTCCGAGTTAGTCAGTGACTCCAGCCGAATGGGAGGTTTTTAGGCAGGAGATGTTTAAAATCTTTGAGAGGGATGCCCTGCCTGCCTCCCCCACCAGACCCCTGAGAGAAAAGGCAAATAGCCATGTCCCTCTCCCACCTTCTAAAGCCGACAAGGAAAAGATCAAGGCTAAAACCTGTGCTCCCTCGAGCCCGGGAAAGAAGCCTCTGACCCTTTGAGAACATTTGAGGTTTCAGTCAATGACATGCCCCAGTCCTCGTCTGTTGAGACTCCTTTGAGTCATGGTTTGAGTCCTTCTACTTCAGATTCCGCACAGAATCTCCCCTGGTGGGCCTGCAAGGACAAAGTTCTGAAGGGAGGACCTTTTTGGCAACCATGGCCGGAGATAAGTCATTATGGATGCCTCACTCACGGAGTGGGGAGCCCACACCAACGATCTGTTGTCATTGGTCCCCATCGGAGTCCAAACTATACATTAACCTGTTGGAGCTGAGGGCAATCAGATCAGTGCGGAAGGCTTTTCTGCCCTCTGTATGGGTAAAGAATGCCCTGATAATGATGGACAACACAGTGCCCATGTACTACCTCAACAAGAGAGAAGGTGCAGGTTCACCACCACTGTACAGAGAGGCAATGCAGCTCTGGTTCTGGGCAATTCAAGAAGGAATCGCCATATCAGCAGTTCACCTAGCCGGAGAGGAGAACACGGCGGCGGATGCTCTGAGCCGGCAGAGCACTGTCTCCCACGAGCTATCTCAGTAAGTCCTTCAAGAGATCTTCGCACTTTAGGGAACCCCTCAGGTAGATCTGTTTGCATCCAGTGTCAACCGGAAGTGCAAACTGTTTTGCCCCAGGGAACTTCCCCCAAAAGGAGCTCTAGGGGACGCGTTCATAGTGGACCCGGAATTTCCACTCCTGTATGCATCTCCTCCATTTCCCGTCATTCTTCAAGTCATCAGGATGTTGAGAAATTGCAGGAAATCCATGATCCTAATTGCTCCAGATTAGGCCAGGAGGACGTGGTACCCAGACCTTTTGGACATGTCCATCTGCCCTCCAATTCGTCTTCCTCAAAGAGAGGACATTCTCTCGCGAGAGGGTGGTTGGGTTCTCCACCCAGAGGACAAGACACTCAACCGTCATGCATGGTTTCTGGGAGTTTGAGGTACAAGGATTGGGACCTCACGAAAAACGTAACAGAGATTTTGCTTTCAGCCAGAAGGCCAGCAACAAAGTCTCAGTATCGCTGCCAGTAGAACAAGTTCTGCAGCTGGTGCAGGCAGCAGAACGTGGATCCTTTTCAGTGTGACACACCTATGGTGTTGTCTTTCCTATTGCATCTAGCTAATCTCGGGCTCCAGATTGGAAACATCAAGGGGTACTTTGCGGCGTTTTCAATTTTTAAGCACACTATTGACAAAGCCTCCTACTTCAAGATGGCACTGATTATTCAATTTCTAAAGGGACTCACAAATGTGTTTCCTCCAATCCCATTTCTGGTCCCAGTTTGGGATTTAAATCTAGTACTAAAATTCCTTATATGTGCTCCATTTGAGCTTCTTCACGCCTGTCCATTGAGGCTTTTGACATTTAAGACAATCTCTTTAACATCCGCCCGCAGGGTGAGCGAGGTAACTTTATCATGTAAGCCAACATTTACAACTTACAGGTTGTCTTGAGAGTTAAACCCACTTTTCTTTTGAAAGTAGTTTCTGACTTTTATATCTCACAGAAAATAGTTTTGCCAACTTTCTACCCTCTTCCACACACTACTAAGGAGGAAGAAAGACTGCAAAGACTAGACCCTAAAAGAGAGCTGAGCTTTTACATTTCACGTCTTAGGATGACCAACATTTTGTCGGTTATACCAGACATAATTCCAGATGGATAATTCTGTGTATCACAGAATGTTATAGACTTACAGGACAGGATCCCCCAGAAGGTCTGCAAACCCACTCCACAAGGGGCATGGCTACTTCTTCTGCCTTACAGAGAGGGGTGCAGATTAATTACATTTGTGCGGCGGACCCTGGTCTTCCACCCATACCTTCACAAAGCACTATTGCCTAGACTCTACTTCAGGCTAGGAGGCAGGATTTGGAAAGGCGGTTCTACATTTCGTTTGTGACAAAATTTGAGAATTATCACTAGTTTCTGAAAATTCGTACTCCCTCCTTCAAATCTCATACTTCTTTGGGAGTCTATCTAAAGATGAGGGATACGAGGGAGGACACAATCCATTCGAAGAACAAGTTACTTCTCCAGCATTGGATCTTTCACAGATTCAGATGCTTGAATATTCCCCGTCGTCAGACTGGGAATCCTCAATGATTAAAATAATTATTAAATGTTTTAATATACATGCATAGCTATATATAGAATGCATGCAAATACCCCATTATGGCATATGAACCATTCCATTGTGTAGTCCCTCCACCACACTTTGGTCCTTTATGGTCCCAACCAATGAGGTGGCAGGGCCTAAGCTCCGCCCCATTCAGCCATGTTCAGATTTTGCACCACTGTCTAACAGAGAGAGGGAATCCCCCAGCTCTCTGAGCTTTCGAATATTTTTCTCCTTTTTTGTGTAGTATATATTCTTTAAATATATTGATCTTTTGGGCATGAAGAATCCTTTTTCTTGTCCCAAATTCATCGAGTGAATTTCTCCTCAGCATGGCTGAACTTCAGGCTGCCAAGAAGCCTTACATGTTCATGGACTGCACGAGGTGCAGGAAAAAACTGGTCTACATGAAGGATCCACATGACCACTACATCTACTGCCTGTACCCCCATGACATCAATAAATGTGACATGTGCAGGACTTTTTCCACCAAAACCCTGCAAGACAGACACAGGAGACTTCTGTTACATCTAGAAGCCAAAGGTCTGTCCTCTGACGAGGAGTCAGCCAAAACAGCTCCTGTACTGTCGACTAAACCATCTGAAAGACAAACCTCTAAGAGAAGGGCTTCTTCAGTGGAAAGGAGTTCCTCTCCCACTCAAAAGAGTAAGAGAACGCCATAGAGAAGCCATCTACGAGCGGCAGTAAACATACAGATCCACCGATGACCAAGACGTCGACGAAACCCTCATCGATGACAACACTCTAAGCCTCATCGTCCACAACCAAATCATCGCCATCGAAGTCAACATCTATGAAACAGTCGTCGACGAAGGAACCCCCATCACTTGTCCACAAAGCTCTCGTCCATGAAACTCTCATCGACGGATAAGGGTCATCAACCGTTTTCAAAGTCTTTGTGCACGAAACCACTGATGACGAAGCCGTCGTATACAAAACCAACTTCAGCTATCTCCCCAAGCCTATGGGAGAGACACCTCCTGTTTCAGAAGCTCCTGAGCCAGTCGGAGCACAATGATCTCCTTTAAAAGAGATGACATTCTTCAAGAGGGGTTCTCAGACACAGAATTTATTGGTGAGCAACCCTTTCTCACCCCAAAGGAACATAGTCTTCTCTGGCAACCGTCTACTGAGGTCGTTGCCAATCATTATGACCCTGCACTCATGGAGTCGATGCAAAGGATCATTGAGGAATTCAACAGACGTCAAGAAGAAAAGAATAGGCCAGCTGTGCCGAAGGAGTCGAGAACACCCCAGAGGGACATCTCTCCTCGACATAGTACACCAAGACACTCACCTTCCAGGAGTATACCACAGAAAAGAGCATGATCACCTGGGCCTCCACGCAGATCCAGGAGCAGAACACTCAGTGCTTCACCGACAAGGGTCCCGTCTCCAGCATCGTCACATAGACCTCAATCTCCGGTTCGAGATCCAACTACAGTACCATCGTCTGTGTCAGTTTCGGATTGGCAAGAGGACCCGTTCAGGGATTTCTCAGACCCTGTGGAAGGGGAGTTCACGCAGGAGCCAGATACTCCTAGCGAATGGGACGATTATATTGTTGAGAAGCTCAGAAAGTAAGACTCTCCAGGTGATTCTTCACCACCGGACGATTTAATATCATTTCATACTATTATCGGAAAAGCTGCAGACTTGTTTAAATTACAAGTTACATTGGAAGAGAAGAAGTCAGTGCTTTATGAGCACAGGGACAAGCGCAAAAGAATGGTTACCACCATCCCTCTTCTCGACACCATATGGGACTCTGGGTCGAAGATACTGGCCACGCCATTATCCACACCTGATCTGGTTTCAAGACCTGAGAAGAAATACAAGGCACCAGACTCAGCGCCACTTTGTATAAGGGGTCATACTAATCCAGACTCTGTTATCACTGTAGCGGCCAGAAAGAAGTAAGCCAACCCTTCATCACCACTATCAGCACCGCTAGACAAGGAAGGGCATAAATTGGAAGCCATGGGGAGAAACGTGTCTTCCTCAGCATCTCTCACTATTAGGACGGGCAACGCGCTAGCCATGACAGCTAGGTTTGACCTTGAGCTTTGGCTCTGCATGTCCAAGCTGACCAAACATCTACCTGCAGATCTACAGGAAGAAGCCAGGTCAATCATTGCAGATGGAGAGGCTACTTCAGATCACATGATTGACGCTGCAGTCGATGTGGCTGAGCCAGGATTCAGGCAGATGGCCCACAGCACTGTACTAAGGAGATAGGCCTGGATGAAGGCTAAGAATTTCAACCTGAGGTGCAAGCACAAATATTGGACATGCCCTTCGATGGGCAAGAGTTATTTGGTAAGAAGATCGATGAACACCTAAAAGGAATAAAAATGGACACGGACACAGCTCGAGCCATAAGTTCATTAAAAGATAAAGATAGAGACCGTAGGTCTTTTCGCCCTTTTCGAGGCTCATCGTCAAAATACAGAGGATATAATCGTTCTTCGTATGGTCAAAAGATGCAAGGAAACACATTCCAGAGCAACAGATACCAATCATCCAACAAATACTCCCAGAGAGGAAGAGGCATCTCTACCCAACGTGAAGCCCAGAGCAAGCAAAATTGACAGTTAGGGTCTTCCCCTTAACGTCACACACCTTCGGGGGAAGATTAAGCCAATTTTTGTCAATGCTGGCATTTGATAACATCGGACAAGTGGGTGTTACAGGTGGTCCTTGAGGGTCACACCATAGAATTCCTAGGCCAACCTCCACCCCTTGCCCCCACCCCTCAGAAAGTGCATATGCTATGGCACGTCATGTCCGAAGTTAAAACATTACTGCACAAAGCAGCAATAGAACCAGTTCCTTACCCTCAGAAGGGAAAAGGTTTCTACTCCCGCTTCTTTCTGATCAAGAAGAAAAACGGCCAGTGGAGACCCATATTGGATTTGAGAGTGCTCAACAAATACATCAAACGCATCAAATTCAAAATGATATCCGTACAGGGCGTCCTACGGTGGCTAAACAGAAATTACTTCTTAACCACTCTGGACTTGGAGGATGCATATTTTCACATTCCAATTCATCCTGCCCACAGACAGTTCCTCAGGTTTGCTGTAGGAGACCTGCATTTCCAATTACGGGTACTCCCGTTTGGGTAAGAGTCAGCACCGAGTGTGTTTACCAAATGTCTGGCATCCGTGGCAGCAAAACTCAGAAGGATGGGAACGGAAGTCTTTCCATATGTGGACGACTGGTGAATAAGGGCGAGCTCCAACCAGTCACATTTGCTTGGCAGTTTCTAAAATTATAAAACTCCTAAAAGGTTTAGGTTTTTTGATAAACAACATAAAATCCTGCCCAGTACCCAGCAAGACAGTTCTCTTCCTGGGGGCCAAGTTTGACACCAGCATTCCCAGGGTAAGACCATCGGCGGACAGCGTAACGCTATCCTCCGCTTGACCTCATGGTTCCTAGAAAAAGGGACAACCACGGTACGCTCTTGCAAATCCCTCCTGGGCATGATGTCCTCATGTATATTTCTCATACCAAATTGCAGACTTCGCATGAGACCAGTCCAGGAGGCCCTGGACCACCAATGGAAACAAGCTATAGGTTCATGGGAGGATATATGTCATGGCCACTTGCCCAGGATCACAAGAGTGGTACCATCAAGTGGAGGGAGCAGGGGGCATCATGGGTCACGCATGTCCCTTTGGGACATTTATACATGGGGGGCCTGGTTGGACATGGAAGGATTTAAAGAGGACATTTTCATTATGGGTAGAAGTGCTTAGAATGAATAGGAACTATTTTATTAGGAGCAAGAATAATCTCAAGAACTCTCATTCGTGTAACTAGTCCGGGTGTGGTCTCCATCTTCATATGCATCTGCATGTACATCTTCTAACTTCTAGGAGTGGCAGGGTTTGGCATGTAGAACGTTGCTAGGGGGCGTGGCCTTATGAGCTCAGCTATAAAAGCCAGCCCAAACCCAAGGCACACACTTCGCGTTATTCTGCACCTCCGTGCAGCGTAACGCTCACCGTCGCCTGGAATTCATCTTACCTGGAGTTATCCTGCCATCTTCACCTGTGCTTGTCACTGGAGAATCCTGCTCTTACCTGTATGCTTCCTCCTGGCACTGCGGCGCACCTGCAAACATCTCGGAGCGCAGACATCTTCTTCCTGGCGCCGCGGCTCACCGGCAAACACCCCGGAATGCAGACAACATCATCTAGGCACCGCGGCACAAGGCACTCCATCCATACTCGCAGCACCTGCAAAGAAAAGGCAAAAGACAAGGTTAGACACTTAACAGACATTACGTTAAGGGGCTCGCTGCCATTAAAACCTTGTGCCTTCCCTAAAGTCATCACTCACCTGCTGCTGGACATTGCGGTCGCATCCATCTTCTGCTCAGCAGCGTTCCGCACCTCCACAGCTGTTGTTAGGCCGCATTTCCACCTATTTGGGAGAAAACAGAGAGAAACGTTAATTAGTGCAAAACAACCACATTGAGAGCAATAACATCAAGACATTGAGAGGGAAAAGACAAAGACATTGAAAGAAAGCAGAAAGAAGGGAAAAGAGAAAAGACATTGAAAGAAAGCAGAAAGAGGGGAAAAGACAAAGACATTGAAAGAAAGCAGAAAGTAGGGAAAAGAGAAAAGACATTGAAAGAAAGCAGAAAGAGGGGAAAGGAGAAAAGACATTGAGAGAAAGCAGAAAGAGGAACTTAGTCGCAGCCGGACTGGGCTACTACTCAGGAATCAGTGAAGGAACTAGATTCCACCAAGAAGCGCCCCTGCCAGAAGTATCAGAACGGAGAGCTCATCATTCATATAAATCAGGTGAGCCTTATGGGCCGGTACGTGCCCATAGAAATGGCACCTTGGGTCAAAGGGGTTGGGAGATACCACAGTCACCTACTAGTGCATTTACGTTTTCCCATATTCACGCAGGAGCAAAGCCACCAATTGTCGCTGCCCATAGTTGATCCGCAGGGGACAAAACCAGAAGAGGGAGATCTAACACCAGGGAGGGCTGCAACCGTGCCCCAATGCCTCCGCGGAGACAAAGTGAGCGTAACAATATAGTCCAGATACCGAAGACAGTACACAAGGCATTTCGGTGGTTGAATACTCTGAGAAACCTGTTACTAGGAATGCCATTCCAGACACCAACATCTACCCTTCTCTTAAGGACAGATGCATCCCTTTCGGGCTGGGGATCTCACCCAGCGGATCCCCAAACCAAAGGGACTTGGTTAGACCAGGAATCACAGCTCCACATCAATGTCTTAGAGCTCAGGGCGATACAGTGGGCTCTGAAATCCTTCCTTCCAGTAGTAGCTGGACAGGTACTGACCGTCCAAACAGACACTACAACCTCCATGCACTACACAAACAAACAAGGGGGCACGAAATCAGAGGTCTTGTCACAGGAAGCTTAACTGCTATGGGCACGAGCCTTACACCACAGAGTCCAAATGAGGGCAGAACATCTCCCAGGAGTGGACAATGTCCTAGTGGACAAACTGAGCAGGGAGTACACGTCATCTCACGTATGGGAGCTAGACGAAAAGGAAGTCCAGCAGATTTTCACCATATGGGACCATCCACAGATCGACCTCTTTGCCACAAGAGCCAACAAAAAATGCCAAAAATTCACCTCAAGGTACTCGGAACATCAGTCAACAGGAGATGCTTTCTCAGTGGACTGGACAGGGAAATTCCTGTATGCCTTTCCTCCCATTCCACTCATAGTGAGAATTCTACGCAGAATGAAGGAACAGAATTGCTCCATGATCCTAATAGCACCAGACTGGGCGCAACAGATCTGGTACCCGACTCTACAGCATCTATCATGATTGGTTCTAATTCACCTCAAAGCGTATCAATATCTATTGACACAACAGACCCACAAAGTCCTTCTCCATGACTCATCGAGCCTCTCCCTCAAGGCTTGGTTCCTGAGCAGCGTAAACTCATGAATCTAAATCTCCCTACAGACTGCTGGGACATAATCAGGGCCTCACGAGCCCGCTCTACGTGAATCACCTACGTCCGGAAATGGGCTTGTTTCTCTAAGTGGTGTGAGACGGCTACTATTAACCCCCTCACAGCTTTGGTAGAGCAGGTACTACCTTACTTATTGCATTTGGATAAGGCAGGGCTCTCACTATCCTCTATCAAAGTTCACCTATCGGCCATATTGGCATATACGACGACTCCAGAAACACAGTCATTACTCTCTCCTCCGGCTGTCAGGGTCTTCCTGAAGGAGCTGATGTGTACTTACCCTCCAAGGCCCTCATCAGTCCCAACCTGGAGTCTAAACACCGTACTAACAGCTCTCATGGAGCCCCCTTACGAGCCCATTCACAGATGTGACATGACATTTTTATCTTGGAAAACTGCCTTATTGATAGCCATCACATCGGCCAGGAGGATCAGTGAGTTACAAGCTTTGTCTTCAGAAGCCCCTTTTACTTTTTTTCAGAAGGACCGCGTCATTTTGAGAACACATCCCAAATTCCTTCCCAAGGTCTTATCGGAAATGACACTCACAGACCGTATTTTCCTGCTGTCTTTCGTTCAGAACCATACCTCTGAGGCAGAAAGAACGTTGCATTCTCTTGATGTGGCCAGAGTTTTGAAATTCTACTTACAGAGGACTAAGGAGTTCCGCTCCTCAAACAGACTGTTCATAGCCTTTTCTGGTCGCACATAATATCAGCATATCTCCAAACAAGGTCTGGCACGTTGTGTCTCTCTATACATCACCCACTGTCATCAAGTGAAGGGCAACCCCCTCACCAAGCCACCTTCGGCGCACTCCACCAGAGGGAGAGCGGCTTCGGTAGCGTTTCACGCAGGGTTGCCTTGAAGGACATATGCAGAGCCGCTACCTGGAGCACTCTGCACACGTTCGCTAAGCACTACTGCCTGGCAGAAGATACCAACAAAGAATCTGCAGTTGGACAGGCAGTGCTCCACCACCTCTTTGCATAAGGTAGGACCAGCCTCCTTTCCCACCTTTCCCTGAGTATGTAACCTTTGTGTTGCTGTATGGTAAAGAATGAAAGGTTGTCAGATATATTTTTCTGCATCTATGCTTATATATATATATATATATATATTCAATGAAAAAAATGTGTTAAAGGGACGTTATGGTTCCAAGTAAAACTGAAAACCCCCTGAAATTTGCCAGTTATGGTAAGCTAAGCAACCATAACTCACGGCACCACCGTGCACTGCTAAGACTAACACCCAGGACATCAAAGATGACATCACAAATGTCATTGATGACATCACTGATGACATTATATGTGCATTTACCTTTCATGAAAAGTCTGTACAAGGGTTTCTTATTGTAATGTTAATAAAAAAAGTGTCAAGGATCATTGGAATAAATATCATGAGGTACGTAGTGCATTAAGTAATGCATTAATCCAAATAGCATTATATTATGACGTTTTATCCAATATGCTAAGGTACTCATGTAGTAACATAGGCATAGTGTGCAGAAGACATGATGGAGATGCAATATTAATAACCTTGCCATGTTAAATACTAAAATTATAAATGCTTTCTTATTAGAGTCTTGCATACTGTGAAACATTTAATAAGTACCTAATCAAACCCACTTACTACATTATTGCATTACTGCACACAAAACACAAACAGACAACAAAACATACAAATAGAGCATATACAGGGAAAGTGAATTACACAAAAAACAGCAGTATTACCCGACAATCTTCATAACCTAACTGATTATCTTCATGCACAGAAATGATTGCTCTGCTTCAAAGCTACTACTTCCCTGTGTATAACTATCACATATTGTGACTAGACCCTAAGGAAAGTAGTGTAAGTGCAATTTGTACAAATATGAGCATATCCAGGGAAAGTACAGTAATAAAAAAACAACAGAACTATAAGACAGTGTCGATAACCTTACTAATCATCTTCATACATAGAAAGTATTGCTGTCTTCCAAGTCTGTGTTTTCCCCTTTGTATATGTTTCATATGCTTTGAGTGGACCTTAAATGAATTACTGTAAGAACATATTTGAAGTGTAAGTCTACGAATATAGTACTTTGTACTATAGTATAGTGAATTTGTAGTTCCTGATTGTTACTGGCCTAGATATATCAGTAAAGGAAAAAAGAGTGAGCCAGACATGTGATGTCATCAGTGATGTCATCAATGACATTTGTGATGTCATCTTTGATGTCCTGGGTGTTAGTCTTAGCAGTGCACGGTGGTGGCGCGAGTTATGGTTGCTTAGCTTACCATAACTGCCGAATTTCAGGGGGTTTTCGGTTTTACTTGGAACCATAACGTCCCTTTAACTAAGTTCTTTCATTGAATTTCATAGGTTTTTATAAGTGCAACTTAACCATAATGTCTACGAACTTCTGACTTCATTGCAGACCTTCCAGAGAGTGCCACATGACCATATGCTGGCGCGCGGCATAATGACTTGTCTGAGAACCCGTACGCACCTCACGATAAGATCTGTGCTTCGCTGACAGTTCGGAACTGCATTTTCTACTGATCTAGGAACTTTCAACTTCAAAATTTCCCTTGCACAGCTCCAACATCTATTCCTACTCATCCATTAACAATCTAGTACACGGTACATACTTTTAGCAAAACTGCTATTTATCTTAAAATAGAATCAGCCAATGCCATCCCTCCTCCCCAAGAGACACCACCACTGTTGTAATCAAGGAGCATGAGAAACACTGCCCCTACCTTAGAAATAACACACACGCAAAATGTTCCCCTGTCCAGCTGCCCCTCCATGTTAGTGTTTGGTGCCTCTTCCCTCATTTCCCTCCCCACCTTTCATTCTAAGCTCTCCTGCCAAAAAAAATGCATCCAAAAACAAAATAAATGTTCCTTTAGGAACCACCTTTCACAGTTAAAAAAATAGAACTAAAAAAAAAGTATAGACTCCATCTACTTTATATTTCTCAGTAAAGTACATAGACTCAATAAGATTTTCCAACATTTCCATTTTGTGTTATGCTAATGGGAATATTGTGGTGTTCATCCTTCATTCCAGGGACTGGAACGGTGGATACTGGCCCAGCAGCCCAAGTTATCAGCCCAAGCAAAGCGAGGGTGGATAACGAGGTCTCTGGACCATTATCCCCCCATTCCAGCCCCTGAAATGGGGGGATGAAGGCCATTAGAAGCCTAGGTTCCCAAAGCAGGAACCCGGAGTACTAAAAAAAGAGGATTTTTCTTCCTACACCGGGGTGCCTGTGGCATCCTGGTGTAGGAAGGAAAATCCTTTTCCAAGATGGCCACCATGGAAAGGGAAGGCGAGGGTTCCATACAGGGCCCGTCTTCGCTTTCCATGGCAGCCTGCAGAAGGCAAAAAGAGAACCCTATGACCATATTACCACAAGCAAATTTTTCTTCCCTTTCAAATCTATCCTAATTTCGAATAACTTTACCACAAAGCCAGTCCCAGGTGGACATGGCCACTTTCATCCTATGTTTTTTCCCTTGTGGTCATGGCCAGTAGCCAGATTGTCCGGATCATGACCTTATTCCATGACCCAGACAATCTGGCCACTGCCCATGGCCACAGGCTACCCCTCAGTCACTAAAGGTATACTGCTATTTTTTGTAGCTACATTATGACACTGTCAAAAAATAAAACACTGGCACATTTCCAAAACCATGCTTGTAGGTCCTTGCCAATGCTCCTAACACAAGTTTGCTAGAAATCCACCCATGTTTTATTTTTTCAAAAGTGTCAAATGTATGCACATACAATCGTCATATATCCTAGCCCCCACTTGACAAAATCCATTCAGACTTTACGAAAACATTTATATCTAGATCTATAATCTTTTTGCAAACCTTTGTGTAGATTTGTCAAATAGCACCACATTTACAAGCTTTTACAATATTTTGGGCTCCCCCCTCTAATTTTGCTCCCTCTTGACAGAATCCCACCAAACTTCGCAAAAACTTTTATATCTAGATCTATTATCAGTTTGCCAAATGAAGTGTAGATTCGTCAAATGGCACCTCATTTATAAGCCTTTACATTATTTTGGCACCTCCCTCTAATTTTGCCCCCTCTTGACAAAATCCCACCAAACTTCGCAAAAACATTTATATCTAGATCTTTTATCAGTTTGCCAAATTAAGTGTAGTTTCGTCAAATGGCATCTAATTTATAAGCCATTACATTATTTTGGGACCCTCCCTCTAATTTTGCCCCCTCATGACAGAATCCCAGCAAACTTTGTAAACTCATTAGGAATCAGGTGGTTGTGGCCAGGGCCTAGAGTCTTGGATGCATGGCCGTCGGCCGAAAGCCAAAGGCCTTACTTCCAAAACTCTAGGCCCTGGCCACCAATACTTCAGCATGTCACACCCATGGATACCCCCTTATTAATGCATATTGATTGCCTGGTTGTGGGGAGTGTGTGTACTCTTGGGTGCAAGGCTGAAGGCCATGCCCCCAACAACAAAGCTATAACCTCTTCACTTACAAGCCCACATGGGTTTCATGTAGTGCGGTGGTTGTGGTCAAGATGTGTACTTTTGGGTGCATGGTTGCAGGCTGTATGCCATACACCCAAGCATGCACCCAACAGGAAACTTGTAAACACTGCAGTTATAAGACACTTCACAACCATATATTGAAATGTATGGCCATATACCTACAATTTTAGGCCCTGCACACAAACAGTGCAGCATTATAGAGCTACAGAGACATCCCTAGTATTGAACATCAGTCAGGTGGCTGTGGGGAGAGTCTGCAGTCATGAGTTTATGGGCGCAGGCCATGCACCTGACAGCACAGTTATATGTAGTGTACTTACAAGGCACAATGGGTATGATATGGTGTGGTAGTGCATCACTGTGGTGGCTGTGGGGAGGGGCTGCAATCATGGGTGCATGGCCGAAGGCCATGCCCCCAAATGTACATTTGTTCGTAGTGTACTTATATGCCACAATGGATGTCATATGGTGTGGGGTAGTAGTGGCAAGGATGCAGAGTATTTGAACAAAGTAATAAGCACTGCAGTTGTAAGTAACTATGCATTTTAAATACTGTATACCCATACATTCATAATGCTATGGCCTCCAACTCACCTCTGTAGCCTGTGGCTACACACTACTGCACCATATCACAGCTATTTGTACACTTGTACTATGCAACATCATTAAGATGGTTGTGGGGAGGGTGTAGCATTTTGGGAGCATGGTCAAAGGCCATGCTCCCAAAACCAAGTTTGTACATAGTGCAATGACAAGGCACAATGGTTCCGATATGCTGTGGTGTTTCTAGCCAGGACCCAGACTCTTGATTGCATGCCCAAAGGCCATTCACCCAAGACTGAAGTCATAAGCAGTGGAGTTACAAGTGAATATGCGTTTGGTGTAATGCGCTTGTTGTGTGGACCCCCTAGTGTCTTGCCTGCATGGCTGCAGATGATGGTCCGAAAAGTCAATATATAAGTAGCTAATTTACAAGGACCATGGTTTTGATATGCAGCGATGGTTGTGGCTAGGACCTATACTCCTTGTACTTTGGTTGTAAGGCGTACATGGTAGATTACACACCGAAGATACAAGGGCCAGCCTACAGGCACTGCAGCATATTAATACCATAGATTAGACGTGTGCATGTGTAGAAAATGTTTGCCAATATGCTTACTGCTTGCTTTGTTCAGAATCCACATACAATTTTTAAATGGTTATGTACTTGGCGGAAGTATCCCTTTTTCCATTTCTGTGATAAAAGAAACAGGTATGTTAGTCTTTGCATTTTTTGAAAATTTACTACATTGCTTAATAGACAGTTTACATTTTTTTTTACCCTCATATTTAGTTTACAAACCAGTGTACTGTGGATTGCGCTCAGTTTCTGTGTTTGCTTTTCTAATCCTTGGTTCTGGGGAAAGAAAATCCTTGTCGATTAAAAAAACCTTCATTTACTATGGTACTAACTACTTCCTTGTTTCCTTTGAGTGTTTCCTTCATCTTTCCAATTAATGTTATGTTTGTTGCCTTCCTGACGATTTTGACCAACAGTTAGATACCTGTAGGCGTATTCTAACTGTGCATTTGTTCCTACAGCTTTGTGATATTCATTCATTTGTGTCATTGTTATATCATGTTTCCTTCATCTTTTCCATTAATGTTATGTTTGTTGCCTTCCTGCCGATTTTTAACAACAGTTAGATACCTGTAGGCGTATTCTACCTGGGCATTTGTTCCCAACGATCTGTGATATTAATTTCTTTGTGTCATTCTTACATCCTCTTGGGTAGTTAGATACCTGTCGGCGTATTCTAACTGTTTGTAGTCTTTCACATAATTTCTTTTATAAATCTTGAAGTACAAATTATTTCGTAAATTTTGGCTTTAAGAACATTAAATAGGCATTTGTAAGATTAGCTGGCAATCTCTGCTTTAGAATAATGGTGCTATCATTACATTCGACCCATCCACAATTCTTTTTAATGTATGCAGTGTAGTGACCTGCATTGGTTGTAGCTCCTGCATGGTAGATTATACCTACTGTTGTAAAGGTTTTCTTTCCAAGTGACACTTGACCATATGTGAATCCAGTCAGTTTGCAGTTGTTTTTGGCGCCTTCTGCATTATAACATAGAAGCATAAGTATTATGTAGCCACTATGTGATTATATCAGTAAGGTGGAGCGATTGTCTGAATTGCAAATAGTACATAATCTGCCATGGTTTGCATTTTGTACAAGTTGCTGAAATGGAATGCTCTCACAATTTGGTATGGAAACATACACAAATCGCTCATTTGGGATTTCTTCCTGTATCACTCTGCTACAGAGAGTGCATGTATGTTTCCACATGTACGAAATCTGCAAGATTTCATTTACAGGTATGATTTTGTTTTCCAATACTAATAGTATGTACATTAGAAATTCTTGTGGATCTTCTTGTGAGTTCATAGTGAATCTCACCATTCCAGCACAGTCGTCCAATTGTTGTCTTACTCCATGAACACTGCATGTGTTGTCAGGATTGCTTGTAGCATTTCTATGCAGCACTAACATTTACAAACACAATTGGTCTGTACTGTGGAGGTAAAAATTGTTAACAATTGGTGGCAATTGAAATAGAATATTCATTGCTACATTTGCATAGCAACTTACCCCACTTTCATTTGCAAATTTGAATGGTCCAGCAAGTTCTGTATCTGAGTGCATTTTTCAGAATATCTGTTGCTTCTTTGCCAACGTTCCTGGTTTACATTCCCTAAAAGGTTCTTCTATGTTTGAGGTAATTGATGAAACTTTAGCTTCTTTTCTTTTCTTTCCGGAATTTGCTGTTGGATTCTGTTGCATTTCTGTTTCATTCAGTTTTCTTTTACCACGTTTTACTTTATCTGGAACATGGTATTGTTTCAGATGAGGGGTGTACAGTGAACGCAATCTATTGTATTCTAGAATGCAAGGAATATCAGCTTTGACTTTACTTGCATCAAAGTTCATTAGCAATAGACCGTCAAGTTTACGTAAGCGTGATAATGCTACGTAGCTCATGCCTTCCTTAAAGACTGTGTTTCCTTTATCTATCAATGCTTTGTCTAGGGTAAGACCTTGGGATTTATGAATGGTAACTGCATATGCAAGAGTTAGAGAAAATTGCTCTCTACGTACATACATGTCTTTGAAGAGAAGGAATTGAGCAATTGAGCGCCCTATCCTTTTCACTTGTGAAACTTTATCAAAGCGAATATTGACAAACTGAATGTTGCTATCACGTGGGTATGATTGAAAGCCAACAACTGTGCCAAGTGCTCCATTAACTAGCCCTTGCTCTACGTCAAGGTTACGTTTAAGCATTAATCTACAATTTAAGGATAATTTCAATATTTTTTCCACCCCAGCTTTTATGGAGATTGAATTTTCTAAACTATTTAGTCTTGCTGTGGCTTGTTCACACATGGGTACTGTCATACCATGTACGTCTAGTTTGTCTGTAGCGCTAATTTCCAGTATTGGTTGCATTTCTTTACTTAACATTGTTTCATTGAATTTGAAACAGCTTGCAAGAGTTGGCATTAAGGCCATACAATTGACATTTTTGTGTGCTATTTGTTCTATAACATCAGTTGCACATGCATTGTCGCCATAAAGTGCATGTATGTGCCGGTTTTTCAATACAACTTGTGCTTCTTGCGATAATACACCAACTCTAATACTTTTTAAGATGTTGGCATAAGTGAGATCTGCAGATTGCTGCATGTTCCCAGTTAATTCTCTATATTGGAAATGTTGCCAGAGGTTAACATTACCTATGCTACCAACAGATTTCCGGCAGAGTTTGTGGCCTAAGGTTTTAAAAATCGGTTCACCTTTCACTGGTGTCAATTGTAGAAGATCTCCGAAAACGATGAAGTGTTTCCCTGCAAAGAGTTCTTCATTGTTACTTTTAAGTACTTCTTGCAATCTGAGATTAATCAAAGCCAACATTAGGTTGGAGACCATGCTCACTTCATCTATTTGTAGCATTTTCATTTGTTTCAATACTCTGCGTAATTCCATTGCAGCTTCTGCAGAAAGTTTGTGGTAGTCTAATTTATTTTGATGCTCTACTGGAAGCAGTAGTAATCGGTGTAAAGTGACACCGCCTTTGTGGTAGGCAGCTAGACCTGTGGGGGCCGTTACCACAGCTGACAGTTTGTTGTTTGTCAATTGTTGAAGGAACTTGCTGATGGTCTACCTTCACCACTGACGTACAGCAGTATAGGTTTGTAATTTTGGCAGGTACATTCTTTATTTTCGTGTTGTACACCATGTACAATTTGTTTTGTTACGTCTTAAAAAATGGTGCGCTGATCGTTGTTAAGTTTTGCTTGTTGTACAGTTAAGTCTTCTGTATCTTCTTGATACTGATACACAGTGTTTTCTTCTTCTGCCATAGCTACTTCAGCCTCATTTGCTATTAGTGGTTGTCCTAGTGGTTCTTGACTTCCTGTTACAGATAGTTGACTACTGTTGGAAGAGTCCTTATCTAGTTGGGCCTGAAGTTCTTACTGTTGCTGCTCATTGTGAAACATTGTTTTGTACTGCGTAAAGTTCACATCGGTGATAGCGCTTTCATTTGCTTTGAAAGCATCTTCATAGCAGTCATAGTTATCTAGTATGCCTTCCTCTTTTCTCCATGGCTTGAAAAGTTGTAACAGAGACATGTAATATAGTTCTTTCTGTTAAGGACTTTTTAATGACAATTTTACATGATTAATTAAGCTTCGTTTGGTTAGTTTCACTAAGGTCCCTTCACAATCGGTCACTCTATATCTACGTTTACTTTCATCGGGTTTTACATTATTTTTGTATGCAAAGTTTTGAGCTATGTGGTATAGACACATGCTTTCCAGAGTGCTACTCCTGTTTGGATAGTATGTGTCCAGTAAATTGTTTTTCAGAATGTCTTGGCTGTTGGGATCATTTCTGGCAATTGTTTCTATGTCCTCATATGATTTTAGCACTCTTTTTCTAGATTTTGCAGGACCAAGACTGAGCCATACTATGTTGTCTAATTTTCCATACAAAGCAGTATCGGTTAAACGATCTGCTGCTTCATAGGCGCCACATTCTCTATGAGAGAACATTTTTATGCCTAGGCTGTACAATTTCTGTGATAATGTTTTGTCTGATGCTAGGTCATCCCAGAGGTCTTGAAGCTCTGTTTTGTCTGCTTTTGTTAAGTAGGCTGTAACATATCGTGCAACAGCAGTGGAATTGTCTGCAATGTACTGCACATCTATGTTTGCATTCCATAAAAGGGCAATGATTGCATTGTAATCATTGATATATTTTGATTCTTCCCTTCTTTTTATGTAATACGTGTTCTTAGGTGATTTACCTTTAACACTATGTCGAACTGAAGACATGAAGTTGTTTACTTCACCTGTTTCTGTAACTGGTCTAGGGAAACCAAAGCGGCATTTGGTGTAGTATTTACCTTTGTTTTTGTATTTGCAGCAACAATATTTGCCACATTTGTGTCTTTGAAATTTTAAAATCTGCCCATGCAGCTCACTATGTGTCTTCTGAGAAGGGATTTCACAAGTGACATATTTTTGTATAAACTTCAAAACAGTGCTGTCACTGTCATGACCAAATTTCAGTGCACCATTGATCCATAACAGCATGTGAATATGTGGTCTCCTCTCGCTTGATATTCTTTTCTCCAAAAGAAGTGCTGCACTTCTCCAAGGGGAGGAACAGTTTTATTGCAAATAAAGTGTAACATGGCAATGAAACGATGATGGACATATCTTGACACATTAACTGGATCTAGAGAGCAAAGTTGTCCAGGTGTTAATATATCTATGTTGTTTTTGTTGCTGTTTGCTATGCGTAGGGACTCATGTAAATCTTCCCATGCATATTCGGCGCAACTTAGCGTAACAAACCAAGTCGGTGGTCCTAGGTTTCTGATCATACAACGCACATCTCCGTGCCATCGGAACCAGCATTCCTTTGTACCACGCATGTTTGCAAACAAATGTGTTATACTTGATTGTAAAACCACTTCTTTTTCCTGTACTTTTTGTATTAACTGCGTAGCTGACATATTTTGAAAGTGGGTACCAGATTTAAGAATGTGTGCAACTCCCTAACACAGTGCTGCTAATTCACTTTCATACAGTAGGTGGAATATGTATTGTCTAAATCTGGGATCTTGTGAATACATTCGTAATGAACGGTATTCTGATGCCCCAATCTGAGTGGGTCTATCATCGTATCTTCCACCTTTGCCAGTAGGAAATAGCAGTGGAAAAGCACATGCTTCTATACTTTTTTACCATATACTCATTGGTGACCCTTTGGTTTGTCGCATTTGGTAAGTTTCTAGTGCATCATATATGCTTTCATTGGAATGCAATGGATGAATTGTGTAATGGTCCAAAAGAGTGGATACTGTAGCAGGATCCAAAAGTTTGAATTGTCCAGTTTCTGATGGCTCTTGAATTATTTCAGTTGTTTCCCTTAACCTTTCATCAATATTTATTTCCTTGTAATACTCATTATTGTCTTTTAGATATTGCAATGCTTGTCTAACTTTGTGTAAATCCACTAATTGTTGCCAAATTTTTTTGTCCTTTGTTGGTACTCCATTTACCAAGACTATCAAAGAATGCCCTATAGATTGTTACACTCCTAGTGTATGTACATTTTCCGTTAGATCTAATGGCAAATAAACTACTTTGCCAAAAAAGCCTTTCAACAATTCAGAGGAAGGTAATTTTGCTGTTTTTGGATGAAGGCGTATAATAGCTTGAAATGGGTGAACTGTTTGAATTATTATCTCTCATACAAATTGAGCTGCTGCAGGATTTTTGGTAATGGAAACAATTCCAAATTATTTGTAATAGCATGTGAAGGAGTGTGGTTGTTGTCTAATTTTGTAGTACAGTACCTGCAACATATTAGGCATTCAGTTAGTTCATATTTGTTTTCTGCTAAAAGGTAGAAAGCTAATTCAAACCATTTAGAATCTTTATTGTCTTCTATTTTGTATGCTATGTCCACATTTTTGTGTTCCTTTTGTAAAACGTTCTGCGGCAACACACACACACACATGGTTTGGTACTTCAGCCGATGACCTTTTAAATTTTATCATTTATTTTCTGTATGTGTGTAATAGAAGGTTGCTATGTGCAGAATTGTTGCTACTATGTTCTAAAACTGTTGCATTTTGTAAGTGGCTCTCACTTCCAAAATACTTTCTCTGAATACGGTCAATTTCTTCTTGTAAGTATTTGGGTGTACCATGCAGAAGACCATGCAAAAGAGTGGTATTTAAGTTGCCTAATTCTGAAGCTGGACTTTTTGCATTGTATATTGTATACACTAGATTTCTTACATTGGAATGATTTATTGATATCCTTTTGATATCATGGAAGGTGCTTTTGCAAATAGGCCCAGAAATGCAGGCTAATGAATGTCCTTTTAGTCCTGTGTATTTCCGCACTGGACAAATATCCATATTTTGCAGCACTTTCATTTTACTTTTCTCTTTACCTTTTACATATTGATTAAGGAACTGACGTAAAGATTTGAACGCTTTGTTAGGAATGGTACACATTGATGTGCATGGCCATTTGTATACTGCACGGTGTGGTTCTGCTCAATCGAGAAGTAATTCTGAGTTTTCAGGGAATACATTTGTAAGCAGTGTTTCTTTTTCCATGATGCTAGTATTGATTTTCTCATACCTTCGTCCACTGCTATGGATGGCAATTGTGTTTGTTTGATTTTGTTTGTATGCTTCTTCATTAAAATATGGTTCTGTGGTTGCTGTGTGACTCCATTCACCACCACAAACATGTAAGAAATATTTTTTGTCCACATTCCATTTATTGCTCAGTTTCTTTTGTAGTTTAGTACTTAGTTTTGTTAGTGCTTTCATCCTATTTAACACTAATATAAACAACTTCCTTTTGAGAAGGATTGTACTGTCCACGAGACCTTGTAGGATTAACTTTCTAAGGTAGGTTTTAAGGGTTGAGGATGATTTTGGTCCTCTTCTTAGTAGATTCTGAAGGACTCTGAGATGAAACATTTTTGATAAAATACTTTTTTTACTATGCGTTCTTGTTACACTATCAGGATTATTACGAGCATTGTTAGCTGTACTGGTAGTCGTTTATTTTACAACATTTTTGTGTTTTGTGACACATTTTGATGGAGGAGGTAAAGTTCCAGTAGTTGAGACTACCTTTATTTTGCTAACCAACTGCATTAGCTGGTTTGTTCCAACATTCTTTATAAACTCTACAACAGGTGGATGCTTACATTGGGCACTTTTATTTTTATTTGCTCTACTTTTGCGTTCCTTTCTACGGAGTTGCTTTTTGGTAGGCATTCTTTGATGTCTGTTGAAAAAAAAGGTATACTTTGGTCTGTTGTCCAATGTCTGTGTGCTGTGTGCATGTGTGCATCAGTCTGATGGGGAAGGTCTTTGTCATGGTGTGTCGATGTGCATTGGACTCTTGCAATGATTTGGTAAGGCTACTTTATTGTTTCTATACTACTACACTGTACTTCAGATGAGAGTACAAAGTGGCCTACTTGTGACGAAAACCATTATTAATGAACGTAATGCCATAAACTTGCAACAGCAACTTCTTTTCTAAATCTAACCTTCTAAGGATTACGTATGTTATTTGAGTTCCAAACAAACAGGGATTTGTGAGCCATTCTGCCTGTTATTCTTTGTTCAATAAATGGATATTTGTAGGTAGAATGGTTTAGAAATCAATGTTTGCTTTGGCGCCCAAAATGAACAAATAACCCACACAGCCTCTTTGAGGAGTAGTTACAATATAAAGGTAATACTGTACTTTTTTTCACAAAGTAACCAGGTTTCTTCGGGTATGTCGTCTGCAGTGTAGATTCTGTTGATTCTCAGGAGAGTAGTCTTCACTGCGGTGCAAAAAAACAAAATCAATTACTTAGTGTGTTTACAGCAGTGATGATACTGCACACATTAATTGTGCTTCTTTCGTCACAGCATTCTACTTTCATATTTGAACCCAGTGCATGTGTGCATTTCACTTCACTCTGTGCAGTCTTTCCATGGTCTTTGGAATATGGTACTTGAAAGTCCTTCAAAATTGCTAACAATTTTAAGTTTAAGGAAATGCCTTGTTTTTTACACGGTGTACTATGTATGGGAGAGAGGTTTGTAAGCGATAGGGCACAGTAGTAGATGGGGAAACATTTTCTACTTGCAAATTAAAAGCACAATGCCGAAAAATCGGGAGACCCTCAGAGGGAGATGTCACCACAGCAATCGGGAGTGCTTACTTTTCTCATACGATTACATTGCAAGTAGCATTACTGTAGCCCGTACACAGTACACAACTCCGACATTTTCATATACAAAATTGAGTTCCGCCCTAAATAGGCATGCTTGCGACGTATGTATAGGTTATGCGGAAAACAGTAAGCAGTCGTGCGTTTGTCAATGATAAATCGGACATCTTGCACTTAAAAGGGGGAACGTTGGTATGTATTGCCTATGCACATTTAGCGCCATTAATTTGTCTAAATTAAATCATAAGGGTTGCACATGTTCTCTAATTACAATATACATACCTGTATTCTATACTCATGCATGTGCGCATGCATGGAGCTGTACGTAGAAATTCGTAATACTTGCACAGTAGCTTATGAAGTAGGTGCTTTGCAATGTTATGCGACTTCCATTCACAATCATCGACAGTAATTTTGAAGTGCGCAATGTTGATGACGGAGTTAGAATTAGCGATTATCAATGTGATTGGTGGATGGTTGTGTGACTGCATAGTTGTGTCCAATGAGGGACTCAACTTGCTACCGCTGTGGAAAGGGTGGAAGGACTGGGTAAGAGTTACGTGCCGCACGTAAGCAACACTTGTCCGCAGGTAGGGCGTGTCACATACGGGTTTCTACAGCAAATCCTTCATGGAAAGGGGACTGTAGGCATCAGCCAATCAGATGTTCACATTACTCTTTTGTGTGGAAAGACGGTGCGTACAGTGAAGATGGCAGAGGTGCAGAGGGTCAGGGTTTTGGTCATTGAAGACATTTTTGTGCATGGATTACAACACTATGCCGAGAGTAGGCATGTGGCACGCCATTTCGATGTGAGAGGAGTAGAGGTGGTGTGGAGCGCTGACACTGATGGCAATGCTGCAGCAATTCTGCAAGTTTGCAGAGACATGCGTACAATGACCACTCCTTGTGTGGTAATTCTGCTCTACAGTGCTTCCCATTTGGGATACGTGAGTTCACGTACTTTGTTGGCCGATTTGGCACAGTTGGTTGAAGCACTCATGACCATTTTCCCAACAACGAAAGTAATTATTAATGCTTTGCTGCCTAGAATAAAACGCGACAACAATTCTGTTTTCTGTCCAGACCAAAGTATTGGGAGATGTATCATCAATTGCGACATGCGTGCATTCATGATATGAACTGGTATGTTTTTCTGCAGCCAGGATAACATTGCTTCAAGCAATGCAGATTATTTCAAAGCAGATGGTGTTGTGCTATCTTCTCTGGGAAATGCAATGTTCTTTTGGAATGTAAGACTTGCTTTAGAGAAGGTTCTGTAATGGTTGTAGGAGTAAAGCAAGGACAAAAAATACCAAAAAATAAATAAAATAACAGATGTCTGTATGGTATCTGGCCAAAAATAAAAAGAAACGGCTCTTTTCAGAGCCTATCTTAAAGGGGAAAAAGGGGAATGAGACTTTAATGTACCGTTGTCGCGCTCTGATTCTATACATGTCCGCGAACATGGCGGTACTTCGCAGCCAGCGCGTATCACCAACGGGGATTCAGGGGTGGAGACGCATGCAAATGAGAATGATCAGAGCTAGGGATTGGTCCATAAAGTTCAGTAGGTGTGTTCTGAACTGCGCACTTTAGTAAGACCGTCTTCTCCCTGACAGGACACCACACAGCCATGGCTTTCCATGCTCGAAAACAGATTATCTGGATTTTGGGAGACTCATGGATACATTGGTTGAAGGTGCATGCAGAAAGCTGCAGTTTATCTGCAGATCTCGGATTTCCTCATGTGGAGGTGCACTGGCATGGCGTCCGTGGTATGAGGTGGCTGGACTTGGTACCTCTCTATGTTACTTCACTAACAGAGCGTCCTCCAGATATACTTATCATTCACTGCGGAGGAACAGTTTGGGCCATGTCTCTGGAATTTCTTTGCAAATTTGCAATGAAGCAAGGACTTGCGAAGCTCATGGACATGTTTCCAAATTGTCACATACTTTTTTCCCGTATTGCACAAATGCAAATATGGCTGCGTTCTTCTGCTTTTGGTCCACAAATGGAGAAAGCGAGACGCAATGTGAATAAGGCTGTTTGTGCCTTTTTAAGAGATGTTGGCATGTCCTCCTTCCACAATGAAAACATTTTGTTTTGCAGCTCTTTCATTTTCCGCAGAGATGGAGTCCACCTCACATATGCTGGCAATCAGATTTTTCTTCGCAATGTACAAAATGCATTGCAACCTCTTTTGAATTCACAATAACCTATCTGACAATCTGTTTTCTCCAATCCACAGTTTTTGACCTACACAACACACCACCGAAAGGCTCTTTTCAGAGCCACCACTTACTCCCAGCGTCCACTTCATTGTGTTTGCTCTGCTTTCACCCTCCCTTTTTTCCCCTACGACTGTCTGCAAACTTTTCCACCACTCCGCGGGGTCTACTACCATCACTTCATAGTTCTACCTTTAAACTGAGAAAGGCGGCTCTGAAAAGAGCCTTTGCAGTAATTTTTGTTGTTTTCACGTTCATTGCTTCACAGCACAAGACACACTAGGAGAAGAGGCCAAAGGAGTGTAAGGAAGGGACACCAGCCACGGGGATAAGAAAGGGCAAGTGAACAGAGAAAGATATAGGGTGAGCTTTATTTAGGTAAGGAGCAGATCTTCTGGTGCTCTGCGACCGTAGCCTCAAAAGCACTTTGAAAACTCTCCCCCCTGCAGAGTACGGCGTCACAATAATTACACACTATTGTCACCTTTGAAAGGTAAGGGTCAACAGCATTGCAAATGGCTTGTGAGGCAGCTGGAGGGAGGTGCTCCCCCACAGGAGTGTCTCTTGTGGTGGGAGGATCGGACACGGAGGATGCTGTGGAGGAACTCAAGCGACTACGCTCTTCACATGGCACCACCTTGCGAATGTCCGCAGTGTGGAACGAAGTGAGGTGTCGCTTCATGGTTGTCATACCAAAGCTGTACGAACCAACTCGCCCGTGACTCAGCACCACCTCGCATTGGTTACACTTCACCAGGTTCGCACATGCTTTTGGTACATTCCCATAAACGGAAAACAACTGCCACACCCACGACTCCCGGCGAGTGCTCCTACTGCTGAGTGCCTCCACTTCATTCTGTTCCTCTTCTTCTTCCTCGCTCTCTACATCCTCACCCATATACCTCTCTGCAGGCTCTTGGGGAGGTGGTGGCGGGTTTTGGGGTGGTGCAGAGGCTAATGAACCAACAGCAGCCATGGAAGCCATACCGATTAGTTTCCTTTTGGTCACTACAGCAGTAAAGGCAGTACACCTCAATCTGCTATAGCTAAAAGGAGAATGAAGATGCGCTCGGGGGTATGGCCATTTGTAGGTGTGTAGGGGTGTGCCTCGTGACCGTCTTCATCACTGCAAAGCGGTACAAAAACTTTACACATCAAGTCCTCAGGTCAGCTATTGTCTGGGATATGTGAAATTATATTTTTACACTCTACAATACTTTGCCTTCTGTCTACAATTTCTTTTGGACTGTTGCGGAAGCACACAAACTGCGCAAATTAGTCCACACGCTCAGCGTGGGTGCGGTCACATGATGACGTTCTGAACACATCCGCGCCAGAAATGGGAGTCCGCTGGATAGCAAATGCAGAGTACCAAATGTGCGCGCAAGTGTCCTACAGACAGTGTTCAGGTTCTCAAACAATTTCAAAGTGCGACACAAGTGAGACGGTCAGCTAGGGACAGGCGCAATGTTCGCTATACTTTACGGTTGTACTGCGCATGTGCATACATGATATGTTCACTGTACGGACAGTTCCAGTGTCCTTAGGACAACTCCATTTTGTTTTCCTACAAACTTGCCGGCCACCGTGCCTGTTCTACGGACGGCACCATTTTGGCTGCGCCCGATAAGTACAGGTATACTGTCCTTCACACACTCCCATTTTGCTTATTTACAGCCATCCCACACATCTGGTGTGTTCTACGAACATGTTTCATCTCGTTTCCAATCGGTACAGCGAGGTATAATGTCCTTAGGACGCCCCTTTCTGTTTATGTACGCACAACTTCAACAGATGGTGCGGTCAAACTTCAAGTCCATCTTACTTGACATTAGTAAGGGTAGGTGTACTGCCTTTACAGCACCCACATTCCATTCCTTACAGATAGGTCGAACAGGCGCGCTGTTGGCGAACATTTTACTTTTTTTTAAAAAAACATTTTTTTGCTCACTCTCTTTCCCTACAACTACTGTACAAAAACATTCCAAACACAAACACACACACACACACTTCAGTCCAAAGAAATAGCAGGGGAAGCGGACACTGACACAAATATGGGGGAATTAGGATTCAACACGGGCTGGTTATGAGGAGAAGATTTGTGAGGGGAAGAAGGGATGGATATTTCGTCAAAACTTCTATTTTCATCTTCAAGGTTTGGGGATGGTTCACTAGGGAATGGAGAAGCGGGGCAGGTACAGGTGGGGCAATGGTAACAAACTTTTCCTCTCACACAGTCCTCCACAAACTCCCATAAACTTTTAAAATTCTCATTCAATATGTCCATTTTCTGCTCTCTTCTTTATCGTTTGTAGCCCTTTCTTCTTTTCTTTCCTGATCTATTAAAAAAAAATATACATATGTTAAATGCCTATAAAATACTGGTCATTATTTTGCATATGCCGAGCAATGTGTACCATTATTGTCGCTGTCTTCAGACATTTCCCCATGCATAAAATACTCCTCCTGCCTCTCCAAATCACTGGCCATTTCTGAGTTAAAAGAACAAAAAGAAATTATTCTTCTGCACCACATACCAAAAAATACACACACACACACAAAAAAATGGCCTCCACTCACGCTTTTGATGTAATGTCCCTTCTTCCTACTGCGTCCGTCCACTGTCGTTCCAGGCTGCTGACTTTCTGTGAAGTGATTATGATGGAGGCATTCTTTTTTTTTTTTGTACCATCCATTTCATTCTACATGCTTATTAAATGTGTCCTTTCACATCTTCAGGTTTCCATATGTACTTACTACTACTTACAATATCTTTATGTCCTTCTTCTATGTTGTACACTTTTTGTGTAAAACAATAGTACATTTTCAGATATCCCCGCCTCTTTGGGTAATGTTGATCCTGTCCACCCCCGTCCACAAACAGGCGCTCAGTCCGTCCCTTTCTATTATCAATAGGGAGAAGGTTCTGTATGTTCTATATGTTCTGTATGCTTAGGCTACCATAACTGTCGAATTTCAGGGGTTTTTCGGTTTTAATTTGAACCAGAAACGGGAGGTTGAAATTATTTTTTTAGTGAACTGCACAGGTTTTTGGTAGGACAACTTAGCCATAACGTCCCCTCAACAAAGTTTTTTTGTAGTGAATTTTACAGGTTTTTGGAAGGGCAACTTAACCGTAACGTTGCTCAACAACGTTTTTCTTGTAGTGATATATATATATATATTCAATGAAAAAACTTTGTTAAAGGGACGTTATGGTTAAGTTGCACTAATAAAAACCTATGAAATTCAATGAAAAACTTTGTTAAAGGGACGTTATGGTTAAGTTCGACTAATAAAAACCTATGAAATTCTAAGAAAAAACTTTGTTAAACGGAGGTTATGGTTCCAAGTAAAACTGAAAAACCCCTGAAACTCGCCAGTTATGGTAAGCTAAGCAACCATAACTTGCGCCACCACTGTGCACTGCTAAGACTAACACCCAGGACATCAAAGATGACATCACAAATGCCATTGATGACATCACTGATGACATCACATATCTGGGCCACTTGTTTTTGTTCCCTGACATATATAGGCCAGGTGGTTTTGTTCACTGACAGTCAGAATAATAACATTTAAAAAGGTGCTACATATCTAAATGTTAACCTTGTCATATGTTCTTTAAGTACTTTCCTTAGGGTTTGTCTCAGCTCATTGTGCACATACATGGGGAAATGAGCAGGCCTCAAACACACAATTTATTTGTATACATGAAGATGAACTTTAATGTCATTAACATTTTCTGAGGATGCAGTTTCTTTCTTCCTTACTTTAGTTTCCCTTTATGTGCGTCTGATTTGTATGCATTGTGGTGCTTCATATGTATTGTTTATACCAGCACAAGTGCTGTAAGTCTTGAATTGTTGGCCAGTTATTACATATTTAACATTGCTCAAAACTCTGATAAGGGAGCATTCATTATTGCACTTTCCAAAATTACAATATTATAAATAGTGTACTCCTATGGTGCATGCTGCAGTCATTGCCTATGTTTATATATGATTAGGTTTCTGTATTAACAACAACACTGCAATACAATGATATTAGATGAGCACATTCTTTAATAGATTAAATAGTTCATGATAGGTCTCCCGATCACTCCTGACATCTTGTTATCAACAGTATGAACACAACTCCTTGTAGAGACTTTTCATCAAAATGTATTTCATGTGTGATATCATCAGTGATGTCATCAATGACATTTGTGATGTCATCTTTGATGTCCTGGGTGTTCGTTTTAGCAGTACACAGTGGTGGCGCGAGTTATCGTTGCTTAGCTTATCATAACTGGCGAATTTCAGGGGTTTTTCAGTTTTACTTGGAACCATAACGTCCGTTCAACAAAGTTTTTTCTTTGAATTTCATAGGTTTTTATTAGTCCAACTTAACCATAACGTCCCTTTAACAATGTTTTTGTCCGGATCATGACCTTATTCCATGACCTGGACAATCTGTCCACTGCCCATAGCCACAGGCTACTCCTCAGTCACTAAAGGTATACCGCTATTTTTTGTAGCTACATTATGACACTTGTCAAATAATAAAACACTGGCACATTTGCAAAACCATGCTTGTAGGTCCTTGCCAATGCTCCTTACGCAAGTTTGCTGGAAATCCACCCATGTTTTATTTTTTCAAAAGTGTCAAATGTATGCACATACAATCGCCATATAACCTAGCCCCCACTTGACAAAATCCATTCAGACTTTACGAAAACATCTAAATCTAGATCTATAATCTTTTTGCAAACCTTTGTGTAGATTTGTCAAATGGCACCACATTTTATAAGCCTTTACAATATTTTGGGACCCCCACTCTAATGTTGCTCCCTCTCGACACAATCCCACCAAACTTCACAAAAACATGTATATCTTGATCTATTATCAGTTTCCCAAATTAAGTGAGGATTCGTCAAATGGCACCTCATTTATAAGCCTTTACATTATTTTGGGACCCCCCTCTAATTATGCTCCCTCCTGACAGAATCTCACCAAACTTTGCATACCCACTCAGAATCAGCCCAGGAATATACATGCAAAATGTCATGCAGTTCTATTAAATGGCGCCAAAGTTATAAGCCATCCAAGAACTGCATTTCACCAACCCTGTAATGCTAAGGTGTTCGCGAACCTTCACAGGACTGTTTGTGAACATCCAAACTGTTCGCGGACATTCGTGGCAAAAAACACCCTTTTTTTGCTTCTTGGAGCCATATCCCATCCCATCCTCATCACCCCTCATCTCCCCAGAGATTATTTGATAAGATTGACAAGTGGAATGCTGTGTTTTTCCATATGTTTTTACCGCGATGTCCGCGGACATCGGCTGCTGTCCGCGAATCCTAGATGGCGGGAGTTTCCAAAAACCTGACGCACTTGCAGCTCCTCACCATCCAATCAGCGAACATGTTGCATGTACACGGACATGACGCAAGCCGATTAGCCAATCAGGACACTGTCCGTGGACTGAACAGGGAAGTGTGTCCACGGACCGGACATAGATATCACTCATTTTTTGTGACCTACTTTTTGGTCATTTAAAAAAGAAAATACTGGACGGATTTTCACCAAATTAACAAAAGCACGCTTTCAAGACCAAGCTGCTGCTCCTGCCACACATTTGGTGAATATTCATCCAGCGGTTTGGGCTGTAGGCTTGAGCAAAGTTTTTTCCCCATTCAGTCTATGGGAAGAAAAGATATTTTGGGACCCCCCCTATAACTTTGCCCCCCCTGGACCAAACCTCACCAAACTTTGCAAAAAAAATCAGAGTGGGCCATATACTTTTGTGCAAAGTTTGGTGAGGATTCGTCCAGGGAAAGTGAAGTTATAAGCTGCCCAAAAAGTGCTCTTCCTATGGAAACAGCAACTGCCACTGAATCTATGAAAGATCCAATACTGGAAAAGTCTTAGTTACTTACCTGTAACTGTACTTCTCCAGCATTGGTATCTTTCATAGATTCACATGCGCCTACCCGCCTCTCCTGAGAGGCTGCTCCTGCGCTCAGCACCCATCATACTGTAGTTCCTATGGTTCAAAATCTGAATATGGCTGCCTGGGGCAGAGCTTAGGCCCTGCCACCTCATTGGTTGGGGCCATAAAGGACCAAAGTGAGGAGAGGGACTACACAATGGAATGGCTCATAGGCCATAATGGGGTATTTGCATGCATTCTATATGTAGATATGCATGTATATTAAACATTTTTATAATTATTTTAATCACTGAGGATTCCCAGTCTGACGACGGGGAATATTCAAGCATCTGAATCTATGAAAGATACCAATGCTGGAGAAATACAGTTACAGGTAAGTAACTAAGACTTACCCCTGATAACATTATTTCGACTGGTTGTTCCACCCATGTATTCCTTATCACCCCTCCCATCCTACACTGCAGTTGAATTTCTGTGCATTACACCTTGCATTCCTTCTGCGTCTAATACTGTCTGGGTCACGCTAATAGTGGTTATCCTGTGGGTTGAAGACGAAAAAACTGAACTGAAGTAATCGGTGAAGTGCGTGCTATTTATACCTTCAATGGCATCAACCTCGAGACGGAGGCCCTCAAGGGAAACTGAGTCGACCACGATGACGCACAGGGCCCTCTGCCAAAAAAGAAATACCGGGGCAGCTGACGCTGGAAGGGAAGCTATCTAAAGATGAGGAATACGTGGAGGAACATCCATTCGAAGGAAGGTTACCACGGGTAAGCAACTACTTCCTCTCTCACACCATCTTTCTCTCTCCTTCGTACCTTCTTTAACACTCTCACAGCTTTGCTCAAACCTTAGCTCTTCCGCTTGCACCCCAGCTCTCACTGTCACTCACAGTCTCACTCTCACATTGCTCATGGTCACATCCTATATCCCACTCTCGCTTGCACCCTACAGCTCCTTTTTGCACACATGGTTGCTCTCGGAGACACACTCTTCCCATGAGAGTCTTACAGGCTATTTAATATTTTTTATCATAACCAACTGCATTTTTATATTTTTTGGTAAATTAAGAATAAGTTCAATGTTTGTAACAGACGGACATCTGTCTGTCAGTCAGAGGTCTCACTCCAGTTCAATGGCACATTTCCACAGGTCACAATATCGATTTGCACAAAGTAAAAGTCCTACTTGTTTGCTTTGTCAATGGGAGAACCTTATTTATTATACTACATGGAACCCTAATTCATCACTTTGTCCATTCAACTCCTAGTTCCATGTTACCTATGATGCTAGACATCTTCTGGGTGCTGTGATTAATCCAAGGGAGTCATCACTGATTCCCCAGTGGTAACCTTCTCCCGTGTGGCCAGGGGACATCAGCCGCTACCTGATCCTGACCATGCTGGCGGCTACATGAGGGAGGTTCACATGGGAGGAGACTACCACCGGCGAGATGTCATGGCTTCATTGGATGAGGCATGGCATCCCCATTTGCCCATGAAGATGACCTCTTTATATCCAACACCCTCATAGCCTATTGCCTTACATCTACACCCCGTGTTAGGGAAACTAGAGAAACCCTTTTTCCAAAGCTCTGAAGATCAAGCTTACAAACCTGGTCTAAAATGTGGAACAATCTTTTCCGGGTCTAATTATTCACCATATAGAACTGATGTGTAATTTAGAACTGTTTGGAAGTGATCTTAGAAGTAGTCAACGTCACATGACAACAACTGACTCCTTTCCCCACAATCACCCAAATACTGGGACGAGGAAGGGGGAAAGCACAATGCAGAATGAAAGGAGCCTCAGCTCAATGAGCATTTTAGTTGTTTTCAAAGTGTACCTGTATGCAGGAGATTTAAAGACCGGAGACCAAATCATAGAGGCTGCTGCTGTTGGAAAGAAGATATGTCATTTGCTCGCAAAGCTTGTGAAGCCTGGAAGCATAGGCTGGTGTGGCAGAGCTGAACGGCTCACCAGCAGGGAAGAAGAAAAGTGCTGCAGGTTGCGCCGCAGACACGCCAGGAGGCATTGGAAAACTCCTGGGTGTGTGGCAACTACAGAAGGCAGCGTTTTACCTACCGGGACCTGGATCAAGACAGGTGTGCTGCGGGAAGCCTGCGGGAGACACGGCAGCAAAACGAGAGCAGTCCACAGAGGAAAGCAGGTGGTACACATTTGCCGCTTGAGCGTGAACGGGCCAGGAATGCCGTCAAGCGTCGATGAGTCAATCAACACTGTGGGGACCCCAGGGCATTTCGGCACCATGCCAAATACAAACTGTAATAATTAAAGCCACAGAAGGAGAGAAACTAAAGAGACTGAATGAGAAAAAAGAAAGAATATTGCAAATAAGGCCCCTCACAGGATATGTTTGAATGGAATACAAATATGTGGCGAATCCAATACAAATGATGTATCAAGGAGATATGCTATATCAAAGAGGGTATGTACAACTGTGGAAGTAAAAAAGGAACAGCGTGAAATGATAAGACGTCCTGGCAGCAGAGTAAACCAGGCAATTACAATTGTGTGTGAATACAAGAAGTCCTTGCAGGAGAGTATACCAGGCAATGATCAGTGTGAATACAAACAGTCCTGGCAGGAGAGTATTCCAGGCAAACACAAGTGAATGAGAAGTCCTGGCAGGGAACTATACCAAGCAGTCAATATAGAACTGTGTTTTCCAGACAAAAGGAACTTTTTGAAAGAAGTGGAACTACACGGCTAAACAGCTTTGTAAACAACAGCACTGTTGATGGCCAAGAAAGACACAAAATGGTTTGACAAAGAATCATTTGTATGGAGAAGAATTCCAGGAGGAGTGAGCCACCCCCCCTGGAGCCAAGGCTTTTCACCCTTGGAGAACCTTTGTGTTAGAGCTGTTTATTCTTCCTTTACAAGCTCGTTTGCAATCACCTAGGGTTAAAGACATTTCCCTTTTCACCCTATAGTTTAGTTTATAGTCTGAGGGTCAGAATAGAACTTTTGGACACAAGGATGGTTTTGATTTTGACATCCTGACACAGATACTTGGTTTTTGGTTTTAGGTAGGGAAATTCCTCTTAGAGCAGGGTCAGAGAGGCCCTTTCCCAAACCTTTTGTTTTCAATAAATGTATTTAACCAAAAAAATGACTAACTTGTGTCCGAGGCTCATTCCTGGCTCCTCACAGTGCTGATTTGTAGAACATATTTACAAAGCATCCGCTGGAAATAAACTGATAGGATGCTAATACGTGTTTGCAAATTAACACATTAGCATGTTGCTTTAAGTCCTGATTCCAGCTGGCTGGCTATCTTCATGTGTTAAAGCGTGTGATAACGTGTAGATGCATTTCTGCTTTCTTGTATTTAACTGCAGCAGTGCACTAAATAAATAAAGAACTATAGGGTTTTCCTCACCATTTAATTACGCTGAACATTCAGCTACGACAAGTTCATTTGAGAGGCTCATTAAAACAGACACTGGGCCTCATTATAAGTTTGCAGGTCCGGTAACTATGGTACTGGTAAGCTTGCTGGTACCATAGTTACCAGACCAGCAAACTACGAGTTCTGCTCGCGGGTGCCTTTTCACCCGCTAGGTCGGACCTGGCAGGCGGAACGGCACCCACAACCAGAGAATGTCGGATGCACCAGCACCATTCTGAATAGTGCTGGTGCATCCGACCTCCCCATTCCCATTGAGTCCTATGGGGCTCAAATAGGAATGGGGAGTAGAGGTTTCCGGCCCTGGCAATGGGGAAATACAGGTTCCGCCAGGGTTGTATTGGCCCTGGGTTGTAGGTCAAAGGATCAACAACTAAAGGGTTGAATGGTCACAGGATCGACACCAAAGGATCTAATTTTTTATTTTATTTTTTACATTTTTGTTTGTTTTTTTGGGGGGGTCCCCCCCAACCCCTGTTTTTGTGGTAAAAACCACTTTTTTTCACTAAACGAAAACCCCAAAAAAATATAATAAAAAAAAATTTGATCCTTTGGTTTTCGATCCTTTGCTGTCGATCCTTTGACCATTCGACCCTTTGGATTCGATCCTTTGACCAGACACCTTGGCCCTGTATTTCCCCATTGCAAGGGGCTGGAAAAATTTGCAAGTTTGGCGATATCCTGCTGATTTTACCGGCAAGCCTACCACCAAACTTGTAATGAGGCCCACTGTTTTAATTGAGTAAGTGTCATTTACCTGGAAGCTGCAATTAACACCCTTCATGCTCTGGCAATATGATCATAATGTCTGAGTCCATCTGTCATAAGTTATTCCAAAGAGGTAGTGATGTCATTTTCTTATCACAGTTTTGAAGTGATGTCACAATTTCAATGTTATAATGAATTTCTGTACATGTTATGGGCTTTGCAGTCACCTCATATATTGCAAAACTATGATACGGGGTTAAACCATTTGATCTTTCTCTTTCCCCAAGCACCACAGGTGTGTACAATTGTTATAGGTTTGTACAAATGTTACTACAATTAAATAATCTCCCCTTTTAAAATGCATAGTTTGCTGAGACTACACACCATTTTGTCTCCCAAAATGTCCCGCATTCTTGAAAAGTGTTATTCACAGATCAAAGGTAAATGATCTGTTTCTTCTGTAAGCACCGATGCAATGTTAAAATATTCAAAAATATTAATAATGACCACAAATAGAAAATAATAAGAGAGAGAGAGAGAGAGAGAGAGAGAAAGACAGAGAAAAAATACACCACCTGTCAGTTGCCCAAGTGTAGAGCGCTCTATTTCCATACATATTTAATTAGTATAGTGTTGCTAAAATGGTAGCCCCCCAAAACATTGATCTTCCAATACCTGCTTTATGTTGTTCTGCAAGTAATCACAGATTGAGGTGTTAATAGATTAAGGCAGAAGAATGTTTTGAACTCCTTCACATAAGGAAAGACATATACAAAGTATCGCATTTCCCTTACAGGTATCCTGAATTAGCATTAAAAAACACAGACCAAAAAATTGGTTTGAGTGCAATTTGAGATGTCTCACATCTGTTGCCAAACACAGGCCTTTCACATTAAAAGGATTGCCACTAGAACACCAAAGTAGGTTTCACCCCAACAGTAAAGAAAATGACTCATATACTTGACTACATTTTGATCTCTTGGGGAAAGCCTTTGACAAAGAGCACAGGCTACGGAGGAAAGGGAACCCCAATTGTGTACCCTCTAAACTCTGGTGAGTACAGGCCTGGCAAAGCAAGAGGTGATACGTAAGTGGAACGCCACTATATTGAGTCAGCTTGAGGCTACATTTCCTCAAGTACCTCCACAGCAGAGACATAGATCACTAGCCTGCATCATGCCAGGAGGAGGCAGTCCACCAATCGAAAACTGTAATCCCTGGGTCTCAGTTTATAGATGGCTATGCTAGCAGTTAATAGTCACCCCACCAATCATAGCATCAACTACTAATCTGGGGGGAAATTATAAACACTCAAAGAGCACCCACATCTGTGAGCTTCATATTAGCCACAGCTGAGGGAAATTATCCAAGTTTTAAAGGGAAAATTATGCAATTTCTAAAATAAGAACCTCCGCAACTAGATGCCTCCAAGGGATTTGCTTTACTGTCCAATAAGCAATTAAAAACAACATCCAATTTGATGGCATAATATCAGCCACAACATAGTCCGTAGGCAGAGATCACTTGAGTAGTCATCCAGGAGAAGGAACCAGAAAAGAACTTAGAAGGGAATGAGTAGCATAATGGGGTAACATCCTGTGGGAAAAGTAATAGAGGCAGAACTACCCAACTCAGGGTAAAAGAGGAAGGTGGCACAGTGAAAGCTTTTAAAACATAGCTAAGGAAAATGATGGGGCTCCTGGCGCCAACCATGACAAAGCTACCTCTACAGAAGAATAAACTTCCAGTCCTAGGCAAGATGCCAGTTGGAACAGAATATCATGGGGTAGAGATAACAACAACGTTAGAACTACCAATAATATCAGTGACACAACCCAGTTTAGAGAACCACAAATGCACAAAGATGAAGACTATGACTGCCAGGAGGGCGGACATGGCCTTTAACGGCCCGCCAGCCTGAGCTAAGGCAGGCCCGAGCAAAGCTTGGTCCTCACCTTGGGCTGTGGTCCGGTAAAGGCCATATCCTCCTGACTGGCAGGGCATGAAACCCATTCGCACCCCAGGGTTCGTCCATGCTGCGAATGGCTTTACCCAATGTTTTATCCAGAGGTTCCTGCTGCTAGCGCAGCCGATCTCCCAATGAAAAATGAAAAAAAGAAAAAAGATGGCCAACTTTTCTATGGCAGCCAGACAGGAGGAGCTTCAGAACCGGAGCACAATTCTCTTGTCCCACAGGTAAGTGGAGGGGGTGGGGAGACAACATGGAGAGGCTCTCTGTTGCCTTCCCACAATGAAAAAAAGCCCAAAAAAAGCACCACCTGCGGAATGGCCTCTGGTGTCTCAGACAGCGCACAGGGATTGTGTATTCTTGCCCGCTGTTCCAGCCAACTGATTGGCTGATCTCACTTCGCTGGATGTGAATATACTTTCAGCCTGATTCATGGAATTATTTGTGTGAAAAACGCGGATTTGTGCGCCTGTCTGTCCGAAAATCCCTGTTTGAAGTATAGGGATTTTCGGGCAGAAAGGTGTGCAAATCTGCATTTTTCACGCAAATAATTCCATGAATCAGGCTATTTGTCTCACCCAAATTAAATCATGACATAGGACTCAGCATCCAAGGGAAACCTGTGAAGAAGGAAAGAGACAGAAAAAAACAGGCTGCATCCCCACAGAGAAAAAATGAAACTGCTCCAGACACAGAGGGTAATTCCAGTAACTAAAGAAACAAGGGGCTGGATTGAAGTCATTTTAGATTTTGGTTCAGACATTTCTATATTTGAGGAAAAGCACAATCGACATTTAATAGTCAAATCAGTACATAAGTAAAATTGCCTACTGCCAAGAGGACATGCACTTGAACACAATGAAGTTAATTTAGTTAAATGCAACCAAAATATGTTGACACACTTTTTTTTGCCTCAACTACTTGATAGTCCTTTGGTAGCTGAATCCTGGCCCCCGCTTTGGTAGAGAGATTCATAGTACAGAAATATTATTAAACCTCCCTTTTCAAAAAGAAGTTGAGAAACACTAAATAGATATTAAGAATTTCAGGCTGTTCTAGGAGCAGTTAAATTATTAAAAAATCATATAGGTCTTGACAATGAGGCATTCCAGTCAGAGGCAGAGGGCTATAACTGGTGTTATCGGCCCACACACAAGCTATGGGCCTCAGGCGAAGCAGAGAGCCCATAAAGACAGTAAGGGGCGATAACACAGGTTACAGCCCACTACCCAAGGGTTGTAATGACATTATAATATGGCTAACTCACAAAACAGTTTAAAAGCAGGTTAGAAGCCAAACAGTTGGAGAATGTGCTCAGAAACATGAAGCGAGCATTGCCGTGGTACAATGTTGGCTAAGGGAGACACCGATCTTTGAGGTGGAATGTTCAGAGAGAAACATAAAGCTATGTAACAGTGGTTGCAGCCCCCTGCTGTCCCATTGCTTACAATGGCCACATCAACATTCCAATATTATAATGAATGTGAACCACGTAAAATACTAGTATACTCAATATCACGTCCTAAGAAATAACCCATCAAATCACAGACTATCCCTCCCATAAAAACAATAACAGACCAATTGGTGGACCAAAGAGGCACAATACAACAGGAAAGTACATGCAATACACCCATACATCTAGGGTGCATAAAAAGTGTACATCTAACACTACATTACAGAATACTTAATGAACAAATTCACACTAAAGCAGTTCAAAATCTACACAGTTCGGCTCTTTACATAGTGTGCCAAATCTGTGAATGTCCCCTAATGGGAGATCTTTCCCATGGGGCTAGGGTGGTGGGTCCACAGTACAATAGTTCCCCTGGTGGTGGTGCACCGTGGAAGGATCACATGGGAGAGGAAGCCCCTTCTGGGACTAGGGACGACCATTCCCAGAGAACGCATTATTCCACTTCTTTATTAGACCCTCCTTCCCCAACCCAAACTCTTAGTCAGTTTCAATGTCTTCTATTGTGAGGTCAACCAACCTGGAATGTTAGACCTGACTAGCAGCCCTGAAAATACCACCTCTTTCCCATATAACTCCAATACAAGTACTGTGAAGAATAAGAAGATGATCAGGAATGTGAAGATAATTCAAGAGAACCACAGTGGATGGTCTAGTGTCTCACTGCATTTGATTGGCCAAGGGAAATACAAAACAGTAGAAGGAAACAAACATGAAGATAGCCATCCTTCCAAGAGGAAACCCAGGGTACGCTGACCCGACGAACAGCTGACCGCAGCAGCAGACGCAGTGCACAGAGGCCAACGGGAGCGCAAAGGTAGTCCACAAATAAGGAGCTACTTTACTCGCTGCCCAAACAAACCTCTGGGTGTCCCCAGACCCGGCAATGTGCCGGAAAGCAAAGCTCCATCCAGAGAAGGGAGAAGGAACTGGCGGAGTGACCACCACCGAGAAGAGAAACCCGAATGCAAATTGACCACCAGGGATGCTGCCGACTGCAGAGAACGCCAACCACTGCCAGAGCCTCAGAGTGAAGCACTGCTGCTCGGAAGATGCAAACCACAGAAACAGGTACGTGGGCAGACTAAGATGTGCTGGAGGTCTGGGAGGAATCGGGGAGCAACTGCAAAACATGAGATAAGAGGTTTTGGGACTGCACCCATATGAGAGCAAGAGAATAAGAGGGACTGGGATCCTGTGAAGAAGCAGAGACAGTACTGAAGGAAGCATATGCTTGGCAGGGGAGTAAAGCACGCTATTGCGACAGCACATTGCAAGTCTGGGACCCGCACCCATATGAGAGCCAAACAATTAAAGAGTGTGGGACCCCAAGAGAAACAGAAACAGTCTACAAGGAAGGATATACGCTTGGCAGGAGAGTAAACCAAACTATTGAGACCACACCATTGGAAGTCTGGGACCTGCAGTCACATGAGAATTTGAGAATAAGAGAATCTGGTACTCTGAAAACAAAAGAGACGGAGCAGAAGAAAACCCATGCTTGGCAGGAGAGTACACCAAGCTGGTATAATACGGAACTGCAAGTCTGGGACTCGCACCCATAAGAGAGAGGATATAAAAGTACAGTGAGGTTTGTCCAAGAAGATAAGGGTTCTGGGACCCAAGGAGATAAAGAAAGGAAAATAAAACAGACGGAATCCAGGGGAAAGGAGCTACCCCAAAGCCTTGCAATAATACATTTTACAATGTTTCTTTTGTCAACTTTCAAAGCAGAGCCAGAAGGAATCCCGGGGAAAGGAGCTAACCCCTAATCCCTGGAGTTATACATTGTGGAACATTTCATTTGTCGTTTTGATCACCAGAGATTTTGGAACTTTTCTGTTGGCACAAACTGTCATTACCACGTTACTTTGGAAGAGAACACCCTTCCACATTTGGTTTAGGTTATTAATGCTAGGGTCAGAAGTAGGTTTTTGCGACACGACAATGACTGACTCTTTATTTAACATTCTGACATTTTCCCTCGTTTTCTTTGAGGCAAGAAAACCCCTCTTAGCTTTAGGCACAGAGAGGTCATTTTCCCTATCCGTTTACTGGTTAATGAAAGTTTACAACCAGACCTATGCCACCTTTGTGTCTGAGCCTTACTTTTGCACCCTTACAATAGGTATAAACATAAACCTCTTCTAGACTTGGTGCATTGTTTCCTCACACAACCATTAAATCCAAAGTTGAATATATGTTCCAATTATCTTTAAACTGAAGCAATTTTATTTCACGAGAACATTCTCAAGCACAACACAGAGCCTATGAGAAGGATTGTAAAATGGGTGGTAGAATGTAGATGACCTTTATTGTACAGATGATGATTTGAAAACCCACATTGACAAGATGGAATTAATCATAAAAACCTTAGCTTTGAGATTGCACAGGGGTGTGGCTGTAATGGCAGCCTGAGGATGGTGCTCTGCTGAGCCGTGTTTTTTCCTGCCTGTCTGGTGATCTGTGGGTGGAGCATGCCCACCTGACAAAAACCGTAGGCTCTATAGTGAGTCAATGTCAGTCTGGGGGAGACCTCATAGAGACAGTCGCATGTCCCAAGAGGCCGAATACAGACTATGGCGGGAGGGGGTGTTTTCTGGGTCTCGCTCTTCCTCGCTCTCCTACTCCAAATTCCAGGGAGCAGGCACAGTGATGACCGACCCAGACGATAGGAGATTGAGTACAAGTCAGAGGGGGATTTATCCCATGACTTTCTGTTCTACCGAATTGGAAAATCTTGATTTGGAATATAGATTTGTTACTAGCCCTGATTTGAAGAACTGGTGTGTCAAAACACGTGTTATCCAAAAGGGCACTATAATCAATACATTTCAGCTTCCATAAAAATACTGTGGTGCAGTTCCTGAAGTGTGGAGCATTTTTCTTTAATTCTCTATCAACTGTGAGTTATACGATTGAGCTTGGGTACTGAGGATGTGAATCCTCAAGAGCAACTTGACACCAATGGAGACATGAGCTTTTTCCCCACCACACTGACAGCAACTGTCAATGGCATCATGTTAACCACATTGCTGGAAGAGAAAGTAACTGTTTCCTCAATGACCAGATCGTACTACAGCACAACCCACATTATTGAAGAGTGAGACCTCTAGGTGTAATGCCCTGTGGTGTTTGCAATCGCTACTTGTTGGTTGACACGTGTAGTGGGCCCGTGGGGGGTCTTGAGCAGCCGAACCCCTCACTGCATATAGACAACCTGGACTACAATATCTCATCTGGGGATTTGTGTGTTTCTTTGATGCTGGAAGCTGGTGTTACCAGGAAAGATCTTTAATTAGGCCTTGAATACATTTTAATTTCATTATTCAGCCAGCTGCCCCATTGACTTGACTGTGAGGCCTTGAAAAGGGGACACTGTTCAAACTGCTGAGAGTCTGATTCATTACTTCCCATTGGCCTTGAAAAGAAGCTCTACAATTTTTCTGCTACGTGTCTGGGACCAAGATCTCCAAAATGAAATCTCATTCTACGAGACACCAAATAACGTCACCAGCTTCTGTCTTAGTAGCAGCTTAGTAGCAGCTTCTATCTGTGCTTCTGCTAAGGATGACATCAAGGATATTTAGTAGGAGTGTTAGATATGAGGTTCGGGCTTCTACACAATAGCTAAGGAATTGGGACATGAAGGTAGAGGACAGGTTGGAGTCTGTGCAGAGAAACCACTTTTCTACAGAGCTCTGGGAGTTGATGCTTAAGGCCCATCTAACAGACTTAGAAATGCAATTCAGAGATTTGGAAATGAAGGTAGATGATATGATATTGGAAATATGGAAAGGTGCTGCACCCTTAGTTTTCTGGAACTGCCGAAACTGGACGAGGAAGCATCATGACATGTTCAGTCTGTAGTGGAAGAACTCAATCATATCAATTATTTATAACTATTTATTTAAGCTTGAGGGAGGTCTCGATCCTGGGGTGGATAAGGCCCACAGTGGAGGCAAGCCATCCAACGGGCTTTGGGCAGTGGTAGTAAGACACCACGACTATACAGATAAAATTTGGTATCTTGCAAAAAATGAGGAGAAAGGACTCCTTGGACTGCTGGGGACAGAAGTCCATTAAATTCAGTAAACAATCCATTCCTTGATAGACACTTCCTGATAGTGTGCTTTGTCCTCCCTATAATTCACCATCATGGTTTCAGAAAATATTGGAGGTATGTGGTTTATTAATGTATAGAGGATGGCAAACCCACATGGAAAAGCCTACACTTTGTCACATCTCCATAGAATATGTTCTGTGATTGATCACTTTCTGATGAAGGATAGTTAATAATGCATAGTGACTCGTTATTTTAATATCTGCGTGGCTTGCTTGGCTCATGACATGGTTTTTAAGGCAACCCATTTAGTGATTTTGCGGTTGAGGAGATGGACCACTTCTTTGTGGTAAATGGGGGTGAAGAAATATCCCCACCAACGGTTTGGAATGCAGCAACGGCCAAATTCAATGGCTGCTGATGAGGGAGGGCCCAAAAAGGAAAAGGGCGAGGCTAAAAAGTAAACGTTATCGTAGGCAGGCGTTGATCAGAGTCGACTTGTGGACACTTCTTGGAAGAAATCTAGAGCATCAGGGAAGAGCTGCGATCCCTGCAGAAGTGGTATACATGACATTTCCTTAATTAGATTTTTACATTTTTTCAATTTAATCACGCTAAAATAATTATGGTATAAGATGTATTAAGTTATCAGATATCCATGCACCATATATGTGTAATTATTTAGGTTTTTAATAATTTTACACATATCTTGTGATGTAAGAACTTAAGGTCTGATTAGTGAAATTACTATGTTTTATACTTATTGTGTAATTTTAAATTTATTTGAAATGTGTTTGAAATGTTTTTTTCGTTTTTGTATTACGATCTGTGTTAAAGATTTCTTTGTAAACTATAACACAGAAATACATAAATAAATAAAAAAATATAGGACATTTCTGTTTCTGAAGCAGCAGTTTGTATCTGTGGGGCCTCCCTGCTCTGCACAAGTATAACTCATAAGGGAAAATGTTTCCGTTAGCATTGGTGTCAAAGAATAAATATGTGTTTTTTTTATTTTATTGTTTGATTGTCTTATACAAGCCTTTAAAACACAACGTAACCAAATCTACTGTGTCCCCATTGAATACATACAGCAGGTAGACATTCCGTCTACTTTACAAGACGCTTTTGTCCGTGGCCAGGAAAACCTTTTCAGAGAGCGATGGGTGTACAGCGTATGGTCAGAAGAGTGACTGCTCACCATGTAGACACCCCTATGCTTCATTTGCTGTTGCCTCAAGGCTTTCTTCAATCTCATCCAAAAACAAGGTTAGTGAAATTGTCAGTTTCGTGTTCACACCCGTGAACATCAAGTGCCACCATTCTTTAGCGTTCCTCGTTAACTGATCTTCCAACAAGTGGCCAAAGCGTTTCGTTCTTTGAGTTCCAAAAAAGGGGCAGAATAGTACCAGATGCTTGGTCGTTTCATCACAGGCGTCACAGAATCTGCAGAGTGTGTTCGTCTTATCCCTTCCAGCCCAGTTTTTTGTTCGGTCTTTTGGTCTGATCAAGTTTAGACGAAATCTCATGTATGTAGACCTCTTCCTGTTGTCCGGGAATAGTACTACATAGTTTTGTGAATAAATATGTTCTTCAGATCAATGGTGTCTTTGATGTGTTTCAGGTTTGTTTCCTTGAAGAGGAGCACTCTATTTCCTGAGTGTTCAGGTCTTCCTAGTGAGATGCCATGGCTCTCAAATGTGGTTAGCCTGATGGAAAGGAGCATCATCAAGAGTCCTTGCCCCCGTGTGTCTCTAAGGATATGTGCATTTACATGACTGTCCCCTTGGTAATCATGGGGGGTCTATTGGAGTGGTGGGAGTTGGATGTTCCTGTAACTTCCCGATTGGTGGTCATCGGTGCCTGTATTAGTAATGTGAGTGTAAATGTTTCTGCCCCAGTCTTTAGTCTGGGGACTGAAATATGTCCTCTAGGTCCAGCATCCACAGGCTCGGGAGGACCACTGACTGCATTGGCCCCACTGTCATTCCCAAAGTTTAGGCAGACAACTTCATCACACACATCTTATCAGGTGTACATCATGTTTTCTAAGAAATTATTATTCTCCAGCATTGGATCTTTCATAGATTCACATGCTTGAATATTTCCCCTCGTCAGAATGGCAATATTCAAGCATGTGAATCTATGAAAGATACCAATGCTGAGAAATAAAGTTACAGGTAAGAAACTATTCCCTTCCCCAGCATTGGAGCTTTCATAGATGCATATGCTTGTTTGAATATTCCCCATCGTCAGAGTGGGAATCCTCAGTAACATTAAAGCAGTTTCATTTGAAATGAAGGAAAAATTGCAGTCACTTTAGCGTTCTCTCAGTGCTGCTTTGGGTCATTTAGCCTTCAGCCAATATGCAGTCCCTCCTGAAGCCCACCTGCCCCCGAGAGGCCATATTCAAATTCCTTACCACACGTTCAATGCTGGGAGTCCTATCGAAAGCTCTCATTTTACTCAATGTTTTGTTCAAGCACATTTCAACCTACAACTTCAACTTTACATCTTCTGAAAGCTCCAGATGAGTACTTTACTATTGTGGGGTTTGGGAGCTGGGTTTGAGATCTGGGTTTGGGAGCTTCTACACTCTAGGTAATCCACTGGTGTGGGCCACAGGTTTACTCCGGTCCTTTAGAGCAGAGTCCATTGAAGTGTGCCTTCCTCTCCTCATCATGGCTGATCATAGAGAACCTTTCCAAACTTGCTGTCATCACAGTTTTATAACAAAGACATCTGTGTAAAATATAGACATAAGTCTTTGCTGCCTTTGCTCGACTCACAACTTGGATTCTGAAAAGGCTTGTTAACGACAGGCTTGTCTATGAGAGAGCCTCTTCAACAAGAAGGCTCGTCATTGACCAGCTGGTCTACGAGATACTCATCTACAATACTAGTCTATGAGAGTCTGGTATATGGAACAGCCAAATCTACGGGTGACTCGCCAGTGGTAGAGTCTCATCTATGAGAATGGCTCCTCAAAAAGAATAAGACTCTTAAATGACAACAGTGTCTACAAGTATGCCTTCGTCTACGAGTGTGCCTTGTCTACGAGAGCACCTTTTCTGCACCTTGGCTATGAGAGAGCCTAGTCTACGAGAGAGCCTAGTCTACCAGAGAGCCTCGGTTACTAAAGAGCTCATGCTCCTAAAGGGCCATCTATGAGACAGCCTAGTCGATGAAAGAGTGTCATCAAGAAACAAGGCTAGTCAGTGAGACAGTTTATCTTCTAGAACCCCTCATCAATCAATGAGCAAAGTAAAAAGAAATCCTCAATTATGAGGGAACTTCATGTACAGAAAGGATGATTCAGCGACAGGGTCATCAACTAACAGCTTTGTCCACAAGGGTGCTTGGTCTACATGAGACCCTAAGTTGTAACGGGCCAGTCAATGAAAATGCTACTCTAGGAGTGGACTTCGTCTGCGAGGGGGCCTGGTCTACAAGGCATCCTACTTTACAAGTAATCTTATTCTACAAATAGATCTCATCAATAAAGGGCCTACTATAGGGCTTAATCTATGACTGGCTTACTCTAACACAGACTCTTCTAAAAAAGACGTGATTTATTACAAGCATCTCCATGACGCCTTCCTCTGAAGAGCCTAGTCTGTGATTGAAGCCTTGCGTACAACAGTTCCGTCAGTGGCCATCCCTCTACAAACACCCTCATATATAACAGGTCTGTTCTAATAGAGAAACCAGTCTTTGGCAACCTTGTTGGTGAAGGGTCTCATCCAGGAGTGCTTATTGGACGAGATACCTATTTTTGAGTCAAACACTCTATAAAACGTGTCCTTGGTGATTTGTGAGCAGACAGCCCTTGTATACGAAAGACCACTTCCATAAGACACCTCATCGTAAAAATCCTTTTGTACAGGAAGCCTAGTACCCTGCAGCTTCAGCTACAGAAGAAATACATTGCATGGGCATTGTCCATGACAAATCTGTATGGACAAAGGCCTGTGCAACGTGCTGCATTTTCAATTCTTTCGGCCTGGGTGTACAACGTCTCAGATATCAGCACGTCTAAAGGTGAGAAGTATAAAGCTGGATTTCAGCCCTATTGATGTTCCCATATATTGCAGCTCTTCTCAACATATAGGAAAATCCAACAAGCTTCACTGTTGCCTATGTCCATCCTTCCTTTTTGGCACCAGAGCTGGAGGATGCCTATCCTCGTTCTGACATCCAATGGAGACGAATAAAATCATTCAACTAAGTGTTTTTCATGTTAGTCCATGCCCGCACCTCCCAATTAGTATTTAGGCGGCCAACAATTTTTCCCGCCGACAAGCCAACAAAAATGTATTCAGGCACTTCAACTAGTGGTGCAAGTGCTCCTGCCCAAAGGAGCTGTGGAGCAAGTTCCTCATTCTCAGGAACATCAGGGTGCCTACTTACGCTATTTCATGGTCCAAGTAAAGTTAGGTGAGTGGATACCTGTCCTCATACCTACGCTACCTCAACATATTCCTCTGTTCACTATTATTTCAAAGGATTTAGAAAAGAGAAAAGAGATGTTTTCACCCACCTTGCCAAGGAATATTTTTTCCCATCATTTCTGGAAAGGTAGGACACTTGTTCCATGTTCCCTTTCAACTCTGTGGTCACAGTTCCTGAGTTGGTGGTGACAGGTCGGCATTTGCAATTCAATATCCCTACTGAATGTCCTTGGTTACGCCCTCGCAGCACATGCTATCTTCCTGAAAATGCAATTGGACAAGGTCTCTTACACTGCTTTCCCCTCTCCCGACAAGCTCAACACCATTCTCGTCAAAACACTTTCTCAGCAACAAGATTCCCTTAGTCGAAATACAAAAATTCCACCCAGGAATGATGTCCGCTTCACATGCGACCTGTCTAGGTGTCCCCAAATGCCAACTTGCAGTAGACTACGTCCATTAGAACGACAAGTTTTTCTTCACATGTCCATTTCACATTGCTCTTCGGAAAGCTCCAGCTTCACACAGGGATCTCCTTTCATCCCACACAAGCCACCAGGTCACAGTGGCATCCGATGCATCCAGCGAGGACTGGGAAGCCCACACCAGTGATCTTCACACCATGGGTCTTGGGTCCAAACAACACAAATCCATGCAAATCGATGTCCTGCAGTTGCAGGCACTGTTCTGCTCTCTGAAGTCATTTACTACTATATAAGGATGCCTGATCATCCAGGAGGTAACCACAACCTAACACAAAAAGATCAAGACCAACAAATGATAGACATAACAGATCAAATTAACTTCTAATCTCACAACTCCATTATTGATGAATAATTTTATTTTTTTAATATAACTTGCCACCTTGCCATAATATGCAACATTAGAAATACATTTATATATCATTGTCACTTTTTTTTATCAACTTTTGCAAAAGTACATACACACCACAATCATCATGCATCATCTTATTCAGTCATTCTCACCACAACAACCTATTGTAAACATAAATACATAGGCCCTTTTAGTTGATCAGGGCTTTACAGTAACACGTTGTTTTCCATATTTCATTACACCTAAATGCTTTTTAACAATGTGTCTATTGCTTGACAACAAAACAAGTCATTGACATGTGTTTCAGACAGAATATATGAGCCTTTCACTGTGGCCCTTTGGTGCTCCAGCCTTCTTCAGGATAGTAGTGGATGCTGTACTATGCCCCACTGCTTAGACTCTTGTGCACTCGTGGCTATCTATGAAGCAAACCCAAATAACTCCCATTAAAAACAAGTTCTGTCTTCACTTCTCCATTTATGTCTGGAATTAATCACTTCACAATTGTTATTTCATATCCATGAAAACAAGGTGCATACCTCAATGTGATTTCTCATGCCTAGGTGACTGCTTCACTTGAAAACGAATCCACCTAATGGCACAGGTATACAAAAGAGAAAACACTCAAGTTCCTGTATCTATCTTTACACAAACAAAACACTGATCGCTAGAGCAAGTGCCCTCTTGTGACTCCAATTACTTACACAATACTGATGCTTAAATGTGCTGTGTGTGTGCACAGCTTCCTGTCTTCTATACTGTGGACAATGCTTTTCGTCTGTGTCAGGAAGATGTCTGAAAAAAGAGGGAAATTTGTCCCCTTAGATTAAGGTTCTACTCTTGCACTCTCCAGGTCTAATATCACAATCAGTGTGATCCTCGCTTGCCTCTATATTTATGCTCTGGCACCCATTTTCCAGACAGCAGATACTCAATGGCGGCTTCTCTTTCGTCTCACTCGTGATGCTGCAGAGGGGGTCTCCACTGCGTCTAAAGAAGCGAGAAAAATCGCAGTCTGTGAGATATTTGTACCACACGTTCAAGTTGACGCCCCTGGTTTATTGCTGCATGTTGGGTCATTAAATAGCATTCCCCCACTAACAATATAGCCACGTTGAGATTTAACAATACAATGCACACTGGTTTAAGTATGATTGTGTGCATTCGTACAGGTCCCTTTTGCTACAAATATTCTACTCCGCCCTGATGTAAATATCCCAGGCTGAACCTGTGACTTACCTCAGCATGCAGACTGCACTCTGAAGTAATTCGCCTCAGAAAGCCTTTCATGTGTTTACAGATGTCACAACCACCATGATCTGTATTCGGAAATGGAGTGGCATCATGTCAGCGATCCTGAAAGCCGAAGCGCAACCCCCCTGAAAATGGCATCTTTCTCAGGGAATGTTCCTGTCTTCTACCAGGCATTCGCAACTCCCTCAGCAGGGAACTCCATTCCTGCCACAAGTGGGCGCACCTCCATTATCAAGTTATAGGCATATTATGAACATGGTGGATATAGACCCGCTTTCCACCTGAGACAATTCAAATTGTCTCGAATTTGTGAGTGGATTCCCACAACCAGGCAGCCTTGGTGACTCTTTCATGATTACATGGACAAACATGTTCCTCTCATACCTTTATCCTTGTACACCTTCATGCAATGGTGGTACAGACTGACTCTGCTATGCCCTGCTTGGCCAAGTCTGAATTTGTGTTGCTCCTGGCTCTTTCATCAGCACCGCCAGCCCAGCTCCTGCAAGTTTTCAACCTCCTTTCTGGTGATTACAGAGCGGTCTGCCTTTACGACCTAGACTCACTTCACCTTACGGCCCGGGTACTACTTCCCTACAGTTCGGCCAGGTATAAATGCCCTAGGACAGCAGAGACATCTTGGCGAAAGCTCAAGCTTCCGCTGCCGTTTCTTGCTACAACGGTAAGAGGAACCATTTCAGAGTTTGGTGTGCTACATATGGAGCAGATACCTGACAATTGCAACCGCAACACGTTCTGCCTTGTCGGCTCTCCGTGACATGCAGTTGTCTGGCCCACGTCTCTCATATGTTCTCCTGCTTACCAGTTCCATCTTTACTCAACAAAACACTTCTTAAGGGCCTATTTCAGATTTCCACCAGTATTAGCACTGGTTCCTGCTTACGAAAACAAGGCATGGAACATCCTTTTTCAGTTTCTACATAGGACAGACATCAAATTCCTATCATGGAAAACATTTTTCCTGGTCGCCATCACCTTGGCCAGGAGGATGGTTGACATTCAGGCGCTATCTGTCAAGCTACCATGTCTTGTTTTTCACAAGTCTAAGATCCTGTTGATATCGTACTCTACGTTTGGAACTACTCTACACTCAGCATTTCCTCTCGATTAACCTTTGGTAAGCACTATATTGCCTATTCCAAGCCATTATGAAGGTCTTTGTTGCTGTTTGTGGCATTTGGACTCACACCCATCTGCAATGTGCTGTCCAGGCCCTCCATCTTCGATGGATTTCTGCCTGCATTTCCTTTCTCTTTACCTGACCAACTGGCCTCTTTCCGGTTAACCTAAAGTTAGCCTAAGGCTCTTTCTACTAGAGCTGTCTCGTTTACCATGGCACATGGATATCTGCAGGGCAGCAAGGTTGAGGTCATTTCACACCTTCCCCAGGTTCTGCTGTGTCGACATGACAGAGTAGTCCCGAGTTCAGCAATCTCTCCTGCGCTATCTGTTCACCTGAGGTGTGCTTTGTCCTGAAGGTGAGCGTTATCCTCCTCCCAGCGTGGCATTCCATGCATGGAGATCTGGGTGTGCTGCTATATGATCTATTGAAACAAGCATGTGAATATATGCAAGATCCAATGCTGGAGAAGGAATATGTTAGTTACCTGTAATTCCTGTTCTCCAGTATTGGTATCTTTCATAGGTTCACATGCAACCCCATCCCGTCCTATCCTGAATATGGCTCATCTTGACTGGTTTTGGCCGTATCACAGAATCTGAAGACGGCCTGCAGTGGTGGAGCTATAGGAGGCACTGCCTGTTGGATGAGGGGTAAATGACTGAAAATAACACTGAGAGAACCCTAAAGTGACTGCAAATTTGTCTTAATTTCAAATGAAACTGATTTAATGTTACTGAGGATTCCCACTCTGACAATGGGGAATATTCAAACAAAAAATCGTCCCAGTGAAGGATAAAGGATGCCCATTTGTTTCAAAAAGACTATTTTATTAAGAAACTTTGATGACAGTTATTTTTGCAACAGAAATTCGCAGGAATATAAAAAGTTAACAGTTTTAATGTAATTTTGTGGGTTTTAAATTAAGACGTTGTAGCCTTCAGTGCCATGTAGGGAACAGAAATGGCAAAATTCAACACTGACATGCCTAATGATAATCCATACACACGTGTAAAGTTATAGAATTTTAGGCCGAATATTTCACACTAAAAATGACTAAAAATTATTAGAAGGGTGAAACATTGTTTTACAAATTGTAGAGTTGGACTGGCATGTTCTGCATAAAATGTGTAACCTGCTTATGTAATTTGTTAAAAGGCCCCAACTGTAGAAATGTGGCAAAACTGGATTTTAGCTAAAGTAACTGTGGGAGGTTCTGGACATTGTAAAACTCACATCATAAATCTGACATCATGCCCTTGAAACCCAACCAGCTGGGAGGAAGGTGGTAACTATCTCCCCTTACCAATACAGTTGTTTAGAGGCGTGCTTAGCTAAGCCTGCCATGCCGTATAATTCTATGATGCCACCATGCTCTGTAAAAAGGGTGGCTGACAAAACTCTAGACAGACTCTTTCCTGAATTTCCTGCGCCTGCGTTCCTGATCTTCTACATTCATCTTGCCAGATTTCAGATCCCACTGCAAAGCCAAAACATAGCTGATTCCAGATTCCATTGTAAAGCCAAAGCATAGCTGATTCCAGATTCCATTGCAAAGTCAAAGCATAGCTGATTCCAGATTCCACTGCAAAGCCAAAGCATTGCTGACCATCCCAGCAGTGCCTCAATCCAGAGATCCCACTAATCCAAGCCCTGGAGTCCAGAACCCATTTGACTGTTCCTAATCCCAAATTTAAGAGTGGACTGTAAGCATTCCCCAATCCATAAAACATAGTCTACCCCATCTTGACTTTTGTCTTTGTTCCACTCTCTAAGCAACCCTATCCAAACCCTGATAACTTCTATAGACTGTACTAATCTTCTGTGCACCCTGTTCCAGTTTCTAGTGTTAGCGCAATTCTTTTCTTCACCTTATCTTGTAACTCATTAGTAACTTTTGGAGTAATGTAAATTAATTCCCACATAGATCAGAACACGGCGGGAAAAGGTTGACGTCGCAAATCAATCTTTGAACGTGCCGTGGCTTTCTTTAACAATATAGTCTAAAAAATTTAGTTTAGGTAAAATTTGCCTTTCATTTTTTTAACCGATCTTCTCTTTTTCACAGCTCTATTTTCCTAAAAACAAACTTTATTCTACCTTCCAAATCTCTCTCAATTTTCCAGCTATAGCCCTCCTTTCAGTTCTATGTTGTCCCCGTGCTGTGCATCTATCCCCCTGCCCAAAAAACGCATTCCGATTCAATGTTTTTCACCCATTTTTTGAAAAAACTGCAAACCAGAAAAAATGTAACTTTACCATTTGTGAATTTGGCTGCACTGGGTTTTCAATTTCAATCTGTTTTCTGAAGTGTATGCTTTTTTGATACCTTGCCTGATGGTTGATAGTGATCTAACATCCCTAATATTGTGATAAAACATATGCATATCCTTATTTAAACAGACATATAATTAATTATTTTACAAAATCCGAGTGTCATTTTAGGACTTTGCAAAGGGTTTTTGCCTCTTATTTTTTGAGGGAAGGTCAGATTTTGATTCTGTTTGCTGCCTCTTATCCCTGACTAGCTGCTGCTTCTTTCTAGAATTCGATTATTGGTGGGTTGAGGGAACATTGCAGGGGGAAACCTTAACTTGGGTGCTTTCTATCCTAATTCAAAAAGTGCTCCTATTCATTTGGATATGTTCTACTAGAAGGTTAACCAAGTGCATTATTTCTATTTCCATTGTCATTATCACCCCATTGGTGATTGCTGCCCAATATTAAAATGTGTGTGATTTTGTGAATTTTAAAAATAAATCAATATTGTATTTTCACCAACTGGCCTGGTTCATGGTCCATTGTGACCCGGAGTATTTGTAAAATGGGGTGTGAGACGGGTCGGGTACCGGCTCAATTTGAATTCATTGAAATTAAAGAAAAAGCATTCCTATTGTGCACCAAATCCCAGGCTAAGACCAAGTGTCCTGGTCCAGTGCGTGACGCCCAATTGGAATCCTGTGCACAGAAGAAGTGGAACTATTGTGCAAAGACGGCCACCAAGAGCGCATGACTTACGACTTGATAAGAGACCCGCATTTTCAACTCATACTTGGCATGCCGTGGCTAGAACGGCATAATCCCGTAATTAATTCGAAAACTGCGCAATGATCTTTCCGTCTGAATGCCAGCGCACTTGTCGCCCATACCTACCGCCAGTCCATAGAGCGCTAAAGTTAGGAGCAGCGGCCTCACTCAGCACGGCATGACAATTACCCCCCAGGTACCAAGAATTTGAGGACGTGTTTTGGAAAGAATCAGCCAACACCCTTCCACCACAAAGACTATATGACTGCCACATTGCTCTAATACCAGCGTCCCAGGCACGGTACAGTCGCATCTAATAGCTCACAGAAAAAGAGAACTAACATTTGCAGGAGTATCTAGACCAATATCTCACCAATGGGATTATCCGGCCGGCCAAGTCCCCGGCGTTCTCTGCCCTGTTTTTCATAATGAAGAAAGAAGGGGATCTCAGGACGTGCATCTACTATCGAGGGCTCAATAAAATCACTATGAAGAACCGGTACCCCTTACCGTTGATTCCCACCCTACTGGACCAAGTTAAGGACGTAAAAATATACTCTAAATTGGATCTGCGTGGGGCATGCCACTTAGTTTGCATTAAAGAGGGGGACGAATGGAAGACGGCCTTCTGCACGAAGAATGGACTGTTTGAATACACTGTAATGCCCTTCGGGCTGTGCAATGCCCCGGCAGCCTTCCAGTTCTTCATGACGAATGTGCTTCGGGACTTATTGGACGTCTGTGCCATGGTCCATTTAGACGATATATTAATCTACTCTACAACCGAAGAGGAGCATGTACATCATGTTAGGGCCGTCCTAGAAAAGCTCCGCCAGCATCACTTGTACGCAAAACTGGAGAAATGCTTTTTACACATAACCATAGTGGAGTTTCTCAGCTTTATACTAACACCACATGGCATCCAAATGGATAATAGGAAAGTGGAGGTGATTTTGAACTGGCCTTCGCCTACATCGCTCAAGACTGTGCAAAGCTTCCTGGGCTTCACTAACTTCTATCGGCGGTTCATACCTGGGTTTTCGGATATTGTACACCCTATCACCTCACTCCTTAGGAAGCGCAAGGCCTTTAAATGGTCCCTGGAAGCTGAGCAAGCCTTCAAACAACTCAAGATGCAATTCACGTCGGCACCTATTTTAAAGCTTCCAAACCCCGAGCTACCGTTCATGGTTGAAACAGATACCTCCAGTGTCGCGATGGTAGCAGTGTTGTCTCAAAGGGACCTGGTCACCACCCACCTACATCCTCTGGCGTTTTGGTCGAAAACGTTTTCACCAGTGGAACTAAATCACTTTATAACCGACAAAGAGTTACTGGGCATCAAGGCAGTGTTCAAGGAGTGGCTCTACCATCTGTTAGGCGTGCGACATTCGATCATGGTGTACACTGACCATCGGAATATGCATTACCTTCGAATGGCATAAGCCCAGTCCCCACGCCAACTCCGGTGGGCCCCATTTGTCTTGGAGTATGATTTTGTCATCATGTTCCGCCCGGGGGTCAAGAATGGGAAGGCAGATGCCCTATCACGCATCAGATGGAACCTCGAGGGAAGGGATGCCTATGCAGTTCCAGAACCCGTGTCCATCATCCCATGAAGCAAATTGCTGGACTTGACCAGTTTTACTTTACCGCATTCAAACTTGAACTCCCATCGGCAATGAAAATTCACTGAGTCTTTCATGTATCGCTGCTCAAGCCCGTATACCCAGGCACACGAAATTCCTTGACTAACCCTCCTCCAATAGAAGTCCTAGGATGGGAAAAACTAATATGAAGTAAAAAACATCCTAGATTCCAAAGTGAGCAGTCAGCGTTTATATTACCTTATGGATTGGAAAGGGTATGGTACCCAAGATTGGACATGGGAACCCGCAGAAAATATTCATGCCCCACGATTAGTTGCCCGATTTCACCACAACCATCCCAACAAGCCAGGACCCGGGGTGGCCCTCCTTGGGGGGGCTTTGGAGGGGAGTGCTGTCACGATCCCATTATGGACCCAGCACGGTTGGGCCCAGGGGAGAAGGGTCTTCCCCCATTATAGAGTAGGGAGGTGGTGTACAGGTATGGTGGCTGGCTGGCGTAAGTGGGTGGAATGAAGCAAGGCCGCAATCTGCACCAGCGCGCCTTCCAAGAGAGAGGGAACGGCCAGCTTGTGCAAAGGAGCGCTGAATACGTGCGAGGAACCAACGCCCCAGGCAGTCTAACGCTGACAGGGCGAGGCCCAAGACTATAAAACCAAAGCCCGGACCGCACCCTGTGCTTAGCGTTTCTTCTGCTCTTTGCAAGAACAGTGTCTCGCTTACCGCTCCTGCTTTCAGTGCATCCACAAATGACTTTACATGGATGTTAAGCAGTGGAAGCTCACCTGAAGAAACTCACCTGAAACGAGGATCCAGGCCCTCGGGTAAAGGCTTTGTCTCTGCGTTCGTTTTTGTTTTTTCCCGAACAGCACCCTGAGTCAACCAGTGGGGCTGCTCATCTCAGACATTGGTTCTTCCTCGCCTTCTCCTCTTGGACATTGGTTCTTCATCGCCGGCTCATCTTGGGTCTTCCTCGTCTCTTCAGCTGTTGTCATTCCCGCAGCATCCGAGGACCTGAAAAGCAAAGCAACAGTGTGAGAGATACCATTCCGTTCCTCGACCACCAGCCGTCAGAGTGCCTAGTGTGCTCACCTACGTATTGAGTTGAGCTCGGTTCCGTCAGCATCTCATTGCGGTGTCGGCCTTCAATCGCTCCGATCCTGTGAAGAAGAAAGACAAGGACATTGTGAAAGTAAGATCAGAACTAGTTTGCAAGCACAGCAAGTTGGACACTCATGTTTAATCAAGACATTCCTGTTCACTGTCGTATCCTGTGTGTTGCACCCGGCCTGGACCATGCACCTTTAGTGAAGTAACTGGAGGACAATATGTACCTGCGGACCACAACCGTAGTCGCAAACATTACGCTGAGCAGCGCTCGCTTCGTGCCAATCAGCCAACCCAGGGTCTGAATGGGCAGAGGGCAGAAGGAAAGGTCTTGCCTTTAAACTTACCCTGTACTTACCTTTAGGCCTTCCGAACCCCCAGAATGATACAGCCCAAAAGTCCTGAAACCCCCCCAAGTCCCTCCCAACCTGACGGCCCCCTGGGAGTTAATCCCCAGTCGACTAGTGGGGGAAGGAGTGGCTGGGGCAAGCGTCTGGGTGGAGGCAGCCTGCGAGGGGGCTGCACATTGGTACTGACTGGACCAGGCACTCCTGCAGGACACCAGAGGTAAGCGTGATACTGATGGAGTGGTGCACTGGTCGGTCCTCCACTCTTTTCGGATTATTATTTTTCTGTAAAGTTGTTGTCCTAGGCCTCTCCCATCCCGGCGGCTCCAACCTCTGGCCTGTAGAGGCAAGGAGTTATTTAATCTGCCAAAAAGAAAGTAGAGATTAAGTATTTCATACAATACTATTTTCCCAGGTAGGGACGTGAAAATTTGACAACAAAAGAACAAGAGACACATAACATTTGATGTTACAATTTGAGAATGTGACACTGATTGTTTAAAATAACTTCCAAATAAGTATAAGTTGTTCTACTCCCTGTAAATGTGTGATTTTCTTCATCTGGGTTCCAGTTCTTTTACCTTTACTCTTCGGATGATTCCTGGGCTCTACCCTCATGGGGTTCTTCAATCAGTCACAAGTTCTGCCTGGGATGACAGCTCTTCAACTGATTGATGTGAACCTATCTTTCTTCTGTTTGTTCTGCTTTAGGGATACAGATCTTATAAGTGACAGGTGATATTTTATCTACATGGAGGGGAGGAACTTCTGCTCTTTGGTCTAGTTCCTTTGAAAATTGTACAAGTAGACCCTGTCTCCAACTTGATACTCTTTCTTGGTGGTCTTTAAAATGTAGTGGGTGTTCATCCCCTCTGCCGACTTTCCTACATTTCACTGAGTGTAAGCAAAAGTGTGCTGCAGGTGTTTTCGCAAATTCTCAATGTACTCGTGCGTCGTGGATGCGTCAATCAGAGTCTGCTCTTGAGTTCTGTAGAGCAGATGCTGAGGTAGCACCATTTTTCATCCAATCATAAGCTCGAAAGGTGACATTTTTGTCACAGAAGATGATGTAGACCTGATGGCCACCAGGCCAAGCAGTAATTGGGCCCAGAGTCTGCCAGGAACTTCTTTAGAATGCCCACAATTATTTTATTGTTCCTCTCAACTCCCCCACTCGAGGCAGGTGGTAGGCAATGTGGAGTTTTCTCTTTACCCCGAGTATCTCTCACATCTTTGTCATCACCTCACTGGTAAAGTGACTTCCTCGGTCCAACTCAATCCTTTGGGGAAGGCCGAAACTCGAGAAGATGTGATTGATCATCAGGGCAGCTGCTGTTTCTGCTTTGCAATTTGGGGCCGGGAGACATTACACCCACTTGGTAAGAAAGCATGTCACGGTTAACGTGCACTTGTTTCCTCTAGAGGAGCGAATCATGGGCCCGATGAAATCTACTTGCAAATCTGACCAAGGCAGTGTCATCCCCCTTTTCTGTAAGGGAGCTCTGTGTGTGAGGGAACTTGCTGAAACTGAGCACACACAAGACAACCCTTCAAGTATTTGTTGAGCTCCTGACCCATGTGTGGCCAGTATGCAACCTCTCGCAAGATTTCCAAAGTTGTATGAAACCCCCAATGGCAAGCTGTGGCCACGTCATGGGCGTGACTTAACATCAGGCTTCGGAATTAGGTAGGTACCACCCACTGGCCACATCCAGAGATGGCTCTCCGACCAACAACCTGTCTTGGATTCTGAACATTTCGGAAAACTTCACCAACACCCGGAGATCCTCTTTCCTGATTTAATCAGATTCGGTCAGAGAAAAATTTGCGGGGTCTTCAATGTGTTGATAACATTTCCCAAAATTCGGATCCCCTTTTTGTGCCATAATCAAATCAGAATCTGGGGTTTCCTTACTCGACTAGGCAGTTGAGAGTTCATTTTGGGCAAGTGTTTGGGACCTGGTGACAGCAGCGACCTGGAATTCCCCCAACCGTGACTCGATCTTTAGGAGATCCCTGTGGATGGCTCCGGTTTTGGCCAACTGGTCAGCCAAGTCATTTCCGGTTTTGTCTGGTCTCTCTTCTTTGGAGTGACCTTTGATCTGTTTCCAGTAGATGGTCATCTTATTAGAGGTGACCAGATCATCAATGGCTTGTATTAATTTCCAATGCTTGAGCGGTTTGTTGTTTGCACACAGCATACCTCGGTTTTTCCAATTAATAAGGTGCTCCACAAACCCATTCCTGACAAAATCTGAATTCATGATTATGACCACTTTTTGGAGTTGGTGTTGCACAGCAATGAGGATGGCTTGATGTACCACCATCAACTCTGCTACCTGACTACTTCAGGGGGCAATCTTGTACCCAGCAGAGGGCTCTAGGGCCTCATTCACCCAGGCATTCCCAACGCCAGCCACTAGTTCCTTTTCCCCGTGGTTGTCAACATGGTAGGAGCTCCCATCCACATAAACTGTGGGTATCCCCTAGCACGTGTCTTCCTCATAGACTTTGTGCAGGAAAGTAAGCTATGCCTCCATGTTGTCTTGGGTTTTTAGACTTTCGTCCTCGAAACAGTTTTCTAGAGTACAGTAATGCAGGTCAGCCAAACCTTTGCGCAAGGGGACTCTTCTTGTTTTGGCTATATCTGACCTCGACAGGAAAGCCTCTGAAATGAGTCACATTCCCTGTTCGGATTCAATCACTTTGGAGATATTGCACGGGCTGCTGAGGAGTCTCGAAATGATGTGCTCCCCCTGGATGAACGTGCAGTAATTCTTCAATGCCCACATCGTTGCCAGGATTCACAATCTTTGAATTTTTCCTCCATAGAGGACAAAGTCTTGCTCACCTATGAGATTACTTTGTTGACCTTGTCATGCTTTTGGTATAATACTGCTATTAAGGAAGTATTTGAGAACCCTGTCTCCAAGAAGAACTCCTTGTTTTTGATGGGGTAAGCCAAACAAGACACTTGGGAAAGGCTTCTCTTCAGTTGTTGTATTGCCTTGGCTTGCTCTGGACCCCACTCCCACTTGACCCTGGCCTTTAAAATGGACCAAGGGTCTTCTGACCTCTGCATAGTCCTCTATGAACTTTCTACTATAATTAGAAAGTCCAAGAAGGCTTCTTAGTTCATGCAGAGTCGTAGGGTCTTTTAATTTCAGTAAAGCTCCCACCCTTTTTGCCTGAGGACGAGACCCTCAGGGGTGATTTCATGTCCTAGGAAGGTCACGCGGGTCTTACACCACTGCGCCTTCTGGACAGTTTTCCTTTGGCTTTCTGCAACTGGGTCAGAACATAGTGTATTTCAGCTATGTGTTCCTCCACAGTTGAACTTTTGATTAGAACATCATCTACAAAGGCTAGGTTTCCCCTTTCACCCAAATCGGGCATGGATTTATGCAGACAGATGTTAAATTTGTTGCCATAGTTTATATATCAAAGGGGGTTTGGCTCCACGTGTATTGCTGCCCCCTGAGGGTAAAGGCAAGCTTGTACTGGTCTTCTCTACTCAAGGGTACTGTTCAGTAACCGTTGGTCAGGTCAATGGTAGTATACACCTTTGACCCTTGGATCTGGGCCAGTCCCTGATCAATGTAGGGAAGAGGCCATCTCGACATGTGGACCTGTTTGTTTAACTCCCTATGATCTGCACAAAGTCTCCATTGGCCGTTGGGCTTGAGTATCCCCAGTACTGGGTTATTAAAGGTACTGTGGACTGGACGAATTATCCCACGGGATTCTAAATTCCTTATAATCTCTGTGAGTGATGCCATTGAAGCAAGGGGCAACTGGTATAGTGTTACAAACATGGGGGTCATCCCAGGGTCTGTTGCAATGGAGGTTGAATGTATCTCGGTGCGACCACAGTTGTACGCGTCCACGACAAAGATCTCCTGAAAATCCCAAAACACCTGTTTCAGCTTCTTCTTGTGCTCCTCGGTCTCACTGGCATCCGCAAGGTTGATTTGTTCCTCAACCATCTGCCAGAAGCCTGGAAATACCTCTGGTTTTGCAAATTTCGCTGTATCCTCCAGTTGAGTGGAGAGATCTCTTGTTATGGTGTTGGCCTGGACATGAGGTTTCAAGGAGGGAAGGTAGCCACTGTTGACTTGAAATACCACCTCATCCTTCCTGATGTCACTTGTTACCTCTCCTCCCCATAAGGGCAGGAAGAGTACATCAAAAAAGTCCCCCCTTGCCGGGTGAAAATCTTTTTCAGAGGACATCACACCGTGGTCAGGGGTTGCCCTTCAATACCCTAACTGTTCAGGTGCCTCAAGGCCTGATTGTATCTAGCCATTTCCTTCTTCAATCCCTCTGATTTAACTTTCTCAGCCCCTATTTCTTGGTGGTGTACAGGGGCCTGAGCTTTGAGCTCTGCTACCAGGCCGTGAGTGGCTTCTATGACCTTGCTTTGTGCCACTACTTGGCCACTGAGTCCCTTGTTCTCCTCACAAACGGCTAATTTCCCCTCTGTGTGGCATGTATTATCTTGGTATACTCAGACCTCTCCTTTTGCAGGACACTAATCTCCTCACTTTGTGCACTTTTGTTTGTGTTGCCTGCGCTAAATCCGATTCTGCTTGCCTCACCTGTTGCTTTAATTTTTCATTTTCTACCCTCATGTCAGTCAGTTCCTGAAAATATGACTCGCTTTTCTCCATGTCTGTCTTTAACTGGCACACTTCCTGGCACAGGGCACCTTTTTCCTGACACAATGTGCTATTCTGTTCACTGAGGTGATCTCCATATAATAGCGCTCAAATTCAGGCGCTCCTGATCGAATTCTGCATGGGAATGGACCTTGTTTATAGCCAACCGGCTGTTCTCCTCTTTCAATTGTTTAATCTACATTTGAAATGTACAGATGTCCTCTAAGCAGGCTCTATTGTGCACCACTTGTTGACTCAAATTTAGTTGACTTTCAGGTTCTCAACACCTTCTTGACATTCCTCTCTCAGTGCAGATAATTGGGACTCTCGCTCCAAATTCATTTTCTGCTGTGCAGCTAACTCATTCTTTAGCTGCTGAATGATGTTTTCTAATTTTAACTCAGAATTTTGAATCTGTTGCACTTTCTCCTCTACTTGCTTCAACTCTCTCTGTGCTTGATCCAACCACTCAGATTGATTTTTTATAGAGGCTAAACTCTCCTGGTATCTTTCTTCCATGAGCATCATATGGAAGTACATATATGCTGTGAGGTGGGCCATTTTAATTTGCTCATCTCTGGTGGTCTGTGTCATATAAAAATCTGTCAGGGCCCGATGTAACAGGCCATTATCTTGCCACATATCCACATTTATAGAGGTAACCACCTGTATCATTCTAGATTGCCACACTTCATTCCCTTGTTCTACCCATTCACCCTTGGTAAACAATGTGGATAGAAGGTGCTTCCTAGCCATGTTAATTTCTACGGTGCTCATTATGAAATGTGTTCTGCACCTGATAGGTTCTCTATGCAAGGGCACAATCTCCACCCTGCTCCTGCTTAGTTTGTATTTACAACAATGGACGCACTGATTATTTTATCTGTACACACAGCCTTGAAACCCAGGGTACAGGTTTGGATGGCAACTTCACAATGCAACCCAGCTTTCTATCCACTAAATGTAACAATACCTTCAATGGCTAGTCTGCTCTGATAAACTGTCACGAGCAAAAAATATTTCTCAATCCTGGCTTACGAGCCCCCAATTTGTCACGGTTTATTCCATGGTCACAAGGAAGTCAGGGATCGCCTTCCCCTACAATGAATGTGGCACACAATAAAAACGCTTTTATTTCTGCAATCCAGAATCTTTTTCGAGAAGGCCTCCAACTCATCTCACACACAATCCCCATGGATACCAGTGCCCCAATGGACTAGGAAACCAGCCAGTGTGTATTAAAAAGATATTTATTAATGTATTATTTATATCAAATTAGAATAAACAGCTTATATCAGCCACCAATGTTGGGCAACACAAAGGCAACATATCCTTTTTGGTCAAGCAGCAAACTGCGATAACTCAAAATATACAGTGACAAGAATTTCCTTTGACTTCTGCCACCACTACAATCAGAGAACAGTTCAAAACACACCAAGAAAATGAATGCAAACAAACAGGAAAGTGAATGCACGCAGAATTATGCTTTGGTCCCAGCAACCCTCGCACACCCTTCCCCCCAAACATCCACTAGGCTTGTCTCTTTTGGATGGAAGGAAGTGGCAAGGATTGGGAACACAAGGGAAAAAATCGGATATGGGATATGGTTCACAGAAACCATATAGGGACCAGGCAAAGGATGAGAAAATGTGTTTTTGGAGCACAATGGGAGAATGGGTTTTTTAATTAATTATCACAAATGCTATGGGAAAGAACTGAAAAGAAGGTAATTCGTTCTGCTTACACTTAACAGACAGGAAGGGCTTTATAGATTCTCAGTCAGTACACAATAGGAAAATCGGATTTTGGAAGACTTGATCACAAAAAAACAACAGAGAGGAGACTAGGATGCAAGGGGAACATTTGTTTTGCCACCCCTGGCAATAACACACAGGGTTTTAGGTTGATGGTCAGAACAGGATGGAGAAATCAATTTGGGAATGCTTAGCACAATTTCAATGGGGAAAGAAAAATGGCAATTTGGGAATTCGTTTTTACTTCACAATGGGGAATTTGGAACAGAATGGGAAAATCGGTTTGGGAAGTTGAGCACCATTTCAATGGGGAAAGAAAAATGCCAATTTGGGAATTCGTTTTTACTTCATAATGGGGAATTTGGAACAGAATGGGAAAATCAATTTGGGAAGTAGAGCACCATTTCAGTGGAGAAGGAAAAATGTAAACGGGAATTCGTTTTTACCTTACAATGGGGGAGTAGGAACAGAATGGGAATGTGGAAACAATATTGTTTTGCACCCTACAATGGGAAGATGGGAACAATTTAGTTTTTCACCTTGCAATCGGCCACACATGCAAACTTGGCTTTTTGAAGTCAATTCTTTGGCAAAATCTTTAGGACTACGCCAGCTCACAAAATGACAAAAGATTGTTGGTTTTGAATTCCACCAATACAGATCCCGTGGATTCAATGGGGGGATTAATTGATTTCATTTGACAAATATGCTAATGATCTACAAAGACAAATGGGGATTGAGGCAAAGGCTGTTTGTAGCCATCCAGTTCTGGATGAGTGAATAGATATTGTTAATGCAGAGTGTGTCTTGTTTGAGGTTGCCTGTGATGGGGATAAGTATCTGTGTATCATCAGCAAAATTGGTGTATATTACTCCCATGGCGTCATGGGTGGCGAAGAGTAATTTAGTATAGGCGTTGTAAGGAGTGGGGGATAAGCAGGATTCTTGTGGGACGTCCTTTGGGACTGATATAGGATTGGCAGCTTCACCACCTATGGCTACTCTAGAGGTGCAGTCAGACAAGAATAATTAAATCCATGTGGTTGCATCCTGAGAAAAGTGGAAGTTGTTTGCTATTGTTAGGCATAGCTTGTTGTGATCCACAAGATCAAATGCCACGGATAAGTCGAGTAGTAGTAGGATAAATAGGTTGCCTGAGTCTCTGATGGTATCGATCTGCTTTTTTAGGTCCAATAGAGCGTCCAAGTGCTATGCCTGGGGCAAAAGCCTGATTGTCTATCACCTAGCAGGAGGTTATTCTCGAAATGTGATTGGACTTGGGTATAGGCAACTTTGTCAATAACTTTAAGCAAAAAGGATACTGTTGTGATCGGTCTATAATTAGTGGGGATAGTGGGGTCTAGGGTGGGTTTTTTGAGGAGGGGTATAACCCATGCTTCTTTGATGTTGGAGGGAATGACGTTAGTACAAAAGGAGGCCTTAATGAAGTTGGTGATGATGGGAGTAAGCGCGGATGCGCAGGCTTTGACTACTTTTGCACAACAGCTGTCCCCTTTACAGTTAGATGGTTTCAGAGAGGCTATGGTCTTTAGTACCTGGGTGGTGGTTACTGGTGTGAAGTGGAATAGTGGTGTGTTGGTGGGAGTGTTTATCTGTGGCTTGGGAGGGAGCTCTGCAGTATGTGCTAGGAGTTTTCTTTGCTGGGCGATTTTGTTTTGGAGGGTGTTTACTTTGGATGCTAGTGCGTCCTGTATAGGTGTGCACCAAGCTTCATTTGCAGTAGCTGGACTGGGTGGTGGGATAGGAGTTTCTAGTTCTCTTATGATGGAGAATAACTCTTTGCTGTTGGAAGCCGCATTGATAATGCGTTGATTGGGGGAATTTGTTTTATGAGTAAACACTGCGAGTTTGTAGGTTTTGGATGTATTGAGGGTTTTTTTTTTATATTCGCTGTTGGGGGTTTTTCTGAATAAGTGTTTTGGGCTCTTTTTCTCCTTCTCAGCTCAATGAGTTCATCCTTGAACCAGGGGTTACTGCGTTTGGATTTGGGAAGTTTCAGCTTGAGGGGGGCTGCTTCATCAATGCCTATTCGAATGGATTGTGTCCTCCCACGTATTCCTCATCTTATGATATTCCTATCCCAGCTCTGCTGCTTCGGAAACATTTTTTCACCAGAGGGCGCTGTGTTCGAGGCTGCAGAGTCGAAGTCCCTCAAAGAGCCAACGTCAGGCGTCGACATCATCCGCTGTATAAAGGGCTCGAGCAGTGCCCATTACCTCAGTTCCGTTTTTCCGACACACCTGCTTGGTGTTACGAACGGTGCATCAGCTTTTTCCTCGAAAATGTCCTCATCATCTACTCCCACCACACTCAAGACAGGGTTAAAAAAATTTCAGGAGTGTGGTAGGAAAATGTCGATAACCGACCACCATCGGAATTGCCTCTGGTGCCTCAGCCCAGACCATGGGGTTGACGAGTGTGGGTCCTGTCAGGCAATGTCCAACAAGGCTCTTAGGGAACGTAGAGGTAAGCTGGCGGTGGGGGAGGAGAAGTATAAGTCTTCTAAAAAACAAAAGGATTCGGATGAGGAGAGAAACTAATCCATCAAAGCACAATTCACCAGAAAAAAGGGAGGCCTTCAGGGCTTCGATGCTTAAAATATTTGAGAAAGCGGCCAAGACCTTGCTCGAAGTTGCTACTTGGTGATCATGCCTCTACCCACTCTGAAATTGACAGAGGAAAATCAAGATCTAAACACGCGAGAGTTGAAAAGGAGTTGAGAGTGTCTTCAAGGGAAAGTTTCTGATGCCCCGTACTAAGTCAAAGCCTGCGGTGCATAAATCGGGGTTAACCGAATTGACATTGACATCGAAGTTGAAGCCAAAACTCGACTCGACACAGTAAACAACCATAGCGTCGAAGCCGCTGACGAAAATGATGTCGACACCTTTGGCTGTATCAAAGCCTTCTTCGACAGCATCAAAGCCTCCTTCGACATCGTCAAAGCCAGCGTCTTCTCTATCGATGCCTTTGATGGCTTTATCTGTCCTTCTTTGATTCCAAGACCCAAGTCGACGCCATTGTCCATACCTAGGTCGATTCCATCTTCTTTACCTGAAAAGACTTTCCATCCTCAACCTAGACAGGAATATTTCAGATCCATGTCATCCATATTTGAAGGACACTCCTCTGAAGAGGATGTCACTTCAGCTGGAGTTAGGGTTTGAGCCAGAGAGGTCCCTGAAGAACTAGTGGACCCATATTCTAAAATAACATATCTTTATGTCTCCAAAATGCGAGTGGCTTAGACACTTCACCTGAAGTGGATTTTGAAAGACCAGACCCTACAGATCATGCTGATCCTAGTTATAGGAATCTTATGGGAAGGGTCATTGATTTTATGGGTTGAAAGGCAGCTTCCCCAGATTTTGACCAGGATGACATGATGGACATCCTGAGTGAAGATCCTTGAAAAGATCCTGTTCTTCCATTCCATAAAGCACTGCAAAAAAGGGTGATGGTAAATTGGAATACTCCTGATTCTATTTTAGCAGTAAACATAAAACTTGTACCAAAATATAGGCCATCTTTATCAGATCCAGAATATTTATCTAAACATCCCTCCCCTGACAGTCTAGTGGTTCAAGCTGCAACCTCCACTAGGCAATCAGCTTACCCATCAATACCACCAGACAGGGATGATAAAAAAGTTGATGCTTGGGCCCGGAAAGTTTTTTCTTCGGGCAGCATGGCACTTAAGTCGACTAATGGCATGTCACTTGTACATTAGCAAGATTTACATGTACCCTGTGGGACTGCATGTCATCAGCGGCTGAACGCATCTCGGAAGGTGAGGAATGGGATGGTTTCCTGGCTATAGTAAAAGATGGAAAAGAGGCTATGGAGGAATGCCTTCAGTCAGGACTGGACACTGTGGATAGTGTAAGAAGGTCCTTGGCATCTGGCTTTGCACCTGATTTGCAATCTAGATTACTTAATATGACCTTTGACGGCTTGAGGTTGTTTGGCAGCAAGGCGGACGAAAGCTTGGAGAAGCTGCAGACCTCAAAAGCTGCAGCAAAATCACTTGGTGCCGCTATAAGGCAACCTCAACAACACTCTTATACAGGCTCATCTTCCTGCAAGAGTTGCCCTTTTCGCTTCTATTCCTCTTTTGGAAAAGGGAGAGGGCACGCCAGTCAGAGAGGCCAACAGAGAAAATCCTTTCATGGTGGAAAAGGGAGAGGTGCTAGGTCAGCCACAGCAACAGCTAATACCTCCTCAGCCACTGCTGCAGCCACTGCAAAGCCACTTTGAGGTCTTCACCCACAAGACACCGGTGGGAGGCAGAATCACTCGGTATCTGGACAAATGGCGGGGCATTACGTAAGATGCCTGGGCACTAGAGATAGTGACCCATGGTTACTGTCTTCCTTTTCATCAAAGACCTCAAAGTCATCCAGTGGGAGCCAACTCTGTAAAAATTCCAGACCCGCTCCTTGTGCAGGAGATTTTAACCCTGCTAGAGAAAGGTGCAATAGAACATGTACCTGTAGCGGAGAGGAACAAGGGTTGGTACTGCCCTTATTTTCACACCCCCAAAAAGGACGGAGGATTGAGACCCATCTTGGACTTAAGAAGCTTGAACAAGTTCCTCAGGAAGGACAAGTTCAAGATGGTGACCCTTTCTTAGATCCTTCAGGCTCTTCAGCTTCAGGACTGGCTTGTTTCATTGGACATTCAGGATGCTTACTTTTAGGTGCCAATCCATCTCAAGCACAGAAAGTACCTGAAGTTCACAATTGGTGGTTCTCCTTATCAGTTTCAGGTTCTACCATTTGGGCTAACCTCCGCCCCCAGGGTTTTCATCAAACTGATGGCGGTGGTGGCAGCGAGTATCAGACGAAGGGGGATTCACGTCTTCCCTTATCTGGACGATTACCGAATCAGGGCGAGTTCACCGAATGAGTAGAGGAATATCTGGCCTTGACCTGCCACTTCTTACACAGTCCGGGCTTCTCCCTCAATTACAAGAAGTCACAAATGATTCCAAGCCAAAAACTCCAATTCATCGGAACAATCCTGGACACTTCCTCAGGGAAAGCCTCGCCTTCCGAGGAGAGAGCTCACCACATTCTGCAGATGGTAATGAAGTTTCAAAATACCCAACATCTACCGGCATTCGACTTTCTAAGGTTGCTAGGCCTCATGGCATCCTGTATTTTTCTAGTGCCAGAGGCCAGATTGAGGATGAGATCCCTTCAATGGGCCCTTAGGACTCAATGGTCCCAGTTTTCGGGGGAGATGTCAGATCTTCTGCAAGTCTCGACCAAAGTGACTGAAGATCTCCTATGGTGGGCTTGCAAGGAGAATATCCTCAATGGAGAAACTTTTTGGCAACCATGGCGGAGATAACAGTAGTGATGGATGCCTCACTCACGGGGTGGGGAGCCCACACCAACGATCTGCCAATCAGCGGTCATTGGTTTCCATCGGAGTCCAAACTACAGATCAACCTTTTGGAGCTGAGGGCAATCAGACTAGCGCTGAAGGCTTTCTGCCCGCTGTACAGGGAAAGAATGTCCTGATAATGACGGACAACACAGTGGCCATGTACTACCTCAACAAAAGAGGAGGCCTAGGATCACTCCCACTGTGCAGAGAGGCAATGCAGCTCTGGTTCTGGGCAATGCAAGAAGGAATCTCTCTATCAGCAGTTCAGCTAGCCGGAGAGCTGAACACGGTGGTGGACGCTCTGAGCAGGCAGAACACAGTCTCCCACGAATGGGAACTAGCTCAGGAAGTCCTTCAAGAGATGTTCACCCTTTGGGGAACCCCTCAAGTGTATCTGTTCGTGACCGGTGCCAACCGGAAGTGTGAACTGTACAGCTCAAGGGAATTTCCCCCAAGAGGAGCTCGAGGGGACGCATTCGTAGTGGACTGGGTATTTCCACTCCTTTACACGTTTCCTCCTGTCCCTGTGATTCCTCAAGTAATCAGGAGGTTGAGAAAGTTCAGGAAAACCATGACCCTTTTGCCCCAGATTGGGCCAGGAGGACGTGGTACCCGGACCTTCTGGACATGTCCATCTGCCCCATCTGCCCTCCAATACGTCTTCCACAAAGAGAGGATCTTCTCTCACAAGAGGAAGGTCGGGTTCTCCATCCAGAGGTCAAACACTCAGCCTTCACGCATGGTTTCTGAGAGGCTAAGATATAAGGATTGGGACCTCTCCTATGACATAAGGGAGATTTTGCTTTCGGCCAGAAGGCCAGCAACAAAATCCCTGTATCGGTGTCATTGGAACAAGTTCAGCAACTGGAACAGGGATAAGAATGTGGATTAATTCCTTTGTAATACTCCAACAGTACTTTCTTTTCTCTTACATTTAGCCAATTTGGGGCTCCAAGTTGGGTCTATAAAAGGATATTTGGCAGCGCTATCTATTTTTAAGCACTCCTCGGAAGAGGTTTCCTATTTTAAAATTCCTTTAGTCATTCAATTCTTGAAAGGGCTGACAAATGTATACCCTCCGACACCTTTTCAGGTGCCCATTTGGGATTTGAATCTAGGCTTAAAATTTCTCATGTGTGCCCCTTTCAAACCTTTACATTCTTGCCCATTGAGACTTCTCACTCTTGAAACAATTCTGTTGGTGGAAATAACATTAGCCCGCAGGATAAGTGAGTTGCAGGCACTGACTTGTAAGCCTCCTCACACCATTTTCCATAGGGACAAAATTATTCTAAAAGTCAAACCATCTTTCATGCCTAAAATAGTTTCTGATTTTCATCTGTCTCAAAAGATTATCTTACCTTCCTTCTATCCTCCGCCTCACGCTAGTAAGGAAGAGGAAAGTTTACATAGACTGGACCCAAAAAGGGCTCTCAGTTTCTACATTTCCAGATTGGCAAAACTTCGACAATGTGACCAACTATTTGTTGGGTATACTGGGCACAAATTGGGCCTTGTAGTGACGAAACAAACTCTATCCAGATGTATAATTCTAGCAATCTCTGAATGCTATAAATTGGCTGAGAAAGAGCCTCCAGATGGATTAAGGGTTCATTCAACCAGAGGCATGGCAACTTCCATGGCTTTTCAGAGGGGTGTCCCGGTGCAGGATGTTTGTGCTGCGGCAACCTGGTCGTCAATGCACACCTTTGTAAAGCATTACTGCTTGGCCTCTACTTCATATCAAGGAGGACTATTTGCAAAAGCTGTCCTCCATTCAGTCCATTGTACTCCGGAGACCCCCGGCCGGCCCATAGAGCCGAGGTTTGCTCCGAAGTACTTTAAGATGACATAGCTGCACCCTTGAGATGGATGGGGGTGCAGAATCATTACTCCAACACCAATCAATAAGGACAACTCAATGGTTTGGCAAAGGCAGTCCGTTTAATGACAAGTACAAAAAACAGGGATTCATAGAAATCAGCAGTGATGCGATCGTCCTTCTCGCTTCAACTCCAACGAACTTCATACAAGTAGTAACATTTATACTCAAAACTCATCATTATCGACGTGTAACACTCAAAAGTTAACATATATATATATATATTGTTTAGGAAAAGGTAACTTTATTTATAGGTACTATATCTGTATATGGTAACGTATTGCGGGGATTGGGTAAACACTGTCAGGTTGGCGTCTAAGCCCTTCCTTCAAATATGACGACTGTAGACGTCACTAAAAGCAAGACGTCCCATTGGTTCTACTAACTATAGGACCCTAGATTATTTGGTCCATTGTGATTGGGTTGGCACCAACCCCATGCATACATTTCCACTTTGCTTAGCATCACGCAGATTGGTCAGCCAGGTGCAGGGTGCCCCTCAGCTACCCGGCCTTCCTCCAATTAAGGTTACAATCAATCATCGCTTCAGCAACTATGTGTTAATTATTTTACTCTGGTTGGCCTCGAAACTGCATCTTCTGTCTGGAAAGGTTCTGATATCTCTGCCTGGGCGGATGCCAAGCGTAGGTGTGATCCGTGCTCCTTCTCGCTGGGCTGGTCATGTGATACCCACACCATGAATTTGTCTTGTTTCTCTCAGTTTGTGTATTTGATTCTTATTTAGCTCAGCCACCTGCCTACGCTTCCTTATCTCGACCTTTCAGAGACAGGATATTCTGTTCTTACACTTCAATTAGATTTAGCTACTGTTCGTTCCTTCTTTTGGTACGACCTTGCCTCTCCTGGCACGAGTTGCATCTACCGAGTTTCTATTCAGCCATTTCTTCTCATTTTGCTAGAATATGAATCTCTGCTCATGCGGCCTTTAGTAACATCGGTTGATTCTGCTTTGTTTGCAAAGTGGAAGTGCACTTATAATACTGTGCTTCGTTTGAGGTAGATTATGTATAATGGCGCTTGCCGTGCTATTCTTCTACTTAGCATAGTAAGCCGCACTGTTTTCTTAGCCTTCTTGCAGTTCCAAGCATATGTACAGGTGTAAACTGATTGACTGTATTCATTTTGCTTACAGCTTAACTCTCTTACGTTTTGATAGCTTTCTATCACTTTAAGCTCACAATCTCTTTTCTCAGGGCGTTTCGTCTCTTTGTGCCATTCTTGGTTCATCATTTGTTTTATCTGTGAGTCGGTCCAAGTCCTCGTGACGTCCCCATTCGTCTTCCATTAAGACCTTTTTGGTTTCTTACGGGACGACCCTTAGGCAATCTTAATTTCGTCTCATATGCTGGTAGGGTTTTCGTAATGGATACCTTACTGTTTATGGTTTTCTGGGTATTGGTACTTCAATAGGCGTTGTTCTTCTGATAGGTACTGGGCAGAGCCATACTGTGGCTCTCTGCTGGTTTATTTGCTCATCATACATCACATATTTTGGTGTGAACATTCCTGGTACTTCCAAATTGGCGAGTGGAGTGCAGGCTTTATTTGGGATCTCCTCTACATTCCCCCCCTCTGGGCGATTCATCGACCACTTTCACCTCTTTCCTTGTATTCAATTCACTCGATTCTTCTATATTTATCTTCACTTCATCGCCTGAGTTCATTCCTTATCTTCTGGGTCTATACACAATGGTTTGAAGAAGTGTCTCTTTGGAGTTCATATCTTTATTACTCCTTTCAAACTTCCTGCGTCCTTACATGTTCATCTTTATTCCATGTCATTAGTTGACATTGGCCATTTGGGCTACAATAAACCCATCTTCCCACATCATTTCTGTGCTTCCTTGGATAGAGAAACTTTGTTCCTTCTGGTACGTGAATGCTGGCCTTCACAAAGTCTCTTATTTCTTCATCAGTCAGGTCTTTGGGCTTCCATCCTGGCTTGACATCAATCATGATCTTTATCCCTATGGCTTTCTTCACAGTTTTCTAGCATTGTCAGATTATTATCTTGATAACACAAAATCGTAGTAATATCATCACTAGTAGGGCTACCAGAAACTTGAATATGTATGCCATCCATTGTGGGACCCACGAGAATAGTGATCCAAACCAGCTATCATCATCATCAACTTCGTCAGTTTTGTCAATCATCTGGTTCTGTAGCTTCATCAGCATATCTATGGCCTCTGTTGAAGTTCCATTTTCCGCATTGTGAGAAGGTATAAATGTGCAACATGATTCTCCAATTTTTGCAGAAACTCCTCCATCCATGGCTGTGATCATGCCAAGGACATATCTGTTCTGGAGAGTCATCAGTCGGATGGCTCTTAACTCTTCCTTGATTGCATTGAATCCTTTTATGGTCATGTTGATGGTCTGCAGTAACTCCCATCTGGTTATCTGCAACCATTTAGTATTTACTCCAACTTGAATTCTCGGCATGAATATTGTTGTGAACACTGATGAGGTGAGGCTGAACAGCCGGTGTTCATATGGGATTGCATGAAAGGCTTCTTCCGATTTAGCAGAGAAATAATTTTCTCTCTTCATTCAAGTTATCAGTTCCACAGATATCTTTTTCCTCAGGTGAGCATCTGCTTTTGGGAAACTGTCAATATTCAGGTCACTTTTCGGGATCACCAATGCTGGAACATGGACGTTTACTATCGTGCATATTCCTCCCCAGTCTCTTGGCAGTCTGATGTATGCTTTGGATCCACACGCCCAATAATGATCCATAATTACTGCAGTTCCATGCACCATTCCTGGAGCGTCAAAAACTCGTCCACAGTTCTTATACTCTCCCATCTTTCTAGTGCCATTATTCCTGAAGCAGAATTTTGGGCTTCCCAGTGGCACTATCTGCAAGGGTCCTCCTCTGTCTTCGACCCATGTCAGCAGTTTTGCAAGCTTTGGCCATAATGGTTTGCATCCATTTCACACTATGTTGATGGTGGGCTCGGAGTGACCGAAGACCATCCACGCTCGGCATATCACTACTCCTTTCTCCCATTCGTCTGGTGAAAGCACTGTTCCCCAAATTTGCATTTGGCTTTGATTCTTCCATCTCCAAGCTTCTTCTGGAGTTTTTCCTTGGACATTTAGCTTCTGGTATGCTTCTCTTCTGATTTCTGCTCCTTTAACTCCATGCTTCTCATATCTGATCACAATGTGTTTTGTCTTTCCATTGTTTCTGTTCTTTATGTCCTGGACATAATCGTCTTCATTTGGATCAGTTGCTTCAGTTGCCCACTTCAGTGAGGCATCACTACCCATGAACTGGCCTCTGGTCTTGCACATTGCTATGGGTGAGAGACAGTGTGCTGTCTGGACATCGATTTCTATAGCTATGAAGATCTTGGATTTCCCAATGCTGTATGGTAGGAGTGCACAAACAAAGCATTCCCCTTCTGAACTTTGTCTTCCAACTTCTTTCATGTGCTGGTACCAAATGTTGTTTCCCAGATGTGCTGTGCTGTCCAGGTAGTCGTTGAGTTCGTTGTCATCTCCATGCATGCTTCTCTTGATTCTTACTGTTTTCCTGTAGTTGGCTATGACTACATCCCTGAATGCATTTGTATGGCTCTTTCTTGCTGGAGGATTCTCAGGTATCCCGGTCCATGGTGCAGGCCTCCTCATCTGCGTCATTTGAGTGGACAATAGTCTGGCAGCTCTTTCCCTCTCCTCATACATCATCCTTCTCCTGCTGGTTACAAATGCCCATAACAACCACCCTGACACTGGTCCGGTGTATGGTTGCATTGTAGAACTGGTACTTGTCCCTTGCGTTGGAACAAATGTGCTTGGTAATACAGTTTCTGCGGTTTTGTTCTTCAGTTCCTCTTGCAGTTTCCTCGCTCTGGCTATGTGTGGAAATAACGAGTCTACTATCAGTTGTGTCCGTGCAGAGAGTTTCCCCGAGTTGGCTCTTGTTTTCTTAAGAGTTTCTGATTTGACTGCTTCTGTTGGTTTTCCTTTTAACTCGTCTTGTTTTCTCACAACATCTGCTGTGGAGTTTCTTAAGGCAGTCTCTTCTTCTCTACTGCTTTGATTTGTGGTTCTGCAGTCATTGGCACTAGGCCTGTTTCGTGTGCATTCAGTGTTTGCATGCGTGTGGTTGTCAGAAACCTTTCTTCATTCATTCCGTGCCGACCCTGTCTCCGGCTTTTCTGTTTGTTTGTGACCACAAGTGTGTGTGTGTCATTCCTAATCACATCCATTTCAAGTTTATTCATTCCTCTATCAGATCTTCTAGGGACTGGAATGACTATATAAGGTCTGTGTGCTTTTGTGGGTTTCATACGTGCATCATTAGGGGGGTGCACTGGAATTGGAACGCTTTGTGCTCCAATAAAAAATGCAGTTCTGATCGTTAATGACAGTAAAACAATGATGAATATGATACACAAATACATTATGGTTCGGTATGTGAGGCAGCAGCATTTGCTTCCAGAGAAGCGGGGGTGCCTCTCCTCTTGTTGGAGGACTACATTTCTGCTCTGCACCCCCATCTCGATCATTCACCAAATGTAAATGTTTATTATTTCTGTGTTTAAGAGCGTCAGGTGCTCCAAAAGTGTCACCCCTCTTGCGAGTGACAAATTGTCTCTTATTTCAGGATACAGTTCCTTTGCTAGACTATAGGAAAATTATAATTAAATAAAACTTCAGTAAGTCACTTTACTGTGCATGTTCAAAGTAAATAAGCTCCCAGTCCACTCCTCGGATTTGCTTCAATCCTGAGGTCATATTGTACACTGATCACTATGAAGAAATAGGGAAAAATAACAACAAATATAACAAGTGAAGTTCTTGACACTGCTTCCTCGATCTGTTCCTCGGCGGAAGACTTTTTAGGATCTCCTCAGATAGCTCCGCTGATGGTTAGAGAGTTCCACTTGGAGCACAATTCCGTGCAAGAGCATTCCCATCTGTGCAATATTAGCTGGATCTTTGATGAATGTGAGGACATCAACATAGATTGGTCTCCCCACTAGTTCTGGAAAGTCAGTGACTGGACGAATGAGGACATTGTGTGCCAACCTGCTGTCTTCTGGTGACAGGGACATCCGTCCTGTCCATGCTGAGGTTCAGGATTATGTGTTCTTTTCCTTTATGTAAACAATGTCTACACTGTCCGGTCGCGTGGAATGCGACTAGGATCACTATTTTATTTAAAAACTGGCTTAGATGTTTTGTATTTGCTGGGTCTCGAAGAAACGTAAGTGTTTCTGTTCTTCTGACAAGAGTTGGACAGTCTTCGATTATACGGAAGAACAATGTGTTGATACGCTCATTGATGTCCGCCTGCGTTTGGGACATTTGGTTTCTCCTCACTGTACTCAGGAAGCACGAGAAATTATTTGGCAATGGCAGTGAGCAGTTGTCTTATTGTCTTTTCGTTTTCAGGATCTTGAAGAAAGTCAGTGACATTGGTGAGCCTCCCTACCAGTGACGGGTATGATCATAGCACTAGATCAAAATAGGTGACCACATCCTTGGCGATGTCGCTACTGCGGCACACCATAAGTGATTCCGAATAAGGTCTCGGTATGGAACGAGTCAGGATACTGTAATTGCTTCCAATGTAAGTGTCCTCGGTCAAAATTTGGCATATTCTTTTCTCATCAAGGCTTATGTGTGCCTCAGTTCAAAGTTCAGCAGTCAACAGACTGTGTTGTGGCTTATATGTGCAATTTTCTTCTTCACCCTGCAACTAGGATGCACAGAGAGTATGTTTAGTTTTTTTTTTGTTTTTTTTTGTCCTTATCCCCTTTTTTTGCTCAGAGGAAGTGTCCAATTCAAGCCACAACTTGCAAAAAGTTCCTTGGGCCTCATCACGACCCAGGCGGTAAGGGGTTTACGGCGCCGTAAACAGCGCCGACCCTTACCGCCTGAGTACGAGGTCCCTTAGCGCCATGGCGAATTTAACACCTGCTTTTAGCAGGTGTTAAAATCCATGGCGCTAAGGGACCATGGAGTTAATTACGCCACCGTAATTTACGGTGGCGTAATTAACGCCTTCCCCACTCCCATTATGCCCTATGGGGCAAAAATGGGAATGGGGAAGGGTAAATGGGGATTGGGGACTTACCGCCCCGCCAAGGTCCGAATGGGGCGGTAAGTCCGCCAACCACCATGGCGTAAACATAGTTTACGCCATGGTGGTAAAGTCACGGCCCAGGCGGTAACTTTGTCTTTGTCTGGCTGGTCATGCGTCCTTCTTCCTCATCATGGATCTCGTCTGCACGTGCTGTGGTTCCTCCCCATCGCTAGTCGATTCCTCTCGTTGGGGTGCAGGCAGGGGCCTACTCCGATGTAGGGTTTAATATCGCAGAGAAATATCCAAGCTCTCCTGCCTTGTAGTTTCACTGCAGATGGAGTGCAGTCCTCCACTGTAAAAGGACCGTTGAATCTTGGCTCGGCCCACTTTTTCCTTGTATGATTCTTCACAAGGACGGTGTCTCCAGGGAAAACGGATGGAACATGTAAACCTTGAACTTGGTCTGTTGTAGTATCTCCTTCTGTGTTCGGTGCTGCTCTGCACCCTTTTCGTCGTCTCTGCAGCTGGTCTAAAATTACAGTGAGGCAAGATGTCATGCAGTTCAGATAGTTTTTCATTTCAGACCCTAATATTTCTCCTGTTGACTGGGCATCACATTTAGCTCTATCTCGGGGTGTCAGAGGAGTTCTCATTCTTCTTCCTGTGACTATCTTGTGTGGTATAAAATGATGGCCGGACTTGAGTTGGTTCCCAAGTGCATACAGTGCCAAAGGAAGGCAGTGCAACCATCCCTTCTTTAGAGTAAGCTTCAACTTGGCTATCCTTTCCTTTAACAAGCCATTGAGCTTCTCACAGATCCTGTTACCTTGCGGATGATACGCCAACGAGAACTTGTGCTTTATACCAAGCAGCAAGCTAATCCGTTCAAATATTGTATTAACAAAGTGAGGGCCATTATCTGATCTCATGACTTCGCACACCCCCCACCTGGGGAACACTTCCCTCACTAAAAATGTTGTTGTACAGGTAGAGTCTAGGTGGTCTAGGTGTGTACATGGACCTGCCTCAATCCATCTAGAGAATGGATACACCACAACAATTAAGTATCTGTACCTGTTACATACTTGAATAATGTCGACGTAGTCGACATGCAAGTGCTGAAAAGATCCATTTGGCCTTGGGATGACTCCTCTCATTATCTTTAATAGGGCTACAGGCATTACTGGTTTGCCACTGCTGTCTTGTCACCACAAGCTGTCAGAGGGGTTTAAGGAACACCCTTGACATTTTCACAGGTTCTTCTCTTCCTGTGGTGCCTTCCCTTGGAGTTCCATTAGCTGCGTTTGCCCCAAATTACTGTAACTCTCAGGTGCAGTTTGTGTAACCATCAGTCGCTTGTTGGCATGGATAACTTCCACTGCCATGATCGTCTCACTTTTGGATGCCAGACGCTTGGCTTCCGTGTCTGCTGCTTGATTTCCACGTGAGATCAAATCTGTCCCTCTTCGTGTGGGCGGCGCATTTCACGACCGCTATGCCCACTGGGAGCTGTAGTGCCTTAATCAGCCTGTCCAATAGGGCTGCGTGCTGCACAGGCGTGCCGCCCGCTCTGAGGTATTCCCTCCTTTTCCAGCACGCTGGGCCTGCATGCTCTGTCGACGTCACATAGGCGGAGTCACTGTACACCGTCACTTCCTGGTCTGCGTGATTCTCAATGGCGAGTATCAACGCCAATATTTCTGCACTCTGTGCTGAATAATGAGATGGGATTTGTGCACTAAGAACCAGTCGAAATTCTCCATTTGCTCTGTGCTTCATTAAAGCAACGCCTAGATATCTTTGCCCGTCGTTTTGATCGATCCTAAAGACCCATCAATGAAAAAGATCTCTCCTTCTGCCAAGGCATTTTCTTTCACCCAGGGAATTTCCGCATAGAATTCTTCATAATTTGCACAGTCATTTATCGGCTCTCCTTCAGTGACTGGCTCTGCTATAAACATAGCTGCGTTCACTATCTTACATCGGACTACCTTAATCGATGGATTTCATATGATCACTTCATAAGCAGAAGCTCTCTGAGATGTTAATGTGCCCTTTGGTTTCTCTACAATGGCAAATAGTGAGTGCTCGACGTACAATGTCATTGAGCAACCCATCACAATGGTTGTAGCCTTCTCTATGGCGAATGCTGCAGCAGCTAAACTTTGTTCGCAAGGAAAATGACCTCTCATTACTGGGTCCAAATTCCCACTGTAGTATGCCAGGGGCTTGTACCCCAATGTGGTTCTCTGTGTGAGTACTGCTGTCATAACGCTGCTATTCATGTGTGAAAACAGGTAACATTGCTCAGCATAGTTGGGAATCCCGAGAACTGGAGCTGTGCAAATAGCTCTTTTGAGTTCAGCAAACCCTTTCTCCATGGTCTCAGACCATTCAATATTTTCTTTTGTCACTTGGGCCTTCTTTAGGGCCTGAAGTAAAGGCTTAGTGTAAGAGCTGTAGTCGAAGACCCATGCCCTGACATAGTTGCATAGGCCTAAAAAGCTCTGCATCTGCTTTATCGTGTGTGGCGTAGTCGTGTTCAGTATGGCTTCAGCCCTTTCTGGGGTCACTCTCTTTCCTTCATGTGAGATCAACTGGTTTATGTACAGCACTTCTTGTTGACAATATTGTAACTTTTCCTTGTCAACTTTTTATCCTTTCTCAGCCAGTATGTTATGTTATGTTATGTTATTTTCCATTTATATAGCGCCTTATATACCATTGGTATGGTCTGAAGGCGCTGGTAGGTTGAACACCCTTGAGAACCGAAGATCAGTAGAGAGAGTAGAGAGAGTCAAAGGTGCGGTGAGCACCGGGTATGTGTGCAGCTGGTGTGGTATTCGTGTAATAGCTGCTTCTTAGCGGTAGTTGTGGTGGTTGAGAGATCAGGAGTATGTGTTAGTTCTGGCAGGATTTATCCAGACCGAATGTGGCTGCATTAGGCCTGAGGAGAACGCCTGGCTGGGGGGGGTGTAACCAGCAGTGTTTACTTAGAATGATGGGAAGTGTGCGGCGGATGTTGGTATGAGAACAGTTATACCGAATGGTGTCATAGTATATCTGTGTTCTAGTTGATTGGTGGTGTAAAGGAGAGAGTAAGTGTGATGGTGTGATATGATGGGTTAGCTGCTCTTTCAAACGTTCTCTGCATTACAAACCATACTATATACGTCACGCAATTCTATGCGCTCCAGTCCGTTCCATGCACTCCTATCCACTCCATGCACTGCAGTCTTCTCCACACACTCCGGTCTGCTCGACACACTCATGCACTCCAGTCCACGCTGCATACTCCAGTCCACCCCACGTACTCCAGTCTGCCCCACGCATGCACTCCTGTCTGCCCCATGCATGCACTCCTGTCTGCCCCATGCATGCACTCCTGTCGGCCCCATGCATGCACTCCTGTCGGCCCCATGCATGCACTCCTGTCAGCCCCATGCATGCACTCCTGTCAGCCACACGTACTCATGTCCGTCACATGCACTCCTGTCCGTCACACGCACTCCTGTTCGCCACACGTATTGAAATGCGCTCTATTTACTCTGATCCGTTTCGTGTATTCTAAGTTGTTTTATGCACTCCATCCACATATTTCACCCGTACCATTCTGTGTATTCTAAGTTGTTTTATGCACTCCGTCCACATATTTTGCCCATAATATCTTCATACTTCATCCTTTCCATTCACCTATTTCACACGTTTCATCCACTTACGTCACCCGTTTCATCCACATACGGCACCAGATCCATCCACCTGCAGCAACTGTTCTATCCACATATGTCAGCCGTTCCATCCACGTCCGGCACCCATTCCATCCACGTCCGGCACCCGTTCGATCTCTATATGTGATCAATTCCATTCACATATATCATTTGTTCTATCTAGATAGACTCCATCTACATACTTCACTCATTCTGTCCGCTCTACACATTTAGCAGCACCACGTACTCATCCATTCTACGCACTCATCAGTACTGCATGCAATCTGCACTCGTTCGTTTTATGTACTCATCTGCTCGAGGCACTTGTTTGCTCTAGGCACTCGTTCGCTCTAGGGACTCGTCCGCTCTAGGCACTCGTCCGCTTTATGCCCTCACACGCACTATGCATTCACCCGTTTTGCTCGCTCACCCCCTCTACGAACTCACCCTCTCTACGCACTCACCCCCTCTACGCACTCACCCCCTCTACGCACTCATCCCCTCTACGCACTCATCCCCTCTGCGCAATCATCCCCTCTAAGCACTCATCCCCTCTACGTACCCCTTTTTTCATATGCACTCATTCGCTCATATGCACTCGTCTGCTCTATGTACTTGTCGGCTCTACCCACTAGTCTGTTCTATGCAGTCCTCCACTCTACACATTCTTCCGCTCAGCTCATCCATCCCGCTCCGCTCATCAATCCGTTCCCTGCACTCATCCGTTCTACGCACTCATCAGCTCTGCATGCATTCCGCACTCATCCGTTCTACATGCTTATCCATTCTACGCACTCACCTGGTCTATGTAACTCATCCGCTCTAGGCATTTGTCCGCTTTATCCCCTCGCATGCAGTACACCTTCATCTGTTTTACGCATTCACCCACTCTACGCAATCACCTGCTCTCACACTCATCCGCTCTTCAAACTCATCCGCTCTCCACACTAATCCGCTCCCCACACTCATCCACTCCCCACACTCATCCGCTCCCCGCACTCATCCGCTCCCCGCGCTCATCCGCTCCCCGCTCTCATCCGCTATATGCACTCATCCACTTTATGCACTCATGCTTTCCACGCATTCAACAGCAATATGCACCCTTCAACCTTATAAAGTCATTCGCTAATATGCAGTAATCCTGTTCTATATATTAATCTGCTCTCTACACCCTCATCCGCTCTCTACCCTCATCCGCTCCCTACCCTCATCCGCTCCCTACCCTCATCCGCTCTATACCCTCATCCGCTCTATAACCTCATCCGCTCTATGCAGTCATCCGCTCTATACACTCATCCGCTCTATACACTAATCCGCTCTATACATTCGCCAGGTCTGTACATGCATCTGCTCCAGCGATCCACACATTTTCCGCACTTCCATACTCATCCACTATCCACACTCCTGCATTCTACATACTCATCCGCTCTACCTACTCCTCTGTTCTACACATTCATCCGGTTTAAGCTCATCAGTTCTGCAGATTTATCTGTTCTGCGCACTCCTGCGTTCTACTCACTTCTCTGTTATTTACGCACTCATCCGCTCTACACGCTCGTCTGCTCTACACACCCAACCGCTCTACACACTCATCCGCTCAACATGTTCATCCATTCTATACACTCATCCGCTCTACGTACTCATTCTATTTACACACTCATTCAAACTATATAGTCATCTGTTCTTCCATTCATGCATTCTTCCACTCAGCGCATTCATCTGTTTCACACGCTTCATCCATTCTAACCATTTCATCCATGCCATTCACTTCGTTCACTCCTCATGCATTATGTCCATTTCAGGAGTTTAAATTTCTTTACAGTTTCCGTATGATTTATTCTTATTAACCACTTCCCTGCTTTGGTGAACTTTACTTGTTTATTCTGTTTGTCCTTCTAGTTTATATTAGGGGTTATTATCTGTCAATTTCTCACATCAGGTAGTTTGTTGGATTGGTGTCATTGAAATGCTGTTAGTCTGTTTGGGTTCGTTTGGTACAGGTTGGTTTTAGGGGAAGAGCCAGGTTTCAACAGTTTGCGGAAAGACGTTAAATCCTCAGTTAGGCAGATGTGGGGTTGGAGTGAGTTCCACAGCGTGGGGGCCAAGGCTGAGAATGATGATCTGCCTAACCTGACTGAGTTTGTCTTAGGTATGACTAGGAGGCCGGCTGAGCTTGATCTTAGGGTGCATGGGGGGTGATAGGGTTTTAGCTTGTCTTGAAGATATTGTGGTCCAGATTTATGCAGTGCTCGGTGGGAGATGCATAAGGTTTTGAAAGTCACCCTTCGGGCTACTGGAAGCCAGTGCAGTGTCTTAAGGGCTGGGGAGATGTGGTCTCTTGGGCAGAGCGCAAGTAGCATTTTGGCTGCCGCGTTCTGTGCCCTTTAGAGTTTATTCAGTTTGTACGCGTGGACTCCGAAGTATAGGGGGTTTGCGTAGTCCAGTCTTGATATAATTATTGATTGGACCGTGGAGATTTTGTAGAGGAGGTCTCAGATATGGCCTGCACCCCTGCCCACCATTGCGAGTTGCCAGTAAAATACTCGCCAAGGTATGTGACGTATGAGGAGCAACTGAACCAACAGAGAGCCACATTGGGTCTCTGCCCTGTGTACATTAGAAGATCAGTACCTGATGAAAGGCCAATAAGCAGACAGCCCTGGGCAGCACGGTACCCAATCAGACAACCATACCAGCCGCTGATATGAAACGATGAGTATTTACAGACTGTCCATGAGGAGACACAAAGAGCCCTGATGGAAGGCAAACAATGATGAGAAGAGGGCCTGGACAGAGTAACGCATGAGAAAATGCGACACGCGAACGCGTTTATCCACGAAAACAGGTGCAAGAGACACGAAGGACAGCACAATGTTAAAACGTAAGAAGCGTGTGTAAATAGGCTTGAAACGCAAGATGCTAAGAAATCGATACTGCTTGCAATACTTAGTAGAAGATGGAGCGGCAAGCGCCAACCATATATCTACCTCAAGAAGGCACAATGTATACGTGCGACTCCATTTTGTAAAAGCAGAAGTACGCCCAGGCGGCCAAGGCCTAACTGGTCGGGTTTCATATCCAAGCTCAAGCAGGGGAAGGAGCGGAATCTAAACTCAACAAAGAATGGCTCAGGCCTGGGAAATCGAGGTCAACCCAAGAGAAGGAGGCGAGCTTCAGCTAAGGAGAATCGAAACTTCAGAGCATACCAGCCTGCCCTGTGAAGGTCAAGATAAGGAGGCCCGGGCAGGTGGTGGAGCTACATGGAGAATTAAATACACGAAGAGCTGGAAACTGAAGCAGATTCACGGTGAACCAACACGTGACCAGCCAGGCGTGAAGATGTACCACTGTCTGATGTCACCCAGATCCAAGGGGTGCCATAACTTTTCCTGATAAGAGACTACAGTTTCGAGGCTTTCCTTAGCCAACTAATTGACACATCGCCCTAAAACCACTGATTGATGGAAGGGAGGCCGGGTGAATCTTGGGACACTAGGCACCTGGGTGTCCATCCTGCATGCTGCTAATTAAAGTGGAGATTTATGGTTAGGGGTGTAACTTGCCCAATCACAATGGACCATGTAATCTAGGGTCCTATAGACACTGTAACCAATAGGACGTCGTACTTATAGTGACGTCCCTCACGTGTGATGTAGAGGGATGGGCGTAGACGCCCACCAGATAAGAGTTAACCAATCCGCATGCTCTATTGTCATATACAGATATAACACCTATACTTAAGTTACCTTTCCCAACCAATTATATTGCGTGATGATTTTTTGTAGAATTAGACATCAATGATGATGAGTTTAGCCTATAAAAACAGCTGTTCGACTGAAGTTCGAAGAAGTCAGAGCGAGACAAGTGTTCGCAATGCTCCTGATTTCCATATGCTGATGTATGTATCATTAAACAGACTTCCCTTTGCCAACTTACTGCGTCTTGATTTTTGAGATGTGCTGGAGTATGTGAATCCTGCACCCTGTCCTCACACGGTGCAGCTATCCAGTATTACAAGTTCTCGGGGGGTGAGTACTGACCAATGGGCCCGTCAGTAATTTCCTCTCCTTCTGAACACTTGGTAGCAGAGGATGGTTTCGGCCATCGATTATTGATAATCGATTAATATAGTTATAAGACACCCTTAAACCGACGGCACAAAGTAACTCTGGGCCTTCGGATACATCATGAGTCCTTTCACCATTCCGGCTGAGTAGGCCAAGAAGCTCCCCGTGGACAATGATAGGGTAAAGAATTTTAAAAAATCTGCAGTGGGTCTGAAGGAACCCGCCTTTCCAAGCATAACCCTTCTCATTACCACGGGCAGCAGATCGGACGAAAACGTTAAAAGCGGGAAGAGGAAGGACAGTGATCCTGAAGTTCCAGAGAGGAAAAGAGGCGATCGGTGAGTGAAACAACAAAACTCGTTACCTTGGCAAATGTCTCATAGGCATTAGAGCAAGTAGGGGAAAGGTAACGGAGGGTAGCGGAGAAAAAATAAAGTAGCTAGAGGTAGAGTAGACGGTATATATTTAAAGGGTTAATGACTTGAGTATAAAAAGAAAAACATATATAAAGAGGAATACCAGGGGGGGCACCTGAGCTAAAACATAAAAGAATACGAGGGGGGCACCTGAGCTAAAACGTAAAAGAATACCAGGGGGCACCTGAGCTAAAACGTAAGAGAATACCAGGGGGGCACCTGAGCTAAAACGTAAAAGAATACCGGGGGGGACACCCGAGAGAAAAACAAGATTTCGCCTTGTTCCTGCACTTTAAAGAGTGGTCAGAAGGAATGTGAACCCAGAGCCGACAGAGGGGGGACAATTTAGGCTACGATTACGTTTAAAGACGGAATTAACGGGATTCGTTCAAATCCCATGGCGGGGTATTAATTAGAAGGCAGGTACATGTATGACCAGCTGGTGTCTGTCTAGTCCGTCAAGTGTCCGTCATATGTGTCTTACTGCATGTTAAATGTACAACAGTTGTATTGGTGATTGATTGAAATGCATTTTGGCCTTACGCGATTCTGTAACTAAGAGGGAATCGCCAGTGAATTGATGGTTTCTTTTGAGTTAATTGATAGTATACATTTTGGCGGGAAGAAGTGGATTGGAGCTTGTGGTTGTGGTGTTCGCTCATACTAGTGGGAAGATTAAAAGATTGTGTGAATATTGTTGGTGTCAAAGTTAAAAAAATGGAAGAGGTTACCCCACTTGCGCACTTGTGCAAGCAACTGCCCAAGCATGCAATAAAATTGAAGAAATATAGCCAGGAGTGAGTGGGTTAAGGGTACTGCCAATAAGATGTTTATGCCTTGGCCCCAGAATGGGTCCTTGTCTAAGGCTGTTTTACAGCACATGACAACCTTCCTACATGCCACATGTACTGGCAAGAAGCTTGAGAAACGCCTTGCTGTTCGCGAGCTTTGGAAGATGTTTGAGCAAACGAAGGAAGAAGAACCACCTGCAGACTGGATATTAAATGTATGTACGGAGGGGGGTGAGACGCCTACCGCACACCAGCCCCGCCAGAACCAGTCATTGAGGGAAGCAAATCAGAGGGTCTTTACCCGTTACGAGAACTCAAAGCAGCCACAGGGTACAGTAACCCCGCATATAAATCACCTACATGTAGTAGTGACGAAACTAAAGAACAGGAGCAGCTAATTGATTTGGCCTCCATAGTCCCGAGGGACAAGGAGAGGCGCGGCGATAGTAGGAAGGATCGGGCACAGGCTAGTGCACCTCTCGATAAAGAGAGAGAGGGAAAGAAGCGGAAAGGAAGTGATGAGACAGCATTCGCGAAAGATGAATGGATGGGAGGACAGATAATATTAAAGCTAGTTGGAAAGGGAAGTGATGATGTGCGGACAAGAGGAAGGCACGATGGAGAGCAAAGAAAGGAGAAAGAAGGAATGGATGAAAGGACGAGAAAGAAGGATAGATTAAGGCGAGAACAACTATATCGCGAAGAGCAAGGAATACCGCTCAGTCGCACACAGTATGCAGCCTATGAAAAATACAGGCTGAACATGTTGAAGTTGGAGGAAGAAAGGAGAGTGCACGAAAGGAAGGTGAAAAAGCGGGAAGACGAGGAGAGCAGAAGGGCAAAATAATGTAGAAATGAACGAATGAGAGAAGTAGATAAAACTAGAGAAGAAGCGAAAAAGCAAAAGGAGATTGATGAGGAATTGGAACGAAAACGCAACAAAGGGCACGAGATCTTGAGTAATTGGAGCAGATAGCCATTAAACCCAATCCTACAGTAGAATGGGAAGACATAGAAGAATTCTTTCCTACAAGCGATGCGGTACCAAGTACAAGCGGGATAAATATTGTTGATGACTTCGATACCAGAAGCATCGGGGAAACAATTGATAAAATCTATGATGAAATGGGGCTGGAACTAATTTCCCAAGGGTTAAGGGAAGACGAGCGTTTAGAGAGCACTCAGCTATATGACACTGAGGATGTCACTCGAAGTAGTGGGAGTAGGGGACTGTCCCTAGATAGATTAGAAATTGGACAGAACGAAGATGATGCAAGAAGTTGTGTAAACTGGGAATATTCAGAGTCTGACTCTGGTGAGGATACGGAGGACGAGGCACAGGAGGAAGAGAGGCGATGTGAAAAGCCGCTCCCTCGAGGCCAAGGGGTTCGATGGTCCAACACCAGTGAAACTGAACCTAGGACATCGAAGCCTACCAAGGCACATGGCAAATGTGAGGGAACACCCCGCGATCAGAGGGGGAAGCCAGTATCCACCTATACTGGCAGATTAAGGGCATTGCCGGGTAGACGGCAAGGTGGTAATACTGCCCCACCAGTAGGCGGGAGGAGTGGGGGAAAAGAAAAGGAAGATTGTGCCTTTCGATTCCCGCTGCTAGAAAAAGGGGGAGTGAGGCCACAATACATTCCATGGCCACACCTCGACCGAGAAAACTTAAAAAATAAGCTTCCAATGCTGACATCGGGGGCTGGGAAATGGATACACGAGTTAGAAAAGATGACCGCGGGAGTCACCTTAGCTATAGGGGACATCAAGGGCCTCCTCATCGCCATACTTGGTGAAAGGGCTGACGATGTGTGGAAACGGGCTGGGTATCCAAGGGTAACGATAACTAACACTACCCATGACAGAGCACCGTTTATTAATTGTAGAGCAGCAGTGTGGAAAGCGCTGCAAATGCTATACCCAGACACATCAGACAGGGGAGCTATAATGACTCGCAAAATGAAAGAGTCAGAGGATCCGTTGATTTATACCTAAAATGTTCAAGACGCGTGGGTGTTCGAAACGCATGAGTCCTGGTCAAAGTCTATCCCTGTCTTCTACCACATACTGTGTCAAGGGTTGCCTGAACCGGTGCAAAAACTGCAAAAACAGCTCAAGAAATTGGTAGGGATCGAAGCCAAACCGTGGGCTAAAATTCAATTGACAATTGCACATTACTGCAGATTGTTACAAGAAAAGAACCGAAAAAAGGAAGCAACCCGTAAGGGGGAAGAAGTGAAGCTGGTACAAAAGAAGCTCTTGAAGTATACTCTCGAGGGGGCCATATTAACCATCCTAGCCGAGCCCAGCTCGCAGCAAGTAAATAACCAAGCAAATACGGGATATTACCCGAGGGGTAGAGGATATAGAGGAAGAGTATGGCAAGGTGGCCAGGGAGGTTTCCATGGTAATCAGGGAGGTTTTCAAAATAACCAAGGCGGATTTCAGAATGAACAGATGAGCGATCAAGCCATGCCGGATGGGCAGATGGTCCGACCACCACCAGTATGCTGGCTGTGCAGAATGACAGGACATGTGGTGCGCATGTGCAGAAACCAAGGCATGTGGCAAAATGGCCAAGGAATGGGAGCAGGAATGGTGAATCAGCCTGCCACCCCGCAACAAGGCAGTGCGCAGGGCCACATAGTGCAGCAGCAGGCAGCAAGCTTGCAGCAAGGTGCACAACAAGGGTTTCAACCCTCAAACATGGGGAACTTGCAACAGGGGCAGCCCCAACAGGCACCACCGCCGGTGCCACAAGGAATGAACAATGGGGAAGGAACCAACCCCAGAAATGGGGGTGTTCCACAAATGTACATTAGGCCGAACCTATAGATAAAATAGGACAGCTCACGGGAAACCCTGATGTGCTCTATCCTATCGGTGACACCAGACCCTAATAGGGAACCCAGGGTAAATGTCACCATAGGGGGTAAAGAATATTCCTTCTTAGTTGACAAGGGTGCGACGTGCTCGTGCATGCGAGAAGGCAAGATTTCCTTGTCCGGCGAGGCTATAGATGCTCAGAGTTTCACTGGAGCTCATAGCAGAGTTCACTTTACAGACACACTCCCAGTCTCAGTGGGAGAGCGTGAAATGAATGTGCCTTTATTGTACTCACGTCAGTCCCCAGTAAACATCATGGGTCGAGATTTAATGACAAAGTTGAATATGACAATCTCGTTTACTGAGGATGGTATAGTGTGCTCCACGCCAGGAATGCACTATTCTAATGTGTGCAAAATGATCAGAGCATACTCTGGACGTGCAGCCATGAGAGCTATACCGCTGGAGCTTGACGTTTTCGCATATGGCGTATGAGTGCTTATGGCGGGATTGCCAGGTCTCGCAAACAAACCTATGAGAACCCCTGACGAATTTCTATTTAGACCAAGAATACCCATGCATGAGGAAGAGGGACAAATATTTCCCTTGGAAATACAATCTGCCGCAGTAAAGGGGAAGGTGGTCCTGGTAGAAGGATATGATGACGAAGGAAGGCAATGGTGCGCTATTATCGCCATTGAAGAAGGGTATCGAGTGACTGCATCACGGATGACGATCTGTTCGAAGAACACCCTGACTTAGAAGAGACAAGAGTGGAAGTAAGTCTCATATTCTGGGTCAAAATTATCAAATGAGAAGTGCCACAGCGAATGATGTTGGCGATGGTACGTCCAGAATACTTTGAGGAGGACATGGCCCAGGTGCCTGTCGCAGTATGGACAACAGGGCCTTATGACGTAGGACTCCTGAAGGGGGTGGCAGAGGTGAAAATCAAGCTAAAGCCAGGAGCGATCCTACCAAGAGCGCAACAGTATCCCATGTCCAGAGAAGCGGATGAAAGGATCGCGAAGACAATTTCCGCCATGATGGAACAGGGCATCCTAGTGACGTCGGAATCACCCTGTAACACTGTGATCTATCCCGTCAAGAAATCGAAGGGCGGGTCTTGGCGTTTAATCCAGGATTTAAGGGCATTAAACGATATTGTTGAAGCCGAGTTCCCTCTAGTCCCTAACCCGGCTACAATTTTGTGTAACATACCAACTGAGGCAAAATATTTCATGGTGATCGATTTGAAAAATGCATTTTTCTCAATTCCGTTGCACCGTGACTCGCAAAACTTGACATCATTTACGTTCAAGCAAATGAGCCTGAAAAGCACGAGGCTGCCACTGGGGTATTGTGAGTCCCCATCCATTTTTAACAGAGTCCTGCAAATGGACCTAAGTAATATTGCGGTTGACAGTGTTGTTTTGGAGTATGTAGATGACATTCTGATCTGGCGCACCACTGAGGACTCTGTCCGGCTACTAACGTTACTAGCTGAGAAGGGGTACACAGTTGATAAAGAAAAGTTGCAATACTGTCTGCGGGAAGTGCTGTACATAGGGCAACTAATCTCTCATGAAAGGAAAAAGATAACCCCAGAAAGGGCTGAAGCCATCATGAACACGGCCAAGCCACGCACGATCAAGCAAATGCAAAGCTTTTTAAGCCTGTGCAATAATGTCAGAGCCTGGGTCTTTGACTACAGCTCATACACCAAGCCCTTGCTTCAGGCCCTGAAGAAGGCCCAAGCGACAAAGGAAGAAATCAAGTGGACTGAGGCAATGGAAAAGGGCTTTTCAGAACTCAAGGGGGCAATTTGTAAGGCCCCAGTTCTTGGGATCCCTAATTATGCAGAAGAATTCTATCTGTTCTCACATACTGATGGCAATTTTATGACGGCAGTACTTGCTCAACGAACATTGCTGGGGTGCAAACCTCTAGCGTATTACAGCGGGAGTCTGGACCCGGTTATGAGGGGCCATTTCCCATGTGAACAAAATCTGGCCGCCGCCGCGTTTGCCATCAAGAAGGCGTCTTCCATTGTGATGGGGTGCTCCATGACATTGTATGTTCGCCATATTGGAAAAGCCAAAAGGCACATTGACATCACAGAGAGCCTCCGCCTATGAGGTGATCATCTCTAATCCATCGATCAAAATAGTTTGATGTAAAACGGTGAACCCTGCAACGTTCATAATAGAACCAGTAACCGAGGGTGAACCAGTCCATGACTGTGCAAACTATGAAGAATTCTACGATGAAATCCCAAGGGTAAAGGAAAATGCCCTGCCAGGTGGGGAGGTCGTATTGATTGACGGGTCTTCTAGAATTGACCAAGAAGACGTACAAAGGTATACAGGCATAGCCGTGGTGAAACACCAGGCGAATGGAGAGTTTCAGGTACTCGTCAGTGCGCGAATACCCTCTCACTATTCAGCCCAAGCTGCAGAACTGGTGGCACTGATACTCGCCATCGAAAATCATGCGGTTCAGGAAGTGACGGTGTACAGTGATTCCGCCTATGTGACTTCCATCGTGCATGCAGGCTTAGCACGATGGAAAAGGAGGGGTTACCTCCGAGAAGACGGCACACCAATGCAACATGCAGCCTTACTGGATAGGCTGATAGAAGCACTACAGCTCCCAGTGTGCATAGCGGTCGTGAATTGCACCGCTCACACCAAGGGGACAGATTTCGTGTCACATGGAAACCATGAAGCGGACACGGAAGCCAAGCGCATGGAATCCAAGAATGAAACAATCATGGACGCGGAGGTGGTATGTACCCATGAACGAATGATGGTAGCGCGAGCCACACCAGAAGCCTATAGCAATATGGGGCAGACTCAGTTAATGGAGGTCCAAGGGGAGGCACCTCAGGAGGAGATAAATGTATACAAGCATCGAGGGTGTTCTTTAAACCCCTCTGACGGATTGTGGAGGCAAGACAGCACTGGTAAACCAGTAATGCCTGTCACCCTTCTAAAGGTAGCATTAGAACAGCTCCACTACCCCTTACAGATGTCAAAAGAAAATCTTGCTGCAACGCTCGCAGAAGACTGGTTCACGCCGAATTTAGCAGAGCATGTTGCATTTTTTATGGTCAACTGAATAATTTGTCAGCAATTCACCTCTGGGCACACATTAAAAGTAGTGAAAGGAATCATTCCCAGACCTAATGGACCGTTCCAGCACCTACATATCGATTATGTCGATATGATTCAGGTGTGTAATGGGTACAGGTATTTAATTGTGGTGGTGTGTCCTTTCTCAAGATGGATAGAAGCAGGTCCCGATGCAGCATGTGCCGCAAAATTTCTGGTGAGGGAAGTGTTCCCTAGGTGGGGGGTGTGTGAGGTAATGAGATCAGATAATGGGCCCCATTTTATAAACACAGTGTTTGCACAGATTCGCTTGTTGCTTGGTATAAAGCACAGGTTCTCGTCAGCATATCACCCAGAGGGAAATGGGATATGTGAGCTGCTCAACGGCCTGTTAAAAGAGAGAATAGCCAAGTTGAAGCTCACATTAAAGAAGGGATGGATGCACTGTCTACCACTGGCATTGTATGCTCTTCGGAACCAACCAGGCTCCGACCATCATCTTATGCCGCATGAAATTGTCACTGGTAGAAGGATGAGGACCCCTCTTACCCCCAGAGAAAGGGCTAGATGTGATGCCCAGCCTGCTAGTGAGGTTCTGGGAGCAGAGATGAAGGATTACCTTGACTGTCTCACATCCAGCGCCACTGTCATTTCAGGCCAGCTACAGCGACGGCGTAAAGGGAACAGCACAGCACAAACCACAACAGACAGTGCTGATACTGGCGCAGCTCACAGCCTTCGTGCGCCCCTTGTCTTCCCTGATGACAGCGTCCTTGTAAGGAATTTTACAAGGAAAAAATGGGACGGGCCAAGGTTTAATGGCCCTTTCATCGTAGAGGACTGCACCTCGTCCGCCGTCAATCTCGAGGGCAGAAGAGCCTGGATCTTCCTAAATGACATTAAACCGTTTATAGGAGAGAGCACTCCTACTGTATCCACCTCCAAGGAATCTACAGACAACAAGGAATAACCTCAGCACGTGCAGACAAGATCTATGGCGAGGAAGAAGGACACATGAGCAGAGAAGAAAAGAAAAGAGCCAGTTTGTGAAAATCGTGTCCACACTGAACTTTTCCTTTATGCACAGAAAGAGACAAAACCAAGCAAACGAACACTCTGTGCAGCCAAAAGTGCAGGGTAAAAAAAAAAAAAAGGAGAATCATATATTCCGAAACCACAGTGACACTAGTAACTCGAATACTTTGAACCACACGAAGCATTGAACATGAACTCTAAGACTCTGATAAGTAGTAAAATAAGACATTTCTGAGAACCAAAAAACATTATTCTAAAGCATCCAGTACCAAGTCTTTGTGCACAGAACTTATGGTACATCCCGGCAGAAGTCTCAAGTGGGATGTACTCATCTACTTTCAGCTCGTGCTCCTAACATATCCGTCACTCATAGGGAGAGGAACAAGTGTCACAGAATACATTCAAGATCCAGAAAATAAGAAGGTAATCAGGCAACTACTGACTGTCATCACAGAGGTCTTCGCCGAGTTGCCCGAGCACAGTGAACAAGAGACTAATGCTCTCTCCCCAAGTGATCATTGATGAAATAACGTATACATTATTCTTCCAAATCATAGAGGAGTGCCCAGGACTTGTCGGGAGAACCACAGATACACTGACTTTCATCAGAGATCCCCGAAACAATGACCTTTTGAACCAAGTGTGGTATAAACTGAACCATGTGGTAGCAATCCACGCAGCAGAAAAGTGCAAAAACTGTTCACGACAAAAGAAAGACTTGTGATCGGGACCCAGCAAAACAAAGAAAATGTCCCTGTCCCTGCAGACACGCAGCTAGCCCACAATGTCCTGATTAGACTAGTCACAGACTATCCAGAAATGGTGGGAAGCCCTGCTGATGTTGATGTTGGCACTTTCCTCAGAGATCCAGTCAATTTCCTACACGTGAAGACTCTTCTCCACAGGATCATGCTCCAAGTGGAACTGTCTAACTTCCAGCGAGAATTCCTAAGGAGATTCCTGTGAGACTGTTCGCCGAGGGACAGATCGAGGGAAGTACATAGACTGCACATGTCACAAAAAAAAGGGCCTGTGATCTAGAGGCCAGAAAGTAAGAGCGAATGTCATTGACACCAGAAGACAGCAAATACACATTCTGAGTCTTCTTCCACCTCATTGAGAACTTTCCAGAACTAGTGGGTAGACCCATCACTGTCGAAGTGCCCACCTTCCTCAGTGACCCAGCAAAGAACGCGCAACTCAACAGGCTCCTGAGAGCTATCATCTCGCAGCTGAGAAGCAATTACGGACATCCATTGCTGAGGAGAGCCTTAGGGGGGGTGGAGATCCACGATAAAACTCTTCATCTTCCTTCCGCCAAGGACAGAGTAAGAAAACAGGGACACAGTTCTCCATTCTGCTAGCATAGGACAGACTGAGAAGAGCAGAAACAAGGATAACCACATCGTGTTCGCATTTTATTTTTATTTTATTTTATTTTTCTATTTTTCTTCTATTTTTCATCATCTTTCTGCCGTGGCGCAGATGGAGGAGAGAGGCACTACTCTTCAACGTGTCAACGAACGACCAATTAAAAGGAACGGACACAAGAATTTCCCCATCGTGTTTTCCATTTTCAACATTTTTCTTATTTCTTCCTACCATCTCATATGTTCACTTTTATTTTTACTTTTTCAACATTTTATTTTTGCGTGATTTGTAGCGAATCCATCTCTTCATGGTGTCATTGCGAACAGATTCCTACATGTCCTCAGGGCCATGGTGAATTGGAGGGGTGCCCTGGGACTGTGCTTATTGTAAAATTGCAAAATGAAAATGATATGACAAAGACGGTAGTCTAACCTTTCTCCATAGTCTAGCTAAACGGTACTTTGCTGCATATCTCGAGACTACTGGTTACACCCATAAGGGGGACATTTGAATAATACTCGTCACTTTAGTATTTGCTGAACCTTTTGAGCAACGAGATCAAAGTAAGAAAGGAAATAAACTATTGACTATGGACTTGATCGACATGGGGGCCCAGAACATTAACCTAGTTTTGCCACCTGCGTAGGGGTGCCCCCGCTTCCCTGGAAGGAGATGCTGCAAGCTATCGTTTAAAGCCATTATATGTATATGTATAGTGATTATTATTGTGTTTTTGTCTCTAACTATCAGAACTGCATTTTTTATTGGTGCACGTAGTGTCCCATTGTCCATGCATCCACCAGATAACAAATATCTGGGTCCCACAAAAGCACCCAGACCATATATCTTCATCCCTGTTCCTAGAAAAGCTGGTGGTAAAGCAAACAAACAGAAACTGAATGTAATAAATAGTGACAGCTACACGGTTGAGGTTATGAATGATGAGAAAAGCTGGCGACAGGGTCAGCTCGGAATTAATGATAACATAGCACTGTCCACGGCACGCACCCACACACTGAGTGCACATGAACAAGGGCAAGTGTCAATGGCTACGGGACCTCAGACCAAATCAACAGTAAAAGAAAAACTGCCTAAGGATTGACCAGCTCCAGAAAATAGTGGAAGTAAACAAGAGGAGCCAGGTGAGAACCCAAGCAGAGGGGGCATGACAGAAGCCCTCAAAGAACCGGAAGAAGCCACGAAGGAACTTACTGAGAAAAAACATGCGTTAGTTGAATATGTGTTCCCACTCATACTTAGAGCAAAGCAGCTATAGGAGGAGCTGAGCGAGAAAACCACAGAAACTGCAATAACGAGCACACATGCTCCAATGCCAGAAATAAGCATCAGGCCTACAATGCGGCCACGCGTTGGGAAGATGACGAGCCAATGGTGGTGGGAGGAGGTTTACAAAAGAATGCATGAGGGAAGGAAAAGAAATGCAAAACACCCCCCTATTACTGCAGGGCAGGAAATGAACCCTGCCCCACCAAGGATAATACCCGAAAGCATACCAGAACAGAAGAGCAGTACAGACGCATTCAGAGACATAGTGATAGCCAATTACAGAAAAACGTTAAGAATCAAGAGAAGCCCATATGAAACCGACAACAAACTAAACGATTACTTGGACAGCACAGCCACTCTAGGAAACAACATTTGGTACCAGCACATAAAGGAAGTTGGAAGGAGGCAATCAGAAGGGGAATGTTTCGTCTGTGCACTCCTGCCATACAGCATGGTCATGTCCAAAATCTTTGTGGCGATAGAAGTTGATGTCCCCACTGCACACTGCATGTCACACGTAGCAATGTGCAACACCAGAGGGCAGTTTATGGGGAGAGACGCCTCCCTGATATGGGCCAATGAAAAGGATTTCCCTGATGAAGACGGTTTTGTTCAGGACATCAAAACAAGAAACAGGGCGCACACCAAGAATCATGTGATTAGATATGAGAACCCGGACGTCAACGGATCAGGAATAAGATGGGAAATAAACCTGAGACTGAATGTCCAAGGGAAAACAGCTGAAGAAGCTCAAATCTGAAAGACCGAGGCGAAATGCAGATCTGGGGGTCAGTAGTGTCCCCAAACGGATGGGAAGAAGGGGTCGTGATCTGCCGAGCTTGGATGGTCCTTGAAGCCTGCCAAGAAGCAATAGAAAATTCACAAAGACTATGCAAACCATTGTGGCCAAGATTGGTAAAGCTGCTAACATAGGTCGAAGACAGAGGAGGACCCCTGCAAATAGTACCACTGGAAAACCCAAAACTGTGCTTCAGAAGTAATGGTACAAGGAAAATGGGGGAGAATCAAAACTGCAGACGAATATATGAAGCCCCGGGGATGTTGCAAGAGACCGCAGTCCTGATGGACCATTACTGGGCATGTGGATCCAAGGCATACATAAGGCTACCAAGGAACTGGGGAGGCATATGCACACTGGTGAACGTCCACATTCCGGCACTGGTGATTCCAAAAAATGAACTGAATTTGGACAGCTTTCCAAAAGCAGATGCTCACCTAAGGAAAAGGAGGTTTGTGAAGCTAATGTCGAGGATGAAGAGAGAAAATTACTTCTCCACCAAATAAGAGGACGCATTTCATGCCATTCCCTACGAACACAGGCTGTTTAGCCAAACATCATCCATATTCACAACAATACTCTTGCCGCATATCCAAGTTAGTGCAAATTCCAAATGGTTGCAGATAACCAGATGGGAATTACTGCAGACCATCAATACCACCATAAAAGGATTCAACGCGATTAAAGAAGAACTAAGAGCAGTCCGCCTGATGACTCTCCAGAACAGATATGTGCTTGACATGATTACAGCAATGGATGGAGGTGTTTGTGCAAAAATTGGAGAATCGTGTTGCACATTTACACCATCGCACGATGAGGAAAAGGGAACCCTCATCGAGGCCATAGGCATGCTGACAAGCCTAAAGAACCAGATGACCGAGGAAACAGATGAAGTGGACAATGACAGCTGGTTTGGGACCTTATTCTCCTGAGTCCCGCAATGGATGGCTGACATATTCAAGTTTCTGGGCGCCTTACTAGCTATGGTGCTGCTAGGATTCTGTGTTATCAAGATAATCATCACACAGTGCCAGAAAACTGCAAAGAAGGCCATTGGGATGAGAATCATGCTCGATATCGAGCCAGGTTGGAAGCCCAGAGACCTGACAGATGAAGAGATAACGGACTTTGCGAAGGCCAGTGAATTTGCACCAGAGGGAACAAAATTCACTTATCCCAAGAAATGAAGAAGGTATGAAGGAAAATTGATTTATTGCAGTCCAAATGGACAATGCCAGCTGATGACCTGGAACAAAGATGAGCATGTGAAAACAGCAGGATGTTTGAAAGGGGTGATAAAGATATGGACACCAAAAGTGCATGCATTCACGCCATCTTGTATAACCCCGGAAGACGATGAACAAGAAATTGAAGAAACAAAGAAACTAAATATAAAGGAGTGGTCGATGAACCGACCAGAGGGGTGAGTGTAGCGGAGGTCCCAGATATAGCCTGCACCCCTACCCCTCATTGCGAGTTGCCAGTAAAATACTTGCCAAGGTATACGACGTATGAGGAGCAACTGAACGAACAGAGAGCCGCATACGGGCCTCTGCCCTGTGTACATTAGAAGATCAGTACCTGTTGAAATGCCAATAAGCAGACAGCCCTGGGCACCACGGTACCCAATCAGACAACCATACCAGCCGCTAATACGAAACGATGAGTATTTACAGACTGTCCATGAGGAGACACAAAGAGCCCTAATGGAAGGCAAACAATGATGAGAAGAGGGCCTGGACAGACTAAAGTATGAGAAAAGGTGAAACACAAACGCGTGTATCCACGAAAACAGGTGCAAGAGACACGAAGGACAACACAATGTTAAAACGTAAGAAACGTGTGTAAATAGGCTTGAAACGTAAGATGCTAAGAAATTGATACTGCTTGCAATGCTTAGTAGAAGATAGAGCGGCAAGAGCCAACCATATATCTACCTCAAGAAGGCACAATGTATACGTGTCACTCCATTTTGTAAAAGCAGAAGTACGCCCAGACGGCCAAGGCCTAACTAGTCGGGTTTCATATCCAAGCGCAAACCAGGGGAAAGAGCAGAATTGAAACTCAACAAAGGAAGGCTCAGGCCTGGGAAATCGAGGTCAACCCAAGAGAGGGAGGCGAGCTTCAGCTAAGAAGAATCGAAACTTCAGAGCATACCAGCCTGCTCTGTGAAGGTCAAGATAAGGAGGCCCGGGCAGGTGGTGGAGCTACATGGAGAATTAAATACACGAAAAGCTGGAAACTGAAGCAGATTCACGGTGAACCAACACGTGACCAGCCAGGCGCGAAGATGTACCACCGTCTGATGTCACCCAGATCCAAGGAGTGCCATAACTTTTCCTGATAAGAGACTACAGTTGCGAGGCTTTCCTTAGCCAACTAATTGACACATCACCCTGAAACCACTGATTGATGGAAGGGATGCAGGGTGAATCTTGGGACACTAGGCACCTGGGTGTCCATCCTGCATGCTGCTAATTAAACTGGAGATTTATGGTTAGGGGTGTAACTTGCCCAATCATAATGGACCATGTAATCTAGGGTCCTATAGACACTGTAACCAATAGGATGTTGTACTTATAGTGACATCCATCGCGTGTGATGTAGAGGGATGGGCGTAGACGCCCACCAGATAAGAGTTAACCAATCTGCATGCTCTATTGTCATATACAGATATAACACCTATACTTAAGTTACCTTTCCCAACCAATTATATTGCGTGAGGATTTTTTGTAGAATTAGACATCAATGATGACGTGTTTAGCCTATAAAAACGGCTGTTCGACTGAAGTTCGAGCAAGTCGGAGCGAGACAGGTGTTCGCAGTGCTGCTAATTTCCATATGCTGATGTACGTATCATTAAACGGACTTCCCTTTGCCAACTTACTGAGTCTTGATTTTTGAGATGTGCGGGAGTATGTGAGTCCTGCACCCTGTCCTCACACGGTGCAGCTATCCAGTATTACAAGTTCTCAGGGGTTGAGTACTGACCAACGGGCCCGTCAGTAATTTCCTCTCCTCCTGAACAAGTCTGTTGGGAAAGGAGAGATATGGAAAGATGCGCCTAAGGGTTTTAAGGTGGTAGTGGCAGGACTTTGAGACGTTGTTGACTTGGTGTGAGAGTGTTAGGTCAGAGTCAAGGGTGCCTCCAAGATTTTTCACTGAGTTGGAGGGGGTCGTTGAGTTGCCCATGGCGGATGGCCACGGTAGTGGGTGCGGAAGAGGTTCGGAGTTGCCACATACCATGATTTCCGTTTTGGAAGGGTTTAACAAGAGGTGGCTTTGGGTCATTCAGAGTTCTATGTCAAGGAGGCAGGAGGCCAGGTCAGATCGGGAGTTGGGTTTTGAGTTCAGGAGTTTCAGAATTAGTTGAGTGTCGTCGGCGTAGTTGTAACACAGAATGTTGTGTGAACAAATTATTGGTGGGAGGGTGATCAAGTAGAGATTGAACAGGAGGGCGGATAGGCATGCTCCTTGTAGGACTCCTGTGTCGACTGGTCCGGCTTGGGAGGCATAGGTGGAGAGTATCGTTATTTGGTACCTATCTTTGAGGAATTAAGCTATCCATTTAAGAGCGGTTCCACAAATTCCTAGCGAGTGGGGGCGGTCTAGGAGGATTGAGTGATTGATTGTGTCAAAGGCAGCGGATAGGTCAAGAATGATTAGTGTGGCACATCCCGCGGAGTCTGCCGTCATTTTAAGGTCATCCCAAATTGAGGTTAGGGTGGTTTCAGTTCCGTGATGGGCTCTGAAACCTGATTGTGCGGGGTCTAGGAGATTGTTGGCTTCAACAAAGGCATTTAGTTGGGAGTAGGCGGTTTGGTCAATGAGTTTGGCAAGGAACCTGGTGTTTGAGATGGGGCGGTAGTTTTTGGGCTCGAAAGGGTCGAGGGAAGGTTTTTTAATTAGAGGTTGGACATGAACCGTTTTGAATGCGTCCGGACAGATACCAGAGGAAAGGGAGGCATTTATGATGGATCTTGCGTGTTCTCCTGCGCAGGTGGAAGCGAAAACTTCTTTGAGGGTTGTGGCTGGGCAAGGGTCCAGCGGAGAGCCAGATGGTTTGCCGGCAGATAGAAGTTTGAGAAATTGCTCTGGTGATATTGGACTAAAGGATTTGAACGTTGGTTGCGTAGTGGTCACAGCTGGTGGGCTGGCCAGTATGGGGGGAGTATTGCCTGGTGGATGTAAGAGAGCCAGTTTGGTGGCTAGAGTATTTGTTCTTTCGAGAGCCGTGGTGTAAAAGTGGAGGGCGAGTGAGTCGCACAGTGATTGTGAGGGGGTCGAGACGGTCGTGGTGCAAGCCAGATTGGTGAATTCGGAGATGATTTTGTGGAGTTCTTTGCTTGGGTTTTTGCAGTTTAGGATTCAGGAGTTGTAGTGGGCATTTTTTGCTTTCCGGATTTCGGCCTTGTACTGATAAAGGTGTCGAGCCAAGGTGGCCCTGCTCTCTTGGGTTTTGTCTTTCTGCCATTTGCGTTCTAGGTATTTATATAGTTGTTTAGTGGTCTTCAACTTAGGAGTGAACCATCTGGGAAAGAGGCCACGGTGGGTTGATGGTTTGCAAGGGGGGGTGAGCCGCATCAGAGATGCGTTGAGCCATGAGCCAAAGGCATCAGGGGTTAGTTCTTTATTGAGTTGGCAGGTAGGTGGTGGAGACTGGAGGAGTGCGTCGGCTAGGTCCGGGACAATTATTAATTTTTTCCAGCATTTGCATAGATTCGGAGGTTCAGATTCGAGTACGGGAAGGGGGTCCGGTGAGCGAATGGCGAAAGAGAGAATTAAGTGATCGGACCAGATGATAGGGGTGGTGGGGTTTAAGTGAATCCGGGTGTTGGCGCTAAAGATGGCATCAAGAGTGTGTCCTTTATAGTGAGTCGGGCCATTTATGTGGGGTTGGAGGTTAATTGCGACTAAACCGTCAACCAGAGAGTGTGTCATAGGGTTGGTGGAGATGTCGAGCCATATGTTGAAGTCTCCAAGAAGGGTGAGGTTGGGATGGTTTAGTTGAAGGGTGGCAATAGAGTCGCAGAGGTTGTTTGCGAATTGTCTATCGTAGCCAGGGGGCCTGTAGATTATTAGGAAGCTGTGTGAGAACAACGAGGAGAGGGATAGTTTAATGAGGAGTGATTCACAGGAAGGAATGGAAGGTTGGTTGTCGATGATGGAGGCGTGGAAATGAGACTTGAAGACGAATGCTACTCCCCCTCCTCTAGAGGGATGGTTCATTGGGATGAGGGAGTAGTCAGGTGGGAAGGCTTCATTAGCGATTGGGGCGGAGTTGTCAGAGAGCCAAGTTTCAGTGATGAAAACCAGGTCTGGTTTGTCAGAGACGAGGAGGTCAAAGATGCAGTGTCTGTTTTTTGCTACGGATCGGGCATTAAATAGGATGCAGTTCACATCGGCAGGTGAGGTTCGTCTCGGAGCTGGAGCGGAAGGGGGTGGTGGCGGAGAGAGTGGAAGCTGGAGCAGGAGAGGGGTAGGGTGGGTGATGATCGATGGGAATAGTGGGTGAGCAGAAAAATTGGCTGGCTTCGGGTGGGATTGGGTGGCTGCGTGTGTTGGGATGATCGGGTTTGGCTCGGGGGATTTGAAGGTGGGGTGTGGGCGGTTAGGAGTTTCAGTTGCAGTTGATGGGAAATCGAGGGAGAGGGGTTTCAGGAACGGTGAACGCACGGGGGAAGGAGGTGATTGGGGTAAAGGAGGTGGTGGGTCGAGAAAGGGGAGGCAAAGAGTGCTGAGAGATTGAGGGGGACCAGGTATGTTTCCTCTTTAGTTTCTTTGTTGCGATTGGAGTGTGAGAGAGGGTAGGGGGGTCATAGAGGGAGAGGGATGCGGCTTTGGTTAGTCAATAGCTGAACAGAATCGCACCTGCATTGCTCTTCTGTTGTGCTGCAAATTAAGATGTCATCCACGTACTGCAGGACGACACTTTTTAGTGCAATATTGCTCAAATCCATCTGCACGACTCTGTTAAAAATAGATGGAGACTCACAATACCCCTGTGGTAGTCTTGTGCTTTTCAGACGCATCTGTCTGAATGTGAATGACGTCAGATTGTGTGAGTCACGGTGCAACTGGATTAAGAAAAAATGCATTTTTCAAGTCAATCACCGTGAAATATTTTGCCTCAACGGGTATGTTACATAGAATTGTAAACGGGATAGGGACTAGAGGGAACTCGACCTCAACAATATTATTTATTGGGCATAAATCCTGGATTAGCCTCCACGACCCCCCCTTTGATTTCTTGATTGGATAAACCGAAGTATTGCATGACGACTCTGATGTCACTAAGATGCCTTGTTCCATCATTGCAGAAATTGTCTTAAAAATCCCTTTATCTGCCTCTCTGGACATGTGATATTGTCGTGCTCTTGGGAGAATTGCTCCTGGTTTCAGTTTAATCTTCACTTCTCCAACCCCTTTCAAAAGGTCTACGTCATACGGTCCGGTGGTCCACACTGAGACAGGCACCTGGGCAATGTCGTCATTCAAATATTCAGGACGGTTTAGTTCCAACATCATTCTCTGTGGTACTTCTCTTTTTGATCATTTTTACACAAAAGGTGAGACTCCCTTCCACCATTGTCTCTCCCATATCTGCTTGCTCTTCAAACAGATAGTCATCGGTGACGTCAGTCCATCGATATCCTTCTTCAATGGTGATTACTGTGCACCATTGTCGGCCCTCATCGTCATAACCATCAATCAAGACCACACTCCCTCGCACTTCAACTGTGTGTATCATCAAGGGAAATATTTGTCCCTTTTCCTCATGCATCGGTATTCTGGGTCTGAATAAGAACTCATCAGGGGTTCTCATGATTTTGTCTGCAAGGCCTGGCAATCCTGCCATAAGCACACGCATACCATATGCGAACATTTCTGGCTCTAATGGTATGGACCTTACGGCTATGTGTCCTGAGTATGTCCTAATCATTTTGCATACATTTCAGTAGTGCATTCCTGGAGTGGAACATACTATGCCCTCCTCCGTGAACGAGATTGTCATGTTTAACTTTGTCATTAAATCTCGACCCAAAATGTTTACTGGGATCTGTTGAGAATATAATAAAGGTACATTAATTTCACATTCTCCTATGGAGACTGGAAGTGCATTTGTGAAGGGAACACGACTGGTAGCTCCTGTAAAACTCTGAGTATTTATGGCCTCGCCGGACAGGGAAATTTTGCCTTCACGTATGCACGAGCGTGTTGCACCCGTGTCAACTACGAAGGAATAGTCTTTATCCCCTATAACGACATCCACCCTAGGATCCTTTTGAGGGTCTGGTGTCACTGATAGGATAGAACACATTAGGGTTCCCAGTGAGCTGTCCTAGTCCATATACAGATTTGGCCCACTGTGTGTTGATGGATTTCCCCCATTCCCAATGTTATCTCCCATTCCCAGGTTCGGAGTGTGCCCTGTGCTCATCATCTGTGATAATTGCAACAGCGCCTGTTGGGATTGTCCTTGTGGAAAATTCCCCATGCTCTGAGGTTGCACACCTTGTTGCGCTCCTGGCGCTTGTTGTTGAAATGTGTGATTGTGTGCAACACCCTGCTGTAAAACTGCAGGTGGATTTGTCATGCCTGCTCCTGTCCTTTGGCTGTTCTGCATCATGCCTTGGTTTCTGCATGTGCGTGCCAAGTGTCCTGTCATTCCACACAGTCAAGATACTGGCGGTGGTCGGATCATTTGTCTGTTTGACATATCCTGGTTACCATTTTGCATATTTTGAAAACCTCCTTGATTATTTTGGAAACCTCCCTGATTGCTCTGCCATCCTCTTCCCCTAAATCCTCTTCCCCTGGGGTAAAACCCTGTATTGCCCTGATTATTCTGCTGTGGATTAGTCACCTGCTGCATGCTTGATTCAGCTGCGCTAGTTATCATGGCTCCCTCAAGAGCATCTTTTGACAATTTCTTTTGCACCAATTTCTCTTCCTCACCATTTCATGCAGCTTCTTTTTTGTGATTCTTTTCTTGCAGCAGACTGCAATAATGTGTGATGGTCAACTGTATTTCAGCCTAAGGCTTGGCCTCAATTCCCACCAATTTCTTGAGTTGTTTCTGCACCGGCTCTGGCAGCCCTTGGCACAATATATGGTAAAACACAGGTATAGATTTTGTCCAAGATTCATGAGTCTCGAGCACACAAACATCTTGAAAATTCTGTATGTAAATTAACGGATCCTCAGACTCCTTCATTTTTTGTTTCATTATAGCTCCCATATCGGAAGAATCTGGGTACAGCACTCGTAGCGCTTTCCATGCTGCAGCTCTACAATTGTTAAATGGAGCTCCGTAATGCACTGTATTAATTGTGGTTACACTAGGGTAGTCTGCTTGTGCCCACACATCGTCTGCTCTCTCACCAAGTATGGCGATTAGGAGACCTTTGATGTCCCCTATGGCTAACGTGTTTCCCCCTGTCATTTTTTCTAACTCATGTATCCACTTTCTGGCTCCCAATGTCAGCATTGGAATTTGTTTTTCAAATGTTCTCGATCCATGTGTGGCCATGGAATATATTGCAGTCGTACGCCCCCTTTCTCGAGCAACGGAAATTGGGATGCATAGCCCGCTCTCTCTTCTCTCATTGTTCTTCTGTATATTGCAGGGGTAATATTCCTGCATCGCTGTCTTCCTGGCAATGTCCTGAGCCTGTCTACATAGGGCGGCGAGGACACCCCCCTCTGACCATGAAATACTTCTTCATGTCGGTCCGACTGCGTGGCTGATTCTGATGCCCTCAGTGCAGACTCGCTAGTGTCTGACCATCTTATTCCTTTTCCCTGGGGAGTCATCTTTCGCTCCGTCTCTCTTCCTCATTTTCCTCGCGCTCCTCCCTTTCCGAGTCGGACATTGTCTGTCCCCAACTAGTACCACTTCTTGTGTCCTCCTTACTTCTACTTATTTCTAATCTATCCAGGGATAGTTCTCTATTCCTACTACTTCGGGAGACATCCTCGGTGTCGTACAGCTGAGTGCTCTCCAGGTGCTCGTCTTCCCCCTCCCCTTGGAGTGTTTGTTCTAACCCCATTTCATCATATATTCTATCGATCGTTTTCTGGTGTTGAAGTCATCTTCCATATTTGCCCTAGATGTGCCTGGTACTGAATCATACCTAGGAAAGAGTTCTTCTATATCTTCCCGGTCTACTACTGGATCATGTTTTTTAACCTCTCTCCCCAGATATTCAAAATCGCGTGCTCTCTGTCTCTGCTTATTTTCTATGTCATCATCAAATTCTCTTTGCTTCCTCGCCTCTTCTCTTACTCTTTCTTCTTCCTTTTTCTTTTCATTTCTATGTTCATCTGCCCTTCGAATTTCCTCATCTCTTCATCTCTTTATTCTTTTCTCATGTATCCTTTACTCTTCCTCTAACCTTTGCTGTTCCTGTCTGTCTTGATTATTGGCTGCTCTTGGTTTACAACCGAGCTGTCTCTCTTCCTCTTCGCGATATAGCTGTTCTTGTCTTTGTCTGTCTTTCTTTCTTCTTTCCTCTCTCAATTCCTTCTCTTTCCCCTTTCTCTGTGCCTCATCTAACCTCTCCTTTTACTTCATGTCATCAATGCCCTTGCCATCAAGTTTCAGTAAAATTTTCCCTCCCATCCATTCGTTTTTTGCAAATGCTATCTCATCAGTTCTGTCTTCGTTTCCCTTCCATCTCTTCCCCTCTCTCTCCTGGTCGAGAGATGCACTTGTCTGTGCCTGATTTCTTCTTTCGTCATCACGTCTCCCCTTGTCCAGTGGGACTGTGGAGGTAATATTCTTATCCTTATCTTTCCCTTGATTTACATCACTACTTTGCATTTGTGACTCATATGCCGGGTTGCTGTACCCCGTGGCTGCTTTAAGTTCTCTCAGCAGGTATAATCCTTCATCCTTACTTTCTTCAACTTTCATTTCGGATGGGGCAGGTGGGGCGGTAGGCGTCTCACCCCCCTCTGTGCATACATTAAGTATCCAATCTATTGGTGGCTCCTCTTCTTTTCCCTGTTCATACATTTTCCAAAGCTCCAAGACAGCGAGGCATTTTTCTAGTTTTTTGCCCGTGTAGGTGGCATGCAAATATGTCCTCACATGTTGCAAGACAGCTTTAGATAAGGACCCACCTTGTCGCATGTCATAAACATTTTGTGGGCAGTCCCTTTAACCCACTCTGTACTGTATTTCTTCAGTTTGGGTGCGTGTTTCGGCAACTGTTTGCATAAGTGTGTCAATGGAGTTATGTCCTCCATGCTCAAATCTGTTCCTTTTCCTTTATATGACACTTGTCAACACTTTTGAGTGGCTTAAACAGTTCCAACAATATGAGCAAGCACCAAACACTGCAAGCTCCAATCTTTACTTTACTAAAAAAACATAAATTCGTATGCAACTTTATCTCAGCTGTTAAATTGTATGAAATTTAAATCAAGAAAATGTTCGATATATGACATCACAACAAAAAAACATGTAAGACAGACGCTAGATGAACACCAGCTGGTCACAGTTATCTCTGCCTCTAATCATTACCCCTTCATGGAGTCTGAATGTACCCCTTTCACGACGTCTTTAACCGTCGTGGTAGTGTAAACGTTCGCCCTTTAGCTGGGACTCTGGTTACACGTTTCTTCTAGCCGCTTGTATTAAAAGCGTAACCATTATTTACTTAATTATTCTCAAGTTATTATCCCCTTATATATATATATACAGTCTTCTCTACTTCTAACTATATTAAGTTTTCCCACTTCCCTCTGTTACCTTTTCCCTTTACTTGTTCTAAAGCATGCACTTTTGCCAGAACATTTAGTCTTTTTCACTCACTGTTCGCATCCTCTCTGGACCCTCGGGATCACCGCCTTCGTTACCGCCTTCTTCGGTTTTTCACCTGCTCAGATGCCCGAGGAATGGGAAGGAATGTGTGGGGAACACTGGTCCCTTCAGGCCCTGGTCTGCAGTCTTTCTTATACTACCACTGTCTACTGGGAGCTTCACGGTCTGCTCAGCCGAATGGCAAAGGACTTGTGATATTGCCGAAGACCTAGAGTTACTTTATGTCGACGGTCAATGGGTGTCTTATTCTAATCAATAATCGATAATCGATAAACCATCCTCTGCTACCAAGTGTACTCCAGAGACCCCCGGCCGGCCCATAGAGCCGAGGTTTGCTCTGAAGTACTTTAAGACGAGATAGCTGCACCCTTGAGATGGATGGAGGTGCAGATTTATTACTCCAACACCAAACAATAAGGACAACTCAATGGTTTGGCCAAGGGAGTCCGTTTAATGACAAGTACAAAAAACGGGGAGTTATAGGAATCAGCAGTGATGCGATCGTCCTTCTCGCTTCAACTCCAATGAACTTCATACAAGTAGTAACATTTATAGTCAAAACTCGTCATTATCGATGTGTAACACTCAAAAGTTAACATACAATTCTATTGGTTAGGAAAAGGTAACTTTAATATAGGTACTATATCTGTATATGGTAACGGAGTGAGGGGATTGGGTAAACACTGTCAGGTGGGCATCTATGCCCTTCCTTCAAATATAACTACTGTAGATGTCACTAAAAGTACGACGTCCCATTGGTTCTACTGACTATGGGACCCTAGATTATTTGGTCCATTGTGATTGGGTTGGCACCAACCGCATGCATACATTTCCACTTTGCTTAGCCGCAAGCAGAATGGTCAGCCAGGTGCAGGGTGCCCCTGAGCTACCCGGCCTTCCTCCAATTAAGGTTACAATCAATCATCGCTTCAGCAACTATGTGTCTTTTATTTTACTGTGGTTGGCCTCGAAACTGCATCTTCTGTCTGGAAAAGTTCTGATATCTCTGTCTGGGCGGATGCCAAGCGTAGGTGTGAACCCGTGCCCCTTCTCGCTCGGCTGGTCACGTGATACCTACACCGTGAATTTGTCTTGTTTCTCTCAATTTGTGTATTTGATTCTTATTTAGCTCAGCCACCTGCCTACGCTTCCTTATCTCGACCTTTTAGACACAGGATATTCTGTTCTTACGCTTCAATTAGATGTAGCTACTGTTCATTCCTTCTATTGGTATGACCTTGGCTCTCCTGGCCTGAGTTACATCTGCCGAGTTTCGATTCAGCCGTCTCTTCTCGTTTTGCTAGAATATGAATCTCTTCTCATGCGGCCTTTAGTAACCTGGGTTGGTTCTGCTTTGTTTGCAAAGTGGAAGTGCACTTAAAATACTGTGTTTCATTTGAGGTAGATTATGTATAAAGGCGCTTGCTGCGCTTTTCTTCTACTTAGCATAGCAAGCCGCACTGTTTCCTTAGTCTTCTTGTGGTTCCAAGCATATGTACACGTGTAAACTGATCGACTGTATTCATTTTGCTTACAGCTTAACTCTCTTACATTTTGATAGCTTTCTATCACTTTAAGCTCACAATCTCTTTTCTCAGGGCGTTTTGTCTCTTTGTGTCATTCTTGGTTCGTCATTTGTTCTATCTGTGAGTCTGTCCGAGTCCTTGTGACGTCACCATTTGTCTTCCATTAAGACCTTTTTGGTTTCTTCTGGGATGACACTTAGGCAATCTTCATTTCGTTTCATATGCTGATAGGGTTTTCTTAATGGCTACGTTACTGTCCATGGTTTTCTGGGTATTGGTACTTCAATAGGTGTTGTTCTTCTGATAGGTACTGGGCAGAGCCCTACTGCGGCTCTCTGCTGGTTTATTTGCTCATCATACGTCACATAGTTTGGTGTGAACATTCCTGGTACTTCCAAATGGGCGACTGGAGTGCAGGCTTTATTTGGGACCTCCTATACACCATAATTAAAATTTCTAGTACTCCCACCTCCAAAATTACCACTGCTATGGCAGTCTATCATAAGATGAGGAATACGTGGGAGGACACAATCCATTCGTAGAACAAGTTACTTACCAACTGTAACATTCTTTCGATTCGATGTTTCTCCCACGTATTCCTCATCGACCCTCCCAACCTACCCCTCTGTACATTTCACACCAGTTGCAGTCTGACTTCCTTAAGTGACTGAGGACTTAAAACCTGATCAGCTGATGCGACCATGAACACCGTAAAAACAGAACTGAGGTAACGGGCGCTGCTTGAGCCTTTTATACAGCGTATGACATCGACGGCCAATGGCAGCGCTCGAGGGGCTTCGACTTTGCGGCCTCAAACACAGCGCCCTCTGGTGAAAAAAAAATTCTGAAGCAGCAGAGCTGGGATACAAATATAATAAGATGAGGAATACGTGGGAGGAACATCTAATCGAAAGAATGTTACAGTTGGTAAGTAACTTGTTCTTTTGAGGCAGGTGTAGTAGTGTAGTGAGATGCTCTCAGGGGTTCAGGGGTATTATCAGGTAAGGCTTGTGCATTAAGTAATTTGTTCAGGATGGGGGAGAGGATATCTTGGGCGAGTCGGCGTGTGTTTCTCATCAGACTAGGTGAGGGAGGGGAGATGGCAGGCACTGGGCCATTGGTCAGTATTAAGTTGAAGCTGATTAGAAATGGTCTGTCCAAGATATGTTTAGGATGTCTTCTAGGGTGATTAGGGTGTTCAGTGTGAGGATCCAGTTGAGGATTCTGCCTTTTGAGTGGGTAGGCGCGTTTACTATTTGTGTGAATTGCATTTCTTTGAACGCGCTATGGAAGGCAGTGGCTTTGTGATCTGTTATATCGTTAAAGCCCAGGTTTATATCACCTAAAATGATAAATTTAATGTTGGGGGTTAGCAGCATGGGGTGAGAAGTGGCAGATCAATATCTGGGTTACTAGTAGAGTTGGGGGCTCTGTATACGATAAGGAAATTGATGGTGGTGTTAGGATCAGTGGTTAATTCGAGGAGTAGGAGTTTGTAACCTGGTAGGGTGTCTATTTTACATATTCTGAACTGGAGGGTGGATTTAGTGATGATGTCTACACCTCCAACAGTGGCATCGATGTGGTCTGCTCTGGGAATGGTAAATTCAGGTGGGATGGTGTAATAAAATGATAGATTCGCTGACTCGATGAATTATGATATATAATTCAATTTATTTTCGATAAGGGAGTCCCCGGGTGGGGCGAACTTCTTACTCCAACTGCGCTTCGCGTATGATTCTGGAATGGGCATTCCAGAATCATACACGAATACGCATGCATCAGAACATCGAACTATGTACAATGGTGTGTCTACAATACATTATAACATCTCCCCTTTACATAAATGACAAAATAAATATAACCATCCAATAAAGCGACAATTTAAGAGAAACTGGAATAATATGAAATATAACTAATACTAATATGACCTAAATGGGAATGCAGGGAGGGATATGTATATTGCAGGAAACATTTGCATAAAACTAATAAACAAACTAAAAGAAACACTATATTTTGTAAAGGATATGATCAACTGGAGTAACACTCTCAAAGAATAAAGATGAGTCTCAGTTTGTGACAACGCCAAGTCAGTAATAAACAGAATCTTGCATACAGTTCTGCACAATTCTTCTGTTCCTTGAGGATAATTGATTGTTCTCAAGCAACTCTACCATAGGCCTTCGCATTGTATGATTTCTCACAGAATCACCATGTTTTGCATTTATAATATCGTCTCTTGAAGTCAAATGATTGTTCCCAAACATCTCTCCAGAAGACCTTTGAAATGTATCTGAATTTTCCACAGTATCAGCATTACTTGCACGTATGACATCATTGCAAGACCACTTCTTGCCATCTTCTAGAAATACTGACTTCCCTGAACACTGCACCACTTTTTGGGGTTCCCGATATTTTGACTCCCCTTTCAATACTTTCTTGAGTTCCTTTATTCTAATCCAATCTCCTTTCTGAATCCTAATTTCTACCACATGTAAAACCAATTGGTCCCTTAAACATTCATTTGCCACCCCATTGAAATTGCATGTTGATATGAGGCGTCTCAATGCAGCTATGTAGGTGTCAACACTTTCCCCTTTACTTTGTTTCCTTGAGAAAAATCTTTATCGCTCCAATACAATGTTGGTCTTATTACCAAAATGCTTCGTTAATTTTGTCATTGCTGTCTCATATTTCCTAACACTGCTGGCGGAGTCACCAGAACCATCCTCTGTGTCAGCCAAGTAAGGCAATGTCCTAAAAATCCTCAAGGCTTCTGCCCCCACACAGTTCAACAACGTGACTTCTTTCATATCATCATTGAATTTGGCCCCTCCTATTGCCCTTAGATATACTTGAAAGCTGTCCTGCCATTGCTCCCAGGTGCTTATTGGATTACCAGGATGTGCCAGAAATTGTACTGGGGCCGCAATGTTCTGCATGTTGTACTTATAAGACTTCCCACTAAATGGTCACTTAAACAGTTCAAGGTATTTTATGTTCAATTGATTCTCCACGTATATTGTTACATAGATGTATTAATATTATTGTTAATATAATGATCTGTAGATTACAGTTTGTTCGCCCAACAAAGTCCTTTTTATTCGTGAGATTTTGGTTGGGAACTTCCTTTAGCTAGATTAAAATGTTCTTTTTACACGTGGGATCTGAATGACACTTTCACTACTCAGTCAGTGTCAGTGACATAACGCTGAATGTTGTTTTAATGTTTGTTCGCCGTCCAATTGCACCGGCACTCAATAATAGTTGCCGTACGTGTACTGTTTATGAGGTTGGCATGGCAACTTGGACCTGCAATCTCAAGATTACGGCATGTAATGCATGTTTCCTAAGGTGCTTTACTCTAATCACAAAGCACCGTTGCCGCTCGCGCATCATTTGTAAGATGCTGCGCCACCAAATGTTTGCCCATCAAAGTATTAAAACCCTTTCTTATTTTCCCACCGTAACACTTACAGTGTTGACTTGCTTGATTCGTGTTGTTCAACACAGCGCTCACAATTCCGTATTTAGCCCCTTTTCACACACGATTGCTCCATTACTTTCAATGCACTCGGTCATGGCCAGGGACTCCCATGTAGAAGCGAACCGGTCCTCGTCGCCAATTGTAATAAAATAATAGATTCGCTGACTCAATGAATTATGATATATAATTCTGTTTATTTGTGATAAGGGAGTCCCCAGGTGGGGCGAACTTCTTACTCCAACTGCGCTTCGTGTATGATTCTGGAATGGTCATTCCAGAATCATACACGAATACGCATGCATCAGAACATCGAACTATGTACAATGGTGTGTCTATAATACATTAGAACAGATGGCTAGTGATACGTGCATATCTGATCCCATGTGTAAATGTTTAATGATTCTCTGTTATACCTGCATATCTGTAACCTTGTACAAATTGCGCCCTGATGCCTCCGGGCCTGTTGGTTTGCGCGTTATAAATAAAATACAAATACAAATACAAATAGTAGGGGACCTGATGCTGGGTGGAGCCAAGTTTCAGTCATTACAAGGAATTCTAGTTGGGAGTCTATTATGAGGTCATGCACGTCGATGGTGTGTGCGCCTATAGAACGTACGTTAAGTAAGGCACCTTTTAGAGGTGTTTTAGGGTGTGGGGATTGTGAGGTTTGGGCTGCTGGGGTCAGTGGCTGTGCTGTGGTGTTGCAGTGTTTTTTGTGCTGTGGTTTCTGGCAATTGAGCGGAGGTGGAGTAATGGTGGTGGCTTTCTTGTGAATGAGGTGTGGTTGGAGTGTGAGTGGGTTGTTGGTGGTAGGGGGCTGCTGTGGTTCTTAGTGCCTAAGGGGTGAAGGTGGGCGCAGGAAGAGAGTCTAGCTCTCCTTGTAGATGCAAGTATGGGTCTAGTGGGTGTCTGTAATGTGAAAGGTCGTGAGGTAAGGCATGCTCGTGGTGTAGGCCGCCTACGAGTGGTGCAGTGGGTTGTGATTTGAAGGTGTTGTCAGCTATGGGTGCAAAAGCTGCTGTATTAGGTAAGAATCGTGTGGGGCAGGGAAGTGGGTGATGTATGTGGCAGTGGATGCAAACTAATCCTAGACCTAGTTGGATGAAAACTCCCTTGGTGCAGACTGTGGTGTTATCAGTTTTGGTGTCTAGTTGGAGGGGTATTGTTGCTAGGTGAGAGTGAGAGTCTACTCTTAAGCTGTTACCAGGCAGAGAAATCTGCTGGATGTATTCTAACAGTATGAGGGTAGAGAAAGTGGCAATTAATCCTGGATAGGGTGGTTTGGACCTCTTTGAATAGATTTGTCGGGGTCTGCAACCACAGGGAGCGAGGCTGGGTAGGGATCGTACGGGGGAACTAGTGCGATCGGGATGTGGCATGTGGAGGCTGCGTGAGGAAGTGTCTGCCGTGTGACTAGGTGCTAAGGTAAGGACTGCTGGGTCGTGGTGCTACTCTGGAGAGATGCATGCATTAAAAATGGAGGCTGCAATGGGTAGTAGCGTGCATATTTGTGTGCTGGAACATACAGTCTACTGAGAATATGCTGGCCTGGTAATCTAGAGAATGCATAAGAACAGCGTTGGAAGTCATTAGCCGGCAAGCTCGAGGTTATTAAAATAACAAAGGCGTTATTGGGTGCGTTTTCAAAGACAAGGCATTTCCAATACAATTGTATTGTTGAGATTTCAGGAGAGGCGAGCGCGTGGGAGCAGCCCCTGTTCCTGTTTGGGCACACAAGTCGCGCAGCGTGTTGTGCAGAAGGGAGGAGGCAGTTGGAGATGTTGTGGGAGACAGGAAAAGTCGTTTGCACAGTATAAAATAGGTGAGTCTTACCGCAACGTGATCATTGTAGGTTGGCGACCTTGCATTGGGTGGTGGAACAGTCACTGGATCATTGGGACTGCATTTGGGGTGCGGTTGGTAGGGGGAGAGGTGAGGTTTGGGCAGGGGATCTGGTGTAGGCCTAGGGGTGACACGGTACAGGCACAGGATAGGAGCCTTAATTATGTGCCTTTGTTGGGGGCCGGCTAACGCCTGCCAGTGCCCCGTTATTGGTTAAGGCAGGAGGCCTGACCAATTGCGAAGCAGCACAACAAACACAATGCTGGAACAGCTGAAATCAGATGGTGGCGGCCATCTTGGAAGCACTAACCTTGCAGTTTTCGTGAAACTGAAAGTTAGATGATAGCATCAAAATAATCGCAGTGAGGTCTTGTAGATCAGCGTAGTTTGCTGATGCAGGATGGCAAAGAATAAAGCGATGGTAAAATGATGCATCAGACCTTGGGCCGGCTCCGGTGCCTGTACAGCGCAAATAAGCCTCATGGGCTTACCTTTAGAAAAGTGGCTGTGGGGGTCGAGGAGGTGAGCTGCTCCTGCAGTTCTGTTGGAGAGGAGCTCCTGCTCTGGTCTGCGGTGATGTTGGGAATGATAAATGATAACAGGAATCGCTTCTCGTCCTTTTGACTGGGATCAAGTGAAGTATCTGTTCTTATCAGTTTGATATTTGATGCGTCCTCTATCTGGGGACCATATTTTTGAAACTGGGAGATGGAATGGGTGCTTGCTCTGTCCGCTCTGTCCATTGGCCTGGCGTTGTGGGGCCTCCAGGACTGGTGCATCATAATAAATAAATAACTCACACCATTACTTGTATTGCATTATATTGTAGTGTATACCTGTAACTTTTTGTATTGTACCTAAGAAACTGCATATTCTTGTAGCACCCAGATACCTTGGGGTGAGGAGAGCTTTATAAATAAATAAATGAACTAAACTAAACTAAATAAATAAAAAAATGATAACAGGAATAGATGCAATAAGGTTTTATGGAGGAAAATTGCCTGAATGGGAGGAAGATTAGAGAAAAGAATAATTACAAAAATCACACTCTAAACAGTTGAATAAGAGCCCTAAATTGGGAATGTTTGATGAAAAAGAGTGGGAGTAAGAGAAATTGAATAGGGCGCTTTGGAAGCGAAATCTGATTCATTTGTAGGGATAGCTAGATTGGGTTTATCCCTCCACAGATTACCCAATTCTTGGAGAAGGCTCTGCCCAGGTACAATTTTAATGAGCAATTAGTGCATAAGCCTAGTGCCCACTGTCACTGGCACGCAAATCCCCGTTTTACACACAAATAATTCCATGAATCAGGGCCTGCATATCTTCCATGTCTATTCCTAAAATACCTTAACTCAGACCAGGCAATTCTCAAGCACTGCCATACACCGACTGCAGAGCCACTAGGGTAAGTTCCTGCGCGTATAGCCCCATGGTTTTACTTAACCTCCTTGCTGTTGTCTAACCAGTAAAGTTGTGCATCCTCGCGAATTTTTCTCTGATGCTGTAGAGAACGGAATATCCAGCTTGTCTGAGGGTGCTGTCACTGATGCAGTCTTCTTACTTGGTTGAGGCAGTGCAATCCTCGCCCTGTCTCTCTTTCTTGGATACCAGCCAATGAAATTCCATCTAGAATCTATTCGATCTAGACTGGTCGCGCGGGATGCTCCACAATCTCATGTGTATTTTTTTCATGCGCGACTAATCGCCTTTCTGCCCTCATGCGGTACTCAACATCCCATACCGGTACTTATTAGAACTATGACGTCGGCATGCTAATGATTTACCACCTGTGTGATGTTTCCAGAATCAACTCTCCCGAGGGACTACCTTTAGTACCGTGCTTGCATGGAGTGGGGAACGCGTCGCATGCTGCCTGCGTGCACCGGGCTCTGTTGCCACACCAGGGACGGGCGGACGGATGGACAGATGGATGGGTGAATCGATGAACCGACGGAGAGATGCAGTGAGGGGAGAATACATGGGTGAAAGCACTAGGGGGTTGGAGGGAAATGCACGCTGTGTGAGTAGGGCAGAACTGGATGGGGTTTTGAATGCATGGTACTAGGATACCGATGTAGGGTGGGTGGTCGGTGCATGACAGACAGAGGTGGATGGATGGGGGTGCACGGATCCATAAATGTTTGGCCCTCGTGCTTTGGGGAGCTATAGGTGGGTGGCTGTAGGATGGTGATGTGGGTTGGAGGGCAGGGGTGGGTGGATAGATAGACGGATTAATGAATTGATAAAGTAGGGGGGTGGGAAGAATGGTTGGAGGACTTTAGGCAAGGATGGATGGATTCACGGTTGTATGAATGGGGCTATGAAGACACGAGTTGATGGATGGAGCCATGGGTTCCTGAATGTTTGGCGTTTGAGTAGTGGCGAGGGTGGATGGGTTACAATAGTATGGCGATGTGGGGTAGAAGGCAGGGGTGGATGGATAGATAGAAATATAGAATAATGAATGGATGGTGGTAGATTGGTGGGAAAGAATGTATGGGTGGATTAGTGGATGAATGGAGCACGGGAGACATGGTTTGAACGATGGGTGCATGGATTCATGAATGGTTGGCATCGATTACTCTAATATGGGGTGCAGGAAGGGGGTGGGATGGATTGATGAATGGTGGTAGGAAGGGAGGGTGGATGGATGGATTGATGAATGGTTTGCAATGGGCTTTAGGGGTGGGATAGTTGGATTGCTCTAATATGGCGATGGTGGGGGTTCTGGGGTGGGATGGCTAGATTGAGGGTTTCATGCATGCATGGTGGTGTGGTGGTAGGGAGGGAATGCACGGGTGGGTTTGGGTAGCCACGGGTGGTGCTGAGATGACAGGCATCGATGGATGGCTCTTGGAAGGTGGGTATAGAGAGGGCTGGCTCGATGGAGGCACTGGTAGGCAGATGAGGTTGGATGTTTTTCGTGGGAGGGGCCCCTGTTCTGCCCCATGGTGCACCCGTTTCCCCTGGGACAGCAGCATGCCCCGTGGCACTTCAGCTCCCGGGATCCTTATTGATCGATAGGTGCTTCTGGCAGTGATTAGGGAAATCGCCTGGGCCGCCTTTGTTGCGCTTTTATTTTGGGGGCAGGGCAATGTTTCTTCACATCACCCTCACGTAGAATAGGGCCGAGGACGGCCTCACAAAGGGCTCCTTGTGCACGCGAAAACTCGGCCCATCTTACACATCAATTTGCAAGAAGAAAAAAAAAGCGCTGAAACCTCATCTTTTTTTCCAACTATTTTATTCAGGCCCTTTTCTGCCACTTTCTGAAAGGCCCCAAAATCGACGCCATGCGGTTCCAAGCGGAATGGGTCCTTTGAAGGTTCCCCCTGCAATTATGTAAAATAGTCATTCAGAACGCGGAGAGAATGGGAAGGGGGCCCGCTCCCCCGCCCCTCGAGCCCCTCCCTACAGCCCCCTCCCAGGGCCCTGCCTCCCCTGTTTGGCTTTTCAAAGCAAACCTAACACGATGTCTTTCTTAAGGACAAAAGGAGCGAAGAAAAAAGTCCCCAAACTTGTAAATTGAAAGTCAAGGGAAGGCTGAGCAGTTTAAAAGCCATAAATAATGATAAAAGGGACGTGGCAGAAAAAGGCCAAACCCGTCCAATTAAGAGTTTCCCAAGCAAAGGAGCGAGCGCTTTTTAGTTTTCGAAATAAAAGTCACGCGGCCCTCAGTCCTCTGGCCTGACACTTCTCGCCTGTGAAAGTAGCTTGCTTAGAGCAGCGCAAGTCTGCGCTTCAGATAGAACCGCTGCACTGCTGGCGAAGGGCGTCATACATCGCGTTACGCAGGAAATGCAGGGCCTCAAGAAAAGAGCAAAGCCATGGCAGAACCATGCAGGGCGAGAGGATGAGGGGAGTCCAAATGAAAAGAATCGCTTGAGAGGATAGACAAAAAAATAAGGAAAGGGGAAAACGGTGTGGACACCAATACGTGTAAATGTAAATTTGAATGAAAGAAGAAGGGGGGGGGAAGGCAAACGGTGAATAAAAGGCATAGCTTAGATAGAGGAAATTATGCAGAAACGGGAAGAGCAAGAGTGATACAAGAACGTGGAGAAGGCGATGGGTACCTAAAAATAAAGGAATGAATCGTGGAATGAAGCCGTGAAATGCTAAGAAAAGCCTTGAACGCGAAAACATAAAAAAGAGAGTTACGGGGGAAAGAAACAGAAATAAAGAATTGCAAAACCAAAGGATCGAATTAATACATTTAATTATTTTTTTTATAAGAATGAAATGGGGACAGTCTGGTGGAAAACTAAAGCAAGAGAAGGAAAGCCAGGGGAGAGACAGAACGACGACAGGGGTGGAAAGGCATGAACAGGGGACGTTATAACACTATAGTCACAATGTACACGCTAGAGACTCAATTGTTTATTGGTGCCTGAAAACATGTATTATTAATAATAGAAGTGAAGTCACACAATAAAGAAATAGTGACAGAGAAAAAGGGTGCACGAGATGTGGAGAAAAAGCAAGAAATGAAGGTATGCAGGCGGGTAGAAATAGGGACGAGAGAAGACAAGGGCCGCTAAATGGGAAGGCACACTGGCATAGAATAGAAAGCGCATGCCTTTGTAGCCAAGTTTGGTGGCGACATGGCGTGTCCGCGACTGTTTCCCTTTTTTGGAGATGCCCTCGTGGCCTGGAACATTCTGGCCTTTAAATGCGGGTGTGGGCCCCCGCTAGGACGGCTGGCCCATGCGAGAGGGCACTGCTCTGGTCATCCTGATTTAGATCGCTCATTTTAGGTGTGACCCCTTAAATGGTGTCCATGGGCGCTCCCCTCCGCCCCTTACTCCGTCCTTCGGGGTTATTCAACTGGCAGCGTTTGAGGTGCCTCTCTAATGGATGGGGTGGGGTTTTGGCCACATATCAGTGGTCGTTATGCAGGGAGGGCCTTTGATGAATGTGTTTACCCCACTCCCCAGGTATTTTTTTTATGATCCTATCCGCGTGAGCTTTCGGCATCTGCATTAACACGCCACGCACACATCCAAGCAACACAAGGCGTTTGAATAAACATTGGGCTTGCGCTCCCTCTCCCGCTTCTTAACAACTTCCCCGCAGGCAGATCGGCACTGATGAGCATATTATGGGGCCCTTTTAAAATAAAGGTGTGTGTGCCGGCGGGCCCCCAGCCTGCAATGGGCAGGCCTTCACAGCGGAAACACCCACGTTCCCATTGAAGGTGTGAAGCGGTTATCTCCCAGGTTCTGAGGGAACCGCGGCACCCCTCCCCCCCCCCCCACAACAGGCCCCCATTCACGTGACTAGCAGCGAGCTAAGCAAATGACTTTAAAATACACGAATGTTGCTAGTCTTGGGACATTCTGCCACTATAATGGGCGCTGCGCTGCTCCTCATCCTGCAGGGACAGAAAGAGTTCTGGGGCAATAGCAGGCAGAGCGCATAGGGCCACTCCACGGGCCCCAGTCCTCCCTCCCTTCCTTCCTTTCTTTTCCATGCTTCTATTTTTCGCAAATCCTACTTGTTTCTCTTTCTTCCTTTCACCTCTTTCCTTTGGTCGGTCTTTCTTTTTTTTCTCCACTTTCCTTTTGTATATCGTGTTCGTTTTAATTTCTTTTGCTTTCAGCCTCTTTCTCCTTCTTTCTTCCCTCAGTCCATTTTCTTTCTTTCTTTTTTTCTTTCTTTCTTTCTTTCTTTCTTTCTTTCTTTCTTTCTTTCTTTCTTTCTTTCTTTCTTTCTTTCTTTCTCTCTTTCTTTCTTTCTTTCTTTCTTTCTTTCTCCTCTCTCCTTGTGTATGTCGTGCTCCTTCTTTCTCTCTCCCCCCCAACCCCCCCTTGACTGACGGAATTGGCAAGACTTTTGACAGACAGGAAGTCTTGGTTTGGCCAGGGTAGGCGGGGATGTGTAGGGGGGGATGCTTCCAGGAGTGGGGTGAGAAGGTGAAGTGGGGATCAGTATCTCCCCAAGCCAGGGAGCTCTTTATCTGCTGCATAATCTGCATTCTGCCTTTCCTGACTTCAAAAGCCCCCTCTCTGGACACAGAACGGGGGCCTTTATCTGCTCCCGGGGCATTGTTCCACTGACAGCACGTTTGCTAATCCCTGTACCTGTGGACACAGAGCTGGGGTGAAAGGGTGACTCTGAGGGATGAGAGGAGGTGCACAGTGTGCAAATCCCAACAATCACTGCAGGGGCAATCCCCCCTCCCAGTGCACCCACACCTAGGGGCATCCCTTTACCCCAATCTGAGCCCTGGAGTGGAGCATGATGGAGGGCCAGGCGGGGGCCACAGCGCAGACCCACTGCCGGCTGGATTGACGCCTGTCTCCTAATTGCCAGGTTCTGCCCTCACCCACCCCTGGAGATCACCAGCAATGCCCTGAATATCCACTCCAGGGGCAGCCCTTACTTCAGCACCCCCTGCAGGCGCAACCCTGCATCTCATCCGCGGCCTCAGGAGCCAGGGGTGGACTGGCAACCAAAAGAGGCCCTGGAAATAATGTTCAAAGTGGCTGCATATTACACACTTTGAGCAAGCCCAACCCTTTTTCCTATGAGAGAATGTGATAATGAAATACAAACGAGGCCTAGGGTGCAGAGGCCCACTGGGAAATCTCCGGAGTACCCTGTAGGCCAGTCCCGCCCTGTCAGGAGCAAGCCTATATGAGTCCCCACCCCCAGCCTCCATCATGACCTCAGAGCCCACCTCAAGAGGCGAGTGGCACTCATGATGGCCAGATATACATACCCGGCCTTCACACACCGCCCTCACTGCCTCACACTTTCCAGGAGCAACTCTTAACCCAAGTGCCCTCATCCATCCCCAATCGTGACCCCAATAATACCCTTCTCAAGTGACGAGTGTCCCCCGTAGCCGCCCGGAAACCACTCTTACCTCGCCACCACTCATTCCAAGAGCCTCCCTAACCAACTCTTATCCAAATGGCCCCCTTAAATAGCAAACCGCACCTATACCGCCGAGTACCAGCCCGCCGTATCACTTACCTCCCCACAGGTGGAGACCACTGGTGGTCTAACGCCCCCTGCAGCCTCAGGCCTTACCCCAGTGCCCCCTCAAGGGGGCAAATCCTGCCACTACCCCCACCCCATCAATCGTCCCCAGAGTAAGCCTTCCCCCGCCACCGAACGCCAGGGGATCCCCTATACCTCAACCACAGTATTAACACTCATAGGACTGGCACTGCCAGGGAGTACCGCGTGAACACTTGCTATCCACTCCACACACGCCTCATACATGAAGTATTGTGCGCACGCATATGCTCACTTGCTATTTCGTGGTCAGACACTAGCAAGTCCGTGCGCACACACGCACAGCTCTACGTACACACGCACGCACTGGAAATGGTAAACGGAGACGCAGTGTCACGCACTCCTAGGCACACTGAGTTGCTGTTTCACACACATCACATGGGCAGCTGTATGCTCACGCGAGCGTCCACGTGTAGTGTTGTGACGACCCCTTCTCTGGCAATGAACCGCCACATCCTCCCTGCAAGCAGGGGTGACCATGCTCGGACTGACCTTCAGGGCCATAGGCTCGTGACCGAACCAAACACGCAAAATACCGGTGTGGCCCAGTTTTTTGGGTCAAAGTGGGGCACTTTTTTGGCTTCACTATTCGGCTAATAATTTTGACCAGTGCTGCTGAACAAATATTCTTTAAAATGCACAATTTGCATCACATTTTATCAAAAAACTCCCCCTTTCATACTATTCAAACAGGACCACAAAAGGAATGAATATCCATTTGCAACTGTGGGACACTACTTTATTGGCGCCCAAGACAATTTGATGTCCCATTCGGACCCTGGTGAGGACCGAGCGCCGATCTGCGCCTGCACCTGCACTCTGCGCTGTGCGGCGACATGCGCCTTCATATAACACGTTCTGCAGCTGGGCGCATGTCACATGTGCCCTCCTCCTCCCCGCGGTATTGCTTTCTGATGAGCGATGAAAGGGGCATATTCAGCTGGAACCAATCGATTCCATGTTTTCCGCGGCACATTCACTGAATGTCGGGCCTCGCGAGCACATAATGCTTGTTTTCTTGACTCTGGCTTTGTCTGGCGCCTGTTACGGGGCTTTGGGCGGACCGTGCTGCCGGATTAAGCAGATAATCCCCCTACGGAGAAGTACTTGACGTCCGGGGAAATGACAGAGGCACAGAGCCGGCAAAATCCCGTGCAGACACTGGCGACTTGAGTGTGTTTCCCCTCAGCCAGATCCCCACATATTCCTTCTTTCCATCCCCCATTCCTGCATCCCGCCCGTTCTCGCATTCCTTTTCCTCCCTTCTCCCTTATTCCCCACTCTTTCTTTCTTTCTTTCTTTCTTTCTTTCTTTCTTTCTTTCTTTCTTTCTTTCTTTCTTTCTTTCTTTCTCGCCAAAATATGCTTCATATTGGTTGGGTGAAGTCAGCCCTGTCAATTGTAGATGTTATTTAAAAAAAAAAAAGGTTTGTTAAATAACAATACGTAGTATATACGATGCGTGTCTGTGTATTGCGATCTGCATATTTGCATGCATATAACAATTATATATGTATGCATATACACACATAACATGTGTGTTTAAGCACACACATTTATATATATATATGTGCATATGCATATCTATATCTATCTATATATATATAATATATATATATATACACACACGGGCGCATTTGTATATTATTTATTTATGGATATACACATATATATTTCTATGCGTTTCAGCTGTTTCTCCTTGTGTGCATTCAGCGTATGCCACATTGTTAGAGGGAGCCAGCCTTAATAGTTTATTATCGTGAAAAAGTGTTCCAGTGGATGTGACCGCCGGCATGTACAGTTATTTCAATTTCGAGACATCTATTAAGATAAAACCTCCATTTGCAGATGAGTGGAGCGAAGGTTCCAAGATTCACTCGAATGTGCTCTTCGTGCTCTCTATCTATATAATTATGCACACACAAGTATACATTACACACACACACACACACACACATATAGACACATGTATACACACACATAAACGCACACGATGTTATTATATATATATATATCTTGTATGTGGTAAGAACGGCACCTCGCTCATAAGATGTTTTTCGAACACAGCGAACCATCTTAAATGTTAATAATGACGTATGTTCTTTAAATGATTCTTGCGTGCAGTTGTCATCGCACTGTGCACAGATGAGTCATTTGTGCAGTATGTGCTACGCGCAGCAGCCCGTGTCCCCTTTCTGCTTTTAAAACACTGCACATGCACACGACGTGCACTGACATCTAGCGTGTCATCTTTCGCAAAATGAGTGCCCACCTGATTTCTGACACTGTAGGTCACGTGGAAGCCCGTGTTCTGCATTGTTTACACGCCTTCCCTTTCATGGGAGTCAATAGGGGGACGAGATCTGCCGCACAGCCCGAATAAAGGCCTGCAGTCTGCGGGTCAGGGGCTCGGTCTCATTAAAACACTCCAGCAATGAACTGCAATGCAGACATTAAAGAGCAGTATTTTTCAATTAGAGCTGACGAATTCAATCAAAATTCCATAGATTAGGAAGAAATGAGGCGTGGGTCATTTACAGGAGATTTAATTGCACAGCCATTAGACAAATAGTATATGCGCCAGTCTCCGGGCATTCATCATCTCGGCATCCATACAGGGAGCGCGCCTCTGGCGCTGCAGCACCTCCAGCTATTAGCCCGGACCCTCGCTAGCGCTGAGGCCCTCTGAGCTATCATCCAGGCCAGCCCCTCGCTGGCACGGCAGCCAGCACTTCCCAGCACCGCAGGCAGCACCTCTCTAGCCCTGCAGCCGTCTGAGATATCATCTTGCCCAGCAGCACCTCTCTAGCACTGCAGCCAGCAGCCCTCTAGCACCACAGCACCTCTAGGTATCAGTCAGCCTCGCACCTCTCAAGCACTGCTTACTGTGAGATAGCATCCAGCACAGTGCCTCTCTAGCACTGCAGCCAGAAGCCCTCTAGCACCACAGCACCTCTAGGTATCAGCCAACCCAGCACCTCTCTAGCACTACAGCCAGCAGCCCTCTAGCACCACAGCACCTCTAGGTATCAGTCAGTCTGGCACCTCTCAATCACTGCTTACTCTGAGCTACCATCCAGCACAGTACCTCTCTAGCACTACAGCCAGCAGCCCTCTAGCACCACAGCACCTCTAGGTATCAGCCAACCCAGCACCTCTCTAGCACTGCAGCCAGCAGCCCTCTAGCACCACAGCACCTCTAGGTATCAGTCAGCTTGGCACCCCTCAAGCACTGCATCCCTCTGAGCTACCATCCAGCAGCCCTCTAGCACCACATCACCTCTAGTTATCAGTCAGCTTGGCACCCCTCAAGCACTGCATCCCTCTGAGCTACCATCCAGCACAGTACCTATCTAGCACTGCAGCCAGCAGCCCTCTAGCACCACAGCACCTCTAGGTATCAGTCAGTCTGGCACCTCTCAAGCACTGTTTACTCTGAGCTACCATCCAGCACAGTACCTCTCTAGCACTGCAGCCAGCAGCCCTCTAGCACCACAGCACCTCTAGGTATCAGCCAACCAAGCACCTCTCTAGCACTGCAGCCAGCAGCCCTCTAGCACCACAGCACATCTAGGTACAGCCTGGCACCTCTCAAGCACTGCTTACTCTGAGCTATCATCCAGCAGAGTACCTCTCTAGCACTGCAGCCAGAAGCCACCTTGCACCACTGCACATCTAGGTATCATCCAACCCAGCACCTCTCTAGCACTGCAGCCAGCAGCCCTCTAGCACCACATCACATCTAGGTATCAGTCAGCTTGGCACCCCTCCAGCACGGCAGCCCTCTGAGCTACCACCCAGCACAGCACCTCTCTAGCACTGCAGCCAGCAGCCCTCTAGCACCACAGCACCTCTAGGTATCAGTCAGTCTGGCACCTCTCAAGCACTGCATCCCTCTGAGCTACCATCCATCACAGTACCTCTCTAGCACTTCAGCCAGCAGCCCTCTAGCACCACAGCACCTCTAGTTATCAGTCAGCTTGGAACCCCTCAAGCACTGCATCCCTCTGAGCTACCACCCAGCACAGAACCTCTCTAGCACTGCAGCCAGCATCCCTCTAGCACCACAGCACCTCTAGGTATCAGTCAGCTTGGCACCCCTCAAGCACTGCATCCCTCAGAGCTACCATCCAGCACATTACCTCTCTAGCACTGCAGCCAGCACACCTCTTGCACCACTGCACCTCTAGGTATCAGACAACACAGCACCTCTCCAGCACTGCAGCTAGCAGCCCTCTAGGACCACAGCACATCTAGGTACCATTCAGCCTGGCACCTCTCAAGTACTGCTTACTGTGAGCTAGCATCCAGCACAGTACCTCTCTAGCACTCAGCCAGCAGCCACCCAGCATCGCAGCACCTCTAGGTATCAGCCAGCCTGGCACCCCTCTAGCACGGCAGCCCTCTGAGCTACCACCCAGCACAGCACCTCTCTAGCACTGCAGCCAGCAGCCCTCTAGCACCACAGCACATCTAGGTATCAGTCAGCCTGGCGCCTCTCAAGCACTGCATCCCTGAGCTACCATCCAGCACAGTACCTCTATAACACTGCAGCCAGCAGCCCTCTAGCACCACAGCACCTCTAGGTATCAGCCAGCTCAGCACCCCCCAGCACGGCAGCCCTCTGAGCTACCACCCAGCACATCACCTCCCTAGCACTGCAGCCAGCAGCCCTCTAGCACCACAGTACCTCTAGGTATCAGTCAACTCCCCCCCCCTCCCCAGCACTGCAGCCAGCTGCCCTCTAGCACTGCAGCTAGCATCTCGCTTGCACGGCGGTAGCATCTCTCTCTCACAGCTATCATGCAGTTCAGCGGTCAGCAACTCTCCAACAGTGCAGCACACTAAGTTATCATCCAGCCATTCCTCTCCTTGGTGCTGCAGCAGCCGCTCTCTAGCATTGCAGCCAGCATTTATCTAACACTTCACCCCTCTGAGACATCAACCGAGCCAGCACCTCTCTAGCACTACATTCCGCCTTTCTCTAGCACTGAAGCACTCTATGCTATCATCCATCCATATCCCTCTGTATCAATGCAGCCAACACCTCCCAAAACACTGCAACCCGCATTTATATAGCCCTACAGCTTTCTGAGAATACACACAGCCCGGGAACCCCTCTAGCACTGCAGCACCTCGAGAAATCAGCCAGCTCAGCAAATTTCTAGCACTACAGACACATTCTCTATAGTACTGTAGGCCTCTACACTATCATCCATCCCAGCCCCACTCTAGCGCTGCAACAAGCACCCCTGTAACACTACAGTCAGCATGTATATACCACTGCAGTTTTCTGAGATATCACCCACCCCAGCACCTCTCTAGCACTCAACCCCCTGAGCTATCAGCAAGCCAACCAAACCTTGTATCACTGCAGCCAGCATTTATCTACTACTCCAGCCCTTTGTGATATCACCCAGCCGAGTAGCACTGTAGCACTCTGGCCAACCTCATCCCTAGCACGGCAGCACTCTGAGCCAACAGTCAACCCGCTGCTTCTCTAGCACTGCAGCAGCCACTCTCTACTACTGAAGCCCTCTGAGATACCAATAAACTCGACACCTTTCTAGCACAGCAGCCAGCACCCCTCTAGCACGCCAGCCAGCACCCCTCAACACTGCAGCCAGCACAGCTCTAGTACTACAGCCAACACCTCTCTGGCAAAGCAGCACCCCAAGATATCAGTTGGCTTGGCACATCTCCAGCACTGCAGCCAGCTTCTCTATAGCACTGACGACCTGTGAGCTGTCATCCATCCCAGCCCGCCTCTAGCACTGCTGCCAGCCCCTCCCTAACACTGCACTCAACATGTATATACCACTGCAGCCCTCTAAGATATCACCCAACTCAGCACCTCTTTAGCACTGCTACTAGCATCTTTCAAGCACTGCAGCCCTATGAGCTATCATCCAGACCAACCCCTCCCTAGCACTGCAGCCAGCATCTCTTTAGCACTGCAGCCAGCATGTATCTAACGCTGCAGTCCACTGAGATATCAGCCAACCCAGCACCTCTGTGTCACTGCAGCCAGCACTTCTCTAGCACTGCAGCCAGCACCTCTCTAGCACCGCAACACCTCAAGATACCAGTAAGCCCACCACCAGTTTTGCTCTTTAGCCCGCTGAGTCATCATGCAGCCCAGCCCCTCTCTGCCACTGCAGCAGACCTCTCTAGCACTGCTGCCAGCATTTGTCTAGCACATCAATCTGAGATAGCATACAGCCCAGAACTTCTCTAACACTGCAGCCAGCATTTATTTACCACTGCAGCCCTCTAGTATATCATCCTACCAGCACCTCTCTAGCACTGCACCCATCACCACTCCAGCGCCACAGACAGCACCTCTCTAACACTGCAGCCCTCACAGATGTCACCCACCGTAGCATCTCTCTAGCACTGCAACCCTATGACCTATGATCCAGCCCAGCCCCTCTTTGACACGGCAGCTAGCACCGCTCGAGCACTGCAGCCAGAATGTATCTAGCACTGCAGCCACCTGAGCTGTCATCCAACCCAGCACCTCTCTAGCAATGCAACCAGCATCTCTCTAGCACTGCAACATGCACGTCTCTACCACAGAAGCACATCGAGTTAACAGACAACCCCCCGCCCCTGCGACCCCCAGCACTGCAGCCAGCACCTCTCGAGTACTGCAACACACCGAGGAATCATCTAGTACAGCACGTCTGTAGCACTGCTGTGGCATCTCCCTAGCACTGCAGCCCTCTGAGATAGCAGTCAACTCAACAGCCTTCTAACACCACATCCAGAATCTCCCTAACTCTGCAGCGTATTTCTAGTATGTAGCTCACTATGCTATTAGCCTTTCCATCACATCTGTAGCACTGCAGCCAACCATATCTACCACGTCAGCCCTCTGAGCTATCAACCAATCAAGCACCTCTCTAGCACCGCAGCCACCATCTCTCTGGCACTGCAACCCCCCGAGTTATCATCCAGCCCAGCACCTCTCTAGCACCGCAGCCACCATCTCTCTGGCACTGCAGCCCTCTGAGCTATCAGAGATACCAATCTAGCACCTCTCTAGCACCGAAGCCACCATCTTTCTGGCACTGCAGCCCCCCTGAGTTATCATCCAGCCCAGCACCTCTTTATCACTGTAGCCACCACTTCTCTCTCACCACAGCACATCGAGATATCAGCGAGCACAACACCTCATCAGCACTCCAGCCAACACCTATCTTGCACTGCAACCAGCATCTGTCTAGTGCACAGCACACTGAGCTATCAGCCGGTCTGGCAAATCTGTAGCACTACAGCCAACATGTTTCTACCACTGTAGCCCGCAGACCTACCATCCAGCACTGCACTTCCATAGCACTGCAGCCAACATCTGTTTAGAACTGCAGCCATGCACTTCTAACACTGCATCACCACTTTAGCAATGCTGCAGCATCCCACTACCACTGCAGTGTCAATCTGGAACAATGAATACCCTTAATTTGGATGATAGACGTATCTTGATGGCCGAAGGCCAACCGCCTTATGCACAGAATTATAGAAATACAGACTACTATGCTTGACCAACAAGCAGCCATTTTAAACATAGCAAGAATCGCCATTTTGCTTGTTAACCATTGCTCATTGCTTTCTGTCTAAACTGCTTTGCAGCTTGCAATTCTTGCGAATTCTGCTTACTCTGCTCAACTGTTAACATTCTTGTCTGAATATGAAAGGGCAAGGCCGCGGGACTGAGGAGTTCGTTGAAACTCCTCATGAGCAGCCCAGAAAGGAATGCCTACGCTCCCTCTCTTTAGCCTTGAGGGAGAGCTGCAGGGCATTTAATCATTTCACAGCTGCCAGCCAGTCTCGTACTGTGGTAGAATATGTTAGAATAAAGCAGCTAAAGGCTTGAGTTATGCTCTTCTTACGGCCCCCCTTCACAAAACCCTTTAGAGCGTGTCGGCTCCCAGGACACGAATAGCACCTCATAGATAGCAAAGCTTGGAATGTGACTCTTCCCCCGTGTGCAGCTTGCTTCCAAGAACAGAAGCACCGTGTTCTGTTCAACAACTAGAAGATGCCTCCGTACTTTCTAAATTGCACATTGTTACTAGAATAGACATCGAAAGTGTCATAATTGTCATACTTGTCGGAAATGTCCATCATCATCACGAGTTCAAAGAAACTCAATAAAAGGGGGGTGTTAAACATGACATAGCTGATTGTATGATATGCATTTTGTATATATGTAACTGATGTACGTAGTTCGCTCTCTTGCGTCCCTCGAGGTCTAGAGAATACACGTCGCGGGGCGTGAGACCACAGTTGGCCAATTGGGACTATTTTGCTTGCAATAAACCCTAGCATTGGGAATTTGAACCTTGTGTCTGGCGCATCCTTTCGTGTATGGTTATTGCCTTGTTTCCATATCGCGAGGGACCCCTAAGGGCCCCTTTCAAATAGGGACCCTCCCCCACTTGCCCCATCGTATACGTTGTAACGGAGTAAAGGCGGAGAACGGCGAGGACGGGACGATCGAGCCGGGATCAAGAGGTGTACGGGGCGCCCTGTAGAAGTGAGGAGAGATTCCTTCGCAGATCTGCACACATCTGATCCCTGATCGACGTACCGGGCCAGAGGGCAAAGGAGGCGAGGGTCCCGAAACGAGGCAGAAGCCAGAGAAGCGCAGACACGATGTTGGGAGAGGTTGCGTCAGGACACAGGCGACTTGTTTTATCAAGTGAGTCATTCCCCGATTCAAACGAAACCCTGATTATTGGTAGAGTGTTGATTTTGCAAATTCAAACATCCAGAGTAAGGTTGGCTAACCAAGGGGAAGGTTAAAAACATGCCTGGAGTACTGTCCACTTTAGCAGGGCTTTTTCGCTGCGGTAGACAGTCCTTGGAAAATGGCCAAAGTGCACCTCCTGGGGGAACGCCGGCTTATGACATGTATGCAAAATATGGTGTGGGTGCGATAATGTTTTGTGAAATTTGGCATAGGCAAACTAGAAAGCAACAGAACCATCAGTGGCCGATTAATGGTAGCTTTGAGATTGTGAGGATAGATAACCTAGAAAGGGTGTTGATAAGGGAAAAAGCGCGACCCGCAGCTTTTGAGACTATCAAAGATTGGAGGAGGGAAGCAATGCTCCGACTTAGGAAGCATGCGCGTAGGCACAAATCGAAGCTTGAGGTAGCAGAAGAAAAGGAGGAGGAGGAGTGGACGGCAAGTCTAAGACGGGAAGGGAGACGTGAGCAAATGAACATGGAAGGAATATACCCGCAGCGGGAACTACACATAGCAGACAAATTAATGGAACATTTGTTAACCCATACGGGTCGAGGCCCAAGACCAGGATCGAAACCAAACACGCCAGTAGTGACTGCGCAAGCCCAACCAGTAGCTCTCATACCCCCTCCTGCAGCCCAAGCACTTCCCCTCATGCAAGCATTAACCCACGCCCCATCCACAGCTCGAGCCCTCCCACAAGCGCAGACCGCAGACGCGTAATTTCCCAGCACCCAGCAAGGCCCTTCACAGATGCCACCTGTGTCACTTGTCCCATCCGCACCTCCCGCTCCAGAGACAGATTCAGCACCATCCGCCCCTCCCGAAGTCGAAATTAAGACCGGGGAGGCGAGAGGTGGAGCTGAAGGAACAGGATTTGGACGGGTAACTCGCAGCGCGATCAGCAAAGAAAGAAAGGTTGAATTACAGCAAGAGGCAGAAATGTACATAGAAGGAAATGATGGGACGGCAGCATTGGCCTCATTATATGGGTATCGAAGAAGCAACGAGAGACAGCTAGTGTTGGAATGCATGGGGGAATTTTTGGTGGGAGAATGGAAAAAGATACTTGGGAATTTACCGCCACAACGATTGTTAGATTTGAATAAGTTAGCATGCAGTGAGCAAAGAGATGAAGATGTAAGAGAACATGTGTACAAACTCATTGAACTGAAAAATTAAATGGAAGATAGATATGGTGAAATGTTTGCTACACCTGAATATAGTTATGAGTGTATTAAGAAAGGTAGGAAGGAGGCGTCGAGGTTGTATACGCAAAAATCATGGCCGACAGTTTTTCCAGGTGGTGCAAAGCATTTGCCGGCACTGGGTCAAATAAGTGATAAACAAAGATTGCAGGCATGGGTGGGGGAAACAATGCGATGGATGTCGAACAAAAGAACGTCAGTGAAGGAAGTAAGTGAGATGTGTAATGGGTACCCATTGGAGATGAGAAAAGAAGCGATGCGAACGATGGTAGGGGTGTTACTGCAGCAGGTAATTGGATAAAATAGAGGTAGAGGAAATGCACAAGGCAGGGGAAATTTGAATAATATGCACGGGGTGTCATTGGGATTAAATCAATATAATATACCAATCCTATGGTCAAAACCAAGCTCAACAGAACCAGGCATTGAACCAAAGTGTTCCGAACCAAAATCAGGGCGGGCAGGGCCAACAGAGAAATGATCAGAGTGGAGGAAACCGAGGGGGAAATGGGAATATTTTTGATACACAGCCAAACACGCATTATAGTAGCAGCAGTGACTACACATCGGACGATGTGTTATTTTCGCAATAGGACAGCCCACGGCAGGGGTCGGAACCAGTGTCTATTCCCGTGAATCAGAGAGGACCCTACGTAGAAATGAGAGTCGGGAAATAAGGAGCACCGTTTCCTTGTAGATACAGGGGCACAGAAGTGTTCGATAGACCACCACTTGGTTCCGGAGATCCCACTGTCGGGGCAAAAGAATGTTTCTGTAGGGTTTGCAGGTACACCAGTAATTAACCCCATGTCCGAAGCTGTCCCAATTACAATAGGACCATTTACGGAACAGTGTCCATTTCTTCTGACAGAAAATTGTGGGGAGAACTTGCTAGGATTAAACTTGGTGAGAAAATTGGGGGCAGTTATACATTGTACGACAGATGCGGTGTTCCTCACGATTTGGCCTCACGATGCACCAGTGACGGAATTTATGTCAAAAGCGTTACCAGAAGAGCTAAGTAGAGTACCAACCTGTCTATGGGCAATGCATGATAACGATGTAGGATGCTTGAAAATAGAGCCAGCAAAAATAACTTTGAAAGAAGGTGTTATATTACCATGAATTCCCCAGTATAAAATTTCTGTTGAAGGTGAGAAGGGATTAAAGAGTATTGTTACTGACCTGGTGAGATTGGGGGTGGTTGAAGGAATTGCAGGTAGCACGTGCAACAGCCCGAATCTTCCAGTTTACAAGAAAGGAGGCAATGAAGTACCATATCGTTTCATAATTGATCTGCGCGCATTAAACAAAGTGGTAGACCCACAATTTCCTTTGGTCCCAGATGTCACAACAATACTGACAATGATACCGGCCACTGCAGAATACTTTAGTGTAGTTGATTTGAAGAACGCGTTCTTTAGCATTCCAGTGGATAAAAGCAGTAGATATCTGTTCGTGTTCACTCTAGGAGGCCGATCATTTACATTCACATGCATTCCACAAGGATACACAGAAAGCCCGAGTATTTACAGCACAGCGCTAAAAGAGCAGCTAGACATGCTAGAATTACCTGAAGGTTGCGTACTCTTGCAGTACATAGATGACTTGTTACTAGCTGCTGACACAAAAGAGATCTGCAAAGAAAGTACTATATTACTATTGACACACCTAGCGACCCATGGTCACAAGGCAAGTTTGAAGAAATTCCAGTATAATCAAAAGGAGGTGTCTTATTTGGGTTACCTACTTTCGAAAGAAGGGAGAAGATTAACACCAGAATGCATAGAAAGTATTTCTAGTATGCCTATTCCAAAAACTTCAAAAGGAGTAAGAGCTGTAATAGGCATAGCCTCTTATTGTCGGCAGTGGATCAGTAATTTTGTGTTGATTGTGAAGCCGATGATAAAATTAACTAAAAAGGATGCAGTGATGCCTTTACAGTGGGATGAGGAATGTCAGAAAGCGTTTGAGCAATTGACAGCTGCATTGTGTGCTGCGCCAGTTTTAGGCACTCCTAACTATAAAAAGATCTTTTGACTATTTGTGAGCGAGAGTGAAGGATGTGCATTGGCGGTTTTGACACAGGAACAAGGTGGAAGAAATAGGCCATGCGGCTATTATTCTTCTGCGCTGGACCCTGCAGCGCACGCACTACCACGATGTTTGCGATCTGTTGCAGCGGCTGCTGCGTCAGTGAAACAAACGGAAGGAATGGTATTGGGGCATACTTTAATTCTGATGGTGCCACATGCCATAGATGTTCTATTAAACAGAACACAGACGCAACACCTCACCTCTGCTAGACTAACAAGATATGAGCTCATCTTGTTTGCACCCCACATCCAAATTATGAGGTGTAGCGCATTGAATCCTGCAGAATTAATGCCACTGCCCATAGCAGAAATTGGTGACAACGAATCACCACCCCATGATTGTTTAATGGTCACTGAAGAAGAAACAAAGGGAAGAGTTGACTTGAGCGACAACCCACAGAAAGAGCCAGATGGGGAGTTGTTTTGTGACAGCTCTTGTTTTAAATTACCTGATGGCACATCAACGGCCGCATATGCAATTACTACCCTAGAGAGTGTTGTAGAAAGCAGAAGAATCCCCTACAATTCGGCACAAGCCGCAGAAATAATAGCACTGACCCGAGCCTGTGAACTCTCTGAGAATTTGAACGTGAATATTTATACTGACAGCCAGTACGCCTTTGGCGTGGTTCATAACTTTGGCCGACTCTGGGCTGAGAGGGGCTTCTTGACATCACATGGAGCCAGGATTCAGCATGGCCCTTTGATTGTACGATTGTTGTCTGCACTCACGTTTCCAAAGCGCCTAGCTATAGTGAAATGCGGGGCGCATAAAAAAGTAACATGTAAAGTGGGAGAGGGAAACGCATTTGCAGACAGGATTGCGAAACAAACAGCCACTGATTTAGGAAATAAAATGATGACAGTACAGACTGAGGAAGTACCTTGTATGATAGAGAATGGAGTTGCCACAGTCAAAGAAATGCAGGCTGAGGCCACGACCGAAGAGATTCAGGGGTGGGCTCAGGGCTCTGCTGAGTTAGATTTGGAAGGATGTTGGGTGGACAAAGAGACCAAGAACTGGATGTTGCCAAATTGTTACGTAACCACAATGGTTACAATGGCGCATAGCCCTACCCACATTTGCGTGAAAAAACTGGTACAGCTTTTATCCACAGTATGGAAAAATGAGCACATAAAAAAGAATGCAGAAAGGCTAGTGCAGAATTGTATTACGTGCCTGCAACACAATGTAGGGAAGGGAACCGTGACTCCAGTAGGTAGTTTTGGCCCACACTCTATGCCATTAGAGGTGATCCATTTTGATTTCATAGAAATGGAAAGGTGCCAGAACTACAAATATGTGTTAGTGGTGATTTGTGCATTTACAAGTGGGTGGAGGCATGTCCTTTAAAAGACTGTACTGCCATGTCAACGGCAAAAGTAATGTTGAATGAGTATTTCTCCCTGTTCGGGCTGCCCCGTGTCCTGTGATGAGATAACAGCCCACACTTTGTGGGCGCAGTGGTGTTACAGATCTGTGCAGGTCTACAGATAGAGAAACAATTCCACAGTTCCAGGCATCCCAGTTCTGCCGGACTTGTTGAGAGACATAACGGTATCTTAAAGTCAAAGATAGCTAAAATCTGTGCTGGGAGCAAGTTGACTTGGGTGGATGCATTACCCCTAGCGCTATTGTGCATGCGCACATCTGTACAGGCAAAAACTGGGCTCTCCCCCTATAAAATTATAATGGGGAGACCGGCAAATGTATGGTGCGCACCGCAGCCCAAAAGATTATATGAGGTCGAGCATCCTGTGTTAAGCACGTACTGTGGCCTTTTAATGCAGAAGTTGTGTTTGATTCATCAGCAGGTGCAGGAGGCGTTACCAGTGCGATACACTGGACCGGGGCATGCGCTGGAGCCTGGAAGCTGGGTCCTGATTAAAAACTTTCAATGGGAGACGTCATTAGCACCCAGGTGGCGTGGCCCCTACCGAGTACTTTTGGCGACACAGACGGCCATTCGAGTGGACGGTCGCAAGGCATGGATCCATGCGACACATGCCAAAAGATTCCCAGGACTGCTGACAACTTCCGACAACCAGAGAAAGGAAACGGTCTCGGAAATGAAAGAAACTGTTGCCAGTCCACTGCCACTGCATCAGCCCGAGCGAGAAGTGAATATTGAAACAAAGCCTAAGCGAGAAGTGAAACTCGAAACAGAGCCTGAGGAGGCTGCCAGGAAGGGGAAAGGGCAAAAAGTGCCCCAACGTTGCTCAGCAGAAACAACATCACTGCCGAGCGACACAAACTCTGCATTGCAAACACGAGCAGAAACAATGCATGTACCCCTTTGACGCCCACCAGCTTCTGCAAACGCACCAAGGCCAGAGAAAGAAACTACATCATTGCCACGGCGCTCATCGCTACCGATCATTGTGCCGCAGGCTGACACTGAGCCTGATACTGGAAGTGCAACGGCACTATTCACAGATCATACAATACCAGGAGTGAAACGGTATAATTTGCGGCCTCAACAGGCAAAGTGATCCACAGATCTTTGGTGCTTTCTTTTGCCTTTGGTTCCACTCACGGACGGAGTAGGAACCAGGGGCGTAGAGGAGAGAAGTGTGAGAGTTGTGCAAATCGGACAATTCAAGACTCACGGCTCCTCGGTGCGCTTATAATAAAGTACATGTGTCAGGAGCCAGAGCAGGACAAGCTGGACACACATAGATACTAAGGCTGATAGAGTACATGTGTCCTAAGCCAGAGCGGGACAAGCTGGATGCACATAGTACTCTGTCAATAAAGAACTGTTCAGAAATCGTCTGAGCAGTGGGAGAAAGAACAACTAATCTTGCTCGGAGGGGATAAGTGATCTAGGCTGTGAAAGGGCTGGCAGAATTGAATTGTGACATTTTCATTGAACTTTTGGCATCAAGAACGAGAGACATTTGTGACGAACTTTGCCAGCAAGAAGAAGGACGATGAAGAACAAATCAAGACCGGTTTCAGCCTCCTCCTGCACCCCTGCTGAAAAGATGATAGTTTTAGAGACTGTAAATTTAGGGAAAAAGCATGGTAAGAGGAATAAGGTACTGATTTGGACATTGGTCCTGTGTTCTCTAAGTATGGTAGTACCAACAATAATAGCTATTACACTATGGTTCCTGGAGTCCGCGCACCCTTTAGAAACACTTTTGCCAAAAGCAGCTACTGAAAGCCCGGTTCATATAATCACTGGTAATTTGTCCCCAATGGAAGAAAGACATAGAGAAGGATATGGCAACAATACATTGTTGCTCATCATGAACATGACCCATGTGGTTTTAAAGAAAAAAGATTGCTGGGTTTGTGCCCATTTACCACAGCACGGTGGGAAAGGGATAGGCTGGTATGTACAACCGTTATCATTGGTTTATTCATGTGAAGTATCGTTGAGTGCAATGTTCTTTGGGAAATGGAACAAGAGTAATAAGGGTCAGCTAGATGAGACCAATATGAATGAATTTGAGAAAGTGATCATGAAACCTGTGCGTTGTTCCATATTCCACAAAGCTTGCATGTTTTCACCAGATCCCATGAGGGAAAATACACGAAAGACAACAAGACTAGATAGATTATATAGGCAGAATAGACCGACCCCGCCAGCAGAAGAAACAGAATAAGGGATGAATGGAATAAAGATGCTGTGCCCCCTGCCTATACAGTGGATTACAGCCCAAAAACTGCTCCCCTATGTTTAAAGAAAAAAGGTTCCTATAAAGTAGGAACGTTTAGCAGCTGCCTGAACACAGTAGTTTTAAAGCACGAAATAGAACCTGTGTACGTAGGGGACCCTGTTTACTTTATATGTGGGGAAAAAGCATATCCATGGTTACCTAGGAACTGGGGAGGTACATGCTACCTAGGTCTACTGTTTCCAGGAGTGTTCCTCTTGGAAACTGCAGAAGTAGTGAGGCGGTTAAGAGGTAGAACCCGAAGGAGTAGTGAAGATGGAATGATAGCAATGGATGTAGCCAAATCGTTTATACCATTCTTGGCCCAAATAGAAAACTTCTATAACATAAGGAAACTGTCCAGAATACTAAAAAATACAATAGATACAACAACGGATATCTTATACAACATGACGTTGGAAGAAAAAGGAATTAGGCTAATGGCACTACAAAACAGAATGGCTCTTGATATAATATTAGTTGATCGTGGGGGAGTTTGCAAACTCGTAAAAACTGCATGCTGTGTGTTTATAGATGATTACTCCCCTACGATATTTAAAGCAATCCGGAAATTACATGTCCTAAGTTCCACACTCTCTACTGAAAAAGGGGGTTGGGGGATAGGATCCTGGTTTTGGGGACTATTGCGGTCCTGGGGATGGACGCTAATTTCGATACTAGTGGTGGTGCTTGGTATATTCATAACATGTTGCTGTTGCATACAATGCCTACCAATAGTTTGCACTGAGATAACTGAGGAATGTACTAAGGGATGTATGCACATGGTGTCGAGAGGAAAACAAACGCATGGCCGAAATAACAGAGACACTGATGAAACTAAAACAATAAAACAATTCATGGCTATAGACATTAATGATGAAGATGATGCTTATGATAGCATGAAAGGTTCAGACATAGATACCCCAGACTTATCCTCATCAGAGGAGGATACAATGAATGAATAAGACGTTTGGCATACGGCCAAAAGGAGGGTTTGTCAATCTGGAAAAATGAATACCCTTCATTTGGATGATAGACGTATCTTGATGGCCAAAGGCCAACCGTTTTATGCACAGAATTATAGAAATACAGACTGCTATGCTTGACCAACAAGCGGCCATTTTAAACGTAGCAAGAATTGCCATTTTGCTTGTTAACCATTGCTCATTGCTTTCTGTCTAAACTGCTTTGTAGCTTGCAATTTCTGCGAATTCTGCTTACTCTGCTCAACTTTTAACATTGTTGTCTGAATATGAAAGGGCAAGGCCGCGGGACTGAGGAGTTCGTTGAAACCCCTCATGAGCAGTCCAGAAAGGAATGCCTACGCTCCCTCTCTGTAGCCTTGAGGGAGAGCTGCAGGGCATTTAATCTTTTCACAGCTGCCAGCCAGTCTTGTACTGTGGTAGAATATGTTAGAATAAAGTAGCTAAAGGCTTTAATTATGATCTTCTTACGGCCCCCATTCACAAAACCCTTTAGAGCGTGTCGGCTCCCAGGACACGAACAGCACCTCATAGATAGCAAAGCTTGGAATGTGCCTCTTCCCCCGTGTGCAGCTTGCTTCCAAGAACAGAAGCACTGTGTTCTGTTCAACAACTAGAAGATGCCTCCGTACTTTCTAAATTGCACATTGTTACTAGAATAGACATCGAAAGTGTCATAATTTTCATACTCGTCGGAAATGTCCATCATCATCCCGAGTTCAAAGAAACTCAATAAAAGGGGGGTGTTAAACATGACATAGCTGATTGTATGATATGCAATTGTATATATGTAACTGATGTACGTAGTTCGCTCTCTTGCGTCCCTCAAGGTCTAGAGAATACACGTCACGGGGCGTGAGACCACAGTTGGCCAATTGGGACTATTTTGCTTGCAATAAACCCTAGAATTGGGAATTTGAACCTTGTGTCTGGCGCATCCTTTCGTGTATGGTTATTGCCTTATTTCCATATCGCGAGGGACCCCTAAGGGCCCCTTTCAGCAGCACCCTGTGCTACCAGCAATCCCAAAACCACGCTAGGAGCAGAGCCAGTACTTCTCTAGCACTGCAGTGCCCTCAGCTGTCAGTGTGACGAATCATCTTGCGGGGCACCAGTGGTCCGGGGATGAATATCGGTTTCTAAACCATCAATCAGCCCCACACCTCTAGTACACCAGAAGGGATCTGAACAAATTGGAAACACAAGCAAATTATAAACCTCCTTGTACAATTTTGATAACGTGGACAGAACGGCAGACTTATCTCAGAAAGGTTGTGGATTGTTGGTTAGTTTCAACATAGCGAAAATACAATTATTACCCAATGATAAAAAGGACTGTCCAGTCAAGGATGTATAAAAAGATCTACTTTATTATTATAACAGACAATTCTAGAACATTACAAAATACAACTCACCCCACAGATTTAAGAAGGAAAGGGGATGCACTCTGCATCCTGACAGGAGGGTAGGCAGCAAAGTAATTAATCACAATAGTTCAAGAATACTTGGTGTCAGCACAAAGGGTCATAAAATGTCACTAGGGGGCCTTTGGAGAAGGACCAGGGGGACAGAACCACAATGTACCTTGTGTTTGTAGAAGTTCTTGGTGCTCAACAGGGTCTAGTCTTTTTCAGGGTGCTTTGTAGCCTCTGCAACAGAGCTCTAGATGGGAGGCAGCTGCGGGTATCAGGCAACAGGCAGTTTGGCGAGTAAGGCTGGACGGACGGCTGCAGGCTGGCCTACACCGCAGCTCAGGGTCAGGAATCGTTGTCTCAGTGCTGGTTGACAGGTCTGAAGCTCTGGTCGAGGCATCTCAGATGGGGTGAGCAACGGCGACAAGACAACAGTCAGCGGTGCAGTCAGTTGCGGCTCGAGGGGGTTGACCGGTCTCAAAAATGTCCTTTAAGGTGGATGCGGGTTGATGCTTGTTACTGCACTCCTAGAATCTTCGATTAGCTCATGTTGTCATTTAAGGCGGATGGGCCAAATCTGAGGAGAGTGTTGCAGGCAAAGGTCTTGTCCTCGGTTTGGTTCAGAGACTCTCTGGCACTTCCCACATAGGAAGCTTGCTTGCAGAGCCTAGCAGGGCACGGTGTGTGTTTGCTGGTTACCAGTACAGCAGCTGCTGGAAGGTGCTCTGAATTCAGTAACTCCCTCTGTTCCATGGGAGATGGTTAGGGGGGAGACTTTGCTTCCCTCTTGGAGTTCCTGGCCTTCCTACGCCGGTGGAAGATGAAAGGCAGACTGTACCTTCAGCCAGGGTCCTAATGAGTACTTCTCACTATTCCTTGCAAAGTCTTCAGATGATCTGCCAAAGGAGGGACTCAACTCTCTTCTAAAGCCAAATGGGCCCCAGTGATTGATGGAGGCTAATCCTACCTTAATGAACCAATCCTGGGTGCCCACCAACAATCTTCTCTTATGCGTGAGGTCATAACCAGAGTGGTTTGCAACAGGAAAGATAAAGGGGTGAAAACATATACTACTAAGTCCCTCTCTGGTTAATTGAGCTCTCTGTGGTTCCTGATTAAAGGCAGGTCTCCCTTGAAGTTGTGGCACGAACATACTTTCTTTCTGCATCAAATCACATACTCCTACCCTCTGAATGGTGTCCCCCTTTGGGGATGACTACTGGAAACAGCTGTCCCAGACATAACATTTCACTGCCCTTGATACTAAGAGGCCGGAGCTGGCTTCAGGTTGACACAGATGCATATTAAAGGTGTTGGGGTTTCCTGTCTTTGGTTAGCTCTGCGACCAGGCCTCTCGTGGGCCTGCTTGAATTAACTCTGTTTAGTATGTGAGCCTGCCACCAGCACAACTGACTATGGACAGGGCAGATCCATCTAGCCTTTGTTATTTAATTAGTCCGGCCATGACAGAAGGAAGGTTTTTCCCTGCCCCTTTTCAGAGGCCTTGATGTTCTTCTGGGTGTCACATTCCAACTAAATGTCTATGTGTTTGTCGTGCAGTGAGCATAGGAAAATGTGTGTGGATTAGTCCTACCCATTTCCTGAGGTTGATCTACCATCATTCAATTTCATATTACATTTTTAAAAAGCCCAGGTGAGCGCACACCCACCGTGCAGATGGTCGAATTCCTCACAGTCAGCCAACCAAGCACATATTTAGCACTGCAGTAAGCACTACCCTGGCATTGTAACACCATGTGCCATCACCCAGCCTACCAAGTCTCCTGGACCGAGGTACCTTGAGTTATCAGAAAGTCCAGTACATCTTTAGCACTACAAACCCCTAGCTACCCATGAGTCAGCTGAGCACCTTACCTACACCTCAGCCAACACATTGCTTGCATTGCAGCACACCTAACTATCAAATGACCCAGCACCTCTCTAGTGCGGTAGCACCCCAAGCAATCACCTTGCCCAGCATCTCTCTAACCCCACATCCAACACATTTCTAGCATTGCAGCATCCTAAACTATCAGCCAGCCCAGCACTGATGTCACCACTTCTCTAGCAGCAATCCAGCACGTTGAGTTATCTCTCAGCCAGGAACTTAACAGCACTGCAGCCACCAACCTTCCAACAATGCAGTCAGCATCCAGAGCCATCGCCCAGCCAGCACCTCTCTAGCACTGCTGTCAGGACTTATAGCTGTCATCTTTATAGCACGTGTCTGAATGCCCACATCGCATTTCTAGCCAGCACAATGGGCTGTTAGCCAGTCCAGCATCCCTGTAGCAATGCAGCACCATGAGCTATCTTCCTCGGCAGGGTTTCTCGATTACTGTATCACACTGAGCTGCCACCCTCCCAGCACCTGCTGTAGCAGTGCAACCAATGCCCTAGGTTGCCACGCAGCAGCCCCTAGCAATGTAGCTAACAGCTTGAACTGTCAACCAGCCAAAGGCATCTCTAGCACTCGCAGTCAGTACACCGTCATGATGTCACCCGGCCGAACACCTGTCTAGCATGACAGACAGGACGGCGAGCTATTAATCAGCCCACAATTTTGCCTAGAATTGCAACCAGCAGCACCTCGATGTGTCACTCATTCCAGCACTTCTCTAGCACTGAAGCCAACATCTGGAACTGTCACCCATCGGATACATCTCCAGCACTGCAGCCAGGAACACGAGCACCTCTCTATCACTGCAGGAAGCACCCGAGAAGTCCACTGACCGGTCACCTCTCTATCCTGCAGCAGGCTGAGCTGCCACCTATCCAGAACCTCACTATAATTGCAGCACAACGCATTATTTCCTTGCACCACACTTCTCTAACAATACAGAATCATTAATTATCATCCCAAACATCATCTCTCTGGCACACTGCACCCTGGGATGTCATCTAGCTCAACATCTCTTATGCACTGCTGCACCTTGGGCTGTCACCTACCCCAGCATCTCCCTAGCAGAGCTGCACCATGGGCTGCCACCTACTCCAGCATCTCTCAATCACTGCAGCACCCTGGGCTGTCACCTACCCCAGCATATCCCTAGCAGAGCTGCACCCTGGGCTGTCACCTACCCCAGCACCTCCCTAGCAGAACTGCACTCTGGGCTGTCACCTAGCTCAGCATCTCTCAATCACTGCAGCACCCTGGACTTTCCCCAAGATCAGCATCTCTCAAGCACCGCTCCACCCCGAGCTATCGTCTAGGTCAGAATCGTTGTGACTTTGCAGCCCACCATCCCATCTTTGAGTCATCCTGCAGAGCGCCTCTCCAGCGCTGCCACACTGTCATCTGGATCAGCATTGTTGTGTCATTGCAGCCCACCATTCCACTCCTGAGCTAGCACCCTGTACAGCACCTCTCTAGCACTGCTGCACTTTGGGCAGTCACCTAAATCAGCATCATTGTGACATTGCTGCCGGCTATGCCTCTCCTGAGTCATCACCATGCACAGCACCTCTCTAGTGCTGCTGCACCTCTCTGGCATGCTACTAAGGGATTACCAGAAATCACAGAGCTTGCCTCACTAGGGGACATTTGACAGCGATAAATGACTAATTGGTCAAATGGCAGAAGAAACACCTCGACTAAAAGCACAAGGACCTCAAAGATTATACACTCACCAAGTGCAAAGACTGTGAAAACCACTCCCGAAGGGATACCATTTGGTTGAAGTTCTTGAGAGAGACGGGCAGAAGGTGGCATGTGCAATCTACCTCAAAATACTTCTTCACATCATTATTTCACGAAGAACTAGCCTTCCATTTTGAAATAGAGCATGTAATGTAGTCTCGATGTGATCTGAAGAAAACTAAAAACCTAGCGACATTCTCTTAAAACTTCCTCGCGCAGTGGAGAAGTGCAGTGCTGAAGTGTGGTGCTGCTCATGCTATTCGTGCTACTCTGCCTTCGTGGAGCCAAGATTCTGAACCCTCGAGTGACATGATTGGCTAGTTTGGAACGGTACGAGTGACTTTGCCAGAGACTCATAGGCTACACGTTTGCACCAGGCGTCTGTGATTAGTCAACGCAATAATCACCAGCTTTTTAATTTCATTCGCTTTGCAGAGGCTTGTGCCCGCCTCCCTTCCCAGCATCCTATATAGCCAGCAGGCTCGTGCAGTGGCACGCGCGCAGTGGAGAAGTGCAGTGCTGAAGTGTGGTGCTGTCTAGCGAACTAGCGCCCGGCGAAGGCAGCTCCCACGCTTCCGTGTACACCCAGGTAGGCCCGCTGCTCATAGTGTGTGCAAGCAAGGAAGTGTTACCTCATTTTCATTGATTACAATGGTTCTACATAAATTCACTCTAAAACAGGCATGCCGTGTGTCGTTCCAGGGCAATCTGCTGCTACGACCCAATCACGGGCAACTATAGCCCGCCCTCTCTTTAAGCAATCAGTTTTGCCATTTGTAACCCCCGCTGGCTCTAAACTGCAGCGCTCACTCTCTCTCACAACTGACAATCGATCCCACTGTACTAATGTGTCTTCCACAAAGAAAATAGATCAGCCAGTCACTGCAAACGAGCCGACGCTGGAGGATAGCGTAACCTTAATTCCGTTGCTCTCGAGCGCCAATGCTATGTCACCTTTGCCGTCTGCGGCGACTGACTGTAATCCCAAATTGACTATACACAAAATCTGTGTGCAAATTGTACTCCATCAACCTCCTGCCATGACAATGGCTAATGTGCCTCTTACTGAAAATCTACTGAGTGTCTTTTGTACCAGCGAAGTCACCAACACAACACTGGCGTCGGCTTGTCTAGCGGGAGAAATACAGGCCATCACCCAACTGGATTCCATTGTGCCGGCCACTGGCTCCCCCACCCAGGGAGACAGTACAAATAGTGACATACACTCTAATAACGTTACACAACTAGAGGCTATTTCGACCACAATCATGGAACCCATTCGGTGTTCCGTGGCAGCCCAATTAAAATTACACCAAGCCTATGAGCAGTTGCAAATAGTGGATGAAGTTGCGGAGGATGCCATGGACTCCATGGATTCATCTAATAATTCCTCCTCTCCCAACTCTGATGTATTATACATCTGCTCAAATACCGGTGACCTGATCCAGTTACAGGAAGATTTGACACACAATGCCTCAATCATACCTGTCAAAAGTGTTCCCTCCCCTCAACCCAACCATTCTAATCTTTCATCATCGCCAGTGTTGAATAAATCCCACAATCAAACCATTGATGAATCTCCCTCATTTATTGTGCCCACTCCCTGGCGCACGAGATTTCAAGAAGTCAATCAAGATTCAGAGTTTTTCATACATAAGACCCAGACAAAGCGTTTCTCATTTCCCAAAGCCCCAGCTTTAAACAACAACCTGAGTGCAATGAACACCGCATTGCTGACCATTGCAAAATTGTACGAGGTGCTAGATAACAAGGTGTCCTATCAAACAAAGCTCCTAGAACAATGCCTCAATAAGAACACTGTTTTTGTGGCCCACAGCCATACCGCCACAAACGATATTCAACCTCCATCCATAACGCCCGGAGCTTCCACAAATCCTTTTCATGATAATGAGTAACCTCAAACTGCCAACAGCAAAATGATGGTAAGCATCAAGTCCGTTCTGGTGCATGGATCTACTGATACCCCGAATTCAACGCAATCTCAGGCCATTATTGAGGGCACTGAGCAGTCGTCCGCTGAGACTGAACTGATGTCAAGCTCAAACCTATCTATCAGGAAACCTTCCAACATCTTCGAGCTGTTTGTTCCTTCTACGATCACATCGACAAAAAAATTGGCAGCTCGCCAACGCTGGAGGAAAGATTGGAAGAAAGTGAAAAGGTCGAGTCAAAAAACACATTGTCCTAAATCTAAAGATAAACCACGAAAATACATCAAAATATCGTCCCGATCAGAGAAGCTTCCAGACCCTCCTGTTTTGGAAACAATTGCCATTACGACTCCATCAACAATGTCATACAAACCACTTGATGATTTAGTGGCTCTATCCAAACAAGCCTCTCTAACCAACTCTTTGTCATCATCTTTGACTCAGCCCATGGGTCTAGGTGCCCCAGCAATCACTCTTGAAACTCACCTCCTGGATCATATTGCACCGTCAATCTCTGCAATATCTCATACAGATCCAGGGAATCATGTTGAGACAATCATCACCCAACTTCGAGATGAGATAAGAGCCTCCATCAATGCATATTCCCTACACCCGTCCTCTACATCACAAACAGCCTCTCCATCCCATGTGGAGTCCGTCCAGCCCGTAGTGGCTGCTATGACAAGACCCTCCCAAGTTATAATAGGCAAACTTGATGTTGATAAGACTCCCCAAATCATATATGGCCAAACTCCTACTGCCAGTCATACAGATCACGTTAAACCAGTCCAGGCTGAAATTTCAACACAGTCTCAAATTCAAACCAACCCTGAATTGGACCATGCAATTGCTCACAAGGCATATGCAGAGCTCATGCCTCACTCTATGGCCCCCACACAATAAATAAGGAAATGTATCAAGCCCTCCATCGACTCTTATCTGCATGAGTTTCAAGCAGATAATCGGGTCGGTAACACATCAATAACTCCCACATTTCCTGACGTGAGCTCTTTACTGCAAGGTCCTGACATGTTAAATGAACATCAGGGTCACCGACAGAACACACATATAGCTCAGGACACTCAGACACATAAACCAGCTGTGAGCACCCAGAACTCACATGTCGCAAGTAAATCATCTCTTCACTCCCTTAATTTGAAGTGTTGTGCCCTGCCATTTCCGACATATGTTCTCAATAAAACAAGTATATTAAACATCTGTACCGACGTTCCACTGCTGAAGGAGCTAGCCACCACTGATCTTGAGCTAGTGGAATTTGCAAACCAAAATGATTTATCTGAAGTTAAAATATATATACGCTTGGGCCTAGTATATAATTTGCTTTGGCAGGCTAGAATGATTTTGTTTGATTTGGGCTTCATTTTGTCTCAAGATATCAACTCAACTAATCACCTACCTGAGAAACCCCAAGTAATGATATATCGATCACAGCAAAGTGGCACACCTAACATGATGATCCCTCCTCAAACATCAGTAACCGCAAGAATGCAGGTTTATGGGGGAAAATCATAACAAGAGTGTGTAGAAGAAACGGTTACTCTTCTTTGCTGGAATACTAGGGGCCACAGCCACCTCCTAAACACCTTGGGCAGTGAGTTGAATCAGTTTGCCATTGTTGTATTACAGGAGACGTGGCTCGTGGTCACCCTGGTCTGGGCCTCGCACACAGTTATCTTAACATTTGCTGTCAAACAATTAATGGAACGTCCATCTGGCGGCTGCTTACTAGCCGTCAAGCATGACAGTGGATTCAGTGCAGCGAAATATCCCTCCCCTTCCCTTTATTTCCAGGCTGTAAAACTAACTCGAGGTAACAGGAGCATAGCTATCATCAATATCTATTGGAGTAGACAAAACTTATCAGATGATTTATTCTTTATGCATCTGTCATGGCATCTAGACAATATAATTGCGGATCAAGGTATTGCCTGTTCCATTATTCTTGGTGACCTAAACCTGCACATTTTACCAGTTGGTAATAGTAAACAAACGTATGAAGAACAAACGTGGTGTGAAATCAGGCAAGAAAGGGGGTTTGTCATGGTGAATGACACTGTACCTGGTGATGTGCCCGCCCGACCAACCTGGACTTGTCACATGCGTCAGGCTATCATAGATTATATTTATGTAAACCAGAGATTCCTCCCTCAGGTGCAGTCTATGAGTGTAACACCTTTGTGTGCGAGTGATCACAACCAGCTCATCATGCACTTCAAGTTTCCCTCTGAACCACACCCTTTGAACAAGAATATTCACTTACATTCTTCTCTTGTGAATAACAGTGGTACTCGCCTACAATGGAATTCTCAAAAACTAGATCATTTCAAATACATTCTGACTGACTCTTTTAATTCTGTACCAACCAACATCCCAAGTTTTTATGTTAACATGATGCACATTTTTAAGCAAATAAAAATGCCTGATTCCAGCATCAGACATACACATCAGCATATTTATGACCCGGAAGTCCAACAAAAAAAGGCTAGCCTAAGACTTGCCATACGTAATCTAAAATATGAGCCAGTGTCTAGAAGAACAGAGTCAAAAAGACACCTAAAAGCCGCTTACAGGAGTTTCTTAAAGGTGTTGGTTGAAAAGCAAGAGGTGCCTTCAATACCAGAAAGATGGTGAACACATGTTGAAGCAAATAATCACTAAATCAACAAGTGGGATTTGGAACTGTTTAAATGTGGCCACTCTGAGATCTCAGGCTGCAGTAATTACTTCTGCTGTTCCAAATGAAAAGTGGTGTGAGCATTTTCGAGATCTTTATCATTCTCCATTCCCAAACCTCTCCTGGGATCTCCAGAGCCTGACCACCTCGCATGCTTTTCCATTGGAATGTGCAGATATACTACACTGTATTAAAAATCTTAGTCGATCCCGAGCCATTGGTCCTGATGGCCTTCATAACGGAATGTTGAAAGATCATCCACACGAATGGACGTCCATCCTTACCAAAATCTTCAAACGTATTTCTGCTGTGGAGGAAATACCCAATTCATGGAAGTTCTCAATCATACTTCCAATGTTCAAGAAGGGCAACAGAGCTGACCCCACGGCATATTGCCCTATTGCCCTTCTCGACTGCCCTGGCAAAATATTTGCTCGCCTTGTCTTAAACCAACTCAACTCTTGACTAGACTCGAATGAACTCCATGATCCATTCCAAACAGGATTCCTTCCTGGCCTGGGCACTGTAGTAATGTAATCACTCTAAATTCCATCATTCATAAAGCCTGCCTACGGAAACAAGCCCTATATATGGCTTTCATAGATTTTCGTATGGCGTTTGATGCCATTCCCTGTGAGATACTGTACAAAAAACTCATGGACAAAGGTTGCCCCTGGTTTATATTGAAGTGGGTTATCCAATTACACTCAGATACCTCCATACAAATTAGACTAAACAATGAAGGCATACTTTCACAACCGATAGAGAATGCACGTGGCCTAAAACAGGGGTGTTTTTTACTAGCGTGTAAAACAGGGCTGTTTCCTCATCTCGGACAAAGGGCAGCAATTTAAATCCATCATTACAGACTCACCACAAATCGATGGTGTAAAATTAAATATCTGTTGTACGCAGATGACATGGTGCTGTTCTCGAAGACCCCAAATCGTCTTTGCGCCCTATTAAAGATCCTAGATAGATATTCGGTGACAAACTGTATAACCATCAATATAGCGAAAACCAAAGTAATTCAATTTGGCACACCAACTCAGCGAAGCACCACTCACTGGTGGCCATTACAATTGACAACTCTGGATACAGTGTCATCGTCCATATATCTGGGTACCTATGTCACGCATAATCCAAGTTAAAACGCTGATGAACATCGTACCAAGCAAAAAGTGCTAACAGCAGTATCTCAGGCACGATTAATCAAGAACAAATACTGCAAGTTCTCTCTAGTTTCAATAATAACCTACTACAAGCAGAAGTTCATCCCCGTTTTAACATACGGAACTGAGACCACCATGAAAAAATCATATCAATACTGGGCAGTCATAGAGGGGTGCTAGTGGAAGCGAGTTTTAAACTTGCCTTCATCCCAACCCATATGTATCTTGAGGCATGAACTGGGGCTATTGTCCTTATGTGCCTCTTATAAGTGGAAAATGTGTTCGCTTTATAGAAAATGTATAATGTGTGTTAATAATTTTGGCCTGTTAAATATCATCGCGAAATATCTCCTCTTATCAGTGGATGTATTCCCCTTGACTTGGAGGATGAAAGCACAGGAAATCATCGACGAAACAGGTATATCAACAACACTTTTATTACAGAACCCAGACAAAGCCAAAAAACGCTTATGGGAGTATGATTGGATACAAACAAGAAATGCGTGTGCACAATATCGTGCATTCACTGATACTCCCTTTACCATGAAACGTTATGGTGCAACTGAAAATGATCTTACATTGTTTCCTAGCTCACGGTTGCGAGATGATTTCCTGCGCTACCGTCTGAACATTTGGCAAACCCACAAACTGTTACACAAACGCAAACTAATTCCTGTGAGTGAACTGCCTTGTCGTTTTTGCAAATCTGCTACAGAAACATTGAAACATCTTTGCACTGACTGTCCATCATTACTAACTCAGAGAATTGTGTACTTCAAGCCTTTGCTTCAAGATTATGTTATCATTACTGGTGATGAATTATGGGAGTTGCTGTTTCATTCAACAAGGCAGGCAATAAGATATGCTATATTGAACTTCTTACATAGCTTGAAATGAACAAGCAAGTTAAGAACTCAAAGTAAATTATAATTGATTGTGTTTCAGATCTTTATGGAAACAAGACTGTTGGTTGTTTGTCCTATTCATGTATGTCATGATTATGAATGATGAATTGCAATGGAATATTGGTTTTCTCCTTTATTCCTCTTTTTATTATGTTTCTTTACTATGTCTCTTTATTTTATACTAATTTTGTGTATTCTTTGAAAAATAAGTATATGTGTAATATTAATGGTTTTTTCATTTATTAACTGTCTAATTGGGAAAAGTTTTAAGGATATTGTGAATTTTTTATGAATTTGTAATTTGTATTTGTTGAAAAATCAAGTTTACTTGATTAAAACAACTTATATAATAAAAAAAAAACTTCCTCTAGATTCCACCAAAGATAGACATGAAAGGCTGAATGGGCACAGGGACCTTTAAACCTTCTGGAACGCCTAATACAGTTCATTCAAGATCTATCAAAACAAACTCTCAACAAGAGAAGGCTGTTGAGGCCCGCCATACAGAGAAGATGAACAATGAATAAATGGCCTCTCATTGGGTTACCACCTTTGGCCTTCAATTCTTACTCAATGACAATATTTTAACAGTCAGCTCCTTGCAGGAGAGGTGCTATGATGAAATGACTACTGCTTTGCAGGAGTTTAGGGATGAGTAGTGATTGAAACTCCTACTCAGACCCATACTAATACCAAAGCAGCAGTGATCCCACTCATAAAGGTGAAACAGGCACAACTCAACAGGCATACCTCTTTTGCCACTTGTGGTAACATTGGCCAGGGATAGGCTATACGCTTTAGAAGTGGTGTGAGCAAGCAAAGAATCATCCAAACAACTACAGTACTCAGGTACCAAAATAAAATAATGTACAACCAAGTTTCTATAAACTGAACTATAAATACTAAACACACTAATAAAAAATAGTAATACACTTCTGTAAGAGAAGACATAGAATATGAAGACTTCAGGAGGATAGAGGAACTGTGGAGCTGAACAGAGGGGTAGACAGGCAATGGTCTCTGCAGCAATGTTCCACTTGAACTTCAAAGAATATACCTAAAACGTAAGGTTGTAAATTGTCACTAGGGCCCTTTAAACTAGGCTAGGGAGATAAAACACTATGACTACCTTTATGTTCTTTTTGGGTGGCTCGACAGTATTGAGCTAGGCTTCTTGGCACTTTCCAGTGGATCGAAATGGTGTAGAGATAGTGTTGGTTCAATGCAGTCCAGCAATGGAATTTCATCCTGCTGCAGTGAGTGGCTCGAACCGGTTGAAGAACAGACAGGTGATGACTGAGTTGGCATCTCAAAGTGGGCAGGTCAGTTTGATGAGGCCCAGAGATGATAAGTGGTTCTGTAGCAGTGATGAGCTTGAAGTCGGTTGGAGCTCAGGAGATGGTTGAGTCAGTGGGTCAATGGCTCGATGATGATCTAAGAAGCAGTGAGTGACAAAGGCAGCTCGGAGGACCCAGTGGTGGCTTGAAAACAACTCAGTAGTGGGCCTGGGTCCAAAATACCTTCAACCTTCCCTCTGTAAATACCTCCATACTCGAACTCTTCGCTCCTCCACCTCCAACTCCCTCAGGGTCAGTTGCTTCTCCAGGCAACGAGTTGGTGGTAGAACACTTTCCTCAACAGGGGCCTCCCTATCGAACAGCCTCCCTGCCACTCTGAAACTTGAGGAGAACCATCTCTGGTTCTGCAAGCACCTCAAGACCTTCCTCTTTGCTTCTGCCTTTGCTCTTCCTCTTCCCTGCTGATCTGTCTGCTTCGGCACAGTGCACCTGGCTTACCCTCTGATTTTGGGCCCAGGTCTTTGCCCACCCAGCCACTCACCCACACTGCCCCAGGCAACCCTTGCACTTGGGTCTGTATCTGTTACCCCACAGTCCCCTTACCTGCACTTACCAGACACCCCTTGTCTGCGCTCAAAACCTGCACTTGCTACCTTGCTGGCCCTCACTACCTTTTGTGCTGTTGCATCATGTGCTTAGCACTTTCCATTTCTCCCCTCTCCCTTGCACTCTCCCCTGCACTTGCACGTTCTCAATGTCACTGGGCCTAGTAAGATCGTTGTTTTGTCCCCCCTTGTTCCCCTCCCGTGCCTCACCACACTCTGAAACTCTTGTGTAAAATATCATATCATATCACATCATATCATATCATATCATAAAAGCGGCTGGAGCCAGGAAGCAGAGCCCATAGCTATTTCCTGGTTTCTTGATTGCTGGGGAATCCCATTCAGGGTCTCCAGGGACACAGCAAGTCTTTTTTATGCCCTTGCAATTTGGGAAGTTTGCCAGAGAGCACTTTCGAGGGGCTGACACCTCAAGTGAGCAGGATCCTGGTTAAGAGTATTCAGGCAGCAGGCCTTTTCCAAGCAGCAGTCCATCCCAAATAGTCCTCTACGATGGGTGAGAGGAGGGTGGTGCTTCCTCTTTGCAATCTTTATTTTCAGAGGACTTTGGGCAGACTGTAATTCAATAAAGTTCCAGGTGAAACCTTCTTCTTCTGATGTCCAAAGATGATTCAATTAAGGGGAGACACGGTTTTCAGCTTCTTCTATTATGAATTTAACACAGTTGTTTCATTCAATCCTTCTGTAAGGGTTCAATCCTGGCTGCTGTGGGGAAATGGCACAGGAAATGTGAGTGTACTAAGACATTCCAAGATGGTGGAACCCCTCTCTTGGCTGCAACTACTCTTCAAGCTATGGTAGCCCCTCCTCTCCGCTGCATCAAATACCCTCTAGTAATTGGCAATCTGATGTGACCTATTCATTGTCCTGGCAGGGCTAGATATTAAGGCACTAGTTCCCATCTAACCTTTTGGTGGTATTTCCTTTCCTCTTGAAAAGGTAACAAGCCTTCCCAAAGAGAATAAAGGTTACGTTTCTAGTGCTGGAATCAAATGGTGCCAGGTGGTTGATACACAAAAGACCCTGTCAGTAAATGAGCCTCTAGAAACCAAGCTTACAATCAAATTACACCTAATGGTTTTGGCCTTTATAATTGTATCTTCCCATCGGCCACCAAATCAAGCCATATATGGGTCATATTTATTAATTACGGGGACGGGGGGTCTGGGACACTCTCTACCAGCACAAGCACAGCCCATTAACTTGTTCTTGGGTGGATGGCCCCTGGGAGAGTCTCAACCAAGTCTTTAGCTTACTGTTCTTTTCACAGAGAAGAAATGTCCTCACATATCAGTCTTTGTCCTGCCCAGGGGCAGTCCAGCACCGACATGCTAGGCAATTCTCCTCTGAACAAGAGTACCACAGCAACCCCATACACGTGTTTCAGCCTAGTTGGGCCTCATCAGTGAGGTGAAGCTGTGTCTCTCTATGAGCAGTGAACAAGGGGTCCACGTCTGGAGTCCCCTGGTAATTTAGGGTGAGACCCAAAGTTACTTGGTATGCAAAACAGGGGGTTCTCTCTACCAGCAGCTGGTAGAGAGTTTCCCAGCCCCCCCTGTTTTGCATATTTATTAATTAATCTGCCACCAGGCCTTAGGGGCACACCATCATATATCATTTGAAACAGGATTGCCCATTGTTAAAGGCAGAACCTGGCTGTGGGAACATTGGTTTTCAACAGTCTGTTTATCTGAAGGCACATGTTTCTCTGTAACTACCATGTTGCCAAACTACAAGGCAGCTTCTGGGGGTGTCAGTAAACAGTCCCAACCGCAATACATGTTTGATTATACATTTTAGCATGGAGCATAATGAAAGTCAAGTTTGGTTAGCAGATCTCACTTTCTGAGAAAGAATTACCAGCATTATTTTGTATTAAAAATAAAACACAGCTGAGGCAAGTACTCCTTCACAGCAGGCAAATTGTTACAGGTGCATGCTGCTCAGCTCGCAGGAGGAACTTATGGACATGAATTGGGGTTGGTAAAGAAGGATTTTGTGAAGCAGCAAAACCTTAAATAAAGAGATTATAATAGAATATTGAAGACCAAAGATCGTGGAACATATATGGCAATGATTGAGAGAGGGTTTGTGTGTAAAATCATACGCTATGGCCACTGAAAGAATGGGTCCCCAAGGGACAATTAAAATTACCCAACCCCGTAAGTTTGATTATTTGACTCAGTTGATTAAACCATATCGGTTTGTTTTTACCTCTCATTTCAAATTACTCAGGAATTTTGATCTTGGGTTTGCAAAGATGTTTTTTATTTCTTTTAGAGGTACACTATTTGATGGGCATTTTGTGCTTGTTAGTAACTGTAGACGAGGGAACCGTACTAAGTTAGGTACATGTGTTGTAGAATGTCCTACAAATATTTGTTGGTTTATTAAGACATGTGAAACCTTTCTGATTAGCTCCCTGGCAACTAAGACCAGGAGGGAGATGGTCTAAAAGCGAAATGCAGTGCTTTCATCTGTTAGAGGTCCCTTTGCGGAACCCGTTTTTTGGTTTGGCGTATTTGAAAAGGTTACCTATACAAAATCAGTATGGTTTAAAATGTCATGTAGCTAATGGGAATGTACTGGATCACAAATATAGTTGAAGAACAATCATGTTAAGGTTTAATGTCTGGGGTTTGAAATCCCTGAACAAAAGAAATTGATTATTCCAGTTTCTGAAGGACTCGGTATATGGACTTTTTTAAACAAGACCGATCACCTTGATAAATACCACCATAGATTCAACACAGTCTCTTCCTGCCACATAGAATAAAACCTGCATCAGATAAAAGTGCCCCTCTGTGTCGCAGGGATTTTGCATTCCCGATTTCTGACTGCTTAATGGGTAAAAAGGTAGGTATGATTACACATTCTTCATGTTAGTTACAATATATAGCCCCCAAACTAAAACCACAAAGACTTTCTGTCTGTGATCCTCAAAAGAGGAAGCTTTGCAGAGGAGATCAAATTGTGGGAGGGGAGGCATAAAAAGGAGATCAATTAACCTTTTGGCTTTTCCAAAGGGGTGAATGTCCACTCCTAAGAAGCCTCTGCAAGTCTTACAAAAGACTTAACGGGTTTTGGAAGTAATGGATGTTTGGCTAGAACTTAACAATTCCTCACATCGACATGTGTTCCACTCTTTGGTGTGCAGAGTTTATACACAGATTAACCACGTTCTTGCAAATCCATATTACATGGGTGTTCATGGGCCCTACTGTTAGGGATATTTATGTAGCAACCATTGATGCAGGGAATTCTTTGCCTCCCCAATCAAAAGCGCCACATTAATATTCCTTTTTGGTTCAATCTAGTCCTGTTTGTGACTCATAAACGTTGGCCCCTCACTCCTGTGCCACACATAAGCCAAGAAGCAGGCCGGCGTACAGAAAAAATATATATTTATTAAGGAATAGGAAAATTGAGATTTAAACAAACCCCCAAATCACGCCACCTCACTCTGTGGCACACATGCTTTTCTTAAATGACAATTCAAGTTTCACAAAATACATCCCAATGGATTTAGATAATTCAAATCACAGACTCTTTAGCCCCACAACATGTACAGTCAAAACACTTTGCCCGGAGTTCACCTTTACTAGTATGTAGCACCTTGAAACATGACATGATCATAGACTCAGCATTTGATTTTGTATGAAGTTTAATTTAAACAATAGGCAAGACTTTGCAAAAACAATCTCACACACACAGCTCTTTGTATTTTTTTTATTTCCCTGCGCACTTAAACATTCTAGCAGTTCAGTTTGAACGTAATCACATGCAAAAAGGAATTTTGGCTGCCACTGCTCTCTTAGCACTGCTGGCAGTTTTATAACACTACAAGGTTTTCTGAACAAACACTTTGGATTTCTATTAACAACCCTTTTTCTTTCACAACCATGCAAGGCAAGATTTCCCTTCTCTTAGGAGCAAGTATCTCACCCCAATAGAAAGTGTGCTTTTAAAACAGTGACTCCACGCTGCTTAACTTTGGGAATATACTGTCCTGTCCCAGCATACGAACCCAGGTTTCCGTTGGTCATTTGGAACTCCTCGGCTTTAAGGCAGGGTTCAGGGGAATGGGAAGCAGTAGGGAATTTCGTTTTTAATACACCCCTCCCTTTAGGGAATTTTGGTTGTTAGCAAAAATAAAGAAGAATACCCATTTAATTTACAGACTATATTTCTATCCACACTGGAAGCAATATTGTTGAATATGAATTGCAACAAAATCACCCTGTGTACTTTGGCTATGTGGGAATTAGTTACATTAATAATTAACACAAATACTAAGGATCTACCTTGTGTGCCCACCCAATCAATAATGGGAAATGTATTCAATCAATCAGATCCCCCCAAGCTCGTTGTGGGTGGACAAGTTTACTTACATAAATATCCCTGGGTTTGCGCTCAGGAAAAAGGACATCAAGGCTCAAGTCATCTACAGGCACAGGGCAGGGACCATCAGAATCCACCATCAGTCTTGGATATTCTCCAAGCTCAATCCCTCTATCCTGCCTCTCCTTGGTCATAGATATCAGCCTCTGTCCCCTGTTTCTCCAACAATCTCATCAGCAGTTCCAATCCAGGTAATTTCAAGCAGTCTCCCAGGCAATGTTAAATTTCTTCAACAATCTTTCAGTATTTCCACCCAGATTATTTTAGGCAGCTCTCTTCCTTATTTCCACTGTGCAGCACCTAATTGAAGCCATAATCACACTCCAAAATTATTACAATTAGGATGTGTCAGTTTATTGGCTCTCAATCTGGATTCGACAACAACTGACTCCCCACCCCCCACTCCCTCTAAGGGCTAGCCTCCTCAGCCCATCCATTTGAATTTACATTTTTACACTTGTCAGGTTTGCACTCAAAAACGTCCATATGGCAAAAATATTTAATTAGCAAAATAAACATAACAATATGTACATGTCTACGTTACTCTGATCATGCCACACATTTTGAACTATGTCCCATTTTGGCACGAGGTTGCAGGTGTCACAAGTCTCTCCCCTTCTCACCTGTTTTTCCTTACTTGCAACCTTCTTGGAAGTGAGTTCCTTCTTTCGCACGGTCAGGGATTTATACAGGCCAGTGTGCGAGTCTTCGGATTCCAGCGTGAGGTTTCCAATGTCCTACGCTGGGTAACGTTCAAACATCCAGGATCGGGAACCAGGAAGGAAACAATGTCCTGACTCGGAGGTACGGGAGTATTGTAGGACCGAGTACGGAGAGGATCCAGGAAGAAGGCACAGAAGTAGGTAGGGCAAGGAGAGGGAACAAACAGGAATTCGAATCAGGGAATTGGGAACAAGGACTAGAAAGGAAATGCCGAGCGGACTCCGGTAACACACGTCTGACTACTCCAAGCAGTAGCATTGAGATGCGCAGAGCCGGGTGGGCATGGCTGTTTAGTAGGAGGTTGCACGTAATGAGCAAAGGCCGGTAAGCAGTGTTTCGAAAGTGACACCCATGTTGGAAGGAACACGGAGTTCAGACCTCGGTGCATCATGGACCAGGAAGTCCAGAATGGACGTAATCAGCTGTTCATGACAGCAGGTCCAAGTAGTGGTTTTTCATGATTTACACACAAATAAAAGTAAGTATCACCAAATCGTATATACAGTTACCTTGTTCACTAAGCTACTATCTCCCCTGGTTTCTGCCTCGTAAAATGTTCTGGGGAGCTGGAGGCACGTTTTAGGTTGTAGCTTGATTTCCAAAAGTGATACTTGAATGATGTCTGTACACCTTATGGTCCCTGAGAAAATCAATAAAGTATAACACTCCATGTAAATATATGGCAAAATAATTACATGTATATGATTCCTTAAATTTCCACATTACGTTTTGTTTTCCCACTGAACATGAGATCTGGGCATCTGCTTCCCTTTGATGACTCTGCTTGGTGTAAATCCATTAATAATTCTTGCTCCCAGTGCTAATTGATCATCTGTTGCCTACCTTGGAGGGCTGGAAGGCAGACCCCACCCCCAGGTTCATGGGTCATTTTCTGTCACCCATCACTTGTCAATTAGGTCCTGAGCTACACCACAAATTTAATTTAAAATCATGTATTTTTAAGAGTTCAACCCATCCAGGTCTGGCTCTTATGTTGATTCAGTTGTTTATTACCCCCACCATACATTCTTTGTTGGTCACTGCCCTGGCTTCAAAGAGATTTAACTTTCAGATAACGAGATGAGCAGAGCTTTTTGCCTCTTGGGTAAGCGGAAAATGTCTTATAGACAAACCCAGCCTTTCTCCGTGCGCATAAACTGATGTTCGAATGCTACATTACATTATAAATGAGGTCTTCTGTTTATTTTTAATATAATTGCGTCTGGCCATCAATGTTAATTTTTCCATCATGATATGTTCACATTACTCTGGGAAGGGACATTTTGACTCCATGTGTTCATTATTTTAAGCTGCAAAATTCACTCACTTCCATGAAAGCAATTTCTGTTTTTGCAAATGATCACTTTAGGCATCAGTCACCTTCAATGAAAAGTAGGTCTCTGGTTTTTGAGCTTTGACAATTGCATGCAAGACCCACTTAGTAGGTGTATTTATGTTTCTTTGAAAACAGCATTATAATTTGTGGCAGATGCAAGTAAAATACTGCTTTTTTGTCTGTCAGCTCACACTCAGTGTTCCAGGTTCTGTACCTTTTAGTCCTCTATTTTGCAAATTGGCAAGGGGGGTCCTGGGAGTCTCTCTGCCAGACATTAGTCCTGGTTACTAGAGACTTACCCAGAGTCTTTAGCTCACTATCTTTCACAGAGAAGAAATATCTAACTAATGTCTGGCAGAGAGACTCCCAGGACCCCCCTTGTCAATTTGCCTTTTAGTCCTCTGTCAGCCAAATGCAGTTCCCTTTGTCTTGGGCAGAACATACCCCACAGTACAGTGTTATTTGATCATTGCCCATTGTAAACAGACTGAAAGCCCCCCGCCCCTGAAATCTCTAGAAAATCCTCTCATATCCACCCAAAATATCTTTTTGGGACCATGTTGTCACACTTGATATATCTACCCAGATAAAGGATCCTTTGAATGAAACAATCCAGATGACACATACTTCATCCTTGGAATGACTTTAAGGCCGTAACACATTTGTAGCAGCAACCTAAACCTGCATGGGACAAACAAGCTAGAACTAAATATATGTATGAGGGTATGGCCACAACTAGAATCTCAACATAGAGAAATTGGCTTAGAAAATGCATCAAACATTAATTATCATTATGGAATAAACACCGTTCAGATGAACAGGGCAGAAAAGCTACTATAAACCTAATAAGGCACCTACTATGAAAAAAATCCATATTGTTGTCATATTGTTAGCTCATTGCTAGAGAGCAAGAGAACATCAAACACACATTTAGCTGTGTGACATATGAAGAGGAAACCAAAGCCTATGATGAACACTTCAAAATGTAGACCTTTTGCACAGAACTTTATAACCCTGAAAAAAGTGTATCTGAAATCCAAATTGCATATATTATGAATGCCTAACTACCATTATTGATATACAACAAATAGAAGCTAATAGCCAAGGAAGAGGTCATTAGAGATATCCATTCTTTGTAGTTGTACAAGGCACCTGGACCTGATAGTCTGAAGTCACAATTTTACAAGCACATCACAGGAGACATTCCTAACCAATTGGTCTGAATCATTAATTACTTAAAACACTCTAAGTGGGTCCTCAAGCCTAACCTGAGCCTCATAATAAAGATCATGAAAACCGTGTTTCTTATAGGTCCATAGCTCTTGTCAACCTAGGTGACAACATTTTCACATTTTCTGGCACATCACCTAAAACAGCAACCTCCTAATGTATACCCAGAGCAAGCTGGCTTTGTTGTAGGGTGACAAATCTTAAACAATAGTAGGAAAATGTCCCATTAAGTAGATAAGAGAGAAGGTTCCCTAAGCAGTCTACACTCTTAACATTGGACACCGAAAAAGTCTTAGATAGAGCCTTTTGGGACTTCCTGTCTCAAACATTAATGGAATTCTCAGTTGGTAATATATTATTTCCTACTTCCCAGTCCAATATGGCTTGTTCTACCTCAAAGAAATCCCTTTCAAAAGTGTCTGTGGGCGAATAACTCTTACGGTAGTGTTCTGGTTTCCCAACAGAGAGTTAAAGTCTGGGAAGTCCGTGCCTATAATAACTTCCTCAGACAGACCTGGGATTACTGCTGAATCAATGCACGTTGTCTGTCCTCTAATATCTATTGCAACAGGAATTCTGGGTATGTCTCTTCATCCCCATGCGCAAAGGTGATTTTTATGGGCATGCCCTCTTCTAGGTCTTGAACATAAATTGATTCAAACAGGGTCCAGCAGGACTAGTCCATGATTCCCATTAAATGCTATTTTCTAGTGGCTTTTGAAAGGGCTTGAGGCACATACATATCTTTCTGTAGTTTCTACTTACTCTTCTGGTTCCAAATTCACCCCCTCCCATGGCTCAACTGACATCCATCCTAGCTACAGTGGCTTGTCTCGTTTATATTTGGGTCATATGTCCCTTGTCTCCAGAGAAGAAGGAGGTTGGAATGAAAGGAGTAGTAGTCCTTCCATTCTCCCCTCAGGAGGGCAGTTGTTTTGACCAATGTAGGTTGTTTTCTTTCTTTTTTTTCCCCAGTTTCTTTGGGAAAAGATACATATCCCTTAGGGGACCTTTCTGGAAAGTTTTTTTTTTTTTAAATTTTATTTCCATTTCATTTCATAGATCAAGCGGATCGGCCAGGCTATTCATTTTAGTTAATTTTTTTTTTTATTTATTGTTTATTTTAACAGTTTTTGTTGTTTTAAATATTGAGAATGATACAGATATCAACAAGATACAGACAATATATGAAACCATAATCATTCAGAGTTTACATAGTAATTGTTTTAGATCAATTGCAATTGACTTTCTAAATGATACATTCATTTGTTAAATTCACTTACAACTATTCTATGAACTATAGTAGGTATACTAACATGAGAAGGAAAAAAAAAGAAAAACCAGTTATATGAAAAATTGTACCTTTAGTCTGTAAAAAGTGATTTATATGTGAGACTTGTAGAGATGAGGGGGGAGACGTACAGGGAAACATACTATAGACATACTAGAAACAGGAGGGTAAGGATAGGGGGGGAATGGGTATATGTAATTATTTCATAAGAATAATCTAATCATTTCTAATATTGTGTAGTTCCAGCAATTTAGTATACGTATAGACTTATGGATAATACGGAAGACATAAAAGTATAAATTCATGTACCATGAGCAGTTGCATTGAAACAATTTAGATACCTGGTGAAATAGTACCATTTAGCATTATATTTGGGAATTGTATTTTGATTATTTGCCATGCACATTTCCAATTTATGCGTGTTACAAATAGTGTTCCACCATATTTTGGTAGATAGTAAACTTGAATCTTTCCAGTTAGCAGTAATGCATTTTAAAGCTATACAGATTAATAGATCATAAAGTCTGGCTGAGTCAGAAGGGATATAAATTGTAATTGCTAAACTTCCTAAAAATATATTAACAGAGGAGAGAGGAACATCTACAAAGAAGATCCTTTTAAGACAGTTCCAAATTTCTTGCCAAAGTTTAACAATATATGAGCATTCAAAAAACATATGCATATACATGGCGGGAGAAATACCGCAAGTCCAACATTTTGCATCATAATTCGGATTAGACTTAGACAATTTGGCCGGAGTAAGAAATGCTCTGTGGATGAAGAAATAATAGTGTTGTGAAATATTTGCTGATACTGAAATTTGTTTGATTTTGGAAAATAGACGGCGCCAAATATCTTCTTCAAACATGTATCCCAAGTCTATTTCCCATTTCAAACGGATAGGGCAAATCTTAAAAGTTGAGGTGAGCATATTATATATTTTTGAGGCCCTAATTTCGCCGTCCATGGTAAGGTGCATTAGTCTGAAGGCATCTGGGGTAAGAATTATGTCAGAAAATTGGGCGAGTGCATCAATACAGGAATTAATTAGGTTGTTGTAAAATGGAAAGTCCTTTTGAGGTATGTTAAATGTGGTGGAAAGTTGCTGGAAGGAGAGGATATAAGGGCCATCTATAATGTGCTGTAAATGGAACAAAAGACAATTTAAACCCCTTACAAAACCTGTGGGCTTGGCTCCCGAAAGCTCTGGGCTCTCAAAGTAAAAGATAGCAACTAATTTCCAGCAAGAAACGTGGCGACGACAACCTGAAAGGAGGCCTAAATATAAACCAAGTAAAATTTTGTTCATGGAACATGCGAGGGTTCATGCACCTTACAGTACAGGGCGATGTGAACTTTGCTTCTTTCGACATTATTTGTTTGCAGCAGACATGGCTCACTACAAAACCCATTTTAGATGGGTTCGAAATAGCTTTCGCCACTGCTAAAAGGGGACAAAAAGGACAACCTTCTTCGGGCCTGTTAATTGCTGTAAGAGCAGGAAAAGGAATGAAAATGATTAAGATTCTGACTCTGTCCTTCCTGATGATCTCAGTGCAAGTCGAATGGAACTACTGGGATACACAACAAAAGAAACTAGTGTCTACAACAGCAATTATCATAAACTTGTATTGGAATCCCGTAGCCATTTCAAATAAGGACTTCCTGGAGATGGTTGAACTTGAAATAGACAAAGCATGTATTGACTACTCTGAAATGCATCTATTTGTCTGTGGAGACTTGAACGCTGTACACACTCAAAATCAAATTAAAACTAAAGCCGAAGCTAGGGGTAAAGCATGGTCGATAATGATGAAAGCCAAAGATCTGACAAATGTGAGTTTAACATTGCAAAATAAGGACCAGTTGCCAACTTGGGAAGGCCGTGGTTTGGCAGCAACAATAGACTACATCTATGCCTCGTCAGCTTTACTGCCCATTATTTCAGCTTTTGACGTCATTAAAACAAAGGCGAGTGATCATAATCTCTTATGTTTATCCTGGCCAAACATCTTTTCTGAACAAATATCTATGACTCCAAAGCTTGAAGCAAATACAAGAGGAAATCGACTTGCCCTGAGCTTAGGCAATGTCCTTTCCCTAATGAATAACTATACTAAGATAGAGCTGGAAGAGTATGCCCATATCCCTCCAGACTATAGTGCCCTGTTGAATGTTTTCAAGAAACCGAGACTCCAAAATCGAACAAATACGAACAAGTCAATCCATACCTTCGATAAACTCTTAGTTGAAAAAAGATGTCAATTGAGGAGGGTCAAAAGAAAATTAATAAGATGCAGCTCAAACTACAACAAACAACTATGGATCAGCGAGCAAAAAGCTTACAAATCATGGCTGAGAGCCCATCGTCTTGCAATGTACCAAAAAGATTCTGAAGATCTGTTGCGATGTACTACCACCAAGGATCCAAGAACCTTTTGGGCTCTGATAAACGCAATGGAACGGCCAAATTCAGACGCTCTAATCAATGGTATTACTGAAGCCAAATGGATAGCACACTTTGAGAATGTTTTTTTCAATCCAGAGAGTATGGAAACTACAAACCTCTGGAACACTGAATCCTGGGTTGAGCTTCATGACCCGGAAGATATCTTATTCATCCTAAAAAAACTGAAAAACTCCAGGGCCCCTGGGCCAGATGGCCTTACAAATAGACACCTAAAAGAACACCCTGAGGCTTGGGCAAACTTCATAAGTGCGGTTTTCCAGAGACTGACAATAGCAAAGGTATTACCGGAATCTTGGACAAATGCAGTGGTTGTACCCATTTACAAAAGAGGATCACGAGACGATCCAAAAAACTTTCGGCCTATCGCCTTACTGAACATGATAGGAAAGGTGTATGGCTCGCTCCTTTTACGACATTTCCTAAAATGGGCAAAGGAGGCGCCATGTGAAGATCCTCTTCAATTCGGCTTTAAAAAGAATGTGGGAACAACAATAACCATTCTAACGATTAACATCCTAAAAAAAAAAAGCCTGGCAGGAGGCACCAGAATATATATGGCCTTCATTGAATTAAAACAAGCTTTCAACCAAGTAAACCGCCAGAGACTATGGGAAAAATTAAGATCGTGGAAATGTCCTGAACAAATACTGCTCCCAATTATGGATTTACACACATCCACAAAGATACAAGTGAGGTTTGATAACCAGGGTACACTTTTGAAGGAAATTTTAATAAACCAAGGGGTGAAGCAAGGATGTCCCCTGGCCCCGGCACTCTTCTTGAGCTTCATTGGTGATTACAAAGAAACTGAAGAAAAAATAAGATCTTTTCCGCCGCAAATTGGACAGATGAAAATTTCGAGAATTATGTACGCGGATGACATCTTAATTGCTGATCAAACCGCAATAGGGTTGCAAAGACAACTTAACAACTTCGCGGAATATATAAATATAAATGGTCTTGAAATAAACAAACCCAAAACAAAAATCATGATCCTTGGTAAAAGCAGAAACAAAGGCGACTCATTTGTATGGTCTTTAGAAGGCGAACAGATTGAAACAGTCAATGAATTTAAATACCTGGGCACTATCGTGGATAATTCATCCAAGGAGCTTGCAATGCAAAAACATCTGCTTCAGAAAACGAAGAATTTAACATCACAGGCAAAAGCGATAGATAGGAAATATGGTCGCTTTTCTTTAATTCCAACGGTGTATTTCTACAGGGTAAAGGTTGTTCCTACATTAGTCTACGGAGCAGAAGCGATGCTTGGGATACCTCAAAATATCTGGAAAAAGTTGGAAAGTCAATATTGGAGAGAAACCCTGAATTTACCAAAGTCAACGCCAATAGCTTTGATTAGACATGAAATGAGCCAGCTCTCCCTCGTCTCCATAGTGGAAAGGAACAGCATGATGCTGTTTAGAAAATTACTGCTGGAAAACCGTCCAAAACTTGTGGAAGCTATAAATAAATAAGCGCAAAAAGGAGGTGTGGCCATTTTGAGTAAATGGTATAGAGACCAAGAAGCGAAACTTGATCATATCCAATGTTCAAAAAAAGAGCTAATTAACAATCCGACGAAAATCCAAAAGAAACTAAACGAGTTGGATTGGATAACTACGCTAGAAAAGGCAGCCTCATATAAACTAACTTCACATCTGCCTCAAACTGTCCACAAACTACACGAACTTCAACCATACGTGAAAAAATACCCAAACAGAAAGTTGAGGAATATTTTTTTAAGGGCTCGCCTAAACTTATTACACACGAACGAAATTCTAGAGATAAGAGGCTTGTCTACCACAAATACGTGCAGATTTTGTAAAGATCAGAGCATAGTGGAAACAATTCAACATCTGCTGTTAAGATGCCCAGGAGTAGAATCAATAAGAGACCCCTACTTAAAAGAGATTTTAGCCGCAGCTCATATTTTCGACGTAGAACTTTGGTGGCAAAGATTGATTGGAGGTGGACGAACAACTTGGGTAACCGCTACAGCAAACATTTTGGACACAATTTTGGCAATGGCAGAAAAAGGAATACAAGTGAAATAGAAAGAATGAAAAGGAATGAAATGTATAAACTTTTAAAAACCCTTTGGGTTATATAAAGTATAAAAAAAAAAAAAATAATAATGTGCTGAATGAATCTTATACCTTTTTGAATCCATGTTTTGCGATTAATGCTCTTATTATTAATTACTATGTTCTTATTGTGCCATAATAATGGGGTAAGATGCTTATTGGGGGTTATCGTATGGGGACAAAGAAATGTTTGTAGAGCTAATACTGATGCTTTCATAGGATCCAAAATATTTTTAGATGAGTGTTTGAATAGAAATATATAATAAGTGATATTGTATGGTTGAGCTACTTGTTTCTCAAGTGTACACCAAGTTGGGATATCGCCTAATATAGGATCTGTGAACCATTGACGGGATTGTTTGATGAGAAATGCCGAGTGATAAGACTTAAAGTCAGGGAATCTCACTCCACCCATATCATAGGGAGCTTTTAGCTTGGTCAGAGCAATTCTTTTACTTTTGCCTTTTCCCCAAAGAAAATTAAGTAGTATAGAGTAAATGGATTTAAAAAAGGATAGTGATAGCGGAACAGAGAGGAGCTGTAAATAGTATAGAATTATGGGGGAAAGCATCATCTTAATTATATCTAATCTTCCCCGCTAGGACAGGTAGAGTGGAGACCATTTGGAAGTAAGATCCTTGAGGGTGTTTAGTAGTGTTATGGTGTTGAGTTTGATAGTTTCCTGGATAGTTGGGGTAAAACGAAGACCTAAATATTTAACTGAGCTACAGCACCATTTGAGGCCATAAATGTCAATGTTGTGTTTAAGACAATGTGGATTTAAAGGCATAATTTCTGATTTCTGTGTATTTAATTTATATCCTGAAACCTGACCAAATTGCGTTAGTGCATTCAAGAGGTTTGGAATATGTAGCTTGGGATTTTTAATTAAGATAAGAATATCATCTGCATATGCCGCTATTTTATTTATTGAGGCACTTACTTGAATTCCCGGGATGTTTTTGTTGGATCTAATTAATTCTAGTAGGGGTTCAAGAGAAAGGATATATAGTAAAGGTGAAAAGGGACATCCCTGACGCGTTCCTCTAAGTAAGGGAAATGAGGTGGAAGTCTGACCATTTAAGTAGATAGCGGATTTTGGGGCTGAGTATAGGAGTTTAACGAGTGATAAAAAATTTTCACCACAGCCATGCCAGCGCAAAGCTTGAAACATAAAGTTCCAATCTACACGATCAAAAGCTTTTTCAGCATCTAATGCAATTGCAGCAAAGCCTTGAGTGTCTTTTTTGTCATTGGCTGTAAGGTTGATGGCGTTTAGTAGGAGTCTGGCGTTGGAGGATATGTTACGTCCTTTGACATAACCTGTTTGGTCTGGTTTGATTAGATTAGGGAGTGAGGATTCTATCCTGTTGGCTAGTATTTTGGCAAAAAATGTACTTTCTATATTTATAAGAGAAATAGGTCTATAATTGCTGGGAAGCGTAGGGTCTTTGTCGGGCTTAGGAAAAATGATTAGTAGAGCTTCTGAAAAAGATCCGGGTGAACATTTTTGTGAGATAAAATATGAAAAAAGTTTTTTAAGTTTAGGGGTTAAGACTTGGGAAAATGTGTTGTAGAATTCGGTAGATAGTCCATCAGGGCCGGGTGCTTTACCTTTACCGAGGCCATCGATAGCTTTTGTAATCTCAATGGAGGTAATGTCATTTTCAAGGTGAGATAGATCGATTTCTGGGTAGGTGGTTCGACTGATGTTGTTCAAAAAGGAATCAATATTATGTTTGGGGATGACACCTTCTGGAGTATAGTGATCAGAATACATTTTTCTAAAGCATTCCAAAATTTCATCAGACCGATGATACGTTTTGCTTGATTTGTCTTGAATGTGGGAGATTTGAACTTTTTCTTTTTTGGTTTTTAAATATGAGGCAAGCATTTTACCTGCTTTATTAGAGGTTTGGTAAATCTTTGTTTTGTATTTAAGTATAGTTCCTGCAGCTAACTCTGTGATTACTTTATTGATTTCAAAACGTATTTTAATAACTTGTCTTAGATTTGCTGAATTGGTGTCTGTGTAGTAGTGTTGTTCTGCAAGAGTGAGTTTAGAGTATAGCTCGTCGAGACTTTTTTTTCTAATTTTTTTATTCTTGCCAGAGAGGGCCATTATATGCCCTCTAAGAGCCGCTTTGAAAGCATCCCAATTATTGACAGTGGATGTGTCCTGGTCTTGATTGTCATTAATGTATTGTTGAATGAAAGCATTTATAGATTGAATAGACTTTGAATCATTTAAGAGAAAATTATTAAGCTTCCATCTAGCAGCACCTCTTTTCATGTCCGTAAGGGAAAAGGAAGAGACCACTGTAGCATGGTCAGAAATAATTATGTTAGATATTTTGGAGTCTATAATATATCCAGAAAGAGTTTTTGTAGCAAAGATATAGTCAAGACGTGGTAATGTATTGTGTGTGGGGGAATGAAAGGTATAATCCAAATGTGTAGGATGAGATATCCTCCAAGAATCCATTAATCCTGTTTCCCCTATGCAATTCACAAAGGATTTGTGAGTTTTGTTGGGTTTAAACACGCAATTGGATTTTCAATCTAGGAAAGGGTCTAGGACCTGATTGACATCCCCGCACATTATCAAATTGATGAAGTTATATTTCATAATCATTTGTTTAATATTATTCCAAAAGGAGGGGTCTGGTAATGTAGGACCATAAATATTAAGAATTGATACTTGTGTCGTGTCAATTAAGAGTTTTACCCATACCCATCTTCCATGTGTGTCTGCGTCTTGCGCAAGAACTTGTTAGGGCTGTTTTTTGCTGATTAATATAGCAACTCCATTTTTCTTAGATATGGCTGGACTGGAAATAACCTCTTTCACCCAAAGAGACTTAAGTTTCATTGTTTCCTTGAGGGATAGGTGTGTTTCTTGCAGGCATGCTACTGTTGGTTTAAATTTATTCAAGTGAGATAAAACTTTGCATCTTTTTATAGGATTTTTACAGCCTTTGATGTTCCATGTTATCCATTTAAAGATCATTTAGTTAGAAGAAATTTGATATTCATACACCTTATAGCTATAATTCAATAGTTAAAACATTGCATTAGTCAATTGGTTGAAATCATATATACCCAAATGTTTAAACAGAAGGAAGGAACATAGGGAGTAAAGGAAGGGAGAAAGGGGTTCATTCCAACTATGGTGGGGGGTATACCATGTCAAATGAGTGAATTTTGGAATCGAACACGACATGGGAGAAGGATTTGGAGGGACATTTGAATTGGGGATAGGAAACGCCAACTGAGTCGCTTAAACAGAAAAAAGCGACCACCAGTGGAAGAGGGACCCAAAAGAGCGCCCACCCCACATAATACATTTAATTGTAAAATCATTGCATTAGGTAAGTAGAAGAAAAAGAATATATGAGTAAAGAAATTGAGACTTAGTATCATGTGATGGGTGAAGTTGAGGCCACTGCTGGGGAGGAGGTGTCCATGTTTTCATTTTTAATGGATTGTATGAAGAGCCTTAAGTTGGCAGGATCATCAAATACAGCAGAGCGTCCTTCGTGTGTTACTTTAAAGGAGCATGGGTGAAATAATCCATAGTGGACATTAAGTTGCTTTAGAGCAGGATGGAATGCCAGGAAAACTTTTCTTCTTTGTGCTGTACTTTTAGCTACATCCTGTGAGATGAATATTTTGTTGCCATGCCAAATGAGAGATTTGCGTTCTTTAACTGTGGAGATAATTAGTTGTAGTTGAGAGTATTCCAAAAGGTAAAATATTAGCGTTCTTGGTGACTGACGAGATGTTGAGGAGACTGAAGGTTGACGAATTCTATGGGCACGTTGTATATTAAGAGTAGTTTCCAGTGGTAAATGTAGTATGGCCGGTAAGAATTTTTGTAGGAAGACAATGGGGTCAGTGCCCTCAACTCCTTCTGGAAGGCCTGAAATACATAGCTTATTGCGCCTGCTGCGATTTTCTAAGTCTTCATTATGTTTCTGAAGTTCTTTAATAGATTTCTCCAATTGTATGGCCTTAGGAGATATATCTTCTAACACACCAATTCTTTTCTCAACTTCTTCCACTCTGTTATTTACTCCCATCCACTTTTCATCTATTTGCTGTAGTTTGGTATTTGTGGTTTCCATGAAGGGTTTGAGTGCCCTTATTTCAGCAAGTATGGTTTCAATAGCTGTATCTGAAATGCCTAGTGGAGGTGGTGAGTCACTTTTGGTCTTTTCAGAGTTGTTGAAGTAGAGGAAGTGTCTTTTAAGGAGGCGCCATTTTTTTGGTTAGCTTTGCTGGTTGCCATATTTGAGCAAATGTTAACAAGTATAAGAAGTTAAGGCGTATGAATTTTGCAGAAGATATTTATGTTGACATGTACTATATAATTATTACATCCATATTATTCTAAAAGCTTTACTCTAAGCTAGAGAGACCAAAAAGTGGAAAAAACCTAGAATAATAAGGCATATACTACTGGAGATTACCATCAATTTGTTTTCTTAAAGCTGTTATCCAAAAATGGCGGTTTGAGCCTCTGGAACGGTAGGAATTAACCAGTTGTCCAATTATATTCCTGTGTGACTGTACACAGTCTGAAAGATGCAACAAGTAGGCTTGGTAGTGATGTGAAATTTGAGGGGTATTTTAAAGTTCTGTATGGCTTTAAAATGTAGCTTTTCAGCCCCTTCAATTTATTTTAATTTCCTAAATGAGGTTGAAGTTTTCATTTGCTACTGTTTTAAACAAACTCTCCCTTCATTTCAATATTACTGTTATTTGAAAAGTTTCATTTTTTTTTTTTGTGAACCTTTTCCTTCAGAGTGCGTTAATATTCTATTATAATGCCTTCGTTTTAAAACTTTCCTTACTCTTATGTTGTTTCTTCTTCTTTCAGCAGCAGGTGGCGCTCCTGTGGGAAAGTGCTAGGCCCAGTCCGCGTCGTCAGCTGATTCAGGACGCCGCTCCTCTCCTCACGGTGGGCGGTTCGCGTTTCGATGCGCGTACGGTATGGAAGTCAAAGAGAGGAGCCTACAACGTTTGGAGCCTTCCTGTATGCCGGAGCCGTGGAAAAGTTCCTCCGGGTGTAAGCGGGATGTCAGCGAGGCACGGCGCAAAGATAAAGGTAAGTTTTATGTTAAAATATTGAACCTAATGCAATATTAGATAAAAGTGAGGCAGAGCCGATCTCTTAGGCTGCCATCTTGCCTCGGCGCTTGGCCACGCCCCATGAAAAGGTTTATTTTTTTATTTATTTTTTAATTGATTTTAGGATGTACCTTTCTCACCTCCTCTGTTTTATGCGTATCTTTTAGCTGTTTAGAATCCTCAGCATGGGCCTGGGCTCAATTGTTGTATTGAGGGTTCATTTGCACTGTTGTAACACAGCCCTTTGTAACAACTGAGGTAGTCTGTTGATGAACTGCCCCAGGGCCAAGAATTATTGTACTTACAGGAGGGTCTTTTTCCCTGAGCCATTGGGATAAGGTGTTCTGGACTCAGGCTTCCATTTTCAATGGTGTCTCAGAAGAACCCAGACAAATTTCTCTGAACTTCTGTCTATAGAAATGTTTTGCTTGGCCTACCCTTTTTAAACGACAACCTTTATCTCATCCAATGGAGTAGCTCACAGACGGTTACGGGTCTGATAAGAGTCAGGTAATTCCCCTTTCAAAGAGGGACCAAATATCAGGTTTTTAATGCCTCACTCCACGCAAATTGCTAGTCTAGCCTCTCAAAATAAGAAAATAAATACCCCAGGCCCTCACCATCATTATAGATTTGTAGGACTCAATGGGGAAGCACTTGGCATTATTGGCTAGCTGTTATCTTGTCTAGACCTTCGTGTAACCGCTGGTCTACCTGAACTTGATATTCCACCAAGCGCTCCAGTAGGCTCTCTAAGGGATTAATATTAGATGTTGGTTGTAAGTCAGAAGACGACATTGGAGAATCATTTCCTTCAGTATCTCCACCTTCATCATTTAGAGATTCTTCCTCTGCTTCTTCTGACCTTGAACTCTCCGACACTTTAGCTGTTAAAGAGGGTGGGTTATTGGATATTGGGAGATCTTCAGTGTCTTCCCAGTTTTCTGCTTTATCCCTTCCAGATGATTCTCCCCCACTTTCAGTCTCATTGCCCGAATCTTTGGGTAGTTTAGACGTGAAAGGAGTGGATGGAGCGGAAGGTAGATTTGGTGTTTTTCTTAAACTGGGCTCTATTCCAAGTAAGCCTATTGGTGGTAAGTCATCAATGGGTGTAGCCATAACATTGTATCCTAATTTGAAAAGAGAAAAACAATATCCCCCTTTTGTGGGTTTCATCTTTTTCGGGGGCTTATTATCCCAATGCTGATACAATATGTGATAGGCCAGAAGGAAACGGGGTTACCAGTGGCATTTTTGCAATCAAGGTTTTTTAATTAATAAAGGAAACAACCTATGTATCCCTAATAGTATGGTGTTTGCCCTACCTACTGCAAATCTAACTAGGGTGCTCGTCGTCAGTGAGATTGTCCAAAGTAATAAACTGTCCTCTGTCCCAAATTACCCTATTCTGTCCCTACCGCTGTTTAAAATGGCTCAAATAAAAGAGGGGGCAAGGAGAATGACTTCCTTCTCCTGGAAAGGCTTTTATACCCTCAGCAAGTCTTTCCTGGGATGGCTTTTGGAGATTCTCTGAACAAGTTCCTTTAACTCTTCAAAGGGGTTATTGTCCCTCTGTGGCATCCCCTTTCCTCTTTGTTCAAGTCTAAGCTTAGTAGCCAATAACTCTGGTCTTGGCTATCCTCCAAAGTGGTAAATGTCTCTCTGTTCCTTTTCAATTTTTGAAGTATTTGGGATCCTCTCTTGTATTGTGGGTTTAGTTTCACACACAATTCTTCCAGTATCTGTGGACCACTGGTCCCTTTCTACTTCTCTCTCTCTCGCTCTCTGTGTTTCGTATGTTTTATTACTTGCACCACTGTTCTCTAAAGGTTTTCTTTTCTCCTCCCAATTTCGATTAGCACTGGGGTCAGTATGGTATTCTTTGGTAGCCCTTGTTAACTTTACCACATTCACTTGTACTCGGACGAGTATAATTGGCCCAATGGCAATCTTTGTTACTCTTCCAACATCCACTAGAATGGGACGATTCTGAATGGTCCCTCTCTAATATTTATCCACTTCACGCCATTCACTTGTGCTGGGATGATTATGAGTGGTCCCTTGATAATCCTTGTTAGTCTTCCAATGTGCACTAGTACTGGAATGGGTATAATTGATCCCCTGGTAAGCTTTATTAAGCTTCCACCATTCATTAGTACTAGGATGAGTATGATTGGTCCTTCTGTAATCTTTGTCAGTTTTACACCACTCACTGGTACTGGAAGGAGTATGATTCATCCCTTTATAATCTTCATTAGATTCTTGCCACTTCCCCCACCCGGGTCTATCACAGTTCCTGTTACCTCTTTTATACGGGATAGGCATCACAGGTGTTTCCTGCAGGGTCTGGTTTGTCCATCTGACATAACCGGTGTGGACTTCCTCTTCTTCCTTCTGGTACGGTCTTGTTGTTCACAGACAACTCAGTCCACCCTGTCTGGGTCATGCAACCACCTCCAGCCCTTCCTTCGGTTCTGCCTTCTGCTTCCTGACAGCCTAACTCTCTTCTCGGTCTGGGCTGTCCGCTCCCCAACCAACAGCCAACCAGCAGCTTTGCCTTCACTGATTGCCTTCTCAGCTAAGATTTGAATCTCCCCGGCTCTGGACAGGAGATCACTTTCTATTGATCCTTTCTTGGTTTTTATGAGGAGGTGTTGGGCCTCTCTGGTGTAGGCCCACAGTCCTTTGTCTCTTTGCATAGTGCATTTGCCATGCTTTGCCCTATCTTCTGTGTCTAGGTGTCGTTGGTTGCCATCCACTGATTAATCTTTACGGTTCTCACATTCTTGTTCTTCTTCATAGTATGAGTGGCTATTGAAGGTTGATTACTGATAACATTACAGTAGCAATCAGTGACTGGTTTGGAGGGAATGTTATGATTCTTTGATGTTATAGTTACCACCTTAAGAGAGGTTACAAGGAGTTCCTGGACAGAACGTTAGTCGTTGTACCCAAGAGGGGAGTCTCTCCCTGTGAGGTTCCACTGACTGCCACCACTAGGGGGATTGCTGCATAGTGGGATCACCTCCCTAGCCTCGCAGGGAAGGGCTCCCCTCTGGGGATACCCTGATTGGTCACAAGACCAAGTGAAAACAAAAACAGAAAAAAGACTAGCTTAATGATAGTAAATCCAAACCAATAAGCAGACATCCTACATAAATATAATAATAATGTGTGCTTATGAAGTGATTCTTGCAAGATTCGTCCAACTTATGTCATCATAAAAAGTAAGATTCAATCATCTAAAGCAAAGGATGAATACCCAAAGTGAAGTCAGATTATCTAAATGCTTCCAAAGTAACAACAAAGCAATTAAAGCAAAAACAGAAAAAAGGAGGATTGTGTAAAGCAAATAACAGGCATCCAGAATAAAGATTGAGCCCCTAAAGGGAAAACTGATTATCCAGAATACTACAGTATTTGGTGTGAAGATGGATCATCGAAAAGGAAGATATGTGATCTGATAACACATCAAGGATGTTTCAAACACAATGGAATTTTTTAAAAGAATATAATAGAACATTTAAAGAGAACTGAGATAATTTTAAGAGAATACAGATCACCAAAAATAAAACAGCTACATTTTCTATGTTTTTTAAAGGAACAGGCTATAGTACCCAATCATAGCCTATCTGTAAACAAATTCGGGGTCATGCATGAAGAATAGAAGTAGGTCAATAAAAGAAAAGATACATTGCCCAAAGTGATGATAATTAATTCGAAGATGCTCTTCCAAATCCATCACAACTTAACCAAAGACTGTTTAATTAAATGCACCATTCTTCCATCTAGCTTCAATATGCAGACAGGCCGTTTAAGCCCTTGGTCACTGCCATATTAGTACTGATTATGTACAATTACCACCAAGAGCATCATAAATAGTGAATGTTGACAAAATGTATCACCAGGGGACAAACCCCTGGGGAAGGATACACAGGCAACCAATCCCATAAGCATAAACGAAAACAACACCCAGAGTTAAGATACAGCATTACAAGGGGATCTGATGAATCCAAAGTGATTCACCCAGGAAACCTGGCCTGGAACCCTTTCATGTGGCCAGGGAAAGGCAGATGCTTTCTGATCCTGACCCTGAGGGTGGTGTTAGCTAGGAGGATCACATGGGAGGGGCAACAGGTCAGTTGGAATAGGAGAACCCCTTAGGTAATTTTCCCCAAGAGCCCAATATCCTAATCGCTTATTGTAAAATAGAATCTGTGGGAAGAAATTACTTTTGTGTTAGGGACGTCAGGTCCTTGAATTTTTCCCATTGTACTGGGACGATGAAGAAGGCTGCAGAGGCACAGGGATGCAGAGTGCAGCCAGTTAAGGTCCACGTGGTTGAGAGGCATTAAAGGCCCCCTCGGGTGTAGGCCATTATTCCAAGTGGAGGAAGGCGAGGCAGCCGAAGCATCAGCAGCAGGAGTGGAGTAGTAGTAGTATGTGGAGGAGTTTTGGAGTCTCCACTAAGCAGCAGAGGAAGGAATCGTGGAAGAGCTAAAACACTGGGACCTGAGTGGTGAAAGAAACTGATGCTGGTCCTGAGAGGGTCGTAAGGGCTCGAGATTTCAGCTGCCGAGTTCACGCAGAGAAAAAGCGCACCTTTTTGGAACTTTCCCCATGATGAAGCATTCAGCTGTGTCAGACGAGCACTGTATCACTGCAGAGATTTCAGCAGCAAAGGTTACCCAGTGGAAAGCGCATTTTTCTGTGACTACCCGTGTTGAAGCATTCAGCAGTGGCAGGCGAGCACCGGGTTGCTGATGGAGCCGCTAAGGCTCTTAAAGTCGCAGGCACAAAATGCGGGAAGCTGTGCAAGAGACGTTGCTGGGCCGTGCAGGAGAACTGAAGCAGATGAGTTGGAAGCAGCAAGGTAAACAAACGCGCATGGCAAACCCGGTGAGTTCACTATTATATTGTGACCCCGGAGTGCTCCGTGAATACCCGTTGCTTGAATCCAGCCTCCCTTTTGAATACCGAACTGATATAAAACAAATTACTGATTGTGACATATACCAAGCTGATACAAAACAAAGCAGATGGTATAAAGAGACTGTAAAGATCCTACCTAAAGTAGGCGATTGTGATAAAGTGGCTAATACTAACTACCAACTACCCAAAGGGGCAATATCCAACCACTATTGCCAAAGCCAAAAGGGACGCACACTAAAAAAATTGATAAATAAGCCGGATTGCCTAAGCCAAACATGGTTAACTGAATATGACAAAGTGTGTGAAGAATATTGCCCAGGTGCAAATAATGTTTTAGACCCACATTACCAAAGCCAAAGAAGTGTGAAAGAGATAAAAAGTTGTCAGAATTTGGTTAATAAAGGTGGAACAAGATTGGCAGGAGGGCTGCCCTGCTGATAAAAGTGGTTCAGGAAGAACCTGTCTTGCGTGAGGCAAATGCCAAGGTGTAATAAATAGCACCATTGTGATTCTTGTGTCCCTTGAAAAAACTCTTAAACCTAATTGTGTGAAGCATAAGATATTGTTAAAACCTTTGAGGTTCACCCTTACCACAGAAATATTTAGAAGTGGTAGTTGTACCTGGCAAGGAAGTATATCAGGTTATAGAACATTGTGCCAGGTGGTTCTGTTGTAGCAGAAGAGTACACTGGAATAGAGAATTGTAATAGTAGTAAGCCTGGCATGAGAGTAAACCAGGTGGACGTTTATGAAGTACTGTGGTGGGGTAAACCTTATGAAGAAGCCTTTAAAGAATCACTGTTGTGTTCTGGTGAAGTAGAACTGAAAGTAAAATGGTTGCCAAAATATAATGACAAAGACATTTGTTTTTAAACTAGTGAAGGTCTGAAGTATTCTTTGTTGATGACAAGAAACTGTTTCAAGATCTTCATTGAAATAGAAATGTTTTATGACAAGATGCTGTCTCACAAGTGGAAAGAGGAAAGCTTTGTTAAACAATTGTGAATCATCCTTGGAATCGAAGTTAGAACTTCGTGTTGTCAAGTTGGATTGAGATGAGAACTGAAGTGGAATTTTTTTTATGACACATGATTTCATTATCCTTTTTGAACAGTTAAACAAAAGATTGCTTAAATCTGGGAAAGGGAATTTCACCCAGGTTATCAGAAGTAGCAGCTACCGTGGTGTGAATTATACTTTTATAGATGTTAAACTGCCATATATTTCCTTCTTGGTTTGGTGTGTATGCAAGTGTGAGGGACAGAAACTTTCCTTTATTTTAGGCAGGGAAATCCTCATCAGGGTAGGGATAGTGAGGTGTTTATCCAACCTTTTCAGTTAATAATATGACATCTTCAAAAAACCTTCACAAAGTTGTCTGCCTCACATTACTTACCCCTCACAGGGAGAAGGATAATTTTTAGAAACGTAGGGAAAGCACAGAGAAAGAAGGCCATAGATCAGATTTTCATACACCATTACAGTGACATGAATGAAAACATATCCATTCTCTCAAGAAGTGTGTATTAGCAAAGAAGAAGAAATAATATCCAAAATAAATAGAAAGTCAAGAAAGGAAAGAGCTATTTCAAACTCAAGAGTTTTTTTCCAAACTCTAGAAATTCCTTGGAATGTTTAGAGATATCTAAAATGGAGTAACACAGGCAAAATAAAAACTGGATATCCAAAATGTAAGTGTAACGCTCACCTGGTATCCACGGGGACGTCACTCAGCCTGTTCTGACCTCTTACGACCTCAAACCCTTCCCTGGAGTCTACTCGACTGAAGACTGGGCCTTGTTTTCTTGGAAAGTGTGCTCTCTGTCCTGCTTTCAGCGCAGGGGCGCGTTGATTGATGCGGGCTCATTGCTGCCTAGTTACTTCACTGGCAAGAGTCCGACAGGTAAGTATAATGAGTCTTTTGAACAGTTCTCTAACTTCGTTCCTTTCCTTCCTTAGATGATGGCCGGCGTCCGGGGATGGTGACGTGCTGCTGATATGAGTAGCGCTGAAGGTGAGTGAGAGCGTGATGCGACCCTTTCGTATTTGTATTGAACTGAGTTCTTTTTCTGTGTCTTTTAGGTGCTGCGACATTTTCAGCGTGGATGGTGGTTATGAAGAAGAAATGCGGTGAGTAAGCGCGGTATGCGGCGCCTCTAGATGTTTCCACGCTAACCTGGAGTGTCTTTTCCCTCTTGCAGATGGATGAGAAGTTCTAGAGACAGAGTTCCCCCAGAGCGGCTCGGATTCAGGTAAGCGTTTGAAGCTCGTACAATCTTTAAAAGCGTAGATTTGCTGAATGCTTACTAATGCCTTTTTTCTGTTCTTTTCTCTTTTCCTTAGGAAGCGGCGTGCCAGGATGGGAATGACACCGCCGAAGATGCCCGCAGAACAGAAGAAGTGATGAATGATGGGAGGAAGCGCTGCAAGGTAAGGCTGTTCCTAACGGTGTTCTTGTTCTTGCAGGAACTGAGCGCAGAAGAAAGATGCAGGCCTACTGGAGACCAATCCGAACACGGTGAGTGTCACGCTGCAGGTGCAGAAAACACAAAGCATGATTCTCAGCCTGGGCGTGGCTTAAATAGTCTCTGGGTATCCCAGGTGTCTCTGGGCTGAACCACACCCAAAAGACTAGACTGAACATGCAGTTCTGGGAACCGAAATATGTGGGGGCATCCATCTTGTCCCCATCAATGCACTACAAGTCCAATTCCCAATGTTATCCTATGGGAGTGAGTGAGTCTGTTGCCATAAGTGCCAAGTCTGACTCCAAGTGGGTCTTTGGAGGGATGGAGAGGGCCTTGAGGGCCATGTAGGTGATCGTGGCTTGGCTCCAGCCTGACATCTTGGAGGGCTGGGGACATGAGGGGCAGGAATCATGACAGCCCTCCCCCCAAGGCCCCTCTCAAGGTGGCTTTTCTGTCTGGTCCTGGTTTGTTTGGATGGTTTTGATGAAATCGTCTAAGCAAGCGAGGTGCATGGATGTACTCACAAGGCTCCCATGTCCTGTCTTGTGGACCATACCCCTTCCAGTCTACTAAGTAGTATAATTTGGATCTGACGTACTTTGAATCCAGGATGTCCTTGACTTTGAATTCTGGCTCCCCGGCGACCACTACTGGCTGCGGTGGCATTGCTACCCGGGTCCCAGGTTGAACAGGTTTAAGGAGAGACACGTGGAACACAGGATGAATCTGCATGTTTGACGGCAAAGCTAGTCTGATAGCCACAGGATTTATCATGGAGGTGACGGTAAATGGACCCAGGTATCTTGGGCGGAAAGTTCGGGTTCCTTTAATGGACACGTGTTTAGACGCCAGCCAGACCTTGTCTTTCACTTGGTAGTTGGGGGCCTTTGCTCGGTGTTGATCAGCAACCTTCTTTTGGTGATTCTTAGCTTGAAGTAGGTGTTCACCTGCCCTTTTAAAGGTTTGAGAAATGGTTGTGTGCAAGGTTTTGACTGCTGGCATTTCCAGGGTTGTAGGAACGTCCAACTCAGAAGTACGTGGGTGCCTGCCATACATGGTATAAAAGGGTGTCTGCCCAGTGCTGGTGTGTAGGGAATTATTATAAGCATATTCAGCTATCCATAATAGGTCGAACCAGCTTCCTTCAGCTTGGTGTAACATGCAACGCAGATACTGCTTGAGGTCTGATTTGTCCTCTCAGTTTGACCATCCATTTGGGGATTGTGACTGGTGGATAGCCGGATGTCGATCTGGGCCATAGAGCAGCATTTTCTCCAGAAGTTAGATACGAATTGAGTGCCTCTGTCTGAGACTAAAACTGAAGGAAACCCATGGAGCCGTACGATGCCTTCAAGAAATACCTTTGCCAGAGTGGAAGCATTTGGGAGCCCCTTAAGAGGAATGAAATGTGCCATTTTTGAAAATAGGTCCACGACCACAAGAATAGTGTTAAACCCTTGACTGGGTGGTAAGTTAGTAATAAAATCGAGGGACAACGTGTGCCAGGGTGCTGGTGGGATTTCCAATGGTTGTAATAGCCCAGCCGGTTTCTGCTTGGATGACTTGTTTTGAGCACACACTCCACAAGATAGGATGAATTGGATAATGTCTTTACGCCACGTGGGCCACCAATAATTTTGTTTTACTTTGGCTAGGGTTTTAGCGATTCCGGGGTGGCGCTCGATCAAGGAATCATGATAACTGGACATGACATGTTCTCGTAGTTCTTGGTTTGGTAAGAATAAACGATTCCTGAAGTAGGGCAACTGATCTTTTATCATGTAATGTTCTCCTTGTGCACTCCACGCTTCTAATTGCTCCGGACTCATCAGATTTTGGATTTCTTCATGTAATTCTTTCTGAGTTATGGTTGCTGTGATTCCTAGGAGCTTGTAACTCGGGATGATTGCTATTGGGTCAGGGGTCTGATACCCTTGCTCTTCCACCCCCATACGGGAAAGGGCATCGGCCCTCCCATTTTTCACCCCTGGTCGAAATGTAATCACGTAGTCATATTCAGCAAAAAAAGAGCCCAACGTAGTTGTCATGAGGATTGGGCCTTTGCCGTGTTTAGGTACTGGAGGTTCCGGTGGTCAGTTATTATGGTGATTGTGTGTATGGCGCCCAAGAGGTAGTGCCGCCATGCCTTAAAGGCTGACTTAATGGCCAGGAGTTCTTTGTCTGTAATAGCGTAATTGAGTTCAGGGGGTGTGAATTTATGCGACCAGAAGGCAACAGGGTGTAACTGGCCCGTTTTGGGGTCCTTTTGTGAGAGGACGGCTCCCATAGCCATGCTTGAGGTGTCAACCCCCTTGAATGAATTTGGGGATGGCCAGTTCAGGATAGCCTCTACCTTGTGTACATCCATTCGGATTCCATTCGGGCTGAGAATAAAGCCCAGGAATTCCACCTCGGAGACATGGAATGAGCACTTTTCGAGCGTGGCGTACAGCTGGTGTTGACGGAGTTTCTCCAATACGGATCGGACGTGTTTAACGTGGTCCTGCTTTGATGCGGAATATAATAGAATATCGTCGATGTACACTAGAGCACAGACATCAATCAATTCCCGTAGGACATTGTTCATGAAGTATTGAAATGCTGCAGGCGCGTTGTAAAGGCCAAAGGGCATTACTTGATATTCGTACAAGCCGTTTTTGGTGCGAAAAGTGGTTTTCCATTCATCCCCCTGTTTTACGCAAACAAGGTGATATGCCCCCCTCAGGTCTGGTTTTGTGTAGATTTGGGCATCTTTGACTTGATCAAGCAATTCAGGGATCAGTGGCAGGGGGTAGCGTTTTTTATACGGTAATCTGGTTCAGTGTGCGATAGTCGATGCACGTTCTCAAGTCCCCTTCCTTTTTCGGTACAAAGAATAGAGGACTGGCTGCTGGAGACTTCGAGGGACGGATGAACCGGTTGGCCAGGTATTGGTCAAGATAGGCCTTCAGGTGCTGGTTTTCTGGTTCCGTGAGTGCGTAAATTCGCCCACAAGGGATTTGTGCGCCGGGTATCAGGTCGATTTGGCAATCGTATGGTCTATGCAGTGGCAGGGTATTAGCCTGTTCTTTCTGAAAGACATCTTGAAAGTCCTGGTATTCACTTGGTAGGGTGCCGATTGCCACAGTCGCAAGTGTGGAGGTTCTGGTGTCTATTGGTTGTTTCTCTTGGCGATAACATGTTTGGGCGCAAGTCTCGGGAAAGGCCAATTCTTTTGCTTGCCAATCAATTCGAGGATTGTGAAATACCAACCATGGCATTCCCAAAATCAACCGGAACTGTGGTGCCTTAATGAGGTCGAAAATGATAGATTCTTAGTGTCCATCCTGGCACAGAAGGGTTAAAGCTGCAGTGCATTGGGATACTGGACCAGAAGCTATTTCCGTGCCGTCGACAGTGGTAACAGTGTCGGTGGTTGATTTGGGGCGTAACAGAAGCTCTGTCTTTGCCGCAAGATCCTGGTCGATGTAATTCCCAACGGCTCCACTGTCAGTGTACGCTCTTACTGCGTGCATCCGAGATGGTTGTTGGTGAATGATCAAGACCGCAAAATGGGAGGTCTGTAGTTCACTTTCTTCGCTCGACAAGTGGACCCCTACACTTGCTGGGCTGGGGAGTTTTCCGATTCCTTGATGGTATCTTCCTTGTCCGTGGCCCCTACCATCCTCCTCGGTGGCTTCACAGGGCACTCTTTAAGGAAATGACCTGACCTTCCACAGTACAGACATAACTGCTGCTGTCTCCTTTTATTCCTTTCCGCTTTAGTCAAGGGGGATCTGACCTCCCCGATTTGCATTGATTCTCCTGAACCTTCCGTTGTGTGGACAATATTGTCCTTTGAATGCGCATACATAGGGCAAGGGTCCAGTCAGGTTCAAGCTGCTCTTCGGTCCTGCAACCTATGATCCAGTTGAACAACTAGGTCAATGAATTTTGAGCAGTCTTTCGGGGGGTTCACTACTTGCGCAAGAACATCCTTGAGCTCCCCCCGCAACCCCTGATGAAATAACGTGGTTCTCTTCTCTACTGGCTATTCTGCTTCAACTACGAGTCTATTGAACGTGGCTATGTATGTTAATAGGTCTTGATTCCCTTGGCGTAGGGACAGAAGTTAATTGTCTAATGCCTGCCCATGAGTACGACGGGCGAACAGCTTTTCCATCTCCTGCTGAAAGCCCCTGAAGTCATGCAGCAAAGGATTGTCTTGGGCCACAAAGGGTACAGACCAGTCCGCGGCGCTACCACTCAGGTAGGATAGCACAAAAGCGACCCGTGATTGGTCATTTGGAAAGGCCCCTGGTCTACAAAGGAAGTGCAGGCGGCACTGGTTCATGAACGTTGCAAACCTCTTGTGATCCCCTGTAAATTGTTTGGGCGGGGCTAAGGGAACTGCTCCAGGAAGGGTTATCTGAACGGGATTGGCTGATGGTGCTGGCATGGAGAGCACGCTTCCCGGCAATGGTGCATGCCCTGCTTGTGACTGGAGAAGTTGCCCGCTTAAATCATCAGTTCGTTCTTTGGCTACTATCAGCTCTCTCCTCAGGGTGTTGGTATCCTGCCTGGCTGCATGTACTTCGGAATGTAGCTGCCCCAACATGTGGGCTAACTGGTCGGTTTCTGACGTTTCCATGACACCCAGGTGGATTTTGACGTGAGGCTTTGTGTTATGTAACGCTCACCTGGTATCCACGGGTCGTCACTCAGCCTGTTCTGACCTCTTACGACCTCAAACCCTTCCCTGGAGTCTACTCGACTGGAGACTGGGCCTTGTTTTCTTGGAAAGTGTGCTCTCCATCCTGCTTTCAGCGCAGGTGCGCGTTGATTGATGCTGGCTCGTTGCTGCCTAGTTACTTCACTGGCAAGAGTCTGACAGGTAAGTATAATGAGTCTTTTGAACAGTTCTCTAACTTTGTTCCTTTCCTTCCTTAGATGATGGCCGGCATCCGGGGATGGCGACGTGCTGCTGAGATGAGTAGCGCTGAAGGTAAGTGAGAGCGCGATGCGACCCTTTTGTATTTGTATTGAACTGAGTTATTTTTCTGTGTCTTTTAGGTGCTGCAACGTTTTCAGCGTGGATGCCGGTTATGAAGAAGAAATGCAGTGAGGAAGTGCGGTATGCGGCGCCTCTAGATGTTTCCACGCTAACCTGGAGTGTCTTTTCCCTATTGCAGATGGATGAGAAGTTCCGGAGACAGAGTTACCCCAGAGCGGCTGGGATTCAGGTAAGCGTTTGAAGCTCATGCATTCTTTAAAAATAAGCAAAGATTTGCTGAATGCTTACTAATGCCTTTTTTCTGTTCTTTTCCCTTTTGCTTAGGAAGCGGCGTGCCGGGATGGGAATGACACAGCCGAAGATTCCCGCAGAACAGAAGAAGCGAAGAATGATGGGAAGAAGCGCCGCAAGGTAAGGCTGTTCCTAACGGTGTTCTTGTTCTTGCAGGAGCTGAGCGCAGAAGAAAGATGCAGGCCTACTGGAGACCGATCCGAACACGGTGAGTGTCACGCTGCAGGTGCAGAAAACACAAAGGCCCTCATTACGACCCTGGCGGTAAGCGAAAAACGATGCCGGTAAATGATTACGGGCATCGTTTTCCGCTAGGTCCGATTATGACCCGTGAAAGTGCTATTAGCGGCATCGTAGTTAACAGTGCCTCTAACTGCACCAAGGTCGCGCGCACGTGACCTTCCACGCCGTAAATACTGGCATCGCGCAAAGGTACGTGAATCACGAACCAAGCGGACATGCACTTAACACCATTACAAAGGCCGTTAAGTTCCTTACCTCCATGGTGCTAATTCCGCCATCGCGAACCAACCGTAAATGGCCATGTGCAGTGTATCCTGCTGCCACAGGTGCACAGAATCAGCACAGGTGGAGGCCATACAGACTCACCAAGTACAAAAAGAGCACACCCCACCCCTTCCCACACCCAGTCACACTCCACAATGATTCCAATAGGACTAGCAATGTTGGGGCTGGAGGACCTGATTGCAATGCAAGTGCTACAACTACATCTACAACAACAACAACAACAACAACAGGCAGCACAGAGGAGACGCAGGAGGAGAAGGAGGGCAAGACAGGGCCAGCAAGCCCCACCAGCACAGCCAGTGCCACCATGCAGGCAGCCCCCAAACCCACGCATCAGAGCCAGTCCATTCAACCTCACCGCTGAGCAGATCCACACCCTGTACCATTTGGACCGGGACACCATCACCACCATCGTGGACATGATACACAACAACATCGTCAGCATGATAGAAACACCCACCGCCATCCCACCCCTACTGAAGGTAGTGTCCGTGCTCCACTTCCTGGCCACAGGCACCTACCAGCACACAGTGGGGCACTTGCATGGCATTTCACAACCATTATTCTCACGTACACTGATCCAAGCGCTTGATGCCCTTCCCCTTAAGCACACAGACGACCACATCTCATTACCACGGTCTGCCCAGGAGATTGCAAACACCAAAGTGGGATTACATGCTCTAGCTGGCATACCTGGTTGCATTGGTGCCATCGACTGCACCCATGTGGAATTGGTGGTCCCACATGCCATGGAGGTACTGTACCGCAACCGTAAACTATTTCACTCAATGAACGTGCAAATGGTCTATGACTCCAACAGGATCATCACACATTGTTGTGCCTGATTCCCCGGATCAACCCATGATTCAATGGTCCTGCGTAACTCCACAATACCACGCTACATGGAGCGACATGCAGGGCCAAGATCCTGGCTACTCGGTGAGTCTCATGTCATGGACATGGAAATGTGAAGTGGGTAGGTGATCGACGTACCAATGCATACTTCGCCTGGCTGAAAGGGGAGGGGGATGATGCATACTTTACCTGGCTGAAAGGGGGGGGGAATGATGCATACTTTACCTGGCTGAAAGGGGGGGGGGGAATGATGCATACTTTACCTGGCTGAAAGGGGGGGGGGGTGATGCATACTTTACCTGGCTGAAAGGGGGGGGAATGATGCATAAATTACCTGGCTGCGAGTAGCAGAGGCAATGGAGCCAGCTCATACCCTAAAGCAGCACAAACGTCAGCTGACAACTGTACACATAATGCCCGATGTAAGCAGCCCTACCATGTGAATGAAGGTGTGTCCCAACCATGACACAACCGTCTGCAAGTGCATTGTACCGATTCGGACCACATTGACTTCAACGTAATGCACCTACATCCACGGCACCAAACACCTTCAACTGAAAGGCCTGTCCCCCATAACTGCGCACAAAGGAGGCACATGACGGACAGAAACATCAATACACCATTACACAGACACCAAGGCACCAAAAATGTCCCTATCAACATCAGTAGTGCTCATTGGGGTCATCATGAGGCTGACAGCAATGTTGCCATAATGTGAGCGTTGCTATCACAGAACACGTGCCAGGTCACCAAAACAAACGCCATGAACAAACACAGTGGATGGGCACTCACAAGGCACTTGACCCCCCTGCATACATTGGTTGTTGGCATGCGAAACAGTCCATGAGAGCAATACACATATACCGGTCACATAGTGTGAATCCATTTGTGCATGTAAAATTGGTACGAAGTAAAAGACAAATGCATGCCATGGTGGCACATCATGTTTGGTATTTGATGTCATGACTGACACATACATTGTTGCCCACATACAGCAGGTGATGCAGGCTATCCCCTGAAGAGGTGGCTCCTTACACCAGTCCGGAACCCACAGAACCAGCACGAGGAGGACTTCAACCGTGCACATACACGTACCCGTGTGGTGATTGAGCAGGCATTCGGCCTACTGAAGGCACGTTTTCGCTGCCTCAGCAGGTCTGGTGGGTCACTCCTGTACCGCCATGAGAAGGTTGCAAAGATCGTCATGGCATGTGTCATGCTACACAATATGTGCATCAGACGAAATGTGGCCCTGCCCCCTGACGCTGAACTGCAACCACCTGACGATGAGGATGAGGAGGGTGGGGATGGGGCAGCACCTCAGGGAGGCAGCGATGCACAGGAGGGGCGTGAAATGCGTCAAAATATCATTAACCAATGCTTCTAGCACACACGGCTGGTGTGTGTAACATGGAGACGGCACTTGGGGCACTGTGTGTGTCTGGGACATGCACACTGTGGACTGTACACCAATAAAGCACACATACGCAATGAGCAATGTCCACACATTTGATTTGCGCAAAAGGAAAAAGTGTATTGGAAATGTGAATTGGTTTAACACTCCCACTCCCCCCTACCGCCTCCCCCCTGAACTCCCCAACACACCCACTCCCCCCTCCCCTGCTCCTCCCTCCCCCCTGAACTCCCCAACACACCCACTCCCCCCTCCCCCCTCCCCCCTGAACTCCCTGCAAAGGTGTGAGGATGTCTGTGATGAAGTGGCTAATGTTGCATTTTTCCACTGGGCGGCCACTATTGGCAGCCCCCTCTCCCAGCCCCCGGGGCACCCCTGCCTGTGCTCCGCAGGTTCCTGCCCGATCGACGGACGGGGCTGCTTGGGGTTGAACTTGCAGCGGACGAGCTACCTGGCTGCTCATTGGGACGCATGTCCCTAATTGACTGAACTAGCTCAGAGAGCACGTGCCGCACCGCGGCGAGTTCAGCACAGATGTCCTTTGTGGAGGACTGTATTAAAGCCTTCACAGTCTCAGCGCATTGCTGCATTCCTGCCCTTGCACCCCCACATTCTGCCACATGCTCAGTCAGAGGTGAAGAGAGTTGGTGCTGCCATGTGATAATCTCCTCCAACGACTGTTGATTTTTCTGGGCCATGGATATTGGCAGTGGTGTTTCCATTGGGCTGCTCGCCTCCCGCACATCTTGCACTGAGCATGGAGAGCCTGGCCAAGACTCAACATCTGATTGCCCCTGTGTGGGCTCTTCATGCTGGCTGCTTTGGGACAGGTAGGGAGAATGAGGGTGGGCAGTGGGGGGGGGGGCCTACAACGATCTCATCAATCCCTGCATCACTGTCAGAGGAAGCTGCAATGGCAGCAATTTCCCCGATTGTGCTGCTTCCTGCAGACACAGTCCCTTCTGTGGCCACCAGTTGGTGAATGTCTGCTGCTGGTACCGTGCTGCTGGCTGTGGTGCCTGTCAGTGCCCTGTCCTGTGTTTTTCCCACAGATTTTGTCTGCTGTGTGGGTTTGGTATGTACAGCAGAGGTGGAGGGTTGGTGTGCTGGCACTGCGGTCCTGGCCTTCTTTGCAGGTGTGGTGGCAGTAGTGTCTTCCTCGTCGAGGTCGGAATTGGAGCCTGTGGTGGAGCAAAGGAGGGAAAGTGTTATTGATGGGTCTGCGGACATTGAGCGGGCATTGTGATGACTGCCATCATTTTGATTACTAGATGCTGCACATTGGAGGCTGGGACATACAGGTTGTCTCCCTTTTGTGTGGAAGTAGCATGGAGGTATGTGGGTGCCTACAGTTAGGGTGTGCATACTGCATGTGTACAGGGTCGATGTCAGAAATGGCTGTAGGCAGTCTTCTGCTGATGTGTCGCATTAACACTATTAGGCAACATTGTGCTTCACATGAATATGGACTTCAGTGACTTTTGCATGGCTTAATTTGAGGCACCTACCTGCATCGCCTGATGTCGGGGCTCCTCTCTCCATTTCTCCTACCCCCTCGATGCACTCGATGCCGATTATACTGGCACAGATTTCCTCCTAGGGCTGCAATTTTATTGGGGACTCTGATCCTCCACCGGTTGCCATGCCCATGTTCCTGTTGGCGGACAGGATGCTCCTAACGGGGAGCCGGAGATCATCCCACCGCTTACGGCACTGTTCCCACTGCACTGACCCGCTGTGCAACTAGGGCCCATATGGCCTTCTTCTGTGCAATTGCTGGTCTGGTCATTTGGGTGGAAAAGACTACAACAGCGTTTTCCTGGAGTGTCCCCGCCAACATGTTCAGCTCCTCCCTGCTGAAACGGTCCTGCCGCTGGCGATCACAACTTTTCTTGACAACTTTAGGCATTTTGTCGAAGGGTAGATGTAGCTGATGTTTTCTGCCTGTTCTCAGGGTTAGATGTCCACTGGTTGCGGAGGTTGCCAATGGATTGTGTTTTTGAAGATGGCCGCCGTGCTCTTTCCTGTTCCGCCGCGATGACGCAACTTCCGGTTCCGCTTATTTACGGTCACCGCTAATTGCGGTCACCGCTGATTGCGGTCACCGCTAATATCGGTGGGAGGGGTGGCAGTGGTGCACCTTGCGTGGCATACGATGCCGGTAGGTGCCATTTTGGGGGCGTTACCAGCATGGCGCAGTTTACATTACCGGCATGGCGCAATGCTCGTGCCCGATGGGTCGTAATGTGCCGCTTTTTACGGCTTCAGGCCAGCACGGACACGTTAGTTGCGCCATGCCGGTAATGTACATTACTTACCGCCGGGGTCGTAATGAGGGCCAAAGCATGTTTCTCAGCCTGGGTGTGGCTTAAATATTCTCTGGGTATCCCCGGTGTCTCTGGGCTGAACCACACCCAAAAGACTAGACTGCACATGCAGTTCTGGGAACTGAAATATGTGGGGGCATCCATCTTGTCCCCATCAATGCACTACAAGTCCAATCCCCAATGTTATCCTATGGGAGTGAGTGAGTCTGGTGCCACAAGCGCTAAGTCTGACTCCAAGTGGGTCTTTGGAGGGATGGAGAGGCCCTTGAGGGCCATGTAGGTGATTGCGGCCTGGCTCCAGCCCGACTTCTTGGAGGGCTGGGGACATGAGGGGCAGGAATCATGACGGTAAGTGTGTTAACAGCAACAACAAAAAAATATCAAAAAGTACCAATGGTTCCTATAGATTAGCTAGCTATATAATTTTAAATGAAAAAAGCATCTAATTAGAAGATATTTAATTGAAAAATAAGTAAATAAGTTTGTCAATTTGAAAAATAGAGTTGTTTGGTCATCAAAATGGAAACATGGTTCTCCAAACAGAATATAAATCGAGTTAATGATCAAAGTAAAAAAACAGAAAATAATTGAAATAAACAGACAAATCATTTGAGCGCAACATCCTGCTAACAGACAGTAAAATCTTCATAGATTAGAACACTTAAAAAGAGAAAACCATGTTATGCCATTAAAGCAATGCATAAGTAGAACATCTAAGAGTTGTTTCTGAGTGTAGACAATGATAACAAATCATGATAATCGAAAAAGGAGATTACCCAAAGAAAACATAGCGCCTAAAAAGAGACAACGGATAAGTAACCCACATTTGTTTTATCAACCACAGCAACAGTATTTGTACCCATCGACTAATTGCACGCTGGTTCTTCTCTATCAAAATATTATTTTATGCCAGTTAAATCTGGTTTAAAGGGGCTGTGTAAAAGGCAAGCCGTGTGATATAGGGAAATGGGGTGGTTAAGCCTTCAGTGTGAACTTGTTCTTAAACAATTTGATAAAATACAACAAAAGATGTTTATAAAGTGTAGAGTGCACCTAAAGACAATACACAATGATTAAAGGAATGAAGGGTTCCACAGAAAGATCAAAAGGAGAAGACTGACCCTCTAGAGATGATTTTATGTGGCATTGGGAATGATTGTGCAAAGGGTCGGTATGTTGTACTTAAAATTGCAGAGGTGAAATGAGGAAGATGTGATAACCAAAAGGAAAACAGATTTATACAATATACAAGAGACGATGTGGTGTAAAATGAGTTTGATAAAAGGGGTAATAGAGAGTATGAGAAAGGATTGACCACATAACGTTTCCGAAGAGAAGATGGTGCCTCAACAGAAGATACGATTTTGAAAGGAAAAAGTGCTCACTGAGAGGCTAGAGCACTTAAAGGCATGGGAGGTCAATGAAAGGGGAACATATTTCACCAAAGAGTAGAACAATCACGTATTTTCCAAAGCAATGAGGGAAAATATAAACAACAAAAAAATCTTTAAAAAAGGAGAGTGAAACTCACAGGGAAAGAACATGTATGGAGAAGGCAACCCAACCATGTTCAGTTGGAGCATACATAGAGAGTAATCCTCACTTCAAAAGACCAAAACTCACTCAAACTGAAGCTAGATCATCCAAAGAGATCAACAGTCCAGTAAGAGTTGTCACCCAGATAGAAGATGAAACATTAAAGAAGACTGCACACAGAGGAGACTTACCTTTCAAAAAGTAAATCACCCATTCAAAGAGAAAAGTGGGCAGGTCATCGGTAATGATGAACGATCAAATAAAGAAAACACCAATAATCCAGGGCGAACATAGACCACTTTAATAAGGGAACGATTGTGGAAAAAGGAGAGAGATTTCCCAGACTAAATAGAAAATATTTGAAAAGGAAGATTAAGCGTCCACAGGGAACATAAAGCCCCCAAAATGGAAATGGTGCCTCATGAGAACATAATGCACCTGGAGAAAAGCAATTTCCCCAAAAAGAAAGACAATGGTTGTGGTACCAAAAATGACTTCCTGTTAACAGACAAGTGCTCCTCTTCATGTACAGTCTTTATTTGCTTGGCTTACATTTCAGTTTAGTATGTCATTAGGTTATTTATGAGAGAAACCTATGGGACCTTCTATTCCCTGCCAGATTTTTCTCTTCAATTCACAAACATAGAAGGAACATTCAAGCCCGATGACCAACATTCCATGGCCACCCAACCATACAACATCAAATGCGTTATGCGTTCGTTTTATAGACTTCTTTTGGAAAATTTTCTTTTTTTTGTCAACTCAAATTGGTGGCGGCGACCAAACATAAGTATATATGTGTATATTTGTATGTGTTTATAGGGTAGAGGAGTGCAGAAGGGGAGGCAGCTATATTCGGGCCCCCATCATGAAATCAAAGATCACAAATGCACTTACCAAATTGAGTCGAACAAAATGAAGACTTTAACAAGAAAGTCGATTTGACAATGTAGAACCCTTCCATGCTGCAGCATTCATGAAGCCACAGTCACATTATACTGCCTCCCACTCCATGCACATTCATAAAACCATGTGACAAGAAAAAGAATCAAAGAAACATTCAAGAGCCAACATAATACAACCGCTGCAATATACTACTCACACACACATCACACAACATCCACAGCTTACCAGTAACACATGTAAACCCTTATAGACAATGGAAACACCACCAAGCAAGCAAGCACAAAGCACAGCACATCCATTTCTACACCAATACATGATGGACACATCAGGACTACAACCGGCTGATGGATTTGCCCAGATAACCATGGCTAGTGGACCAACATACACATTCAATATTTCCATGGAACTGACACACAAATGTACTCCAATAGGACATCAAAAAACATGGCACAACTCATGATAACAGATGATGCATCTAGACATAGCAATACAACATGAGGTGGTAGCATGCCTCCTTTACTCTCAAAAACAAAATAAGCCTCTGACTCTGATATGATGCAGCCCAACACACTTCTTTACAAATGGCACCCAACTTGCCATAAACTATTGCTCCTGAGCAGATCACACACACCTCAACAACAAACGGAAACATACAGTGCCAGAGCATATGTACATGCATGACCCGACTGAACAGGACAAGCTCTAAAACTGTCAATACTCAATATTTGAAGCCTCTATAACACACAAAGCCACTCCAGGACGTTTAACAACACATTTGATGCACTCCTAGAACCTACGTCAATGTACCATGCTCAGTACATGGTACACAACACTAAACACACAATCATAGTGTAAGAAATGTTCTCCAACATTGGATTTTATGTAGATTCACATGCTGTTTGAATATTCTCCATCGTCGGGCTGGGAATCCTCAGTAACATTCAAGCAGTTTACCATCACGGTTTAAAACAGATTGTCACTTTAGTGGTCTATTAGAGTCATTCTGGGACATATTGCCCACTGCCAATTAGACAGGTCTCCCTTAGCTCCACCCATATAGGCCATCATTAGATGTTGTACTGCATGTTAAGTGTTGGAAGGTGTCGAAAAAACTCTGTTCAATATTTTATGATTTTTTTCTACATTTCTTCATTTCCGCTTCAAGATTCCTTCATCATTTGGTGCCGATTCATCTCCTCACTGGCTGGTGTGGACATTTTGTGCATTCTATCGCCAGAGGTGTTGCTGTTCTGCTTAGGTTCCGTTTGAGGCCTTCAAGAGTATGTTTACTAGGACATCCAGGCAGATACTCGGAAGAAAAGCCTGTTCACGACCTGCTGGACTTTTCAGCTCAAGAACGTGTAACTCGAGAATCTTCATGAGTAATGTCTCTATTATCTGTATCCGGACCATGACATGAATAACAGTTGCATCTGTCAGTTGTTCTCCGCCAAGGCCCATAAAGATCGACACAGGAGGTTAGTCGCATGGTTGGATGACGATGCCAGTGTGGAAATGGCTGTTTCTATGTCCCTTTTCATTTACAATGTAGCACCTGACTTTTAATTGACTTTTATTTTTACCAAATGTATTTTCCTCTGTGTCCCCTGCACTGTGTGGGGCTGGGTGGGGAGGGGTTGTGGTCCCAAGCCATGATCCCTCCAAGAACCAGTTCTACCTGTTGCTTAGTTGCTGCCTGGGACCTGCCTCCCACTTCCACACTAGGGCCGCTGACTTGGCCTCTGTCCGCAGTTATGCTTCTGCAAGGCACAGCAGACCCCTTGAGCGTACTCCCTCATTGAAGAGATCGAGGTCCCAAGAAGAATATTCCCGGGGGAAGAAAGCAAAAAAGGGACATGGTTTGCATGCTCAGGTTGCTCCATCAGCTACGATTCCATTGACGTCCACGCCTACGGTCACTTCAGTGACAGCTGCGGCATATAGGGCTTCCTTTGCAACTAAGCACTCTACTTCTGATAAGAGACGTTTGTCCATGGCGTCAATGACTGCCCCGTCCATGCCATACACGTCAACAACCTCCATGACAGGCTACAGGTGGCTCAAGTCTGCTTTGTCAATGACAACCACGTCGACAGCCAAATCCATTCCCTCAATGACCACCTCGTCAACAACCAAATCCACTCAGACATGACAACCACTTCATCGATTAACACATTCATCCCATTGACGGCAAGCTCCTCGTCTGCCATCAAGACTCTCTACGGTTATGAGAGGGGTTGCATGAGATCGAGAATCCTTGTCAGTGGTGTTGTTCTTTCCTGGGCTGTTTTATGCGCAGAAACTCTTCTCACTGGTCCCATATATGCTACCTGCCATACCCTCTCGGTCTATGGCCCCCCCTGAGGAACTGTTGCAATTTGGTTCTGAGTCTTACATGGACATTCAAGAAGAGTTTTTTCCAGACGATGATGACGGCTGTGTGCGCCGACCTCCGAATGTGCCACCTCTGTGTGCTCTTTTGGCAGCCACTGGGCTATCTACTAAGCATGCTTCTGTCCATCTGGATCCCTCTCCTAGTGCAGGTCCCAAGCAAACACCTGTTCAATCAGAGATCCTTTCAAGACCGGTTCAAGGCACTACTCCTTCAGGCTCACAGGATGTATCCATAGATATCTTGTCCACACTGCAGTAGCTGGTCTTGGCACTTCAGCAACGTCTTCATGCCTCGGCTTTGACCCCTCTTTCAGAGCCTCATGCCCAATCTGTGGACCAAGGCCTAGTTCCTCTGCCACCATCCCGACACCCCTCTCTGGTACCAGTCCCTCCCTACCAGCCAACCTGATACTGAGTCTGATGTTGATGGCTCTACTACTGATGACTCTCCACACACCAACTCGACCGACGCATTCGATGACCTGGTGCCGAGGGATCGCGATTTGGCAGACCTGCCTCCAATATACTTCCTTTCCAATGAAATTCGTTCATTTTACATGCTTAAGTGTCGGGCAGTGAAATTGTCAGATCTTCTCCCGGAGAAGCAGAAGAAGGAGGGTTTTCTTTATCAAAGGTGTAAATCTATGAGGAAATCTGTGGTGGGCCTCTCGTTGCTAGATGATATTTGGTAAAATGGTATGCTGGTGATGAGGCATCCCTTTACTGTACCACCCAAGAAATACCACTTTGAGAAGAAGTACAAAGCTCTGGATTCCGCCCTAAGATGCCTCTGTACAAAGCGGAGCCCAGACTGTGTCATCTCAGCAGCTGCAGGGAAATGCTCAGCCAACCCTTCTTCTTGCATGCTATCTCCAGGCAAGGAAGGGAAACAGCTGGACGCCTTTGGTAAACGTGTCATTTCCCCAGCTGCTAATACTATCAAGGTGACTATCTCTATGGCAATCGTCGCCCGCTACGACCGGGAACTCTGATTTAAGCTGGGCCCTGTGCTAGACTTTCTACCGGATGACAAGTGTGAGGAGGCTCTTACGCTTCTGTGTGAAGGCAGGGCAGCGTCTGATCATGCCTCTTCCATTGGTGTGGACATCGCAGACATGGGATTCCGCCAGATGAGCAATGGAGCTATGTTGCTCCATCAAGGCTGGGTGAAGGCCATTTGGTGGCATTGATCTGTTCGGCAAGAAAGTGGATGAGACCCTCCAAGCCATCAAGGCCGACACTGACACCGCTCGTTCATTAGAGACTCTGCAACAGTGATGCCAGTCCTTTCAATATGGAAAATCCAGCTTTGCCAGAACTTTGCAGGATTACAGATCCTCTTATCGTCCACAGACCTTGCGCTGTGGCAACGCCCAAGAGGGTTAAAAGGGTAGATCAAAGGCCTATTGTGGAAACCAGCATCAATACGGTTCATCTGACAGAAGCCTGGTTCCAAAACAAGCCTGATCACCCCATTAGTGGTGTGGCTTACAAACGTCATCACACACTGGGAGTCCATCACCAACAAATGGGTGTTATCCATCATTCGACAGAGCCACACTCTGGAGTTCATTGGGCCTCTCCCCTTCCAGCCCTTCAGTTCCAAAGGTGGAAAAAGACTGACCATTACTCTACAGGAGGTATAAAGGGAGCATTCGAACTCATGCCAGTTCACCTGTAGGGCACCAGATACTTACAATTGAGGAAGATACCGGGAGGGTGGTGGCCGACACTTGACATGCGAAGGCTCTTAAAACTCCTCAGGGCTAACACTTTCCACATGGTGATACTACAGCATATCTTGGGTTAGCTGCATGAAGGGGATTTCCTCTCCTTTCTAGAACTTGAGGATGTGTACTTCCATATCCCATTCCATCGTCGACACAGGTGTTTCCTTCACTTCATGGTAGCAGGACAACACTACCAGTTCAAGGCCTTGCTCTTTGGCCTAAAATCAACACCAAGAGTGTTCACAATATGTCTGGCTCCAGTCAGGGCTCACCTCCGTCATTCAGGGATTCACATCTACCCATATCTGGATGACTGGTTGGCGAATGCCCCATTGCTTACACTAGCGATTTTACATACAGAAGAGATGTTCCGCTGCTTGACGTCACTGGGCTTCTCGGTGAACAACATCTTGCTTAACTTCATCTCAGAACATGCTGTGTTTAGGGTCATGTCTGAACACACTCTCATGTGTCACTTCGCCTTCCGAGGAGAGGTGAAGTCAATTCTGATGAAGGTTCTCCTGCTGTCACACCAGTCAGTTGCTTAAATGTGCTCTCTCAAGTCCCTCCTAGGAATCTTATCCTCAAGAATACCATTGATCCCACACTGCAGACTCCGAATGAGACCCCTTCAGAAGTTCAACAGATTTCAGGATCCTGGGAAGACAAGTGTCATCTAACACTACACTTTCGCAAAACTATTGGACTCCATCTCACTCAAGTTGTACCAGTTTGCCTCCCAGACCATCAGATCATGGTTACAACAGGCGCTTCACTGTAGGGATGAGGAACCCACACAGGCTGATTCTACACCAGAGGCCTCTGGTTTCCCGGTGAGAAGACACTCCACATCATTGCTCTGGAGCTCTGGCCGGTGGTCTGGCCCATCAAGTCCGTCAAACTTCAACTGTGAAACTGGGTGGTTTGTGTTTTCATGGACAACATGACCACCATGCTTTATATTCGCAAGCAGGGTGGCACCTGCTTACAGATTCTGTTAGCATAGTCCCAGGCATTGTGGTCATGGGCGCTGACACACAATAAGTTCCTGACTCCCTATCATCTACCAGGGATCCAAAATACAGTAGCGGATTCCCTCAATAGGCAACTCGGATCCTGCCATGAATGGGAGCTTCTGCAAGGCCAAGTTCTCTGCATCTTGTCCAGGTGGGGTTTTCGGAAGTCGATCTCTTTGCAACCGCAACAAACAAGAAATACACTATGTTTGCAAGCAGGTTTCCTCAGATGGGGCGTCTGGGAGACGCAATCTCATTCCTGTTGGAAGGAATATTCCTCTACGCTTTTCCCCAATCCCGCTCATGCCTTGAGTGCTCAGCGCACTCAAACAACAGTGGTAAAGGATGATCCTAGTAGCCCCGGCCTGGCCACAAAATATTTGGTACTCTGACCTCCTCCAGCTCTCAGTGGCTCCTACCATCATGTTGACCCCTCTCCTGACCTCCTCTCGAGAGATGGGGGGGCCTGTTTTATACCATGATCCAGCATCCCTGAACTTGATGGCCTGGCTCTTGCAGCTCTAGAATTTGGAAACGTACTGCTGCCTCCAGACTGCTGGGATATCTTAGCTTTGGTAGATCAACGTCTTGACCCAGTGCACGTATAGGCAGCAGAAGACTTACTGTACCTTACTGTCTTTAGCCACTGCTGGTTTGGCATGCACTTCCATCAAAGTACACTTGGCAGCTATTTCGCGCTATTTATGCTTTCCCCAAGTACGCCTTGTCTTTGGTCTCACAGACTGGTCTGCTCTAGCGTGAGAACTAAACACAGTCCTCTGCTACCTGATGGATCCGCCTTTCCAGCCTCTTCACAGAGCCTCTTTAAAGTTTCTCTCCTGGAAGATCACTTTCCTAGTTCCCTTTACTTCTGCCAGATGGTTAGGCGAACTCCAGGCTGTCTCCTGTAAGGCTCCTTACTTGACTTTTCATCAGTCCAAGGTGGTCCTTTGCACGAACACTTCCTTCATGCTGAAGGTCCTGTCTTCATTTCACCTTAATTAACTGTTAGTTTGGCCTGTATTCTTTAGTTCTCCCTCATCTCCTGCTGAGCGCTCTGTAGAGGAGCAGGTGGACACCTTCTCCCTGGCCTACGTCCCCTTAGCACCGTGCTATTGGAATGACAGATGGAGAGCACCAATCGGAAACTCATGCATGAATCCTTGCAATAATCCTGTACCACACGGAGTATATGAGAGACGATATGCACTCAGGACACCATTTAGGGTCTATTCCCAAGCTGACATAATGGAGGAAAGTTACCAAGAAGGATGCTCTTTGCTGAGCTGAGTCGAAATGCAGCCATGAACAGAATGGATGTATGTTAAAACAAAGTCTGACCACAGAGAAAGAATGTCATAAGAAGATCTAAGAACCTGTGCTGAAATGATGTATTCAATGATATAGTAATCATGAATATAAAGAAGAATGAAGTGACTCACTGATCAATAACTGTAAATACGCCAAAACGCAAGGTAGAAATAACATATAGAAGCTTGCTTATGAGAAGTATATATTCAATGTTTAGGATCACCATTAGAAGAAGTAGGACGACGGGTTATGTTAATCAACCCAGCTTCCTAAAAACGCAAGCCCAGGATCTTAAAGTGAAAAGATGTTGCAGAAGTTATTTTTCTCTTGCAAAATATAGGAGTACATTGGCCTAGTACCAAGGTTGCTATTTCAAGAGATGAAGGCAAAGTACGAAGGGAGTCCAACGAGCAAACCATGTGCGAAGGACATATTTTTTAAGATTAGAAGGAACCAAAATGTATGCAGATGCCAAGCATTGGACAATTTAAAGTGCATAACGTTTTTATGGGATAGAGTGAGCAAGTCTCTAAAGGCCAAGAGGAGCAACTGCATCCAGTATAATTGAATCAAATAGTGTTGAATACACTGTCAAAATGTAAAAATTGTGAAACATGATGAAGAGCTTGCAAATAAGGGCTATTCATTAGGCTCGAACCTAAGAGGGTGCACATAACTGCACATCCTTCGCGGGCATATCTGTATGCCCAGGACACTGGCGGAAAGGCAGGCAGTGGCCCAGGATTTTTATGGGGTGGCACACTTCCCAAAAGTGTTGATTGCACCCTTGTTGCTCTATGTTCACCTAGAGCAACAGAGCACATCCACTGCAACTGGAATCATTGGCACTCCATCAATGATCAGGTTGTGTGTGATGCCAGGGCATCATTACTGAAGTGTATGCCAACTATCCTGGTAGGACACATGGCAGTTACATCTTCAGGAACTCCCCACTACACCGGGCCCTAGAAGCTGGGAAGCATGGAAATACGTGGCTCATTGGTGACTATGAATGGCCATGCACATGCATGCATGTTGCACACAGACCAATAAACACTGTCAACAAACGATAATGACAACCATTTTCACCTCTACAGAGTACAGTGCCTACCCTACATGAAGACGCCCATATACAATCCAAACACACCTGCCGAGGTACGGTATATCACTGCCCATACTGCAACTTGGGGCATAGTGGAGCGCACATTCAGAGTGCTCAAGTCATGTTTCTGCTTCCTTGACCACTCTGGTGGTGTGTTGCTATATCCACCATCAGTAGTTTGCAGGATCATTGTGGCAACATTTGTCCTGCACAATGTTGCAACAAAGCATGGTGTCCCGGTGGACATGGTAGTGGCACACCATCCACACTCACAGGCACACCGGTTGCGTATGGCTGGACAAAGGGATGGAGAGGCTGCATGTAGCCAGCTTGTGCAATCTTTTTTCACCCAAAATCCTGCCCCTGTAGAGTGCACACAATCCCGCCAAATACCAGGTGCCATTCAATGACGACAATGAGCCAATCCACTGTGCCCACAAAACCACCCCAAGAAAGTGCCATTGGAAGTGCACATTTGTGTGCATCCTTTAGAACTAAATATATTTCATTTTATGTTTCCCAAAGAAACATATTAAAGAGGGAGGACACCACTACCACCATGCCAACCATTTAATGAAATCACCACTTTGGCACCAAAATCATCCCATATGACTAACTAACATACCTGTCAATTGTGTTAGCAGCGATAAATCCTGAAACATGTCTGAGCTGCAAGCCATACATGACCTCAAAAATGAACATGGACACAAATTAAAACAAGCACAATGGCATATTGTCCTAGAATGTGCATGATGAGTACAAACATGTCCCTATTGTGGGGTGTTCTAAAGCAGTGCAGTATCGATCCACATGTGACTGAATCAGGCAAAATGACCACAATAAACACCATTCCAAAAACAAACAAGAGGTAATTGACAATTGTGACCAAGAGAGCGACACAGCAGAATGGACACATCCAGACACGCAGCAACTAATGTAGCCATTCCATAACGATCAAGATAAATGCACATCTAATCTGTCCCCTTGGCATGCAGTCGACAGTGAAATTTCATCCCATGAAATAGCCATCATTCCCTGACGGAAGGATCTGCAGACAATGAACAAATTGAAACAGAGTGCAGCTAACACATCCATGCACCCAAAAGCTCAAGGCCCACGTGCCCCCCTCAGAGACATACAACACATGCAAACAACAACTCACAAGACAACCATTAACATGTGTCGCAGTACACATGCAGCAACACCCACACACTGCATGCAAATCAAACACACAAAACACACACCCTGACAAACAACAACCCCCACACTGCCTGTCCCCCTGAAGGACATGCAGCAAACGTGCATGTCACATATTCCCATTATTCACAAGACGATGGCACATACACAAAGCACGCATCAGTCAACATGATGCATGAAAATGAGAAGACATAATATATGCAAATAATTGAGCCCCCAAAAAAGCAGGGACACCCCTGGAAGACTATCAATGACTATCAAGGCCCACGTGCCCCCCTCAGAGACATACAACACATGCAAACAACAACTCACAAGACAACCATTAACATGTGTCGCAGTACACATGCAGCAACACCCACACACTGCATGCAAATCAAACACACAAAACACACACCCTAACAAACAACAACCCCCACACTGCCTGTCCCCCTGAAGGACATGCAGCAAACGTGCATGTCACATATTCCCATTATTCACAAGACGATGGCACATACACAAAGCACGCATCAGTCAACATGATGCATGAAAATGAGAAGACATAATATATGCAAATAATTGAGCCCCCAAAAAAGCAGGGACACCCCTGGAAGACTATCAATGACTTGACAAGGCAAACCATCACCTGTGTAGTATTGGGACAGTGCACTGAACACAGTCATGGGAGCTCATGATGAAAAGCACAAGAATGCAAGTACACAAATACCTCTTTCACAGGCAGGATCATGCTTAACACAGCAATTCACGGAGGCCGATGTCGGACTGGAAGGCTGGCCACCAAGGCAACTGCCATGGAAGACATAAGCAGATAAGACAAAGCTATGTGATACTGCAAGCAAGGATAAATGCATGCTAAAGATAGGATGCAAAGTAAAAGTGCAAGGCCAATGCAGACTTCATTTTGACAGCACACAATTGGTCCAATTGTGCATTCAGTTGAATGTAGCAGTACCATGCACCCAGCTGCAGTCAACTTAAAGCTGCAAACACCATGGTGCAGCATGCATGGGACATGCATGTGAAAACATCAACACTGCACAACGCAATGTGCTGGTTCACAACATAGCATCCCAAAAATGTGCATCAATGGATCCATGGTTGTGGCTTGTAAATGGGGCTGCACACCATCATTGGGAACCCTAAGCAAGAGAAGCCAAATGTGTCCTAGAACCAGTACCCCACAAACATTTCCAAGGATGTGAAGTGTCACTCAGTACACATGGTTAAAGTGCAATGAGACACACACCAGCACAACCATCAACACCTGGCACAGGCCTCAAACAGATGACACTGCCACCCACTCCAAAACACCCAAGAAAGGCCCATACAGTTAGAACTCACACAATTTTGAATATAAAACCAGTGGCCCCACTAATCCATAGAAACAACACCATGCTAATACCTATTACCAGAACCACACCCTGTAAAACATGCACCCATGAAGTAGTCCTGGCGCGCCAAAAGAAAAGTTTATCCAAAGTGATCACACACAGTGCAAGACTCCCAGCCAAACACCACACAAGCATCTGCAAATGCCCTTCACTTACCTGCACAGGGTACCCACCTGCCTCGCATACGATGCAACACATAGGGAGACGCATCTCCTAAATGCAATGACATGCATAGTAACAACCGAAGGAACATGCACATCCATAACAACACATGAATGGATCCTGAAAATATGCAGAGAGCACCCACTGCAGAACCACCACAGGGTGCAAGACATATTGTGATCTTCCCATAAGTGCAGCGTAGCACAACAGAGGGAGGGAGAGAGAGTGACATTGAGAGGAAGCACCAAGTTAAACACACATCAAGGAGTACACTGCCTGGATTGTAGATGGCCAATGACATGCACTACACCACAGTAGGTGCGGGCATAGATGAGTTGACCGAGGGAGGTAACACAGTGACATGAGACCACTTAAAAAAACATCTTGCCATGGTAGCATGCAAAGCACATTTAAGTAAAGTTACGCATGCAACAAACATGGGGAACAATGGTGCATGCTAAACATGCAAGACAGTGCTCATGCTTACCCATTGACTGGGCCGGCATGGTGTGAATCCTGCAACACCTTCACCAGGAACTGTGTCTCAGAATAAGTGACAGGCGGGCCAGTGCCTGGTCGAGGGCATGGTGAGCATGGACGTCAAAGGGTGCCGGGTGTTTCCCCCAGGACAACAGTCACCGCCACATCACGGATTACTGAAACAACATGGGAGACGACATTACAACAGGCATAGTGAAGTAACATTCCCACAGCACACACACGTGAGGATACACTGAACCCATATTTACCTGCACATGCCATACTATGCACCACAATGCAGACATGCAAATTGACCTCACTACCCACTGCGAATCTCATGGCTCTGAGAGGGCAACTGCACAACTCAAGATAAAAATTAAAAAAAATAAACACATCAGACCTGGAAAGGGCAACTCAAAAATAACATGCCAACATGCGGGCCTGAGGTCTACAAAATTATAAAAAAATTCTACAAAAGAAAATCAAAAATTTCCATCATGGACGGGGGGCGGACCACCCAGGAACGTGAAGGGGCAGGGCGCATGTCAACGTCCAGATAGGCTGATGTCCCCAGAAAAGATTTTTTAACAAAAAACATTCCCTTCCATGGGCCCACAGACCGCATGGCTACGGTTGACTGAGAGGCATGTCTGTGCTGGCACGCTGATCCTTCATTGATTCTGAAGGTAGTGGTGCTGGAGGCTCGCCACGCAGTGCCCTTGACTGGTCCTCAGTGGCAGCTGCCATGTGTGACAATGATGAATGCACTAGTAGACTGAGGGCTTGGAGGTCACTATGCACAAACTTACAGGTTGCACAGAGTTCCTCCGAGATTGTCTTCCTCAATGATAACATCTCCTGGCAGAACAGTCTTCTGCTGGCTGCCTCTTCCTCATGGATTTCAGCTCTGTGGGTGACCATCTCACGTCTCAGGGCTTTCCTGTGTGCCTGACCCTCTGCAAGCAGGGATGCCTGCAGACACCGCAGATCTGCCCATCGGCCCCTGATGTTGGCCTCCATGTGCAGCCTGTGGGAGCAGCATGTGGACCGCATGACCTGCAGCTTTTGCTCCACCTGTGTTGCTGGGGGATCATGGAAGTGGCCACCCTATCCATGCCCTCAGCCAAACTCTCAAAGGCAGCACCCTGTCGGTGTGCCGAACACAACATCTGCTCTCACGCTATCTGCCCATCCTGCACACGTCCCCCACATGTGCAGGGCAAACACCTGCCTGATCCAAGGGAGCATGGCCTGGCAGTGATGCCCCTGTCCCTGGCTGCAGGACCGCAACACTTCCTTGGACATCTGTCCCAGGACCAGAAACCAATACATGGGAGCACGGCCTTGTAGCCGTAACCACCACAGATGGGCGTGCCACAACTAACTGGCCTTGTGAAGGCATCTGACCCCTTGCAGACTCACAGGCACCAACTGCTCCACCCATTGGTGCACTCACCTCAGCCAGCATTGAGGACTGCACATCCGGTTCATCATCATAGCCAGTTGAGTCCAAAGAGTCAGAAGCGTCTGCAGCACGGCTCAGGATGGTCTGTAGCACCAGTGGGTTTTCATGGCCTGCCACGTCACGTCCTCCACTGGTGGGCTGAAGCACCAGAGACTTGTCTTCATCCTCTTCTTCCTCCTCTGCATCTGGTGCCTCCTCACCTGCACATGGAGAGAAAAAGACATGTGGAGTCATGTGCAACATGTCTACGGTAAACATGTGTATCATGCAAATAAATGCAGGGCATGTCACCATAAGAAATACAGCATGAACACACTATGGACAACAAGCTATCTGAGCATGGCATATGCAAACTGGCAACAAAATCCCCTGCTCAGGGCCATGTTGCCAGTGGACACATTGCCAACCAACAGGGTTGTTAAGAAGCACATTATGGCCCATGGCACCGCAAACTGTTGACTAATACCAGTGAAATGAGCGTGGACATGTGGCTCTGTGACATGCAATTCCATCACATGGCAACAGGCAGGCACACAAATCCACATCCAAGGCCGCATCCATCCCATACCACACCATTGTTGTCGTTGTACATGGACTGTACACAATGAGAACATGACGTAAGTCTGGGAAAAAGGAAACAGTCCCATTTGATGTATGGCTGTAAGAGTACCACCTAGGCACGGTCTGTGAAGTGGATAGAGTAAGTCAATGGAGTAGTAGATAAAAACATGGTACAGTGAGCCACAAGAGGGCGAGGGGCATGGACCCATAGACTGTGGGCTGAGATTGGGAGGGTAACAGGGAGTAGGCCTCACAACTATTTGCCTCAGGAGTCATTGCAATTGGGGCAGCGGGATGCGCACTGTCTAGACATATGCACACTCACTCAGGGCACACCATAGGCAAGTTGGTTGTCATCTTGGATGTTCTATTTAGCATGAAAGCACATACTTACATATGTGAAAAGAGATTCTATACCCTGCAGGGCATGATGTGTAACTCCTATTTCGGACACATTCACATGTATAGCAGAGCAGAGCCACTGACTTCAAGGATGCACCAAACAACTGTGCACATAGTGGTATATTGCAGATGTTGGGGGTATGCTAGTGGGGGATGTGTATTGTCACACAGACATGTTCAACTAATGTACAACACATGGTGTGCATCCACTCTTGTGTACACTGGACAGGATCCAGTACACCACATGACATGGTTCACCCGGGGCAGTCATTCCAATGCAGCCAGATGTGCACCACAATCATACATCTTGGTGATGCTTTACTTCACGTACTCAGGATGCACACTGTTGGGCACTCACCGGATGTGCCCTCGTAATTTTCCATGCCTCCCACGCCTTGCAACTGCTCCAGTAGAATGAATTGGCTCATAGCCTCTTCATGCACAGTCAGCTCCTCCTCCTCTGGTGACCCCCTTCTAGTTGCCAGAGTAGAGGAGAGATTGGCACCCAGCTTGGACTTGGTGCGATGGGTGAGATCATTGCAGTGCTTCACTTCTTTTGCAGCAGTGCGCTTCTCAAACCCAAAGGCATTGATCTCATCTGTGACATGCTGCCAATGCACCATACGCTGAGCAGGTGTATGTGTGCTCGCCTGATGCTGGCACATATCACAGTGTTGAATGGTCACATAGTCCATGAGGATATTGAGTTCTTCATCATGGAGGTTCTTCCTCAATGTGCCAGTGGCATGTGCCGTGTCATGGGGTTAAGCCTGTTCCTGATGTGCAGGCTTTGCCTTCTTGCCACAAGGTGTTGGTGCCACCCCTGTGTGACTGGGACCACTCTGGGGTCCAGATGCCAGACCACAAGGGGGCTGGGGCATGGCATTACTCCCTGGGGCTGGGAAAGCTGCTTCCACAGCACATCCCTTGCTCTTTCGGGCTGGGACAGCTGCTTCCACAGCACGTCTCTCAGCCTTTTGGGCTGGGACAGCTTCTTCCATAGAATGTCCGGAACCCCTGGGGCTGGGACAGCTGCTTCTTCAGCACGTGGTAAGTGATATGGGTGGCACCAGCTACACAAAAAATGCCTACGTGAACTCCAGAAAACTACCTCCTGCTGCCTTGTGCTGCCTCCAACTTTGTCATCTGCTGCTGCCTGTACAGTGTGTGTGCCTGCTGCCCACCTGCACTGTGTTTGGAGTGCCTGCTGTCCAGCCATTGTCTATGCTCCTGTCTTTGGCCCTGTGACCACCTCAACTGCTTCATTGGACTCCCACCATGCCATTCTACCACCGTTCCACAGCCCAGCTCCGGGACCAACTTGCCCACACACACCTGCAACAGGGCTTGCCATGTCAGCACCATCGTCCTCTAACCAGAGTGGCAACCCCATGGCATCCAGGCAGAGAGCTGTCAACTTCATCGCCAGGGGAATTGACATCCTGGTGGAGAAGGTCCTGGAGCATTATGATGCCCACTTCCACCCTGTGATGCAACGCGGCAAGGAAGGATGTCAGCAGATCTGTAACAGGATCACGGATGCCATCAATGCGGAGTGGGTGGCACTCTGCACCTTCAAGACCATGCACAATCGCTGGGAGTACCTGAAATCCAGGACCCATGCAAGGCCCTGTGCTACATCCAGGCCGGTGCCATCGCGGAGGTGCACCCTGCGTGCAGGTGCCAGATGTCGGCTAACTACATGCGGGTCCTGGAGCAGTTCTACCCGGCGCTGCACTCCCAGGTCTGTGAGTTACATCAACATCTGGAGTCGACCAGTGAGTAGTCATGTGGTGCAATGCTCTACAGTGCATGTGCTCTGTGCATGTACCAGCATGTTGGCAGTGACCCCCTTAGGCTTGCAGCAAGTATGTTTCTGAGAAGTATCTCTGTGTGCATGCCCCAGACATTGCTCTCCATGTGTGCATTCAGACCTATATTTATATTAAATGTGCTATCACTTGCATTGTGTGTGGTATTGCTGGCTTGCAGACCTTGCACATGCAATGTTACTTGTGTCTGAGACGTGCCAGGGTGAAAAGTGTGCCAGTTGAGGTAGTGTTCCCCGTGTCATGTGCTTGAATGATGCTCATGTATATGTGCCAAAAATGGGAATGTGTGACTGGGGATCACTCACGCCTGGATGCAACACTTGCATTTGGAGGTCTGGCTTAGTCATGTAGAGGCATTGCAGTTCACGGGACTCTGATGTGATTAGTCATCACACTGCTTGGGGCCTCTCAGTTGAAGTGTCTGCATGACATTTGTATGTGCTTGTTGCTATGGCATGCTCACATGTGCATGTGCGTATGATGCATGTTTGTACAGCATATAAAATTGATTCGTTGTGACAGTGGCAAGTAGCTCGATGTGATTTCGTGGAGTGATGACCAGGCAGGTGTCCGCATGGATGGGGATTGCATGTCCATGTGTGTGTGTGTGTGTGTGTGTGGGTTGAGGGTTGTTCCCTTGACAAGTCATGTTCATGTGAATGTTGGTGATGCCATGCTGGATTTGGTGCAGTACACTGATGTTTCTGTTCTGTGTTGCCTTTTCCACAGTTGCATCTGATGAATAGGGAGCGGAAGCAGAGCTGTGGAGCATTGCTGCAGGGATGCCTCCACCAGGCAGTGGCACAGGCCCCAGCCACGCCCCCATGATAGCTCATCTTCAGGAAGCAATGTGGCTGTGGTAGCGCCGGTGACATCGGCATGGCTGCTGGGTGTGAGTCCAAGAAGGTGAAGGCGGGAGTGAACTTCTCAGTAGTGGTAGGGACAGTTGATGTCACACAGGGGCCATCCATGGCGGAAGATGCCCCAGAGTAATGCAGGTTGACGGAGGGGGAGGTGACAGAGGTGGCTGGTGCAGCCTAGCCCATGGGGTCAGGTGGGGGTGTTGAGGTGGGCATGTCTACTGCAGTCCTGTCCCAGGTGCATGAGGCTGTTCAGGCCACCGTGGCGGTGCCTGTGCAAAATTGAGTCCCTGGGCCATCTGATGCAGCAGTGTGCGCCTGCCAGGATGCCTCCACCCGGTGTGGCTGATGTGTCCACCCAGACCGACACCCCTTTACCATCTGGTTTGGCTATCCAGTATTATGTGCTATCCCTGCTGTCCGGGTAGACAAGGTGGACAGGTGTCATTCGTGAGGATAGTCAGGCTACTTGTAGTCTGTTTGCCCATCATCACAGTGAGCTATACCACCTCATCGGCTGGCTTCCAGCATGCCTGTTCCATGATGTCCATGGGATGTTCACTGCTGCGACCACCTCCTCATCTTCCTCCTCTGTGAACCAGTCATCCTCCATGGTGCCTTCTTGCCAATATACCATCAGGGCCCCCTGTGCACCAGTCCCACCCACAATGCCCCATCTAGTGGAGACCACATCCCTGCCCGAGTTGGGATTCCAAGACACACCAGCTGAGGTGGTCACTGTGCCTACCCAGGCACTGACAGGGTCACTGGCAGTGGAGGGACAGCAGGCACCCATGAGCAGTGTAGGTGACGTATGACCCCGGGTATCATCATCAGTTCAGAGGGCGTATCCACATAGCAGGCACTGGGCACTGTAGCAGCAGGTGGCAATGAGGAGGAGCCTATTTGTTGCAGGGGAGGCCACCAAAAGGAGACAGGTGCAAAGTGTGAGGCAGGAGGCACACATGAACCTGAGGCACAGGATGTCTTCCATGTTAAGAGGATATGAAGAGCAGATCAGGGCAGAGAGGCAGCAGGCTCGGAAAGCAAGGGTAGTGATGGCCAGGGTTGAGATTGCACTATGTCAGGCAGGAAGGCAAGCTGCCATCCTGGAGGCCACTTGCAGGGATGCCCGAGTGATAGAGACACAAATGTGGAGAACCTGCAAGCACTCCAGGCAACAACAGAGGCCCGCCTTGTGAAAACAAGGAAATAATATGAGGCAGGGTAACCAAAAAGGAAACACACCAAACACAGGTTACAAAGGAACATACAAAGCACTTTATTTTATACTGAATCCAGTTACAAAAGAACAGAACAAAATTCAGATAGCTATCGACCCTCAGTACAACACAGCGAACTCCGGCGTGGTTCGGTGTGCTCAATGAGTGCAAATATTCATTGAAACAGTCAGGCTTTTATACATTTCTCCAGCCTGTTGTCCAGCCTTTCTGCAGGTTAACCATTCCATAAATAAGTTACTGCTCTAGGGTCCCTTGCCAGGTCAAATCTAGTTCATCCTAGGTTTATACATTAACAAGAAGAAATGGTAATAATGTATGCTCTAGGCCTAACATTACAATGCGGGACTTAATATATACAATATAGTTAAGCAGGTGTTCTCATTCAATTATAGATCAGTTTCGGTGATACAGGTAATCCATTGCACACAGGTCAGCAGAAGGACAAGGTCTCAGCTCATGACCCTAACAAGTGGCCTGCAGGCAAGTTATACATTAGCTGTACAGAGGTCATGACAATCGAGTTCTGTTCTGAATAACATAGGCTACCATTTTAGCTCACATGGTGACTTTATAGAGCAAGAAAACCTAAAATGGCGGCTTGACCCAAAATGACAGTTTACTTGGTTTCTAAGGTCAGGACCTTGCAATGCGACTTTATTCACATGTAGTTTATAAGCAGCTTGTTAGCATCTTGGCGTAGGCCAATATACATATATTCATAGCAATAGGAGGCATGATATAATTTCTAGTTTGACAAACCCTCCTTTTGGCCTATGCCAAGTGCTAAACTACTTCTGATCTCCCTGCAAATAACTCCATGTGTCATCGTCCATACACCCTGAATAGCTGCCAGAAATATCTATCGCCATTAGATCTTTTACTAAGATCTCTTTCAGTACATACTCCTTAGAGGTTTTATCCGGGGCATACACTTTATGTCCTATTGTACCTATCGCCTGAGCGCAACATCCTCCTAGCATTGAACATATACTTGGTAGACATTGGATACAACAACAAAGAAATAGCAGAATTCCCAAAATAATCAGCAAGACTGAAAGCACTTTCCAACCCCAAGACCGCAAGAAGTCCCAGAACCAAGCGCTAAGATCCCAATTTCCCTCGGGAACATGCACTTCTGAACTAAGAATGTGCAGATTCTGTATTGCCTTAAAAATAGTTGGGGAGGAATCTGGTACGAAAACACAGCAAGCGGACCCCACTAGTTTACATACTCCACCACGTTCAGCCAAAATGACATCTAATGCCATCCGGTTCTGAAGCGCTACCAATCTGATCGCTTTCTGCTCTAAAGTCATATTATAGAGTATATCTGTGGTCCGGTTGATGGTTCTCTCCAGTACTCTCGCTAGTTTCCTGATATCCTCGGAATTCGCTATCTGCCCAAAGAATGGAAGGAATGATTTCGCTACATCTCCTAAAACTTGTGCTGGAGTGTCGCCATTCTCGTCCCGCCGTGGACGAGCCTTCGGAACCTCTACAGTACTTGCTATAAACACCCCAGGTAACAGGATTCCTAGATAACAAGTTCCCTGCCAATCCCTGGGCAACCATGGAAATGCTACATTACCGCAAACAAAATAGATAGGTTCGCCTATATACAAAGGTCTGTCTTCCCCAGTCAAATTTGCAACTTTGGCACAACCTTTAAAATCTCCCATTGACCGGGTGCCATTCCTCTGTATGCAGAAAGAAACTGAATCGGGGCTATGGTTAACAGTATAAGAAGGAGGCACGGCATCCTTATTGCCTATCAGAGCCATTTTAAAGGAAATCAAAGATTGGAAAGGAAGAGACAGTCTATCAGAAGGCCTAATAGAAGCAATATTGAGCTTACTCCTATTTTCGAAAAGCGAGCATCCCAGGGGAGTCAGAACACATTTCTCAAAACTATTAAAATTAGTGCCATCAAAGTTCCCCGAGATGCTATCGTTCCATCGGCCAAAGAACAGTGCTCTAAGTGAAGCATAACAAGCAGTTGTCAAAGGTAAAGGGTGAATATACCAACTAGCCCCTTATCCCCATGTTGCGGTAAATGCGAGCAGATCCAACAATTGGTTCTGTTAAAGATTGCATGGGTAGCATTCATAATTAGAAGTAGAGTGTTATTTTGATAATTCCGTCTATGCAAAAGATCTCTAGGTGACAAGGTATGTAGTTGCACAGAAGGAGTGGGAACAACAGGTATATTTTCAACAGGTAGGAAATCATTCAAAGGGTACATTCTCTCCAAATACCAAAACCCACAACCAACAGTTACTAAAAGTCCCGTGATTATCACCAGTAGACAACAAAATGTTTTCGGAGCCCCCATACATATCTTCTCATTGTCTCTCCTAGTCACATTTTTGTCCAAAAGTTCAGTACGAACGGTAGCGGATGCGGGCATTGTCGTCTTCAATCGAGAAACACCAATTGTTCGTTTGCTGGCGACTCCGGTCGCGCATCTTCTTAATGTCTTTTCCCACAACCCTTAGCCAGCAGAACCCTTTATGCAATTGGGCCAAAAAAGGCAAGCCTTCAAATTCTTTCAATTGTACAGCAAGAGCCGTATTGCAAACCTATCTCCTTGGGCGGAGATTATACTTCACAGTTTCCGGTGCAAAAGAATCAGCAGACAGGATGTCGTCACTTCCCACAGGAGGTGGCGAGTGAACGGAAGTTGGATCAGAAGATGGATGATCCACAAACGATGCAGTGGGAGAGCAAGGAGGCAAGATGGCTGTTTTGTCGGGCCTTACAACTTCCGGAACGGTCTCCGATACTCTCTCTCCACCGTCTGCCGTTTCGGGTACGTTGGTTTCAATGTCGGAAAGGGGTTCTGCATCTTCTGTATCGTATGGCACTGGGTGTGGGATCCGTTTGGTGTGGCTGCCGTGGATCCAGTGGTAACGTCCTCCTACCCGCACCGCAGTCTGAGTGACCAGGAGCACCTGGTAGGGGCCCCTCCAACGTGGTGCGAGGCAAGACGCTCTATCAAAGGATTTAACGAGGATCCAATCCCCTGGTCGTAGACTGTGACCGGGGCCCTCGTACCTCACCGGCAATGCCTCTTGCACCTGGTGATAAATTGAAAACAGGTTTTTAATCAATTGGTTACAATAGTCGGAGAGAAGTACATTTTCTACATCGTGCAATGCGCAGCTTTTAGGCAAACCCCAAATATTAGCAGGTCTCCCCATTACCACCTCAAAGGGAGAGAGCCCAGTTTTAGTTTGAGGGGTTGTCTGCATTGAAAGTAACACGATCGGTAAGGCGTCCGGCCATTTTAGTTTGGTGCCGGCACACGTCTTAGCGAGCTTGTTTTTTATGATACCATTGTGTCTTTCCACTAATCCGGCGCTCTGAGCATATCTGGCCGAATGGAATCGTTTGTCAATTTGCAATGCCGTACATATCTGTAGAATTACAGCAGCGATAAAATGCGGACCATTATCCGACCAGATAACTCTCGGCAAACCGAACTGTGGGAAGACTTCCTTTAACATGGTCTTTGCAGTGGTCATGGCTGTAGTCTTTAACAGGGAAAGCCTCGAGCACTTACTAAAGGCGCAAATGACCACAAGGACATATTTTAGATTGTTACATCGCTCCATTTCAATAAAGTCAAAGTGAATCACTTCAAACGGGACAGAAGGAGGCCCAAAGCTACCTCTTGGAGTTGCTGTCCCCTTTCCCACATTGTGTTGTAGGCAAATCATGCAATTTTGGACATAATGCTGGGCAATTTTTGAAATCTTACCATTTACCCAGACTTTCTCTAACATTCTCGTGATCTGTTGAGCGCACACATGTGTGGGACCATGTGCCATGGTAACCATCATTACTATATAGGCATTAGAAAGCAACCATTTCCCTTCAACCATGTCCACCCAACACCCATCATCATCGAGTTTCCCCAAACCCTCAGCCCACCTCTTGGATTCTTCTAATGTGGCATCGGCTTGGATATCCCGTACAGACCCGACACCCTCATCCATTGCATAGGCATCTACAGTCTCCCTTGAAACATACATCTCTGTGAAGAGATCAGAGGCAGTGTGTCTAGCTATTTGATCAGCGAAAGCATTCCCTTTCCCTACATCATCTATAATCTTGCGATGTGCTGCACACTTAATGATTGCTAACTGACTAGGGAGCGCAAGCGCTGAAAGCAATTGTACTATCAGGGAGCCATGTTGGATCTTGGTGCCATGCGAAGTTAAAAACCCTCTCTCTGACCAAAGTCTCCCAAAGTTGCGAGCCACCCCAAAGGCATACTGGCTATCAGTATATATGTTTAATGTTAGCCCTTCGGAAAGCTCACAAGCTCGAGGCAATGCTATAATCTCTGCGGCCTGCGCAGAATTATGCGTAATTCTAATGGTCTCCACAACCGTACTCAATGTATTGACTGCATAAGCAGCTGTGGATGTACCATCCAGTAGTTTGAAGCAGGAGCCATCACAAAACAGCTCCCCTTGTGGGTTATCCAAAGGAATGTCCCTCAAATCAACTCTGCCTTTTGTATCTTGTTCAGTAGTATACAGGCAGTCATGTGACTCTTCGTCACCGCAAACAGTATTTTGCGGGAAAGGTAGGAGTTCAGCCGGATTAAGAACGCAGCACCTCCTAATTTGAACGTGGGGAGCAAACAAGATTAATTCATATCTTGTCAGTCGTGCGGAAGTGAGGTGTTGCGTTTGGGTTTTGTTCAATAGAATATCTACAGAGTGAGGCACCATCAGGGTTAAATCATGGCCTAGGACCATTCCCTCACTCTGTTTTACAGACGCAGCAGCAGCAGCGACAGCGCGAAAACATCTTGGCAAAGCGCATGCAACAGGATCAAGGGCGGAAGAGTAGTAACCGCATGGCCTATTCTTCCCTCCATGTTCCTGCGTTAATACAGCCAAAGCACATCCATCACATTCATGCACAAACAACACCAAGGCCTTCTCATAGTTCGGTGTTCCCAAAACTGGCGCCAAACATAATGCAGTCTTGAGCAACTCGAATGAATGTTGATGCTCTGTATTCCATGGCAATGGCGAAGAAATACCCTTCTTCGTCAAGGCCAACATCGGTTTTATCACTAGTGAGAAGTTTGGGATCCATAACCTACAGTAAGAAGCCATACCTATCAAGGCTCTAACTTACTTTTGTGTATTTGGGACAGACATGGCAGAAATGTGTTTTATTCTTTCAGGTGTCAATCTTCTTCCCTCCTTTGACAGGAGATAGCCTAAATAGGTGACCTCCTGGCAACAATATTGAAACTTTTTGAGCGAAGCTTTGTGACCATGCTTAGCTAGATGGATGAGCAACAACACAGTGCCCTCTTTACAAGAGCTCTCAGAGTCAGTGGCTAAAAGCAAATCATCAACATATTGAAGCAACGTACAAGTAGGGGGCAATCCAAGGGTATCAAGCTGCTCTTTCAAAGCCCTACTATAAATACTAGGACTCTCAGTATAACCTTGAGGTGCACGAGTAAATGTGAATGAGCATCCCCCTAAGGTGAACGCGAACAAGTATCTACTATCCTCATGTATAGGAATACTGAAGAAAGCATTCTTTAGATCCACAACACTGAAGTGAGTAGCCGTAGCTGGAATCATGGTTAATATTGTCGTCACATCAGGCACAATTGGAAATTGCTGAGCGACGACTTTATTAATGGCACGTAAATCACTTATAAAACGAAATGGAATTGCATTATCACCTTTTTTGTACACGGGTAAAATCGGACTATTGCACAAACTTCCTGCAATCTCCTCAATCACCCCACGATGCACAAAATTGAAACAATGCTCTTCAAAGCTCGCTCGCCTTCAACTGAGATCTTATACTGTGGAATACGGGGCAGCTTAATTCCATGTTTCAAAACTATTTTAACAGGCTCAATCTGCAAAACACCGACATCATTGTCATCAACTGCCCACAAACACTCTGGTACATTACTGAATTCTGGCGGCAAAGGTCTAGTCAAGAATTGCGAAACAGAACATTGCTGTGGTGAAATCGTCAAACGCACTCCATCAGAAGAACAATGAATTACCGCATTTAATTCCTTCAACAGATTCAACCCCAGCAAATTCTCCCCACAATTCGAAGTCAAGAGAAATGGACAGTGGTCCGTAAAGGGACCCAAAGAAATAGGTACCGGTGAAGAAACCGGACAAACAACTGGTGTGCCAGAAAACCCTACAGAAACATTGGTTTGCCCTGACAGTGGAATGTTTGGAACCCGAGAATGATCAATGGAGCACTTCTGTGCTCCAGTGTCTATCAAAAATTGATGTTTCCTATTTCCCACTACCATTTCAACGTAGGGACCTTTCTGATTAACGGGAATAGGTGTAGGTTCCAAACCCTGCTTCGGGCAATCCTAACGAAACAAAATATCATCAAAAGGAAGCTCTTCAGATAGATATGCAGCAGAAGGATGATCAAATATGTTTCTAGTTTCCACACTCGGAAGTCTGATTATCCTGTGAAAAAGGTTGTTGGGGATCCTGCGAAAACTGGCCTCTACCAGGGCCCCCTACACCCGGGCGACCTCTGGATCATCTACCCATATTTCCAAATGTGTTATTCAACCTCTATCGAAGGACGGGGCATTGTGCACGCCAATGACCCTCCTGGCGACAATAGGCACACTGGTTAATATTCACAGGACCCAAGGGCACATTCCCTTGCGGAACATACTGACCTCTAATCTGCGAACTACCCCCTCTGGGGCCTCTAACAATTTGCTGTAACAATACCTTAGTCTTCAAATCACCTTTTCTCTTCTCGACTCTATCTTTTTCATTATTGACACGGTTCTCGTAGTACTGAGCCATGTGCAGTACTTCTGATTGGGATTTCGCCTGCCAAGCGCTCTCAGAAGACATAATTTGTGACTGGATGTCAGGCAGCAATCCACGTACAAATTTGTCCACAAATAATCTTTTCCCAGCCTCTGTGCCTAAATCTTGTCCACTGAAATCTGAGAATACCTGTTCGAACCGATTAAAGAACTCGGTAGCACCCTCAGATTTTCCTTGGACACAGGCCGTAAGCTTGTCCCAAATAATTCTCTTTTCGGGGATTATAGTTTTCAGTTTTGCAATGATTCTGTCAGGCAAAGTTAGTATCACCTGAGGTGGTCTCTCACCAGCTGGCCTTTCCCCATCAAGCCTAACTATGTTAGCCCATGTATCTCCCAACCCTGGTACATAGTCTATAGTTCTCACTTGTTTCCACAAATCTACAGGCAGGAGTACAGGGAATAGCAAATCAATGTCGCCTAGGGTAAACACTGAGAACTGCAAAACGGACTCTATCTCTTTATAGAACCCTGTCGAATTTTTCCTAATGTCAGGAATAGTTTGTCTAATAGTATTCACTTCCTGTCGTGAAAACGGGACGTGAACAAACTGCGATACATAATGTGCAGGAATGTCCACAGCAGGTGTACCTGCTGCAGCATTAGCAGGAATCTCAACCTTTGGGACAAATGTCGGAGGAACCTCTCTCATAGGCAACTGAGATGTAGGCAACTCCGAACGTTTACTAAGCAACAGAGCTAAGTCGAGCGCTAAAGCAGTTGAAGAAGTGTCAAGTGAAAAAGCTCTCTTATAAATGCTCAATAACTCTGTGGGACAACTAACCTTTCTCTTTAAACATTCATCCTGCAGGTACTCTACCATTACCTGTATCACTTTCCTCTGCATTTCTAGCATATATTGACTGTATGTGTCATATACCTCAACTGGAGTTATCGATATGTCTGAAATCCATCTAATCGCATCTTTTGTACAAAACCGCGCCTCTTCAGATGTCGATTTACGACACGGAAGAAATTGTTTCTGTACATACATACTTTCTTCTTCGTCATCCTCATTCCGTAACCTTTCCAACTTCTTTCTATACTCAAATATCCTCTCAACATGCTCATGTACCTTCTCCACAGTGTCTCTTGAAAACGCTAAAGTATTCAGGTCCCTCAACCCTTGTGGGAGGTCTGCATTATTTAATTTACCCCACATTACACATAAATGAATCCCTAAACCTTCAATGAAAACATTTTTCTCAGGAAAATTATCCATATTAGAAAGTGTGGCAAGAACATTAGCTCGATCGTCTCTCTCCATACAATGCTTAGCCCATGCAAACAAATCCTGTTTCTTTTCTGTAGGAACAGTATTACGAGCAACAATCCTCGACCCCGCACCCTGATCAACTACAAGCGGTACAGAACTACTTGGGAGTGAGGGTGCAGGCAAATTCAATGGAGGTACTATTACTGGTGCAATGGGAAGAGGCAGAGGAGCAAGTGGAGGAACAACAACCGGAGGAATAGGAACAACAGGTTGAGCAGTAAGAGCAGGAATAACAGCAGGAAGAGGTACAGCAGGAGGAAGAGGAACATACGGAGGTGGTGCAGAGGCACCAGGCCTTCGTTCATTTAACAATTTGTCGATAAACTCATCAGAAACATGAAGATCTTTAGAAGGATAGATTTTCTGAATACCGAGTGAGAAAGCCCTGTCCATATTCCTAACCGACTCAGACTGTTTGTCCTGATCAAATAACAACGCCTTTTCAGCATTTGTTTTATGACAGCGCACATGTTTTTCCCTACTTTTAAGCTGCTGCAACGCTTCTCTTTTCCAATTTTGCAAAACATCAAATGCTGCAGGTCTGGCCTTCTTTTTTAACAAGACTGACTCTAAATATTCAATACGAGGGATCTCAAAACTACAATTGACTGGCCACTGAAGTTCGGAGGCATGTCTGGTTTGTCTGTGCCAAATTTTATTAAATACTACACTTCCAATGCCATGCTTACAGTACATAGTACATGCCGGTGACCCCTCCTGTGGTGCCGGACGGCTAAATTCCAAAGATTGTCTATCGCTGCGGAATAATGCCCTAAAGCAGCTAGACAATTTCCCAGGCATTTCTCAAATACTCGGTGTTACCTGGTCAATAATTGTGTCTGCAGATACAATGCGCCAAATTCAAATTGTCAGGGTTGAATTAAGAGTTGGGTAACGACTCACCTGACCAAACCTAAGGAGGACTGATCGGTTTACAAAGGACTTACCTAACGAATTTTACCTTGTGTATGGTGATTTCGGCAAATCTGCCCGCCTCAAAAAATTGACCCTCGTCAAGATGCCGTCTCAGACCACACGGCTATCGTCCAGGGAATGGATTGTGCAGCGCTGTTGAGGTGTCGCGTCTTGTTCAGTCGGGCCTGTTGTGTCACACCGTCCGATCCCGGTCCGATAGCGTGCGTCAACCTTCAATAATCCGGCATCAATCTTGAGGGTCCCTATTCCGGGCGCCAACTGTGAAAACAAGGAACTAATATGAGGCAGGGTAACCAAAAAGGAAACACACCAAACACAGGTTACAAAGGAACATACAAAGCACTTTATTTTATACTGAATCCAGTTACAAAAGAACAGAACAAAATTCAGATAGCTATCGACCCTCAGTACAACACAGCGAACTCCGGCGTGGTTCGGTGTGCTCAATGAGTACAAATATTATTGAAACAGTCAGGCTTTTATACATTTCTCCAGCCTGTTGTCCAGCCTTTCTGCAGGTTAACCATTCCATAAATAAGTTACTGCTCTAGGGTCCCTTGCCAGGTCAAATCTAGTTCATCTGAGGTTTATACATTAACAAGAAGAAATGGTAATAATGTATGCTCTAGGCCTAACATTACAATGCAGGACTTAGTTTATACAATGTAGTAAGCAGGTGTTCTCATTCAATTATATATCAGTTTCGGTGATGCAGGTAATCCATTGCACACAGGTCAGCAGAAGGACAAGGTCTCAGCTCATGACCCTAACAAGTGGCCTGCAGGCAAGTTATACATTAGCTGTACAGAGGTCATGACAATCAAGTTCTGTTCTGAATAACATAGGCTACCATTTTAGCTCACATGGTGACTTTATAGAGCAAGAAAACCTAAAATGGCGGCTTGACCCAAAATGACAGTTTACATGGTTTCTAAGGTCAGGACCTTGCAATGCAAGTTTATTCACATGTAGTTTATAAGCAGCTTGTTAGCAGCTTGGTGTAGGCCAATATACATATATTCATAGCAATAGGAGGCACAATATAATTTCTAGTTTGACAGCCTGAGGGGGGACGATGTGGCTCTGGTGGAAAGGCTCTGCGATATTGGAGAGGAGGACTAGCCCACTGCCTTTGTACATAGTTATTTAGGTGTAGGTTTCCTTTTTTAAAATTATTATTTTCCCAAGACTTTGCAGGCTTTCCTTCACAGTTTTTATTGTATATAGTTCTTTAGGCATATGATATTAGTTTTATTTCATATTTCCTTTGGACTGCTTTGAGCTTGATTCCCGTTTATTTTTTTACATATTTATATCCAATACATCATTCTGTTTGTTACATTCCACGCTTCATGCAGTTCATTTGTGTGTCGGCCTCTTTGATATATATTTTCAGCCAGTGCATCTCTCCATTGCAAGTCATGTGTCTTGTGGAGTGCATGCTTGTGTGTTGTTGTTGCTGGGATGGTTGCAGGTGGAAGGATGCACATGTGCCTGACATGTGGAGGTGGGTCTATCAGATGACTGGGTCTGCACTTCCATTTACCTTTGCAGCATCACTGTGTGTTTGGCATCTGTGTGGTTGGGGTGGTGGGAGGTGGGCTCACTATTGAGGGGTTCCATGGTCACGTTAATAGCACTTTGGTTTGTCATTGCTGTGTAAAACCCATTTCGTGCAGACACGCCCACCAGCATGTGCAGTCACAAATTGCCTTCTCTCATGTGTCGCTCAATCTCTACCATTGAAATGCAGTAGTGGGCCATGTTTGCTCTTCCGGAGTGGCATCACAAATCTCCAGTCTCTGTGACTCATGCTCTCTCGAACTGCCCTACCATCACCCATGCATGACCCTGTCATGTGATTGTTTCCTGACACGTATTTTGCCAGGAATTTCACCCAGGTCACTGATGCTCAGGCTGTGACATGCCTGGCCTTTTTTTGTGGGTCTTGCAACGTCTTTTGGTAGGTTTGTTTCTGTCATGGGCACACCTTCAGTTACTGTGCTTTGATGCTTTGGCAATGTGCCATGGGCAACATGCACATAGATTTGCATTCACTTTTCACATGTGTATGGGGGGCTGGTTAAGGCCTGAAGGGTGTTTGAGCAGATGCTCCACTCATGGATGGACATCCGGCGCTTCCAGTTGGTCGGATTTTTGGTGTACATGTTGGTGTTGCACTTCATGGTGCTGTCTGAACACGGGAGTTCAGGTGAGCTGCAGACATGCATTGCACTGGTATTGTGGGAGACTGTCATGGGGCTGCCGGGGGAGTGTCACAGGTGAGGGGGGTTGGTGGGTGTTGTCTAGTCTGGAGGAGGCTGCCTCGTCACAGATAAGGGGGCTAGGGGTGGTGTCCAGTCTGGAGGGGGATGCCTGGGGGGATGTCACAGGTGAGGGTGGCTGGTGGGTAGTGTCCAGTCTGGAGGGGTGCTGGTTGGTGTTGTCCGGTCCGGAGGGGGCTGTCTGGGGGGTGTCACAGGTGAGAGGGGCTCGGGGGTCGTGTCCAGTCTGGAGTGGGCTGCCTGAAGTGGTATCTCAGGTGAGTGGGGCTGGTAGGTGGCGTCCAGTCTGGAGGTGGGCTGGTGGGTGTTGTCCAATCTGGAGGGGGCTGCCTGGGGGGATGTCACAGGTGAGGGAGGCTGGTGGGTGGTGTCCAGCCTCGAGGGGGCATGTGGGTATTGTCCAGTCTGGAGGGGGATGCATGAGGGGTGTCACAGGTGAGGAGGGTTGGTGGGTGTTGTCTAGTCTGGAGGAGTCTGCCTGGTGGGTGTGTCACAGATGAGGGGGGCTGGTGGTCGGTGTACAGTCTGGAGGGGGGCAGGTGGGTGTTGTCCAGTCTGACGGGGCTGCCTGCGGGGGTGTTACAGGTGTGGGGGTAGTGTCCAGTCTGGAGGGGGATGTCTGGGGGATGTCACAGGTGAAGAAGGCTTGTGGGTGGTGTCCAGCCTGGAGGGGGGCTGGTGGGTGTTGTCCAGTCTGGAGGGGCTTCCTGGGGGGGGTGTCACAGGTGAGGGGGTTTGGGGGCGGTGTCCAGTCTGGTGGGGGCTGCCTGGGGGGTGTCTCAGGGGTGGAGGGTTGGTGGGTGGTGTCCAGTCTGGAGGGGGGCTGGTGGGTGTTGTCTAGTCTGGAGGAGGCTCCCTGGGGGAGTGTCACAGGTGAGAGGGGCTGGTGGGTGTTGTCCAGTCTGGAGGGGGCTGCCTGGGGGGGTCACAGGTGAGGGGGGATAGGGGGTGGTGTCTAGTTTGGAGGGGGCTGTCTGGGGGGTCACAGGTGAGGGGTGCTAGAGGTCCTAGGTGGTGGTGTACAGTCTGGAGGGGGCTGCCGGGGGGGGGGTGTCACAGGTGAAGGGGCTAGGGGATGGCGGCCAGTCTGGAGGGGGGCTGGTGGGTTTTGTCCAGTCTCAAGGGGGTTGCCTGGGGGCAGTGTCACAGGTGAGGGGGGCTAGTGGGTGGTGTCCAGTCTGGAGGGGGCTGCCTGGGGGGTGTCACAGGTGAGGGGTTTGGGGTGGTGTCTGGGCTAGAGTGGTTGATGTGCAGTAGGGGGGTATTTTTGTATTTGTATTTTATTTGTATAACGCGCCAAGCCCTTAGGCATCTGGGCACATTTCTTGCAGTTACATAACAAAGTTTTATTACAGTTACATACAATAGTTATATACAGGATAAAATGGCAAGTATTTCCTGGTGAGGATACGTTTGGCAGGTATACAGTAATATTTACACAAGGTTAGAAGTAGAATATGAGTAAAGATATACAATAGAATACAGTTGCATTTTCATTAGGAGAGAGTGTACGTTTATAGTACACGGTAGTGAGAAGAAGTAGGTGGTGGTAACTTTAACATAAGTTTTAGGATTCATTCAATGTGAGCCAGGGCTTTACATTATTTTTGAAAGTGTGGAAGGAAGGTTAGGCTCTGATAGGGAGTTCCACATTTTGGCTGCTAAGACCGGGAAGCTACTACCTCATGCCTTTTGGAGCTTGAATCTAGGAATTATAAGGCAGTTGAAAAGTGAGGATCTAACAGGTCGATCCGAGGACTTACGTGTGAATTTGTCACACAGGTACTTAGGTGCTAGATTGTTTAGGCATTTGAATGTGAGTGACAGAGTTTTAAGTCTGATTCTTTGGTTAACAGAAAGCCAGTGAATGCTACGTCTCATCTCTGAGATGTGATGCGATCTTGGGTGGTTAGTTGCTGATCTAAGCGCATTGTTCCAGAAGGTTTGTATTATTTTTAGGTCGTATTGGTTAGTGCTTAGATAGCGGGCGTTGTAGTAGTATATCTAGATAGGACTAAATCCCTAGCTAAGGTGAGGCAGTTTCCTGTAGTCAGAAATAGTCTGCAAGCGTTAATTAGCTTGCACATGTAGGCAGTGGTAGAGTCATTCCCATTAATTTGTTTTGTCAGGGAGATGGAAGAGTCAATGTAGATGCCTAAGGTTTTTACATTTTTGGCAACAGTGATAATGTTACCATCAATATTGACAGCATTGAATTGTTTGTCCAGTCTGTTAAGTCTGGCCTGGGTGCCTACTAGGAGCAACTCAGTCTTGTCGTCATTGAGGCATAGTCCATGTTTAGCCATTCAGGCTTGGATGATGAGGTAAATGTCATTGAGTCGTTGGAGTCTGTGTTGTAGTTGCCGGAAATCGGGATAAGGATTTGGGTGTCATCCGTGTAGTTTGTGTAGGAGACACCCAAATTATCTAAGTCGTCAAAGAGGGGCTTGGTGAAGATGTTGTAGAGAGTAGGGGAAACGCATGAGCCCTGGGGGACTCCACAGGTGACAGGGACTGGTGTGGCAGATGTGGTGGGAGCAAATACTCTGGTGGTTCTGTTGCTTAGGAAAGACTGAATCCAAGTGGTGGCTTTGTCAGAGAAGTGGGCTGCGGATGAGAGGTGGTTGCATAGGAGTTTGTGGTCCATCAAGTCGAAAGCCGCAGATAGATCTAGTAACAAGAGGAGTGCTAGGTTGCCTTTGTCTTTGATGATATCCATTTGTGTTACTAGGTCTAACAGGGCTATCACTGTGCCATATCTAGGCCTGAAACCTGATTGACGGAGCCCAAGCACGTTTTTGCTTTCCAGATGATACTGAATCTGTAGGTAAGCAGTCCTGTCCAAAATGTTAAGGAGGAAGGGCACGGTGGTGATCGGTCGATAGTTTGTTGGGATATTGGGGTCGAGGGAAGGCTTCTTTAGGAGAGGCAGGACCCAAGCATCCTTCAGGTTGGTTGGTACTGTGTTGGTAGTAAAGGATGCATTGATTAATGATGTGATAAAGGGCACAAGATCCTTTGCTGGCTCTTTAATAATTGTTGCTGGCAGTCATCGCCCAAGCATCTTGATGCTTTCAGGCTCATAATCATGTACTGTACGTCCTCGGTGGTAAGAGGGGAACATTTTAACAGGTCATCTTTGTCGAGTAGGGGTGCTTGAGCTATGAGAGGGGGTGCGTTGTTGTCCGGATTAGTTTTCTTATTTTCTATTTTAGATTGCAGCAGCTCAATTTTGTCAGAGAGAGCTTTCTGGATATTGGTGCACCATATGAGGTCTTTAGTGCACGATATAGGTACGGTGGTGGGGGATTCTAGTTCTCTGAGGATGCTGAATAGTTCTTTAGTATTGGATTTTGCTTTGGTGATCGGTCATTGTAAGAGTCACTTTTGGCTTGGATGATTGCTGTTTTAAAATTGGAGGAGGCTATTAGGAAGTTAGTTTTATTAGTTGTTGAGGGGAGGCTTTTCCAAGAGGCTTCTGCAGCCCTTTTGTCCTTGTGCAGAGTTCAGAGGTGTCGAGGGAACCAAGTGTTCAGATGCGAGCGCGGTTTGGCTTTCCGCATTTTTAATGGAGCGATCATGTTAATGGCATTAAGTAGTGTGGTGTTGTAGACGTCAACTAGAGAGGTTGGGGCAGTATTTGAGGTGGTGGGGTTAATGAGTGTTTGAAGAAGCAGGAGTAACTTTTGGGCCGTTATGTTGTGCATGTTTCTTGTGTCTAGGAGGTGCCATAGGTCTATCTAATGTGGAGTGGGTGCCGTCCTGTAAGGTGAAGAGTATTATGTGATGATCGGACCAGGCACATGGGTGGCTGGAAAGGATGTTGCTATCGCAATTGATGTCAGTGATCCAATCTAGGAGTCTGCCCTTATTGTGGGTAGGTTTGGAGATACGTTGAGTAAAGCCTAACTCTGTTACGCTCACCTGGTCTCCACGGGGGCGTCGCACGGAGCTGGGTGATGGACGTCTGCACATGCGTTGCACGAAGCTGAGCGGTGAATGGCTGCACGTGTCTTCTCTGATTTCACTACTTCTTTCACGAGTGGGTGTTTGCCTAGAATGTTGAAACAAGATGTTAACCAGCTGTGAGGGGCGGGCTAGACTCCCACCTTCCATGACCTCCTTGTGCTCCCCATCGCTTCTGCCTCACCTTAGGTTTTTTAATGGCAGGCTCTCCGTCCTGCGACTGAATGCAGGGGCGCGTTGATGTTCACAAGCCTCTCTTCCGGATCTAGTTGCGTCACTGATCCTACGGCTGTAGCAGAGTCCTGAGCAATTGTGACTCTGTAGGTAAGTCTCTATGCCAATAGATTCTTGGTATAGTTTTGCTTAAAAGTTCTTTGTTGCCAGAGTTCTCAATACTGTGCTTGTTTCTTTGCAGGTGCGGTTTTAGGTGTGCCTTGTGAATGAGTGACTCCACCCCGCGATGCTGAGCAGAATTCATGCAGGTGAGTATTAGCACAAAGGCGCAGCGTCAAAATGTTTTTTTTTTAGAATGGTTCTTTTCCCTTGCGTGACTAACCTGATGTTTCTTTTCTGTTCTGCAGGTGCGGTGTGACTCTGGAGTGGCGATCGCGTGAACCTCTTCGATGGATTGCAGGAAAGGTGCAGCCTCTGGGTGAGTATTGGCTCTCTTTGCTTGTGTTTCCTTTCTGCAGATGTGACGATCCTGTGAGCAGCTGAAGAGGAAGCCTTTCTGATGGAACGCTTCTCAGGTAAGGACTCAACCGCTATTCTTGTTCTCGTTCTCTCTTTCTTTACTTTCTCCACAGGTGCTGATGGTTCGTGGATCCCAAGGTGGGTGTGGCTGCAGACCGGGTAAACTGGAGCTAGCAGACACAGTGAGCGTTACGCTGCAGGAGTGCAGAATAACGCGAAGCGTGTTCTGTCCTTAGGGTGTGGTTTATATAGCCTTGCACAAGTAGTCCCAGGCTAAGTAGTTCCTCCAGCCACACCCTGCACAAGTAGTCCCAGGTAAAGTAGTACCTCCAGCCTCACCCAAAGTTAGACTGTATGGCTCAGTTCCTTCTGGCTGTACTTAACATGTCTCCATGCTCCCTGTAACCTGCCTTACATGATGGAACAATATGCGACTGGCGCCAACGGCGCCAGGACTGACTCCAGGAGGTCTTGAGGCAACCTTTTGGGACCTTAAAGGTCCCCATGGGTGCCAGTAACTGGGGTTGGCTGGTCTGCTTCTGATGTCTGAGGGTATGCTCCATGACAAACTCTGAGATACTGTTGGCAATGGTTAATACGTTGGCGTTATTAGGGTCATGTGGACCTAGGTTAAGGTCTGCCAAAAATATCACTGGCTTAGAGGAGGCAGTGAGGGGTAGGATAGTATCTTCCTCAAATGAGGATAGGGGACCTGGTGACCTATATATAAGCGAGTGGTCATAGTTTGTGTAGGTGACATGGGTATCTTGATAGAGAGGAGTTCTCCAGAGGGGAATGTTTGGTTAGGCATAGGTCTGAGGTCTAGCGCTTTTTTAGTGATGAAGGCGATGCCTGCGTCTTTTGCGGATGTCCTATCTTGCATGATGATGGTGTAATTGTCCAGGATGGCAAGTGAGAGAAGGAGGCTAGATGTTTCTGCAATGGCAAGGAAATCTAAGCCATTAGCAGTTATGAGGTCCCAGATGTCGAGGGCATGGGCTGTTAGGGATCTGGCATTAATAAGTCCTCCTTTGAGGGTAGCTATGCCCTTTGGAGCTGGTTCGGTAGTCTGTATGTTGTTGCATGGTGAGGCAGTCTTGTTAGGCATATTAGCTTGCTTTGGGCAGGTGGGTGTAGTTGTAATGAGAGTTTTATTAGTGTACTTGGATCGAGGATGGATGACTCTAGGGAGTCTATATCCAAGTCTAGAGTTTCTAGTTTTAGTAGGGCAAGGTTGGTTGAGCGAGGGTCTAGTGGCATATATTTTGATCCATTGCGTGGGCGTTAGTGGAGAAGCATAGGAAGGAGTGGGTGAAGTAGAGTTGTAGCTTTTAGAGGCTGTTTAGACAAGTTGTGGTAAGAAAGTAGTGGGTGAGACGCTGTCTGATGGAGGCAGTCTGTCATGTGGCCATGGTGAGGTTGAGAATGTGTCTCCATGGTGAAGTAAGGGCATTAGGTTGTTGGTGTTTGCTATGATTGGATGCAGTAGTGCCAGTAAGAGAAGCAGCCATTGTGCACAGAGTACGTGCAGTGAGGCTGATGAATATGCTCATGAGAATTAACGTGAGCTTGTGCATGGCTTGGTTATGGGTGTTGGGGCAAGTTGGTGTGGTGTTTATAGGGCTAGTTGGCGGGCACAGTAGATGCAAGAATCGGTTGTACACAGGCTTGATGCGGGCGTCACAAGGCTGTGATCAGGCGGGCACAGTAGTCGGACAGGCAGCACGGGCTGGTGGCTCTGATTGAGTGGGTATTAGCAGGTGGTAAGAGTCACTGGGCAGTCACGGTAGGCAAGAGTTAAGTAGCAATACTAGGTATGCGGCCAGAATGGGTGCCGAGGGTCTAGAGGGGGGGCTCACATTTTGGTCGTGGTGTAGCCTCCACTTACGAGGGGGGCACATCTTATCACTGTGTGTAGCCTGGGCTTGCGAGGGAGGGCCCACGTTTTCACTGGGGTGCAGCCTTGGATTACGATGTGAGGTGCGCGATTTTGGTGGGGTGCAGCCTGGGCTTGCAAGAGAGGGCACGCGTTTTTGCTGGGGTGCAGCCTGGGCTTGCGAGGTGAGACATGCGATTTCGCTGGGGTGCATCCTGGGCTTGGGAGGTGAGATGCACAATTTCACTGGGGTCCAAACTTGTCTTGCGAGGTGAGGCGTGCCTGTGCACAGGGGTACTGGATGGTTGGCCAGGGATGGCGCGCAGTCTTGCGCTGTGTTTCTCCTTTTGCTTAATTTTTGGTGTTCTTGGGGGCGTGTTGTGGGCGTTCCTCACGCCGCTTGTTTTTACTTGCGTGACAGCTAGCAATGCGTCTTTAAATCCATGTATAAGCGTGGCACACAATATTTTTTCTGCGCCACGGCTTGCGCAGGGTCCTTCTCTGCGTGGTGCCTTGCGCCATTTCTGCACCCCATTCCATGAATCGGGCCCACTTAGTGTTAAATGATATTCAACATTTTAGAGGGAATGCTCTAGGAAGAGGGGAAGTGGTTTTCATTGATGGTTTAAGCAGTATTGATAAGTAGAAGATTGCCGCCAACCTATTCAGCACAGGTTGCAGAATTAGCCACGCATATTGATGCACTCCAAATTTTAGGAATGAGGAAGTGACTGTGCACTCTGGCTCTGCCTACGTCACATCAACTGTATACACAGGCATGTTATGTTGGAAAAGGAGGGGCTTCGTCTGCGCAGATGGTGCGCCAGTGCAACATGCAGGGCTATTAGACAAGCTCATTGAAGCCTTAAGGTTTCCAGAAACCATAGTCATATTGAAATGCGCAGCGCATTGAAAAAGGAACAGATTTAGAGGCCAAACGTGCTGAATATTATTCAACCATAGTTGAAGATGAGATAAAAGATACAAAGAAAGCGGCAGGGTGATGTATGTTGGTTAAAGAAGAATTCAATATGACATTCATTGTACAGTTAATTGAGATACAAGGATGAGCATTGCAAGAAGATAAAGAGCTATGGACAAAGTGGGGGTGTTCTTTATGCACCACTGCAATAATTTGGAGACAGGAGAGTACAGGATAGCCAGTTATGCCTCTAGCATTGTTGGGAGTCGTGTTGGAGCAGCTCCGCTATCCCTTGCATGTGACTCAAGAGAGTCTAACTGCTACAATAGCAGAATATTGGTTCATACCAAACCTCATGGAGCATGTGGCACAGTTCATTGTAAACTGTATTGTGTGCCAGAAATGTGCGGCATTGCACACACTGCAAACAGTGAGAGGAGCAATCCATAGACCTAATGGCCCCTTCCAACATCTGCATATAGATTATGTGGATATGTTTCAAACATGTAATGGCTATCAAAACATGTTAGTTTTAGTATGTCTCTTTTCTAGATGGATCGAGGCATGTTCGTGCATAGATACTGATGCTGCATGCACTGCAAAGTTTTTAGTTTGCAAAATCTTTCCCAGATGGGGGGTGTGGGAAGTTTTGCAATCCGATAATGGACCGCATTTTGTGAATGAACTGTTTGAAAAAATAGTCTCATTTGTAGGCATCAAGCATAAGTTTGCTTCGGCCTATCACCCACAAGCCAATGGGATATGTGAGGAATTAAATGGCCTTCTGAAAGGGAGAATATGAAAGCTTAAAATGACATTAAAGAAGGGATGGCTGCATTGCCTACCCCTTGCATTGAATGCATTAAGCAACCAGCCTGGTTCAGATCCCCATTTAACGCCCCATGAGTTGATGACTAAACGCTGAATGAGAACTCTTCTCACCCCCCCAACAAGGGCAAGTAGAGGTGCCCACAGTATAGCGAAGATTATTTGAAAACATGACTCAAAGTATTTTGTTTATTACTCAACCGATCAAAAACCAACCGGAGGGGTCAAAAGTGAATATAGAGGACAATGTGCCTAATAGTTTGGGAGACCCATTAAAACCTCCATTGCTAAACCCAGGGGACCAGGTACTAGTAAGAAAATGTGTTCTTACCTGGAATACCCCTCATAGGATGGACCATATGAAGTGGAGGAAATAAGCCCTACCTCCATGCAGCTCAAGGACCGATGGGCTTGGATCCATTTCCACAATATCAAGCCCTATAAAGGTGAAGCATTGACTTCTCCTGCACCTACCCCCAGTGAAGAAAGTGCCTACAGTGAAGCAAGAGAAGAGTGGCAACGAATGACAACGCAATCTAGGGCCAAGAACACAGATAAATTACGCTATACATTTTTAGATTAGGGTTGTCTTATGAACTAATTAATTAAACACTTATCATGAAACACTTTCCCTAGACCAAGCTTAAGAGACAATGTGAGAAGAGTTTGAGTTTTGAAAGAAAAAAGAAGAAAATCACTTTCTGATCTTTATCTATGATACCTATTGTTACAGTGGTATATACATTCTTAGTTATTCTTTTGTCTTACCTTTCTGAAACATTTCCAGCTTTAAGCCAAAGAGGAATAAACATTGTCATATTCTTGGAGAACCCCAAGAACAATTGGATCGTTTGGAGACTGATAATTGATGCAATACTCGAATTTCTGATATAAAATCGATTAAAAAGGAGGTAACACATTTGCATATCCATACAATTGAAAAACTTCAACAGCGACAGATTCATTGCCTTCCAGGAAATCGATAGGCTTCCATGTGATATTAACAGTGATATCGATTGTTACCATGATTTGTGTTTCCCTCCTTATTATAATGGCCTTCAGAAATGTTATAAATTATGATAGCATAATGAATGATACAGAAGCATCTACTATTGTCTCTGCCAAATATATACTGGCCAGATTTCATAGTATAACAATGCACCTGTTTTGACATAAAAGTGGGGACGATCATGAAGCTATAAACACATATTTAGATGAGGCAGTACATTAAAAAATAACCTATGGTGAGAACACCTGAAAGAAGTAGGAAGAAGAAAGTTGGATGAAAGCTGCTATGTCTGTTCTCTAATACCCTATGCCTTGGGAACATCCAAAATATTAATAGCTACAGAAGTATCAATGAAAAAGGCACACTGTTTGACACACCTTGCATTTTGGCTAGCTAGTGAACAATTCCAGGGAAGAACAGCATCCATAATGTGGCTGAATATAAACAGAAATCAGAGAGAAGACGACTATGTACAGGATACAAAATTAAGAGAAAACAAAGACACAATACATTGAATTATCAAATATGAACAAACTGGAATTAATGGAGTAGGAATTAAGAGAGAGGAGAACAAGATGTTCAACATTAAGGGCAAGAGTGAAGACGAAATACGAATATGCTGGGAGAGAGGACAACTGCAAATAAAGGGGACAGTGCTTATTCCGGAAGGATGGGCCAAATAATTGGTTGTGTGCAAAACACTGGCATTAACCGGACAATGGGAAGAAGTTGTGATGAATGCCGAAAAGGAATGTAAGGACCAGTGGCCTAAAATTGTAAAATTACTAACTTGGGTCGATGATGAGGGGGGAACCATTACAGATATTCCCCCTAAAGAATGCATCCTTGTGCTTCAGAAATAATGGCAAAATAAAAGTTGGAGAAAACATCAAGTGTGGCCGGATGTTTGATGTACCAGTCATGAAAGATGGAACCGCAGTCCTGAAGGATCATTATTGGGCCTGTGGAATAAGAGCATATATAAATTACCACCAGACTGGGGGAGACTTTGTTCATTAGTACTGGTAAGCATACCACCTACAGATAGTAGACTTCCCGACCATAAATGGACACCTGAGGAAGAGAAGATCGCTTTACAGAAACCGACAAAAAAGAGAGAATTACTTAAAGGCGTATAATGAGATCCCAAATGAACACAAATTGTTCATCCAGACGGCAGTGATATCACACTCAATACATCCATATTGTTGCCAGGACTCCAGGCTGGAGTAAATGCCAAGTGGTGCCATATTACTAGAAGGGAACTTCTGCAGTCGATCAATACAACAATAAAGCGATTCAACACAATCAGAGAAGAATTAAGAGCAATAAGGCTTATCGCCCTTCAGAGCAGGTATGCCTTGGACTTGATTACAGCAATGGAAGGAGGCATGTGCGCCAAGGTCGGACCTTCTTGCTGTATGTACACACCTGTCCATGATGAAGAAAATGGAACCTTGACTGAAGCGATAACTACATTGAATAACCTACACACGTAAATGGTGGAGGAAGTAGATGAAATTAAAAATGAGGATTGGCTTACATCTGTTCTCATGGATTCTAAATTGGCTAGCAAATACTTTCAAGATGATTAGAGCAATAGTAGTGTTCGTATTGCTCATATTGATTCTCATAAGGATCATCGTGGGACAATGCAAAAAGACAGCAAAGAAAGCTATTGGAATGAAGATAATGATTGACATTGACGCTGGAACAATTGAACAAACTGAAGCCAGTACACAAGATTACATAAAGAAAAACACTCTTGCACCACTAGGAACTAAATGTCTTTATCCCAAGGATCAGAAGAAGTGTGTGGGATGATGGATATTCTGTTCACCAACAGGGGATTGCCGTTACATGACCTGGAGTGTGGACGAACACATAAAGAATTCTGGTCACCAGAGGAGGGATTGCAGAAGAGGAGGTGAAGAGTTTGGAAAAGAACTTGACCAGAGGGGGGAATGTAGAGGAGCAGGTAGACACCGTCTCCCTGGTCTCTGCCCGCTTAGCACCATCCTTTTGGAATGCCAGATGAAGAGCCGCAATTGGGAACCCATGCATGAATCCTTGCAATATTCCTGTACTACGCTGAGTTTATGAGAGACGATATGCACTCAGGCAACCATTTAGAGTGTATCCACAAGCTGACATAATGGAGGAAAGTTACCAAGAAGGAGGCTCTTTGCAGAGCTGTCGAAATGCAGCCATGAACACAATGGATGTTCATTAAAACAAAGTCTGACCACAGCGAAAGAATGTCATAAAGTAGGTGTAAGAACCTATGCTGAAACGATATGAAAATACTTAAGAATGATGATGTAACTGAAGAAATAAGAGAAACATGCATTCAATGATATCGTAATCATGAACATAAAGAATGAAGCGACTCGCTGATCAATAACTGTAACTACACCAACACGCAAGGTAGAAAGAACATAAGGAAGCTTGCTTATGAGAGGTATATATGCAACGTTTAGGACGACCATTAGCAGAAGATGTACGATAGCTTCTGTCAATCAACCCAGCTACCTCAAACAAATGAAGCTCACATACGAAGTATAAGAGAAGAGGGAGCAGGAACCAAGGGCGAGAAAAGATGAAAGTCAGTTTTCTGAGTTGTTTGTTTTAAGAAGTGCAAAGTCCTCCACCACTGATCCTCTGAAGTAAGTTTTGCAGGAGATGGGTGCCCTTGAGAGAAGAAAGGCATGTAAACCCAGGCATCATTCACATTCATCAATGGCTAAATATTTCCTCAGTCAAAATTTATTAGTGAATCCGGTTCATCTAACCAGTGCATGTTAGAACATTATTAGCATTTAGAACACTGCGTGGAAGTATGTTTGCAAAAACTTTTCTTCAATCATTTTGCAAATTAAATGTGCACTCACCAGCAACCTTCCATTGATCTGTGATTGCAATTGCAAATGCGTTTTTTTACCTTTACTCACAGGTGAGTGCATTGAAGATCTTAGCATAGACAATTTTGCACCGTTATTTTAAGGTATTGAAAGTGAATATTAAATGATCTACCAGTCCAAACAATTCCATCTGCTGTGGAGAGCAGTGCTTTGCTGCACACAGTCCACAGCATTCTGCAAAGGCTGTCATCTCCAAATTTGTGGAAATGAAGGAAAACCATGCAGGATACTTGGTACCCACGAATGCTGATCCCCGTTATCCAATCGTCATTAAGAACATTAGTTTAATTTACTTTAGAAAACAATTCGGAACTTTTGGCAAAAAAAAATGAGTAACACAAAAACTCCTCTTTTGGTGTGGACATTATTCATGGGTCACATCAAAATGAAGCTATGATAGGCGAGCACGCCTCATGTAATACTGGCATTCCCAGGGGTGCGCCCACTTTCCTTTATCAATGGTTAAAAGGGATAAATTGGTACGATGACATGGCTCATTTACCTGTCCCACTGGCCTTTCAACCGCGTTCACCTGAGGTGACCTACCGCTACAGCCCAATGGCCTTTCAGCTGCACGAACCTGCCACCTGACAAGCCTACCCCAACCCTAGAAGCCTTTCAGGGGTATCACCTTCACATGTGTCCGACTCTTCCCACTCCTTTCTGCCTTCCAGGGGCATCAGCCTGTCACACGTATAGGTCTATGCCGAAGCTCAAAGCCTGGCACTGGCACACACCATTATCCAGAGACTCCTTCCTTGACCTGGCTGGCTCTGCTAACCCTTCAGAATCGCAGGCTTCATATATTTGTCTCTTCCCTGCGCTGTTGGCTTGTCTGTTCCTCCGCATGCCAAGCAGTCGCCAAATGGCGCCCTTCTTCGTTAGGGATAATAAGCAGTTCATTGTTCTCTTCTGTGTGCCAGCCTTCGGAGCATTTATTAGTGCATGAGTGGAACAACGGAAGTCCCCGTACCGAGCTCATGCCAAAGCTGGAGATAGGCCCCACCCTGGGCCTTACCCTCTGTGGTCATCTCGGAGAATCAGACCCCTGGCATTACACCCCCGCTCTTCGCCGCTGCTTCCTCTGCCGTAAGGGCGACCGCGCTGATTTAATTGGAAGCGGACGCGCAGGAAAGTGTCAGGCCGGCAGAGTTTCCGCATAACATCCCGCGAAGCTCATTGCGCTAACGAGGAGGCCCGTGCGTGCCTCGCGCATCGCGGATATAATTGTGTCTTAATAGCTCGGCTGCGTCCCCCGGCCTCCCCCCTCCACATTTCCGGTGTCTGGCTGGCATATATATCTGGACATTGGAGCTTACTGTGCACCCAAACGGATGTTGCCATTTGTTGGCGGCAGCGGAGGCGTGGCGTGGGGGCAGAGGATATACCCAGAATGGAGTGGGCCCCAAATCACCCTGTGCCAAAGGGGAGATTTTCTCGCAGGGCTGTGCTTCTGAAAGAGCAGAGGCCTTCACATAAGGCTTGTAGGCCTGGGACAGAGTCAGTCACGTGGCAGGCATATGAAATCGAGGGATTTTTCAAGATGGGCTTCTGAAGGCCAGGAGGGCTGGGGCATTCCCCACCATAGCTTTCTTTGTCTGTTTAGTTTCGGGGTCACAAGCAGAGTTTCTGCAGCAGCAGCAGTTTTCTTGCTTTGACATCTGGCGCAAATCTGGGATTTTTCAGGGTTGTATACTAGAATTGTGAAACTGGAAATTGTATGCAGTTGAGCTAACTGACAGTAGAAAGCAAACTCAGTAAACTAAGATTGTCAAAATAGGAATGACAGAAATGGTACAGAATGGAAATATACTGATGTTGCAAAATGGCACGATACACACATTGTGTAACAGTGAAATAGCGTACTAGGATTTTGCCATTTAAAACTAGGAGTATACTGGAATTGTGTATTTTTAAGATGGCAGTGTAATTGACTAGGGTGTATTGGTAAAATGAACACAAAGTAAATACCAGGGTTTCTAAAATTTGGAATATACATGTGCAGCTTTTTGCCTTGGGGTGCCACATCGCTATGTATAGGTGTGGCTGGGGATCTCTAGCATTCACCCCAAATATCAACAGAGAACACTTGGGCCCATCAAAGACTCCCCTCCACAAGAACAGAAGACTCAGCCATGGGGCAAAGTAACTGCCTTTTATTAGAAAACAAAATGACGGGGCTTGCACCAGTAAAACAAGTGTCTTCCGGAGCTCTCGTCCTCTAAGCATGTGTCACTCTGTTTTATCCCAGTGTGACGTCACAAATCCAGGTTCCATCCTGGAAACCAAGCACACATTTACATTGGTCAGTTTGGGTAGGCTACATATGGGAGCTATATGGGTTAGTTCTACCATTGGATAGCCAAACCTAGTGGCTTCTCCTAGGACCACCTCTACTAGTATCAATCTACAATGTTGCAGAGTCGCAGAGAGACCATTGGCCCTTGCAGCAAATTATTTGCCCCAGTAAAAGATGAATCTGGATTGGGCAGAATGTGTCCTGACATCCCTGGGACCCTGGACAGTAACTGGACAGTAACCAGACCAGGTAACTCAGGTACTGAGTGTACCCTTTCAAGGCAATGGCAATGAACATGAAGGTGCTAAGTGTTCCCTAATGTTGCCATCTCTGATCCCCTAAGTCTGGGAGAGTGCATTCAGTTAGCAGCTTGTAGTCAACAATCGTAGCTTTCCCCCTCTGGATGGATGGGAAGAGTCCTCTTTGTCTACCTTGGTTGAATGGGCATTGTCCTGTTCGGCTGGGTCACATGTGTGGAGACCATGAAATGGAGCTGTCTTGCTTGTAATTATGAGGCTTTCAGCCTGATGTTCTGCAGGTGACTCATTGGGCCTCATTATGAGTTAGCCGGTCCGGAATTCGTTGTTTCCGTGAAGGCCATGACACCGTTTCCGCGACCGCAAGCATGCGGTAATAAGGGGCGATTATGGGTGGTCGATCGCGCGCACCAGACCATTGCGGAAAATGGTGTCACCGCCGCAATGGAAACACCCACGGAGCTGGATGCACCGTGCAACATGACAGCAGTACATCTGTATCCGCCACCGCCGCCCCGGATGCGGAAATACCAGTCCCGGAAACACTGTGATCGAGAAAACTGGAAAGAGAATGGCAGCCATTACTTAAACCACAATCTACTGCCATCCTCAGCAACCACTGGGCCTACACCTACTGTGACTTGATCCAGACAACCAACAAGATGACATCCCGCATACCAGCCACACTCCAGCGCAAACCCGGCTTCAGCGAGACTGAACTAACATTGCGGGTCGAGCTCATTGTCGACAATGCGCCACTGCTTTTCAGTGCCGATCAAAGCCACAGCACACAGCTGCGGCGCAAGGAAATTTGGGCAGCCGCTGCACAGATGTTCACAGCAGTTGGCGTGACAGTGCACACTGTCAAAGACTGCCACAAGCGCTGGGATGATCTGCGGCTGCGTGTCCGCAACCTTATGGCAGCACATCGTCAGCACAGCACCAGTACAGGAGGAGGACCTGCTTAACCCCTGAAGCTCCATACCTGGGAGGAGAAGTGCAGCAGTTTCATGCACCTCGAGGGATCGAGGGAGTTGACGGAGCAGAGGCCAGAGCCGGCACACCTGGCGAGGCTGGTAAGTACACAGAGTGCAAAGCCATAAGTGCGAATGATGGAATATCCCCGCCACCCCTCGCCAGGGCCTAGAGGCACACAACACACACATCAATGACCCACAACCCCCCACCCCCCAGTCAGGGCCTAGAGGCACACAACACATCCACCAATGACACACAACCCCCCCCATCAGGGCCTAGAGGCACATAACACATCACCAATGATCCACAACCCCCCCACCCCCCAGTCAGGACCTAGAGGCACACGACACATCCACCAATGACCCACAACCCCACCCCCAGTCAGGGCCTAGAGGCACACAACACATCCACCAATGACACACAACCCCCCCCCCCCCATCAGGGCCTAGAGGCACATAACACATCACCAATGATCCACAACCCCCCCACCCCCCAGTCAGGACCTAGAGGCACACGACACATCCACCAATGACCCACAACCCCACCCCCAGTCAGGGCCTAGAGGCACACAACACATCCACCAATGACCCCCAACCCCCTAGTCAGGGCCTAGAGACACACAACATATCCACCAATGATTCACAACCCCCTCCACCACCATTCAGGGCCTAGAGGCACACAACATATCTACCAATGACCCACAACCCCCTCTCCCCCAGTCAGGGCCTAGAGGTATACAACACATCCACCAATGACCACACCACATGCAACACGTCCTTGTGACAACACCACCAGGACAGGCAGATGGCGTGCAACTGTGTGCAAGCTGTGATCCACACACCGGAGTGCATCAACCATCAAATGTGTGTACATGCAAGTGGACCAAGTATGAGGAGTGTGTTGCATGTGATTGCCCCATTCACATCCTGCCACACAACTAACAGCATGCCCTACATTCCCCCACAGGCACATCAACCGACAGTGACTCGACACAACAGCCAACAAGAAGGGGGACTGCACGTGGCGGTCGTACATGGACATCCCAGGATGCCAATGCCACCACCTCTGGCACACAGCCATCTGCCACACTGACGGTGGCTATGGAGACCTCCATCCCTGCCGCACCCGAAGTGCAGCATGTGGCAACCAAGGACACACCTGCTGCCACTTCCGTCGCACCCATTAGTGGGCGGCCAACTCAAAGCGACAATAACACAGCCAGCGTTGACAGTGCGCCGGGTAGAACAGGGCGCTGATGCACCCAATAATGGGGATGACGGGGGCAACATCACTCCCAAACAGGTGGGCATATTCAGCCCTATGGGACTCCACAGTCCATTGCGCTCCCCCACGCCTTCACTCATGGAACTCAGCGCCCGCCTTCTGCGCATTGTGGAGCACCAAGCAAGCCTTACGCAGCTTGTGGAGCAACAACTCCAGGAGGTGAGGCTGCAATGAGAGGAGGCCAGACAACAAGGTGAGGAAGCTCGACTCCAACGGGAGAGCAATGCCACCTCTGTGCGGCGACTATCACATGCAATCGGGCTGTTTGCAACAACAAACATGGTCCTATCACAGAGTGTCAGGGAAGGTAATAATATAATGTCTAATATCGCAGAGACAATTGTTGCCCAACAGGCTTTCATGGGTCATGTGCCACCTGCGAACCCGGCAGTGCCATCTGCCAGCAGCACACCATCCAGTTCGGTGGCCAGTAGTCCCAGGAGGAGGTCTTCACGGCTGCCCGGACCATCCGGAAAGGACATGTACGGCCACAAGCGTGGACGGAAATAGGATGTGGATTGTTGAACTGTCGTACAAACAGTTGTGATGGGGTCATGGTTGGTGGGTGGGTTCATTGGGGAGTAGTGGTGGACCTTAGTGGGGTAAGTCAGTTGGGGCCTGGTTGGTGGGTGGGTACGTTGGGTAGGTGGGGGTGGTCCTTAGTGGGGTAAGTCAGTTGGGGCCTGATTGGTGGGTGGGTACATTGGGGAGGTGGGGTGGTCCTTAGTGGGGTAAGTCAGTTGGGGCCTGGTTGGTGGGTGGGTACGTTGAAGAGGTGGGGGGCACACATGTACTTGATTTCTATCCAATTCATGTCACCCCTGTTAACTTGAAAATACACTATTGTGAAAATGCAAATGACTAGTGGACAATCTTGATTTCTTGTATCTACAAACCATTTAATGTTGTGCCACCACATGAAGTGCTGAATGTGCATAAGAAGTTATAAATAAATTGTGTACGAGTTCTGCATGTGCATGTTGCCCATCAATGTCACCTCAGTCTGGCAGTGCATCCATCCCATCAACATCATCATCGTCATCATCATTATCATCGTCATCATCAGCCTCGATGTCCGGGGGCAGTGGAATTTTCTGGCGTATGCACAGATTGTGCAGCATCGCACATGCAATTACTATTTTCACTGTCTTCACCGGGCTGTACTGCAATGAGCCACCAGATTGGCTCAGGCAGCGGAACCTGGCCTTCAGCAGTCCAATGGTACGCTCTATTATGCCACATGTGCATATGTGTGCCCTGTTGTATGCCTTCTCATGCCTGTTCCTTGGCCTTCGTATGGGCGTCATCAGCCATGACGTGACTGCATATCCAGCATCACCTGCATGGGAGTGTAAGCAAGGGCACATGTTAGTTTTCGTAGTATTACTGTCTGAATCAGATGCAATACAATGATGCCTCGTTTGGTAATCTGTTGTGTGATACATCTGTTGAGCACACTTGGATCACATTACCATGCAGGGGTCAGTGATGGTTACATTCGTGGATCAATATTGGGAAACGACATGTGCACATGTCAATGCCAATGGGTTCAGATGTGGTGGGTGACTATGGCATTGTGATGTGATGGGCAGACCTGTATCAGGCACACACAGGTCAGTGTACAGATGTGAGCAATGCACACTGCACGGGGAGCGCACATCGTGTGCATGGAGGAAGCAAAGGTACTTTGGGCCGGGGAGGGACTCACATCCTCATGTCGATATTGCATGTAGTCCCACCCCATGGCTAGGGTGTGCGTGGAGGTAGGCAGGGCATGTACTTGTGCGCTGTGGCAATTTGAAATTGCACGCGTTGAAAGTGTGGAATCTGGTGCTTGTCCATTACATTGAGCAGGGGTCATGCATTGGCAGTTGTACTCACCCAAATGCCTGGGACACTGTGGGCCTTAACTACCCCCGCCACAATACATAGGGGTCATGCATTGGCAGTTGTACTCACCTCAATGCCTGTGACACTGTGAGCCTTCACTACCCCCCAATACACAGGGGTCATGCATTGGCAGTTGTACTCACCCCAATGCCTCGGACACTGTGGGCGTTAACTACCCCAGCCCCAATAAACAGGGGTCATGCATTGGCAGTTGTACTCACCCCAATGCCTGGGACACTGTGGGCCTTCACTACCCCCCCCCCACAATACACAGGGTTCATGCATTGGCAGTTGTACTCACCCCAATGCCTGGGACACTGTGGGACTTCACTACCCCACGCCCCAATACACAGGGGTCATGCATTGGCAGATGTAATCACCCCAATGTCTGGGACACTGTGGGCCTTCACTGCACCCCACCCCCAATACACAGGGGTCATGCATTGTCAGTTGTACTCACCCCAATGTCTGGGACACTGTGGGCCTTCACTACCCCCCAATACACAGGGGTCATGCATTGGCAGTTGCACTCACCCCAATGCCTGGGACACTGTGGGCCTTCACTACCCCCCAATACACAGGGGTCATGCATTGGCAGTTGTACTCATCCAATAGCCATGTGCTTTTTCCCGCAAAGCGTTCCATGTAGCATGGCAATGTAGAATTCTGCAAGACCATCGAGTGTGTAGACCCTGGAAAACGTGCACAGCAATGGGCGATCACTTGTCCGGTATCGCAGACCATCTGGACATTCAGTGAGTAGAATTGCTTCCGATTGCAGTATACTGCCTCAATTGCATGTCCAACTGTAAACTCCCCGTGTGTGCAGTCTATTGCACCTATGAAATTGGGCATGCCTGCAATGGCATGGAAGGCCAACTTGGTGGCGATGACCTGGGCAGGGGTACGGGGTAGGGAAATGTACTCTGGTGCATGGTGCAGCAGTGCATCCAGTACCTGGACCAGTATACTGGAAAAACAGGGTTGTGACAGCCTGTGCAGCTCCCCAACAGTGTCCTGATCTGATATGGTCCGTGGTCCGGTTCCAAGGAAATGCAGTGCCGAGATTACCTTCAGCAGTGGGGGGGGGGTTATATTCCGGATGCCAATGCAGCTGCTGATGTCCTCTTCAATCAAGATGACGTTGGATATGATTGAGGCCCGGTCAATAATGTGTGGATTTGACCTGGGGTCAGGTTCCAGGGTGAGGCCCTGATGCAGAGTATTGCTGGCTGCCTGCGGATTGGCGCCTGCTGCAAGTTTATGTTTGGGATGGGCAACGGGTTCACATTTTGCCCCCTGCCCTTGTGCCTCCTCTGCCCCAGTGCTGCCACAATATGCACTGCTGCTTGTAGGTTCCCTAGCCCAAATGCTGTTACGGCGGCTGACAGCATGGTTGTGGGTGTGGGCCTTTTGTAGGCTCCCAGCAGCCTTTGAGGTGCTGCTGGCCTAATTTTGCACACCTGGGGCCTGATTCAGCTCACCTGCCACTGCTTAATGCCATGTCCGCAGTGCCGGCGATACGGCACAATGTTCACAGTGTTTCCTCCATTTTTGTGGCAATGTTTCCGTGTCCGTGCTACTCGGAATGTGGACAGTGTTCCACGTTTCCGGTGACTGGGGGTGCACCTGCGAGCCATCGCGCTGTTTCTGCAAACAGTGCTAGCGGGTGCGTTGACAATGCGGGGTCGCTTTGCAGTGATGGTGTTTTCGGGAGTGTGGGTCGGGATGAGCCAGTTCAGTAAATGTTGCTGGTACGGTTTTACCGGCAACGTTAAATCCGGACCGGCCAACTCGTAATGAGGCCCATTGTCTTGGTAACCAGAACTTTCCTGTCTCCACTTTTCCTTGGTTGCGTGCTTTGTTTCTGTTCGCCTCTGGCTGCAGCAATCATGTCAGCCTTTCCATGTTCCCTGCAGCCTGCCTTACCTTTGTCACTCGTTTCAGAGACCCATAAACTCCATATTATTTCTGATGGCTTCTTTATGTTAGCGGCAATCAAGCGTGTGCAAGCTAAATATATGAACTCTTTGCATCTTGCGGTATCAGTTTTGATGAAAAATATGAATAAATAGAAATAGGTATGTGTGTCCACCGTCTACCTACGTGGGTCATAAGCATGTGCTTCGTGCCTCTATGCAATAAACTAGTGTATGTTTGTGTAACTTCATAAATGGATGGATATGTACTTTGTGCATAAGTGCGGCTATGTCATGATATGAGTGATGACATTATTAGCCTCTGGTTTCGCAGTTAGTCGACTTGCTCGATCAATGTCATTTCCATGTCATCCAAATCATCGATTGGGTAAAGTCTGAACAGCTGCCTGAGTGTCTGAGTGGTTAAGAGCAGCATCCAGGCTTCACTTCTAAGTGTGTTATGGAATGTTAGAGAGGCTTAGGAATGGATACACAGAACCCAAATAGGAGATGGGCTACACCGCCCTAGAGAGGAGCATTCAGAGTTATTTTTTGCAAGTTTGGACAGGACATATGTGGGTAGCAGCACCTAAACAAAAGCACCTAAAAATATAATGCACAATATAAGGGATGGCTCCAGAACATTATAAAGGATGCTACACAACAAATCATGTGTACTTAAATTGCCATCCCAATTCATAAAAGTACCCACAGACACATAAGTTTAAATTGTTACCCCAAGATGGGTGTTTCTTATTTTCAAACTGATAAGCAGAGAGAATACAAAACATTTCTGTTTATTTCTCATTATCATTTGTTTTTCATAGCAACAAGGGCTTGCAGCCCCAACTGAGAGGAAAGCCTAAATTGGGACACCCACACGCCAGAAGTGCTATGGTATAGTATATACAACTATAGGGAGGGAGGAAAGCTGGGTTATGTAGTAGCTTAGAGTGCTAGGAAACAGGTTCTTCAGAGATGAGGAGGGGGTTAGTGGAGCAGCTGCATGCCTCTGCTGGAAATCCTGCCCCCCTACCTACTATATGTCGGAAGCCTGAGATTGTGCCGTGATTGACACCGGCAGTTGTGCCAATACCACAGGGTATATTCAAAGAAGGTACCCATTGAGGCAACCCTATCGAATGTAACCCCGAAGGGTTGACAATCTAAGGGAGGAACTCTCTGAAGGAATGTGAAAAAGAGCAAAGAAAGAAGTCTGTGATGTCATAAGAGAGTATGAACAATGTCTCAGTATATTGACTGAAGCGGATGTATGGATCCTACAGAAACTAATGACGAAGTAAAGAGTCAAGTGAACCTTTCAATATGAAAAAGAAGATTACACGTGCACAAAGTACTGAAGAGAATCAACCTTTCAATAATTGTACAGATGCTGAAACGCAAGGTAGACTAATTCATCATAGAATCTGGCTATATGTAGTGAATAGAATGCAGGCGGAGCCGCCATTGTATAAGAGCTATACATTGATATCATGAATTTTAGTAAGCAAGGCACATGAAGAGGGAAGAGAAAAACGGTGTTGCAGCAAGAATAAGTTGAATCGTGGAGCTGCATGGTGAGGTTGTCTGGCATGAAGTTAAGACTAAAGCAGTCAAGGTCGGCTATCTATTCTGGAAAGGAGCAAACATACAAAGGATGAATCATCCCTTGTTACGGTGCGCAGAAAGAACATCAAGCGTATCAACTTTAATTCATTTAAGACATTTAAAAGCTGCAAAAAAGACCAAATCATGGTCTCCTGTCACTTGAGCCAAGGATGAAAATAGAGTTGAACTTGGAGTCCTAGAACAGCGATAGTGAGTGTCTGCACTCCCATTTATTACCAGAGACAAGGATACTTTGCAAGGCCACGTTCAAGGACAATCTTCATGGCTGAAGGCTTGGGTGATGAGAGATGCTGGGCTAATTGGGTGGGGAGGTAGAGTCAGGCCCATCTCCTTGCACCTGGGTCTGGGTTTACGTGCTGCTAAATGAACCGAATGTTCCAGACATGGCACAAGCGTGCCAACCAAATGTAGAGGTCCATATAATGAAGGACCTTATAGTTTGAGAAATCAATAAGAAACCGTATAACTAATGTTTTTGAAGATGACATGTTTTAGAGGTAGCCATATGTAGTCCACCTGACAGTGGGCAGCCAATTACAATCCCAGTTCCTACAGATAGTATATTTAGATGTTCCCCTTAAGCCTATCCCAATTCCCAGTAGGTTTTTCATTATTTGCCACGTAGTATGACATACCTCTGATGTATTTTTAGTATAAAGTCTATATTGTTTGAAAAAGTCGCTGAGAGAAATCGAACGTACGTCCGTAGATGTTCGTTGTAACTCTCTGTTTTAGATAATTGTTTATAAAACAGTACTTTGCCATCTTCCTGAGTTGGTTTGGTTATTTGGACTCAGAGTTATTCTGTGAACCCAACCATTGCATGCACATTCCTAAAGGGCCCCTGCTCCTGTGGTAGCAGTGCAGATGGTTAATAAAGATTCAAACTAATTTGTCTCCAGAGTTTTCGAAGATCAGGCATCCTCTGCCAGTAGCTGGAAGATTGCAGAGTTTTCTGTGGAGAGCGGTCGATAGAAATTAACGCAAGAAGAACCGAGATGGTGGGCTGGTCCCCCTTTGACAAAATCCCTGCTGGTTTCCATAGGCGCTCTGCGGACAGAGGTGAAGTTGTCGGATTAGAGGAGGAGGGAATCCCGAAGGCCTCGAGTCGATTAATGAGATCTATGTGATATTACCGCAGATGCATTTCTCGCGACGGAAATGTTTGCATGGGAAATGCATGAACACAGAATGTTTGTACATTCCCCCCGCAACCCCTGCTCACTATACTGTCTAGTATAGTGAGCAGGATGTTGTGGGGGATACCCCCTGTTTTTAATTATTTTTTTTTAATGTTCTGTTGGGAGAGCTCAGGGGGGTCCTCCGCAACGCCCCACTCACTGTAGTGAACGGGGCATTGTGGGGACACCCCCACCCCCGCAGCCTTTTAGAAAGAACTTTTTTATTCATACCAACCCCACCAAAACACCTAAACACATAGCACGTAAAGTTTGAACTTTTGGTGGGGTCGGTAATTTTTATACGGACATTTTGTCCTATTCCGATTAATAGTAGGCTAAGGGGAATGGCAAATAAGGGGATAGGATTGTGATAATGTTTGAGTAACGGGAAATATTGTGAAGAGAAGAGGTAGCGCCTAGAAGCCCTGACTCTAGGGAGTTAGAAGGAGACATCTCAAATACCAACGGGGGTAGAGTGAAATATAAAACACATAATCAGGATTACGTAAAGTGATGTCTCAAACCCTGTATAGGGTATAAAGTAAAGGCGAGGGAAAAGGTGATCACAGTGTTTATAATGTGTAATGTGTAATGTTTGACTGGTCTGAATGTTGTTTGTTTAGTAAAAATATCAAAGAGCGATAGAGATTCTGAACAATTGGAAAGGTTGAGGAGCAACAGTGATTGAGTATAGCAAAGTGATTGGCGCCAATCAAGAGAATAGACAGACTATTGAAATAGTAGGCTTGAGCAGCGATTTATGGTGCTTGCTCATATTTGCTCTTTTAAAAAACGTTTAAAAGTGGTGATTTAAACCAAAGTATAGGGTTTATTTAACAATCTGGTAAGTATCGACAGTCAAGAGAGACTTGTCATTATGAGGATACTCCTCTCATGCACCAAAGCAGGACACTGCCAAAACATATGTCCAAGCTCAAACAGTATATTACGGAATGGGTAAAAGGCACAGCAGATAAAATGTTCATGCCGTGGCCACAAAGGGGATCATTGTCAAAAGCGGTATTGCAACACATGACCAGATAATTGCACACTGCGTACACAGGGAAGAAATTTGAGAAAAGATTAGCAATTTTAGAGCCCTGCAAGATGTATCAAGAGGAAAGAGAAGACCCGCCACCTGATTAGTGGATGCTTAATCAGCATAAGGAGGAAGGCGTTGAGCCCTCAGCTCCCCTTACCTCACCTGAAGCAAAGGGTGTTGCTGCAGAAGAAATAGGTGTGTATCCTTTAAAGGAATTGAGAGCAGCGACAGGGTATAGTAATCCGATATATGAATCCTCTCCTTATAGAAGTGATGATAGTCCAGAGGAGAATAAGAGAAAGGAAGAGATTGATAAGATTATATAAGACAAGGAAGAAAATAGTCAGCAGTCAAATCTATCCACAGAAATAGACAGGGAGATAAAGAGATAGAAAGGAGAGAAGGATAAGGCTGACGAGATAGCGCTCATAAAAAATGAATAGATGGGAGGACAGATATTACTTGTCATGAGTGCTAGGTTAGGTCGAACTGTTCAGTCTATTTCATACCCAGTTCATGATAGCACGAGGGGAAATCAGTCGGGAGCATTATGGTTAAGAGCTTGGAGGGCAAGGACAGGTTGATTTCCATGTACTCATTAGGAACCGCATACCCCCAATTGAATAGAAAGGGACTTCCTGTTCCATTTCAATGAATTCCTTTTGTGCCAATCTGGACGTTATGCAACGCTCTAGTCTTTGGACGAGGCTCTCTATAAAAGCCACGCCCAAAGAGCAGGGACTTGCTTCATGTATTTTCTCTGTGGCAGTGAGCACGCGCTTACCTGTTCAGTCTCCGGAACAATTCCACAGCTTCTGCAGACCCGATCCCCGGCCGGACGGCATCCTTGCGTCTTCCAGCTCCGCATCTGCAAGAAAGAAAACAACAGAAAGCATTAGTGAACTTAATTTCTCTACTCACCTGTTTTTGGGTGGGTCCATCTGTCTATTCAGCTCCATCTTCATCACGCGGACCATCTGGCCTCAGCAGCTCGTAGGATTTCCCATCTGCCGAGGTATTTCTGGACAAAACCTGTTAGGAAAAAGACAAGAGAAAGGCTGATTAGTCGCTAGAGACAATTCGGGTTTCAAGTACCCAAAGGACAAACCTTTCTCCTTACCTGTGCCTAGTGAAGTAACTGGGCCTCAGAGGACAATTGGGGATTGAACTCTCACACCCACCATATAAGGGCCAGTGAATTAACTGTCCCCAAACTTATTCGGACCGCCAGAACTTTCTAAGGACTCAAGGAGGCGGTCTCGTGTTTTCTCTCGTCGCAAACCACACAAGTGGGGACAGCTTCCATACTGCACAACAGCCATCTGGCCCCACACCGTAGCGCCCCTGCAGAGCCAAGACAGAGAGCACGCCTTACCAAATTACGAGGTGCGCTCCTAGCACTGTGCTCTCTCCGGGAGGTGGGTTGTTATCTGGGCCAGGCACAGTACTTAACCCGTCCTTTACCTATCCTTGCAGGAAGAACCCCAGGAGAAGGAGATAGAACAGAATTCAGAGGTTAGGAGAGCAGAGGTCGAGAGAATCCATCGCTCCTGCAGAGTTTTCAGGTGAGCGTGACATAACACGAAGCCTACCTTAAAAAACCTCCGCCTGAGCGATGGAGACCTAAGATGTAGGCCAACTTTCACAGTTATTGGGGGAGCTGAGGGCAGAGGTACACGCAGCTCGTTCGGAGACAAACGCCTTGAGGCGTGAGTTGGCAGTAAACCGAGATAAGACAGATGAGATAGCTCACCAATTGCTTCAGAATCAAGCGGTTATGGCCCCATTACCAGGGGAAGCCACGGCCCCACTAACCGTAGCACCATTCCACCCCATAGCAGCTCCAGTACAAGTAGTCCTTCCTGGCAATATACCTCTTGCGCCCCCGGAAAGGTTCTCTGGGGAGCCCAAAAAATTCAGCACATTTATGAACCAGTGCTGTTTACACTCTCTGTGTAAACCGGAGTTATTTCCCTCAGACCAGTCCAAGGTAGCCTTTGTTTTGTCATATTTGGGGGGACATACTGCGGAGTGGTCTGTACCGTTAGTCAACCGGGATGATCCCCTGCTCTGAAATTTTGTGGGCTTTCAACGTGAATTGGAAAAACTTTTTGCCCATAGCACACAAGGGCAGGCCTTGGAAGACGAGTTGTTATCTTTGTGACAAGGGAATCAGGATCTTTAAGCTTACGTGTCATTCGTCAACCGCCTGGTAGCCGAAAGAAACTGGCCCGATGAGAAACGGACAACCCTTTTTTACCGGGAGCTACGAGGAGAGCTTAAAGATGTCCTGGCACAAGTAGTTAATCCCCCCGATAGGTGTGCCGAGTACATAGACCTTGCACTTCAGCTCGATCATCATTTGCAGACCCGGAGGGCCGACCGCTCACGCACGGAGAGCAGGACATTTTACATGCGGCCCAAGGAGACAGCAGTTCGTCAGCCCACAGAAACACATCCTGAACCCATGCAACTTGGGGAAGTCCGAGGTCCCCTCTCTAAGGCTGAATGAGATAAAAGGCGGCAAGAACAATTATGTCTATAGTGCGGTCAATCCGGCCATTTTCTTCGCAACTGCCCGGTCAAACTGCCCCGAAATACTGTAGGTGCAATGGATGGGGTAAAGGAGACAACTGAGGCGGAAAACTCCAACGGCCGGCAAACTTAGAGGTCGGTTTGTCGAGCGCAAGAAAAACTCCCCTGACCTCTCATTTTACCATCCCAGTTACCATTGTGGACCAGCGCCGAGCGCCGACCCTCCAGTTTACATGCTCTAGAAACCTTTGTGGATAGTGGAGCCATAGGAAACTATCTGGACCTTGAGATGGCCAAAAAGATCGGCTTACCAATTTGTTCAAAGGGGACCGTGGACAATGTAACCGCTGTCGACGGAACTCAGCTACTATCAGGACCAGTTACCCGTTGTACCGCCAAGGTCATTATGCTTTGTCAAGACGGGCACAAGGAGGAAATTTCATTCGATCTGATTTCAGCTCCGCAGTTACAGATGATCCTTGGCATACCTTGGCTCGAGAAACATAACCCACCCATCGATTGGCGTGGTAGATCATTAACCTTTCCCAGGGATTGCAGACACTGTTACGAGTCAGGTGGGGCATCGGAGCATCCAATAACAGCATCGCAGAAGACTCTCCCAGGGTTGGGGATATTGGGAGTTTTACCTCCTGAATACCAGGAACTCTGAGATTTATTCGCCAAGGAACAAGCCAACGTTCTGCCCCCGCATCGTCCTTATGACTGTCAAATAGACCTGGTACCAGGGGCAAAGGTGCTGTGTAGCCACATATATGCTTTGACGGAAGGGGAAAACGCTCATCTGAAGGCTTACCTGGACCAATACCTCGCTAACGGTTTTATCCACCCTTCCAAGTCCCCCGCGGCGTCTCCCCTCTTCTTCGTCCCTAAGAAGGAGGGGGATCTAAGGACGTGCATTGACTATCGCGCATTAAACCAGGTCACTGTGAAAAACTGGTACCCGTTACCTCTAATACCTGTATTGCTCGATCAAGTGCGCCATGCGCAGGTGTTCACAAAATTGGATCTTCGAGGGGCCTATCACCTGGTGCGTGTTAAAGCGGGTGACGAATGGAAGGCCGCGTTCCGCACCAGATATGGCCTCTACAAGTACCAGTTATGCCTTTCGGGTTATGCAACGCGCTGGCGGCCTTCAAACACTTCATGAATGATGTCCTACGAGAACTGCTAGACGTATGTGCCGTAGTGTACATAGACGACATTCTTATCTATTCGGCTTCTGCACAAGAGCATGTGTCACATGTACGGGCGTTTCTTCACAAGCTGCGCGATAATCACCTCTATGCCAAGCTTGAAAAGTGCTCCTTCCACGTCACCGAAGTTGAGTTTTTAGGATTCATCTTGTCGCCACAAGGCATCCGCATGGACAACAGGAAAGTGGAAGTGATTCTCACTTGGCCATCACCTTCGTCCTTAAAGGGAGTGCAGAGCTTCCTAGGTTTTGCCAATTTCTACAGATGCTTTATACCTGGTTTCTCACATTTGGTGCATCCTATCACCGCTCTTTTACGCAAACATCAGAAATTTGAATGGACCCCCGCAGCTGAGGAAGCCTTCTGTGCTCTGAAGAGCTGATTCACATCCGCCCCAGTACTACAACACCCGCAACTAGATCTCCCTTACATTGTAGAGGCTGATGTATCAAGTGTGGCCATGGGAGCGGTCTTGTTCCAATGGAATACAGATACGGGTTAACTTCATTCCGTGGCTTTCTGGTTAAAAATATTCTCACCAGCAGAACTAAATTATGCGGTTACGGATAAAGAGCTGCTTGCGATAAAAGAAGCCCTCAAGGAATGGAGTTATTACTTGCTAGGAACTAAACACACTATTACCATCATAACAGACCATCAGAACCTCCAGTACCTGTGTTCCGCTAAAGCACAATCATCTAGACAGCTTTGTTGGGCTCTGTTCCTATCAGAGTATGATTTTGTGATTACCTATCGGCCTGGAGTTAAGAATGGAAAAGCGGATGCTGTATCGCGCATAGGCAAAGGAGAACAAGCTTACAGAATTCCTGATCCTGTGGACATCATCCCGGGAGACAAGATCCTCGGTCTGTGTGGAAATGATTCTTCATGGGAAGAAGTCAAGCAGAAAGCTAAGGACATCCTGTCCGTAAAGGAAGTAGAAACATGGGAAAAGAAAGGAATCAATTTTTCCATTAAGAACGGCCTACCGTACTATCGAGACCGTCTGTACCTTCCAACACGTACCCTACAGGAAGAAATACTTGTAAACTACCACGATTCACCAATGGAAGGCCACCCTGGAGTGAATAAAACTACCAAGAAGATAGAGAGAGCCTACTGGTGGCCAAACTGGCACCAGGATGTTCAAGATCTTGTCAACTCATGCGGGACATGTGCCCAAAACAAAGCCTCAAAGCAAAGGACTGCCTGTTTATTGCAACCACTGGTCATACCACCCACACCTTGGCATACAGTCTCTATGGACTTTATCACAGACTTGCCTCCCAGTTCCGGATTCAACACCATCCTTGTGGTAGTAGATTTATTCACCAAGATGGCCCACTATATTGCTCTTAAAGGGATTCCGTCAGCTCAAGCCTTGGCTAACGAATTCCTCTACCACATCGTAAGGTTGCATGGGTTTCCATCCATATTAATCTCCGACAGGGGGAGCCAATTTGTGTCTTGGTTCTGGAAGCGTTGCTGTTCTCTGGCCAGAATTGAAATCCGGTTGTCTACCAGTCATCAACCTCAAACAGACGGACAAACTGAGTGTACCAACCAGACGTTAGAGCAGTACCTCTGTTGTCTATTACATCAAACAGAATGCTCCTGGGAAGAGCTCTTGTGGATAGCCGAATACGCTTATAATAATTCAATAAATGCCTCCACACCCATGACACCATTTTACACTCTCTATGGCCGCAACCCGAGAACCTCAGCATAGGACCCACCAGAAGCCATCGAAATGCCAGCCATAGAGACTTTACATGAGAGGATTTCGCAAGCAAACAAAGACGCAATTGAACACCTTAAGGCAGCTAAGATCACACCGAAAAAATATGCTGACCGCCATGGACATGAGGCCCCTAACTACCAAGTTGGAGATCTGGTATGGTTACCAACCAAGTATATAGCCTTGAAGGGAGCCAGGAAATTTCAACCCAAATTCTTAGGGCCATTCACAATAGAAAAGGTAGTAACTCCAGTCGCCATGAGGTTAACTCTACCCTCACAAATGCGCATGCATCCCGTGTTTCATGTGTCCTTGTTGAAGCCAGTACAGCCCGGGACTAGAACTTTAACACCCCCACCCCTCTAGTATTACAAGGAGAGGAACCAGAATTTGAGGTCAAACAAATACTAGATTCGAAGATAGTGAGAAAGGCCTTGTATTATTTGGTGGACTGGAAGGGATATGGTCCTCAAGACAGGTCATGGGAGCCAAGTAAGAACATTCATGCCCCTCGGTTATTACTCAAGTTCCATAAGAACAATCCCACTAAGCCTGGTCCGGGAAACACATCCTTGGGAGGGGTCCTGAGGGGGAGGACTGTCATGGGTGCTAGGTTATGCCAAACTGTTCAGTCTATTTCATACCCAGTTCATGATAGCACAAGGGGAAATCAGTCGGGAGCATTATGGGTAAGAGCTTGGAGGGCAAGGACAGGTTGATTTCCATGTCCCCATTTGGAACCGCATACCCCCAATTGAATAGCAAGGGACTACCTGTTCCATTTCAATGAATTCCTTTTGTGCCAATCTGGACGTTATGCAACGCTCTAGTCTTTGGGCAAGTCTCTCTATAAAAGCCACGCCCAAATAGCAGGGACTTGCTTCGTGTGTTTTCTCTGTGGCAGTGAGCATGCGCTTACCTGTTCAGTCTTCGGAACAATTTCACAGCTTCTGCAGACCCGATCCCCAGCCGCACGGCATCCTTGCGTCTTCGAGCTCCGCATCTGAAAGAAAGAAAACAACAGAAAGCATTCGCAAACTTCTTTCTCTACTCATCTGTTTTTGGGCGGGTCCCTCTGTCTATTCAGCTCCATCTTCATCACGCGGACCATCTGGCCTGCCTCAGCAGCTCGTAGGATTTCCTATCTGCCGATCTGGACAAAACCTGTTAGGAAAAAGACAAGAAAAAGGCTGATTAGTCGCTAGAGATGATTCGGGTTTCAAGTACCCAAAGGACAAACTTTTCTCCTTACCTGTGCCTAGTGAAGTAACCAGGCCTCAGAGGACACTTGGGCATTGAACTCTCACACCCACCATATAAGGGCCAGTGAATTAACTGTCCCCGAACTTACTCGGACCGCTAGAACTTTCTAAGGACTCAAGGAGGCGGTCTCGTGTTTTCTCCCTCCGCAAACCACACAAGTGGGGACAGCTTCCATACTGCACAACAGCCATACGGCACCGCACCGTAGCGCCCCTGCAGAGCCCGGACGGAGAGCACGCCTTACCAAATTAAGAGGTGAGTCCCTATGGGCCAGGCACAGTACTTAACCCGTCCTTTACCTATCCTTGCAGGAAGAACCCCAGGAGAAGGAGATAGAACAGAATTCAGAGGTTAGGAGAGCAGAGGTCTAGAGAATCCATTGCTCCTGAAGAGTTTTCAGGTGAGCGTGACAATACTTAAGCTAGATGGGAAAAGTAATGAGGAAGTTAGGCAAAGAGAAGATGAGGACGAACAAGAAAGAAACGATAAAGAATGAGAGAAGAGATTGAAAGAAGATGTGCAGAAAAGGAAAAGCAGGGAGTGACAAGAGCAGATATATCAGGATGAGCATTAGAAAACAGAACAACGGGCAAAAGAACAAAGAAAGTGCGAGAATAGACAGAGAACGATAGAAGAAAGGGATATAAAGGAAAGAGAGAGGAAGAAGCACAAAGCTTAAGGGACAAAGGATTACAGAGGTGAAGGGAAGAAGAGGAAAGAAGGGAAGGAGTAAGCAGAGGAGAAGAACAAAGGCAAGAGGAAGAAAAAATTAGAAGGGATGCGAGAAAGCAAAGTGAAGTAGATGAACTAGAATGGAATAGGAGACAGCAAGGTCTCAACGCCAGTCTCATTAGGAAAGAACAAATGAGGCTGAGTCCAGAAATACATTTGGACAAAGTGGAAGAGATTATTCCGATAAAGGAAGTAACGCCAGCAGTATCTAGAGTAGCGTTATAAGAAGAAAGATTTGAAAGGAAAGCATTGGAGAAATGATCGATAAGGTCTATCAATAGTTAAGGCGAAGCAGCGAGTATGGAACTCGAGGGAACGGTGATCAATCCCCAGTACCTCAATCACAAAGTGAGGAGGGAAACCTGTTCAGTGATGAATGTCGAACATTGTCTTTGAGAAGACTGAACTTGGATAGTCACACTATTTGGGGACTGGATATGTCAGACGAGGAAAGAGATTCTGTCTTGGGGCAGAAGGAAGGACTGCGTGCACCCCTGAAGGAAGCCTGCAAATGAATAAGGAAGTAAGATGTTCGGATTTGGAACAACCTAAAGATAGAACACCAGATCCCATAGAATATCCTGAGCGTCCCTGAGGACGATCACATAGTGAGAAGGGAGAGTTGCCACCATATGTAAGCAGGTTAAGGTCATTACCCAAAAGGAGACAGACAGGGACAATTATCCCTGCCATGGATAGACTAATAGTGAGATCTGACTATGGAACGGGGTTCATGCAGTTTCACTTGTTAGAAAAAGGGGAGCAAGACCACAGTATGTTCCATGGCCACAGATGGACAAGGATAACTTAAATGCAAGCTCCCTATTTTGACTTCGGGTGCTGGGAAATGGATATACAAATAAGTGAAAATGAAAGGAGGAAATACGTAGTCCATAGGGGACATAAAAGGTCACCTGGCACCATTCTTGGAGAGAGGGTTTGATGACATATGGAGGAGAGCGGGATATTCAAGTGTGACTGTACAAAACACAGCGCATGATGGGCCGCCATTTAATAATTGTAGAGCAGATGTTTCGAGGGCACTCAGGGTATAGTATCCTGATCCCTCAGATATGGGTGCAATTATGACACGTAAGATGAAGGACGATGAAGACCCTATTGCTTACATTCAGGATATTCAGGAGAAAAGTCATCTTGAAACTCGCAAGCCATGGGAAAAAGACTGTGGCATTATTTTACCACATTTTATGTCAGGGGTTGCCTGAGACAGTACAGAGGCAGATGAAGAAATAAGTCGGGATGGAAGCAAAGCCATGGGCTGAGATACAGCTGACGATAGTACACTATTGCTGGTCATTACAAGAGAAAAACAAAAAGAAAGATGAGAATAGAAAAATAGAGGAAGCCAAGTTAGTTCAGAAATAATTGTCAAAATTTGCCATAGTAGGACCGGTATTGACAAGCAGAGAAGTAATGGGAATGCAGGAACTAAGCGGTGCATCGTAGGTAAATAATCTGCGCCCAACAGGCCAAGGTGGATATGGGTTTACACCACGAGGCAGAGGTATGGGTCATTGAGGAAGAGGAGGCAGATTTCAAAATAATCAGGGTGGGTTTCAAGGTACACAAAATGAGAACCCGAATGCTCAGAGAGGATATTACCAAGGAGGGACTAAGGAGAGTTCCTCAAATATGTTGGAATTGTGGAATGACAGGACGTATTGCACACGTAAGTGGGAGCCAAGGGAATGTACAGAATGGACAGTTCTCTAGATAGGGGACAGCTTACCCTCCACCATATAGCACACAGACCAGAGAAGGCTTTGCCCTCCATCACATATCTTATCAAACACAAGTGCCGTGAGCACAACAGGTACCATAGCAAGGACAAATACAAATGAATCCGTCACAAGGGCAGTCACAACAAACCCCTATGCAGACACAGCAATATGCAAACACAGGACAGGTATTGACGCCAACAATAGGAGGTGTCACTGTGGTAGGATGAGCCTGTATCCACAATAGGACAGCTCACAGGGTGACTTGATGTGTTCAGTACTATCTGTGACGCCAGACCCCCAAAAGGAACCAAGAATCGATGTGACGATAGGAGGCAAATTGTTTTGTTTTCTTTTCTTTTCTTGTAGACACTGGAGCAACTTGTTCATGTATGCGAGAGGGAAAATATCCAATGTCAGGTATTGCCATAAATGCTCAAGGGTTCTCTGGAGCTACAAGTTGAGTTCCTTTTACTGATAAATTACCAGTCTCCATAGGCGGATATGACATGTCCGTTCCCATGTTATATTCACAACAGACACTGATTAATATTTTGGGAAGAGATTTAATAACAAAACTTAACATGACAATTTAATTTACTGATAAAGGAATACACTATTTAAATGTGAGAGAGTGCATACTGGGGTTTACAGGGCAAGTGGGACTGCGAGGCATTCCGGTAGATCCAGAGATTTTTCTAGATGGAGTAAGCATTTTACTGACATGGCTACCTGGCCTGGTGGGAAAGATTGTGGGAATACCTGATGAGTTTCTGTATAGACCACAAATACCTGTGGATGAGGAAGGTGGACATAGTATACCTCTAGAGTTGGAAGCAGCCATAGTAGGAAGGGAAATGGCAATGCTCGAAGGAATAGACAATGAGGGTAGACCAAGGAGATCAGTGATAGTTCTTGAGGTAGGGTACAGATTGACTGACATAACTGATGATGATGTGTTTGGCGAAGACCGAAGTGATGATGAAGTGGTGTTCTTCATGAGCATTAAATACTGGATAAGGCTTGAGAAAAGGGAAGTCCCACATCAAATGGCGATAATGCGCAAAGACCGGCACTTTTTCAGGAGGATCTTAAAAAGGTGGCAAGTGCCTTATGGGCCACAGGCCCTTATGACATAGGTTTATTGAAGGGGATAGGAGAGGTTACAATAAAGCTTGAGCCAGCAGCAATTTTGCCTCGAGCAAAACAATACCCCATGTCTCGCAAAGCTGATGAGGGTATATTTCCGACTATTTCAGCACTAATGAATCAGGGGATTCTGGTGCCATCAGAATCATCATGTAATATCGCAGTGTATCCAATTACGAAATCTAAAGGGGGGACATGGAGATTTATCCAAGATATGAAACCTCTTAACCAGATTGTTGATGCAGAGTTTCCTTTAGTTAATAATCCAACGACAATATTATGCAGTATCCTGGTGGAAGCCTGATATTTTACGGTGATCGATTTGAAAAATGTGTTTCTCTCAATCCAGTTGCACAAGGACTCACAAGACTTGACTTCATTTACGTTTTGCCAAAAAAGACTGAAACATACTAGACTGCTTCAAGGGTACTGTGAGTCCCCATCGATCTTTAACAGAGTCCTTCAGATGGATCTAGGTAATATTGATCTCAAAAGTGTGGCGATACAATGCGTAGATGACATCTTGTTCGGTTGATGACTATTGTAGCAGACAAGGGATATAAAGTAGACAAGTAGAAGCTACAATATTGCCAAGAAGAAGTGTTATATATAGGTCAGTTGATTTTGCATGAAGGGAAGAAAGTGACACCTAGGAGAGCTGAGGCTATTATAAAACCTCAAAACCAAACACAGTGAGACAGATGAAACAGTTTTTAGGTTTATGCAACTATGTTAGAGCCTGGGTGTTTGATTATAACACATGTACGAGGCCACTTCTGCAAGAATAAAAGAAAGCGCAAGTTTGTAAAACAAAACTAGAATGGACTAAAGAAATTGAGAAGGATTTAGAGAGTTCAAAAAAGCAATTTGTACAGCCCCTGTTTTAGGAATTCCCAATTATGCTGAAGAATTAATTTTGTTTTCGCACACAAATGGGACAGTCATGACAGCAGTGCTTACAAAGAGAACCACATTGGGGTACAAACCTTTGGCATATTATAGTGACATTTTAGACCCAGTTATGAGAGGACACTTCCCTTGCGAACAATCTTTGGCAGCTTCCTTGTTCATGATCGAGAAGTCTACAAGTATTGTCATGAGCTGCTCTATGACCCTCTTCGTGGAGCATGCTCTATTTGACATTTTAGAGAAACCTAAGGGCACATTGACATCCCAAAGAGCTTCAGCTTATGAGGTAATGATTTGTAACCAAGCAATTAAAATCGGAAGATGTAAAATAGTAAACCCTGCCACATTTATAGCTGAGCCAGTAGAAGAAGGCGATCATGTGCATGACAGCTTTAATTATGTTGAATTTTATGATGATATGCCCCGTGTGAAAGAGAATGCTTTAGCGGGAGGGGAGATTCTCTTTATTGATGATTCTTCAAAAAAATGTATCAGACTAGTAGGGAAAAGCATTCATGCACCGCAGTGAAAAGACTCAAGTTAAACAGAGAATTTTAAGTAGTGCAAGGCTACTGTCTCATTTTTCAGCACAAGCAGCAGAATTAGTAGCGCTTATTGTCGCATTTGAGAAACATGAAGGGCAGGAAGTGACAATGAACAGTGACTCCGCCTAGGTGCCATCAACCGTACATGCAGTATTGTCATGTTGGAAAAGGAGGGGATACCTCCACGCAGATGGTCTCCGAGGGCACATTGGATAGGCTCATTGGATAGGCTCATTAAGGTACTGCAACTCAGATTGGCCATAGCAGTTGTTAAATGTGCAGCGCATACTAAGCAAACGGATTTTACCTCTTGCAGCAACAAAGCCGCAGGCAAGGAAGCCAAAAGGGTTACATAGTCCCCAGAACTTTCGAGTTTTGACAATGGGAGTATTAAAGAAAATGTTGTTACAACAATGCTAGTGCAAGAGGGGTTTAATGAGTTGTTGATAACCCAATTGATAGAGATTCAAAGAAGTGCACCACAGGAAGCACAAGAATTATGGAAACGAAAAGGGGCATTCTTTATCCCCCATGGAAGCTTTATGGTGACAGGATAGCACTGGAAAGCCAGTATTGCCAGTAACTTTATTAAAAGTTGCGCTTGAACAGCTGCATTATCCCGCACATGTAACTAGAGACAGTCTTGCTGCCAATATTGCAGAAGACTGGTTTATTCCTAATTTGTTGGAACGTGTTATACTATTTTTTATTTACTGCTGGGCATACACTGAGAACGATTGGAAGAGTAATACCCCAACTGAATGGTCCGTTTCAGCATTAACATATCGACTATGTCGATATGCTGCAGACATGTAATGTCTATAGGAATATATTAGTGGTGGTGTGTCCCTTCTCTAGGTGGATTGAGATGGGACTGTGTACACACCCTGATGCCACTTGCGCAGCAAAGTTTTAAGTGTGCGAGGTGTTCCTGAGGTGGGGTGTGTGTGAGGTGCTAAAATCCGATAATGGGCATTTTGTCAATGAGCTATTTGAGCAAATAGAGCTTCTATTAAACATGAAGCACATGTTTTCTTCTGCTTATCACCCACAAGCAATGAGGATATGTGAGGGACTCAATGGCCTCCTCAAGGAAAGGATTGCCAAGATCAAATTGACTTTGAAAAAGGGATGGATGTATTGCCTACCCCTAGCCTTATATGGACATTTGGAATCAGTCAGGATCAGACCACCACCTCACCACGCAAGCGCTAGTTAAAGGGCATTGAATGAGAATGCCCCTTGCACCTCCATCTAGGAGTAGAAGTGATGCCCAGAGCATATCTAAAACTTTAGGTGATGAGAGGCATGATTATTTGACATGTATGACCTCTAGTATTTCTTTCATTTCAGATCAAGTCAAGTGCCAAGGGGTTCAGTCTAAGAACACAGAATAAGATAATTTGGCAACTTAACCAAGCAAACTATTACCATCACCTAAGTTATATGTTGGGGACCTAGTGCTAATTACATTTTTTTACCAGGAAGTGGCCTGAGCCACATTTTCATGGTTCTTTTATCATCGAAGCAGTGTCCTCTTCCGCCGCCAAGGTACAAGGAAGAAGAGCTTGGCTGCACCTGGGTGATGTGAAGATTTATAAAGGCATTGCTGATCCATAAGCAAGACAAGAAGAAGAATTTCAGGGTGTGCAGACCCGATCAATGACCAAGAAGAAGAACGATAAAACAAGGAGTGATTAATACTTACTTTATTTGGACTGGAATTCAATGAAACACTCCGTATAGATATTCTAGCAGAGAGTGGAAAGACTTGCTGAGAATTCCAGGAATTTTGAAATTAACTTTTTGGAATACATATTGAAGCAGAAAATAATGCATCAGAGTTATGCCTAAACGTCAGTTCTTGATCAGAAATTGGAAACGATATCAGTATCCAGATTCATTTTGTGGAGAATATTTGTTTTAAGTGATCAAAGATATGGTACCTACTGATAGTGACATTCATCGGCTTGTGCCTGAGGTCTCTGTGTTTATACTTCAGTCGTACCCTCATCTTGTAAGAACAGTCGTTAATATTCACACTTTCTTGCAGGATCCTAAAACTGATCAAGTGATAAAAAGACTCCTTATTGCTATAATTGAACACATTTTACAGTTGCAAACATAAAGAAACTTGATGATTGTTTTAAAAATGTATAGTGAAGAGTGTGGTATGGTGATAGAGATTAAACAAATTCAACAAGTATTAGGGTGACGTGAGAGATGGATGCCCAAATTCGTATTTATAAAATATGCTTGCAAGACTGTTCTCATTGTCTTTTTGTTCCTCATCTTTCACAGTCTCTATCATCTTAGTACTTCCGCTGAAGGAGTCCCTCTGGTTCTCCCTACTGTGAAAATGACCTTTGACCTACTCCATGATTTCTATACAAATTTTGGGAGACACAAAAGAGATGCAGAGGAAGATAGTGAAGCGATAAGTACCTATCTAGATAACACAGCTAACCTGGGGAATAACATGTGGTACCAACACATGGAAAAGTAGGGGCGAAAGCATCTAGGGAGGGGTGTTACCTCTTCTCTCTCATCCCCTATTGCATGAATACAGTACAAACTTTCATTGCCAGAAAGGTTCCAGAGAATGATGCAAAGTGCCTCAGTCATCTTGCAACATGTACAACTCGAGGACAATTCCAAGGAAGCTGGGTGACCTTGCAATGGATATCGAAATGGTTGTTTCCATACCAGGATGACTATATCAAAACCCTACAAATGGAAAAAGAGCCTGGATGGAAGAGCAAGATGCTTGTGTATTCTGCTGCAGGACAGGATGAGGTGATCATTGAAGAAATGAAGAGAATGAATTGCCCTGATGTGACAGAAATAGCTGGATCTCCTGGATGTTGGGAGAAAACTCAATTATTGATCTATGGACGAATGAATTCCAAGAAGGGATGGGAAGAAGGTTGATGTCCTGTGCAGCTCACCTGCTGAAAACAGAATACGTACAAGAGGTGCAGAAGGTGAATGATGGTTGTTTAAAGTAATGGGCCAAACACTCCAAACTACTGACATGGGTAGAGGACGAAACAGGCCCAGTAGTTGTAATCCCGTTGGTTAATATGACACTGTGCTGCCGAGAGTAGGAGCACCGAAATGCTATGGCAATTCCTCTCTGAACAAGAGTACCATCAGCAAATGGATATTTCCCATCTGTGAAGGTACAGTGAGCAAAAAGCAATGGCTGCAAACTCTCAATGTGGTTAATAACCACTGAACAGGTTATCATGCCTGGTTCTTTCGAGAGAGGGGCGCCTGCTACCTTTTTTGTATTTTTGAAAGGAACTTGGTGTTGGTCACCCTAGGTTACCTGGGGGCAACCAGACGTGTACTCCCTGCTCACTGTGCTTAGAGAGGCTCAGCTTCACCTCACTGATGATGCCCAACAAGGCTGAAACAGGTGTATGGGGTTGCTGATGGTACTCTTGTTCAGAGAGGAATTGCCATAGCATTTCGGTGCTGGACTGCCCTTGTGGGCGAGACAAAGACTGATATGCAAATGGATATTTCCCATCTGTGAAGGTACAGTGAGCAAAAAGCAATGGCTGTGAACTCTCAATGTGGTTAATAACCACTGAACAGGTTATCATGCCTTGTTCTTTCGAGAGAGGGGCGCCTGCTACCTTTTTTTGTATTTTTGAAAGGAACTTGGGGTTGGTCACCCTAGGTTACCTGGGGGCAACCAGACGTGGACTCCCTGCTCACTGTGCTTAGAGAGGCTCAGCTTCACCTCACTGATGATGCCCAACAAGGCTGAAACACGTGTATGGGGTTGCTGATGGTACTCTTGTTCAGAGAGGAATTGCCATAGCATTTTGGTGCTGGACTGCCCTTGTGGGCGGGACGAAGACTGATATGCAAATGGATATTTCCCATCTGTGAAGGTACAGTGAGCAAAAAGCAATGGCTGTGAACTCTCAATGTGGTTAATAACCACTGAACAGGTATGCCTTGTTCCTTCGAGAGAGGAGCGCCTGCTGCCTTTTTTTGTATTTTAGTTTGGTTTAGTTTGTTTATTTGTATAGCGCAGCCGAACCCTGGGGTAACTGGGCGCGTTATCATTCTGATCAATAGTGGTTATAGAAGGTTGCACATACAATGTGCAGGCAGAGGAAACAATTTGGCAGTTAGTGTGAGGGACCGGGTTACAAGTTGGTCCTGGATGAGGCAGCAATTAGTTCCAGAATACATGCGTCACATCTTTGAAGCACAAACAGCATAAAATGCAAATGAGACAGGTGCAAAGCTAGGTGTCGATGACAGTCTATTGCTGAGATGTTAGTAGTTCTTCTACCTTGGATCGGTAAGACCAAAACCAAGTGTCCGCTCTGATGGTCATTGGTAGTGCATTCCAGGCTTTGGCTGCTAGCACAGGAAAGCTAGCTCCAAGTTATAGGCCCGAGTGAAGGGAATGCCTTAACGCTGGGCCCTGGTGCCATTACCACCCGGTGAAGACCCCAGAAGGGGTGCTTATTGCTATTGTCACCACAGGTTTTCGATTCGGAAACCTGGGGTGTTTACAGCAATGTATTTTGTTTTAATGAACGGGGTGCCACCCGGCGTCCCATTCATTCAAACAAAATACTTACCCAAGTTGGCCACCGTGGGGATGGAAGATGTGGCTGCATACAGAGCCCCTCTTCCATTTCCATGGCGACCAGTGAGGGCACAAAGCGGCGGCAGCGGTTGGGCGCTGCTTCTGAAAGAATCAGGTAAGTGAGGCAGGGGTGTGGGAAGGGATCGGGAAATCCGAGGGGAACAGAAGCGGAACGTGGGGGAGAGATGTTGGGGCGGGGAAGCAGCTGAACGCGGGCTGAGATCGTGGCATGCAGCCCATGATCTGAGCACTTGTTGTTAATAGCTGTAATATGTTAGGATTTTATGTTATGTTCTACTACTTTTTACTCCCCATAGTTGGAAAAATGTGGTTAATGGTGCACCCTTTCGACCAATTTTGTTTCCAAATTGTTTTAGGATGAACACCCCCCAAATCCTTCTTTAACGGGACGGCCTTGCTGGTTATGTTCATACGCACTGGGCAACTTTGAGAACAAATTACAGGACACATTTACTTCCCAGTCAACCGCTGATGCCCGGATTACTACATCCCGGCTGGTGGTGGGGCGATCATGGTGATAGGAGAGTTCCTTTGCCCTCAGTGCACCTTGTACATCCTCTCATGCACTCTGTCTCGCAATTTCAGAATGATCTTCCTGAGTGCACAGCAAGCAGGCCGTTACATTACTGTTATTTCACAAAAATCACAGCAAAAATGAGATCCGTCTTCCTGTCGACCGCTGGTGGCAAGCATACTCGACTACGTGCTGTGCGCGTACCTTTTCATGCTGCACAGCATGGCCAAACGAGTAGCTGGTAATAGTGCAACATGAATATACAGTCTAATGTCCCCTCAGTTGTAAATTCTAAAGCTATTATATGTCACTGTGGCGTACTGTGCAATTTAAAGTATGGGGCCCAAGGCCAGATGCTTTAAACAGGCACAGAACTCCAAGGGAGCCATCAGGTCCTAAAAATATATTTCATGGGAGTACTTAGTCTACATAGTGCCAACATGAAAATGGTTAGTCTCCTCTTGAAAGAGAAATGCACTGGCTCAGAGTTAAGAAAATATTGCAACGTTTATAAGGGTTGCTGTTAGTTTGCAGAAAGTGCAGGTGTTGGCCAGTCTCTGCCGCCATCTCCCACGAGCTTTGCTTCTTGACACTGTGACCAAGAATTTCAAAACTTGAGGATTTAAAATTCAAAACTAGAATATTCAAACTATATCATGCTGTTTTTACTGTATGTACATGATGTTACACCTGGTATTATATCTAGAAATATACATGGATAGCTAAACACATCAGGGATAGATTGCACCGAGTGGTCCTGAGCAGTGGTCAGTTACATTTCCACGAGTGATTTGAAATTGGCGAAATTCGCCTCATATATGTCTTCTGCCCTTTTTGTGGTAAAAATAAGAATCCATGCATGAAAACGGCTGCCGTAAAATCTGAAATCATAAAGTAAATGTAGAGTTATGTGCCTGTGCAAATATTTCATGATTTTGTAGGAATTGTAGGGTTTAGGCAAAGGCGTGCCATGCTTAAGCAAAAAAAGGCAGAACATCCAGACAAGGTAACATGCGAAAGAGAATGGTAAAGGCGTAATTCAGGTAAAGGCGTAATTCAGGCACTTTTGACCATTCACTGTCACTACATTTTGTGCAATTTAACTCTGAACTAACTGTGATATTTAGTAGACAAAGGGCCTGATTCTAAAAAAAAAATTGGGCAAATGAAAGGAGCGCAGTGAATGCTCTCCTTTCATTTGCGCTAATTTCAGAAAGGCTCAGGTCACCTGATTTATAAAGGTGACCTGAGCATTACAGGAGGGGCTGGATAACAGGGCTCTGCCCAGCCCCTTTTAACGCTAAGGGGCCCGCCTCGGTGGAATAGCTCATCTCCTCACTTGCACCCAAAAAGGTTTTGAGAATCTGCCCCAATCGTGAGCCTCAAGTTGTTTATGATATCTTGCAGTCCCCGTGGTGACATAGACCCAGCAGTGGCTATTGTTATGTACAATGTGGCCCCCATGCAACCCAACCCCACCTCATGCACTGTCCACATAGACATTCCAGATGTCAGTGTGCATATTGATGCTTCGAGGGACCTTTGCTTTTACAAAGTGCTTTCAGAACACTGTGAAAGGGAGAGTGGCTGACGTCTCAGAATAAATACAGCACCAACAGATTGGTTTGCATGGCTTTATTACGTCAAGCTTGACATACTGAGCGATTCATTTACCCAGCGCTCAGGTGACCAGGGCTCAATCTCCCTTTCGCAGTTCACCTTTTGGAGAAAGAAGGGCACTTTCTCATTGGACCCCCATCTCCAGCAGGGATACAAGCTCTAGCGCGGCGATCTACCCATTCTAGTGCCACTGCAATACTCCACATGCTTCCAGAACACGTTATGCACTGATGGCCCTTTCTAGAATGATCTGTGTGCAGGCACACTTGAGTAAACGGTGCACGGCATTCGTTCTAATTATTCTATGAATGATTTGTCTAAGAAATAGGAGAGTGGTTAGCGCTAGTGAACAGTGCAGCCCAGGGTTAGGCGTGGGAGAAACAACGCAGTGAAATGCTTCCATCATTTGCAGGACGTCTCTGGGCCAAGCTGCAGCTTCCATACATGCTTTTGGGGCTATGGGGCTAAGCCCCAAAAACTGCACAGGAAACCATTTGGGGCTAAGCCCCATAAACTACACAGGACCATTTTCCCCCAAGCACATCATGATTCTGTGTAACATCAGCATTCTGAACCACATATTTGTGCATGCACACTTTTAGTCAGTACTCATTTCACACTCAAGGTACTCATTTTAGACATTTTGGTAGGAGTGTTAGTGTCAGGCAATGAGTATGTCGATCATTGTCATAATTGGGTAAATATTATGCATGCCTGAGCCTGGCCCGTGGTCCCGAGCTCGTGCCCATCTTCCTTTCCTTTCGATCTCCACTTTCTTCACATCCTTGCTTCATTGTTTCATTTTTCTCCTTTTCTTTTCCATTTCCCTTTATCTTTATCTCTTTTCCTCTCTTTTTTCTATTTATTTCTTTATTTAAGGTTCATAAACTGCCAACTGCAAATGCAATTGATTCAATGCACCACCAAAAATGGCTTTTAGAGGTAGTGTCTCAGAATTGCCCCTGAGCCTGGGCTCTGCTGGGCTCCCTGACCTGATTTCCAGGCATTAAACTGAAAGAAAAGATGATGGGTGAAAACACTGACCAGTAGATGGCGCAGTCTGCCACGGGTAGAGACACATTATCAGTTACATTCGATTATTTGCTTTCAACCACTGAAAATAAAATATAATATAGAGAATTGTTTGGTTTTATATTTGCACCCTGGGTGGTTGCAGCAGCCAATCAAGTTTTCTAAACTTGGGCTGCTTCTAACGATACAAACCTATGTTTTGAGCAAACAGCACACTGCTCACACCCACTCTCCATCTTTCCTCCCTCTCCTCACCACTGCGCGTCTGCTCCCTCCTCCAATCCTTGGCTCTCACGTACCAGTAGGCCTGTAGCACTGCTGTACCGCTCGGCTGCCATGGAATTATGGCAAGCCTCCGTCGGGAGCCACGCCTCTCATTTCCATGGCGGTGGCTATTTCTATGAGAAAACGCAACTTGTTATTTCATACAAATACATTGCTGTCAACTCCCCAGTTGAAAAACCCGGGGTGCTATTAGCAATAATCATCCCCAGTAGGAGTCATCACTGACACAGCGTTAAGGCCCTGGCTTTGCTTGGGCCTATAACTTGGGCCCCAAGTTATTACCACTCGGTGAATTCCGCAGGGACACACTTATTCCTATATTAAAGTCTGTCAGAAGTATCCTAAAAATAATACATACGGTTCATGGATTTCCTTCAAAATAACCGAGGCCTCAAACCAGCATTGAGCAATTTTGACTTAATAAACATTTTATATTTGAATATTTTTTCATGTATTACATGTTTTGACTACTCATTAATTATATTTAACAGAGCTTTCTAAATAGATGTTACTGTCTTTAGTTCACCTTGGGTCCTTAGCTCGAGCACCCGTTGTAGACCTTTTGCCCTGCTCTGTAAGGCCTCAGTCCAGATGATAGACCTATTTTCTCAAACAAATCCGGATGGATTTCCATACCAACTATAAGTATATATGGTTGGTATGGAAAGGTAAGTAACAATGGGATAAAAACAAGGTAAAATAAAAATAAAATACGTGGAAAAGGGGTAAAGGGAAGAAGGTGGCAGGGACTTAATGTGGTGGGGGCCAAGAGCACATGGGATTGGCAACCCCATTAAGAATTAAAAAAGGATAATAAAAATCGACAACGTGCTTATATTGAGGGCATTTAACCTTACTTTTATTACTTATCAATTATAAAAGGTCTTATTTGGTGTAAAGTGTTATCGCTGTCAAACTGTATGAACCTGGTCTTAAGATACCAATTGGGTCTTCTCTCATTAAAGGTATAGGCAAGTTTTAAATTGTTATTAGGGTGCAGGAAAGTCATTGTCCCAATCCCCATTTCTTTTGACATTTTGACATGGTTCTTCATGCGATGTTGGACAATCAGTGTTCTTTGGATCTAAACATGTGGACAGTAACTGTGATGAGATCCCCCTTAAGCCTATTTATTACTGTGATGAGATCCCCCTTAAGCCTATTTATTACTGTGATGAGATCCCCCTTAAACCTATTTATTGTACTAAAGATACTCCAACTTCAAATCCAACATTGATTTTAAAAAAAACAAAACTGTTTAAGGTGGATTTTTGTGCCACAAGGGATGTGTTTGTGAATTGCAATCTACACTTTTATGGGACAGAGGAAGAAAAATTCTATAACACAGTTTGTGGCTATTTGAAGACATTTCTCTGTCCAAAACGGAGGAATATCTTCTTACGCTTAAGCTTGAACCTTCTCCCGAGCATTCAAGTAATGGGTGCAAGAAATAAAGTTCCCCGTGAAGAGAGATCATGCAGATTCCGTGGCAATGCCAATATTGTTGAATCCTTAGAACATGTGATCCTTTTGTGTCCCAAATGCAGCATCAGTAGGACAACGCGTCTTAAACCTTTTATTGATTTGGATTTTCATGGTTTGTCGTGTCCTCCCTGGGAACGAATCTTGTCAGGGTGACAGGTGTCCTTAGTTTGAGCAACTACAAGGCTGGGGATTTAAATCTTTTTTGGTGGTTTTACTTAATACATGTCCTAGGGTGCTATGCTCTCAAAAACTAGGCTTGTAAGATGTATTACTCTTTTCTTGTATTATTGTACGGCCTATGTCTATTCTTAGGAATTTTATTAAGTTGATTAGATTTCTGCTTATGTTAAAGTATCGTCATTTTTTAAAATATCTTATGAAATTAATTTGCAACGTGATTGGAATATTGTCTATTTGCATTTCGTATGGTTTATTTTTGCATAACCATGTCACAAATACATTGAATACATAAACATGAATTATTACTACTACTACTACTAATAATAATAATAATGCATATATACATATTTACATGTGTCTCTCAGTTTTGACGTTGACTGGCCATACCAGGATGTTTAGTGTTGACTTATATTACTTCATTCATGTAGTTTTAAAAACAATATCTTTATTTACTACATTGGTGGGGGTAATGATCACATTTTAAATAATGTAATGTGTATTGATATTATCAATAGTGTCAATAGCTGCAACAGAAGTGTCTCTGTGACCTCCTGACCAATGAGGAGTGTACCTGTGATGTCATCAGCAATGAGTGGAGCGCGTTTGTGATTTCTTAAGCAGAGAATCAGTTGCATCTCTGATCTTGTACTGAGTCTCATGAAAAGCCACTAGATTTAACATCGACGGTTGCATGTCTTTATAACGACACGTTTGATGTAGAATGCACTTTTAATGAAAAGTTTGCAACAACAAACACTACAAATCTATGTCTGCGGGTGGGGGGGGCACACTCCGTTTCCCACCCCTAAAAATCCTCCCTGACCGTTTCCCCACAAGATTTAATTCTTTACCCCACCCCCACATACGTTTTCGTTATGGTTTGTCATCGTAAAATTTTCGCTACATGTGCATGTCTTCATAACATTTTCGTTATAAAGATTTGATACCATATCGACAATATTAAGCAGAGAGAGAGAGAGAGAGAGAGAGAGCGAGAGAGAGAGAGAGAGAACGGGAGGAAGAGTGGGTTTAAGAGGGAGAGTGATATAAGGAGATAGCGAGAGAGAGGATTTGTTCTGTAATCTGCGAAACATGTATAATGCAAACATGGAAGTAAACTGCACCCCCCAATAGTGGGGTGGGCAAAGTATTTAAAAATGTTTATTATTATTATTCATAAGGTATTTATTGAGCGGGGACCTAGTTTAGGGAAGCAAAGTAGCGCTCTACAAATAAAAGGGGGAGGACGCAGTGAGGGAAGGAGAGATCCAAGGGAGCAGGGAATTTAGTGTTTGATAAAGACGCTTTATATGGTATAAATTAATAATCAAGGGTATAGGTGTCAGGTAAGGTCAAAGACAGTGAATATGGCAAGGGAAATGTGCACACAATCACACAGTGAAAAGCTTTGAGTCAAACAACATACACACAGGAACCAAAACTCATGTATACTAAAACCCAGGAGTGCAAACAGAGTGTGACAACAATACAAATATATGAAAAGGGATATATGTGGGGTAAGCACTTAGATGCTCCTTATGACTGCAAGGAAAGTCGGCAAGCTTCTTACCCACAATTGCTATTACAGGTACTGACAGCGCTAAACCCACATAGAGGCCAAGCAACGACAGGATCTGTGATCTAACACTCTTGATGGTATTGAATAAGGAAACTTAAAAACAGTACTCACCAGGACGAGAAATACCACTTGAATGTCAGCATGTCCACGAACCCTGTTGATCAAACAGGGACCCAGAAAGGCTGTGACAGCAATGGAAGGATAACTTAATACATAAGACTCAAGACAAGGGGCCAGTAGGAATAGTGATTACAGAATAGTGAGGAAAACATAGGCATTCACACAGGAGCTAGCTACAACCGCACACCACACCTAATAATCAATGGGAAATATATGCAGAAGTGCAAGGGAAAACATGTAATGGATTCCAAGAGAAAGTAAAGGAACAGGAGCAGGGAAAACGAAATTACAAGGGCAAACTTCCCCCACCCATCCAAGGAAAAAGGCAGGACGCTAATTTATAAAGAGGAAAGATTAAAACATAAAGGTTTACAACAGCAAGGACAAAGTCAAAGAAATATAGAACACAGGCAAACTGGGCTGCACCAAAAGGGAAAGCACTGAGAAATGCTGCCTGCAAACAGAGGAAGACAGAAAGGGAATCTGGGAAGCAGAAATCAATTAAGCACATACATTCGAAATCCAAGGATAAGGAAAAAGGAATAGAAACTTGGAACTAGGCACAAGGCTATGAACCAGGAACAAGGGACCAGTCACAAACACTGCATCAATGACCACCGCTGGACTGAAGCAAACTGAGGCTTTTAAACCTGCTTAACGAGCACACGCCACAGGTGTGCTGCTTGCTGCACTTGCAGCCACCGGTGTTACCTATCCTCCACCCAGCCTTTTCCTGCAATGGTGGAGATGAAGCTGCGGGCCAGGCATTCTGGGAAGCATAGTCATTTGATTAAAGCAGCATACTGGCTGCCAAAAACCTGGAATAGATCAGGAAGGGAAGTAGTTTGGAAAATAAGGATTTAGCGCTCCCAATTCATCACAGCACTGTAGCATAAGGTTTGTAAGGAAAGTCCAGTAGGGAATAAACCCCAAATCATGCCCCCAAGTGGTGGGAACGGGAGCAAAGGGAGCGAATCGTGACAGTAGGTGTTGATTTCGATGCCATATGCCTGGGCGCTTAGTATGGGGCAGAGGGGACAGCTGCCCTTGTTCTTCTTGAACATTGAGGGCAGGAGTGCCATGTTGCCACCTTGGAGATTCTGAAATCCATGCTCTCCTAAATCACTGGGCGCGGCAGTGCTGCTGCCTGGCTCAGGCTTGGTGAAGTGTTAACAAGCATTTTACATTATTAGGAAGTGCTGCTCTCTTAAAAGTGGTAAGGCTGCCTCGTCATCACCTTAGCCTCGATTGTGGCTTGGGGGGATGGGCGGGTCAGGCCAAAGCTGTTGGCAAGCACAGGGGAAATAGGAAATCGTAAAGCAGAATTTTGCAAAGACAGTTCAGCAGGTTAGGTGACTGTTGCTGAGATATGCTTAGGCCGGCCTGTAAATCCTATATTTTTTCTTCCAATTCCTGCTCCTATACGTGCTTTAAAATGTGGGTATTTTAACCTTGGGATGGGCAAGGGTCCTTGCTTTGCTTGTTGTGAGAATTTCTGTCGCCGTAAAGAAAATCAAAATGTAGTTCTGCCCCTGTGGCAATAATCAAAAGTTGCCCCCCCCCCATGGCTTCCTGAACAATTAAACGCGTGACTTGAAGGGAAGAAGTGAATTGTTCTGTCTGCTCGATCGTAGGTTTTTCCGCATTGTTCCCTATCATAAAACATTTGGAAATATAATTCACGTGCCAAAAACAGAAACAGTGATGCAAGTGTGCTTGTGATGTCAAGAAACAGTTGGGCGCAACAGCGGCGCAGCATGTTTTGTGGGGACACCAGTAGTGATACGGTGTGATGTCTGATGCCACCAGCAGTATGTGTCCTGTAATGGCACCGGCAGGGGGGCAGTGAGTTCTATGATGGCATCCCTGCGTTCTGTGATGTTCTCAGCAGTAGGTTTCTTCGTGTCAGTGGTGATGTGGCTTGTTCTGTGATGTCCACAGCAGTGGCGTTTCTTCGTGTCAGTGGTGAAGTGACCTGTTCTTTGATGTCATCAGCAGTGGCGTTTCTTCGTGTCAGTGGTGAAGTGAAGTGTTCTATGATGTCACCAGCAGTGAGGTTTCTTCCTGTCAGCAGTAATGCAGCGTGTTCTGTGATGTCACCAGCAGTGGGTTTTCTTCATGCCAACGATGATGTGGCATGTTCTGTGATGTCACAAGCAGTGAAGTGTCTTTGGTGTCAGTGGTGTGACCTATTCTGTGATGTCACAAGCAGTTGATTGTCATTGGTGACAGTGGTGAAGTGACCTGTTTTATGAATGTCAACAGCAGTGGGTTTTCTTTGTGTCAGTGGTGAAGTGACCTGTTCTGTGATGTCCCCAGCAATGGACTTCTTCATGTCAGTGATGAAGTGACCTGTTCTGTGCTGTCACTGGGCTTTCTTCGTGTCAGTGGTGAAGTGACCTGTTCTGTGATGTCACCAGCAGTGGGCTTTCTTCGTGTCAGTGGTGAAGGACCTGTTCTGCAATGTTACCAGCAGTGGGTTTTCTTCGTGTCAGTGGTGAAGTGACCTGTTCTTTGATGTCACCAGAAGTGGGTTTTCTTCGTGTCAGTGGTGAAGTGACGTGTTCTGTGATGTCACCAGCAGTGGGGTTTCTTCGTGTCAGTGGTGAAGTGACCTGTTCTTTGATGTCACCAGAAGTGGGTTTTCTTCGTGTCAGTGGTGAAGTGACGTGTTCTGTGATGTCACCAGCAGTGGGGTTTCTTCGTGCCAGTAGTGATGTGGCTTGTTCTGTGATGTCACCAGCAGTGGGTTTTCTTCGTGTCAGTGGTGAAGTGACGTGTTCTTTGATGTCACCAGGAGTGGGTTTTCTTCGTGTCAGTGGTGAAGTGACCTGCTCTGCGATGTCACCAGCAGTGGGTTTTATTCGTGTCAGTGATGAAGTGACCTGTTCTGTGACGTCACCAGCAGTAGGTTTTCTTTGTGTCAGTGGTGAAGTGACCTGTTCTGTGATGTCACCAGCAGTGGGTTTTCTTTGCGTCAGTGGTGATGTGGCTTGTTCTGTGATGTCACCAGCAGTGGGTTTTCTTTGCGTCAGTGGTGATGTGGCTTGTTCTGTGATGTCACCAGCAGTGGGTTTTCCGGGCTTTCTTCATGTCAGTGGTGAAGTGACCTGTTCTGTGCTGTCACCAGCAGTGGGGTCTCTTCGGGTCAGTGGTGAAGCGACGTGTTCTGTGATGTCACCAGCAGTGGGGTTTCTTCGTGTCAGTGGTGATGTGGCTTGTTCTGCGATGTCACCAGCAGTGGGTTTTCTTCGTGTAAGAGGTGATGTGGCTTGTTCTGTGGAGTTACCTGCAGTGGGTTTTTTATTCGTGTCAGTGGTGATGTGGCTTGTTCAGTGATGTCACCAGCAGTGGGTTTTCTTCGTGTCAGTGGTGAAGTGACATGTTCTGCGATGTCACCAGCATTGGGTTTTCTTCGCATGAGGGGTGATGTGGCTTGTTCTGTGATGTCACCAGCAGTGGGTTCTCTACGTGTCAATGGTGATGTGGCTTGTTCTGTGATGTCACCAGCAGTGGGTTTTCTTCGCGTGAGGGGTGATGTGACTTGTTCTGTGATGTCACCAGCAGTGGGTTTTCTTCGCGTGAGGGGTGATGTGACTTGTTCTGTGATGTCACCAGCAGTGGGTTATCTTCGCGTGAGTGGTGATGTGACTTGTTCTGTGATGTCACCAGCAGTGGGTTTTCTTCGCGTGAGGGGTGATGTGACTTGTTCTGTGATGTCACCAGCAGTGGGCTTCATTTGATGATAATGGTGATGTGACCTATACTGTGATGTCACCAGCAGTGGGTTTTCTTCACGTCAGTGGTGAAGTGACCTGTTCTGTGATGTCACCAGCAGTGGGTTTTCTTCGCGTGAGAGGTGATGTGGCTCGTTCTGCGATGTCACCAGCATTGGGTTTTCTTCGCGTGAGGGGTGATGTGGCTTGTTCTGTGATGTCACCAGCAGTGGGTTTTCTTCGCGTGAGGGGTGATGTGACTTGTTCTGTGATGTCACCAGCAGTGGGCTTCATTTGATGATAATGGTGATGTGACCTATACTGTGATGTCACCAGCAGTGGGTTTTCTTCGCGTCAGTGGTGAAGTGACCTGTTCTGTGATGTCACCAGCAGTGGGTTTTCTTCGCGTGAGGGGTGATGTGGCTTGTTCTGTGATGTCACCAGCAGTGGGTTTTCTTCGCGTGAGAGGTGATGTGGCTTGTTCTGCGATGTCACCAGCATTGGGTTTTCTTCGCGTGAGGGGTGATGTGGCTTGTTCTGCGATGTCACCAGCAGTGGGTTTTCTTCGCGTGAGGGGTGATGTGACTTGTTCTGTGATGTCACCAGCAGTGGGCTTCATTTGATGATAATGGTGATGTGACCTATACTGTGATGTCACCAGCAGTGGGTTTTCTTCGCGTCAGTGGTGAAGTGACCTGTTCTGTGATGTCACCAGCAGTGGGTTTTCTTCGCGTGAGGGGTGATGTGGCTTGTTCTGTGATGTCACCAGCAGTGGGTTTTCTTCACGTGAGAGGTGATGTGGCTTGTTCTGCGATGTCACCAGCAGTGGGTTTTCTTCGCGTGAGGGGTGATGTGACTTGTTCTGCGATGTCACCAGCAGTGGGTTTTCTTCGCGTGAGGGGTGATGTGGCTTGTTCTGTGATGTCACCAGCAGTGGGTTTTCTTCGCGTGAGAGGTGATGTGGCTTGTTCTGCGATGTCACCAGCATTGGGTTTTCTTCGCGTGAGGGGTGATGTGGCTTGTTCTGCGATGTCACCAGCAGTGGGTTTTCTTCGCGTGAGGGGTGATGTGACTTGTTCTGTGATGTCACCAGCAGTGGGCTTCATTTGATGATAATGGTGATGTGACCTATACTGTGATGTCACCAGCAGTGGGTTTTCTTCGCGTCAGTGGTGAAGTGACCTGTTCTGTGATGTCACCAGCAGTGGGTTTTCTTCGCGTGAGGGGTGATGTGGATTGTTCTGTGATGTCACCAGCAGTGGGTTTTCTTCACGTGAGAGGTGATGTGGCTTGTTCTGCGATGTCACCAGCATTGGGTTTTCTTCGCGTTAGGGGTGATGTGGCTTGTTCTGCGATGTCACCAGCAGTGGGTTTTCTTCGCCTGAGGGGTGATGTGGCTTGTTCTGTGATGTCACCAGCAGTGGGTTTTCTTCGCGTGAGAGGTGATGTGGCTTGTTCTGCGATGTCACCAGCATTGGGTTTTCTTCGCGTGAGGGGTGATGTGGCTTGTTCTGCGATGTCACCAGCAGTGGGTTTTCTTCGCGTGAGGGGTGATGTGACTTGTTCTGTGATGTCACCAGCAGTGGGCTTCATTTGATGATAATGGTGATGTGACCTATACTGTGATGTCACCAGCAGTGGGTTTGTTCGTTGTCAGCGGTGATGCTGCCTTTTATGTGATGCCAGCAGTAGTGACATACATGTCTGTGAGATGCTATCAGTCACGAGAATCGCGTGAACGTGATGTCAGCAAAGAGCCGAGTTTGCCTGTAATGCTATGAGCAAACTGTTGACTGGTGTCATCAGCAGTGATGCAGTTTGTTATCATAAGCAGTGTCTCTGTGAGGCCAACAAACATTATGGCCTCAGCAGTGAGACCGTGCTCGGTTGTTTGGGAAATTGAGGGCTGCGGGAGCAGGGGTAGCACAGAAACTCTGCACCAGAGCAAGTGCAATTGGCACCTGGGCAAAACAGTGCCCCCGGTGCAGAGAACATATTGTTTCATTGCATTTTTGTACCAGGGAATCATTTCCCCTAGTCATTTGCCCTGGAGCAAAACATGCTCTGACAAAACAGTTTTTTTTGTTATTGCACCGGGGCATGTTTTCCCTAAGTGCTAATTGCAAGTGTACCGTTGACACATGTCCGCACCGTGTTTCATAAAACAAGTACTATGAACAGTCACATAAAGATGCACTTTGTACACAAAACATTCCAAATACTAAACCATGGCTACATATTTGGCGACTATAGGGAATAGGAGGGATGGAAGCCAGTACGGTACACTCTTTTCCCTCTCTACATCAGGGGTGACTGTAGCCAACTGCCGTGCCTGTAGCGCCATCTGCTGGGCATTGGGAAGATATATTGAAAACATATGCAAAACAGGACAGGAACTCTGGGTAAGTTCCCATTTTAGATTAAGAGCACCCAGGGGCAACTCATTAATCACACCAGTGTGACCTTATTTTGCCAGTTCACGTGTCTGGTTTTTGTGTAAGTCTTTAAGAGTGGATTAGTGGGTACCATCCAGTTCGGGCCTGGAAAATTACACAATTTACCATTCCAGATAAAATATTGAAGATTATAGGTAAGAAAATACCTTTTCATCTAACCTGCAATGGAGTAAAAGCAACTCCTGACATAGTTTTCACTCTTAATTATTAGAGTTCATTAGTGGGATATAGCTTATCCAATACAGGAGCAGGGCACCATGTACAAGCCAAAGCAAACACGGTGTGCTTCATATTGAAATAACACACAGGGCTCATAGACACGCATCATAACGTGCACACTAAGTGAGGTTCTTATTCGTCCAAGTTGTATTTGTATTGCACTTATAAGGGGCTTTGAAGGCACCTCATCAGGAACATCTGAACTTAACTCTGCAGGGCAATGTTAGCAAGCTGTTTCCTGTGGCATCACTTGAGCTGTAGACAAGCAGGGCCCAGTGTCAGAGTGTGAGCACTGAGCAGTAGGAGCCAGATCAGGAATGAATGGAGGGACTTAGGCTGCCACGGTGTCTTTTGCCCTAGAAAAGCAGCCGGTTCCTTCCATTGTGCCATCTTTCTTTTGAGATATCCCAACCGCCCCATTTGTTCATTTGAACTTTTCTTTGAGCAGCATGACTGTTTTAGATGTTCTTAGCTGGCTGGCGAGGTTCCCGAATGCAGGCCCTGTCTTTCATGCAGATCTACATGTCTAGCCAGCACAGTAGAAGGCAGGTAGGGCCGGTCACCCCACTTCAAAATGGCGATGGTGTGCAATGTAGAGTACCCCTAGGATTGTCCGAGCGGGAAGATAAAGAACCCTACTTCAAGTCAGGGTAGCCCAACCGGGGTATTAGGAAGGCCCTCTCCTCCTGCGCTGCTCCGTCCGCATCTGTACAATTGCCTGTTTGTGTACCGTATTTTGGATTTAAAACATTGTATAAATATTAAACAATGTAATAGTAACACACAATATTTGATAACAATAAAATATTTTTTATTTTCATGTTTAACTTTTCTTCAAACAGTATTATATTTACAAGTTTTAACCATTCCAAACGCAATTAAAATCATGCGTCCCTATTAGGAACTCCAATGTATATTTCGCAGAATTTCAACATACATTGAGTGACATGTTGAGTGGCAATCAAGATTGCCTCTTGATAAGGCAATCCGAAATTCTTCCGTCTTGACACCATCAACCTTATTTACAAATCTAACAGATTATAGCTTCAGGTGAAAAATATGCCCTGGACAGGGGCTCGCTGCTTTGAAACTACTATGGTGGTGATTTGGTGCAGTACAAACGCAGAGGGACATAACATAGCGCTACATCATGAGTATTTTGATTTTCTGTAAAATCCCAATGATGAGTCCATTGGGCTTCATTATGTGTTTGGCTGTGTAGTTGATTTTTGGAAGTCCCGTTACTGATTTTTTTCTTTTGCGGTAACAGAATCACCACCAACTTTACCACACTGCAAATTCCACATTTGGAGGTGAAGTGGAGGATTGACTTTCAGAAAACAGTTAGATGTAAATCCCTACTTTACTTTAAAAAATCATCAAATTTACCACACCGGAATTACTGCTTACGGTAAATTCGCTAAAACTCTGTGCAGTTCTATGGACTCCAAAAATGGCTATTAACTCTGCCTTACCAACACCCGTAATCAGGTGGTATATCCACCAGACCGAGTAGTAGTAACAGTACACGAGTTGGGTGTGTAATTTCAAGGAAGAATCCCAGCATTGGCACCATCGTCATAATGATGCCCATTGTTTAAACATTCCCACATATTTAAAGCTTGGTATAATCTCAATTTAATATTATCAATATGCCACCTGTAGGTAGATTTCTTATATTTTTTGCCCAATAACACATTTTAGTTTTATCCAAATTAATTTGTAAATCATGTTTTTGTAATAGTTTTGTGATTGATCGAGTGCTCTTTGTGCACTGGTTGGGGTTGTGTCAAAGATGATAACAGCATCAGCAGGCGCCAAGCAGTTCATTTTTGTCCAATTTAGGAGGAAACACTTTTACCATCATTACAATAGTTTTGTGATTAGCTACTTTTATATTGAACAGGCTTTGGGCCAACACTCTTTGCTGTTTTAATCCACGTGAGGTTCGTATGTCCTCTGTGCAGGGGAGTTGCTAGGTCTGGAAAAGACCCGGGGCAAAGGTGATGTCGGAACTGTTGGGACTGGGGGCTAGCTAGTCTTTTGGCTGTAGTTCCTGAGATTCTATCCGGGGCTACAACCTAAAGATCAGGGGCTATAGCCCCCTTAGCACCCTCCCTAGCAACGCCTTTGCCTCTGTGGCCCCAACACTGAAGCTTACATTGATTTTGTGATTTTTTTCATGTAGTGCCATGATCATTTTTAGCAACCCCCACCAGGCCAAACGCTGCTAAATAATCAATAAAGACAGCCTATAGGCGATATATGGTTTAATACAAAGCTTGTAAACCAATTGTGTTTTGGGTTGTCGTGTTAGCCATAGTTGAGTGACCTGCCATGAAGCCTGTTTGATAAGGTGATAAAGATGTTTGGTTCCATGTGATTATAACAAATCAAATTACAGAGAATGCTTTAATAACGAAACTTTTATAACAAAAAATATACATTTTTTAATGTATTTTTTCTTTTGGAGTCCCCCTAGCCACCCTGTTTCCCTATGCTTTTAAGCCCATCCCAATCCCCCACCCTTTTAACCCCTTATCCCACCCCATACACATTTTAAACACAAATCCGATACTTTTTCATTATTATTTTTTCTTTATTACAGTTATTCTCTGTTTTCTATTCGTTAAAATAACTGGATACCAAGATTTTCTATCCTCAACTGATATCATTATGTCATTCAACAGAGTTTTAGAAAATATTTTGGCATGTCAGTCAATGCAATTAATCTATAATGAGCCGGGGCTGCTGTAATACACATTTTCCAGAGTTTGGGAGTTTCTTCCCCTTCACCTATTGCAGTGAGCAACACATGTACTATTTAAGCCCATTCTGCTCTGCATTTTATTTTTAATTTATGCTTATGGTTTTTTCAACAAAAGAAATCGAAAATTAGTCAATTACAAAAAGCAATCAAAAAGAACACAAATCGCATAAATGACATCAAGTCACCATTAGAGAAAGGAGAGAAAAAAGGAAGAGAAAAGAAAAGAAAGAAACAAGAAAGAGAAGAGAAGAGAATGAAAAAAGGGGGAAGGTAAGGGAGAATAGATCACACATACAGATCATTAAAATGTCCCCAAATATCATCATACTTACCCTGCTGTTGCTTGAATTTAAAATGTAGAACTCGAGGGAAAGCCCCTATTTTAAGTACTTGGGCAACACATGAAGAAAAACCGAAAAGAGTTCCTAACAGATAACATCATTCATCTTATTCAATTTATTTCCGCAGGTGTTAGTCCAACAACACATTAGGCTAGACTCTCCTCTACTATTTTTAGGATTTCAGTGTGGTTTTCACTGGTTGCCTCTTAAACTGAGAATGAGTAATACACTCCTTCAAGTTCTTAGATCTTTTTAGGGCAATTCTGGGTATAGGTTTCTTGGGTAAGGTAAGCCGAACGGGAGGCCAACATTTCTTGATTCTACTTTTAAATTGAGCAGTGTTTTGGCAATAGGTGGTCCCACATGTCATCCTTTGCCTTTCATCTGTTCTTTCTTGAGGTGTAAGGAGCGTTTCCTGTGGTGTAAACCATGCTCTTTTGGAGGACTGGCTGACCAGTTCCTTAGGATAACCCCGTTTGCTTAATCTAGCATCTGGTTTGGTGGCATGTGTGCAGAAATCGTCTATGGTAGTGCAATTCTGGCGTATTCAAAGATTCTGGCTGTATGGCAGATTTTGCTTCAATGTTGCTGGATGGACGCTAGTGCAGTGCAGCAGAGTGTTGAATGGATCACAATTAATGTCAGGGTGAACTGGATGTTAGGGCTGCGTTCTTTGATCCATGCATGGAATTCATTCAATGTATTCTGTGTACCTCTCCAAATGAAGATGATATCGTCGATATACCGACTCCATTTATAAATGTTATTATGAAATGGGTTATCCTGAGAGTACACAAACAGCTCCTCAAACCAGGCCTTATTAATTATAGCCAGACCTGGCGCAAAGGCCACGCCCATTATTCTGATTAATCAGAATGAAAACGGGAGGCTGAAGTGCAAACTGTATAACAAATCAACAGAGCGCAACACTCTGCTGCACTTCACTAGCTACCATCCAGCAACAGTGAAGCAAAACCAACATACGGCACACCACTCCTCATATGAATTTGCCACAGCCAGTCACACCAGAGGCTATTGCCCTGCTGGAAGGGGCGCATGATTGCCTTCATCAGTCCTTTCTAGCATGTGGGAGAGGCAGGCAGTCTTTATGATATAAAAGCAAGACATTGTTTTATCCCCATTAAGTAATCAGGCAGCTCGAGTGACACCATAGCAGAATGTGCTCTGGCATGTGGCACAGTGGCAGTCCAGTTTCTTAACCAGCCAGGACCTGCACAGGATGTGGACATCCTGGGAGCAGTGAAGTCAAATGTCCTACCTTCTTCCACACATAAAGCACTTTCCACATCTTTCGAAGGATGTTCATAAACAGAACTTCTGTCACCATAAACTAACCCTGAAGACCATGATCCCATCTCAGCCCGGGCTCATTGCCCTACAGGGCATTATGGAAGAAAGAGAGAGAGCGGTCCTTCACCATATGACTGCATAATCCAACACAAAGAGGCTGGCACACTGCCCACTAGGCTGGGCGGTTCTTTACACCAAGGACCCATCGGGTTGCAGAAGCAGGTAGTCCTGTAGGATGGTAGGCATAGGCAGTTTGGGGATGAGGCAGTGGCACTGGCTGCCGAAGTGTTTTCGGATGGAACAGCGGCACAAGTGCTGAAGACTGCGGGCGCAGGAGGACAGCTGCACGAGGGACTTGTAGAATGACAGGTGTGTCTGTTGAAGAGGGTGAACAAAAGAGAGCATTAGAGAGCTACAGATACTAGGTGGAGACATAGAAAAAGAAAGGAAGATGAAGAAAAACTTTGTGGCCTATCAGGGCATTTTCTAATAGGCTGGGGAAGGAGTAGTCACATGTCAACCTCTCTTGTGCCTCTGTGGTTCTGTCCACTCCACAAACTGTCAAATACCTTGTACCCCTAACCTACTAACTGCTATCTATGCTCTTCAACTTTTTCCTCTTAACTGGGATCTTGCCAGCCTACCTTAAAGTAGTCACTATTTCCCTCATATTCAAGACTCTCTGCTAACGGTAACAGCCTTGCCAATTATGTTTCTTCTCCCATACTATTCCAAAATCCTAGCACGTAATTCCTTCAATAGGTTCAACAGATAATTTCAGGTTGACAGGCTCTGTGAGCCCTACTAGTCTGGGTTCCAAAGGCACAAGTAAACAGAGGATTGGGCACTAGTGGCTGGATCAACTCGCACATCACTGAATGATTAATTACGTGGTATATATTGCATCAAAATTGGATGTGCAGCAAGATCACGGGTACTGGGAGAGGTTGCCCACACCTCATGTATTGACTGGTATGGATGTATTCACTGGTAGGGATGGCACTCCTGTGCTCATCAAGTTTCTTGTATCTACTCGATAATCTGGTGGACAGTGGTTGTATCAAAAACATGCCAAAAGACTTCCCATTATACTGCACAGCAGGAAAAAGCTCCTACAAGCTTAGCTCATACAAGCCCGCCTGGGCACGATTTTGATGCAACCCTTGACCACCAGACCATCGAGTAGATACAGGAAACTTGATGAGCACAGGAGTGCCATGCCTACCAGTCACATTTGGAATTCACTGAACTGGAAATCCAACGAAGCCACTAAATTGTGGGGAATTTTCGAATATCATAGCCTGCAGAAAGACCTAGATGGGTTGAAAAAATAATGAAAACATACTGTGACAAATTTTGGAAACCGCGACTAACTGTTTGTATTAATCAGAGCAAGATATCTGTGGTTTAATCCGCACTTGATTGCAAAGGCATCAATCCACGGAAATGGCTTTAAGTCACATCGCCAATTTTCTCTACTGTCCACCACTACAAACTCGCATTCTGTCATGTCTCCTGTCACAAGACCCCGTTCTTGCAACCTCGGTGCCCTTTTAGGTACCCACCATTCCCCCTCTATATCCCGTTTAGCTCCACATACCCGACGGCAGCAGTTTGGTGATCAGATCCGGCACACCCGGAAGAGGAGAGGTTTGGACGGTCACCCGAGATCCTTGCGACCGTTCCTCCACTTGCAAGTACCATGGCGTTATTCAACGGTGTGCCGTGGACATCGACCCTACCTGGTTTCGTGTTGGTCTCCGTGTCACGTGATCAGGAAAAAGCGAGTACCTGATATCAACATGGAACACGTGACACAGAGCATGCATCATGTGACTCGGGTCACATGACTCATCAGTGCAGTTAAAAGGACCAGGTAAGCGCTCAAACAATGCTTCACAGCTGCTTCACTGAGTACTGTTTGGTGCTTTGTTTCTTTGATATCTACGGCTACTTTGACTACGGACAGCTTTACGGATTCCTTTGTCTCTCCCTCGAACTGTCATACTGTTTTGTCTTTCCTGGAACTTCGACTCTAGGCTCCGTTACCTGGTTTTGATCTGGATTCCCCTGGACTTGTCGTTACCTGCTGGCTTCTGACTTTGGATTGTTTGTTGGACTGCTTACGGATCAACCTACTCGGCACACTGATCATTGGTCCTCTCTGCCCGCTCAGGTGTTAATACTACATCCAGAGTGCTACTTAAGACTTACCCTCCTTCTGCTGCTGCCGGTTATCTGCAGGCTCCTACCCCCATTGTCCCACCCGGGGTATGGTAGGCATCCGTTTCCCTTCCATATAGGTAAGGCTGATTGTGGTGCCTCTCTGGTGTTCTGATTATATACTGCATTGCCATTGTTTTATATGTACTCATTGCTTGCCTTATAGTGGTCAGGGGTCCTTACGGCGTTCCTGGTTCCAGTCTGACGGCACTCAACACCTGTGGCCTCAAGGACTGCACGGGCAGTTGTCTTACTATCTTCCCGTGTGGTACTTGGGGACGGATGTTCTATAATCTACACGACCATCAAGACAGAACAGACTGTGAAGCCTGACTGGTCGTCCAGATTATGGAAGCCTCAGCCGGGGATCCCGTGGCCGCTCTAATGCAAGCAGTCACGGCCCTTAGGACAGACATGGCTGCAGCCACAACCGCACTCCACCACCGCCTCGACTCCCTACAGAGTGCACGCCACCCATTACCAGCAGATTCCGAGTTTGGGGATACTACACCCCAAAACCCAGGTCCCTCCATGACCCCCGCAGCACCTGTTCCAGTGGTGGTACCCACCCCATTCCCTCTAGCAGCCCCGGTAAGGTACCATGGCAATCCCAGAAAGTATCGCACATTCCTAAATCAGTGTAAGCTCCACTTCCTCTGCCGACCCCAGGCGTTCCCTGACACTACCACCAAGGCTGCCTTTTTGCTTTCCCATTTGACTGGTGTGGCAGCAACCTGGGAGAATCCTTTGTTAGAAAATGACCATCCAGCCCTCTATGATTTTGACCTCTTGGTGAGGGAGATGGCCAAGGTGTTTGACACTAGGTACAAGGCTCAATCCCGGGACCTGGAACTGTTGGATCTTACTCAGGGCAGACAAACCATCATTGAATATATAACACATTTCAATCAGTTGTCTGCAGAAACATCCTGGCCTAAGAACAAGAAGGCTGTGGTTTTCTATAAGGGATTATGTAGCACTATGAAAGACGCCCCCTCGGTAGTGCCATCTCTTCCAGCCGTTTACCCTGATTTGGTCGATCTGGCTTTGCAGGTAGACGCCCGAAGAACTGAGCGTCGGGCAGAAGCTGGTCTTTCTGGCAATCACTCTCTTCCTCCACCAGATGCACCCAGTGAACCCATGCAAGTAGGTGGCATACGTAGTCCCATAACCCATGTTGAACGTGAACGCAGAAGAACAGACAATGCCTGTTTTTATTGCAGTCTCAATGGGCATTATGTCAAGGAGTGCCCTCGTCGTCCAAAGAACAAGAACCAGGGTTTTCAGAAAGCTCACCCTTGAAAGTGGGGGTAAGGGCGAGCACTTCTCAGATCCCCTCTGAAGCCATCCCCACTTTCGGTCCCATAAGACCAATCATAGTCCAAGCTCTGTTAAAACCTACCAGTGACTGCACACATTCTGTACATATTGTGATCGACTCAGGGGCTACTGGTTGCTTTATAGATATCACACTGGTCAATACACTTAACCTACCACTGATCGCTAAGAAACACCCCGAGCCGGTACAGGCTGTCGATGGGACCTCCCTCGCTTCCGGCCCAATCAAGCAACAAACCGCCCCCCTTGAGGTAGTTATACAGGGTACCCATAAGGAAATGCTTTCCTTCGACCTCCTTTCCACACCTCAGTTCGGAGTCATTATAGGCATCCCCTGGTTATGACAACATAACCCGTTGATCAACTGGGGTACAGGTCAAGTTCTTTTTGAATCCGAAACATGCCAACACTACTGTCTTGTGGAACCCAAGGGAATGCCCAACCCTGCACGAGCCCTTGGGGCTGTTGCCTTTCTGGCAATTGGCGAGGACACCGACTCACCTATGGCCTTGCATATGGTAGGTGCAGTCCTAGCCGGTATACCCACAGCATATCATGACTCCCAAGCTGTGTTTGACAAGGCATCGGCAGAGGGCCTGCCGCCACATAGGCCATACGATTGCCCCATAGACCTGGTCCCCGGTGCTTCAATACCAAAAGGCCGGATCTATTCCCTGTCAGCATCAAAAGAGCTGGCCCTAAAGGAATACATACAACAAGCCTTACGCTTGGGCCACATCCGACCCTCAACTTCACCCGCAGCAAGCCCTATATTTTTTGTCCCGAAGAAAGAGGGGGATCTCCGCCCTTGTGTGGACTACAGGCGGCTAAACTCCATCACGATCAAGAACCGCTACCCCATCCCTCTCATTTCCACGCTCTTAGGCAGACGAACACATGCCTCCATTTACACCAAACTGGATCTCTGGGGGGCGTATAACCTGATCCGCATACGCAAAGGGGATGAGTGGAAGACAGCGTTCTGCACCCGTAAAGGTTTAGTCGAGTATACAGTGATGCCCTTCGGGTTATGTAATGCCTCAGCCACTTTTCAACGTTTCATAAATTATGTGTCCAGCGACATCTTAGACATTTATGTTGGAATCTATCAAGATGATATTCTTGTGTTCTCCCCTTCCCTGGAGGAACACATCATCCACGTTAGAGAAGTGTTATCCCGACTAAGCAAGAACGCACTTTTTGCCAAACCTGAAAAATGCCAATTTCATACAAAGAAGTTTAATTCTTGGGGTTCCATATATCACTCGGAGGACTGATTATGAATCAGTCTAAGATCCGCGCAATCACGGATTGTCCTGTTCCAGTGAATCTTAAAACACTACAGTCCTCCCTAGGATTTGCTCATTTTTATCGGCGTTTTATTGCCAGATTTTCTTCCATTGTTGCCCCTTTAACAGCCTTGACCAGTCCCCTTGTCCCTTTCCATTGTCTACCGTACATCAGGCAGCCTTTGAGTCTCTTAAAACATCCTTCACCACAGCCCCAGTCCTCCAACACCTGGATCCAGAACTTCCTTTTGTCGTAGAGGCTGATGCGTTGTCCTTTGCATTGGGGGCTGTCCTTTCCCAACCATGCCCGACGACTGGCCCTTACCCCCGGTGGCATACCATTCACATAATTTCACGTCCACTGAATCACACTACACGGTCACTGAGAAGGAGCTCCTTGCCATCAAGGACGTGTTTCAAGTCCGGAGACACCACCTTCTGGGGGCTAAACACCAAACAATTGTATACACTGATCACAGGAATCTACAAGAGCTTGCTTCCCTTAAATGTGTGAACAGCCGACAAGTACGTTGGCATTTTTTTTTTGAGGCCTACGACTTCTTGATCAAACATAGGCCGGGGGTGGTCCACGGGAAGGCGGATGCATTATCCCGTTCCCCAGGGGGTGTGTCACTCCCATCTTTTCCAGATATGTTGTTAGAGCAAGGTCACGTAGTCTGTGCCTGTACTCACGACCCATGTGGTCCGCTATACGCCAATGGGTCTCGCAACACCCTCACACACTAACAGAGTGGGATCCTGTTTACCAGGATGGACTGCCCCTCGTACATGGGAAACTTTTCTTGCCCACTAGTGACACTCGTAACCAGGCGCTAGAATGGTCTCACAACGCCGCCATCAACGGACACCCAGGGCAACAACGTACCCTAGATCTGCTAAAATGTTGGTACTGGTGGCCGTCGATGAGACGCGATGTAGAGAACTACGTGAACACCTGTTCGGTGTGCGCTCAGTGTAAATCACGCAGGGGTCGCTCACTAGTACTGCTCCAACCACTACCAGTGCCCCCAAGGCCCTGGCATACAGTCACTCTGGATCTGATTACTGATTTGCCTCGAACACAAGGTTATGACACAATTTGGGTAATGGTGGACTTGTATACCAAGATGGCTCGCTTTATTCCTTGTACAGGTATCCCTTCCGCTCCCACCTTGGCCAGATTGTTCTTCAAGTCAGTCTTTTGTCTTTTCGGACTACCTACGGTTCTAGTGTCAGATAGTGGATCACAGTTCACGTCCCGCTTTTGGCAGGCCCTTACCAAGCTTCTTGGCATCGATGCACGGTTCTCCTCCGCTTACCACCCAGAGACCTATGGGCAGACAGAGAGGGTGAATCAGGCTTTGGAGCAGTACTTGCCTTGTCTGTCTCTTCAGTATCAGAAATCCTGGCTCCGTCTGCTTCACCTCGCTGAGTTCGCATACAACAACACCTTGCACTCCTCCACCGGGTCTTCCCCTTTCTACTCCCTTTATGGCCAACATCCTCACACCCTTCCGTTCCCTGAATTCACAACGTCCAGTACTCCTGCTGCCATTGCCTGTGCCCGCGACCTGGTCACAGTCCATGCCAAGACCCTCACCCACCTACAGGAGGCCCAGTCATCTATGAAGGCAGCTGCCGATAGGAAGCGGGTGGAGGCTCCCAGGTACCGCATGGGTGACCGTGTTTGGTTGTGCTCTCAATATTTAAATACTCCAGGGTGCCGTAAACTGCTTCCCCGATTTGTGGGTCCTTATCGGGTATCCAAGGTCCTGAACCCGGTAGCCTATCGCATTGCGGTCCCTTCTGCCTGGCGCATTCACCCGGTATTTCATACCTCTCTACTCAAGCCCTGCCCTGACCCTATCCGTATTGTCTCTCCTCCGGCCCCTGTTTCTGTTGTGTCCCCTGATGTGTTTGAAATCAGTGGCAATCTGGGTTCACGTTTCTTTAGGGGGCGATTGCAGTATCTTGTGGACTGGTCGGGTTACGGTCCCGAGGATCGATCTCGGGTGCCTGCTCTGGATGTTCATGCCCCTCGGTTTGTTGCCCGCTTCCATCGGGATCATCTGTCCAGCCCACGGGGTCGTGGGCCTTTGGGGGGGGCTCTGTCATGTCTCCTGCCACGAGACCCCGTTCTTGCAACCTCGGTGCCCCTTTAGGTACCCACCATTCCCCCTCTATATCCCGTTTACCTCCACATACCCAATGGCAGCAGTTTGGTGATCAGATATGGCACACCCGGAAGAGGAGAGGTTTGGACGGTCACCCGAGATCCTTGCGACCGTTCCTCCACTTGCAAGTACCATGGCGTTATTCAACGGCGTGCCGTGGACATCGGCCCTACCTGGTTCGCGTCGGTCTCCGCGTCAAGTGATCAGGAAAAAGTGAGTACCTGATATCAACACGGAACACGTGACACGGAGCACGCATCATGTGACTCGGGTCACATGACTCATCAGTGCAGTTAAAAGGACCAGGTAAGTGCTCAAACAACGCTTCACAGCTGCTTCAATACGAATGCTTACGGATCAACCTACTCGGCACACTGATCATTGGTCCTCTCTGCCGGCTCAGGTGTTGATACTCCATCCAGAGTGCTACTTAAGACTTACCCTCCTTCTGCTGCCACCGGTTATCTGCAGGCTCCTGCCCCCATTGTCCCACCCGGGATATGGTAGGCATCCGTTCCCCTTGCATATAGGTAAGCCTGATTGTGGTGCCTCTCTGGTGTTCTGGTTATATACTGCATTGCCATTGTCTTATATGTACTCATTGCTTGCCTTATAGTGGTCAGGGGTCCTTCCGGCGTTCCTGGTTCCAGTCTGATGGCACTCAACACCTGTGGCCTCAAGGACTGCATGGGCAGTTGTCTTACTATCTTCCCGTCTGGTATTTGGGGACGGAGGTTCTATAATCTACATGACCATCAAGACAGAACACATTCACTCTTATTCTTCTTGACCTTTTTGCAGCCTTCAACACTACTGATCACCACTCTCTGCTTCTCACCCTCTATAGCCTCAGAAACCAGAACATAGCACTTGCCTGGATAGCCTCCCTTCTTTCCGATCCATTGTCTTCTATCTGCTGGAACAAGAAAGCCTCTACTTCAACCGTCTCCAATTAGGAGTCTTCCATGACTCTTTCTGTGGCCCACTACTCTTTACCCTCTACACTCCCTTCCTAGGGAATCACATCTCTTCCTTTGGATTTCTTATAGCTTCTCCTTGATGATAATACACAGATTATCTTCTATTTCCTTACTTCAAAGACCTCTCTTCAAGGGTCTCCGACTGTGTTTTGTTATCGGTCACTAAGTGGCACTATTTGGTCTCATGCTTAACTCTTCAAAGACAGAAAATAACCACCTCCCTTCCAGAATCCCTCTGTTAAGTGACAAATTTATAATGCGCACGTTCGCCCTGAGTCATCTTGGCGCGAAGGCGAAAAACACTGTCAGGTGAACAGCTCAGCACTAAAAGAGTAGTGTTTTAAGAAGAAGGCGGAAGTGAAGATGATTCTCAACATCTCGCAAAGCGGGAGGGAGGACGTTCCGGAGTTTACCGGCTGCAACAGAGAAGGCCCAGCCACCCATTCTAGTCAGAGGGAACCTAGCAACTACAACAAGATGAGAGGCAGCATACCTTAATGCATGTTGGGGAATGTAGGGCTGATATTTCTGCTGCAAATACTCAGCCCCTTGATGATAATAGGCTCAGTGGACTAAGCACAATGCCTTAAACCTAATCCTCTCAGCCACCGGGAGCCAGTGATGGGCACGGAGCACAGGGCTGATGTGGGCACTATAAGGGGTGGAGGTAGCCACTCGAGCGGCTAAGTTCTGTAAGGGCTGCAGCCAATGAAGAAGACCGGAGGGTTGAGCCAGGTAGAGGGCATTGCAATAATCAATGCGACTTATAACCATGACCGAAAACACCCAGAAATGCAGCAAAGGAGGCAAGAGAGGCACCACCTTGCGGAGTATCTAGAAGAAGAAGTGTTCAGCTTTGCAAGTTGCCCCGAACTGAGAGGCCTTGGAGAGGGTAGCCGAAAAAAGGTCACCCCCAATTTGTTAATTAAGGCCACCGGGACAGGCATTTTACCCAATTACGAAGGCCAGAAAGAAGAAACCCAGAGTACGGGATCAGGAGGCCAACCCTCTGTCCTCCTATCCTCAACAGTGACCTTTCTTCCTGATTGCCTTTCCCCTCCTCAAGGGCAAAAACCGGGTGGGGAGGTTCTTTTTGACAGCAACCTTAGACTGCACCAGTTTATCGCTTTCACAGCTTTTTATCCTGGCTTAACCTGTTTGACATCTGATAAATCTGCATCTACTCACCCACCACTTCACAAAAACTCTCATCTCTAACCTAGTCCTCTATTGCCCTGACTACTGTTGGAGCCTCCTGACATGCCCACGTCTGTACTCATTTACAACCCCAATAAAATTATCAACTTTACATCTCACTCGTCTCCTGCATTTTGTCCATGTCTGCCCACTGCATTTAAGCTTGCTGGGTATCCGTCCAACACTAGTCCTTCCTTAAATTCCTTCTGATTTTCCTTAAATCAGTTCATGGTCTTTGTCGCGCCAACTTATCTGGCTAGCTTTATCTCTTGTTGTAAACGTGCTCATGCCCCTGCTCTATCCCTGGCCAACCCTGTGCATCCTTTCACTCCTGCTCCTTCGACATCCTCTCCCACACCAGTGAAATGCCCTTCAGCACACATCATAAACATCACCAGCATCTTTGCATTTAAGGGTATCCTCAAGTTCCTCCTTCTCTCATCGAAGGAGCTCCTGATCTATCCCTGCAGATCCCCCCTTACACATTTTGACCACCTTCACCCATATGTATTGTGGTAGGCTGAATAGTGAAACAAAAGACTTTGAGATTTCAAGTGCAAAAGTATCTTTATTAACACAAAACAGCAGTTGGATAGAGTTGGGAAAACAACTACCTATTCTAGTGACGCAAAAGCCTAACTAAGAAGGTGGCGGTTGGGACAACAACAAAACAAATTGACTATTTGGTTTCTATCTTACCCCTTGTAACAGGAACTTGTCCCTGTGCCGTTCTGTTCTTGGGCCAAGAACCTTAAAGAAAAAAATCCCATGTTGGCCAGCAGAAATAATAACCTACTATTAAGCAGTCCTGTGGAAACTCTCCCCTAGTGTAAACAACAAAAAGTTTCCAATGATGGCCCAACTAAAAAGTTCAAACCTATCCTTTAAAAGCCTATTCCCCATTCAAACAAAGTTCACATGTTTTCTTTAGAAAGGATTTCGGAGCTGTACTCAAAATACGGCCACGGCCACTCTGGTCTCAGCAGCATCTTCAGCCCTTTCTCAGGTTTCTCGTTGTGGCTCAGCTGTGTGGACCTTTCCCATTCTGGAATGCTCTTCTTGGCATTTGATTAGGATGCAACCCTTTGGCCCCCTGAGATACAGTAACCCTTCTCTCTTTCCCCTAAGTGTGTCCAGGAATTTCGTTTTACAACTCCCTCTCATCTTCTTAGGTCCCAGTTTAGACCATGGTCCAACTTGCTCCCTCTTAGACCTTTTCGTGGCTCCTCCAATTGAGCCATTAGTTTGGTGCCTTCCTTGAATCAGTGTCTGGGGATCTGGGATCAGAGATTCACGTGGCTCCTTCAATGCATCCTCTTAGTGAAACCTAGGCACAAGGGTCGGCACCATCTTGGATTGCTTGTCTGTGCAACCACAGGCCCCTGCAGATCTGTTGCCTTGTTGGAAGCTCCTGCAAGAGCCATTTCTTCACTCTCCTCACTGCTGAGCTGAGAATTTGGTTTGATGGATATGTGTTTCGAGGAGTTGTTGTGTGTGACAATGGTGGTGTCGTAGTGTCCATCATAAGAGCTCCTTCCAACCTGAGTCCAGAGGGATTCTGTCTTGCGATCCTGGGTTCCTGATGTACTGGCACCAAAATACCCTGGGTGAAAATTTCCATTGCGTTCCAATACATAGTGGGCTGGGACATTTAGTGCTGAAAATGCTAGTTCAAAAGTGAGTGAATGGCTGCTCCCCTCTTGTGAAAAACTGTAGTTCTAAGAAAGGCCTAACATAGGACATTAGAAGTTTGTTTGCCTATATGACTGGGTAAGTGCCCAGGTAATTTACCAGTAAAAACTATTCAACTCAAGCCTTTACTTGTTCCTGTCCCTAGTATTTGAGGTGGTTCTCACCCTCAAACAGAAATGAACCCACTTTCCCTTTTTTGAGATAAAAGACCCCCTCTTAATCCTAGCAAGGTATTGGCCCCTCCTTTGCACCCACATCTTGTACCACACGGATAAAGACGATGTACTTTGTACAGTAATCCTTTTTTTTCTTGTCTACATGCAGGAACTGCTACTCAGTCGTTAGGGAGTTGGGGTGATTTCAAAAGTTCAGATATTATTTGAGATCCAAGTCCACCATGGGCTGACTCATGGGGGGTCCACCATTAGAGAGGGGGATTTGCTCTCACAATGTGTTGCAAGAACACCATATTGATTACCTTATGATCAGTGGTCTCAGTACTGAAGTCTGTTGACTAGTTACCCGTATCAAGTGCACAAGGAGCTGAAGCTAACACAAGACTCTATAAAGCCTTCCGGGCGTCCAGAAATAAAGATAGGTGGCTGTCACTTGAGCACCGAGGATGTTCTTACTTTTGCAATGTCTTGTTCATGCACTAGCAGGTTGGTGTGTGCCATACACAACATCCCATGACAATAGAGCAGCTACCTGGGAAAGTTGAGGCAACGGGTATGTTACTGTTTTGTGTCCTTGTAGAATTTGCCAATACCGCCAACACCGGTTTTTCTTTTACCGCACCTTCTTCTTATTCCTTTCCTCGTCACAACAGATGCTGGGAGGACAGGATCTCTGCTGATAGTAAAAGGATATCTCTGTTGATAGGAATTGTAAAACATGTCGAGAAACCATGCATGGATTCCAAAGATGCAAAAAGAGAAAAGATCATACAAGGCCCCACCCTATGCACGAGGGCACAGACACAATGCAAGAAGGAGAACCCAAGGGAGGATTCCTTGATAGATAATGTTTACCTCTCTGCTTTGTTTGCAATAGAACTAGCCTGTTTCTCAAGACTACACGTGGCTCATGCCTCCACCAGTACCAATAATCACCAAAAGCAGGTTACCCTCTTCACCCTGATGTGTCGGGCCTGATTGTCTGAGAGTGAAAAGAACAAAGAAATAATGTGAGTCTAGGTTCATGAGCAAACCTTATCCCCCAGGTTGGTTGATACTAGCTCTCAGGCTAATGCTGACAGTGGTCGCAGTTCCAAATCCTTCCTGGCAGGTTTTCAGGCTTTGCACCAGGCTGAGGAAGGTTGATCTTTATGCAGGAACATTACAAATTCTCTGTATACGGATTGCGATCGCACAACAAAAACAAAAATCAAGCATGCCCTCACGCTTTAAGGCAAGCTTAAAGAGAGTTTTTTCACTCAGGAAAAATGCTATCTTCTGCTTTTCAGTGCAAAAGGCTTTGGCATCAAAGGAACAGTGCGAGGATCATGGAAAGACTAGGCCAGTACAGTAGTGGGCAGCACAGCCTCAAAAACCAAATAATTCTACACCCTCTCTACATCAGAAATCCACATGTCCCTCTGGTAGAAGGCCATCTTCCTTTTTCCAGTCAAGTTTGGGGAGCATTTATCTCAGAAAAGGGTAGAGTGTACTCTGAGCAAGGGCTACTGATTACATTGTTTTTCAAATTATTCAAAAGTAGCCCTAAGGATCAGTCCCTCGCCTCAGTTGTGCCTCAAGAGATCCACACTGGAACAAGAAACCCAGTCCTTATAAGCAAAGAAAGTGAGCATCTCTGACCAGAGAAGCGCCAATGCTCAAGGATCTATTCCATCATGTATCTTCTGTACAAATTGATGGATATCTTTCACCTGGCCCTGGACTTGAAGAAGCAACATGCACCAGTGAAGGATATATGAAGGAAGTATGAGTTTCACTTCATGCAATCATTCCAAGATGCATACTTTGGTGAGGCTCATACCTCTAATGGAAGATGGGACTATGTAGCATGATATGAATTGGCAGATCCATAGCTTCATGTGCCAATGAACCAAGATGACCAGTTCTGAGACCTGCCATTTGGGCTGAAGACAGCTCCTCAAATCGTTAACAAGCGTTTGGCTCCTTTGGAAGGCGCCCTGCACAAGAAGGAAATTTGAATCTTTCCCAACATCGACAACTCTTTCATGATAGCTCCACCCTATGCCCGTTGAACCTCCAGTCACATTATGTGTGTCCCCTGCTCCAACAAGATGAGCTTCTAATTAGCATAGAGAAGTCTTAACTGGAACTGTTATAGGACTTGACATACTTAGGCGCTTGATTCTGCGTGCGGATAGACATGGCATGGTTGACAAAGGAGCGAGCGTTGCAGAACAGTTCAAACCTGGAAATGCTACATGTCCTCTTTCAGGCAGGAGTGAGGTCCTAGTCTAGAGTCCGGTGGCAAACAGCAAACTGAATTTGTGTACAGTTGTATCTCAGAGTACATCTACCCTCCTTATGGGTTCAACGCCATTCATTTTGGAACCCCCAGTTTCAGAACCGAAAAGGATTCATTGAAGTGTGCCCTATGCTTAAGGACGCCTTGCAGTGGCAACAGATTCACTGCAACTTCTCCCAGAGGGGTTCCACACGTCCTCCTCCCCCGAAGGGAACTACAACAGATGCCAGTGTCAAAGACTGGGGAGACAAAGCTGGGTCCCCAAGAAAAACAAAGTCTGTTTTCCAAGGAAGAGTTGTTTAAACTAGAAAGAGGTGGTGGGGTCAGTTAGAGATCCCCAGAGATGTCTTCCATTGTTGACGACCAAGCAGTGTGATCCAGTCCAACATTAACCGCCAGGGATCACAAGGTTCAGTACACCATTACAGCGGTTGTGTAACTGGGAAGACAATGTCCTCTCTTCTTGACTGCAGTCTCCATAAGAGGGGTAAGCAATGTTGGACAATTGAAGGTAGTTCCGGACATATGTACCGAGAAAGATGTCTCGTCCCTGCCCCCATATGTGCGACCATTTCTTTTCGGACTGCTTGAATATTAAGTTAAAGCACCACAGTACTCTCGTGTAACTTTTGATCTCTGTGATTCGCAGCTGCCCGATCTTTCCAGTACTCCTGGTATTCTTGTCCCTTTGCCCATTTAGGCTGCATATTTGTTTTAGTGGCGTGTTCTATGTAGTAATGTGATTATTTTTGCTCTTCAGCTTCAGGCAGTGTTTGGTTTTTGCTTCTCCATAGCATGCTCTTAGCCCGCTCAGTAAATACTTACTCTTTGTGTGGGTTAGGAGTAGTTATTCATACAGAGGATGGTATAGTCTCTATTGTCATTGGTCTCTCTCATAGGATCACCATACTTTGGGTTCAAGCTGCATTGTCCTCAGTTGGAGGACTGTTCTGTGTGTACAAACCTGAGGACTGTAAAATAGTCAGCAAAATGGGGAACTACTCTTCCTCTCCTCATCTGCTAAGAAGAGGGCAGAGTTCCTGCTTCAGAAATCCCAAACTCTAACCCATCCCTACACGTTGGAAAGCATGACTGTGCTCCCCACTCACAGATTCCTCAGAGATGCGTTAGGTCCAGGTGTTTCCTCACTAGTGGGAAGTGTTAGTGACGGATCAGTGGGCATTTGATGTAGTCAAGAATGACCATTGTCACACCTCTTTCCAAGAAATTCTCTCAAACATCTGGCAGTGCTCAAAGGGATTCAGGCTTTCTTGACAATTAGTACCAACTCCAAAGGGTGTTAGACAGTAAAAACATTATTCGTATTTCATTCTCTTCAAGTTTTAGGGTTTCACGTTCAATAAAGAAAGTCGATTCACAAACCACTCATCAGGAGGACTTTCCAGTAAATCATTCCCATTATAAGCCTTGTTTTATTTTTGGCCTCTAACTTGCCTGCTATGTCCTTGCATGCCCTTATCCACCTGAGTCATCCACAATCTCCACTCTTCCCAGTCGGATAACAGCACTTCACGTTTTGTGTGCGTCCCTTCAGATTGTTTCATTCCCAGGAATCATTCTAAAAGTCCTTGTGCCTTTGCCTTGTCTATTCCACAACAGAGGTGTACAAGTCTTTCCTTACCTACACGCTAGAATTCTCAGGCAGACTCTTTTTAGTGGGCAAAGTCAAGGTGTAGACCGGATAGGGCCTGAGTGGGGGAGGTCAGCTTAAAATCTGTAAATGTCCACTCAGCAGAGCTGTGTGAGTGTTTACAGAAGTCACTGTCACAGCTGAGTAGTGGGGGTCACTCTCTGGATCCTCCACGCATGCTCGGAGCCAAGAAGCTTTCCCTGCTTCCTTTCAGCGCGGATTGAAGGATTCGGAGACCCAGAGAGCAGCGGGGGAATCAGCTTTGAGTCTGGAGGGAAACAGGTGAGGTAAAACACATGTTTGTGTGTATGCGTGAGTGCGAGGTTTGTATGTATGAGTGTATGCATGGCAGGGGGTGAATGTGTACGTGAATGCGTATGAATTAATGCAGTGTGAATGGTGTGCATGGGTGCGTGTGTGAATGAAAATGCAGTATGACTGTTCATGTGAATGACAGAGAAGCTGTGTGGCTACATGACTGTTGGGTGAGTGAGTGCGTGTGTGTATGTTTGTGTGTGTGTTCATGTTCGTTATGTGGAAAAGTGTCTGGGGTGAGGGGTGGGTACGGCAATGGGGCTGGCAGCCTGAATCTTTTCGCAATTTCACAATGGAATTTTTTACTCACAATCAGGGCAAAGCCAACATGAGGAGTGTTCATGGATGGGAGAGGGAGGGCATGTTTTCTTGCTGACACATGGCATTTCTACTGGCGTTAGGGGGCAAGTGATGTGTGTTCTTACATGGGAATACTTTTGTATAGCCAGCAAAGGACATGTTTTGTACTGTTGAATAACATTTCTTACTGGCATTAGAGGGCAAATACAACCTGATTAGTGTTTTTATATGGGGGGGCATTTGTATTAATGAATGTGAACGCCAATTAAGCGACATATCATTTTATGAACTGCTTACCACTGATCCCACACAGAAGCTCCAGACCTTAATTAACTGTAAAATCACCAAAGCGGCAGAAAGAGGCTGGATTTCCAAACAGGAAGCTGATTACCTTATGCCTCCACATCCCAGCGTGCCAAGGTTCTACACCTTACCCAAAATACACACAACTCTTGTGAAGCCGCCAGGTAGACCGATTGTATCAGGTTGTAATTCCCTTCTGGAACCTTTATCTAAATTTGCTGACCATTTCCTAAGACAATATGTCAAAGAAATGGCATCCTACATACAAGATACCACTGAGGTAATTAGACTAGTGGAAGGTATGCAGATTGATAAAACGGATATGCTGGCAACTTTAGATGTAGTCTCTTTATACACTAAAATTCCTCAACAAGCCACACTCAACATGGTAGAAGAGAAATTGTTAACATCTAGGACCACAGGGATAACTCCTAACTCGTTTATCCTTTGGTGCACCGAAATGTCACTTTGTGAAAATTATTTTGTTTTTAATGGACAATTTTTTAAACAAATTCATGGTACTGCGACGGGGTCAGCGGTGGCACCTACTCTAGCTAACCTGTATGTAGAAACTATTGAAGTAAATGTCATCATGACCGACTGTAACCCTTATAGGAAACACATCAAATTATGGAAAAGATTCATAGATGACATCCTATTGATCTGGACAAGTGATTTATTGACTTTTGATTCATTTGTACTATGGTTGAATGCACAACATTCTTTTTTGAAATGTACTAAAACCATAAGCAATGATGAAATCAATTTCCTTGATTTGACAATTATTGTGAACAAAGATGAATCAGCTCTATATGTTAAGCCATTCCACAAAGAGACTGATAAAAATTCTTTATTACTCTAGTCGAGTTTCCATCCGAAACATACCAGACAAAATTTGCCCTTTGGACAATTCTTACGTATTAAGAGAAATAGTAGCACTAAAAAAGATTTTGTGCAAGAAGCCGAGAACCTGAAATGTAATCTGGCCGACAGGGGTTACCCCAAAAAAGTTATTAAAACAGCATACAAGAGAGCTTCCAATAACAACGGAGAGGCACTATTAGAATACAAAGACAAGAAAGGAAATGATGATAAGATTGTGTTTGTTAGTACATACAGTACACTATCAAATGAAATCACGAAGATTATAAGACACAATTGGCATGTGCTAGAGAAGGGTGAGTGTCCCCTAGGAGCTCCGAAATGCGCTTTCCGAAGAAGCAAGAACTTAAAGGAACTTACTACTAGGAATGATGTATTTAGAAAACCCACCACACAAACCACCATTACAGAGCAATGGGGGCTCCCAAAAACTACTGGCCATAGTCCATGTGGCCAGTGTAGTTGTTGTGCACAAACCAGACGGACAAAAGAAATTGACCTGGGCCTAAACAAAAGATGGGAACAGCGAGTCCTTACAAACTGCAACACCAAGATGGTGGTGTATGCTATTTGGTGCCCCTGTGATCGACTCTATATTGGCAAAACAGAAAGGAAGGTCAAAATCAGGATAGGAGAACACAAGAGTTGCATACGGAATAATATCCTTAATGCACCCCTGGTGGGTCATTTTACAAGTCTTCGACACAAACCAGAAGAATTGAGATGGACAGTCGTGATGAACATTGCCGAAACCCATTACTCTAATATTGATAAGCGTACTCTGAGTATACAAGAGCAAAAAATGATTTTATTTGACCAAACGTTACTCATTAGGATTAAATGAAAATATCGACTGGAGTGTATTTATCAACTAATACAAGTAACTTCTCTACAGGTATCAGTATGGAGCCATTTCCCTTGTTAACCAATAGTATATACTAATGCACAACATATTCCTAATACTCCATCAAAGATCTAGTGTAACCATTGAGTATGATATCAGATAGTCTCTACTTTTAGAATTTGGTTGCATCTAATTTAGACAGGAATTTGTGAAGACATTAGTGAATTGATTTTATTTATAGCTCGATTTGATCCCAATTGAGCCGGTACATGTCTTTTTAATAATACTCCTCCACGCTTCTTACAGTTCGATAACTTTATTCCTTAACAGGATAGGGGTACAACTAGACGTGTCTTCAAGTGCACTTTGCTCCTTTCCCTGATCAAAATGGTGATTAGTGTGACCTCCGATAGCGCATGCGTAGGGACGACATCGACAATATGAAGTAATGAGGAAAATAGGCTACAAACGGAGCCCTAGTGCGAATGCAGTTCCAGTTATCAGAAGCCATTTTTTTACTTCGTTTCTACTTTCCTTACAAACAAAAAAATCCCTCTTTTTTAGAATAGGATTACTCACCATAAATTTCAATATTTTTAAGAGGGTAACACGTACATGGTGCTCGTCAACATTCTATCTGATGACGAGTGTACCATCCTCCACGCATGCGTAGTAACGCTCGCCGTCGTGCTCAATACGATTGAGTTACCGTAGCAACGGTTGCTCACACGGCGTCCAACTGACAGCTCTAGCAGTCAGACGAACCCAGCGTAAGCAAAGCTCGCCCGAATTAGGTAAGATTATGCCAAGTATTGTCATAACGCCTTTGCAGTTATCTGGTTGAACTAGGCGCAACAATGAACATATGTCCGTTAGTGCACTATTTGAACGTTTATGATACGCTCTTTACAGCTAGCATTGTTAGTGTTATTACATCCACCAGACGGTTCCGCCGAGACTAATACCTCGCATTTTGCCCCTCCAGATCGTGTGCCTTTGAGTAATTTAGCTGAATAATAATGGATGTAGCCCACATATTCTCCGTAGGGACATATCCCGCGCAGCAATATTGAATTCAGACTGTTCTTAATCTTTACATGTTTTGAGCAAACAGCCTTCTTTTGCTTGGGACTTTTTCTTGAGCCCTGTTGTATTCCAACACAGTGCTAATTAAAGTCTGTTGTTTTAGGACTCATCTACCAGCCATACCTTTGTGACTTGTGATTAAGAAGAGCACTAACTGACTATGACTTCGTACTATGGAGTTGTGAGCTGTTAACTTCGAGACTTTTTTGTCATTTTCTCCCATTTACGCTCCCAGTAAACTTTACTTTGACACTATTAGATAGCCATCCTATATTTTGCGACGAGAGACGATGGGACTATTTGTCCTGTATTTTGTTTATCTACAGGGCTTCATAAGTCGCTGACATTGAACATTCAAACAGCCTTTGAGGAGTGGTCTTACTGACACTAAGATACGGTAAGCATCTCCTAATACATCACAATATTGTTAATATTATTGATGTATTTTAGAGACCACATGTATTAATAAGGTGTGGTCTGTGTTTCTTTAAGGTTTGTCCTGGATATTCCCTTTGGGATTGAAACCATAAGGGTGAAGATAATTACGCATTAGAATTGCAATTTGGGAATCAACAAACCACCATCCGCACTGCTACGACAACGTCAACTTGTAAAGTTCTTCCTTAGAGACCACTGCAAGACAGGTTTAAGGCGTTGTTACGCCCCGGTGTATCTATACCCCTGAAGAAGTTCCTTATAGTAATTCTAATCACTAGAGGAACGAAACATGTTGGGAAACTTGAGATACTAATATAAAGCATCAATAAAAGCTTAAGAATCTCGAATAGGTGAAACTCAGGTATTGACTAACCCAGACATCTAGACAGGAGGTACTCATTGTCAACAACACAGTATCACCTGTTGTAATATCAAGTGGTTCAATCCTATTGTAAAAATGGAGACTTGAATAACTGAAAGCTGTTCATATTTTTATGCACATTTGAATTGAGATCTCTAAAGGAGAGATACTGTTTTGTACAATTGAAGCACATTTTGCACATTAGTATTGATGTGACGAACATCGCTATGCACTTTAGAGCACTGGACACTTTATGTTTTATGTGATGATTTTAACAACTCTATTTATTAAAAACTGTTTATGTTATTATAATATTGTTCTATGAAGTCAGGTTGTATTTTCCTGAACTTCTACTTGTCTTTGTTTGAATTGTCGTTCACTAATGTGTGGATCGCTAATTCATCCAGTGAACTACATGCCATAAACCTAATTTAGGTGTGGGAGCTTTGTTGTTCTAATTATATAGAGGTCAGGTTTGCCCCCCTTAGCCTATTATTATACCTGATTTCCCCCACGTTTTAAAGGGGCATTTGTATAGCCAGCAAGGACATGCTTTCTTGCTTTGGCATGGCTTTTTTTACTGGCATTAAGCCAAAGCCAATAGGAGTAGGTTCTTCACAGGGATATAGGTTTATATTGGCAGAGCGAGCATGAACATGTTTTGTTATAATATCATTACTGGCATTAAGGACAACACAAAAATGAGTACATTCTTTAGTGAGAACACTGGCACATATAGGTGCACAAGTATGGACATATATGGGCACAATTAGCATGAAAATATTTTTTACACTGGCAGAATACTGTCACATAGTGTGCAAAGGCATCATAAAAATACATTGGAAAATTCTCCTGTACGTTCTTGGCGAGTTGCCATCTAATGGATTTATTTTCATGTCTTACCCTTCAAAACCGATTGTGAGCTGTGTAGATTTTTCCTAATTTGTCACAGAAAGAGTACTGTGAAAGGCACTATTTTAACCCAATTATTTAAAAGAAAAAATCTAGGGTGAGAACAGCCCCCAAACCATAACCCTCTTGATTGGTTTGGCTCTCTCACTACACTGGGTCACTCCTGCACATTAGGCCCAGGGGCAGAACAAATCCCATCGCTTCTCCGGGCCCCCATTGGGGTAGGCGGAATGACATTAGTTTCATGCCCCACTTGTAAGAGACTTCTGGCTACACCTCTGTGCAAAGGGCAATGTTCACTTGCTGTACACCACTGTTCGAGATCACAGATTGTACATCAACCTAAAGAAGTTCTATATTTGGACCCTGTTCGATTCCCTCCTAGGGTGGGTCGACTCGGCAATATACTGATCTCCAGTAGGCTAGGATATGGCACAAAGATGGGTCGAGATATTGGGTGACATGGATACAGCAATGGCAAATCTCATTTTGTAGTCATTCATTTGTCACATTCTCAAACACTTGAACCTGAGATCCAAGGATTACAAGATCCGACTTCCATTATCTCCCAAGATACTGAATCCACACTGGCTTGGTTATTGGTTGCACTCATTGTTGATTATCTCTCCAAACGTTGATGATGCCTCTTTCAGAACTACTTCCGATGCCAGTGAGGGCACTGGGTAAACTATTGCCCCTCTTGAACCCCTTCCAAAAGGTGCAAGGTTTATATTGTGGGATTTGTTAGGGTCTGGGAGTGAGAGACGGACACAAAGGTGGCATATTTACTGATAAAGACCTTTTTTCAAGACAAAATAAGAGGGGTTGGAGAAAGCCCTAACTAGCCCTATCTCTTTGAGGGATATCCCTGCCTCAACAAGACTAACTAAGGATACTGTCAGTGTTATGATGTCCAAATTATACCCCACCGCCCTGTGTCCAAAACCTATTCTATCATCACATGTGCTAAACTTAGAAAAAGGTGAAAGGGTAAGTGTCTTTTTGAATGCCAACCTGCATCGCAACCTTATGTTCAAGACAACATTTCCTAATGAATTTCATTTAGGGTGACAAAACCACCAACTCGATTCATTATTAGCAGACCCGCTTCCCAGGGCTGCAAGAAATTAAAATCAGCCTGGCTCTTTCCATCAAGCTGTTTTGCACTTATGCTTCACGTGCAGCGGGTCTCAGACCCTATTCACCATACCTGGTCCTTTACCCACAGCATTCGTTCACTCTCCTGCCAAGGTCTTTGGGTGCCACTGTCCCACACAAAGTTCATATCCTCCTGCAGTATCATTTGGGGACCACTTACCCAAACAGGGTTCACAATCTCTTTCACGTATACACTATCATTGTTTCTTTGATCCTATCTCTCTCTGTTCTACAGCCCTGGTTTACTCCCCAGCCAGGGCTCTGTCTAGCACTGGCTTCTGTATGGATCATGCTCCCCCTTGTCATAAGTTGGGGATTGCCTTTTCTCCACGGGTCCCAGAACCCTGTCACTTGATTGATTACAATGGTATCCCTCCTCACTCTGTCTTCACTCCATAGCCCTGGTTCACTCACCCCAACCTTCCGACTGGCCACCTGTGTACCTGTCGGACCTTGGCCTCATTGCATTGGTGGTTTGCGGGTCTCCCAGGTGTCAGTGCGGCTTCTGCTGCTCTGCAGAGCCTTCTACGGTATTTCGCATGCCGTTGCAGCAAGTTGCTTCTGGGTCTGCTTTTCCGAGGCAGCCTCGGTAACTGGAAGGTAAGTCTCATCCTCCCTGCTCCGTCTCTTGCATTGTCAGTCTCCTGCAGGTCTGCCTTTCCTCTGCGCTCCGTCGGCTGCTTCCTTTGTGCAGCAAAGTGCTCGGTCGGTACCAAGCTGGTATCCAAGACGCCATCCTTCCCTTCCTGCTGGATCTTGACATGGCAGTCAGCCAAATACATCAAGGGAAGGACTAGAAAGTATGCCATTGATCCTGCGAGAAATCCTCATTGCTTGCATCCTCTTCCTTGGCACAGTACTGCTATTAGCTGCTAGGTGAGTGTCCATTTCTTCCATGGATTTTCTGGAGCAACATGACAACAGTACTGTGCGGTACTGGATGAAGGGTACAGAGAAGTGGTTTGGGTAAAGGTGGGAGCGTTAAAGGGATACTGCGTTCTCCCTCTGGTGTCACTGTCCTCAATGAGACCCTCCCTCCCATGGGATCCTCCCACTGAACACCACCCCCTAAGGGGAGTATCGGGTAGCGGCCTCACCATCCTGGCCTCATGAAGGGAGGCTTTCCCATCTAAAACAGTGACAATACCTTTGGATTTGCGATATACCGTTTCCCTTAGGGTTTCAGCCCCTTCATCTTCTAAAGGGGAATGGGAGAGCAAGTCTACATTCCTTTTTTTCTTGCCCTTGTGACGGTCCTCACTAAAGCAGTATGGTTGTAAATCAAGGAAACACTGCATAACTCAGGGGTTAATATCTTTCTTAAGGCTGACCATACTAGCGGGGAATGGTCAGTGACTAATGTAAACATTCTCCCCGTAACGTAGTACCGAAGATGTCCCACTGCCAGGGGCTCCAGCTATATGGTAGCATCATTTCTGTCCCTAGGAATCTAGGCCATGCAATTGCCTACAAAGAAGCATAGCTATTTAACTGCCAACTGGGCAAGGTGGCACTTTTTGGGTTAGCCGTTAGTCCAGTACCACACAGGGGTTTTAATTATCTGTTATAGATGCGACATATGTTTATTCCACGTCTTACTATTGTGGAAATTAGTCTGCATGTGTGCATACCTGTGTTTCTCATATAGACCACTTGTTGCATTGTAATGTGTTTTAATGTATGGCATGCCACACCTGGTCCATTTTTATGTACTGCACAATTTTTAATTTCCACAAATCTATTCTCATATCACACTATATATGATTGCACTTGAATTTAAATGTATTACATGATTCTTCATCCCCCACTGTATTTTTCATCTTGTAAACTTGTTCCTACCTCAGGTGACAGCTAACAGCTGCCAGATTTACAGCCAGTGCAAAATCTTCAGCCTGGGAGCTGACCCTGCCCCTGCCGGTACTAAGCTTCCTTGAAGTCCTGTGAACCGGTTCCCCCCTCCCAAGGGGGCCTGCCTATGTTTGCTCACCTGCCTCACTTTTCCTGTCCCCAGCCCCTCTGCACCCTAGAACATTTGTGTGGGAACCATTGTGCCCATCCTGGCATGTTTGCCCACCTGTCTTGTCCCTCCATCCCCTTTCTGGGACAGCTGTGGAGGAGGAGGCTGCGCCAGCATTTGTCAGACACCCACCCCCTGTGAATCTCCACCCATTTTCTTGTCACGTGGACCCTAGGAAATATTTTGACTTTCTGAGAAACTCTTCTCCCCTATGGAGGGTGGAAGTGCCAGCTGTGGAGGGGGACCTGTGCCTGCATGTGTCATCCTACTAATCCCTGCCCCTTCCTCCTTGGGGCTTGTGGCTGGGCTCTGCAGAGGTGAAGTAACAGCCTTATAAGTGGACAGAGAACCAGGGCTGTCTCTTTTTTTGGCTGAAGTGCTGGATGCGTGGGTGGTGACGGGGGAGCTACAGAGACCCAAGCTGGGATGCTTCTGTCAGAGGGGCGACCCCGTCTGCATACACAACGAACACCTCACTGTGGTCTGTTATTTCACTGACCCAAAACTCTGGCTCTGCCTGTGGTCTCCCCACACAGCCCTCCCCATTATGGCCTGCCTTCCATTTCCACAGTTTTCTGGTGCAGTGACTCAGATCCAGTACCGGGTCTAGGTCCCTGATCACTTGAAGAGCACCTTAACATCTACACCTTCTCTAACTATTCCCACCCCTGTTCTGCGGCCTGTGCTCCTCGCCTCTGTCCCTTTTCTACCTACAGCAACAGTAATTTCCATCCACGTGGATTCAAACTTTACCCTTTTCCAGAATCTACGGACCAGAGCCCACTGGTCCCAGAGAAGAGGAATTCCTTCCCTGAGAGCTGCCTGCTGAACCTGTTTGTGGCTGCCTGGCTGCCAGATCAAGTAGTAAGGCAAGAACTTTGTGGAAGGCTCGCTAGATCTCAACCCCTAACTTTATCCGGTGTATGATTTTAACCCTGAGAGTTCCTCTGGAGAGGGGTGTCACTGACCCTGTAACAATCTCACCTTTTAGGACCATACTGGAGGGTGAACAATGGTAGCTGTGACTTCAGAGCAGCCAGAAGCATGGAAACTGCTCTCCTGAACATCTGCTAAGACCTGCTCTCTAACCTTGACTCCAACACTCCCTGTGTCCTCATCTTACTTGATCTCTCTTTTGCCTTCAACATGGTCAACCATGCCATCCTACCCTATCATCTCCGTGATAACCTGGGTATCACTGATCAGGCCATGGCCTGGCTGACCTCGTTCCTCTCTGATCGACCCTCACAGGTCCAACTTGGGTCCTTCCTTTCCTCTATCTCACTCTCTACCTGAGGTTTTTTTTCAGGGGTCTAGCCTCTCTCCCTGGCTGTTCAACCAATACCTGGCACCACTCACCCACCGCATTGCCACTATCTGCTCCAACTTTCTGTGCTATGTAGATGACACTCATCTCGTTTTCAGCTCCTCTCTGCCACCTCTTCTCCTTCTCTCATCTCTGACTGTCTGTCAGCAATCCAGGAGTGGTGTGCCGCCAATGATCTCTGCCTTAATGCCAGTAAGACGGAGATTCTCCTCATTGACACACCTGCATCCTCCTTTCCTGTCACTCTCTGGCCAGCCTCCCTTGGCCCTCTTCCTGCTCTAACCTGTGGGGCTAAGATCCTTGCGGATAACCTCGACTCCACACTCTCCGTTTCTCCTCACATCTCTGACATCTCTAAGAAGTCAAACTACTAACTGCACCTCCTCAGAGGTATTCCTCCTTTCCGTAGAAGCTCACTGTCTCTAGAGCTCTGGTTCTCTCTGAGCTGGACTACTGCAACAGCCTCTTTTTAAATCTGCCTGCTTCTACTCTCCGCCCTCTGCAACTCACCCTAAACAGGACTGCGAGACTTGTCCTTGGCCTGAAGCCCAGGGATCGTATCTCTCCAGCACTGGAATCTCTGCATTGGCTCCCAGTGGCTGCAAGGATTAAGTTCAAGATCCTTTGAATTGTCCACAAGGCCTTCTGAGGCCTGGGTCCACAATACCTCCAACTCTCTCTTCATAAATACCTTCCTACTCAAGATCTTCGCTCCTCCAAATCCCTCAGGGACAGTGGCTTCTCCAAGCAACGAGTTGGTGGTAGATCTCTTTCTTCGGCTGGGCCCTCTCTCTGGAACAGCCTCCCTGCCTCTCTGAAACTTGAGGAGAACCATCTCCGGTTCCGGAAGCACCTCGAGACCTTCCTCTTTGCTTCTGCTTTCTCTCTTCCTCTCTCCCGCTGATTTCATGTCTGATACTGCACTGGTCACCTGGCTTCCCTCTGATTTCGGGCCCAGGTCCCTGCCCGCCCAGTTGCACACCAGCACTGCCTCTCAGCAACCCTTGAACTTGGGTCTGTATCTGTAACCCTACAGTCCCCCTACTTCCACTTTTGGACACCTGCTGTCTGCACTTACCCTTGCACCTGCCACCTGCTGGCCGCACTTCTTGTTATTGTTTTGATCCCATGTACAGCACTGCCCACTCCCCTTGCCCCTGGTACTCCCCCCCCTCCCTTGCACTTGTGTGATCTCAATGTCACTTGGCCTAGTAAGATCGTTGTCTCTGTCCTCCCTCTGTTCCCCCTTCTTTGCCTTGTCACACCTTGAAACACTTGTGCATAGGTGCGTTAGAAATGCAATATCATATCATATCATCATATCATTGCTCTCCTTAGGGACCGGTCTGCCTGTAGTCTGATTTTAGAGCATGCGACCTGTCGTTTACTTCAGTTTGCTAGTACCAGTACTCTGTACCATACTCATCTCCTAGAAACTCACTAGGAGTGAACAAGGCTAGTAGGTGGCCCAACCTCACACACATACCCGATTTGATTGTGTACATATCCTGGTCATGAGAGCTGTGTATTTCTTGGGCCTCTAGAGCTAGACTTTGCCTGGGACCTCTTGTGTGTGGAGTGCCTGACCTGCCTGCCTGAATCTGAGTCGTTTTTATGGGACACATTGGAATTTTACATGACACTCCTTTTTGGAAATGGATCTTGGCATCATTGTGCCCCATTTCCTGAAACAGTTTATCACTCCACCCCTTCCCTAGCTGAGTGCCTGTGAATGTGCATCTGCCAGTGCCTGTGAGCAATTGCGTGTTCGCTAGAGTGACCCTGGTTGACAGACCTGGATAGTAGGGATTCTGACCTACGCCCGTAGTGATTTAGTATTTGCCAAGAAGTGTTACCCCAGTTATAGGGGTGACTCCCTGCCTGTTCCCAGTGTTAACCCAGTAACCCCTTCTGCCCCAGAGGATGTCCTATAATGTTCTGTGCTTGCTCCCCCACCCAGTTATTTTGCTCCCTTCCCAGTACCTGCCCCCTAGAGGTATGCCCCTGCAGCGTCACCCCATGATCTATCTGACCCAGATAAGGCTGCCCTCCAGATGGTGCCCATGTGGGTCAGTATTGGGCTTCTAGAGGGCAGTATGGATTTAGTAGGGGAGGGAGAGGGTGAGGAGGGATAATTCACTACTCCCAAATGCCCCCTCAGAACCCTAGGCATATGCATCAGCATGTCCCAAGCCAGTATCCACCCCCAGCCCGGGGTCCAACCCAGTAAAGTCACCTCGTGCATCAGAACCAGTGCACCTATTGTAAGGGATGGGGCCACTGGAAGTACAACTGTCCTCAGCGGATTCAGCCTCAGCAGAACAAGGCCACCTCCCTGTCTGCCCAGAGCCAACCGTAGCTACCTGCACCATGCCCGCTTGGTCCCGATCAGCTCCCTGCTCAGCCTAGAACCCCAAATCAGATTGCTGGTTCTTGCACAGCACCCCAGTCTGGACAACCTCAGGCCGGATACCAGAACAAAGCCTCGCCTCCCCCACCAGTAGTCAGAACAGCCAGGGTGCCTCTTCTGGCACCTCCTTGCAACCCGGTCCCAGTAGCCAGACCAGAGTCCCTTCTAGTTCCCTCAAGGTTGACAGTTCCCTCAAGGTTGACAGGAACTGGACCAGACTAATTACCCCGGCACTCCACCTCCCCGCCCTATCCATCCCTCTTCACATCCAGTGGCCCCCTCCTCTACGTGACAGCCCTGGTAAGTAACAAGCATGCAGTGATGCTGGTGGAAACAGCAGCCACCTTCAGCACACTGAGGATGGTAGAGGTCCCAGATGCCTCAATGTCTAGCCGGACTGTCACAGCTGTAGCAATAGAGAACATCCCATCTAAGGTGCCTGCATCATTGTGGTGCACTGCCTCCTCTGGCCTACTGCACCACTCGCTTAACCCTGTCACTGTTCCGCTGCCCTCTTGTATTCACACTGTTGTGAGTTCTGTGTACCTGGCCCATTCTCCCCATTTCACCAGCACAGATCCTTTAGCAGAACTGACAACATTGCTAAACAAACGGCAGGCTACCATAGGGAAGAAACAGAACACAAAGCTTGGGGAAAACAGAAAAGAAGAATGGGCAAAAGTATGCACACAGACAGGACTGAGCTGGCCAGGCGCATTGCCCCGTGCCCTCGTGCACTTGAGATCTATGCCCATCAACTTGCTGGACTCTCTACCTTTGAGATGATGGAAAGCCAAATGCCCCTGGCGGCTGCAGCTCCTCCCTCCATGAACAGGTTGCTTTTGGCACTGACTGATGATTCAGTTCTGGCATATTTCAAACACCTTACTTCAGTCATAAGACAGATCTGCAGCTAGGCCAGCGAGGCACAAACTGTGCCAGGCCAGCAAAGATTACATTTAGGGCAGGAGGGAGAGCTAGGACACTGCACCCCAGAGAATGGACTCTTTGTTCCCCAAATTCTGGGCCAACAGTGCCCGAATGGGAAGAGGGTATTTTTACCCACCGTGGGTAAGTGACCTGTGTTTGGAAAATAGCACTGGCAGAACAGTGATAATTTATTTAACATTTTGTTTTAATCTGGATTTATTTTTTGATTTTGATTTTTCTATTTTGATGTTTTGTACTTTGATTTTGGAATTTTATTATTTGACTTTTTATATTTTAAATTTTAATTTCAGCATTTGGATTTATTTATATTGATATTTTGGGGGTTTTAAATGTTTCAATTTTAATATTTGTATTTGGATTTTTGTATTTGGATGATTGTAATTTTTATATATTGATTTTTGTATTTGGATAATTTTACTTGTCATATTTTGATTTGTGGGTTTTAATGTTTGTATTTTAAAAATTTTGGGTTTTTTTAAAAAATATGTACAATTACATTTTTTGGTTTTGTTGGGTTTTCCTGATGTTTGATCTCTTTGGAAGATTATATTTTGTGAGTTGCGATGTTTGGATACAGTTCACACAGCTCTCTTTGTTTTAAGTGCATTTTATTTCACATTTCTGTTATAGAGTACCAGCCTTGCCTTCCATCTTTCACTATTGCACTATGACATTGTCCTGCCTTTTTGCACCAGTTTACTTTCCAGCTTGCTTTATTGTGAGATCTCTGCTTTCCCCTGGATCTAGTGAACTCTAAAATGGACAGGGATGGTGTTGGGGTAGGGGTTATAGTATAGGAAAGTGGGGATTTGGGGCAGAACCCCCATATTTTTTTGAAATGTTAATCCGTTTTTTCAAAGCAATTATTTTCGTAGAAAATTACATCGAATAAACTGGTGTCCACAAAGGGACATGGAACTTCCATGATATCAGGCAGTCCAACAGGTAAGAGGGTGTGAGAAACTTTGTGAGGCAAGCTTGATGCCTACTCAGTGGGGCCCCCAGAAATCTTTTATAGGGGTGGCCTGATGAGGCCCAATAAATCTTGGGGTGGCACCAAAACAAACACATAACTGAATTTCAAGAAATCTATTATGCCGATGTAGTTTGTAGTCCAGTTGAAAACTATGTATATATGAGAGTTAAGGAATTCATTATTTAACAGTTAACTAATTAATGTATCTGATGCACATTTACTAATATCAGTAAGGTTAACATTTTGAGTTCCACAATCCTGTTTGTGCTATGTAAGGAATATGTGATGTGTATATGCATGTTAGACAATTTATTGTTCTTCAAACAGAATAGTTGTTCGACTTTGACTTGAAAAGACAAATATACAGCTTTAATTTAAGGGAGCACATTGATTGTAAGGAACAAAACATTTACTGAGAACACGCCTACTCAAGTAAAAAACAACACAGTGGCCTAAACATTTTTCAATACAACTGTATTTGGTTCATGTTGCTGTGTGTTCTTGTAAACTAAAATATATACTTACAAAAAGGAAACAAAAGCATGTTAATGGAGAATATATATTTTTGTATAGCCTGCTCAACCTATTTACATCCCCGCTTTTCTTGGCTACATTCTTTTGTGTGTCTTCTTGCAAACTAAACATGAACAAAGCAAAAGTGCATGATGATGGACAACAATATACATTTTAATGTAGCCTACTCAGTACTCAGCCTATTCATTATTATTGTATTATTAATATAGTTTTAATCGCCTGTTGCTGTGTCTTTTGTCAAACACATCCAAAAAATCATCAATATTTATTGCCCTATCCCTTCTTGACTCTACACTTAACAACCCCAAATAGCTCAATCGCTCATCACTCATTGTATTTCTCAAGGTAGTCTTGATTAACTTTAGAACAGAAAAACTATGCTCACATGCTGCAGTGCTCACAGGTAATGCAAGTGCAATTTTGCAAAGTTTAAACATCTAATGGAACACTTCCTTATATGGCTCAAGGAAGACTGTGAGCTCTATTAAACTGGTCTGTTTTTCAAAACCACTAGTTTGCCTCCTATCAAGAATTCGCTTGACATGAGGGATCTCTTAATCTAGATCATCACTGCTGCAGTTCTATTGCGAGGCAAATGGAAACACTATATTTTTCTCACAAAATGTGGGACTGGAGGGATTCAAGGCTTGTATCCCTTGCATAACGGCACAATTTTCTTTAGAAAATGTTCTCTTCACCTCAGAGAGAAGCACATCAACAAATGGAATAAATGTACCTACCCGAAATTACTCTTTATCTGTATTCGCATGTCTTTGAAATATAGTCGTGGAAATGTAATACCCTTCAAGCCTAGAACTTGGTGTGTCCTGACGCCCTAGAGGTGCAACAGCGATGTTGCATCGATCAGCAAGGGTCATAGTATTGTTCCAAATCTCATTAAAGACAGAGCCCTCTCTATAACTGTTTAATGTGTCAACAAGTGAATCAACAAGGATAACTGCCGTTCCTAAATTGAGTTGTGGGGACTGTAAAATATCTGACAGGTGTTTTATGTCACCAAAAACATGTGTGAATGTTAAAAGGAGGCCAGCAAACTCTAACTCGATTTGGGCTAATAGACCTCTTGCCTCTACAGCTCTGTCACCATTTTTCTCTTCAGGTATTTCTTTTAGTAGACGTTTGAGGGCTGGCAGTCTGTCCCTCACTGTCTTGCAAGCATTGTACCTACAGGCCCAGTGTGTCTCTATCAATCTTTGAAACTCTCTTGGGGCCCCCTGAAACATGTCCCTCTGTACCTCTAGCCATCTTTGATGCACATATGACCCTGCCACAAACACAAACAGTTTCTGCAGAAGACAAAAGAAACAATAGGCTGTTTGAACTTGCATTCACTAGTTTACTTTGAAATGTGTCTGGCTACCACACAAATACCATTTTGAACCCGATTTCCATCACACCCTGCTATGGCAGAGCCTAATCTCCTAGCCAGAGGCAGAACAAAAGGCCTGCATTGGGCTGTGGCATGTTTTGTGTCCGCAGTAGTTCAAACCCTCTTCTCTCCCTCTACTCTTGAGCACCCAGCGGACTTAATATTAGGGGTTGCAGTGGTAGGCCCAGCAACGTATTACTCGTGTGAATTACCAACATTAAAAGTAATCAAATGTCCAACAATACACTTTTCTTACTAAAACAGCAACCATTTACACTTGCAGTGTTGTGCTTCTAGTGCTCATTAAACACAAGAACACAGAGGATTTCTTCAGGCAAAGATAATACATGAGCATTGAAAATAGTAGTCAAACAATAAGCAGTTCTCAGTAGAAGCCAAAATATACTCCAGTAAACCCATAGCAGTGGTTGAACTGGGCAGGAGCTTTGGGGAGCAGTGCTCCTGTAGTTTTAAAAAAAATGTTTTACGGTTCCTATATTTTTTGTTTAAAAAGAAATCTTCTGGAATGGTTTCATTTTAAAATAGAAGTGTAGGAAGATGTTGAATCTTGCACTTCAGTGCACCGCACTGAACATTCCCTTAAACAGTAGGCGCATTTGTTTGGAGGTTTGGATTGCACGTGGGAGGAGGCGTGGCAATGGGGTTTGCGGGTAGCGGGAGCAAGCCAGCAGGGAACATAGTTCTACTACTTCTTTTGGTACACTGAAACCACTGACCGCTAGCATCTGTACTCTATTACGCATCTTAGATAGTTGTAAAAAAGGGCCAAACCGTTGTAGACAAATGAGGGTCACTCTTTTTATTTTAGGTTCTCTTGCCTTTTTTTTGGTCACAGTTCCCCATGCTTCAAATACTAAGAATTGCAAATCTATTAGAAAAGAGTAACAGGTTTGATGCTTTCTACCCCATCAGGTCTCTCAAGTAAGGGTCCTTGATATTTAAAAAAAATAACTCAAACCGCCGAGCTGCCAAAATTATGGAAAATGCCCTAGTCGTTTACACGCGAGACACATTTCACATGCACATTCAAGAGGCACCTCACCTGACAGCCATAAATTCAAAGATTCACATTCCTTAGGCATTTAGCAGTGTACAGAAGCATTAAAATTACTTAGACACATTGCCATGCAAACAATATTAAAAAGACTGCCCTAAGATACTTCTTCAAGGGAGTTAATGTTATTTCATTAATGTCCAGACCATTAGGCTGTGGAAGGCAAACCATTATGGCAGATTGCTGTTCTGTAAATGCTGTGCCTCCCTCATTATGTCCAACATGTATTTTTCAGGAAATATGAACACCTTCAGTGAATTCTTTTTAACGTCACTGATTAAATGCATAAGTTGTTGGTTGTGTTCAAATACTAGAAGAAAGCATCACTCCTCGGGCATCCTTAAAGGCTGTTGTCTTTCAGGGACCTCATTTGACCAAAACGCCAGGGGTAGCGGAAGTTTGACCCCACCCCGAAGTGATATCACAGGAAGCGATGGAACACAACCTTTCGCCCCTTGACAAAACAGGAAGTGGCATCACATAGCATTGTTCCTAAGCACGCTACAAAACATATGGTTACGATATCACTATAATGCGATATGCATTTCATACAAGAATGGATCACCATGTGTATCGTTAATATCAGTGTGTATAGGCCCATATTACTAAATAACTGTGAATGCAATCAGACGCCCATGGCCAAATGATACTGATGTGCTATTATATAGCACTTACGCTTAAGCGCTTTATATAGAACAAATATACATACAATATCACCCAACCTGTGCTGGTACTCATTTATCGACCTCAGAAAGATGAAAGGCTGAGTTGAGGTTTTCAAGAAAAGACAAAATCAGTGACTCCCCCTGAAGTGTGCCTGAAATAAACCTTTATTGAGTCTAGCAGTTATTGTATAGAATTTTACAAAGACAAATTCGTTGGTATTCCTATTCTTTCTTATTTAGGGACACTGCTGAAAGTGTTAGACTTGTGGAACCAGAGTTCATAAAAAAATAAAATCCAAGCCCTGAACATGAAAGCCAGCCACTCCAGAAGCAAAGAGCCACATGGCGCTAGCCAAAGAACTAGGACCTTGCATTTAAACAAAAAACAACACTTTTTTTAAAATGTATTTACCTGGGGTAGCAAGTGAGACCACAGGGGTAGCAAGGGAGACCCCTAAATAACATCAATGTTGACAATTCTTTCCAGCCAGGACCCAGCCATATGTGAGTGATAAGTCAGGGGAGTGTGCCACACACAGACACTGCTTACCTCAGCTCCCCCTGAAGTGCTTGCCTGCTGGTGGAATCTCAGCTCAGGTCTCCTTTTCAGTGGCAGGCAGTGCCACTGCCTGAATCCAAAAGCATTGGCAGCGTGTGTCTGTCCAAAGGTTTGTGCTGCACACACGCGGGCGCAACTTGCAGCCGTGCAAGGAACTGGATGGAATTGAAAGTGAAACCCAGAAATAAACACAGCCTGCCTTGGAAGTGTGAGCTAAAGCAAAAATGCGCGCGTCCAGGCGGGTTTATTTCCGGGTCCATCCTGACTCCAGTCCTTCATGGCTGGCAGCCGTAAGCCTCGGGCCTCGGCAAAAAAGCAACAAAAAAAATATTTTTGTTTGCACAGAACTGGGCATTTTATTGTCCATGCACAGTTGAGTGCGAAAGAAATACATATATATATATATTTGTGCGCTTTTTCGCAGGGTGGCCACAGGGGGGGCCAGCATTCTTATAAGGGTGGCCGTGGCCCCCCTTGGCCACCCCCTGATGGCGCCCCTGTGCCTACTGTCTGAGCTATCTCTCTAACCCAGCTGAGCTCACTCTGGAAGGAGGAGGGAAGTGAAGAATTCTGAAGAATCTGAGAGGGCATTCATGAGGGAAGGCCATTCCTGCTTGCTGCTCTTCCCGGGCCCCATGAAATGAGACCTACCTGTTCCCTATTTGGCAGGTATTGGAGCTGCCTATTATATTACTCTGCTTCATCTTCATGGACATCCGGGTCCAGGTGAGTGTATCTCAGCTTTTCCAGAGAATGTGTGCGACACATTCACTAGAAAACTAAAACCATTGGGGAGCTTGCCATCCAAATCCCCATTGCGGCAGTTAGAGTTTGTCTATCACACTCACTTAACCCTAAGGATTTCAACAGCTCCCTTGGACCTATTAAAGGTCCCCTTAAATGTGCAGTTGGCCAAGATAACGTTCCTCATTACAGTTATACCAGCCAGAAGGTTGGGCAGTTAATGACGCTCCTTTATCATGTATGAACCTTTCCTGAAGTTTGTCTCTTAATGCAATGCTCCATTCACTTGTAACGTTTCCCAAAAGATCTGCACTTTCTTTCATTTGAACCCTCCCCCTGGCCCTTCAGATGCATACCATGTCTTGCAGGATCATGTGCCGTGTTATGTGTGCTCTTGGGCATCTAACTCCCCATTTGGGCTGTCCCCGCCTATGCTTTGGGGTCAGAGCTTTTAGTGAACTTTGCAGAGGTTTTGGACTGATTTTGTGATTGTCACATTGTGCTGGGGTTCCAACCTCCATTCCAGGTCACTTGACATGTGAAGTGGTGTTGACTTGTATGTAGGTTCATGGAACCTCAAAGGGGTTTATGTACAACCCTGCTACATTGGTGGCACCCAATATATACATGGAACAGTGAAACTAAATATGGTGTCTCACACTTGTTGCATATGATGAAATAACAATGCAGTTACAACTTATCAATCCAGCTCTTCTTTGTCACATATTTTGTGTTCCTTCCTGACAAGAGTCATTGGCTTGGTGGACTTTGGCTAGCATTGCTACTGTTTGATCTCTTAACAGGGTGAGGTGGGAGGTACTTAAAGCCAATGCGTGGGAGGTGCTTCAAAGAGAATCCTTGTTTACATTTTCTGAGGGCAGGAATTCACCTTCTATTTGCAAAATGTGTGATGAGATAGAGTTTGATTAGAGATAGCCAAGGACTAACTAGCACATTGCTTGCAATAGATAATTCCTGGAGAACTGTGCGGTCTTGTGCGTGTGGTTTTATGTTGCTAGTACTAAGCTGACTAGATGCATATCTCCCCTTACTATTCCATTACTTTCACCCACACAGATGTAGCAATGCCTGTCAATCTTAAAGTGGAAGATCTCTTGCTACTCTAGCCCTTCGCCCACATGGCCGTTGTAATGCACCTCAGTCTGGGCATTGGCAAACTCTCCCCTTTCAGTACATGGACCACATATCTCTATCATTGGAGCACATTCCTACTCTCATGCACGGACGCCCAATGCTTTTCCCGTCATCCCTTACCTGGAATACTTCTTCCGGTATGGTGTCCACCCAATGGTCAGAGATGCTGATGTGCTCATAAGAATTGAACAGGATTTCAATGACCCGGGGAGCGGATGCGCAGGTCTGCAAAACCTAAACAAGCAAGAAATGAGGATGAGAACTATTCCCTAACTGTGACTAGTGAGCAGTGAGTACCTTTGGAAACGCCTTCGTAAAGGGAGGATGGGTAGAACTGTTTAGCTCACTTGCAAAAAGGTATAGGTATTGAGCCTGTTTTACAAAAGGATGGATAGAAAATAGATGGGGAGCCCATGTTGCAGTGTAGCTCTTTAAAGAGTAGGAATGCTTTTAATTTCCCACAGTGCTGTGCTCTATCCATAACCTGATGTCAAATTCAACACACATTGGCAAAGTCAATATATTTATCATTTACAGTTGATTGCATTGTATATGTATAGGCACGTCTTGGGAGGAGAGCTCAGGGGCAGCAACACAGGTTCAAACCCCGGGTCCGCACTTAGAAACCTCTGAGTATTAAGCGCGTTATAAATAAGCAATTATAAATTATGAATGTGTGTCAATCCCAAAAAAATCATCCCAGCTCAAAGAACACGCAAGATTAAGGGAATCTTGTGGTTATTATTATACTTTAGCTGGGTAAAAACACCACACAGACCAGATCCAGTCAGCATCTCTCCCTCTTCAGGAGCTCGGCATTGTGTCTTGTGTCATCTGTCATGTCACTTCTACTAAAACTCAGACCTGGAGTGAGATTTATTTCCTGAAGTAATCAGAGGACAACAGCTCAGGCTCTGTGGATCCCCCACCAGCCCCCTTCCCAGAAAGAGATGGCGCCTCCTACAGGGACTTCCTTGAAGGAGCTTCACGCCTTGCCTGAGGTGACATCTCAGATTGCCACAAATGCACTGGTGAGCTCTTGAAGGTGGAGGTGGGCAGAGAATTTAAGTACTTCTTGGTTCTAAGAACTCCAATGTTAAGTGTCATGCAGAGTAAAGTAAGCATTGCAGCTTCTCTTGAAGGACAGCGCTGACCGTCCATGCATACCTTTCCGAAGGCTGTGGGCCACACTCGCAGAGAACCATGGTTGAGCAATGCCATCACAGTATTCTGGGGGCTCCGCTTCTGCTTGAAAGCTGCTGTCTGCAGCGTGCAAGACAGGGGCGAGGCGCCATTGTAGTCGATGGCGTTAACGTCTGCGCCATTCTCCAGAAGCAGCTCCACGAGGCTATGGCTGGCGTTCTTGCAGGCTTTGTGGAGTGGGCTCTTCTTCTCCTCGTCAGTGGTGTTTGCATTCGCCCCGTGAGCCAAGAGCAGACGGCACACCTGTAGGTAGATACCTTGGTCCTGGAGCTCTGTGTCCTGCCCACAAGCCGCATTGAGCGGAGTCTCGTGCTGAGCATTCAGTCCATCAACAGAGGCACCGTGGTGCAGGTAGAGCAGAGCGTGTTCCGGGAGAGCCTGCTTGGCGGCCACGTGCAGTGGGGTCTCCTGGGCGTCCTCGCTGGCCTGATTCACAGCAGCGCCATACTTGATGAGCAGTTTAGCACATCTGCTGGAGGGAAAAGAGTGGCATGTACATTACTTCAACTGAGGGTAATCCTCTATGCTTCAGGCCAGGAAAATGTAATACTACAAACAGAAATAGGAATAACATAGTGGCATATCTTGGTGACATGGTTACCTTTAATCTCATAGACCAAGGAATACACTTCGACATTAAGATACTTGGGAACCATGCATCGGCTTCTTCTCTACAATAACATCTTTGCGCAATTCAGGATGCCCGTGCCATAAGAAGCAATTCCTGTTAGTGGAATAGTAGATTTTTTAGAGTCTGTCCCTCTCCCTGGAAGTAATAAAAGTAAACATATAATGTTATATTATTTGCTAATGCACAATTCTGATAAGAACACCTCACTGCACTGAGGCTGTCCCACAATAAGAATATATATCCATAGCCCCAGTGGAGGTAAAGTGGAGGAGCTACCTCCAGTTTGAAGCCTGAGGTAACTCCTCCGCTTTTACCTAAAAAAAAATCAGCGGTATACCATCCGATAATATCGCCAGAGGTAATGCTGGGAAACTTGTAGTTTGGTGTTGCGGGATAATTGAGGTAAACGCAATTACCTCAATTTTTTACTCGCACTGGCAATCTCATAATGAGCCGCTATGGTGCCACTGCAGTGCCAGAGCAGCTGAGGAGGCGGAAGGGGTGACCAGGAGAGGGCAAAGGGCAGGCAGAAGAGATTTATCCAGTAGGACAATGCATACCATATAAGTGACAGGAGTGTGTGGGTTTGTGCTGGGGACTGCTGCAAGCACTCTGGGGGCAGAGGTGGTATGCACGGCTGTGGGTGTGATCGTAGGCACACTGGAGGCAGAGGTGGTGGCTACAGTAACCGAGGTGCCAGCTAGTGTCTTTGCTGGAGTGGGGCAGCACCTGCTTCCTGCAACAGAGAAGATAGTGGTGGTCAGGGGCGCTTAGTACACGGGTGCTCCAGGGCCCGGGCACCCGCCGGCAGAATGAAGTCGGGGCTGAGCACCACCCCTGGGCTGGAGAGAAGAGACGCAGTATGGATGACCCTTTGTTCCATCCATACTGTGTCTCTCTCTGGCCCTGGTAAAAGCCGAAACATTTCTAACTAAGCACTCTCCCCTAGGCCTTATTTTGGTGGATGTTCCTGGAGGGGAGGGCCTAGGGGCTACCGGAAATTTCTGTTTTCTTGTTTCCGGTTCACCCGGGTTTGAGGAAGGAGCAGCAGGCACACGGGACACAACGCCACCAGCCGAAGCAGAGAGCAGCACGCTCGGAAAGCAGAAGCAGCAGGTACATTTGTGCACCCCTCTTGCATTGCATCTGTGCCCTCCATCCATTTTGGATTGGGTGTACTTCTACATCTGTGCACCCCTCTTTAGGGGTGCACAGATGTAGAGGTACACCCAACCCAACCCAAAACGATTTTTAGAAATCGAGGCACAGATGCAAAGACAGAGGCTCTTGCTTTGCAACTGTCCCTCAATTTCTAAAACTCGTTTGGGTTGGATGTATTTTTACATCTGTGCACCCCTTTGGCCTGAGACCGTGAGATTGAAGATTAATCATAGAGTATAGAGATTTCTCTAACAGAGGGTATGATGTGAATTAATGAGCCCTTACATGAAAGGAGATTTTGAGTTTTGGCTCCTGGGGGTAGAGCTAGCCAGAGAGGACTTGTCACTTTTTATGATATTTGCAGAGAGATCTTCGTGCTCACAAGTGGCCCATTCTCTGTGTTATCACAATTGCCACTTCTTCCTGCAAGAACCAAATGAGGTGGTTTAGACCATCTATTTAAACATATTGGGCCTCATTACGAGTATGCCGGTCCGGTAACAACGCTGCTGGCAAGGCCTGACCTGGCGGGCGCAACAGCACCCGCTCGCAGACCTTGACGGATGCACCGGCACCATTCATGAATGGTGCTGGTGCATCTGTCCTCCCCATTCCCATTGATTTCAATGGGACTCGAATGGGAACGGGGGGTCATATTTTCCGTAATATATTCTGGTATTTACTGGCATGGCTACCGCCGGACTCATAATGAGGCCCATTGACTTACAACAACACCTTCAGTATATGCAGTACATGCTAGCCAATGTTGCCACTGTTCTGCGCCACCCCAAGCACTCTTGCACCAAGTTGGCGACTACGTGCAAATGCGGTCATATAACTGCCAGTGATGTCACTTCCTATATTTGGGCACACCCTGGAAATTCATAAATCGGCTCCCCTGGTGGTGGTGGCTGATGCTGTGGTAGTAGTTGCAGAGGTAGATGATCCAGGACCACTGGCACTTTCATCCTCTCCCTGGCCACATTGGGTGCCTGTTAGGAGAGTTGTGACATTCTGTCACTTGACATTTTGACAAGGGATTGATGTGCATGACACACATGCAGTTTGGAGGCAACACAATGCATCTCATGATGAGAAGGGTGTCCACATGACAAAGGGGGTATGTTGGGCTGACTTTCTGGGTTCCAGGCACTGGATGATGTGAACGTTGCTTGGTTTGGATGCCATTAGTTGTAGTCTTTGCTGCTGCCGAGTGGCCTTATGGACATTTCTCCTCTGTTGTGCTCCCAGTTCACCAGATGCAATTAGTCCTCCTTCAAGTCATAGGTGATGTCAGAGGGTCCTGGCACCACAGCGACTACAGCTGATGTTCACAACTGTTAGGCCTGATGGTGTAAATAACAGTGTGGGCCATGATGAATGACCAGTATATTGTACACAGGTCATCTGGGACTGCTTATTGGCACCAGGGTTCAGTATGTTTGACATACTTGCATTCAGTGCATGTGTAAATTGCATGTGTCCAGCATTTTATTTATTTATTTATAGATATATTTATAGTCGCGCACAAAGCCCTCAGGCATCTAGGCGCTAGTTACAAAAGAAAACGGTTACAGGTCATAGTTAGTTACAAGGGTGATGTTAGCGAACCATGCGTGATTAGGCATACGTGGGCAGTTGATTCATAGTAAGTTAGAGGCTTTAGGACACATTCCCCGCTCGCTGTTCAAATAAGCGCAGTGTGCGCCTGCAGGAGCACAACAGGCAAGAGGGTACCAGTTACAGGTGATGTTAAAGCAACATAGATAAATCAAAAAGTTACTGAAAAGTGTGTGATTTGACATAAATTGGCTCTAAATACAAATGCCCAGTTAGCTGGGTTCAAATAGTCGCCGTGCACGTGCTAGAACACGGGAGCGGTTACAAGTTATAGTTACAGGCAATGTTGAAGATACGTAGGTGGATGACGCAATTATGGTAAAGTATGTGATTCAGTCATAAATAGCATTTAAGTGAAACAAACCCTGCTTGCTGGGTTCGGTGCAGGAATACATCAGACAAGATAGGGAGCGGTTACACATTATAGTTACCAGTGGTGTTCAAGATACAAAAGTGGTTAACGCAGATTACAGTGAATTGCGTGACTCGACATAAGTATGCAGTAGATTCCCTCTACGTTAGGGGCTTTAGGAAACAATCCCAGCTCGCGGCGTTGAGCAGGCACAGTGCACGTGCTAGATCACAACAGGCAAGATAGGAAGCGGTACGAGTAAGAATTACAGGTGATGGTAAGGAAACCTAGGTAGTCCGCAAATTTGCTGCGAAGTACGAGATTCGACATAAATTAGCTTAAAAGAAACATACCCCACTCACAGGGTTCAAATAGGTGCGATGGGTATGTGGGACACATTAGGCAGGTAGGAGAACAGCAATGCAGCAAGTTAGCCAAGCGCACAACGGGAAAGCGGCGCCCTGTGTTGGCAGGGGCGACATCGGTAGTGCGAAGGAGATGGCGAGCAGAGTCAGAGAGCTACAAGTTTCGAAGTCAATGGCAGTAACAAGGTTTGACAATGCAGATCTTTGGCAGGTAGTCAAAGAAAATAGGAACTTTGCGCACTCCCAGCATAGTCAGGGCCCGATTCTCATGTAGGTGTTAAGTACCGAAAAGGACGTTAAAAGGCTAAACAACCTTTTCGGTACTTAAGACCTATTCTGAAGGTGGCGCATTCTTCCGAAGTCGGAAGGAATGCGCCACTTTCGGAATGCATGTGGCAGTTGCTAGGATGGGTTGGAAACCAACCTAGCAACCGCCACATTCGTAAACTGGCTTTTTGAAAGCCTATTCTTGTGGCACTCCTCCAGTTTAATATGTGTGCTAAACTAGCACACATTTTACGGTACCCTTTTGGTGCTGTTAAACTGGAGGAGTGCCACAAGAAGCCTTGTTTGGTGTAAATGGAAGTGTCCATACACCCGTGTTGTATATGGACACTTTCATGTACACCAAGGCGAGCAGCTTCAACGTTGCATCCTGCACGAGTGTATATGAACACTTTCATTTACACCAAAGCGAGAAGCTTCAACGTTGCAGGATGCAACTTTGAAGCTGCTCGCTTTAAAGAAAGTGTTCATTTTCTTTTTAAACGTATTTTATTGGTGTTTTGTATTAAGTGCATACAAATACAAACATATGAACTAGAACAAATGAACCAAACAAAAACAACGACAGTCTTCATATGGTACGGTGCATATCTCTCGAGTGGGTGTTATGGAATAAAGTTCGGATGTCTCGAGAAGCTGGGGGGGTCTCAAGCAGGGATCATCCTCTCAATGTTAGTGCAATGGATCAGATGTAACAAGGTGTTGGGGGTTATCAAGGGGCTTGTGATCTGCGCTGAAGCATATGTCTCTCAGGAGGGCCTTCCAGGAGTCTAAGGTGCCACTCGCCATATCTCCACTGGAGTTGGATCCATCTTGCCAGGCCCTGGTTTCGGCTGCTGTCCATCTCTCCATTTCCCTCAACCAGTGTTCGTGTCTGGGGCCGGCTGGCGTCTTCCATGCCATAGCTATGGTTCTTTTTGCTAGAATGCATGAAATGTCCATCAGCTTTACAAGATGTTTGAGTTTGCTTGGTCTAGGATAGGTCCCCAATAAGCATTCCCCTGCAGTCCACTCATATCTTTCCATTCCAGCATCTGTGCAGGTCTGTTTGGCTTTGGACCACAGTGCGATCGCTTTAGTACATGTCCAGAACATATGGATCAAATCCGCTCTGTCGTTCCCACACCATGGGCATGCCAGAGAGGCTTGTTTCTTGAAGGAGGCCACCCTGTGGGGAGTCAGATATGTTCGGTAAAGGACGTTCAGCTGAATCTGTCCAAATCTGGAGTTTCTTGAGACTTTTTTGGGATATATTAATACTCTCTCCCATTCCTTGTCTGTGAGCGTGGTTTCAAGATCTGCTTCCCATCTCGCCTTCAATGCCTCACCTTTGGGATTAGGTTTATCAGTAAGTCTGTTGTAGAGCCTGGAGATAGGTCTCCAACCATCCGTAAGGTCGTGCATTTCCTGTAGCCACGGGCCTGGGGTGGGTTCCTCTGGCCAGCTGTTCCACTGTTTCTTGGCAGTTCGTTTAATGCGATGGTACCAGAGAAACTGGCCACTCGTTAGCCCCTCATTGGCCTGTAGCGTCTCAAAGTCTATAAATTCTCCCTCTTCAAACACATCCCCCCATGTGTAGATGCCAGCTTCTTCCCATCTCCTTGCTGTGGGTAGGTCTGTCTCTGATTTGCACACGTCGACCAAAATGGGATTGTCTGGGGAGTACGGGTGTTTCACCTGCCTGATGTAGCAGGTTCTTGCCCATATCTGCCTACCAAGTTCAACGACCAAGGGGGCATCAGGGGATTGTCGGAGTGGGTTCCATAGGGTTTCATTGGGTGTTAATTTAGGAGAAGATTGCTTCAGGAGTCCCAGCTCGGCCGACGATTCATCCGAGAGCCACTTCGTGATGTGGCTAAGCTGTGCCGCTAGGTAGTGCAGTTGGAGATCCAGAAGTTTTATTCCTCCCTCCTTGTGTGGGAGGGATAGGGTAGCCAAAGACAGTTTGTGCCTGTGAGGTCTCCACAGAAAGTCCCTTATGAGTGCCTCTAGCTTTCTGAAGAAGGGTGGTCTAACGTAGTGGCATATGTTCACAAAGAAATATAGGAACCGGGAGAGAATTATCATCTTGACAATTGCTGCTCTACCTACCATTGCCAGTGGGAGTTTGGACCAGAATTTCATGGATCGGCGAAGGCCGGTTATTGCAGTTTCTGTGTTGTGTTTGTGTGTGAGCATCGGAGTGTGGCTCACGTTAATTCCTAGGTACCGGAACTTGTCAAGTTGCCACTTTATCCCTGTAGCTGGGAGATCAGTCTCTGCTAGGCCTCTCAGACCAGCCAAGGGAAATGCTGAAGATTTATGTCTGCTGAATTGTATCCCAGAATATTTCGCGTAGTTGTCTAGTACCTCTAGTGTGATTGGTGCGTTGGCGTTGGGGTCTTTTAAGTATAAAAGGACATCATCTATATATAATGAAATTATGTTATAGACATTGCCCACCTTGATGCCAGCGTCGAAAAATTGTTGCCTGAAGTATATGGCAATCGGCTCCAGGCCCAGTATATATAACATAGGCGAGAGTGGGCATCCCTGTCTTGTGCCCCTCTGTATTTTCCAAGATTCGGATACAATTCTGCCTGTCTTTACTCTCGCCGTTGGGGTGTTGTATAGTACCGAGATCCATCTGATTAAAGAAAGTGTTCATATACACCACACGGGTGTATATCAACACTTTCCCATACACCTCAGTAAGCAGCTTCAACATCCTGCAATGTTGAAGCTGCTCACTTTGGTGTATAGGAACTGTGTTCTCGGCAGCATATTTGTTAAATTACGATTCCCTCGTTATTTAACAAAAATGCTGCCGAGATTCTGCAGTCCGCCTGTTTCCATTTGAAACAGGCGTTTTACAGTGAAAGCACTGTTGTGTTTTGCGAAGACGCCCAGGCCCACATGAGAATAGAAGTCGTGCCTGCGTGTCAAGAAATGGCGCAATGAGTCATGCTATTTAGCACGCTCACTGCACCAAGATGAGAATCAGGCCCTCAGTAGGGGAATAAGGTGCGTGCGGTCGTTACAGCAGGAAGATATGGTAGGAAGTTTGTATAGAGTATGTGACGGTATAAGCAATAAAACAGGAAAAGGTGCATACCTAGGTGTATGGAGGTCTGCTGGGCCGTTAGCCTTCCAGACACAGACAGGACTTCATCTTTCCCGTCGGCCTTTCTCGGAGGACAGTACGGGCTCCGTCTGCCGGCTTCGAGTAAGCCCTGGAATAGGGCTAGCAGCTAGCCAATCAGGCATGTAGATTGAAGGCACACCTTCTGCACTCACCAGGCAGTGCAGTAAGTAGGGGATAGCGGCGGCCATCTTCCAGGGGGGCATCAGCGTCCTATTGTAGTGGATGAGGAAGTCTTTGTGCTGCCATCTCCATGCAGGGCAAAGGGGTCATGATGGAATGAGGCCAACACGAGGGACAAGTCACAAGTCTGTAGAGTACAGACAGGCCTTCGCCTTTCCTGTCGGCCTTCCCCTTGAGATGTTGCATTTAGGTGTTTATGGTCCATCATGCATTGGGACTGCATGTGTCAAAGAGTGGCAAGTTATGGTGGAGTTATGGAAGGGAAGCTCACATGAAAATCACAGGATTGCGAGATTCACAATTTAATGTTTCTCACAGTCTAGCCTCTTTTCTGAGAGTCACTTGACTTGAGGCCTCATTAATAGTCCTGCTGTATTAGTTGTGGTAATTCTTCATGAACATTATTTATTTTATTTTATTGTTTTTTTTATAACGCGCCTAATACCATACCTGAGTTTGGTTTCTTAGCACGGATCTGGGATTCAAACCTCTGTTGCGCTGTGTGGTCTTGCTTCCAAGACCAGCACATTGCCCCTGTGCTATCCTCCGTTCACAACAGATTACCAATGTCTGACACTGCAGCATGGCTGGCAGATTATGACTTTGCGCTTATATTCAAAATGTAGTGCACCAACACACCATGTATCTGGTTTCCGACTCACACGTGTCTGCTTGGCTGCCTGCTCTTACATTGCTTCTATTTTCTCTAAACCGGCAATGCACAGGTTGGTGAATACGTTCTCCTCCCATGGCTGGAGGTTTACTGGCTCCGCAGTGCCTCCTCTGGGGGATGATGTCTGAAGCCGGTGGATGGCCAGAAAACTGCAAACCCTGGCCTTCAGGTCATTGCACCATTTTATGAAGTCCTTTGTTTCCCACAGCACTGTCCCACAGCCACCACCTTGTCTATGATATCGGTTACTATTGCTGCCTTCCTCTTCATGATAGTTTTGTGATTTAGAGCAGCAAACATTTAATTGTCACGGATGTCAACCTCATCTGAAAGGACTTTAAGCTCCACCTTTGTAAACATGGCTTCAAACGTGCATTTCAGGCACCTTCACTTTACCTTTGTCACTCAGAATAATGGACACCACTTTCACCCGTAGAAGGCAGAAGGAAAACAGTGATTTTTGGTTGATTGAGTGTAGAGCAGCAGCTGCATACCTCTGCGGGAAACCCTGCCCCCTACCTACTATATGTTGTGCCGAGTTTGACACCAGCAGTTGTGCCAATACCGCAACGTGTGTTTGAAAGAAGATACCCATTGAGACAACACTATCGAATGTATCCACAAAGGGATGACAATTTGAGGGAGGAACTCCCTGAAGGCATATGAGAAGGAGCAAAGAAAAGAAGCCTGTGATGTCATAAAAGAGTATGAACGACGTCTCTGGATATTGGCTGAAGAGGATGTATAGATCCTGAAGCTACTCATGACAAATTAAAGAATCAAGTGAACTTTTAAAATACGAAAAAGAAGATTACACGTGCACAAACTGCTTTAGAGAATCAACTGTTCAATAATTGTACAGACGCTGAAACGCAAGTAGACTAAGTGATCATAGAAGCTGACTATATGTAGTGTATATAATCCGGTGCAGCCGCCATTGTATAGAAGCTGGACATTGGTATCATGAATTTGAGTAAGCTAGAACCTATGAAGATGCAAGAGAAAACTATGGTGCAGCAAGAATAGGCTAAATCGTGGAGCTGCATGGCGAGGCTGTCTGGCTTGGAGTCAAGATTGAAGCAGCCAAGGTCATCTATCTATTCTGGAAAGGAACAAATGTATAAAGGATGAATCTTCTCTTGTTAAGGTGCAAATAAAGAACACTAAAGAGTGCCAGGTTTAATTCATTTAAGACTGCAAAATTGATCAAATTGTGCTCTCCTGTCACGTGAGCCAAGGATGAAAATAGAGTTTGAACTTGGAGTCCTAGAACATGATAGTGAGTGCCTGCACTCTCATGTATTCTCAGAGACAAGGATACTTTGGAAGGCCAAGTTCAAAGACAATCTTGATGGCAGAAGGCATGGGCGATGAGAGATGTTGGGCTTACTGGGTGGAGAGGTAGAGTCAGGCCCATCTCCTTGAACCTGGGTATGGGCTTACGTGCTGCTATGTGAACCGAAATGTTCCAGACTGGCACAAGTGTGCCAATCAATTGTAGTGGTCTGTATAACGAAGGACCATATAGTTTGAAAACCAATGAGAAACTGTGTATCTAATGTTTCTTAAAATGACATGTTTTAGAGGTAGGCATATGTAGTCCACCTAACAGTGGGCAGCCAATCATAATCCTAGTTCCTATAGATAATATACTTAGATGTTCCCCTTAAGCCAATCCCGATCCCTAGTAGGTTTTTCATTACTTTCCACATAGTATGACGTCACCTGTGACATATTGTTTCATATATAACCTCTGATTTGTGAAAAGATTGCGGAGGGAAATCGAGTTTACGTCTGTTGATGTTTGCTGTAACTCCCTGTTTTAGATAATTGTTAATAAAACAGTACTTTGTCATCTTCCTGAGTTGGTTCGGTTATTTGAATTCAGAGTTATTCTGTGTGATCCCATCCATTACATGCACGTTCCTAATGGGCCCTGAGCTCATATGCTAGCAGTGCGGGTGGTTCAAATGATCCAAATGAGTTCTGCTCCAGATTTTCAGATGATCAGGCATCCTCCACCATTAGCTGGAAGATCGCAGAGTTTACTCTGGAGAGTGGCCGAATAGAAATAAACTTGCAAGAAAAACCGAGACAGTGGACAGGTCCCCCTTTGAAGAAATCCCTGCCTGGTTTCCACGGGCACTCTGCGGACGGAAAGTGAAGTGGTCGGATTGGAGGAGGAGTCAATACTGAAGGCCTTGTGTCAGTTAACAAATGCTGAGTAGAGTAAGGGAAATGGCAAATAAGGGGACAGGATTGTAATAATTTCGAGTAACGGAAAATAATTATAAAGGTAAGAGATACCGCATAGAATTACTAATTCAATGAAGTTAGAAGGAGACATTTAAAATTCCAGCGGGAGTAGGGTAAAATATAAAATGCATAGTCTGGACTACGTAAGGTAATGTCTCAAACCCGGTAAAGGGTAAAACAAAGTTAAGGCGAGGGAAGAAGTGATCACGATGTTCTAGAATGTGTAAATGTCTGACTAGTCTAAATGTTGTTAGTTGAATAAAGTATTGAGCGATAAAAATTGTGGCAGAGTTGAGAAGGTAACAGTGATTAAAAGATAGTGTAGCGTGAACGATTGGCGCCAATCAAAAGAATAGATAGGGTCTTGAAACAAGACGATTGAGCAGCGATTGATCGATTGATGATGCTTGCTCATATTTGGGTTTTTTTAAACGTTGGAAATAGTGATTTAAGTAAAGGCAAAAAAGTTTATTTTAATGGTCTGGTAAATATCGACAGTCAATTGAGACTTGTTATTATGGCGGATACTCCTCTCATGCACCTATGCCAGAGACTGCCAAAACATATGCCTATGCTCAAACAGTACAGTGCAGAATGCCTAAAAGGCACGGCAGATAAAATGTTCATGCCAAGGCCACAAGGGGGATCATTGCCAAGAGCGGTATTGCAATAGATGACTACATACTTGCACGCTGCGTACAGAGGGAAGGAATTAGAGAAAAGATTAGCAATTTTAGAGCTCTGGAAGATGTATCAAGAGGAAAGAGAAGATCCACCACTTGAGGAGTGGATGCTTAGTCAGCATAAGAGGAAGACGTTGAGCCCTCAGCTCCCCTTAACTTGCCTGAAGCAAAGAGTGTTGCTACGGAATAGATAGGAGTGTATCCTTTAAAGGAACTAAGAGCAGCAATGGGGTACAGTAATCCGATATATGAACCCCATACTTACAGTAGCGACGAAAGTCCAGAAGAGAATAAAAGAAAGGAAGATATTTTTAAAGTTATGCAAAACAAGGAAGCAAGAAGTGAGCGGTCGAATTTGTCGACAGAAATAGTCAGGGAAATCAATAGATGGAAAGGCGAAAAAATAAGTCTGACGAGGTAGAGCTCGTACAAAATGAATGGATGGGAGGAAAGATATTACTCAAGGTAGATGGGAAAGGTATCGAGGAAGTTAGGCAAAGAGAAGACAAGGAGGAACAAGAAAGAAAGGATAAGGAACGAGAGAAGAGATTAAAAGACAATGAGCAGAAAAGGAAAAGTAGGGAGCGACGATAGCAGGTAAATCAGGAGGAACACGAGAAAATCAAAGAACAGGCAGAAGAACAGGGAAAGTACAACAATTGACAAAGAGCGATAGAAGAAAGGGACAGAAAGGAAAGAAGGAGAGAAGAGGAAGAAGCACAAATACTAAGCAACAAAAGATTACAGAGATGAAGAGAAGAAGAGGAAAGTAGGGAAGAAGTAAGGAGAGGAGAAGCACGAAGGCAAGAGGAAGAACGAATTAGAAGGGATGCGAGAAAGTGAAGGGAAATAGATGAAGAAGTAGAATGAAAAAGGAGACAGCGAGGTCATGACGCTAGTCTCATTCGTAAAGGACAAATGAGGCCGACCACAGAAATACGATGGGACAGAGTGGAAGAGATTCTTCCAATAAAGGAAGTAACACCTGCAGTATCTAGAATAGCATTAGAAGAAGAAAGATTTGATGCAGAAAGCATTGGAGAAATGTTTGAAAAGGTCTAACAGTTAAGACGAGATAACGAGTATGGAATATGAAGGAATGATATTCGATCCCCAGTATCTCAATCACAAAGTGAGGAGGGTGTAGTGATACACGAAATTGCAACCTTGCCAATCAGGGCTTTAGATGACAGCAGTAGCCGCTGAAAGCCAATAGTGTATTCAAAGTATGTGCTAATAATGCTGACAGTAGTCTGTTGTAGCACTTCCATTATGCAGTAGTGAGCTACAAGGAATATGCAGGCCTAGTATGAAATAGGTCACATTATGCATTGTTGATAGACAGGCAGGGAGAGGGCCCCTAGCTCTGTAGCTAATAGGTATTTTTGGAGTGTTTGGAACATCATGGCACCTATATAGCGCTTAGATAGCCAGTCTTAAGCGCTATAAACACTAAGCTATGAGTGCATGCCTTTTAGAGCTTGCAGATGGGGTTAATACATCCCTGCTTCCATCTGAATATTCTGCCTTTCTAACTGTAGCCCTGCATGGCTTTGTAAACAAATCCTGTTCCCCTGAGAAGGCCTGGTACGGCCTTGCCCACACGCTGATAAGGACATTCCAGTGCTTTCGCGGAGAGGGCTCCAAGGGAGGGGTAGGAGCGAGCAGGGAGCATCTCAGAGAGAGTTGGGTTTTTTCCATGAGCAAGCCCATATTTTGCACAGGGAAAGTTCTGGAACTGTGCGTCATGGTGACTGACAGCACGAGATTATAAAATATCCATGCTCCCATGACTGAGGGGGAGATCGTCCTGTGGACTTGATTCGTGCAGAAACAAGTGCCCGGAATTGGCTCTGACGGCGTCCTGCAGCATTGTTTCTCTGAGCGGGGCTTGTTTAGAGCTAGCTTATGAGAGCCCAGGGTCTCCCAGTGCTGATTAAAGGGACGTAAGACTGTGTTTCTCTATGCTTCTCTATATTTCTCTATGTTTATCTAAGTTCCATGTTTCACTATATTTTGCATTTCTCTAAGTTTCATGCTTTGTAATATTCTCTAACTTGAATCCCAAATGTATATGAAATTCACTGCTTAGAATAAATATGCTAAAACTTTGAAAGTATCATTTGTCACTAGCATGAGATCACTGCTCAGCACAATAGAACCTGTATTTTGGGCTGAATTGGGTATTTTTTTGCTCTCAAAGGGCTGGCCCCGAGGAAGATTTTGCCCAGATCACGACATTTGGTGGCAGCGGTGGGATTTGTGAAGAGCAGTGCCGTGCTGTGACATGACAAATTGTGTGAGAGAACACAGTGTAGAGTGGGGAGCAGGCTGTCGCATTTCCTTGGTGGTCTCACTGCAGCTCTGAGACTTCAAAAGACAGCAATGTTGTGTCGGCTTGCCGTGGCCGATAGCTTGTGTGGTTAAGACTCCCTTCAGTAAATCAGTTGTGACTGACTTATTGCTTGGGACTGGTGCCAGGGAGTACAAGGCGATAAACAAGCGGGAAATGGCTTTGTTTAAAGCGCTCCGATGAATGGTCAAGAAAGATGTATGCTCAATTAGAAAAGAATTTTATCATGCGGTTTCCCCAGTTTAAAGTTGTAATTTGAAATGCATAGTGAGACGGAGTTCTCATCTCTATTCTGTCATGAGGGCAGGGAAAAATAATTGCAAGGATTTGACATGCAAATTGTGAATAGTAATCTAACCTTTGCCTCAGCCCCAGTGTGCTAGCGAGTGGGGGGCTGTAATGTTCGGAGGCGAAGGTTCGCTTTTTTGATGTATGCTTTTGAAGTGTTGGCATTCCTGAAAAAATAACGAGGGGAATAATGCCATGCTTAGAAGAAAGAGTAACATCTGTGCTGAGAGCCTAAAGGGTTTGTTTTTTTCTTTTGGCAACTGTAAATTCCATGTGCTAGTGGTGGCGAATTCTGTTTTAAAGGAAACACACTAAAATGGTTATATTGCATTTTAAGCTGTGCCATCCTTATAATGGGTGAGAGACTCACTTAAAAAAAGAAAGTGAGTGATGTTATTTGGATTTTCGATTTTTGTGTATTGATTTGAATTTGCAGAATCAGTTTGCAATGGTTTGGGGGGAGAAAAAACAATTTATATTTTTCTAAATTGCCTCCAAATTGCCCCTGGAGTATTTTTGACTGTTCCCACGCTATGCCATGGATTTGTGCTGTTGCCTTATAAGTGATGTATGATTTGGAAATAGTGTCCTGTTGACTGTGGTACATGGTGAAAAATGTTGTTGACACATTTAACAGCCCACAAGCAATATAGAGTGTGGGTTGCTTATGCAGGAAAACAGTGCAGAGAGCTGCACTAAACATGGCATTTTTATTTTTTAAATGCACTGAAATAAGTGGTTATATTTTGGCAATGGTACAACAGAATGAAAAATCTCTGTGTGATAAGATAGCACAAAGATTTAGTGGGTTGTGGGTTCATTTGAAAAATCGCACTGTGAATTGGAGTGAATTTGTGAAGCTAAACTACAAGGTTACGAGGAAGAAAAAGAAAAAAAAAACGTATGCTTTTAAATGAGACATTAATCAGTTTAAAACAGGCAAAAAGACGCTTTGACATTTTGCAAAATTACATGGAGTAGAATCTGATGAGAAGAAAAGTGCATCTTTTGAAAATAAGAGTCTTGCTGTGTGTGCAGAGCTTGTGCCTTGAAGCTGTCTTGGGCAAAGAAAGAGTTAATCTGGATGAACTGTCTGAAACGAGTGCCTTTCCATTGAAGCCGCCACAGTGTAAGAGTTATAGGCAAAGAGATAAGCTTGCTGCGTGCTCATGGCGCTGCCAGGTGCACACGAAAGATAAACAATGACATTCCTGCATTCCTGAGGAAGGGGGTGCAAAGACAGAGAGCTGTTCAGAAGTAAAGAATTTGCCCAGTAACACTGTGGTAGGGAACAAAGGCATGCAGGATGGCAGACAGGCACATCACATCTGAACATTTGGGGAACCTATGCATCTGTGAATGGGCCAAGAAAAGACAGCTGCCCATTCCAACAGACATTACTGTGCAAACCGCATTCCCATGCACCATGTGATGTGATGTGAAATGAAACGCTATTGCTGTGCAAGATGCATTCCAATGCACCATGTGATGTGAACTGAAGTAAAGCGCTGTGCACTGGAGAAGAAACCTCTAGGCGCTTTGAGAAGAGAAAATACACATCTGGCAAACTGCAAGCTACATTGCCAGGGATGGAGTAACTGACAAAGACATTATGGCATTCCAGATGGAAGCAAAACTGACAAAAGTGCTTAGCCGTTTTGCAAGAGACAACATGCAGAGCGGGGCTTTGAAGGACAACATGAACACTGCACATTAGCCATGATCCAGAAGCCTCACGGCTTAGTGCAAGAATGAATGATTTGTTGAAGCAACAAAAGAAACTGACTTAGACTATTGCACTCAAAAAGGGGTAGTCCAAGAAACAGCAAACCCCCTTTGAAAAAATGACAAGTGAAAAAACCAGAGGCTTGAAAGACACTGCCTGTATGGAGAAAAATAAACAAAGCTGCTTGTACAACTGTAGGCGGTATTGGACTGAAGGACTTTACCTTTGAAAAATGGAGTGATGCCAGCAGGGCAAACTAAATCAAGATCATGAGACACTGGAAGCAAGTTGGCGCCTGGCATTTGTGATCGCTTTGGTGAAAAAGAAAAGCATTGTGCGACCTGGGTACTTATTATATGGCTTTTGTAAAAGCACAGATCAGTCTGAGGTACCATTGACCAACTATGATCGCATTGCACAAATGAGTTTGTGATTAGGCAGTTACACCCCGTATGGTTGAGTGTAAATAAGCCCCCAGAAACATGCAGAAGGGTGATAAATAATTGCAGTAGCAATGATAAAGTGTGTAGTTACCTGATGAGACTTTTTGGAGATGGGGGTGGTGTTCAGGGAAGGGGTGGATAACGCTGATATTGTACTTTTGATGAAATCCTAACATTTCTGTTTGTATTTTGCCTAGGCAAAAAAAAGACAAGGCATTTCACAATAACAGAAATAGATGTGTGCAGTTTGTGGGTGACACTGATCTCAGAGAATATGCGAGTCAACTTTTAACGTGTCCTGCACCGCACTCAATGCTGCTATTTGTTCTTCTACAACCTGCGAAGGGTGTCCAACAGAGTATTAACTTTTGCTGAACTGGCACGGTGCAGACTTGGCTAATTATCAAATATTTGATGCTACACATTCAAATGATTCAGTTGCTGGAAATAACTTAATTGACATGGCTTGCCCTTTCTTGTTTAAAGGACTATGGACAATGAGTTGTGGACTGTAAGATCATGCACCACAATGCTAACACATTGAAAAATTGATTTTAAATGCACTGTTGAGATGAATCTGAAAAAACGAAATGGTTTTGCTCTTCCAACTGAATTGCTTTAACCAGAGATGTTTTGCTTTTTGAAAAAAAAACTTCTTCTACGTTGCACGTAGGCAGGAAAATGATTTATGAACTGTTGGGGCAGCAGAATTATACAAGCAGGAGTGTAATTTATTTTGAGATAAAATGAGTGCGCACATCAAAGTCACCTGTGCGTAGGTTAAGATTCTTAATTGAAGTAATGCTGCCAAGTGTGTGAGCTCTAATTTGAAATGGTAATCTTTGAAACACTGGATACTTTTACAGCCAGCTTAAGGCAGGTAAATGAAACCATGACTGACTTGATGTTTGATTTTATGACACAGTGTGTGACACGGTTTTTGTTAAACCAACCAGTTTCATGTTTTTGTGGGGACAGCTGTCTCCAGCACACTAATGCAAAGAGTCACCTTTTGATTGTAGACATTTGGAATAATTCTTTGGAAAAGCGCTACAAATGAGTATCCACATGGAATTGCTAGCGTACTGGCCTGGCACATTGTCGGGCATCTTTTGTCACTGAATGGATACGATTTGTTTAATTTGTTTAATGTGATGTTTTTCTGATCAAGAACTGCAGCGAGTGCTCTCGCCAAGATTTTATGGACTATAACTTGACTAAATGCATTTTTACACAATGGTGTGATGAAACAGCCACTGCCGGATAGTAGTATGGTGTTTGTGGCAAAAACTAATATTGTATATGGTAGATATCCCACTTGAAGAAGGGTATTCTCCAAGTCACAATAGGTAGACACTGTGAACATGTTAGATTTTCCAGTAGTAGGCAACATGTACATTGTAGACTGGTAATGCATACCTCCATTATTACAGTGATACACTTAGACATAGGTTTATCATGAGGCAATGTTTCCTTAGTACTACCAAGCTGCTACAAATGGAGTCCATTTCTATGTCCCATCACTAGAGTGCGCGTAGCTAGGGAGCTAGATTCATTAATTGCAGGAGCTTTATATGCTTGTGACATAGAAACTGTGCACAATAAGCTAGCCACTATGGGTTCTGATGCCAGCTCTGCTATAGAACTTCTGGCCTAGTGGGGTTCATTGATACGCCCAACACTGCTACAAGTATTGACAACCACTGAAGATGGCAGAATTTTAGGTATGAAGACATTTTTTCTGCCATAGGGCAGGTCAACAAGACTGCTAAATAAACACGATGCATTGTATGGCAAACATTGTTTAATCAGCAGGTGTTGGCTTTTTACTGGGTGGGGGCGACCATCCTCCACACACTGGCACGCAGAGCTACAATTACCAGCATACATATGGATCAAAATGCTTGCTTTTGATTGCATGGATAACACATGCCATGCTTGATGTAAATTAGTAGAATTGTTTTTATTTAGATAACCTGGTGCCCATGGGTTCACCTTGTTCACGAAATTAGATGGTTTCTGGTTGGGTTCCACATACATGGGGGAAGTGACTAGTCACACAGCCCATAGTCACGCTTGAATGCCCTGGGATCAGGGGGAGGTAGGCCCTTAGAGTGAAAGGCTGCCAGGTTTTAGAATTGGTAACCATACATAAATGCAATAGTGCATTGTAGATTAGACTACACTGGATTGCCTTGACATTCTAACTGCATGCTGCTTTTTAACTGACAATCAGTTATACAAAATTGATTTAGGTATTTTTGTGTAGGCCAGGTTTTGGCTAGAGTAAATGTCCATGTTCACTTTGTGTAGGTATTTTTGTGTAGGCCAGGTTTTGGCAAGGGTATATGTCACTGTTCACTTTGAGTACATTTTTGTTTAGGTAGTGTTTTACCTTGCATGCCACGCTAACTAACCACTAGAAGGTAGTTTGCTTAAACTTCTTGCAAAGCCCCAAGGTCTTTATCACTGCACTAAATACTATATTGATAGGAATTAGTCAGCATTTGTCGCACACACGTTGAATAGGGGTGGAATGTAGTGATACACGAAATTGCAACCTTGCCAATCAGGGCTTTAGATGACAGCAGTAGCTGCTGAAAGCCAATAGTGTATTCAAAGTATGTGCTAAAAATGCTGACAGTAGTCTGTTGTAGCACTTCCATTATGCAGTAGTGAGCTACAAGGAATATGCAGGCCTAGTATGAAATAGGTCACATTATGCATTGTTGATAGACAGGCAGGGAGAGGGCCCCTAGCTCTGTAGCTAATAGGTATTTTTGGAGTGTTTGGAACATCATGGCACCTATATAGTGCTTAGATAGCCAGTCTTAAGCGCTATAAACACTAAGCTATGAGTGCATGCCTTTTAGAGCTTGCAGATGGGGTTAATACATCCCTGCTTCCATCTGAATATTCTGCCTTTCTAACTGTAGCCCTGCATGGCTTTGTAAACAAATCCTGTTCCCCTGAGAAGGCCTGGTACGGCCTTGCCCACACGCTGATAAGGACATTCCAGTGCTTTCGCGGAGAGGGCTCCAAGGGAGGGGTAGGAGCGAGCAGGGAGCATCTCAGAGAGAGTTGGGTTTTTTCCATGAGCAAGCCCATATTTTGCACAGGGAAAGTTCTGGAACTGTGCGTCATGGTGACTGACAGCACGAGATTATAAAATATCCATGCTCCCATGACTGAGGGGGAGATCGTCCTGTGGACTTGATTCGTGCAGAAACAAGTGCCCGGAATTGGCTCTGACGGCGTCCTGCAGCATTGTTTCTCTGAGCGGGGCTTGTTTAGAGCTAGCTTATGAGAGCCCAGGGTCTCCAAGTGCTGATTAAAGGGACGTAAGACTGTGTTTCTCTATGCTTCTCTATATTTCTCTATGTTTATCTAAGTTCCATGTTTCACTATATTTTGCATTTCTCTAAGTTTCATGCTTTGTAATATTCTCTAACTTGAATCCCAAATGTATATGAAATTCACTGCTTAGAATAAATATGCTAAAACTTTGAAAGTGTCATTTGTCACTAGCATGAGATCACTGCTCAGCACAATAGAACCTGTATTTTGGGCTGAATTGGGTATTTTTTTGCTCTCAAAGGGCTGGCCCCGAGGAAGATTTTGCCCAGATCACGACAGAGGGAAACCTGTTCAATGATGAACAACAGGTATTGTCTTTGAGCAGACTGAACTTAGACAAGGCTGAGGGGGATGATAGTCACACTAGTTGAGGCCTGGTCATGTCAGACGAGGAAAGAGAGTTCGGTCTTGCGGCAGAACGAGGGAACGCATGTGCCCCTGAAGGAAGTCTGCAAATGCTTAAGGAAGTGAGATTGTCAGATCTGGAACAGCCTAATAATGGATTGCCAGATCCCATTGCATATCTTGAGCATCCTCGAGGATGATCACATAGTGAGAAGGGAGACTCTCCACCATATGTAAGCAGGTTAAGGTAATTACCGCCAAGGAGACCGACAGGGACAATTATTCCTGCCACGGATAGACTAAAAGTGGGACCTGATTATGGGATGGGGTTTACGCAGTTCCCCTTTTTAGAGAAGGGGGAGCAAGATCACAATACATTCCATGGCCACAGATGGACATGGGTAACTTAAAATGTAAGCTCCCTAGTTTGACATTGGGGGCTGGGAAATGACAGGATGAAATATGCTGGCCATAGGAGACATAAAAGGTCTATTGGCAGATATTTTTGGGGAGAGAGCTGACAACATTTGGAGAAGTGCGTCATATGCAGGTGTGGCTGCTCAAAACATAGCACAGGACGGACTGCCATTCAGTAATTTTAGAGCACACTTTTGGAGGCCTATCAGGGTACAGTATCCTGATGCATCAGATATGGGTGTCATTATGACACAAAAAATGAATGAAGGTGAAGACCCTATTGCTTACATTCAGGATATTCAGGAGAAATGCAGCTTGAAACTCGCAAGCCATGGGAAAAGACAGTGGCGTTATTTTATCATATTTTATCTGAAGGGTTGCCTGGGCCATTACAGAGGAAGACGAAAAAAAAAAAAAGTGGGGATGGAAGCGAAGCCATGGGCTGAGATACAGTTGACAAAAATACATCAGTGTTGGTTATTACAAGAGGAAAACAAGAAAAAAGATGATATTAGGAAGATCGAGGAAGCCAAGTTAGTTCAGAATTTTGAAAAAAAAATTGCCATAGAAGGGGCGGTATTGACAAGCGTGGAAGGAATGGGAATGCCGGAAGTAATGAGTACATCACAGGTGAAAAATGTGCATCTGATAGAGCAAGGTGGATATGGGTTTACGCCACAAGGCAGAGGTATAGGTTATAGAGGAACAGGAGGTGGATTTCAGAATAACCAAGGTGGGTTTCAAAACCCACAGAACGATAATCAGAGCGCCCAAGCAGTATACATTCAAGGATGGATTAACAGAAGAGTTCCTTCGGTATGTTGGAATTGTGGAATGACAGGACTTATTGTGAGCGTATGTGGGAGCCAAGGGAATGTACAAAATGACCAGTTTTCCAGAGCGGGGACAGTTTAACCTCCACCATACAGTACACAGACCAAGGAGGGGTTTGCGCAAGATCACACATCTTATCAGGCACCAGTGCCGCAAGTACAGCATGTACAATAACAGGGACAAGTACAAATGTACACGCCACAAGGGCAGTTGCAACAAGCCCCTATGCTGTAACAACAGTATGCAAATACGGACAAGTATTGACACCCAGAATAGGAGGTGTTACTGTGGTAGGAGCAAATCCTTTCACACGGACAGGGATGAATTTGTATCCACAATAGGACAGCTCACAAGGTGACTTGATTTGTTCAGTACTATCAGTGACACCAGACCCCCAAGAGGAACAAAGGGTTGATGTGACGATAGGAGGCAATCCTTTTCTTTTCTTGGAGACACTGGAGCAACTTGTTTGTTTATACAAGAGGGAAAATATGCAATGTGAGGTATTGCCATTAATGCTCAGGGTTCTCTGGAGCTACGAGTTGAGTCACTTTTACTGATTAATTCCTGGTCTCCATAGGAGAATGTGACATGTCTGTTCCCCTGTTACACTCACAACGTTATACTCACGACAGACACCGGTTAATGTTTTAGGAAGAGATTTAATAACAAAACTTAACATGACGATTTCATTTACTGATCAAGGAATAGTGTGCTCCACTCCAGGAATACACTATTTTAACGTGGGAAAGTTTATATTGGCATTCACAGGACAAGTGGCTCTGTGAGGCATTCCAGTAGATCCAGAGATCTTTTTATATGGGGTGAGCATTTTACTGATGTGGCTACCTGGCCTGATGGGAGTTGGAGACATATATAGTACGAAAAGAAAGGGCAATGCTCGAAGGAATAGATGATGAGGGTGGACCATGGAGAAGAGTGATAGCCCTTGAGGAAGGGTACAGATTGATTGACATAACTGATGATGATTTGTTCAGGGAAGACCGAAGCAATGATGCAGCTGTGTTCTTCATGAGCATTACATACTGGATAAGGATAGAGAAAAGGGAAGTCCCACAGGGAATGGCAATATTGAGGCAGCAACCAGCATTTTGTCTGATGGATCTTGAAAAGGTACCGAGGGCCTTATGGACCACAGGCACTTATGATGTAGGTTTTTTGAAGGGGTTAGGGGAGGTTAAAATAAAGCTTACGCCAGGAGCAATTTTACTTCAAGCAAAACAGTACCCCATGTCTCGAGAAGCTGAGGAATGTATATTTCAGACTATTTCAGCACTGATGAATCAGGGGATTCTGGTGCCATCAGAGTCATTGTGTAATACTGTGGTATATCCGATTAAAAAATCTAAAGGAGGGTCGTAGAGATTTATCCAGGATTTGAGACCTCTTAACCAGATTGTAGATGCTGAATTTCCTTTAGTTCCTAATCCGGTGACAATATTGTGTAGTATCCCAGTAGAAGCTTGATTCTTCACTGTGATCAATTTGTAAAATGCATTTTTCTCAATCCCGTTGCACAAGGACTCCCAAGACTTGACTTCATTTACGTTTTGCCAAAAAAGACCAAAACACACTAGGCTGCCTCAAGGGTACTGTGAGTCCCCATCAATCTCTAACAAAATCCTACAGATGGATTTGGGCAATATCGATCTTAAAAGTGCGGTGATACAATACGAATATGAGCAATTTATTTGAAGCAAAACTGAGGATGAGTGCAGACAGCACTCTGTCTGATTAATGACTATTTTAGCAAACAAGGGATACAAGGTGGAGAAGGAGAAGTTACAGTACTGCCAAGAAGAAGTGTTATGACTAGGCCAGTTGATTTCACATGAAGCAAAGAAAGTGACACCTGAGAGAGCCGAGGCAATCATGAAAACATCAAAACTGAACATAGTGAGACAGATGCAACAGTTTCTGGGTTTACGCAGTTATGTTAGTGCCTGGGTGTTTCATTATAGTATGTACACAAGACAACTTCTGCACGCGTTAAAGAACGCACAGGTTGGTAAAACAAAACTAGAATGGACTGAAGAAATGGAGGAAGGATTTGAAGAATTGAAAAAAGCAATTTGTTCAGCCCCAGCTTTAGGGATACCCAATTATGCTGAGAAATTTTATTTATTTTCGCACACAAATGGTTCACTAATGACAGCAGTGCTTACACAAAGAACCACATTAGGGTACAAACCTTTAGCATTTTACATTGGGATTTTAGACCAAGTTATGAGAGGACACTTCCTTTGCGAACAATCTTTGGCAGCCGCCGCTTTTGCAATTGAGAAGTCCACAAGTATTGCCATGGGCTGCTCTATGACCCTGTCCGTGGAGCATGCTCTATTTGCCATTTTGGAGAAACCCAAGTGTACATTGACATCCCAAAGAGCTACAGCTTATGAGGTAATGATTTCTATCCCAGCAATTAAAATCGTGAGATGTAAAATAGTGAACCCAGCCACATTTACAGCTGAACCCAAAGAAGAAGGTGATCATGTGCATGACTGTACCAATTATGTTGAATGTTATGATTATATACCCCGTGTGAAGGGGAATGCTTTAGTGGGAGGGGAGATTCATTTTATTGATGGTTCTACGAAAATTGATTTGACTAGTGGGGAAAGGCATTCAGGCGCTGCAGTAGCGAGACACATATTAAATGGGAAATTTGAAGTAGTAGCAAGTGCAAGACTACTGTCTCACTTGTTAGGACAAGTAGCAGAATTAATAGTGCTTATTCTCAAAATCAAGAAACTTAAAGGACTGGCAGTGACTGTGTACAGTGACTCCGCCTATGTTACATCAACCATTTACGCAGGGATGGCACGTTAGAAAAGGAGGGGCTACATCTGTGCAGATGGGATTCCGGTGCAACGTGCTTCTTAATTGGAGATACTCTTTAAGGCACTACAGTACCCAGCACCAAGTAGCCATAGCTGTCATTAAATGGGCAGCGCATACTAGACAAACAGATTGTATCTCTTGCAGGAATGAAGCCACAGATACAGAAGCCAAAAGGGTTGCATATTCTCCAGAAATTTCAATTTTTGATACTGAAAATGTTAAAGAAAATTCAGTTACCACCATATTGTTACAGGAGGGGCTTAACAAGTTGTCAATATCCCAATAAATAGAGATTCATAGGAAGAGCAAGAACTGTGAAAACAAAGGGGGTGTTCTTTATCCCCCACAGAAGCTTTATGGTGACATCACAGCACTGGAAAGCAAGTGATGCCAGTAACTTTATTAAAGCTTGCGCTTGAACAGCTACATTGCCCTGCGCATGTAACTAGAGAAAGCCTTGCTCCTAGTATTGCAGAAGACTGGTTTATTCATAATTTATTGGAACATGTTGCACTTTTTATGGTGAATTGCATCGTGTGTCAAAAGTTTACTGGTGGACATACACTAAGAACGATTAGAGGAATAATACCTCGACCGAAGGGTCAATTTCAGCATTTATATATCGACTATGTCAACATGCTGCAGACATGTAATGGATATAGGTATCTATTAGTGGTGGTGTGTCCCTTCTCTGGGTGGATCGAGGAAGGTCCATGTACACACCCTGATGCCACTTGCGCTGCAAGGTTTTTAGTGCGCACGGTATTTCTGAGGTGGGGAATGTGTGAGGTACTAAGCTCTGTTAATGTGACACATTTTGTCAATGAGCTATTCGAACAAATAGGGCTTTTTTAAAGTATAAAACACAAGTTCTCTTCTGCTTATCATCCACAAGTGAACGGGATATGGGAGAGACTCAACAGCCTCTTCAAGGAAAGGATCACCAAGATTAAATTGACTTTGAAAAAGGGATTGCTGCATTGCCTACCCCTGGCCTTATATGCCCTTCGAAATCAGCCAGGTTTGGACCACTACCTCAACCCACATGAACTAGTGACAGGGCATGGAATGAGAATGCCCCTTACACCTCACTCTAGGAGTAAAAGTAATGCCCAGAGCATAGCAAAAACGTTAGGTGATCAGATGCATGATTATTTGACATGTATGACTTCTAGTATTTCTTTAATTTCAGATCAAGTCAAGCGCTAGGGGGCTGGTCTAAGAACATGGAAGAAGATAATTTGGCAACCAATCCAAGTGAACTATTACCGTCAACTAAGTTATATGCTGGGGACCCAGTGCTGAATAAAAATGTTTACCAGGAAGTGGCATGAGCCATGTTTTCATGGCCCTTTCATTGTCGAAGAAGTGTCCCCTTCTGCAGTTAAGGTACAAGGAAGAAGAGCTTGGTTGCACCTGAGCGACACAAAGATTTATGAAGGTAAGACCTTCCCTCCCAACGGTGCTGATCCAGAAGAAAGACAAGAAGAAGAATGTCCACGTGTGCAGACCCGTTCGATGACCAAGAAGAAGGATGATAAAACGAGTGATTAATGTGTACTTTACTTGGACTGGAATTCAATAGACACTCCTCATATTTATTTTAGCATGGAGTGCGAGGACTTGCAGAGAATTCCAAGAATTTTGAAATGAACTTTTAGAAATATATTGAAGTAGAGAATAATGCATCAAAGTTATGCCTAAACATCAGTTATTGATCAGAAATTGGAAACAAGACCAGTATCCTAAGTGATCAAACATATGGTACCTGTCGACAGTGCCGTTCATCAGCATCCTGGTTGCTGTCTTTGTATTCATACTTCAATCTTACCCTGCTCTTGTTAGAAGGGACATTCATTTTCACACCTTTTTACAGGATCCTAAAAATGGTCCAGTGTTAAGAAGACTCCTTATTGCAATAATTGATCAAATGTTACAGTTGCAAATTTAAAGGAACTTGAAGATTGTATTAAAAATGATTAATGAAGAGGATGGCATGATCATAGAGAATGAACAAGTTCGGCAAGCAGTAGGATGGTGCGAGAAATGTATGCCCAGATTTCTATGTATGATATATATTTGCATGATTGTTCTCGTTGTCTTTCTGTTCCTTATTTTTCATAGTCTCTATCATCTTAGTACCTCTGCTGAAGAAAGGGTTCCTATGGTTCTCCTCACTGTGAAAACAAATAATGAGAAACTCTTTGATCTCTATAAGTATATTGGGAGACATAAAAGAGATGCAGTGGAAGATAGTGAAGGGTCAAATACCTATCTAGATAATACAGCTCACCTGGGGAATAACATGTGGTACCAACAATTGAAAAAGGTGAAGCATCTAAAAGGGAGGCATCTAATGAGGGTTGCTATGTCTGCTCTCTCAACCCTATGCCATGAATACAGTAAGGCCTTTCATTGCAAAAGAGCTTCCAGAGCACGATGCGAAGTGTCTCAGCCATCTTGCAACATGTATTACTTGAGGGAATTTCCAAGGAATTTTGGCGACCTAGCGATGGAGATCAAAATGGTTGTTATCATAACAGGATGACTACATCAAGACTCTACAAATGGAGAAGGACCCTGATGGAAAAGCAAGATGCTTGTGTATCCTGCCGCAGGACAGGATGAGGTGATCATTGAATAAATGAAGAGGATAAATTGCCTATATGTGACGGAAGTAGTCGGATCACCAGGATGTTGGGAACAAACTCAATTATTGGTCTATGGACAAGTGAATTCCAGAAGGGATGGGAAGAAGGAATGATTTCCTGTGCAGCTCATCTGCTGAAAACAGATTACGTACAAGAGGTGCAAAAGGTGAATGATGGATGCTTAAAGTCATGGGCGAAGCACTCCAAATGGTTGACATGGGTTGAAGATTAATCAGACCTAGTATTTGTAATCCCATTGGTTAATGTGACACTTTGCTTCCGAAAACATGAAAAGAACCATGTGGGATATAACAAAGAATGCAAAACCACAATTGACGTTCCCAGGATGGGAGAAGGACAGTCATCCTTATGGATCGATATTGGGCTTGTGGATCTAGAGCTTATATGAGGTTGCCCAAGGATTGGGGTGGAGTATGTTCCTTGCTGCTCATCCATGTTCCAGCATTAGTGATTTCTCAAAGCGATCTGAACATTGGAGAATTTCCAAAAGTGGTTGTCCACTTGAGAAAAAGAAGATCACTTGAACTTCTCAGATGGACAAAAAGAGAAAATTCATTCTCAGCCAAATCTATAACAGCATATGAAACCATTCCTGAGGAGCACAGGTTGTTCAGCAGGACTGCTATGATAATTTATGTATTTATTTTGTCATTTTTATAGCGCACAAAGCCCAGAGGCATCTAGGCACTTTTAACTTAAGAGATTGGTTACATTTGTTTCTTACAATGATAACAGGCTACAGTCATAGCATGCTACATCAAGTATGCAATTACAGTTGGGTAGAAACGACATGCTATAGGAACACACTTTGGAAAGCCTCACCTCATGGTACGGGGTGCTACATCAAAATATGCAGTTCCAAGTAAGTAAGATGCGGCTTCATTTTAGGAACACATTTTGGAAAGCCTTGCCTCATGGTATGGGGTGCTACATCAAAATATGCAGTTACAAGTAGATAAGATGTGACTTAATTTTACGAGCACACTTTGGAGAGCTTCACCTCATGGTACGGGTGCTACATCAAAATATGCAGTTCCAAGTAGGTAAGATGCGGCTTCATTTTAGGAACACACTTTGGAAAGCCTTGCCTCATGGTACAGGGAGCTACATCAAAATATGCAGTTACAAGTAGGTAAAATGCTACTTCATTTTAGGAACACACTTTGGAAAGCCTCACCTCATGGTATGGGGTGCTACATCAAAATATGCAGTTACAAGTAGGTAAGATATGACTACATTTTATGAGCACACTTTGGAGAGCCTCACCTCATGGTACAGGGTGCTACATCAAAATATGCAGTTACAAGTAGACAGGATGCAACTTAATTTTAGGAACACACATTGGAAAACCTCACCTAGTGGTATGGTGCTACACCAACATATGCAGTTACAAGTAGGCAAGATGCAACTTAATTTTAGGAACACACATTGGAAAACCTCACCTCATGGTACGGTGTGCTACATGAAAATAAGCAGTTCCAAATAGGTAAGATGCAACTTAATTTTAGGAACACACTTTGGAAAGCCTCACCTCAAGGTATGGGGTATTAAATCAAAATATGCAGTTACAAGTAGGTAAGATGCAACTTAATTTTAGGAACACACGTTGGAAAGCCTCACCTCATGGTACAGAGTGCTACATCAAAATATGCAGTTCCAAGTAGGTAAGATGCAACTTAATTTTAGGAACACACTTTGGAAAGCCTCACCTCAAGGTATGGGGTATTACATCAAAATATGCAGTTACAAGTAGGTAAGATGCAACTTAATTTTAGGAACACACGTTGGAAAGCCTCACCTCATGGTACAGAGTGCTACATCAAAATATGCAGTTCCAAGTAGGTAAGATGCAACTATATTTTAGGAACACACTTTGGAAAGCCTCACCTCATGGTACGGGGTGCTACATCAAAATATGGAGTTCCAAGTAGGAAAGATGCGACTATATTTTAGGAACACACTTTGGAAAGCCTCACCTCATGGTACGGGGTGCTACATCAAAATATGCAGTTAAAAGTAGGTAAAATGTGACTTAATTTGTGGAACACACTTTGGAAAGCCTCACCTCATGGTATGGGGTGCTACATCAAAATATGCAGTTACAAGTAGGTACGATACATTAAACATGCAGTTGCAGGTGGGTGGGGAGAAAGTGGGGCACATGCTAGGGGTAAGCTAGTAGGAGGGGATTACAGTGCAGTCCTAGGGTAGCCAGCACAGTAGGGCTTAGTATAAACAAGAATAATGCAGAGGTGATTTTGCCGACCTCAATGGTAGTACCAAAATTCCATCTGGCGGCATCCGAACTCGTAATGAGGCCATTTGCCTTTTGTTATTTCTTAATGCCCCTTTAGAGGCACATACCATTGACTTATTTGCAGAACTATAGCTTCATCCCTCTCCCCTCTGACCCCCACCCTCTCACACACACCTCTTGCACCCAAACGCACAAAACCCAGAAATAGAGACTGGCCCTCACCCTCGCCTCTTCTTGCCTCATCACGCCTGCATCAGTCCTCCCCACCCCACTGTCCCCAGCCAAGCTGTCAGGTCCCCCCTGCTAGCCACCTCCTGACTCTTCCTCTTTGAACACGACATCTCGCCCACCACATCCACACCTCTACCTCCCTTTGGACTCATACCTCATTCAACAGCTAGCCAGTTATCAAATACAACTCTGGCGCCACTCACCACCCACCTGCCTACCCCGATCCACCTCCTTACATCTCACACAAACTGGCCACCGCCCGCTCACTCATCCCGCTCCTGACACACCTCGCTCACTCGCTGTCCCTCCAAACAGTACACCAGACCTGAACCACCACCACCACCCCTCAGTCGGTTTCATTCACTCCAACTGTTATGGCCCTACCAAGCACTCTGCCCCCCTGTGACCAAACCTACCACCCGGACCCCCAGTTCTGCCCAGAGGTCTAGCCCTACCACCCACACCACACCCCCTGCATCCCACATATCCACACCAGACGCTCAGTCTTGCTGAGTCCATCTGGCCACGAGTATCAGGGGAACCACCATGTCCCATCAACTCACATGTCTCCTATTCAATGGCCGCTCCGTGTCCAAAAACAGACACAGCATCTTTGACCTCCTATCCTCTGACACTCCCAATCTCATCTTCATCACTGAAACATGGTTTGCAGACGACTTCAAGCCAGTCGCACACATGTCTTTCCCACCCGACTACTCGCTCATCTCCCACAACAGATCTTCCAGAGGTGGCGGAGTAGCTGTCCTTCACGAACCTCACATCTCCATCTCACTCACTGAAATTCAGCCATGCACAGCCAACTGCGAATCCCTCCTAGTCAGACTCTCGCTGTTGCCCACTTTCTCTCAGAGCTTCCTACTTATCTACAGACCACTGGGATATGACAGACACTTTGCCAACAGTCTCTGTGACTCACTGGCTACCACTCTGGTCAACCACCCAGCACTGGCACTACTGGGGGACTTTAATATCGGGTTTGATGTGCCTAACAACCCCATGACCCATCTCCTCGTTGATAATCTAGAGGCACTCAACCTTTCGCGGCATACCACAGGCCCCACCAACACGGGAGGCCACACACTTGATGCAATCTTCAGCTCCTCCGACATCGTCTCTGTGTCCAGCCCCAAACCCCTCATCTGGACAGACCACTCAACCATACCTTTCTCTGTCCTCACACCGCCCTATCCACCCAAGGCCTGCCCTGTTCCCTATGATAATCACAAATGCTGGAACAAGGTCAAAATTACTGTAACTACAAATCTGAGATCCGAAAGTTCAAAAAGGCATACTACAATCAAAGAATACTGAACTGCTGCAGCAGCAGAAAAGAGCTCCACAGTATCATCTCCGAATTTGTGAAGCCCTCCTGCACTACTGCCCCGACCACGTCCTTGCAAACTCTCTGCAACTCCCTCTCCCTACACTTCCACAACACAGCACTGAACAAGATGGTCGCCATTAATGCTAAACCCTCCATCCTCAAACCCTGCTCAAAGGCTGCAGTTCTATGTCGTTTTAGCGACAGTCGTTTTTTCGATTGGTTTTTTACTGAAAAAATAATCCATCGAAAAAAATCATTGATTATTTTTATTTTTTATTTGGGGGTTTCCACCCCAAATGCCCCCACTTCCCTATGTCATTGACCCCACTCTGAATTCCCTCTGCATCCCTTTTAACCCCTTACCCACCCCATATATATTTCAATGAGTTTTATCAATGGAATGTTTTCGGTAAAAATTCCATCGAAAAAACAACAGTCACAAAAGGACGTTGTACCACGGCTGCTCCGTGAGAATCCACCAACCCTGCAGTGCCATCTTTCAACTCTTTCAACCCCATTTCGAGTGAGGAGGTCCTCAAACTACTGTCCAGCAGCATGCCCTACGGATCCCCCCTTGAGCCCTGTCCCGCCTCCCTCCTCAAAGAAATCTTCATCTCCACCCGTGCAGGAGAACGTGCAACGTCCATGCTCAATGAATCCCCAGTCTGCATCTTCCCAGAACCTTTCATAGTAGTGCATAGTAGTGCATGTCAAACCCATCTTGAAAAAAGCATGCCTCAACCCCTTCCAACCAACCAACTACATGCCCATCTCCATCTGATTCTTGGCAAAACTCATCAATCGTTCTGCTTACTCTCAGCTCAAACTTTTTTGCAGAATCAAAAAACCTACTAGACCCCGCCCAATCAGGCTTCTGGCTGTGCCACGGAACAGAAACCACACTGATCTCGATCTGGGATAACCTCAAAGTCTCGGCAGACTCTGAAGGATGCGCTGCACTGGTTCTCCTAGATATCTCAGCAGCTTTTGACATTATTAACCACTCAATCCCCCTTGACCGACTCCACTCGCTAGGAATCCAAGACTCGGCACTCAGCACTCAACTGTATTCTCTCGTTTCTCGACAATAGGATACAAACCACCCCCTCCCCCCCTTCTCACCACTGCTCGCCCTGTGAACAGCGTGGTACACCAAGGGTGCCTCTCACCTATCCTTTTAAACCGCTACATGACCCTGATGCCAGGGATCATCAGCTCGCACAACCGCACCTGCTATGACTACACTGATGACACCCAAATTATACTGAAAATCCCAAGCAAAACAAGCTCTGATCCACAACCTGACCTAACAGCCTGCCTCAGAGATATAGACCTTTGGATGACAAGAAACCATCCCCTTCTTAACCAAGGGAAAACAGAGATCATGGTGTACTGCTAAACAGCTCTATTCCCACAGCCACTCCCATCACCCCCATTCCTCGGCACCCCCACCCACCTCCAACACAGTCAAAAACCTTGGCTGCACAATGGAGTCAGGCCTAACCCTGTCTCACCAGATCAATAATGTATCCAAATCCTGTCACTACCACCTGAGGCTTCTGAAACACATCTTCTCTTACATCACCTACCTGAACAGAGTGACTGCTATTATGTCCATTGTCATGTCGAGACTATGCAAACTACATCTACTTGCATGCACCAGCCTACCAACTTAAGAAACTCCAAAAAGTCCTTGCATTGGGACATCTCGCCTGCTCTCCGCACCCTTCACTGGCTCCCTATTGGATGGAGGGCCACCTTCAAAATCCTACCCATCACCCACCGAGCAGTGCACAAAGCTGGCCCGACATACCTTCAAGGGAAGATCAGGCCTAACTCCCAACACGCAACCTAAGGTCAAGCACAGCCCTCCTGCTAGTGATTCCAGCCTCCAATTCAGCCAGGTTTGGAGTGTCTGCATACTCTACTTTGGCACCAGCACTGTGAAACTCACTGCCTCCCAAGATTCGACACAACCAGAACTACATGGCCTTCCATAAAGTGCTGAAAACATGGCTTTTCCCCAATCCATGAAAGGAACCGCCTAAGGACAGATCTCAGTTAGAATTCAGCTAGAACTGCATTATCTCGGAAAGTAGGAACAGACGGACCACAGAAGCTGGATAATAAGGGATCACCACGGAAAAGTAGGAACAGTCGGGGCACGGAAGCTGGCCCAAGAGACCAGCAGGCTCTGGGATAGGCAGTTGTGGGCCCTCCGGCTCAATCACAATGGGCTAGCAGCCCCCTGTTGCTTGCAAAGTGGCTATTCCCCCACCTTTGTGCCCTATCTCCCACAACTCCAAACCAAGTCCTGACTTCAATATAAATTGTATCCTATGACCAGGCAAGCTCTCTGCCATCAATCAGACATGCCCCGCACTCTAAGACCAGGAGGTGTCTGTCTGCATGGATCAATCCTGGAAACTAGGGCTCAACAACAGCCATAACTGAGCTTAATCGTTATCTCCCACATAAGGAAGCACAGCACGATCACTCCAGGAGATGCCAACCACGGTCATACAAACCTTTCTTCAGAACCCTGCAAACCACCACATTCCCATAGTGTAATAGCCCATCTGACATCTAAATGGCGACTGGACCCGTTCCTGTCAAACCTTACCCTTCTGGGAATCAACAAGCTAACTACTATTGCATGCCCCCAGTCAGCCAACAATGCTTGGCTCTGTTTCTTGTTAACCCTGTGTCAAGCTCTACCTATCCAGGAATCAACCCTGAGAGCCTCTACTGCAGAGCCACATAGCACAATGTTTCAAACACTACGGTTGGGCCATATCATGTCTCCTTTTGGGCACACAAGGTAGTGTATGTTCAAATCAGACATCCCTGGCCTACCTGGCAATAAGGCCAAGAACTCCCACACACGAGGCGCTATATCAAGTATGCTTGGCTGGACCCTCCTGAAAATCATGCAGTAACCTCAGACATGTCAGGAATTCCCCATCCAACCACTATAACTATGATCCGTACCTGCAAAATGGGCCCTAGGATTCCAATAACAGAGCCTCTGGAAAAAAGGACCATCCTACCGGGCAAACACAACATAACCTGCACCAACCAAAGAACCTCTATCGGGGATCCACCACCACGAAGACAAAACCCAGGACCGACACAACCAGCCCACCGGGTTCCGGAAAATAAAATCAACTAGGAAAAGGGGCCTCCTACCAGTAAGTACAGACATTCACTCCTACCAATATAGTCATTCTCTACTTTACATCAACAAACAATAGAACGCAGCTACACCCCTCAATCAATTTTGGCCTAGCTGCACACATACCTACACTACTGCGTGAACAGCTCAACACTCTGTTAGACCACAGTTATACCCCACAATAAAATCAGCCTAGCTGCACACATAATCTCCTAGACAGGCCCCACAGCAGCCAGAATGCAAACTCAGACGCCAACTACCTTGCTGCACACATTTCACTGATCTCTCACAACCACTGCACTGCACCTAGCATTATAATGTGGTCACCTCCATGCAATCTGCACTGGCTGCACACATACTGAGTCCACCCAAGCACTATATGCTACCCTACTCTCTCCACTGACCTGTACTACCGTCCCCAAGGGCATTCAACCTAGAGCACTTTGAGATCATTCCAATGGTATATAAGGCGCTATACAAATTTACAATAACATAACATAATGCATATTTATTCATTCATTACTAATGCCAATATTGTGAGGTAGAAGTGACCTAACTATTAGACAGTACCTACCCCAGAGGCCCACAAGAGACTCAAATAGAACTTTCTGCCTTTTAATTGATGCTTGGGTACTTCTTCTACATGGCAAAAACAAAAGGAGAGTTGTGGCTTGGGGTACACACCTATCACCAAGTTGGGGTGATTGAAGATTCAGAGCTGACTCTCATAGTTGTGCTTACCTTGCACACATGCAAAACCCTTAAAGAGTTTGAACGTCATTGCTATCTACGGGCAGTAGAAGAGAAGCTTTGAAAACCTGCTGCACGTCATGCAGAATGTGTGGGCTTGCAATTGGTGTACTGTAAATGTGCAGAACATGCTGCAACTAAAACGGAATTACAATTTGTGATGAATCTGATGATGTCAACACTCCGTTCCCTGAGATAGCCTCTGCTCATGTGGCCAGGGGACGGCAGCCACTATCTGATCCTGACACTCGGGCGGCTATTTGAGGGAGGACTACATAGGGGCAGGTGACCCTCAGTGGGATCATATGACATCATCAGGTGAGACATGGTATCCCCCTTTTCCTTTTAGGGATATTCCCTCCATTCCTCATGCCATAATGGCATACTGCCATCATCCCCTTCAACACCTTGACAATTTTACTGGCAGTATTCTTCAATATGTGAGAGCAAATGAAAGAACACAAACTGAGACAAGGAAGAGACAAGGAGCAATGATGATTACTCCTTATGCAAACTAACGTCAGCGGCCTAGTAGCTGTAAGAATTTGGTTGGCTCAACATGGTTTAAACCCATGCTGGGAAAAGAAGCATGGAGTTTGTCTGCTTCTTACCCAGCTGTGGTGGGGAAATCCGAATGGGAGAAACCGGGAGTACGGTGGATGGTGGCACAGGAGAATCACTGCTTCCGATGTGGGTCAGAACAGCCAGAGAAGCAGACGGTCCTGCCAAGTTGTGGGAGACCAGTAATGTTGTGCAGAGAAGCTGACGAGTCGAAGCACTGCCACTGAGACGCAGAGAAGAGAAGAAGCTGCTTAGGAGAGCCGGAGGCGTGGTGGAAGCTGACGAGCGAACAAAGCACTCTGCAGATCTGACGACAAGCCACAAACCAACATGGTAGATGTGAGGGACCCTGAAGCCACTGCTGCGGACCAGTGAGCCAACACAGAAGGACAGGGTCACCAGGGCGCTTTGGAGGGTGTACCTCATATCGAAGGAAACACATTGCGAGAGCTGGGGGATGCCTGAACAGGATAATAGGGCCACTGAAAAATTTGATTACAAAAAAAGAAATCCATGAGAAAGGGTCAGAGAACCGTAGCCACATTAAAAAATGCACATGGGGAAAAAGGACTGCAATTAAATGAATGGTAAAAGACCTGGCAGGAGAGTATACCAGGAGAAGCCAAGTGTGTCTAAAGTGAACTACATAAAGAAATTCCAGGTAGGAAAGTATGCCAGGAAAAGCCAAGTGGGTGAACTTAATTACAGTGAATTTGAAAAAGAACCTGGCAGGTGACCCATCCTAAGGATTCAGAATTGCGGAAAATGTCTAAAGAGAACCTGAAAGGAGATTATACCAGGTGTTTTGTGAGTTAAAGAATCCCAAGGAAGATCCATGCTCTAAGGATTCTGAACTGCAATGAATGTGTAAAGAGAACCCGGTAGGAGAGTATTGCAGGTGTTTTGCAGGTCTAGGACCCACAACCCAAATTGTATCAAGGAACTATACAAAAGAATCTGGCAGGGGAGTATACCAGGTGTTGCTGTTGTGTGAGTCAGAGACTCCCAAGGAAGATTCAAGCACTTAGGATTTCTGGATTAATTTGAATGTGAGAAGGACTCCGGGAAGGGAGACATTTCCCCTGGAGCAAGTTGCAACCTCAAGAGGAGGGGAGTTATCCTCTTGAGCTACAAAGAACATGGTTATACTTTGAACTTTTGATTTGGTAGTGAGAAACCTAGGGAAGGGAGTCATTTTCTGGAACTGTGAACATTATTCTTCTGGATCTTTTGTTGGATGTATGCCTTTTTGTTGAACTTAGAATTACTTTTAGAGTGTGAGGGCTAGGATAGTATTCTGGACACAGGGCACTTTTGCTTTGGATATCTTGACGCACAGCAGGTTCTTAGTTTTGGTTGAGGTTGGGAGATACCCTCTAGGTTAGGGACAGTGAGGCATTTTCAAACCCCTTTATTATGTAATCAAAGTTTATGGAAAACATAATGAGTCCTCTGTGTGCGTGTCTTATTCCTGGCTCTTCACAAATTACTCTGCCACGCATGATCGATTAGGCCCACATGCTCATTGGGTATTTCAGTAGAATCACACTTGAGTGCAATGCAATAAAAGTTTTCCGAGGCATTCCAGGCAATGCAAACAAGCTCCATATGGTGATTTGCAACACCATATTTTTCCATTACATCACAGCAAAAGATACCTCTTCACAAATGACTCTGCCAGACATGATCAATTCAGCCCACGTGCTCATTGAGTATTTCAGTAGAATCACACTTGAGTGCAATGCAATTAAAATGTTCCAAGGCATTCCAGGCACTGCAAAAAAGCTCCATATGGTGATTTTTAACACCATATTTTTCCATTCTATCACAGCAAAAGATACCTTTGTAGGGCACAATATCAGAGCTGTAGGAGCTTTCTGCCTTGCTGCAGAACCTCTGTAATATCACCGCTAATTGTACATCAGGCTCAAGAAGCAACTTTAAATTACTAGTCAATTGTAGCATGTTCAGGCACCATTAAGTTCAAGATACCCACCCCCCTTTGCCTGCCATTACAGGTACAGTTTTTGCTTTTGGTTACTCATACAGATTTATCTGGAAATATATTTATGGGTGTAAGCAACCAGGGTTGCAATTGTAATTTGTTTTATTTATTTATTTTCGATTGTACCACGCACAAAGATGGACGTAACTGTATATAGGTGCAGATGATTCGACAAAGTAAAAAACAACTAGTGGTTAACTATTCCAGATATTGGTCAATATATAGAACCATAGGTCCCCTCACTTCCCATTTAAAAAGATACATTTTGAGGGCTTTACGAAACTGATAAAAGGATTCCAATACCATAATTTCCTAGGGGAGGCTGTTCCACAATCTAGGGCCTTGACTCAGAATCTTCTATCACCCCTAGAGACACAAGAAGAAAGTGGGATTGTCAAGAGCAATTGGTCCTCTGAGCGAAGAGTCCTTGTGGGTTGGTATCTGGTGATTCTATCCACCAGATAAGAAGGGGCAAGTCCATTCAGACATTTGTACATCAAACAAAGGACTTTGAAGTCAATTCTATCCCCTAGGGTCAGCCAATGAAGGGACCAGAGAAAAGCTGAGATGGAGAGGACTTTCCCACTCGACAAACCAGTCTCATAGCAGCATGTTGTGCTCTCTGCAGCCTCTGCCGTTGTTTAGCCGGAATAGCGGCAAGAAGGCTATTGTAGTAATCCAACTGCAAATTCACCAATGCTCCCACTATAACCACATGATCGTCAACAGGGACTAAAGGCAGCACTTGCAGTAGATGCCACAGAGAATAAAAAACTGCTTGATGCAATTGTGTGTTTTGGATCATTGTAGGATGTGCCTTAGCGAGATGTGGCTCCCGACATCCCAGAACAGCATCCTTAGCCAGTGTGCTAATCTGTTGTGTGATGCTGCTGGGCTTGTTGAGGTTTCCATCTGCTCCTGTGTGTGTGGTCCGTGACAAAGCTGAAATTAACTAAATGTACAGATACTTGAAAAAGACCCGCCATTATTTCCAAAATGAATGGGTTCTTTTCAGGGGAAGAATTTTTAAAGGAATCCAGGATGTTCAATCTCCTTCAGATACTTTGTCATGATGGTAGTTTTGATCATCAATGCATGCATTATATGATCAATGTTAGACATTTAGAGTCCAATATGATGCATCAACATACTTTGAGATGGGGTGCCCTGTAGCACCAGCAGAAGTCTGGGAATCCCATATTCTATATGTCATTGAGCCACTTCTTTTCTTTCCGCTATGCTAAATGAATGTGTTGTCCATGAAACGTATCACCTCGTGTGGATGTAAGTGCATGATGTGTTGATGCGTCCCAAGGTGGACCAGGAGTAAAGGAGGTTACCTCTGTAGTCCTAGAGCAGTGGCCACAGCAAATGCATCCCCTGTGGTGGCTCCTGCTCCCACTGTCCCTCTCTTTACACAATGGGTATGCCTTTAGTTTCAGGTCACGCAGCAGCAGCACTCCTTTTCACGCATGGTGTCTTTTATGGGATGCTTCTCGTACCGAAGGCAGGGTACACTTCTGCCATGGCTCTCATTTGCTCTTGGCTCCCACCCACGCATTAAAAGGTGAAATCAGGGATGGCGCCAGGTCAGGACCAGAAGTTGGTCACCATCACTCAATCGGCAAGGCCAATACAGAGGCCCAACAAACAAGGGAAACATCCCACCAAGTATTGGGAGGCAGGAGACAAGAGAGAAGCAGACAGGTAGAGGGGTAGGAAAAAAGGTGAGATGAGGAAATCAGTTCCTTCTTGACCAGTGGTTTTGATTACAACTGGGCACTGGGTGCTCAAAAGACCAGACCTGGAGATGAAAGAAGCCTAGACCCTCTGTCATTGGAAGGGTTTGACCCCAGCCAGAGAGAAAGACTGGAGCTATTGGGGACTCTTGATTTCTGCAATAGTTTTTTGGTTTAAATCTGTTTAATGCACATTTTTAGCCACAGTACAGATTGTGATTCCATCTTATCATCATCCTCTATTGGCCTCTAACAGTATTTGTTCATATAACATGGATAACAAACAAACTAACCTACTTAACAACAGCGCACAGTACATCCACCAGGGTTGCTCAATTGTAAATATTGGTTTCCCCTCTAGAGGATCTCTGGGGCCCTGCTTATTTTCTCGATGGTCGCTTCTACCTCTCCCAAGTGCCTGCCTAACCCCCTCTTCTGAAATTCGTCCCCTTACCTTCTCATTCATTCCAGCCCTCACTTAAATTCGCCTTCCCTCAAGGGGGAATGTCATCTGAAGGAGCGAACATCAACTGCACCAGCGCGTTCCAGGCTGCAACACTGTGACTCCCCTCCCCACGCCACACTACAGACTCTGCTATAGACCAACGCTTAAAATCCTTTTACCAGCATTCAATCTGTGGACCCTTAGAGGACTTACATACCATGGCAAATCTGCGCTTTGCTAATATACAGGCCAAGTCTATCATTTTAGTGACGTGCCTAGCTGTTCGTGGGCGAGGGAACACGTCCAACAGATACACCTCTGGTGTTCTCCCAAACTTGGTTATTCCCCCCTGTTTTATCCGGGCAGCTATTGATGAGCACAATTGTTGCATACCCTATGAAGTACATACAATTGGGTGAGTTTAAACCCAGCATTCCTAGACATCCTCTTGTTGTACAGTAATGCATTTGCCCGGTCACTTTGGTGAGCTCTCCTCCCACTTGGATTTCACCTTATGATCCCCTTTCTGCAGTCTCCATATGTTATGATGTGTTGATTTGTGCCGCACACCACTACCACCCAAGAGATATGTCCAGGCTATCATATATAGCTTAGGAACCCTGTGACCTCAATCAGAAAGGTCATATAATAACTCCAGGGTGCTGTCATTATCCAGATCTTCTGGGACCCCATGCTATCTCTCCACTGTGTCCTTAATCAGCATCATATGTGTCAGAAATTGGCCAACATGTACCCCGTCATCCTCGATCGGGTCAGAGAACTCCAAAAGTGTGCCTCCTCGAAACAAATCTCTCCACACTGTGAGCCCCTTTTCTTCCCAATGGGATCTGATAGTATTAAGGTCCCCTACCTACGTCCATAAACCACGGCCAAGGGTATGTTTGGGGAGTAGGGCTCACCAAGACCCAACAGCTTCCAGGTTCTCGTCCATATTCTCTTGCATAGCTTTAATATGTGCGGACAGTCAGGGACTCTCTTATCATTTACCCACAATACCTCTTTCTGTAGATATGGCCTCACCATCTCCCTTAATAGTGTGGAATCCAATGTGGCCTCAACCGAGAGCCACAAGGCCATGAACTGCATTTGTCCTGTTAGGTATTACAATTCATAATGCAGCAGCTTCATGCCTTCCTCCGCGTAGTACCTGCGCATTGTGTCCAATGTCAGCCTTTATCTCCCTGAACCCCATATAAATCTGCTCACCATGGCGCTCAGCTTCCTAGAAATGGGCCTGGAAATGTCAAAGGGAACATTTGCAAAATGATATAACAAGCAGGGAAGTGCCACCATCTAAGCCAGTGCTACCCGTCTCATCACTGACAGTGACAGCTTTTTCCAGAATCCAATTGACTTCTCTACTCCCTTGAATATCCTCACAGCTCATGCGAGGGCCGTGCCTCATGGCATATGTTCACACCCAGATATCTAAATGTTTCCGTGGCCATTTCAGCCGCAGGTCTGGTAGATTTGCTTCATCCTTATCCACAAACCCTGTCAGCGGGAAGATGCATGATTTACCATGACTTACACTGATCTCTGAGAGCACTAAGAAATTATCGAGGCCCTCTAATATGCATGGCAGGTTACTGTCCATGTTTTGAACATACAACAGCACATCATCTGTGTATAGTGAAATTAGATGTTTTTTTCCATCCACCATCACTTCCGCCTCTGCAAATTCAGATCTCAAAAACTCTGCCAGATGCTCCAAGGCCAGCATAAGGGCATGGGAAAAAGAGGGCATCCCTGTTTTGTACCCTTTTGTAAGACTCATTACCTTGATATGTATTTCCTTGTACGTACACTGGCCTTAGGCGCTGTATATATCAACTTCACCCACCACAGGAACCCTTCTACCACCCCAAAGTGCTCAAGAGAAGCGTACAACCATCCCCATCGGACCGAGTCAAACACTTTGATTGCGACTAAAGAGACCACAGCACATTGCTCTCCCTGAGAGTTTCTCCTGTTTATGACAAAGTGTAATCTTCTCAGATTCTAGGAGGTATTTCTGCCAGGGATGTACCCAGTCTAGTCTGGGTATATCAGGGACCCGATTACTTGCTTTAGCCTTTCCTCTAGGAGAGCTGTGAGAATCTTACAATCTTGATGGACCACAGATATTGGCATTTAGGATTCATAGTTCTGTAGTGGTTTACCCGGCTTGATTATTGACACTTTTATTGACTCTCTCATACTCAAAGTGGGTATGCCCTGCCATATGCTCCCTCAAACATATGCAACAGCCGCTGGGTTATCGCAGCAATATATTCCCTATACATTTCTGCCAGAAGGGTGTTCCCTCTGGGTGCTTTACCAGTGGGCAATGATAGGATCACTGTTCGCAGTTCCACCTCCGTCAGTGGGGCTCCCAATATCTCAGCCTTCTCTCTCTGCAATCTTGGTAGATTAATCTGTGACACTGTCTCCTCTATTTCTCGTGCATCCAGCTCCCTGTCTGCTCAATACAGGGTCTCGTAAAATCTCGAGAAAATTCTGGTAATATCGCTTTGCTACCTCCATACTTCCCCACATTTGTCCTTCTTTGAGCTAATCAGTACTTGTGGCACTTCCCTGTGGCATGCTACTCGGTTTAGCCCCTTCTTCACGCACTCTTTCAGTGAAATTTGCATAATCATATCTACCGGGCCTCTCCCAGCCTTCTATGCAGCTCTGTCTGTTTGATGAGTTCCTCCTCAGCTCCTTCCTCCAAAGTTGGTGAGTTTTCCAATCATTGTTTTTGTGCCTCTGTTTTTGATAAACTCCCCAATAGTGATCTCCTAGCTCCTCCCGTTCTGGCTATTGCTTCAACAATCATCGCAAACTTGAATGTTTCCCACAGAACATCCTCAGTCTTATCTGCCAAGTGCTCCCTGAATGGTCGTCCATCAGGGCTTCTGGCCTCAGCCTCCATGTAGGGAACAGGGTTATTACTTTGTCTATCAGCCCGGTAACGGAGCATGGTCTGACAGTGTCCTGCCCATACAGGTGGCATTAGTAAACTCACCTGCTCTTTCTAGCTCTGAAAAGAAGTAGTCAATCCTCGTGTGAACCCTATGTGGATTTGAGATATATGAATACACTATAAGATCCCCATTCAGTCCCCTCCAGAAATCCACCAGCTCCAAATCCTTCAGCACTCTCGCCAGCGGGGCCAGCCACATAGCTTCACATCCGATCTCTCTAATCTGGGGTCCAGCATGCAGTTAAAGTCTTCCTCCCAAAGCCACATGATCCCTCGGTAAAGTGACAGCTATGAATACAGTGCGTGGAAGAAGCCAGAGGCATCGTGATTGGGAGCATAAGTGTTGACAATGCACATTTCCCTGCTTTCCACATAGTCGTGTACAAAGACCATCCTCCCTTCATCATCTGTTTTTACCTCCTGTAGTTTTCAAGGGCACTGAGGCGGCCCCTCATATAAGGACCCCCTGGCATATGAGGAATATGTCACCTCATATCCAACCCCTCATATCGCTATAATTCTATCCTGTTTCTCTGCCATAAGGTGTGTTTCTTGCAGCAGAGCTATCCCAACACGTTTCTTGTGCAAGCACATACCTACCCTGTTACATTTGATATAGCTATTCGGACCCTGTACTTTCCAGGAGACCACTGTCAGCCTGCTAGCCATCCAGACACCCTGTCATTCTACCCCTGACCCCACTTACTAGGTGTCTAACACACCCAACTTTGTGAAAATGGTGGGAAGCATACCAGGAGAAATATACCGTATTCCTCAAAAACTCCCTCTGACATAGACAGTGCACATCCTCCCTGCCAGTTGTAGTTTTCGGATCTGCCGGCAATCCTGGAATCACGGCCCCTTCTCCTATTTTATACCTCCATTAGAGAGTTCCCTCCCATTCCAATTCCTCAAAACCAAAGTGTGTTAGCAAGCCCCTCAACGACAACATGTAAACCCAACCCACAACAATACAGCCCAGTAGTACCTTACTATTCGAGCCTTCCAGACCTCCCCCCCCACCTGGGTAGTGGTTGGCAGGTGAATACCAAAACACTATATTCCTTAATTAAAACGTGACTGGGGGTAACGTTGCTGGCTGAACCAAAACCCAACGGCTAAAAGGTAACACCAACAGGCATTTGTTCTCTGTTTGGGCCCCCGGCTTGATGTTCCAATCATCATCCCTTGAACCTTGTGCGCCTTCTAGCTCCAATCCCTGGAACCATACCATACCATTCCATAATGACCTGTCAACTCCTCAATGACTAGTGTCCTGCTTCTCTCTCATGGGGTCCATTTTATTGGCATCCATCCACTGATTCACTTCCTCTGGGCTTTTGAAGAAGTAGGATTTCCCTTCATGGAGGACTTTCAATTTGCCGGGTAAAGCAACATGAATTTCAGTCCTTGGTGTCGGAATCTATCTTTCGTCAGACCAAACATGCTCCTCTGATGATGCACTTGTGCAGTTTAATCACGGTATATCGCCAGTGCAGAGGATGCCCCTTGTATGACACCTCCTCCCCTAGAGAATACCAAAATCCATTCCCGATCTTTAAAATTCAAAGTTTTTGATATCAGCAGTCTCGGAGGAGCACCCGAGGGGACTTTCTTGTCCAAGGTTCTGTGCACCCTCCTCACCGTGAATTTCTGCATCAGCATCCCTGGGTCAACTTCTTGGAGCAGCAGATTCTCCATATAGTAGGTGGAATCCCATCCTTCCTCTCCTGCTGGTAGACCCAAGATCCTAATGCTACTCCTTCATGCTCTCCCCTCAGCATCTTCAACTCTGCACTCCAGTGTCCGCACTTTAACCATCAAATCTTTCATCATTGACTGCAGTTCCTTGGTAACCTTCATTATGTCTTCCATGTTAGATGCTGCTGCATCCACTCGCTCCACTAGGGAAAGTACATCTTGCCTGAGCATCCCTAAACCAATTTTTACCTCATCTATCCTTGTTTTCCTTGGTGTTCGTAGTGCCGCTATGACCTCTAGTATTTGGTTATTATCCCCAGACGGTGTGGGTGCAGTCGTTCCAATGGTGCCTTCCTGGGCTGTGGGAAAGTCAGCTATTGCTTCTTTTTTGCAGGTGAAGATCTCCATTTTTGTTTGTTTGGCCTTCCCAACCAGTTTTGTGTCCGGCATGGAACTCGGTCTTGCTATACTTGTCACAAGCTGATGTTATCCCCAGTCTGCTACCTTCTCTGGGTCTCCCTTACTGTGCTGTCTGGCCATGACTATGTGTCCCTGTCATCCTTGAGCGCTCGGCTGGCGGCTTCTGTGCCTATATTTACACTCCTCCCCAGCTCATTAATGTGCTCAAAACTGGCACACTCCATCCATATGAGCTGATCAGTCTGGTGCATCCTGTACTTCCCTTGGCCAAGTCCACACTTCTGGCTGCCATGCCATTTACTTATTTTGACATTTATATAGTGCACATAACCCAGAGGCATCTAGGTGCTTTTGCTTAAGGAGGTTGGTTACAATGGTTACTTACAGAGGTAATTACAGTCATTGCATAATTATCATGACACAGGATAATAAGTTGCAAGTAGCTTACAAAGGTTACAGGTTACTTACAGAGGTGGGTACAGTCATTGCATGATTATCTCGCAGGATAATAGGTTGTGTAGGTAGGTTACATAGCTATCGGTCATTTGAGTAAGAAGTAGGATACAGACAGTACATAAATAGCGCACAGGAATGCAGGAATTACGGATATTAGTTCAAGACAAAATTGCATGACTTTCAGCAGTAGTTGCTTGAGATGTATCAGACCTTCAGTTAGTTATGCTCTTGGGTAAAGAGCCAAGTCTTGAGGCCTTTACGGAAGGACCAGAGGGATGGGTCTGTTCTCAAGGCCAAAGGCATGGAGTTCCATTGTTTGGCCACAAGCACTGGGAAGCTGTAGCCACCCGCATTTTGTTTTCTAAACCTGGGGATGGCAATGCCATATGTTGAATGGGTAGGTATGTTGGACTGTGCTTTTGATATTTGTCTTGCTAGGTAGATTGGAGCCCTATTGGATAGGCATGTGTGTGTTAGTGAGAGGGTTTTGAATTTGTACAATCTCTGACCGGCAGCCAATGGAGGTTACGTCTGGCTGAGGAGATGTGTTCATTTTTAGGGATGTTGAGGGCGGCTCTGATAGCGTTGTTTTGAACTATTTGTAGTTTGTTTATGTTTCAGGTCGGGATCCCGCAAAGAGTGAGTGACAGTAATCAATCCTTGACAGGATAAGTGCTCTGCCAAGGGTGATACCCTTGTAAGACAGAGATTCTCCTCATTGGCACACCTGCTCCCTCCTTTCCTGTCACTCTCTGGCTGGCCTCTCTTGGCCCTCTTCCTGCTCCCACCTGTGAGGCTAAAAACCTCAGGGTCATCTTCGACTCAACACTCAACCTCTATCCTCACATCTCTGACATCTCTAAGAAGTCACGCTACCAGTTACACCTCCTCAGAGGTATTCTTCCTTTCCTCTCCTTCCCCCAGAAGCTCACTGTCTCCAGATCTCTGGTTCTCTCTAGGCTGGACTACTGCAACAGTCTCTATCTTAATCTGCCTGCCTCTACTCTCCGGCCTCTGCAACTCATCCAAAGCAGGACTGCAAGACTTGTCCTTGGCCTCAAGCCCGGGGATCATATTTCTCCAGGACTAAAATCTCCGCACTGGCTCCTAGTGGCTGCGAGGATTAAGTTCAAAACTCTCAGCATTGTCCACAAGGCCTTCTGGGGCCTTATCCCTTCAACTCTCTCTTCCTAAATATCTTCCTTCTCAAGCTCTTTGCTGATCCACCTCCAACTCCCTCAGGGTCAGTCGCTTCTCCAAGCAACGAGTTGGTGGTAGATCTCTTTCTTCAGCTGTGGCCTCCCTCTGGAACAGCCTGCCTGCCTCCCTGAAACGTGAGGAGAACCATCTCTGGTTCCGGAAGCACCTCAAAACCTTCCTCTTTGCTTCTGCTTTCTCTAATCCTCTCTCCTGCTGAACTCCTGGCTGAAACTGCACTGGTCACCTGGCTACCCTATGATCTTGTGCCCAGGTCCCCTCCTCTGCCAGTTGCACCCCTGCACTGCCTCCCTGGTATCCCCGCACTTGGGGACTGTTGTCTGTATCCCTACAGCACTTGACACCTGATGTTTGCACTTACCCTTGCACTTGCCACCAGCTAGCCACACTTTCACTTATTGCTTTATTATTCTATTTATTTTACCGTCATTGCCATGTACTGCACTGCCCCCTCCCCATTCCCCCTGCACTGCCCCCTTCCCCGTTCCCCTGCACTTGCATGATCTCAATGTCACCTGGCCGAGTAAGATCGTTGTCTTTGTCTTCCTTCTGTTCCCCCTCCCATGCCTCGTCGCGCCTTGAAACACTTGTGTATAGGCGCGTTATAAATGCCATTTCATATCATATCATATCGTATCATATCATTACATCTGACATGTAGTTGTTCTCCGTCCCGCTTGTTCTCCTACCATGTGTTCTTGTTCATATCGAGGAAAAAGACCTTGGCCGTGAGGCCAGCGGTGTGGGCTGCACACCCGTGGACCACTCAAAAGTGGTTAGGTTCGAGTATTTTTCATACAATAATTATTCACTGTAGCCAAAAATTAAATATAGCTTTATTCATTGCTTATTCGTTTCATAAGCTTTTACACCCTCTCGGAGTATTGTGATTTAGAGGCTGGAAATGTCACATTGGAGGCCTATGCATTTCGGGTTGAAAACCCTTCCTCAGGGCCTGTGAACATATAAATTCAAGCTGCCTTGTGGTCAAATCTACTTGCATGGTAAATATATAATCAACCATTTGTAAATAGTGAAACAGTATCAATGTCCCAGCAAAAGAAAACATCATACAATATATTCAATGTAACAAATCACCCGTGTATGCGTATATCACATTAGAAGTTGTACGTTACCAATTGAATGTCATGAGGGTCATGTATAAGCAGATCATTATCATCACAGGATTCATCAAGTTGTAGAAATTCAAAAACAAAAACAAAAATGAAACGGAAATAAGGATATTTCTATGCATAGAGCGATGTTATTAAAACCAGACTATTTAAAGAGAAATGCAACAAAGTAAAAGCAGGTAAACTGACCTGCTGCTCGCGTGTGTGTTACTAGGCTAAATAGCTTCCTTTCACGGAGACGATCGTGTCCGTATTCAAGTGGGCCTGATAGCGAGTCTAAAAAATGAATGGTGAACCGTCAGGAGGTTAGATGAAGTCGAATGACAGGCGGCCAAAGCCGGGTCTGGAAAGTGTCAGTACCTGAATGAATCTCGCGCAGCACTGAGCGGCGGCAGAACGCTGTGTGCACTCGCGTGCAGAGGGAAACTGGCTTAGTCATGAGAGGTTGCTTTGGCAACCAAAAATGCTAACATGGTTGGATGCGCTCTGCAATGCGCGTTTGGAAAACAAAGCGGCCATTTTAGGATGGTGCTAAAGGCTCATATGTGTAATGTGATGAGTATGAAAAGCGAAGGCTCGCTAGACTAGACGATGTGGAAGCATAAGTATAAATAACTGGAAATAAAAGATTATATGGGTGTGATAAAGAAATGCCTAATTAAAAAAATGCAATCAAAAGTGGTGAGAATAATAATAAACGAAATTCAAAAGGAAAAAGAGACTGACAAATAGGAAAAAATAAATAGTGAAATAATAATTCATATAAGTCTAAGATACTTATAGGTCTAAAAATAAAACAAAATGAAAACTGGAAACCACAACGTAATCCTAATATGAATGTAGTGCAAAAATTGGACACCAATAATATAAATCATTTATAAAAAACAACTCAAATCGAATTCTTCATTCATCCCTTCTGGTGTCATGGACCCCAACTTTTCAATCCATAACGCTTCTTTCTGGGCTCTCAATTTTTTCATGTTCACACTGTGTCCTTTAGTGGGGATCACCTCCAGCACCGCAAATCTGAGTTGTGCTACTGTGTGGTCATTTTGAGTGAAATGTCTTGCCACTGCTGATGCTTGGTTATTGATTTGAATGCAGGATTTGTGTTCATTGATACGTACTTGTACCTTACGTGCAGTCTCGCCGACATAATACTTAGCACATGGGCATTTTAATGCGTAAATGACGTTCTCAGATAGACAAATGGCATGATGTCTGAGTTGGATTTTCTCTCCTGTCCTTGGATGTGATATATAGGGTCCTTTGATAATGTTATTGCAGTTACCGCAACTCATCCATGGATATGTCCCAGGGTGTTTGTCAGCAGTTCTCTGTTTAGATTGCTTGCTATCCATGTCAACCAATAGATTGCGTAGGTTGTTACTTTTTTGGTATGCAAACACAGGTGGTTGTGCAAACAGTTCTCTTATCCTCTGATCGTTTTGCAATATGTTCCATCTTTTAAGCACACTGTCTTTAATTTGTCGACTGTGAATCGAGTATTTTGTGACAAAAACTAAATCCGGGCTCTTGCGTTCAGGTTTTTTGTAGAGCAGTTGTGCACGATCATGTGTGTCTGTTTTGGTCCTGGCAGCTAGGAGATCATCCTCAGGATATCCTCTTTCCTTGAGTTTCATGTGTAATTTGTTTAGTTCCAGATCCCATTCTGTGGGTTGCTTACGATCCTTTTGATATGCAGCATTTGGCCGAATGGTAAATTACGAAGGATATTGGGTGGGTAAAAACTCATTCTGTGTAGAAGGTTGTTTCTGTCGGTAGGTTTTGAGTACAATTTTGTTAGAATCCTGGAACCGTCAATCGCTGTTTGGACATCTAAGTAATGGATATCTGGGTTGCCTATTTCCATAGTAAATTGTATTCTTTTATCAATATTATTCATATACAGTAAGAAAATGTTGAGTTCCTCTCGGTTACCTGTCCAGATCCCAAATATATCATCGGTGTATCGATTCCACTTTTTCAAATGTATGCTCCATTGCGGGTGATTAATGATATGCCTGGTTTCAAAATCATACATGAACGTATTGGCATATGATGGTGCCATGGTGGCTCCCATTGCGGTTCCAGTAAGTTCTTTGTAATACGTTTCTTTGTATTTAAAACATGAATTTTCTGAGATAAATTTCAATAAGATCAAGAGGAATTCTTTATTGGCTCCTATGCATCCTGCATCAAATAGTAATTTCCCCACTGCTCTTTGTCCTATGTTGTGTGGAATGCTTGTGTAGAGACTAGCAACATCTATGGTGAAAAGAATATCTTCTGTTGTGAGCTCGATTCCTTCCAGAATTTGTAGAAAGTGAGTGGTGTCTTTTACATACGTGGAGGTTTGCTGAATAATAGGCTGAAGGAAATAGTCGATGTATGTGCCTAAGGGCTGTAGTATGCTTTCCGTGGCAGCCACTATCGGTCTCCGAGGAGGATTAGTTGTTTGTGAATCTTTGGCAGAATGTATAAATGCGGCATTTTAGGGTATTGGGTCCACAGATAGGCTTTAGTTTTGCTGCTGATCCAGTTGTTCTCCAATGCAGTATCCAATATACCATTGAGTTCAGCTTTAATGTCTTTGGTTGGATCGTGCGTTAGGATTTGATATGTCTCAGCATCTGACAATTGTCTCAAACACTCGGAATCGTATTGTGCAGTATCCTGTATAACTATAGCGCCTCCTTTATCGGATGATCTGATTGTTATAGAGTCGTCTGTGAAAAGGTTTTTAATAATCGATAATTCTCCTTGATTCAAATTTCTCCTTTTGGGTTGGTGGAATTGTATTTTCTTCATGTCATTTAGTACCATATTATGAAAAATATCAATAGCTGGTATGTGCACTGGTGGATTAAATGTGCTCTAGGGTTTAAATTCAATGTATTTGTTTTCATCTTGGTTGGGAGTATCCATGGTATTAGTTGTTTCGGCAAAGTATGTTTTCAGTTTGAGTTTACAAACTAGTTTGTACAGTTCGACCTTTGTGTTAAACATATTATTGCTTATTCATATCGACTCATGCACTCTCGGCTTCACCCTTAGCCACGTTAGCCTTCCTCAGCCACCCGGGGAGCCTAGCGTCTTGCAGGCTATCAGCTTGGCCTATGTGTTCAACCCGAGCCAGTTCCAGCACAGCTCAGTGGCTGCCAGGTCAGCTCTATGTCTGCGCTGTGGCGGCTCCCTGTGCCTTCCCTTTGTGGCAGCGTCCCAGATAGAGGCCACTGCCGTCAATGGTGTGTTTCCTTACTCCCCAGTGTCGCCTTCCCCTTTATTGCACACCAGGTGCCATCTTGCTTTTGGCGATGTCGGAGCTCCGACTCTGTGCCCCAGCACCCTCGGGTCTTGCCATGAATTTCACAAGTGCCAGCCGTATTGGGTGTCATGGTCATACAAACTTCCAATCGTATATTAAGTATTTATGGCCTCGGAAAGCCCATCTACTTTAGGTTCTGCTGGGAGTCTCTCACCAACACGTTCTCACTGCATGGCTGCTGTCCCCGCCTCCACGCCCACCCCTCGATTTCTACAGTTAATATTTAAAAGCATTTAACCCCAAACGTATTCCTGCCCCTGTGGTCTTCCTAGGCAGAAAAGATCTCTGGATATGTTGGCTATCTTCGGGATGTTTACTTTTTCACTCAGTGTTCAAGGTGGATTGTCCCATTCATTTTACAGTTTCTTGGCTTTGTTATGTAATGCTCTGTAATTGTGTTAATTTTGCAGTTCCATGCGGGTTGTACTCCTGATTATCTAATCTGTCTTTAGTCTATCCCTCACAGACAGAAGCATGATATCTGTTTTTGATTGCATTAACTTTGTTTACGATGATCATCTGAATGTCAATGTTTTAGAAGAAGAGCATTTTAGTGAAAACCAGGTCCTTGTAATGTGCTAACAGACCATTAGCATATAGACCCTTCTTACGAGGCAGCGTTTTGATGTGTCTTCTGATTTCGTAATGTTATGCCATGTTTTGTTAATATGCTTAATGGTGTTGTTAGTGATTCTATATTAATGTTAAACTGATATGCTTGAAGGGAATATCTTTCTCTGTCATCTCTTTGAACATATGTAAACATATGAAACAATCTGGTTAAGCAAATAAAAAACGAATGCTGCAAATATGGCGTTCACCAGAAAGGGCAACCTGCAATAATTCCAGAAATCTAACATTCCTTCATAATTGCAATGAAGTTTTGCATTGGAAGGGTCAAACCACTTCAAAAGGGGAAACTGAAGATTATATTTTTTCTTTGAAGCAACCATCACGCATATAGTCAGGTGAATGGTTATTTAAGCACAGATATACACACATTTCAAATTCCAGAAGCTGTCAAAAGTCTTTCAAAAGCATAGTGCCAGGTGTTGAGAAACTTATATTTCAGTGATAAAAGGATCATGCGAAGCTATTTAAACGATTTATTTTTATATATCAGAAAATAATTTGTAATTAGGTGATTCCCGGGTGAGGGGGCAAGCTTAACATTATGCAATTGTTTTTTTTAACCACAGTCACATAGATTTATGAAAAGGTTTTAGCTAACCTACTTGGGAAATCCACATGGGATCTAATAAGCCCAGACCCAGAGGGACCTAGCCCCGGAGAACTCATGTCGGATTTAATGTACCAGCAACCAGAGGGAGTAGTTACTCCCAACACAAACCAGCAGGCAGCAACACTGATTGCTGTTGATGATGAAAATTGTCTTCAATCATGTTTCTTGTACTCTTTTGTAGAAAGTAATAAAAACAATTCAAGTCGTTACTAAACATGGAACATTCAGGCAATACAACAGGCAATGGAGATCTCTGTGTTAGTAATGTAGCCACAGAGCTCAGAAAGATGAAATAGGTTTCAACATCTTTATTTTTGAAGATGTAAAATGTGTTACTTTGTAGAGTGGCCTACATGATGGGTATGCAACTCAAAAGAGTTAAATCTGAGTAAAACAAGAGTAAGAAGAAAAATGATCACACTCTGTGAAAGGGCCTAACCTAAAAAAAAGACCCTGGTTGTCCTGCAACTGGTCTAGTCCAGAGCAGTCAGCTGGGTTCATGATCACTGTTTGGGAGTTTTAAGGTGTGGTACCAAGGTTCTCAGAAGGGCTCTCAATGTAGCCTGTCCTTTAGAGCAGAGTTCCTCTACGTGTTGTCTCCACTGGCATAGGAAAATCAATTTCTTTCTTTCTTTCGTTTTCTTTCTTTTGTTTTCTTTCTTTCTTTCTTTCTTTCTTTCTTTCTTTCTTTCTTTCTTTCTTTCTTTCTTTCTTTCTTTCTTTCTTTCTTTCTTTCTTTTTCTAGTTGATTTTCTTGACTTGTCCAACAAAGGCTCTGTATTCCTGCTTCTCTTCCTCCTTGTCTCTCTCTTATGCCTTTGCCTTCTTGGCTTCACCAACATGGCCTCTATCTTCCCTTTTCTCTTCCTTCTGGTCTGTCTCTTCTTACTTTGCCTTCTTGGCTTGACCAATACAGCTCGGCCCTCCTGTGTCGCTTCCTCCTTGTCTCTCTCTTTTTACTTTGCCCTCTTGGCTTGAACAACCCAGGTTCTGCTCCCTTGGTTCCCCCTCTCTAACTCTCCTGCCCATTGTGCACGCTCTCTCGGGAACATCCTCAGGTCATCCACCAAGTCAGGAGGGTTTTAAAGAGGCGCTAATGGAGTGATTTATATAATGAGGGATCTGATTCATGTGCGGTGCCTCTATTTGTTTTGTATGGTGGGTTTGCCCTTTGCTTAATTCCTTAATGTGGCTGGTGTTTGTATTTCTGTTTTCCTGCTTGAACCTGCTTGAACCTGCTTGTGATTATGGAATGTATTACTGCTTTACTAAAAGGTCCTTTTACTACATCAACCGATCAAACTTGGAGGTAAACAAGAACGAAACCAAAATCCTAATCTTAGGAAAACCCACAAAAAGATCAAACATCTTCAAATGGGCGATGGAAAAGGTCCAAATTGAGTCAGTATCCAAATTGAGATTCTGGGGGTGATTGTGGACAGTTTACAGTCGGAAACCAGTATGCAAAACCATCTGTGGGCGAAAGTGAGAGCATTGTCAACACAAGCCAAAATTTTGGAAAAGAAATTTGGAAGATTTTCTCTGATATCAACAATCAAATTCTAGAAGGCGAGAGTCATCCGTGCACTCACATATGGGGGTGAAGCAATGCCGACAATCCCGGACAGCTTTTGGCAAAAGATAGAGGGCCACTTTTGGAAGACAGTATTAAACCTACCAATATCCACTGCAACGGCTGCCATAAGGAGGGAGTTGGGATTGGTCTCTCTCAAAGCAACAGTAGAGTTCAACAGCATCGCCTTGTACAGAAAAAGGATCATCCCACAACGCCTACCACTTTACCAACTGATCAACGCAGAAATCGCTTCAGGAAACTGCAAAATGCCTGCGAGCTGGGCAGTAAAGATAAAGAACCAGCTCGACCAAATAGCATGCAAAGAAGCAGAACTAATCTCCAACCCTTGCAAAATAAAAAGGAAACTGGCCGACTCAGACTGGATCACAACTTTGGAACAGGCAAACGAGAACAAACTCCTCGCGCACCTCCCAGCCCACACATTGAAACGGAACAAAATCGCCCAATTTCTAAGGAGATTCCCGAGCACACCGCTCCGCCAACTTTTCTTAAGAGCACGTTTGAATCTACTACATACCAACGAGATGCTCCAAATCAGAGGCCAATCAGAATCCAAAGTCTGCAGATTGTGCAAAACACCAGACCAAATCGAAAACGTGCGACATCTTCTAATCAGCTGCCAGTCACTGGCCAGCATACGATCGGCATACCTACGATCGGTGCTAGAACCTTTCACTGATGCCGAAGAAGAGCAGTGGTGGCCGCGCCTCATTGGTGGTGCCAGAACATCTTGGACTATCGCAACTGCAAAGATCCTTCAAGCCGCCCTCAGAGAATGCAGCAAACAGTCAAGTGAAGGATGATTGGCGTCTGTGGATCTCACATCAAACAAAAACAAAACGTTGCTCTAGGAAGCAAGACCCTTGTAAAATCTATTTATTTAGATACACACAAGTAAAAATAAAAAATAAAAAGGTCCTTTTTTCAGTAAGGGCAAGATCCCCCTGAACCCTTTTTCTATAGACTACTCCAATGGATGTGATCCACTGCTGTAAACTACCCATTCTCTGGCCAATATAAATGATTTAGGTCTTGGAGGACAGGCTTACCCAAGGGAAATAGGGGGGGATTATTATAATAAATAATGTGCGTATTCTTCATCAGAGTTCTTACCAAATGTACTCACTTCTAGTCATATGAGGGTTCTATGAAGAAAGAGATATGGGGATTTACATAATCAGCTTCTTGGGGAGGTTGAACATTTTATTTTGGGTTAGAGGAAATAGAAACTCTAAACAGGACCCAATGGTAACCGAGACCAGGGTTAGAACGCCTGTCATGCATAGGATTGCAAGATTGATTTAGAGGCTGGGGCTCAGATTCCCTGTAAGCCGAGGTTACATTCTCACAAAAAAGGAAAATGAAAATCTGAAGTCGTGTATAAAGGAACATTTGGCCAAAGGATTCTTTTTTTTTTTTTTGGCCAAAGGATTCTTAAGACATTAATGTGTCCCATCTGCATCCCGTTGTTTTTTGTTTCCAAGAAGGAGGGGACATTACAAACCTGGATAGACTACAGAGCCCTAAATAAAGTAACCATCAAGAATCGATATCCTCTCCCACTAATTTTAATAACGCTAGATCAAATTCATGGAGTAACGGTTTTCACTAAATTGGATTTGCGTGGTGCTTACCACTTAAGTCAAGTACGGCAAGGAGATGAATGGAAAATGGTTTTTCAAACACATTTTGGCCTTTTTGAATACCAGGTAATGCCATTTGGCCTGTGTAACGCTTCAGCCACTTTTCAATGTTATTTTCAATGCAGTCCTACGCAAATATTTAGACATTTTTGTAGTAGTAGATATTGATGATATTCTTTTCTATTCCAATGATCTAAATCAACATCAGGACCATGTATGGCAGGGAAAACCAACTATTTACAAAATTCTGCTCCTTAAAGAAGTGGTGGAGTTTTTGGGATCTGTCATTTCTTTACGAGCATTAGAAATGGGTTAACGTAAGGTATGAGCTGTGAAGAAATGGCCTACACTTGCAAGTGTGAAGGATGTACAACGTTTTCTCAGGTTTTCTAACTTCTATCGACGATACGTTAAAGGGTTATCCCAATTAGTGACACCCATCACCAAACTCCACAAGAAGGGAATACTGGACACAGGAGGCAGAAGAGGCATTTCGGAAACTAAAAGAAAGTTTCATATGTCAAAATGTCGTTTTGACTAAATTCCTGAAAATGCCTCCTTTTTATGACCTTACTTTTGATGACCTGACATTTTTAAAAAGAAAATGAGATGGGGCTCCCCATTCTAAGACTCCTCTTTTTTCTCTCTTTTCTTGCCTAGTCCTTACTCTTTTGTTTTTAAAACCCCATCCTTTTAGCTCTGTTATTTCCTCCTTTTACGCATTTTGTAACTTGCCTTCCCTAACACCCTAGCTATGATAGCCATTCTAAGTAAGCAAAACCTAGTCACCGAAAGGGGATTTGTCAGTTTAAATTAAATCAAACTGACTCAAAACCTATATGGATGGTACTCAAATACATATGTATCTAGCACTAATAGGAAGCCATGGCCCAATGTCATGAAAACACGACTGACAATATTCACACTGTCACCATCTTGGCATAACAGTCACTTGTCAGCCTGAAAACGAGTCTGAAAGAGAGTATGATGGTTGAGAACGTGTCCCGAGAAGTCAAATGGCAATTGATAAGCGGTTCTAAGTGATGGAGAGACTGATAGGAGGGTATAGTGCTGGGAATATGGTGCATGACTGAGGGGAAAGCATTTTTTTATTTAAATGAACTCCTCTGGGATGGATGTGGGTGATATTATATTCATATGTCCAATACATATTTATTTATTTTAGAATGCTAATGTTTGAGGCAAATCTTTCAGGCCAGAGTGGTGGTGGGCGCCCTAACCATAAGGTTACTGTAACGCCTGAGGGTCGGGGTAAGTGGAGCACCCTAGGGCTTTGGATTCTTTATGGCAAGCAGAAGTGTCAGGGGAATCATGACAGCCGATGACTCTGATAATACCATAACAACAGTGTGTATTAGGACCATCTTGGCACACTTGGGCATGTGAACATGCATGGCAGTATTGGAAGGGCTCTTTTAGCAATGGCAATGTTGGTCATGTTTTTGAACTTGAGTAAGGCATGGAGCTGGAAGATGACTCCTTTCCATTCGGATATTCTTTCAATTTCTTCTCCTGGCCCCACCTATAGTTGTCTTTCACAGAACATTCAAGATATTGCCTTCTGGAAGAGAACTAGAACTTAGAGCACATTCTGCACACTAGAACTGTGCGTGTACATCACGCAGCAACACAGCATGGAAAATAGCCTTCATTTTACAAATCTCAATAAAACTCAGTGCATGAATTTCACCAGTATCCTGGTTGAACACATGCTTTCAGTCTGAAGTACCAGTCATTACTACACCAGCAACTCTTCTCTGTCCAGCTTTACACCCACCTGACCATCCAAAACTTGCCGTGCGGCATCTTCTCCCATACTACTTGTCTCTCCTGCACCACCGCTGATGTTCGCCTTCTTAATGATCATTTTGTAATGAACCATCTGCAAATCGAGTGCCACAGATTTCGGTCTCTCGACACCTCCTTCCTACCTTGCAATCCTCTTGAGGTCCCACACTTTTTCCTTACTGGTTTTCACTGGATTTTATTTTTCACACTTAATATCAGTATTCCCTTGTCCACTGGAATGGGTAATCAGAGTTTCATTTCATTGCCCACGGTGAACAGCATTCCCATGAACCAATTCTCCGCCATAGCACTCCTTAACACACAATCTGTCCCTTTCAGATATTAGCCTGAACATGTCTGAAGCCAACCTTAGACTTAACATTCATATTTCCTTTTCAAAATAACATCATGGTCTGCTCAATGACATGTTGTGTGTCCCTTAATCTACACGAATGGAGAAACCATAGTGTCACAGTGTTTTCATAGATAAAACACTGCTTTCAAAATGATTGACCTTCATAAAATGAAAGATATGATAAGAAGAATGTTGTTAGATGACAATGCTTAGAAGGCCTGTATTTCATCACCATGATGAAGACCTTTATTGTTAGGGCTGATGCTTCACATGGGGCTATACAAGCTGCTCTGTTACAGTTTTAGCAAGATGATGAGCATTTTAATGTTCACCTGTCTTATTCCCTGATCTCTTACAAAATAAATGTTTCAGTTGCTGAACGCGAGTTAGGGTCAATGATGGTTGCCTATTTAGAGTCGGGAGATCTGTTATTCAGGAATCACCTTTTCTGAAAGAGATTCAGGCCGGTCCATGTGATCTTTACGTTCTACATCAAGTACAATGTCAGAACAACCTTGAAGCCTGGAGGGCTCACTGCTTTTGTACACTATGTTTTTGTATTAACTTATATTCCCTTTTCACAGCACTGATAAAAGAAGCAGATGCATTCACTGGGAGACATTCTGATCATCTGGAGCAAAATGTTCTTTTAGCTAATACTAAATATGGTTTAAGCCGGTTTTAGACTTGAATGTTGAAGTGTTTCTTCCATGCATTCTTCTGTACATAAGATTAAGAACAGTGAACCGACGAATAATATACTAGAACAACATCAGTGTTGTTTTATTAACACCCCAATGGAATTGAAAAGCTCTTCTTCACATGCCAGAGTTTGGTACATTCTGCGGCTTGGGCATTGCTGTTCTTTTACCAACACGCCATGCATCCTCCACCTATGTGGAGGTTACTCCTCCTGAATAGATACATCCGGTTCATATTTCTTTTAATTGTGAATTACAGCAGACATGTAGCATGGTTGCTGTGAACTTGCAAGTACTGCTGGTACTTCTAGAAGTCAATTTCCAAAATATTCTGTTTCAGATAAGATTTGGTTAACTCGGGAGGTTAGCTTGGAAGCAAGACGACACAGAGCAACACAGGTTCGATCCCCGGTCCGCGCTTAGAAACCATTGGGTATGAAGCGCTTATAAATAACCTATCATATCATATCATAACTCTGAACTGTCTTCCTCCTTGTTTTTTGTCAGTAATGTACTCCTTGTTATTATGGGCCTGATGTCATCGCACATATTAGCGATACTCTTGTGCTTTGCCTCCTGAATGGATATCCATCTTCTGTTTTAAGTGTCCCAAGTGATCAGGATTTTTTCCGTCTTCTCTTCCACCTCTGTTTGTGCCAGTGGATGCTCATGAGTAGTGGGAAGAGTTTCAGAACTTTGTGTCGTTCTCATTTTTTTGGGTCCTGCAATATTTGGTCACTTGAAATGTTATTTAGTTTGTGATAAACCCCGAAAATCTACCTTGTCTATTCATTCTCCTAAGTTATTTTGACACGTTAGTTGTCGGGTTCCTGATAAGCTCGGGGCTCGAAAGCAGATGTTAGGGCAATGTACTGTCATGTTCGAGCATTAAGTCTAGCATGATGGGGGCCAGATCTTTGGGTACTGCAGGAGGGCCGGAGGCATCACTACAGCATGGGGCATCAGAGTCATGAGGGAGGCATTGTGCTTTGGAACCAGCGTGGCACATTTGATTAGTGCGCTCATTTACCTTTTCACAGAAGTTGGTGTTTTTTGGCATTTGTGTCCTTCTCTATTAAGCTTTTGCTTTGAAGATGGTCTGGGTAATGACACACATATTGACCATATCTGCTCCGATGTGGTCGAACTACTGTTGCTGGTTGAATCCTTTCCATTCTGATATTAGTGTTGTTTGTTTGTAGACTGCATATTGCTCTAGACTCTACTGCATCTAGACCTTGACGTTTAAAGCCATTAGCATCCTGCGCTGGGAGTGAGAAACCAAAGATTGCTGGGTTTGTAGGTTTTGCCTCCCGGTTTAAGGCTTCATTCCGAGCAGACTATTGACCGGTCATGGACCTCTCTGCATCGTCTGCATCGTTTCCACAGCAACTTGTGCTCTCTCTTTTCCCCTTCTCCATTTCCACCACATGAATTACAATCTCAGCTATTCATCACTGCATCTCCCGCCTCTTCTCCACAACCACTGCAACCACTCCTCTGTGTCAGCCTGATGCCACAAAGGAAATGGAAGAAAGACTCATTTTGGAACCCATCTGCAATTTAAACTGCAGCAAACTCAATTGAAGTTTTTTTTAAAGCAAATACGCGTCCTGGGCTACCTGTGGACGGACAATTATTACCATCATTAAACGTGCCCCTTAGCTTCCAGGATGTTACATTGGGGTGATAATGGCTATAAAGCCCACAGTGGTGGGCCGTACCGGCTTCAAAATGCTTTAGCCCTTGGTAATGTCCCTCATTTCGCTTGGCCGTTACTTCATAGTGGCGGGCCGCTACCTGCTGGCTCAGTCTGCTACCTATGGCTTTATTGCCTCATTCGTGACACACCGTCGCATTGCTGCAGCATTGAGATTGAGGTTATTGAAGGCGCCCTGCAAATAATCACAACGTAATGTCTAGAGCTTAGGTTCTATGTGATAACGGGTGGTGAGTCTGAGGAGTTGCCAGCCTTAAGAATCACCAGGACTAGAAAGGGATGGCCTTCATATAAAAAATGAAAAACCTTTGTTTGTCAGTTCATAGACAGCTTGCACCTGGCCGTGTAACCAGGCTCACTCACTCACCTTAAGGTGTCCTTGCTGGTGCATAGGTGCAGTGGAGTCAGGCCCTCATGGCTCAGCAGATTGGGGTTGGCCCTGTGCTCCAGCAATAGCTGGGCGCACTCTGTGTGGCCCCTCGCACAGGCCTCGTGCAATGCACTTTGGCCGCCGGGAGCCGCATTGGGGTCTGCTTTTCGGTGCAGGAGGTAGCGCAGGCAGTCAGTGTATCCCCGACTGGCGGTGATGCAGAGGGGATTGGTCAGCTCCCGCTTATACTCCAGTGACCAGAGACCTGCATAAAAAGAATGCACAAGGGAGGTAAGGGAACAATCTGATCCAACGCGGACATGTTGCAGGGCCTGCATTTCAGTCCAACTGATACACACACACATATATAGAGCCCAAGCCCAACCAAGATGAGTGTTTCATTCCCAACACACCTAAGCAGATAGGTTCCCAATCAGATGTCAACCCAACTGACCTCCTTCTGAACAGTAATGGTGAGAAGATGAAGCACACAATGAGCATTGTATAGACACACTCATCTAAACACGGATTTCTAAAGGTTTAAAGGGAACCAAGACAAGACCATAACTACAATCCAATAATGCTTCAGATCCGCAATATCAATGCAGCTAATTACAGGGTATAAGTAGGGTCAAAGACAAAGTCCCCAAAATAACTGAACATGTCACATGGACGGAATCCAAACACGGCAGACCACTGAACCTCAACAGTCACAAAGGTAGCATGCATTACCATGGTGATTAAAGACAGCTTCTTCCGCACGTGTGATGGATGCCAGCAGCATGCTTGCAGGCACATACGTTTTACAGTTTTGAAAAGTAAACGAATTCGGCTGGATCAACGCAGACCCAAAGGTGTATGCTTGAAAAAGGTTTAATAGGAAGAGTTACAGGATTGGAACAAACTAAATACATGGAATAATATTTTAAACAACCACAGGATGGCTCATCCTTGGGTTAAACAGTTCACATGTTATAGGGCAGACCTGGGATCCTTCTCCGGGGCTGACGGTCAGTTCACAGTCAATCACATTCCTCGGGGGTTTAAATGTACCCGCACTTTTTTCTTGTCTACTTTTTCTGTAGCTTCTGGTTATCTGCTTCTAACTGTGTAGACCCTGTCCTGGTTCTCAGGGCCTGTGTCACCTGCATGTTAAGGCTGAACAAGGTTGCAGTCTTGCGCACTGCAGTGGTTGGCAAATCCTCAGAGTTTCTACCAGAGGACCAGTGATCATAGTCTGTTTAGCTGCACCAATTCTACTGTATTGCCATCTCCCTGTCCCAAGGCCCTGGCTATGTTCCCAAAAGTCTCATGCCCCCTCTCCACCTTAGCATGTCCCTAATAACTCATGCCTAAGGGGACCTAGCCGGTCTCTCTTGTACTTTTCTTTTCATGCTCTCCCTTCTTTCCCTGCACTTCCTTTAAGTTTTCCTAAGTACTCCTAGCTCTACCCTTCCCAGGCTCACCTTAGTCAAATGTTGCTGTCGCCACTTTCAGATCTTCAGAAACTTCTCTTTGATTTAATCCATTTTTTTCAACCTCACACGTTCTTGCCAAAATCACCCACCCCACCTTCATGGTTTGTCCAACTTGTGACTGCCTCTCTTCTATCTATCCCTTTAGTTTTCCTCCATAGTCCTCTTCCACCCTCCTTAATCATTCTCTACCGTCTCTGACCCATTTTTGATGTTCATCCCAACCTCTCCTGATAAGCTCCCTCTTTCTTCCTCTCTTCTTCACCCTCCACCTGTCTCTTCCTCCACTTCTCTTCTACCTCTTTCTAGCTCTTCTTGTGATGTTCCTCCCACTCCCCATTGAAATGCTATCGCCTCCTTCCACTCCCCTTCCTTCTACGCCTGTCTCTCCTCCTTCTATCTCTGCCTTCTTGGAACTGCTTCCCGGATTCCCAGCCACCTCTGCAACTCTCAAAACAAGTACTCATAACCTTGCCACCTAGTTCTGTCTGCTCCTGTTATAGAACTTTAGCCCATTCCACTGGGCCATCCTTTGCCTAAGTGAGGGCACTTGCGAGTGGTTACTGGGGTTGTGCAGCTATTTGCTCTGCATTTATTAAACATTGACTTCACCTTATTGAAATGTGTCTCCGCTGTGGTCCAGGGCTTTAGGCCTGGCAACCACCTTGGATATCATGCAAACTTCACTAGGCCTGACTGCGGCCGCAATGACTCATGATCCTTCTCTTCTGGATTGATTGTGGCTGTACGGACTCTACCTCAAATATAGGTGGCGTGTCACCTCGGAGCTATTCCTTTCCCATAAGACTTCAGTTCGTTTTACTTGTAACAGGCCGCCACAAAGAGAAGCTCATCTTACATTGTGGCCAATATATGAGTCTTGCTGAGGATATAAGAATCACTGGAATGGGCAGGGGCATGGATGATGCATTGCATGTGACATTCCCCTGCTGTAGTCCAGTGGCAAGGAGGAACAGTAGGGGGAATCCTGTGTATGTACTCTTGGCCCAGCATCACATGGCGGGTGGCAGCACCAGGCCCCAGTGGCTTCCACATCCCCCATCCCCAGACACAGTAGGCGACTTTGTCGCACATATCAGTGCAAAAAGATTTGTTATTTAACAAATGCCCACCTTGTTCAATCTAACATTTTTCTTACAACCCAATCTATCCTTATACATGTATGTTGGTCTCAGCATTTTTTTCTTTTAGAAATCCAATCTTGCAGTTATTTTTTAACGTAACTGTTAATTGTTCACTCCCATTCTTGATTTAAAATGTGTTTAGTATAATACACACAATTCAATATATTTGTAATAGAAAAATAAAAGGCTACCACTCTGATCCAGCATCAAAAGGCTGTGCAATGGTGTTAACCAGCAGACTATCTGAATTTACTAAAGTAATCTTCCACTGCTCTAGTTGGTGGCAAAATGGCCCAGTTGAGGTTATTTTGTTGCTGCAGTCTAGAGTATTTCTTCTGTTCCACTAGAGCATGCTGTTAACTTGAGCCTCACACCGAGGAGCTTCAGACACTGGATTGCTGTGTAGCGGTCAGAGTAGTCCTCTACAGTCTACTGAGTATCTGGCCGTTGAGGTCATAAGGGGGCCTGCATAGGTCCCACGCTAATACCATAAGATGTGATACCATTCCAGTGATGGTCTTATTGTATGTCATACAATTCTTCTGATTTGCAGGACATCCCAGGCTCCGTGTAATTTAGCTTTGATTACAATTAGCATCAACAACCATATTTGCAGTGAGGACACCAGTGTTTTGGGAATGCTGCCGCAGTCTTGATCTAACCCCCTTATCTATTGGGACAAGCCACGGTCTGTTGTTATTGTTAGTGTTTCTTAAAGGGTAGCTGTAGACTGGGTTACATGCAGTTAATTTATTCTAACTTCCAGGACCTTCTCATTTTGTACATCCTGACGGGACTGCAGTGATGGACTCTTCACCTTATGGGGTACTGTGGTGCCCAAGGGTTGTGTAGCAGGGGAGAGGCCATTGCTAGGAGACTGAAGAGTGACAGCTGACTTGAGCAATGAGAGAATGACCAGTTTCACAGATGGGAGCTGACAAGCTTCTTGGCAGAAGAAGATAGCACTGTAGAGAGAAGACTGATTTCAGCGTGTCACATGACTAGGGATTCCACACCGTGTTAGATCCTGGGGCTTCCCTCGAGGTGGGAATGGCGTCCACCAAAATACAAGGAGCTGTTAGCTATATAATATGACTCAGAGCTTCTTTAAGTAATCACCCAAAGATGGTGATTACCTATACACTATCCAGAGTAGTGCCCCAGGCAGGATTTTGAGAGCTGGAGAGAGCTGTGGGTTATGGCTTTACAGAATGACTAAAAGGCGTGAATGACTGAAAGGCATATTGAGGAGAAAATGTATTTACAGATCCATAAAGATGAATATCTACAAGACCATTGTGAAGAATTCGACCATCCGCACGTGGAGAGTGCGCTCATCTGGGCTTTTTTATTTTTTTATTAAGGGAAATGAATGATGGGAGATTAGCCTCCAAAATGTGTGCGGCCATTCCTCACCCATTTTATTTGCTTCCCGCACAAAACACATAGGTGTACTCTGGGAAGACACAGCCTACAGGCGCCGTCATATTCAGCTGGAATGTTACGGCCCCGGGTACATCAAAGCATCTCAAGAAGGAGGAAAGGCTGACCTTCCTCCCGCCCCGCCTTGGGCAGCCTAATTTAAATATCAAATGCTCCATGGACCTGCATTTCTTTTGTCATTTGTCGGCTGGTAGCAGTACATACTAATGAGATAATTGAAGCAATCCTAGAGGAGGTGCTTGGTTGCCGAACAGCCAACAGGATAGCTGGGCTAAAACACCTTTGGTATGCAATGTGTCAACTTGAAGCTAGTTCCCACCCCTCTGTATGAAAGGCAGTGAAATGCATGTCTGGGTCCACCATTTACCGCTGGCAAATCCCTACCTCTACAGAGCTGACCCATTGTAGAGGGGAGAAATATGAGCTATAGGGGGAGACAGGAAGTCTGCTCCTACCACATACTTTAAGGGAAATGTGCGCTTTGTTCAAGAGTTACAAAGGACTCTGTTAACCAGAGAGACACTTTTTGATCTACGGCAGACAGGGAGATGGGTGGGACTTAGGTATATGTTGTCACCCTTTGTCTGTCATGTGCAGAAACCTCTGGTCCTGACCTCATGCATAACAGATGATTGTTGGTGGGGACCCAGGATTGGTTCATTAAGGTAGGCTTAGCCTGCACCAATCACTGGGGCACATTTGACGTTAAAAGAGGGCTGAGCCCCTCACTAAGGAGACTTTTGAAGTAGTAACAAGGAGGACTCATTTGGGCTGGAGATGAAGGTACAGTCTACCTTATATCTTCCGCCAGTGAAGGAAGGCCAGGAGTTCCAAGAGGGAAGCAAGATCCCTCCCCTAAACATCTGCCAGGGAAAAGAGGGAGATACCGGACTAGGATGACCCATCAAGCAGCTCCAGAACCGGTACCCAGCAAGTGCACTGCGTGCCCTGCTGAGTTCTGCCAGCAAGCTTCCTAGGTGGCAAGGGCCGGAGAGTCTCTGGACAAAGGACAAGGCTGTTGCCTGCAATCACTCTCCTGAGCTTTGGGCCATCCATCTTGAAAGGACACAAGCCCTGCGAAGAAGCTAAGAGGGGTGCCACACAAGCATCTTCCAGCTTCCATCTTGTAAGGACATTTTCGAGACATGCAAGTCCTCAACCCGCATCCGGCTGCACCGCTGACTGTTGTCATGCCGCAGTCACCAGAGCCATCCGAGATGCCTCGACCAGCATTCCAGATCTGCCAACCAGCACAGATACAACAATTCTTGGCCCCGAGCTGCTGCTCCAGACAGCTTGCAGACATCCGACCAGTATCACTTGCCGAACTGCCTGGCGCCTGGTACCCGCTGCTGTCTCCCACCACTAGCTTGTCTCAAGGGCTGCGAAGCGCAGTGGAACCGCCTCAACGCTGTCGAGCACCAAGAACTTCTTCAGCATCAGGTACATTGTGGTTTTGTCCCTCTGGTCCTTCTCCGAAGGCCTCTAGAGACAGGTATGACCCTTTGCCACTTTGGTGCTGGAACCAAATAACCTTGAATAGGAAGACTGATTACTAACTACCCCCTTGTCAGTATCCAGACTGCATCCCTTTCCTTCATGAAACTGTCTGTCCTTTGTGTTCCTCTACAGGGTGGATCGTATTTATAGTGTGCTAGAACTGTCTGTTGTAGTAATAATAAAGTAAATATCTGTCTACACCCTTGGCTGGATAGTCCCTTTTATCATTGGGTAATAATTGTATTTTCACAGTGTTTCAACTAACCAACGATCGACGACCTTGCGGAGAGAAGCTTGCCCTTCCGTTCACATTACCAAAATTGGACAAGGAGGTCTTATAATTCACTTGTATTCCAATCTGTTCGGATCTCTTCTGGTGTGCTAGAGGTGTGGGGTTGATTGATGGTTTAGAAACCGATATTCATCCTTGGACCACTGGTGCCCAGGAAGTTGATTTGTCACAACCATAGCACCTTGTAAGGTGGACAAAGCACTCTATTAGAAGGCTGAGGGTACTACAGCTCCATAATGCACCTTATTTACTTTAAGCCCTACTTGGAGGGTGAGGGTTCTTAAACCCTTAGTGTCTATGTCCAAGTGAGGCTCAGGTTTCAAGTTACGTGTCCATTAGCACCTCATAATTCTTAAAATGTTCCTATAATTGATCTGCAGGTGCCCTACAAAGGCTGGTCCTTGAAAAATAGACACTCTTCAAGCACCTTGCTTCTTTAAGCACAGTGGTCTGAGGTGCCCACATGGGCCACACTCACCTGTGTATGGGTATCAAAAGGAAGGAGAAGCTCCCAGGGAACTCCTGTTTAACGCCCACATAACACCTCTAAGAACTGTGGTCCTGAGGGGTACATTCTCTTGGTCAATATATTGTGCTGGTGGCTCTGCCCTGGAATATCCTGGCAGGGCGATGAAGGCACAACAACCACAGATGCCTGGAACAGACCCACTGGTGTCAATTAACCGAGTATTAGGTTCCTCAGTGAGTCTCTACTACATGTATCAGCTCTCATGTTTGTCTTGGTCCATTAGTAATTAACATAACATAATGAATTTAAAAGGCTGCCAAATAAATTATGTATTGCTGAGAATCTAAAAGGGGAATGTGTCTTGTCAGTGTAGTTGGTTAGATACTTATACTTATTCTTGTATTAAATGTTTTGTGATTGGGAAGTGGTAACCATATTCTGTAGTCCCTCTTCTGTGGCTGCTACCTGCTCCTCATTTAGCTAGGCGAAGGCGCCTTACTATTTACTGTCACACAGGTGTTCCTATGGCGTGCAAGATGTGCTGATGATCTCAGGCGACTTACGCCACACCCACACATAATGAGAGTGTAATATATTGAGATGCACACTTTAAAAGGATGTTACATGTAGAATGATAGTATTGGAAGCACAATCCTTGAACACAATGGGCCTCATGTTGGTCAATGGCGTAACGTGATTGAAAGGCCTAAAAGCCTTGAGTAAGGCTTTAACGCCTTTCAGTCATGCCACACCACATTTTCATGCATTTGGATGTCGGAGAGGAGTGGGCAGTGCAACTTGAGTTTCTGCGGCCTCCCTTCCATGAAAAGTATGCATGTTAAGCAATGCTCATAATTGAAATCATGTTGGACAGGGTTTAATTAAAAGTAAACTCCTGGCAAGCGAGCATGAAAGGCAGCGTTTATTCATATTGCACAGCGGAGTGCAAAAGTGCAGGGCAAAAGGCGGTGTACACACATGTTGCAAAATAGCGACTAGTCCTCTGATGACTTTTTTCCAGCCCATCGGCTCACCACTGGACCCTGATAAAAAAGGTTAAACAGGAGATAAAGCAAATCTGCAGCCAATTCTGCAGGGCAACATCTAAGGGGAATGCAACTGCCCTTCAAAAGCAACCAGCAAAATCAGAGGTTGTCAGCCCATGGGAGAGCTGCAGAAGGAAGACTGCAGATAAGGAGGGACCCCAAGGAAGAGCGCTTAGTATGCAGAGAGGCCAGAGGCGGAGTCCTTACTTCAGGTAGTGTGTTAAGGTGTTAGAATCATGTGAAGAGTTGCATTGGGAGACGTGGGGAGGAAAAAGTTAGTTTGGTGAGGAAAAGAGCAGGTTTTTCTGGAAAGAAAGATATAGACCTGGAGACAGAATGGAAGTTGGGAAGAAATATTGGTGAGAAGACAAAGAGAAAAAGTCACTGGGAGCCTGGGTTAATTGTAAAGGAAAATACAGAACTGAAATGCATAAATAATTCACAAAGAAAGTTTGATTGAAGTTGGGTGGAGCTTCAAACAGAACAAAGCTGGTTTGGCTAGGAAGAAATATGCAATTTGGGGAATGCGGGTAAGGAAGAGAGAGAGAGAAAGACAGCGGGACTTCAACAGAAAGAGTGAAATGAGGGACATCTTGAAAGGGGAAGAAAATAAAGTAACGTAGGAATAAGAATATTAGAACAGAAAAACAAACTGATATTGTTGCAAGGAAGAAGACAAGAGAGAACAGCTTGAAAAGAGATATTGTTAAAGGAACAAAGAAAGAGACCAGAAGAGAGAGATACCACCCTACCTCTAAGGGAATTATTTCCTTGACCTTTGGGGAGTGAACGGATTTCTCGATTCCTCGCTTTCTTAAGATTTTTCATTTCTAAATTAAAAGAATGCCTATGTACACTACTGGCTATAAGTGCATTCTTAATACAAGATGAACTGTGTATCACGGAATTAACTATTTCTCAAAAACATTGTGTGTATACATTTTCAGTTTCTTATCAAAACCGTGTTTTCATAGTCTTGCAGAAACAACACATTTACTTTTAGAATGTTATATTATGCCAGGAGATTCTATTGCAGGGGGTATCAAGTTCTAAACTCGGTAGGAAGAGGTCCCTCTCATGTGAAGCATGTTGCGCATGTATGGAGGCCTTAAGCATTTTATGGTCACTGTCGTTTGTCGAAACCAGAGTGAAATATGAAATTAGATTAAATATCATCCTGTTTGTAAAAACGTAATCGATAGTGGAGCACACACTCCCATTGGACCATGTAGTGTGATCCTGTGAAGCTTCCAATATATTATTCACACAATGCAATCCCCAATTGGAAAGAAATTGGTACCAACTGTCTCCCTGTGAGGATTTTCGAGAGGAACCACTGTCCACAAGAGATTGACTGCACCCATCGTGCACGGTAAGTCTCCCGGAACACAAATCTGAATTGAAGTCGCCCGCAATAATGATATTCAAAATGTTACATATCTCTTGACATTCCTGAATCATTTGATCAATTAACAGCAATACACCCCCTATGAATATTGAATGTCTTAATACATTTGGGATAGGTGTTAGTTTTCACTGCAATGAAGAGTCCCCCAGGGTCTTCCTCTGGATTTCTTAACCACCAATTCTTGATGCACAAAAAAAAATCTCATGATAAGGGGGCAAGTGCCCAGGTTTCTTGCAAACAAAGGAAACTTGCATCATATAAGAATGCACAGATTAAAGAGGACTGTTTAAGTGCACGGTATCCCCTGGAGTTCCATGACAAGAATAATAAAGAACGAGTATTCTAGGGGTTGTCTTTTATTGAGTAAATCTTGGAAATAGACTCTCTAAGCGTCAGTGCCAACCATCTCAAGTCTGAGTCGGTAGAGGGGATCAATTGGTCCGCAATGTATTTACTTTGAGAATAAGTATCCTCATTTAGTTCTTTTGGGTTCCCCTCCTGTTCTCCTCACCATGACTTTAGAAAACCCTTATTAAAATGTTCCAAACCCTATTTTGATAAAAGACTGTCAGTTTCTTTTACTTTGCACTCTTGCCCTTGGAGTCACAATCATCTTGACACTTTACATCCTAACATATACCCTTCAGTGCTGTAGATTAACAGTATTACAAAATCTTGGAAATGTAGGTTTCTGCATCAGTCTCCCTTTTGAAAACTTTGTGGTTAACTTTCAGTTTCAGAAGCAGTGATTTTAGTCAGAATAATAGATTTGTAACAAAGCAAAGTTAGGTATCCAGTGAAAGAAAGAGGCAGCCACCAATCCCAGTCATCCAGGGGAACCACAGGAGGGTGCCCAGGCTCAGGCTCCACCACCAAAATCCAGGCTCAGGTAGCGGCAGGGTAGGACGTTACATTGTGATCCAACTGGGACCAGTAGGGACTTCAAGCCAGGTATGCAACCCAGCCACTCACATCTTGATCAGAACAAGCAATGACCCCAAATAAGTAAAGGCTTTTGTGGACAACTGTTCTCACTGCCAGTTGCAGTGCTGGCCATCCATGGGTTGCCAGGTGCAGAGGACTCTTTGATAACGTTGACAACTGGGTCTAGCGATTCGGCGGTTGCAGGCTCCATCAGTACTCTTTTGGAAATGGATCACCACCTGACTGGATTTGATTAAAGCTGCAGGAAATCCTCTGCAATGACTCCAATGATGTTGGGCTCCCCACAGGACCCCTCAGCTGAGACGAGCAGTTGAAGTTACCACGCACATGTTCAGCAGGCAGTAAGACAATGGACCACAGGACACCGGCTGCACCAGGACCGCCCTTCTTGGGAGAAGGAAACAGCCAGCGATGTCTTTATGGGTGGGAAAAGGGCCAACTGCCTGGGTCTCCACTTTGGGAGTGGCACCACATGGCTGCCTGATACAAAGAAATCAGTCCCAGTTTTTTACAAAACATATATAACATATGTTAGGATTTTGTACAGTGTGATGTGGAGGCTATCAGTTCTGAACATGCTGCATCTGTTGCCACATACCTTCCAAATTGATCAATGAATCCTGTAATGCATTGTGTTCACTATAGCACTATAGCACATATAGTTTGCGTCATCAGTATAGCAGAAGCCGTATAGCCTTTTCACCTCTAAGTAAGGAATATATGAAATCCCAAAGTTGAAATCTGTGTTGCTTATTTTGACTGGCAGCCTGGTTCAGAAGACTATTCTGTGTGTTAAGCACTTCTGAGATCTGTGCTCATTTGCAAGGTCACAGTACCAAAATCTGGGAAGGCCGACTCTGCCTTTGGGCCTCATTACAAGTTTGGCGGTGCAGGAAAAAAGTGGAGATAATTCCCTTACTCCCCATTTTTCACGGAATTACCGGGTGGTAATATTGCTGAGTTTTGGAGGTAAAGTGGACGAAGCACCTCCAGCTTCATGCTTATGCAAAAGGAGAATATTTCTAGATGTATTTTCTCCATCATCAGGGAAAGTATATAAGTACCAGAATACTAATTCATGCGGGTCCAAAAATCTTATCTACTTATGAATTTTAAAACTTTAAGTATATCCAGCATACAGACTTGCAGATACTTATTAATGATGAGTAGAAGAACATTTAAAATTGTAGAAGAAAACAAACAATGTTTTGTGCCAAATGAGCAGTACTAAAAATACGCTCGATAGATGCCTGTGACATTTGCTTGTCTCTCTTCTGTGTAGGACTACTTCCACTGAAATGACCTACATGAGAAGAGGGAGTAAGGAATGGGCTAAACAATGCCACCAAAATGTGAGAAGATAAATCTGTTCACAGAAGACAGCAAGGTACTTCAGAGTGAGATAAGAGGATTTGTCCGTGATCACTGTAATGTCTGATCTCAGAGCCGTGATATGAACCTCAATACTTTCAAATTTGGTTACCTATCACCTCTCGCAGTTAACACTTTATGCTTTTCATTGAGGTGGCTGTATGTTTCCAACATTGGGGTTCATTACGAGTATAGTGGTATCTCGGCGGTTATACCATCAAGATACACATTTGAAAAAAGTTTTAAACAAATTAGGTTCATAATTAGTTATTATGTGATTTGTGTACTTTCCAAGCAAGGTCTACAAAACATTGCATTATTTTAGTTCACGAAAGTCAAAGATTCGCAAATAGTTGCACCTTGCCATGCAACCAAGAACTGGGAAACAATGTGGTCAGATCCAGAAATTGCAGTTGGGGATCAAATCCCATCTTTACCTATTAACCAAATTGTGTGATCCTGGGCAACCCATCCCCAGCCCCTAGAGTTTCTCTCCCATCTGCTCACGTTGATTTCGCCACAGTACCCAAAGTCCAAGAGGTATTAAACAAGATCAGACAATGAGTCCCTAATCTAGTACAAGGAGCAAATGCTAATAAAGCAGGTGCTACCCTAGTGTTTATAAACAATGTGCAAGAAATATGTGATTGCATCTTTGTACAACACGGCGTTGACAAAACTTGCTTTCGTAGTCATGCCAATAAAGTAGTATTATATTGTGCTGGTGGACATAACGCGATTATGAAAAGGGAACATTAACTATGCAACGCCTTAAAATCAGTTCAATAGATGTTAAATATTATTATTATTATTATTTTTATTTTTTTTCATTGGCTAAGTTAGCCTTTAAAAAAAGAAAAGAAAACAAAATCCAACGTTGTACATTACAATTGTACACTCAAATCCTTGTGTATCTGTCTTAAAACTGTTCCTCGTCCCTGCCTTTACACCATAAAATCACTCTCCTTATTATACCTTCAGCATGAATTACCGCACTTTATGCCCTGTCAGTGCATGTTCCCCTGTTTTTGTTGTTACAACCGCAATTTTTCTAACAGCGTCAGAAAACGAATTACTGCATAGTTTAGTTGTCTCTCTCTCTCTCTACAAACAAACAGGGCTTGCCACCAGTCATCCGCACTTGGGGTTTGATATTTCATTAGCTGTGGCCCCAATGTCAGTGATCTTTGCAGGCACAGGCCCTTACAGAACAGTGTCAGATGTTTCAAAGTTTCTTCCTCTTGTTTGCAGAATCTACACTCTGCAATAGTATCTTCCGCTTTACGCAGCTCTCTTAGCCACTCCGTGGTTTTGAGGGCATTTAAGCGAAATTTTATAAACAACAGTCTGCTGACATTGTTTGGATACAATTCAATGTGATTCTGCAAAGATTTCAAGTTTCTGGATTCATTCGGTGCATCTTTCATCAGATTATTGGAATTCGTTTGGGTCCCAGTCAGAATCCAGTCAAGTCTCCAGAATTTGGTTTTTGCTAGATTTGCTAGATTTGGATTGTCGTGTAAAGTTTTTAATCGTAAAAATCCAAATTTTCTCGCAGCGTTTATTCCGAAGTGACAGAAGACACGCAGGGTTTCCATTGCCTGGATTGTGCAATATTTCAAATTGCAGAGCCACTTTCTTCATTCTCACCTTCCAAAATATTATTTTCAAAAGTGAATGATTGGAAAGGGGGCAGTCTGCCCAAATACATTTTACTATTAACACCTGTACAGTACTTTTCACCTTCTAAATTAACCGCAGATGAAGACATGAACAGATGAATTTCCATTTGGACTTATGAAGATGTGTGACCATTAATGTGACGATCTCAATGTCTACTCCCTGCATTATTACAATAGCGATGAGGGTATATGATGAAAAGGGCATCAGCTGTGGACGGGTCCCTCGAAGGCAAGTAGGACCAACAGCACACAGGTATGATATGGAAAATGGCCTCCCACCCCTTTCCTGATCTATAAAGCTTTCATTATGCAACTAAACGGGGTATTAAATTGGGTGGTTTCTCTGGGGCCCAGAAAAGTCCATGTATTCCTGAATGAGGACGGTTCCACTCTACTTTAAGCAACAAATTTCTGAGTTTCAAGCCTTTCTTTCCGGAAAACCCTTACCGGGAAGTGTTGTTGATTTGCACAATTACACATATAATTCAATAATCCCATCGCTTCTTTGAGGTCTAACCAAACCAACGGCTCTGGGCTTGTAAGGCTGCCCGATAAAATCTGAGGCTCAATCCTTACACAGGAGATCTCTTCCTGGGCTATATCTTCATTTGTTAGTCACTCACAGTAGATCTAAGTGTACCCACACTTCGTTCTTGGCTCTTAGTTCTGTGGATTTGATCTTCTGCTTCTCATCTTGGACTCCTGAGAGACTCCATCTCTTGAGTCTAGGGGCCCCAGTTGTGCTTTTACCTTAGGCCTGGGCAGTGAAGGGGGGTATGGCCAGGTGATGGCAAGCTAAGACCCAGAACTTCCACCAGGAGGATAGGCCAGTGCTTTTCTAGAGCGTAAATCAGGATAAGAACTCCCTATCCCTGTCTTGGAGTTCTGGCTGTAATCTCTGTCACCCTGTGTAAATCTTCCTACTCAATGATTTGAAACAATCTCATGCCTTTCTTACCACCATAATTCTCTTCTAATTCATCTTTTAACTCACTGTTGCTCTGCCATGTGCTTTTACCTCCAACCCTTCGCAACTTGCTCTTGCTAGGCTTGTGGCGGGCCTGCTAACTCCTCCAGCCTTTCTTTGGCTGTATCACTGTGCAGCAGCACTTGGAGCGTATCAAGTGCTAGACGGGTTGCCACAATAACTGATTTCAGGCACAAATAACCAAACAGACTCAAATAATATGGCAAACTACTTTATTAGCAATTCAATAAAGTAGGGAAATCTGGCAAGCATAACAAATCATAGCTCACATACTGTTGAATACATTTCAGCTACACAAAGGCTTTATACGTCAATATACGTCAGCTATGTGGTAATCCTATGTGGCAAATAGTAAAAACCTATCCGGGGAATGGAGAGGTTAAGGGGACATACATACTTATAGCTTATGTAGGAGTTAGTAACATCATTGGCTACCCCTTATCAAGTAGGCACACCTCGAACTACCTCGAACTACGTATAATACAGATAATAGTAGAATAATAGAAGGGGATTTGCTTCTGCAACAGTGTATCATCCACCATCACATAGGCCATTCTGAATGGTTGGAACTCTTTTCCAACCTTGGACGTTCGGCTTGTTAGCAGTACATAAGCAAAACGAAACCCAGGTGCAGGGAATAACGTCACGCAACTGCCCACTTGGCCAATTAGCCTTCCATCTCTCATCAGTTAGGCCCTAATCCAAGGCCTCTTCTTTGTACTTGACCTTGCTGACTAGTCCCTTCCTCAGAACTTTAAAGGAAGTCAAGGTACATTGCTATCTTAGTCTGGAGCGTTATGAATTGGCCTTGTTTTGTGGTCTTACACCATGTGTGAAGAGACCGTGATTTTGTACATCTTATCCTGCTATTTAGTGCTATTTCATTCAATTATACTGGATGCTATTACTCTCCTTGGCCTCTGGAGACTTGGTTGCTCCATCTTGCATATGCTTTCTGCATCTTTGATTGTCCAATACTTGGCACTCACAAATGTTTACTCCATTGATTAATCTAAGAGAAATATGTCCTACGTACATGGCTTACCCTCTTTGACTCCTTTTGTGCTTTGCAATTGCTTCTTGCTGCGGCATCCTTTATCCTGAGCCAAACAAATATTCTTCGTTTTTGTATAAATTTGTATTTCAGTGCCTGTCAGCTTTGCAGCATTAATCTCTCACCTTGGGGCTTTTAGCTTACTATTATATGAAACCAACATCCATCTCCTCAACATGGCTGCCTTACCCGTGTTAGATTTCCTATGTTTAGCAAGCTTCTATTTGTCTCATCTACCTTGCGTTTCTGCGTGTATACATCTACTGCATCTCTTCTTACTTATCTTCTCAGTGTATATGATTTATTCACATTTGCTTGTTCGGTTACTTTGTTACTTCATTCCCATTTTCATTCTTTAAGTATTCTTATATTGTTTCAGTGCGCCTTCGTCTCTTCTCTTCATGATGTCACTTTACACCTGTCAGACTTTACTTTAAGTTCTTCTGTGTCCAGTGGTGTCTGCAGACTTCCTTCTACCATATCAGTTTGAGGGTACATTCGGTATGTTTGTCTGAGCGCATAACGTTGTTCATATCTTCAATGCGATATTGGGACGATACCAGGTGCCATGCACAGTGTTTTCTTACTGTTCTTCCAATATGACAGATGTGAGAGGGTGGGCTCCAAGAGTGACGTGTACATCTGCTTCTCTACATCGCCACTCCACCTCCTCCTCTCTGTCTCCAACTTCTTCCATACAACTTTCCAAAACTCCTCGCCTGGAGCCTTTCCCTTCCTCTTCTAGATTGTGCTCCCCTTTTTCGATCTTCTTGTTACCGCCAACCCCCGCTATGATTCTTTCTCTCTCCTTTTTTCTTAGCACTCCTCCTCCAGCCAACTCAATTCCTTTGATGTTTTTCCTCTTATCTTCTCCACTCCTCATCTTCTCTTTGCACCTCACTACTTCTTTACCCTCCACTTCCTCCTTACTCCTCATCACTTCCTAGAGCTTCATCAAATATTTAGTCTCCACTCCCCCTTGCCCTTTACTACCTCCTCCTTTCTCTCCACTGCTTCCAACCTCAACTTCTACCCTCTGGCACTCTTCCTCCAAACTCCTTCTCCTGCTCTGCTGGACCTCCTCCTCTTCATGTCACCTTCAGTGCTCTATGCACCCAAACAACCACACTTGCCTGGAAATCCCTGCCCCTTTTAAGGTAACCCCCCTTCTCCCTTTAACAGAGAACCTTTGTATGAAATTATGAAGTCATTGTGGGGATTGGTTTAGGCAAGCTGGGTACTAGGAATCCTATGCTTTATTTAATTGGCCCCTTCGCTGAAGGACGTGGCGAGCCAAGACGCCTTCTTGGATCCCTGATCTGCACTGTGTTGTGTAGTAGACATCTCATGGGTGTGCTCCTCTATCCTTGGATTTGGCACGCCCTTCCTCTCAGCCATCTCATCTTAAGCTTGAGCCTGATTCCAGGGAAGGAATTACAGGTAGCATGACTGGTCGGACACTGATCATACAGTGACACTATGACGGCAATTAAACATTAAAAATCATGAACATAACTTTCTTAGCCGTGCACTGGCAGGGTGTATGGGCCTTGGGTATTGTACACATGTTTGTAGTGGCAAGGCAACAATTATGCTTAAGTGCTGGCTACACAGTAAATGTTCTTGGAGCCAGTGTAAGAGGAAGGGGCAGGTTTTTGCTTATGATGGTGAACTCCTAACATATGAATGTGGTGTTGTCGTGCAAGCCAGCAGAACCATCCCTGGTTCAGTATAGCTTAGTGAGCTGTGGCTACTGGCCCCCGTGACTACCCCATCACTTAATCCAAGAGGCAGGCTGTATCTTCCCCCTTCCTCTAAGCTACTGCTAGGTTAATAACTAAGCGTCTCCCCTGGGCAAACTATTTTCATGGGGGATAAATGTGGTAATATTACCCTCTTAAAATTGTATGGCCATTCCCAGGTTCCCATGCCATGAACTTCCCAGTCGAGCAGTCGATTTTGGTGTTCATGTCCCAGGGAGGTGTTTCTCATTTTCCAGACTTCTGCTCTTTTGACTCTGGCCAAACAACTAGCCAAATTGTGTAAGGTCATCCCTAAAATGATCTCTTTTGCGGTTGCCCAGGTATGACTGCTACCTCCACTTTGGACATTTCTGTTCTGGTATGGAAATTGAGAGAGGCCTTGGGATAGACCTTCTCGTCTCCATGGATGAACATCATAGGTGCCAACTTCTTAGGTAACAGCTACTCCAAGTAGCCAAAATCCATCCAAATGGCTGTTTGCCTTTCTCACCCATCCCCCAAGTATTGGAAGGGTAGGACTGACTGCGTCTGCAGCTACAAAGGTACATACTGACTCATTACAAATCTGACAAACTACTGCCATAATCGTCTACCATTACTGCTAGTTGGTCCCATGGGTTTACCATAAGATTACGAGTGGTGGTAGGCAGGGGTGGACTGGCCTACAGGGAACTCTGGAGATTTCTCAGTTTGTCTCTGCACCCTGGGCCTCGTGTATTTTAAACTATTTTATTTCAACATTTTCTCATAGGGAAAGGGTTGGGGGTGCTGCAAATGTGTAATATGGGGCCACTTTGAAAATTATTTCCAGGGCCTCTTTAAGTGTCCACCTCTGGTGGGAGGGTGGTGTAATTCCCCATTTCTGGAGTCCATAGGACTCCATGGGGATTTGGGCAGATGTACAGTGAGTGGTAATTCCGCCGTAGTAAATCTGCCAATTTGTGAAGGATTTGCCTTCAGCTGTGTTTGATTCTCAGAAAGTCACAGGCAGGTCTTATGCCAAGATACTTATTAGACAGTAGGAGGTCTCATCTACTCATACTGCTTTTTAAGTCAAGAGCATAAAATATGACACATCATGCATTCCCACATTAAACTTAGAACCAGATAACTTTTCATAAATATTTTACAACTGCAAAACTGGTCCCAAAGTGGAGTCTGGTTTAGACAGGAGAAGAAATACATCTTCAAAATACATTTTTATTTGTTTCCTGCTAAATGAGTAACTACAATAGTTTTTTATCAGCGTTCAAGGCTCTGGTAGTCTGAGGAAACCTGGTAAAAGCCACCAAACCTGCCCCTGCCATCCAGTTCCTTCAGTCCTGAATAATGCACCGACAGCGTGCTTGTCACCCGGTCCAGAGGCCTTCTGAACCACAGGGCCTACAACCTGGAGTGGCCAAGCACCAGCATTGTAGGAGGTGTTTTGCTCCCAGAAGTGGGCTGTGCTCCAAGGAAACCAGTTAGTATCCTTTCTTCATTAACTGGAAAGACAGGACGACAGTGATTTTGTATGGATGTGGCAGAATTAGTCGCATTCAAGCTTGTTCCTGTGGATGCCCTTTAAAGATAGCCAGAGTCATTCACATGTCGGGAGTTCCTGAAATGTGACTGATTCTGCCAGAGACCAGGGATAATTCAGAGACAACAACCTTCAGGGTGTTACTTCCGTATAACAATAATTTACCACAGCTCCTATCGGTTACAGGCTATCCTAGGATCTTTGTTTGTGTTATTGTGTTTCTGCTACAAAACACGTTCTTTTCAGTCTCTTATTTATCATCAGGATTTGTACTTAACCTGCTTTATGTGCCCCCCCTCACCTCCTCCGTAAACACGCAACTGTGATGTCCTCCAACTCTACATTGTAATTTCCTTCAAGTTATTTCACCCTGGAAGAACCTATAATCTCTGGCTGGCTGGTGACTGGTGAATTTTGAAAATGCGGGAGGTAAACATTTTAACTGCATTGGCCCTGAGCGTTCCTTAATTAAGGGTGGTTTGCGGGTGGAGGTCACCCCATAAACATTTCTTTTTTAAAATTATTTTTATTTGTTTTTGGCTACACAGTAAAGTTTCCAAAAGTTATTACACAATTAAAATAGATAAAATACATAATAACATAGATCCATAGTTTCTTATTAGCTCACTAGACAAACTGTACAGGCAAGAAAAGAAAAAAGATAAATAGACAAAAACAGAGCCCTACATCTATAATAAACTAGTAAATTTAAACAATCAGACCCTATACGTGGTGTAGGGCTACCACCTCACAATTGATCAGAAATAATAATTCATATCCAAATATTTCAATGAAAGAAAACCTATATCGACCTACTAACAACCACATTAACAATTTTGTTCTCATTACAGAAATAACTTCCTCAAATTTCCAATTTAACACATTTTATTCACCGCATGGTGGATTTAACCATAGACCGCAGTTATAATCCACAATGCGTCTTCAAGTATCTTGAGACTGTTAGTTGAAACTTAGTTCGATTCCCATGTAACATATCTAACCATAGTGAAGTCAGATCCACACACTCAGCATTAGGAACAAATTGGGAAAAGCAGTTGATTTGTTCTGTCCTTAGACCATTGCATTCTGTCAAAATATGTTTAAGGGTTTCAGAGGGAACCTCAGATTTACAGTATCTGCATGTGGGGACGAGATCAAGGGCTCCTGACCTGATGTCAATAATTTTGCCTGTTCCAAGTACATTGAAGCGAAACCTCATAAAAGCTTGCCTCCACCATCTATCTGGAAATTTGAGCAGATATGGTTCAGTGAAACCCATTTTTTTAAAATTAGAAACAAGTTGACAATATAGTTTCTTATTCAGAACTTCTTTCACCGTGGAGTTCCAGTCCAAATGAAGGAGCAGGGTCTTAACCTTCATAGGGTTAGAAATCAGAAGCTCACGGGTAACCCCCACTTTATCAAGGGATTCAAATACTTCTCTTTCCATATCGACAAGAAACTTCGAGGAGGCCTTACCTTTCAGGAGCCCGCTTCCCATGATTCCATATAAGTTGGTGTTGTTGCTTGAAAGCAGTTTCCTGTACAGTGCAAGCCTATGCCATTCAATTGTACTATTGATGGAAAACAGCCCCAGTTCATAGCGAATAGCGAATAGCAGTAAGAGGCACGCACTTCGGCATCTGACCATTGATTTTAGAATGCAAGCCTCATACTTTGCAAATTCTTCCCTACATCAGAGCGGGGCAAACTCCAAACCATAACAAAACTGTGCCACAATTTTGTTCCTATACATGCGTAAGCACGGTAGCATGGTGAATTTCCCGTACTTATTGTCAATTTCCCGCAACTGACACATAAGTGGGTTGATTTTCTTGTCGAGGTAATCACAATAATTTACCTTTTTCATATCTTCAAAAATGGGATAGCCCAAATATCTAATAGCATGACTCACTGGTAGTTTTACATTATCTAAGAACCAGGGATATCTGTTAGGACTATAGCTTAATCGCAGAATAACAGTTTTGGTATGATTGATTATTAAGGAGTTTTTTTTGTTTGTTTTCTTTTCATTTATATTTATATAGCGCGCAGACAGCCCAGGGGCATTGTGGTGCTGTTACTTGCAGGATCTTAGTTACAGGTGGTGCAAGATTGGTAGCAGCCGTTGGCACATTATGATTGCTACAAACAGTTTAGTCATTACAGCTCATGCCTCTGGTTATTACATTATAATCAGTTTGTTGGCAAGCATGGTGCTGCGAGAGACCTTATGTGAAGAGGATGGTTTTCATAGCTTTTCGGAAGGCAATGAGGGGGGGCTCACCTCGGATTGTGGGAGGCAGGGCATTCCAGTGTGATGGTGCGGGATAAGGGAAGCTGGATCCTCCAGCTCTGGCTCTTTCTACTAGTGGTACACAGAGCATGTTGGTATATGGTGACCTGGTTGGCCTTGTGGAGGAGACTGGGTGGATTCTTTGTGAGAGGTAGACCGGGGCGGTGAGGTGGATGCACTTGTGGGTCAGTGTTAGAGCTTTGAATATGATTCTTTCCCTTATTGGTAGCCAGTGGGCTAGTTTTCTGGCCTCAGAGATGTGTTCTCTTTTCATAATACCTTGGACGGCGTGGAGGGCATTGTTGTGTATGATTTGTAACCTTTCTAGGTTTTTGTTGGAGGTTCCTAGGAAGAGTACATTGCAGTAATCTAGCCTGGAGCCGGAGATTGCTTTGGTTATGTTTGTGCAGTTCTCTTTGGAGAGGAAAGGTCTGACTGCGTTGATTAGTTTGGTGTGGTATGCAGTTGAGGAGGCTATTGCGTTGACTTGTCTGTCCATGGAGAGGTTGGAATCCAAGTAGACACCAAGAGTTTTGACCGAGTCTGAGACAGGTATTTTAATGGAGTCAATGGTGAAATGACTGAATTGGGAGTCTAGATTTTTTAGCTTGTCGGGGGAGCCTACCAGGAGGAGTTCGGTCTTGTCGGAGTTGAGGCATAATCCATTGTCAGCCGTCCAGGCTTGGATGGTATTGTAGAGGTTGTTGAGGGTCAGTGAGGCGGTGTCATAGTTGCCAGTGAGGGTGAGGAGGATCTGGGTATCGTCAGCATAGTTGGTGTAGGAGATACCCATGGCGTCAAGGATGAGGAAGAGGGGTTGTGTGAAGATGTTGTAGAGAGTGGGGGAGAGGCAGGAGGCTTGGGGCACACCACAGAGGATGATGGTGGGTGAGGCGGAGGCTAAGTCAGAGAATACTTGCATGGTTCTGTCTTGAAGAAAGGACTTGATCCATGCTGTGGCATCAGGGGAGAATTTAGCGGTGGTGGAGAGGTGGTGGCAAAGAACGTCATGGTCTACGAGGTCGAAGGCCGCTGATAGGTCGAGAAGTAGGAGAAGTGCTGGTTTGCCCATGTCTCTGGCATCGTCCATCTGGTTTTTCAGATTAAGTAGCGCGGTTTCAGTCCCGTGTTTGGGGCGGAACCCAGATTTTCAGAGACCTAAGAGTTTATTCTCTTCAATGAAATGCTGAACCTGCAGATAGGCTGCTTTGTCCAGTATTTTGAGGAGGAATAGGACAGTGGTGATGGGTCTATAGTTGTTAGGGGATGTGGGATCAAGAGTAGGTTTTTTTAGTAGAGGGTGGACCCAGGCTTCCTTGAGGGAGGCGGGGACTTTCCCCGTGGCAAAGGAAGCATTGACAAAGGCTGTCAAGAATGGAGCTAGTGCTTCAGTGCAGTCCTTGATGAGGGTAGCTGGGCATGCATCACCTTTACAGTTAGAGGGTTTGATATTCCTCATTATGTTGATGATGTCTTTTTGCTGTATGGATTTGAAAGAGAAGGGTTTGGTGGGGTCGGAGGCTGGCGAGGGGACAGGGATGTGTGTGTTAGGCATGGCTTGTTTAGTGGCTAATATTTTCTTTTGGAGGAGGTTCAGTTTGGCTTGCATGGCGGTTTGTATTTGGTCGCACCGGCTTTGTCTTTGGTGAAGTTCTGAGGGGCCGGAGTGGGCGTCTCTAGCTCCCTGAAGATGGCGAAGATTTCTTTAGTGCTAGATTGGGCCTCCGAGATTCTGGATTGGAAGGATTTAGCCTTTGCTTGGGTGATTGCGTTTTTGTATTTGGAAGAGAGGGCTTTGAAGATCATCTTATCTTTGTCCGAGTGGTATGTTTGCCATTGTGTGAGTGCCACCTTTTTGTCGTTGCGGAGTGTGAGAAGGTCTGTGGTGAACCAGGAGTTGGAGTGGGTGGTGGGTTTGGATTTGCGAGGTTTCAGTGGGGCAATGGAGTTCATGGCTCCTTTGAAAGCACTGCCGTATGCTGTTGCAAGTATTTCTGGGTCTGTGGAGAAGGGAGGTCTGAAGGCTGGGCCTTGGAGGAAGGGCAGTAGCCTTTCCTTAGTGAGCTGATGGGAGCTTCTTGCAAGGCAGGGTGGCAAGGGTTGAGGTGCCGGGGTGCAGGGGCTGGTGGTGGGGATGCTGAAGGTGATGATATGGTGGTCAGACCACGGGGTGGGCGTGTTACCAGTGATGGTGAGTGGGCAGTTGTGCTGTGCAATCCAGTCGAGAGTTCGTCCCTGGGTGTGGGTAGGGCTGAAAATGGTGTTTTTGTAGCCTAATGCCTTGAGGTCTGAGTCAAGGGATTTGGCTGCTGGGTCCTTGCAGTCAAGGAGGCCTAGGTTGACCTCCCCAAGGAGAATAGCTTTAGAGTTCTTTTTAAGGTTGTCTGAAAGGAGGTGGATGAGCGAGGCTTGAAAGTCACCTATTGGGCTTGGAGGGCGGTAGACAATGTGAGCAGCAATGGTGCAGTGGGGAGAAAGGTTGATTTGGACTTGAAGGTAGTCACTGTTGTTGTGCAGGGATTTCTCTATCTTTCTAATGGAGAGAGAGTCTCTGGCAATGATTGCTACACCTCCACCTTTAGAGAGGCGATCTTGTCTCGTGATGGAGTAGCCCGGAGGTATTGCAAGGGAGAGTGCAGGACCGGAGGCTTCATGTAGCCAGGTTTCTGAGATCATGAGTAGATCAAGATTATGAGAGATTATGAGGTCGTGGATGTCCAGAGCGTGAGCATTAACGGACCTAGCATTGATCATGGCGCATTTGAGATGGGGTTGTGTGGAATCTGGAGGGAGGGGGAGGGGAGCGAGGGAGAGGAGGCGGACACACGCGGAGTGGCAATTGGCACAGTAGCATTCAAAATGGTGGTAGAAGTTTTGCCTAAGACAGATTTTGCATTGGGGGGCACATTTTCAGTGGTGGTGGACACACATGGAGTGGCAATTGGCACAGTAGCATTCAAAATGGTGGTAGAAGATTTGCCTAACACAGATTTTGCTTTGGGTAGCATATTTTCAGTGGGCGCATATGGGGTGACATTTAATGTTGAGTGAATGTGATTACCAGTGGGGTGTGTTGCTTCATTGGCAACTGTATGGGGGTTGACTCTATTGTTTCTGCGGGTGGGGCGGGGGGCTCTGGCCTTGATTGCCTGTAGAGTTGCAACTTTGTAGAAAGTGGGTTGCAGAGTCCGGGTGCATAGCCTCAAATTGCGGACGCTTGTAGCGAGTGGCTTGGAACAGAAGTTGGACTTGGGAATGCGAGCACATAGTTTGAGGTTTCTTATGGTAACAGGGGTGAGGTTGGAATACAGGTGGGGGTGGTCTGATTCCTTACCTGCGTGATGCGGCATGACCTCGTGGCAGGTGGCGAACGAGCAGCGAAGAGCTGCAAAGAGCACCGAAGGCCTTTTCTCCTGGCCTTCTCTCGTCGGCTTCGCCTCTCGGCCCACTCCCCCTCCATTTAAAGCAGGAGGGGAGGGGCGGGTGGGCCGACGTAGCGAATCAGGACCTTGGGCTGCGGCGGTGAACTTCGTGGCTTCAGCTGATCCTTTTGTTGTAGCTGAAGTCATGGAGACGCGGGCATCCATCTTAGCGAATAAGGCTGAACACGTGGCCGTGAGCGGGCTGGAGCAGCAGCCTGTTCCAAAACAAACGTCCACAGCTGATCTGATTTCCCGCTGATGGGGGCAGAGAAGTGCTCGCAGTTTGCCTGTATGTAATCTTTAAAAGAGGTAAGAAAATGTTGAAGGCAATAGGGGTGTGGTCATAAAATGTCACGTCGTTGGCGTAGGCGGACCAGAAAACCTTGACTCCCTCCACCTTCGGTGGAGCAAAATATATTTCTTTTAAATGTGAGCCCACATCAGAAAAAAACAGATTGAAAACAGTGGGAGTGAAAATACAACCTTGTCTTAGGCCGTTAAATACCTTAATTTCCTCAGAGAGTGATCCTTCTGTATTCAGTCTCACTTTGATTTCTGTATCTTCATGCAGGTAGTAGAGAATAGACAACAGGGGAGCAGGCATACCTAAGGCATGTAATTTAGTCCAAGGCATTGTACTATTCTCCATGTCAAAAGCAGACGTCAGATCAATAGAGGCCAGATAAATAGGGGGATTCCCCACTGTCCACGCCTGTTGTTGCATAATATTAATTATTTGACCACCTGCGTCCGTTCCCACATGCTCCCGCAATTCCGAATTTAAAAGGGGATAGGATACTAAATTCCTTGATCCAATCATGAATATGCTCCAGAATAATAGAAGCAAAGATTTTGCAATCAGCGTCCAAAGGGCAAACGGTCTATAACTAAGTGGACTGGACCTATCGCCCTTTTTGTAGATGGGGACAACAAGGGACATATGTCAACTCGTCAGAATGACCCTAGTAATTACAATTTCCTTAAATAATAAAAAAAAATAAAAAAAAGATTTTAGCCCACAAATTGAAATTGCCTTTAAGAACCATGTTGGAGAGCAAATTCGGACCAGGAGCAGAACAACAGATGATCATTCTCTATATGTCAGTCAGAGTAAAGGGGATGTTCCACAGGCACATTTGACTATCCTTTGGCACAATCCAGTCCATATTTGGTGAGCTATATAGTGTACCAAAGAGCACTTCCCACACATCAGATGAAATACATACAGTTTGGGCTCTCAATTGGACATCACCTCTATTGTTAATTAAAGTCCAAAATTTCCGTGTATTGGAGACAGAAAGAGAAAGGAGCATGTCTTCCGGATCCTTCTGATAAAGTTTGGCCCTTAATAGTCTTGCTCTAGATTTCCATTTATTTTTTGACAGAATTGACCCTACCACTAAGGGTGTTGTTACCTTACACTTTTAGAAGTGAATGAATTTCCCGATTCCTCTCTTTCTTAAGATTATGCATTTCTGGGCTAAAAGAATGCCTGTGTGTACTGCTGACTGTGAATGGTTTCTGAATGCCAGAAGGGCTTCGTATCACAAAATTAACATCATTCTCAAAACATTGTGTGAGTAGATTGTCAGTTTCTTATCAAAGCCATGCTTTTGATAATCTTGCAAGAACACCGTATTTACTTTTAGAATATTATCATTGTGCCAGGTAATTCTGTTACAGGGGCTGTTAAGTTCTAGCATTGGTGAGAAGTCCCCCTCATGAGGAACATGTTGTACTTGTATGGAGGCTTTAAGCATTTTATGTTAACTGTCATTTGTCGAGACCAGAACAAAATCTGAAATTAAATTAAATATCATCCTGTTCACAAAGACATAGGGGGTAATTCATAGAATTCAGCGCACAGAGTGCGCGTACGTCAGTCTGCGCCAGCCAGCCGCATGCGCCGCAACCCATTTCAGCGCACAGCGTATTCATGGATTTCAACATCCATAACCAGACGTGGCGCAAAGCCGCGCAGCGACCCTGCAGCAGCACCAGTAATGCCCCCAAACCCACCCTGTGCGCCAAAAACATTGCACAAATCCCCTACAGGGCGCAAAGGCCAGTGGACCAGCATACAGCCCCCAACCACGCAAACGCATGGAAAACTCCCCGCGCACCCCTCGGAAATGCATACCCCACTCGTGCTAGCGAAAACGCGTGTAAAAGTCCACGTGCACCCCTCGGAATACGCAAACCCCGCTCGCGCTATCAAAAACGCATGTAAAAGTCCATGCGCACCCCTCAGAATACACGTACCACGCTTGCGCTAGTAAAAATGCGTGTAAAAGTCCATGCACATCCCCGGAATACACGCAGGCAGCCCATCCACCCTCCCCATGCCCCACAGGTAGCCCATCCCCCCTCCCCATGCCCTGCAGGCAGCCCACACCACAGGAGACTACCCTACACCCCTGGGCATGCCCTGCAGGCAGCTCACAACTCAGGGGACGGGCCTACATCCCTGGGCATGCCCTGCAGGCAGCCCACACCACAGGGGACCACCCTACACCCCTGAGCATGCCCTGCAGGCAGCCTACACCACAGGGGACTAGCCTACACCCCTGGGCATGATACCATGCACTCGGGAGCACCGTCAAATGTCCCCCACCCACCCCCATTGATGGGCACCTGCCAGCAGGCCCGACTCATGTCCCGCTGCACCCCCACCCACCCAGCAGTGACGGGCACCTGCCAGCAGGCCTCGACTCATGTCCCCCGGCACCCCCATCCACCCCCATTGACGGGCACCTGCCAGCAGGCCCCGACACATGGCCCACCAAACAACATGTCCTAACAAAACAGACCCATGTCCCTAATGCCAACCCAAATCCCCCTTGCCCCCCAGAACAAGCATGTAAACATCCACAGAACCCACTCACAAATTACCATGCCATGACAGTCTTAAAATGCCCATACATGCATGCACAACAGAGCCACACAGTGGCAACACATGACTGAGGCAATGTTCATTGAGACATGCACAAAACCAATGATAGAACACAACACCAATCATGAAGTTAGACAAAATGTATTAAAAACATAATGAAGTAACATAGAGGAAATCAAACTTGGAAGTCAATATACAATGACAGATATAACCAAAATAAATGGTAATCCAAAGGAAACAAAAATGAACGACATATTGAATAAAAAAGTGGTCCATTGCCAATGTCAATAAGAAAAAAATAATCCAAATAAAAGAAAACCATTGATTCATGGGAAAACTGAAAAAGATAGTATGTACAAGTCTGCAACTATATACAATGGAAGTCCAAATGGTCCATGATCCACAAACAAAAGGAAACCTACAAAAAAGTCCTATGAATAAAAAAGTATATACATGAAGTGGAGCCATGTCCATGAACTCCAAAATAAAAGAAAAAACAAAGGAAACCTACCACTAATGAACTATGTAGCATGGTGGCGGGAAATCCAACGGCTCACTTGTTGATGTTCCGGGCCAGGGCATCATCGAACTCCATGTAGATGTCCCAGAGGCGGGCCTCTTCCCTGCCTCGAGGTCTCGCAGGGATGCAGTCAGTTGCCTCGAGGCACTCAGCCCGCCTCAATGCCCTGAGCATGGAGTTTTTCTGCCCTGCCCATAGTGAGCTGAGCCTCCTCCGCCCGCCGCCGCTCCGCATCTATCCGCTGGCCCAACCGCTGCCACACGGAAGACACTCCCAATGCAGGGTCCTCCTGCCCACTGGCTGATGCCTGCCCCTGTGATGTTGAAGACCCCGAGCCATCATAGCTCCCACCCTGAGCCTGCTGCTGCCATGCATGTGCCCTGCTGTAACGCTCACCTGGTATCCACGGGGACGTCACTCAGCCTGTTCTGACCTCTTACGACCTGGAACCCTTCCCTGGAGTCTACTCGACTGGAGACTGGGCCTTGTTTTCTTGGAAAGTGTGTTCTCCGTCCTGCTTTCAGCGCAGGGGCGCGTTGATTGATGCAGGCTTGTTGCTGCCTAGTTACTTCACTGGCAAGAGTCCGACAGGTAAGTATAATGAGTCTTTTGAACAGTTCTCTAACTTCGTTCCTTTCCTTCCTTAGGTGATGGCCGGTGTCCGGGGATGGCGACGTGCTGCTGAGATGTGTAGTGCTGAAGGTGATTGAGAGCGCGATGTCCGATGCGACCCTTTCGTATTTGTATTGAACTGAGTTCTTTTTCTGTGTCTTTTAGGTGCTGCAACATTTTCAGTGTGGATGCCAGTTATGAAGAAGAATTGCGGTGAGTAAGCGCGGTATGCGGCGCCTCTAGATGTTTCCACGCTAACCTGGAGTGTCTTTTCCCTTTTGCAGATGGATCAGAAGTTCCGGAGACAGAGTTCCCCCAGAGCGGCTGGGATTCAGGTAAGCGTTTGAAGCTCGTACAGTCTTTAAAAATAAGCAAAGATTTGCTGAATGCTTACTAATGCCTTTTTTCTGTTCTTTTTGCTTTTCCTTAGGAAGCGGCGTGCCGGGATGGGAATGACACCGCTGAAGAGGCCCGCAGAACAGAAGGAGCGATGAATGATAGGCAGAAGCGCCGCAAGGTAAGGCTGTTCCTAACGATGTTCTTGTTCTTGCAGGAGCTGAGCGCAGAAGAAAGATGCAGGCCTACTGGAGACTGATCCGAACACGGTGAGTGTCACGCTGCAGGTGCAGAAAACACAAAGCATGTTTCTCAGCCTGGGCGTGGCTTGGATAGTCTCTGGGTATCCCAGGTGTCTCTGGGCTGAACTACACCCAAAAGACTAGACTGCACATTCAGTTCTGGGAACCCAAATATGTGGGGGCATCCATCCTGTCCCCATCAATGCACTACAAGTCCAATCCCCAATGTTATCCTAGGGGTGAGTCCAAGTGGGTCTTTGGAGGGATGGAGAGGCCCTTGAGGGCCATATAGGTGATTGTGGCCTGGCTCCAGCCTGACATCTTGGCGGGCTGGGGACATGAGGGGCAGGAATCATGACACCTGCTGGTCGATGCCTGCATGTCCTCCTCTTGCTGGGGTCCAGTTGTTGGGGTGGCCACCTCTGCTGGACCTTCGACTCCCGACTGTGGCAGGGATGTGTGCTCCACCAGCCTGGCCGTTGGTTCAGGGGCAGCTCCACAGGGTGCCCCGGTGATACTTGGGCAGGAAGATGGACAGAGCATGACTGGCGCATAGGGGGTTCCGTTGAGGAGGGGGTCACTAGAAGATGCAGCACACGGAGGAACCCAGCCTGGGTGACCCATCCTAGTAGGCCGACGTGGTCAATGAGGTATTTGAAATGACGTGCATTGTCCTCACGAGAACCCTGCAAGCCATCCCGAATACCATGTTGATGCGCCACCCCAACGAGGACAGGCTCAACCCAGTCCCGGATTGCCACATCCACAGTGAGAGGAAGGCCAGTTGTTGTTCGCGCATCCCCTCCCTGAAGACGGGTCTGGACGAAGGCATCCCTGCTGGTGCAGGATGATGCAGTCACAGGATCGGGGACAAGATTACACACAGGCCCCTCTGCAGCCGCCTGTGCTGCCTCCTGTCCCTGCCCCTGGACTGCACCACTAGCACCAGTGGAATGCCCCCCTCCAGGCCCCGTGTGTGGGCCTTCCACTGCCTCCTCCTCAACCAAACTCCCCACCAACCTGGATGACTCTGTGCCATCTTTCTCCACAGGCCCCTGTGGGGGCTCAGTTGCCCCTACTGCTGCCGAGGAGTCCACCTCCAACCTCTGCCTCTTGGACCTTCCCTCGTCAGCTGCGGCCAGGGACACAGCATCAGACTCCTCACTCCCAGAAGAGATGATAACGTGGGAGGAGAGCTGGGCCTTGCGTCTCCGGCTGGCGGTGGGATCCCTGCCTCTGTGCTCCACAGCACCGTCTCCGCCCTCTTCATCAGTCGACGCTGCGCACAGGGAGAGACAGAACACAGGCATCGGGGCACTGTACAATGGTCAGATACACATGTCAAAGTTGCATATGAGTGGCAGGGTCAAACTTCACAGATGCCATCACACTCCCCAACACTCATTTGAACCCATACACATGCAGAATTTGACAGGAATCGTGCAGCAGGCAGCAGCATTCATACGCACTCAACAGCATGAACATCCAAAGGGTGGCATGACGTCACAAGCAACATGGGGAGTGCCGAACACATGCACACGCGCCAACAGACAGACATGCATCTGTACATATCCACCGCCTGTCACAGTGCAATCATCAGCAACTATGTCACATCTGCCAATGGGGTTCCTACATGTCTGTGTCACATGCATCCATGGCGTATCACATTTGCACACATGTCAAACACACACACGCACATGTCGTGCACGTACATGAAGGTAGAACCAGCATCCATGTGTCACACCCCAACCATGCCATAGTACATACACAGAAATGCTAACATGTGTGCATCCCCACATGCATTTGTGCATCATGCATTTGAACACATACACCATTGATGTGCCTCACTCATGACTGGACTAACATGCGGCAGGTTCATGTCCCTGCACATACACATCCATATATGGGCCTTTCAAGACATATGTCCAAGCTGCACACACCTGGCACACCTCAAAATGCACTGCGTCCAATCAGTCATGGACACTTACCGCTCAACTCCAGATGGGTATGCGAAGCGTTGGGCGTATACATTCCAGGACCCTCATCTGGTCGTTGGTAAGGCGGACCCGGCACCCATCTGCATCCGCTGCTTCCAAGAGGCGCCGGGCCTTCCTGAGGGTCCTGGACCTGAAGTCCTCCCAGCGCTTCTCGACGTGTCGTATGTCGTGGGATTCCACTCCCTCTACATTGATGGCAGCCACGATGTCCTTCCATATCCTCTTCTATCCATCATTGTTGGCGCGTGGTCTTCCGAAGAGGGCATCATAATGCACCAGGACTTGCTCCACCAGGATACCAACTTCTGCGGCACTGAAGCTGGTAGTCCTCTGCCTCTCTGGCTGGGGGTTGCCAGTGGTCTGCGATGGTGTTTGCTCCGACAGGGCAACCCCCGAGGCAGGTGTGGGTTTGCAACTGGGTCCTGGTGCTGGGCTGTGGAGCGATGGAACTTCAGTCGGAAGTCTTCTGTTCCAGCAGGGGTGGTCACAGCAACTGGACCCCTGAAGATGGCTGATGTGCAGGCACCAAATGGCAGGGCACATGCCCAGCAGGCAGGCAGGCAGCAGCAGATGGCAGGTGGGAGTCTGCTGGGGGCTCTGGAGGGCAGGAAAATGGCCTTCTGGTTAGGAGCGTGGTCTTCTGTGTGTTGTCGTGTGGCCAGCTTGATACGGAGTGATTTGGCACATGAAAAAACAGCACATCAGCGTGTAATTCGAGGAAAAGCCCTTAGTGTATAAGTGCGTCTGTGTTGTAACGTGCACGCGGGCATTTCCCTGGCACGGGTTGAAGGTCCCACGTGGGTTTCCAACGCTCTGTATGTGCTTTTCGTGGAAAGCGATGAGTGTGTTTTCCAGACGTTGGGTTCACACGCGATTACTTCACAGCGGCTACAGTGCGTACTTCTTCTTTTGGCGTGGGTGTTGGCTACGCATTCTTCTTCTACACGCAAGGCAGACGGTGAGTCGCAGATGCTATTTTTCCTACTGCGGGTGTCCCTGTTATTCACGTATCCCTATTTTTCAGGCATACTAGCCTGCGTGTTGATCACGTATGCATTTTTTGTGTTCCTGGCTGCCACAGCATACTGTGTGTGTTTTTTTACACGCACATGGACTGCAGGGGTCGCGTATCTCTTTTTCGGGATGCTTGAGCGTTGGCGTGACACGTCATTTCTCCTAGGGGGCCACAGAATGGGACATTCATCGTAGCTGTATATACGTGTTTGTTGTTTGTAATGCGCAGGGACGCTACCGCCTGCCTTCGTGTGGCGGACGTGTTTCGGCCTGTGTGTGTCTTTGGCCATGCGCGGGTTTCCCCTATTCAATTGCATGAATACGTGTAGTTTACGTGCGTGTGGGCGTTCTGTGTATTTCCCTGCAGTACTTCCCCAGTTACGCCTTCTTTTTCACGTGTTGTTCCCCATTCTGCATGTTCCGCCCCATGTTCCGCCCCCTTTTTGGTGTGTGCGCTGACTTTGTGCGCTTTGGCTGTGCCCGTTGCGCACGGCGTTCTGGATGTTGCAATGACGCGTGCGCCCATGTGCGCCATGCGCGGATTTGGCGCACATCCCGTGGAAAACACGCGCAGAGCCTTCCATGAAAGGCACGTGTGCGCGTGCGCTTTCTTTTTCACGCTTGCGCCAGCTTGCGCCGCGATTTTCGGCGCACATTTGTTCCATGAATCAGCCCCAACATCTATAGCACAGCACATACTCCCATTGGACCATGTGGTGTGGTCCTGTGAAGCCCCCTTAGATTATTCACACAGTGCAGACCCCAATCGGAAAGAAATTGAAACCAGGTATCTCCCTGTGAGGTTTTACGGGAGGAACCACTGTCCACAAGAATTTGACTGCACCCATCATGCACACTAAGTTTCCATGAACACTCATCCGCATTAAAATCACCTGCAATAATGATATTCAGGATATTACCCATCTCTTGGCATTCCTGTATCATTAGGTTAATCAAAGCTATAAACTCCTTTAGGATGAGATCGGGACACCAGTACACATTGACAATCAGTAGGTAAACAAAATTTTAGAACAATTCCAATACACCCCCTATGAATCTTGGATGTCTTAATACATTTAGAATAGGGATTCGTTTTTACTGCATGAGGAGTCCCCCAGAGGGTCTACCTTTGGATTTCTTAACCACCAATTCTTGAGGCAAGAAGAAACCATCTAGTGATAAGGGAGCAAGGGCCCAGGTTTCTTGAAGAAAAGAATACTAGCGTAATTTAGGAGTGCACAGCTGGTAGAGGATTGCTTAAGAGCATGATTGCCCCTGGAGTTCTATGAAAGGAATATTTGAGGGGAGATATTCTAGGGGTAATCTTTGATCGCTTGAATTTTGGAGATAGAGTATCTAAGCGTCAGTGTCAACCACCTCACGTCTGTATCTGCGGTGGCCATCAGTTGGTTATCCCTCTCTTTATTTAGGGAATAGGTTCCCTCACTCGGTTCTTTAGGGTTTCTCCCCTGCTCACTGTCCCATGAATTTAGGAATCCCTCATTAAAGTGTTCCAAATCGAAACCGAAGTGTTGCAAAGACTCTATTTCCGAAAAAAACAAGTTCCAGAATAGTTCTCGAATAGAAAACTATCCTTACATAATCATACCTAGTAGGATGTATGTAGTCAACGAGTTTGATGTCACTGGAGGAGATCAGGGATAATCTAGGTACTTCAGTAAATAGGGACAGGATCCTCCCCCGATTAAGTGATGGTGGGCAGCCATGTGAAAACATAAAGTTCACCATGACACTAGGGTGATACAAAAAATGGGGCTGCCTCCAGTCAACTCTAGACGAGAATCCTATGTGTGATTGCATTTTTTTCCTTTCTCCTCCTGAGGGTAAGACTCTTTGGTGCCACCCTCAATTGTGCTCCCTTTTGGAGACCCTCCTCCCAGTCCTTATACTGAGTATAATTTGTGCCTGCTTCTTGTGGCCGCCCCACATTCTGCTGGCCAGTTCTCACATTCATTGATTCCCTAAGGATGTATGAAGCAGGAATAATTAGTTGGTTCTGCACTGATTTTCAGTTCCTGTAAGGTATCCCCTGATGTCTAAGTCACTGATAGGCCGGGGGTCACTCATACCCCAATGTCTCAGTGGTATACTCAGTTGGGGAGCAGTAGTGACCGGGATTTTTTGCTCAAACCGTAACAACGAGTCACTTTCTGCAGTTGATCTCTCAATATCAACAAAATTACCTGTATAAAGAGCTTCGTGAGCCTCATTTATGTGTACTGGTGATAACAAACCATACTTTGTTGAGTGTTCGAGGAGATTCAATAATGCCTGATGGACTAGAGTTTTGATGTCATCACTAGGGGTAAGATTTGCGTTATTGTTAACAGTAGCGGCCTCATCCTTCACCCCTACCTTGACTTTTTCGTTTTTATGTCCACTTGAAGGATCTTTAATAATAGAATTAGAAGGGTTGGGTGCAGGTAGGGACTTTTGGATGTTAAAAGAGCCCTGCATTTTCACATCCAACAAAGTGTTGTTTGTCATTACTTTAGATTTCGGCGGAAAGAATTGTTTAATCCCTGGGCTCTCAGTTGGACCCTCAGTTTAAGTGGTTCTCAGGATTAAGTTATCCTTTTTTTTAGGTACTTTTTTTTTTTTAGGTTTTGTTTCTCTGAGGTGAACTTAGTGTCCCTATGGCTCATTGCCTCTGTCAGGGTGTTGGTGGCCTCACCATACTCCTTCTCAGAGCCAATAACAGATTTAGCACATGCTGAAGCGATTACACCGTCAATACTTTTTTCCAGGCGGGGGTGGGGGGGTCTCCTTCAGATCCAGTGCCTTTTGACTCTCCTCATCTAGCTGTGTGAAATCAAAAACGCCTTCTTCCGCGGACAAGCCACAGATATCTCTGATGTTTGCATTTGTGTTTAGTACCTTAAGTGAGGGTACATTTTTGCTTTTTTTACATACGTTTTTATTTGTTGAGCTAAAAATCATAGCTCTTCGCTTAAGGGCCCTCGCGCGCATTTTCCTCTCTCTGTGAGAGATATGTTGCACCGGGGCAGCATCGGAATTCAGACCAGAGTCCTCATCGACATTTCCACCATCCACATGCATCTGTCCTGCCCCTTCTACTATAGCCTTCAGTAAAGCAGATGGGCTATCTAAAGTGGGGGTGTCACGGTGTATCTCAGTGTTTGGGCCACATACCTCATGGTTTGAAGATCCAGAATTTGGCGCAGAGAGCAGTAAGCCAAACCGGACCTCCATGCGTTCAAAATGCTCTGCATTAAATGAGACCAAACTCTTTAGATACTCCAGTCTAGTAGAGTTAGTAGCTTGTTCCTCTTTCTTGCCACGCTCCAATGCGTCGGTGTAATATTTGAACCCTAATTGTTTCTCATGTTCAGTTTGTGTGGTCTGATCATGGGTGATTTTTGGGTCATTTGTTTATGGTGTTCCCTAGGGGAAAATTGCACTCCTCCCTGGCGAAAACGAATCCCTCCAGTCTACTTTTTTTTTCGGAGCTGTCAAGTATTAGAAATCTTAATTCTTGAATCTCCGTATGAGTCCGATGATGGCCCCTGTCCAAAAGGTTCAGTATTCTTGTGAGAACAGAAAAGGATGCATATGTTGATGCAATATCTTCCATATTAAGTCCCTCAAATGAGGGGGTTAAATGTGAAGCTTCATGTTCCTGAATAGATGGATGGTTCATAGAAGAGGGACTAGAGCATTTTGGGGGAATAGTACTGGGAGGACTCTGTCCCACCACCCCCATACTGTCTGTTCCTAAACCCAATGCCTTGACTGGGACAGATGTTTGTTTAATTGAACTGCGATCTTCAATATAATATGAGGAGGGCACAGAGTATACTGCTTCGTGAAGATGTACGTTGTCAACACCCCACTCTGGCCCTGGCTGGGGTGAAAGGGTCCCTAGAGAGCTGCACTCTTCTGACAAGCTCTGCCAGAACAGCAGGAGCCAGCAGAGATGTGTCTGTGATTATCACTCTCTTTTGTGTTCATAGAGAGCCTAGATTGTCATGCATGCTTAGAAAACTTTTTTGGGAAGGAACATTCAAATAGTCATATTTACTAGATGCATCATCGTTACCATCATTTTTTGTGTAGAAAGTAGATCCAGGCCATTGTTTTCACAGTTACTATTAGCAGATGGTGACTGATCACCCTTTTCAGAGTCCATGTGTAAAGGCATTGAAAATGGGGGCAAGCCCTTTCTGTTCCCGCCGTCAAGGCCGTCTGTACTGTCACAGGCAGACAGGTTTAGCAATGTATATGTCTTTTTTTGGAGAGCGGGTGATTTAACTAGTTTACCGCTGCGTAGGGACCCCACCATAGTCTGTGAATAATTCTCCAGGCAAGTTCACTGCAGATTGTCACACTGCTATGGGCATTAATTAGGACCAAATGGGTATCTTGCTCTCTTCAAAAGAGCTTGGCAATCACTACACCCTCTGTGTTGACAAGGCGGCAAAACCTCCGCCCGTCAACTAGCAGGGATCCTGACAAATCAGAATTGAAAACCTTTCAAACGGACCGTGGTTTCAAATAACACATGTGTAGATGAAATTAAGTGAATATACTGCTGTCTGGCACCCGCACCTTACCGCCTAAGTTAGGCGGTAACAGCCCAACAGTGTTTGGGCCACATACCTCATGGTTTGAAGATCCAGAATTTGGCGCAGAGAGCAGTAAGCCAAACCGGACCTCCATGCGTTTAAAATGCTCTGCATTAAATGAGACCAAACTCTTTAGATACTCCAGTCTAGTAGAGTTAGTAGCAGTAGAGTTAACAGCCCAACAGCCGGTACACTTCTGGAAGTACTTCCGCGGGGCATAAGAAGCACAGATAACAAGAAGCACCAGAGAGCAGAATGAAAGACCATAAACACCACGCCAAAAGTCCAATATCCAGTATCCGGCAGCGTGGCAGCCCAACAGCCGGGACACTTCTGGAAGCACTTCCGGATGCGGAAAAATAAACATTTTTAAAAATAACGGGTCCTAAATGGTGCATTTGCGGGCAGTAATTTTTTCAGAAAAAATGGTGTAAAAAAGCCATAGAATTTCCATTAGGTTTGGTTGAGGAACACATGAAGTTCTCCAGTAGATGCCAAGTTACCAACAGAACACAACACCATTTTGTAGCACATGCTCATGCGAGCTGTGCCCAAAAGGAACCATAAAGCCTGCTTCGGCCAAATGTGCCAGCACTGCAAATGTGAAACCGTTTTTTATGCTGCTTGCTTCAAAGAAATGTATGATGCTTGCTCAAGAATATACATCAGCACTGCTCCTTTCGTGCTGGTTGTGATCAAAGTAAATCATGCACCCTGTCCCACCAATATAGGTAAGAGCTGCCACCTGTGACCAAAGGAATTATAACGTTGTCTTAACAATTAATGCCAGCGTTGCCAGTGTAAAAAACATGTCCACCCTTCTTCTGCCCGATGAAATTCCTGAGGCCTGTCTCAACAATATATCCTGGCATTTACTCGGAAAAGGACATGCTTATGCTGCTTCACCCCAGTTCAGCTGCCCCTCTCATTGCCTCAGCTCTTCCCCATGTCACTCTCCCTGCTCCATTTCTAGCCTATGTGGCTATGACCTCCTGCATTTCACGCCTTGTGGCCCTCTCTGCTGTAATTCTCTCTCGCTGTTACTCGATATGTCAATTGTCTGCACAATGTGACTGTTAGTGTCTAACTTCTGCTCTGTGTGGCCATCACTGTCGAATGTCTGCACAATGGGCTCCTTGTGCCTACATGCTGCCCAAGTGTCACTTTTTTGATCCAACTTCTATCCCAATGTCACACTTTGCGTCCACATTTTGCTGCAATGTTTCTCTCTATGCCCAAATGTTTCCTGAACGTAGATGTTCTGAGCAAAGTGGCCCTAAATGCGGCAGTTTTGTCTGATTGTGTTCCTCAGTGTTCTTTCCCCATGCTGCTGCTGCTGCCTGTACCCAAGTTCTGCATCAGTGTCACTCTATGTGCCCAATGTATGCCCCAAGCGACCATCACTGTCATGGTTTTTCTCCATTGCCACGCCATGTGCTAAAGCCCTGCACTAATGTGGCCCTCACTTTCTATGCTCTGGCCTGTGTGGCACTTACTCACATGTAGGAAGTTTGCGCACTTATACAAGATGGCACAACATGGTGGGCTTTTATTACACTGTAGTTCGGGTGTCACAGGTTTGGAATTAGCTTCCTGAATCACCCCAGAAGGAAGAAAATCTATCTATTATTAGGAAGCTGCTGAAGACTAGGCGGTTTGTTTGAAAGAACCTTTGAAATGTCCTGCTCTGTAGTTTCTTTTCTGTCTTAGCGCCTGGATGTCTGAGGGCTTTGGTGCTTTATAAGAAAAATTATAAATAGAAAGCTAGAGATAGATAGATAGATAGATAGATAGATAGATAGATAGATAGATAGATAGATAGATAGATAGATAGGTTAGGTTGAAAAATAACGCTCCAAAATCAATATGGAATAAATCTGAAAAAACAGAGTCAATGATGGGTCATCTACAACGTCAGAATTAACGAACCAAGCTCTAACACAAGAAAGCTCTTCAAAATTCTCAAGCAGCTTGAAATCCCAGCCCCTCCGAATGATAGCTTCCCAAAATACAAAGCCTGGTGCATCCTTGTACAATTAGCCTTAGCTAACACAATCCACAAGCTCATAGACAAAACCATTCTCAAAAAAGCCCTTCTGCCTCCCCCAGAATCACCATCCCCCACCACCCCCTCCACTCCAAAAAAAAAAACTCTTCCACGTCACCGCGGATGTGCTCACCAACATTTAACAGTTCAAAGCCACCAACTGCACTGGTGACATCTACCCAGCCCACCTCATCAAGCTGTGCGTTGACTCAATTTCATCCACCATTGCCAATTTCATCAGCACTTCCTTCAACTCCCACATAGTTCCCAACCCTATCAAAGAAGCCTGGGTCACACCGCCCCTGAAAAACTTCTCCCTCAACCCCACCCTCCCCACCAACTACCACCCTACTACCATTGTGCCTTACCTCTGAACATCCTTGACCGTACTGCCTACTCACAAGTTCAAACACATCTTGAAACCCACAGCCTACTGGGCCCCCGCCAATCAGGGTTCAGGCCCAGACACAGCATGGAATTAGCCCTCCTCAACCTTAAGATCCAGCTAGATACTATCTATGACACACGGGATCTTGCCATCCTCCTCCCACTTAACCTCTCTGTGGCCTTTGATCACGTAGACCACATGATTCTATGCCACCACCTCACCACCACCTTCAACCTCTCCTCTGATGTGGCCAATTGGATCAAATCTTTCCTATCTGGATGATCCTCTAGGGTCTTCACCGGGGCAAAAGCAGCTGACCCCATTCCCGTCTCCTATGGTGTCCCACAAGGATCTTGTCTATTACCTATATTGTACAATATGTACACAAAGCCTTTCTTCGACCATCTGGATAGCCTAAATATCCCATACACAAACTTTGCTGATGATACGCACGCCCTCATTAAACTCACCAGCAATCACGAATTAGACTCAGCCAACATTAATCACATTTACAACATCATTCAGGTCTGGATGGCCACCCGCCATCTCTGCCTGAATGATGATAAGACAGAGCTCCTCGTCGTCAGCTCTCCGCACCGCCTCAAAAACATTGACCCTGCCTTCTCTTTCTGCATCGATGGGAACATCACCCCCATTTCACCCCACAAAAAACACTGAGTTTATCTCGACTCAGAACTAAACATGCAGAAACATGTCAAGGATAGTCGCCTCGTCTACTGCCTACTCAACCAAACTAATCAACCTCTCCAGAAAATTCCTGACCTCCAACAACTTCCTCACCCTAGCCAGGGTCATCATTGGAAGTAAATTGGACTACTGCAATAACATCCTCAGAGGAACCTCGCAAAGAAACCTAAACAAGCTACAACTAATCCCAAATATTTCCCTCAGGGCAGTTTGGGACCTCAAACGAGGCTCACTGGCTACCTATCGGAGCATGCATTGAGTTCGAAATCCTGTCCATCACCCATGTCTGTCTCCACAACACTGCCCCCATAGGTCACCCATCGCATCACAAATAAACCTACCTACTCAGCCTCTGCTCCTCCACTTCACTTACCACCCCAGATTCAACAGAAGGAGAGCGGGTTGATCCTGCTTCACTGTCATTGCCCCACCCTGTGCAACGCCCTACCATCCTGTATCCAAGATGAACCCTCCTACGCCATATTTTGCACACAAAAAAAATTGCCACTGTTTAACAAATACCCCTGAACTTACTGTACAACATCACGGGAAATGTACTGCCTGTTATGAAAGATCTGTAACTCTGCTACCTGTATTATTTTGAACTCTCCAGAATCTTACTGTCTGTTACACTACAGTAATTCTGCCACATGTACTGTAACATCTCTAGTGCTGCTATACCTCTGGGTCTGGGCACTATCAACAAATAAGATAAACAAAATGAAATATATCCTCTCCAGGGAGTACTCATGGTTCTGACCTCTTCTCGGTCTCTTGACCTCTCTAGACCCAGCATGTTCTTTCTCTCCTCCAGATCTTCTCAGGGTCCTGCTCTTCTTTACACCACTCCATGACATTTTGGCTTCTCTGTACTTGGTTTTTTTCTAAGGTTCTATCGGGCAAGGTAATTTCTCCTCCTCCAGACTATGGGTTTGTAATGGTGGTTTCCTTTACCTCCATCATACATATTTTTGTCTTCTCTTTATATAGTGAGTGTATCTCGTCCTCAATCTGGGCCCTTGTCAGGCAGCCGATATTGCTATCCTCATAGCAGGGGTCTGTTATTAGCTTCTGGCTTCTCTGGGAAGGCCCAGCTTTCAGACCTTTCTATTTCTTCCAGTTTTTCGGGCACACTGTGGCTGTGGGTTCCACCTGCTTTACATCACTGATTGTTATGGCCTGGTCTCTGCTTTTTATCTGGCTGTACTTCAGCAGGTAGGCTACCTTTGACCAGGCAGCAGAGAGTAACACGCCTGATTCCTCCCAGCTTGCGCACCTTTATGACTTCCTCCAGCCCTTCTTAAATACCCGGTGGTGGGCTTTTCTGTAAGCCGGCCTGAGATTGGTCTTTCCTTTGGACAGTCCATATCTGGTCTCATAATTGACCCCATAACCACTAACCGCTTAATGGAGCCTTGGTAGGATTATTATTATCCTTGCCATATCGGGTAAGAGGGAAATTGGCTTTGTGGCTCTTAATGACCGACTATGGTTCCTTAAATATCCACAGTACCATTGGCACCATCTTGGTATGCACTACAGGTCTGTTCGCTGTTCTGCGGTGCTCCGTGGCTGCCTGGGTTCGCTGGGTAAACATGTGCGCTGTTCCTGCCTGACCATGTGGTTCTCAGTCCTCTTGGAATATTTCCTCCTCTTCTTGGGTACATGGGTAAGTTGTTTCTATTAAGTGTTTGCATCAGCGTTGTGATGTCTTGATGATTGTTTCAATCTGTGTTCATTTGCACAAATAAGGTGGTAGATTAATATGGTGTGTCTGCCTTTCTTCCGCTCCTTCTCCTTCTTCTACTTTTGCTTTTTTTCTTCTTCTCTTGCTCTTGACTTTTTTATTGCCATTATATAATATTACATGTGAATATTGTATGTATTTTATAGGACTGATTGCTTGCTGTGTTATTGTATATAGTATGTTGTATTATGTTACCTGATTTTAGGTTTTACTATATGTCTAAGTTTAGATTATGTGTAAAGTTTATTAAGTAAACTGTATCACATTAAATAAATTATTATTATTAAGTGTTTGCAGTTCTGATTTGACTCTGCTCTACGAACTGTCCCGGTCAAGGACAAGGGTTGCAGGGACATGTAGACTTTTTTCCATTACCGACGTGCCACCAATCCTCGATTCTCCTTGGGGTTAGTGAATATCTCTAGGTTCAGCGAATTTCCCTGACGTAGGATGACAGGGTGAGCCTCATTCCTTTTGGAGGATGTGTAGGTATTGTGCCTGCACTATGCTGAACCCCATATGTTTGTATTACTCTGCCTCTTTTTTGCCTTGCCTGAAGACTTGGACCACTGTGTTTTCATGAAGTGCTTTGCAACAAGGAAGAGCCAGACCAGAGCGGGACGTTGTTTCCGAGGAAACATTTTGAGTGAATATTTTGGGTTAAATTGTACAGAGTTTCTTTTTTTTTTTTTTTTTTATTGTAATTTTTTTAGTTTTAAATCAAACTTTTATCACAACATTTTCCTTTACATTTGTTTAAAATCTTTTAAGAAATCAGCTGTTACATTTCACTCTTCGTCACCCAGGTTTAAGTTTCATTTGCCAAACAATCATCTAGAAAGTTTATTGTCGAGCAAGTTAGATGTATCGAACTTCCACCTAATATTCTTTGCCACCAATCGTCCATGTTATCATTTTTTGGCGCAAATTTCCCAAGATGGAGTTTTCTCCTAAGCTTAAGCTCTGGGCATACTGTTATAAGATGTTTAGGTGTTTCAGTGTGTATCTTACAAAATCTGCATGCGTCATCTTGTGTTTTTACCATGTGACGTGCCACGAGCATTTGATTTGTTTTTATAGCATTTAATCTTAATTTCAAGAAGCCGTTCCGATGGTGTCTCGAGGGGAATCTCTGCAAATATTTGGGCACGTTATTTAGTTTGTTTGTTAACTGACTTTTATCCAAGGTGGATGGGAGATCTTTTAGTTTTTCTATATTTTTTATCCACAGCCATTGTTGTAATTTTTTCTTTGCTATTTGTGGCTGATCGAGAAGTGTTTTGAGTGTAATGTCAGTTGCATTCAAAATTTTCTCGAGCTTATGTGCCCATTTCTCAAGTAAATTGCTGGTCTTCGAAATTCCAGATGTCATTAGTATTTTGTATGCAGGTTCAGGGTTTATGATCCGCATTTTCCTTAACATTGCGAGAGATTTCCATATTACACAGCCATGCAGTTCTTCTAGGGCAAGTTCATGTCTTATTGCGATAGTTGGGATGTAATTAGGTAAGCTTAACACTTTCCGCCAAAAAATGCCCTCCAGTTTTGTCCAAATTTCATAATCCAAGTTCCATATGGTTTCCGACCCATATGTAATTCCTGGAATTACTTTTTGAGTATAAAATTGTCGTACTGGAAGCAGACTGAACTTTCCATACAAGCTATTAATTTTTGCTCCTTGCAGAGAGAATGTTTTCATACGTTGTATCAGGTGTGCAACCCAATTGTTTTCACAAATTGACGTATTAATTAATACTCCTAAGTATCGAATTTCTTTAACAACTTCTATATTGTCGTCGTCAATCCTCCATGTAAAATCTCGGTTTTTCTTTCCTTTGACTGGTCCAAATTTCATTATTTTGGTCTTGTTTACGTTTATTTTTAGTTCATTTTTCTTCATATAGTGATGTAGACCCTGAAGTAGATGTTGTAGCCCTATTTGTGTTTGATCCAGAAGGACTAGGTCATCTGCATAGGTTATACACCAGATTTGTTGGCCATTTATTTTCGGTGAGAAGCGCTGGATCTTACTCAGTGCATTCGGAATGTCAGCGATAAACAATTTAAATAGGACTGCAGCCAACGGACATCCTTGTTTCACCCCTCTGGTGGTATTTATGGCTTCGGTTAGATCTCCTTTACCGTTTAATCTTACTCGAATCGAGGTTTTCGTATGAAAAGCCATTATTGGGTGCAAAATGTTGGTTGGACATCCCCAATTTACAAGTTTTCTCCACAGAAGATCTCGATTAACTGTGTCGAAAGCCTGTTGCATATCTACAAATGATATGTATAAATTAGTTTTTTTTGCCATGGTTTCTAGTTTTAGTAGATTTATTATGGTCAGATTAATATCTGTCCCCACTCCTTTTGTGAACCCAGTTTGACGGTGATCCATTATACCTTTCTTAGTGGCCCATATAGTGATCTTTTGTTGTAGGAATGTTGCCATTATTTTCCCCATTGTGTCAAGAAGGGCGATGGGTCGATAATTTGCTGGATCAGCACGATCTCCCTTCTTGAACACTGGTACCACGATAGCTTCTGTCCAAGATTCCGGTAGTCGTTTCTGCTTTGCAATTCTTTCAAACAGAATCGCAATAAAGCTTGCCCATTCAGTTTTCTGAGATTTTAATTGTACATTGGATACACCGTCAGGACCTGCTGCTCTTGAGTTTTTTAAATTGCAGATTGCAATTTGAATAGCTTCTGTAGTTTCAGCTACATTCCAGTTGGTTGGTTCACAACTCACATCACATGCTAAGACTTGTTTTGTTTGATTAAATACGCCTGTAAAGTGTTGGTGCCATGCTCTCTCAGACACTCCGTTTGCAAGCATATCAGTTTGGTGTGCATTGTTATTGTTTAGAATTCGCCAGATCTCGCGCGTGTTATTAGATTGAATCAAGGATATCATTTGTTGTCCTCGTTCTTGATCTCTTATTATGGCAAATGATTTATGCCAATTACGATATGTCTGACGCCTTTGTTTTATTTGATGATAGGTATGTGTACCCCAGTGACGCTTCAATTTTCGTATGTCCTTGTTGAGTTTTTTTTTTTGGCTTTTGACCAAATTGCTCCATTCGTGCTTGTGTGTTTGTTTGTTGTTTAAGAAACTTTGGCTGCTCCTTTGTTGGTAAGGCAACAACGACGTGTAGTTGATTGAATCTTTGTCTTTGTTTGGTCTTACTCGAAATTCCTTAGTGAGGTTCTTTATCTGCTGTTCATTTATGCAAAGCCGGTTGCGTCCTTGATTTATTTCCACCGGTTGATTATACGTGACTGCTTCCTTTTTACGATGTATTGGCCAAGACATTTTTAGAATGTTATGGTCACTCCGCTCTGTTTCAATAATATTTAAATTTAAGATCTTTATCCAAACATTTCTGGATGTCCAAATGTAATCTAGTATTTTTTTGTATCCAAAGTTTCTCCAAGTGAACAAAGGAGGGGTGTCTCCTGGTATATGTCCATTTACTAGATCGCAATCTCTCGCTTCCATTTCATGATCCCAGCGCACTCTTCTTTCACTAGAGGTTCGTTTTTCTTTTATATTTGATGTTATGAGTTTCCTTTCTGTATTGAACCATGATAGGTTCATGTCTCCACATATGATTATTGATAAATCTTGATATTTCTTTTGATTTTTGTCAATTATCGATGTTACTGTTTGGATGAACAGTTCGGTTGAGATCTTTGTTGGATTCCAGTAAAGGTTGATTAAAAGTATGTATTTAACCTCCGTTTCTTGGCTAGTTGATCTCCGCATTAATGTAGCTTGTACGAAACTATTTGGATTGTTAGTTTCACATATTTCCCATCCTAATCCATGTTTGACCATGGTTATTAGTCCAGACTGCGGACGTCCTCGAGCATTTTTTTCAGCTGGATTTAGCAGAGTGAGATAACCGTCCTTTACCGGCGAACTACACAACCATGTTTCTTGTAAACAAATTAGAAAATTATCCGTCAAGTCGACTGGAAATTCTTCAAAGAGGTGCTGAAAACCTCGTGTGTTCCATGAGATTAAAGTTACAACCTCCTCTCGCCCATTTTCCTCTACCTATTGTTTTCTTGACTTATGATCCGCCTCATTTTTTTTCACATTTTTCACCTGACAGATTTTCATCTGGTTTCTCATGGTATCACGACGTTGTTCCTTAGCCTCAATTTCTGATTTTCTGGTATTTGAACTTCTAGGGGATTGGGAAATGGATTCTTCCTCATCTGTGATTTCAAATCCCATGAACAATAATTCGTCTTTGGCTCCCATGAGTGTTTTCCTTACGGCATTCGAGTTGATGTGTAGCAGTACTAGATCTCCTCGTTCTTCTGAGAGGTATTCAACGATTCTTATGTCATATGTTGTAATAGTTCTTAGGATAGGGACTGAATGTAATAGTCTCATAACATTCCCTCTGTTTAGGTTTACATCGTTTTCTTCCTGAAAAATATTTTCAATCCTTATTTTTCCTAGTTTTTCTTTCTGTCTAGTTTGTTGTTGACTTTCTTCAGAACGCAATTTAATCTGTGATTGTGCAAGTGTTAACTTTGGATTTAGAGAGGCTTGATTTTTTGTCTCCGTGATATCATTTTTACCACTCTCTTTCTCATGTTGTTTATTTTTATTTTTCATTACGATCAGTTTTTCTCTAACCGCTTTTATGTTTGTTGTTGTTGCTCTTTGATTCTCGAAGTGTCCTTTTTGAAATCCTTTGCGAGATTCTTTCAAAGCTAACTCGCTAGTTTCGTCCACATCGGAATCAGCCGTTTGTTCCTCAACAAAATTGTCAGTATAAGTTGACAAATCACATAGGTCTACTGAGGATTCTATCGATTGCACAGAAGCGTTGTCAGAGTCTATTCTCATTCTTTTTTTCAAATTTGGTGGGATAGGGTTGTCTGTTATCCCCGTTATTTTTATCAAGGGTTTTTCCTTTTCTTGTTTATTGATTGAAACCGATTTTTCTCTTGCAAAAAGACTTTGTTTTGCTGGTGTGGGTAAATTTCGAATAAACTTTCTTGAACCAGAGGAATTTTTTTTCTTTTTTGTTACATCCAGGTTTTTTTTTTTATCCGTTTTTTTTCTATACGAATTTAGGTTTTCCAAATTTGATTGGTCAGCTTTTGCTTCGTGCGTAATGGTTTTTGCTGCTCCTCCAAATATGCCATAAGTTGTTTTTTTGTTTGTTGCATTTTGCAGGTACGTAGATGACCCAGCTTGAGCGTCTTCTGCTGGTTCACTTTGAAGGTCTCTTGCAGGCAGGTTGTCTGTAGACTTTGTTTGTACTTCTTTAAGCAGTGTACTGCAGTTCTCCATAATTGATTGTTTTTCTTTATTTGCTGGATATTTATTTATTTGATTTAGTGCAGTTTTTTCCTGCGATAGGTCTTTTTGCTCGATATTTATTACTTCTTTGTTGTTTTGTATTGTAAACCTGTTAGGACTCCTGTCTCCACACGTCTGAATAGGCATTCTTACTTCAAGGTCTGTCATGCCGGCCGCATTTTCCATCTCTCTATCTTGTGTACTTGATTCTTGCCTCATACTTTCCCTCAGAAATTTCATTAGGCGGCTTTTTTCCATGCAATCATTTTTAATCTGTGTACTTAATTCAGTGTGACGTGACCAGGTTCTGGAAGCTTCATTGCCTATTTGATGAGATAGCTCCCTATTAGCGGTTTCCAATCTATTGATCTTGTCGTTTAACTGACTTAATAGTGCGTTGTTATTTTGAAGTTCGTCATGAAGTGATTCATATAATTTAATGAAGGGAATTAGAGCCAACGAGGTGGCAGCGAGGACATTATTATGTATTTGAATGGCAGCCGCCGTTGATATATTGGTTTTTGTCGCAGCCTCATTTTCCAGATCTTGATTAGAAGCCTCTTGCTCTTCGGGCTCCCTTTCCATTCCGACTTTGTGTCTTGCGGTGTTTGAAGCTGATGTCCCTGGATTCGTATTTTCAACTTGTGTTATTCCAGGCGTTGAACAACTTGACATCAAATGTGAGGAGTTATTTTGGCGGTTTTTTTTCCTTTGCTGATCATGTAACTTGCTGCTTGAACAAAGTGAGGAATTTTCCAGTGGATGATTTTTTTTTGGCGTTTGCCTTCCGGTGAGCGACGCACTTTGTTCTATTTGAGTATGGTTTTTAGGAGACAATTCAATAGTTATGTTATTTTTGTTCTTGTCGATCATTTCAATAGGTCCCGTTGTATCACGTCTGTCTTTGTTTTTATATTTATCTGTGAAGCTTTCAGTAAGTTTATGCCTCATGGCTTCAACATCTGCTTTTAAACGTTCCGTTAGGCGTGCTTCTCGACCTGCAAAGTCAAAACTAGGGGTCTGTTTTGGCGTATTTTTCTGCCAACTTTCATTATTATATTGAGCATAGGTTTGTTTGTGTAATGTTGGTAGCCCTGGTTGTGAGTTGATTTCCATATTCTCTTCCATGACCCTTGATTTTTTGGCCATGTCCTTTTTTTCCTTTCCTTTATCCGATCCAACTGAGTTATTGAGCTCACAAAGTCCCAGTTTCTCTGAGATCTTAGTTGTTTGCGCTTTTCCATCTACTGCATCATTTTTCTTGTGGTCTGAGGGATGATAAACAAAGCGCAAGAGACTCTCTTCGCCTGACCGCTCTGGGACTGCTAGTTGTAGCAGTTCGTGATCGGTCACGTCGAAGGGGGAATCAAACATTAGTGTATTGATTTCAATCGGGTGGACAGATACTACTCCATCTTGGCTTTCTTTTTCAAGGGCATTTTCACCATTCAGATTGGTTTTTTCTATGCGTTGGTTTAGATCATCAATATTTTCGCACTCGAGCATTATAGTATCTTTATTGGCCATGTTTATTCCACTGGTATTGATGTTGCAATTTGCCTCGAGAATGTAATTAGCGCCAGTAGATGTTTTCGCTTGTGTGAGGTGTCCATTTCCCACCATGACCTCTCTTTGTATGTTTGTAGTGGAACGACTAGCTAAGTATTTGGTGATTATTTGCGCAAGCGGGGACACAGAAAAAGATTCATTATTTGAGTATTTTGAGTTAGCGCTTGTTGATGTCCTAGGCACCTCCTGTGCCAAACAAATCTTGTTTGTCATTTTCTGTTCTGAAATCGACCAATTATAACCCTCCAAACCATGTGGTTTGGTACATGTTTTCTCACTCATAGTTTCAGAATTTTCAATATGCCGTGTGCAAAGCTTTTGCTTGGAGCGTGTTTGTGGTCCCACCTCCACCATATCGTTTCCTTCTTACCTGACTCGTCTGCTGGCCTCTTTGCTGACTGTAGGCTTTTCTTGCCTTATGCCGGAGTCGCCGAACAGCCTAACAGTACAGCACCAGCCCTTCTGCCACCAGGGCTTACGCCGCGAGGGTGAAAGCGAGTGTGTTTTGTTCTTATTTCCTGTCACGTGACACCTCACGTGACCAACGAGGCTCCGCCCCCTCCTGGGAACGAAGCACGACGCTGCAAGGATTGTGAACAGCTGAAGGTGGAGAGATTCGCCTTCCACTACGCGAGTCTCTAGGTTTGCCAAAAAAAAGTCCTCAGCAACTGTAGTACACCACTCGGCAGAGAGCGAGAGTTTCAGCTTCAGTGTCACCAGACGACACATTTGTGAGTTCCCGGTTCCCATTTTGCTGAAAAAGATGGGTGGTCACCATGGCAATGGACGCACACTATTAACTAGGGAGGTATGCAATAAATGTCTCCAATCATATATCTGAGTTTTCCTACCTGATTGGCAGAATAGCTCAGGGGCAACACTCTTGCCTTGGGAACAAGATGATGCAGGGAAACATGGGTTCGAAAAGCGCTTAATCGCTGGAGCAGTCTGGCATTAAGCTCAAAATATCAGCAATGATTTCAATCCTGCATGCCACCTTCCGGGAGACATGGAATGAAGATTTCCTTAGAAGGTACTAGCAGTCGGTTATTCCCGTGTTTTCTTGGTTGCCTCTGCCCTTGCTGACCTGATGGGGAAGCCAGCCACCTAATGCTGCTTACTGGACCCTTTGCAGCATGTTTGAATGCTGTGTAAGGTTGCCCTTCAGTAGGGCTGAAGTACCTGAATGAGAGCGGACAGGGGGTTTCAGATGGACCACTTGAGTGGTCTCGTGGAGACCTAGTGGTGTAAAAAGGAAATCATGACAGGGTGGGCCAGCAGCGTATACACCTGAGCCTAGGGCAGGAGTCCCTGTTGGTATCCTGGGCTGTGACCTGTCAGAGGGTTAGCTAGGTTGAGCCCTGGGGAAAAGAGTGTGGGCCTTGCCCCTCATACCACACTCTACCAATGCCTCTGGGGAGTCCAGCAAGAAATACATTTGCACATTAGGGCCTTCATGTCCAAGCATTGTAAGCATGATGTATTGGGAAATGGACACTGGCACCACTGTGTTGATGTTAGCCAAATATTGACCAGACTCAATTACCAGTCAGAAGGGTCTGAATGAGACGTGGTGCTAAGACTTGGCACCAAGAACCTGCAGAATTCAACAAAATAGGCTTGATTTGTGAATACAATATAATGCAAGAACTGTGCATTTCGAAATTTCTAAACTTGGGGGCGCATTTCGCTATTCATCATTTCAAGATCTAAAAGAGAGAATGTGCTCACTCGGGAATTTATGACAGAGTGTTATAGGGCCGTCTTATCCTATATCCCAACCTTTCTGAGCTTCCAAGAAGGAGGATATTGAGCATAGAGCAACGAGGAAGCCTAAGGAGCACTGCAGAGCAAGGTCGGTGGTCAGCTGAGGTTACTAGGACAACTGGCACATAGAGTAATGAAGCAGCAGAGTCCTCCTAGTAATGATGGACACCCGTTTGAGGTATTGCAGTGGTGTTTGAGGTGAAGGAATGCGGGAGTAGATTCAACACTCAAGAATAAACTGGTATCAGAGGCAAGAGAGAAGCAGGGGGAGAAACAACATGGCACATCAAAGACCAACATGGTTCATTTGTAGTCCCTGTGTGAAGTGCCACAGCTGTGAGCATGCAGAGAAGAGGAAGGGGCAGGGTGAACTGAATAGGCCATGAAGGATGGCGGCATATAGGGTAAGGCGGCTTGGACTTGTCAGGCTGCGATGGATGTAGCTGAAGTTTGAACGGTACAGTCATACATGGCAGTCAGAGGCGGTTATCGGAGCCTGGTGGTGCCATCTCCTCTGTGAGGAAGCAGAGGGGAGATGTCACCAGGCAAGAACCCCCCACCCTGAAGTGTGTTTTCATCAATCAGAAAGTCACAGGTGTAGTGTGCTACTATGGGCCAGAACAACTTTGAGTTTTCTGGGGACTATTGCATTCGACTAGTGGAAGTCAGCACCTGTTTACCAGTGAAGAGAAGAGGTTTTGGCCAGTTCTGTTGCTGTAGATTCCCCTGCCTCCAGCAGTCATTTATAACGGTCCTGTCTAGAATTTACTACGGGATAAACCACCCCCAGCGAATGTTTCCGCGGGGGGGGGGGGGGTTCCGAAATTCAGGTCATCTGTAACCTTCACGTTAAAAACAACGTGTTCATGTGAATCGATAATGAAGACCACAGTCCCTGAATGATCTTTCGACACTGGCCCTGGCCTACTGCAGCAAACTATGTGCAAGTGGTCCTTGGGGATGTTTGATGGTCTCGTTATTTTGTGGGTTGGGGGATGGGCGGAGGGTGACAGAACCAACGGGCTGGTCTTCTGAGAAGGCGAAGCAGCGTGGCGACTATCGATTGCCGTACGGCACGATGCTAAATGCATTTGACATTGAAAATCGGTGCCATGATGGCTCCCCGTTTACCAAAAAGTACGAGAGGCCTCAATGCTCGGGCCAAGCGAAGCCACCGGCTGCATGGAAAATAAACAAAGACAGAGGCTACCGGTTTGGAAAATAGGAGCCCCTCCCCCGCCCCCTGCGCCTCTGCTATCTGCTGGTAGGGACGGCGGGGAGCCGCGGTACACACGCCTGCATGGGGCCGGTGGGGGCGGGGGGGGCTGGGCTCCCGGGCTCATTAGAGGCCAGGATCGATTTTCCCCATCATTAGGAGCAGGCCGTGCGCAGCGCGAGCGCCCCGGCCGCTTGATGTGCGCTCACAAGGGGATTCTCCTTTTTTCTCCCATCCTTCTTTGCCTCATCCCACCGGCCGGCTCCTTCCGCCGCCGAACGCGCACAGAAGGCAGCATATGAAAGACCCAAAAGTTTTATCAGCCGGCAGCGGCCTCTCTCCATTCAGCGCGGTGCCCTGCTTTGACACACAAAGCAGGCAAGGCATTGTTAGAGCGCTGAACCTGGCGTGAACCAGATGTTCTTTTTTGTCTGCGCCGTTAGCGCACTGAGCACCTCTGCCTCTCAACTTTTCTCAAGCCTCTTCCTGTCAAAACATAAATACTAGACCTTAAAATACACATTCTCTAGCTCTGCGTCTTCGGCTCGGAGCTTCCATTGGCATAAAGATTGGGTGTTTGTGACACTTTAATGCAAAGGTTGTGCAACCGTGTCAAGGCACTGACTGACAGAAGACAACTGGAGAGCGAGCGCCTCATTCTGAGTTGTGAGCACATTTTAAAGTGAAATGGCCCCATGCATTCATTCCCTCTACTTCCAGTTGTCCGTTGTATGGATTACTCTATTAAAACGACCCTCTGTACCGCATAGCATGGTCGAATTTCTCCTATGGTGATTGCACGTGTGTCTTTCCCACAAATCTCGAAGGGCGTCATTTTGATCCTTGCTGAATTGACGCAGTCAATAATTGTTTACCTGCTTTGACCGGAAGTTGCGCAGATCTCTTGCCATTCCGAAGAAACTCTCAACACTTCATCACGCAGGAATCTTCTGTTTGCCAGGATTGGCGCCATGTGCATGCCTGGCAGTACACCTCAATTGTGACCGGCCCAGGGCACTGGCTGCTGCGGTTCTAGCAGCACGCGCAGCAGCTCTGACAATCTTCTCTTATGCTATTTCCGATGTAGAATTCGTCAGCATAGAGGCGAGGTGCCTTCGGATACGGCAGGTAAGAGCAACATTGGCTGATGTAAAGAGGGCCTGTATGCAGGGGCGGAGCCAGCCTCAAAACTTTGGAAAGGCTGGATGGCAGTTTTTAAAACTGTTAGTGAGATGGGACATTAAACCTTTTGCGCTATTGATCCATCCCCTTTTCCCCGCTCCCCAAGCCCAGGAGGTTAGAGTAGATATTATGCCTTCCTTTTGTCCCTTAGATGCATCTTTCACCCTAACTCACCAGAGACATAGCCACAATTGTGTAAAAAGTGGGGCCTGGAGCTAATGTAGTAGGTCCTACACTAAGAAGAGCCCACAGAAGGAAGGCGGATTCTGCCACCAGCAAATGCACAGGAGTAAGAGAGTGCAGCGAGGGAGGGAAAACCAATCAAGGGAGGTTATCTCCATGGGAAACGATTTTAAATAATGAGTGAAAATAGTGCATTTTACAGTACAAATTCTGTGATAAATTTGGTAAAAAGCCTCACAGTTTACAATCGGTTTTGTAGAGTAAGACATAAAAAGTCCATTAGATGCCAAGTCACCAACAAAGCACAGGAGCATTTTCAAACACATTTTCATAATGCATTTGTCCAATATATGCCAGTACTCTGAAAGTGAAAAAACATTTTCATATCGATTGTATCCACATATGTCCATTCTGGTGGACATATATATGCCACTATTGCCACATAAAAAAATACCTGTTTGCTTTGTCCATAATTCCAGTAATGATACTATAACAAAACCGGTTTCTGCTGGCTCTGCTAATACATGCCAGTATCACCATGTAAGAACATACTCCTGTTGGCTTTGCATTAATGCCAGTAAAAAAAAGCCATGCCACAGTAAGAAAACATCTTTGTTGGCTACACAAATCCCCCATTCCCCAGATAACAACTCTCATCATGTGTCATGATGCCTACCCCCAGGCATCCGGACCAAGCCCATCAGCCCCGGGAGCAGGCATCTAGACATTTAGTAAAACCTCAGCAGCCCCGGCTAGGGGCTATCTGGGTTTAGTCCTGGTGCCTTAGGAGCCAGGCTCATAGTAGGAATCAGTCCTGGCGCCTAAGGCGCCAGGCTCATAGTCATTACTTACCTCAGGCAGACCATGCTGCAAATGACTCCAATCCAACATGAAGCCTGAAAGGGACTATTTTTCTACAGGGACTATTTTTTACTCGGGTGTGGTTCTAGGGACTTCTTACCTGGGACTACTTTTGAGGCTATTTAAACCACACCCGACCAGCAACACACACTTCGTGTTATTCTGCATCCAGCAGCGTAACACTCACCGTGCCTGCAGCCTGCATGCAGTCTTCTGCCACACCCGCCTCGAATCCGGAGCTCCTAAAACAAAGAGGAAAGAAAGGGACAAGGTTAGAAAACAAACTTATTTCTATTCCACACCTGATTCTGGATCCATCTTGTCTCTGGACCTGTAAAGAACATCATTTCTGCACGCGCCGCACCTCCAGCTGCAGCGCCGCGCCATACTCACCAGTCTTCACAGCATCCTTCCGGTCGGCGCTACCTCCATCATTTCTTCGCTGAACTTCGGCACCTAGGAGACAAAAGAAAACCACAAGGTGAGCCGAGGGAACCAACAAATATAATTCTTACCACCATAGACTTACCTGATTTACCACCGGAGGCATCCTTTTGTGACTCTCTATATTTTCACGTGCCGCATCTGTGAAGAGAGACAAAACAGCACGTTTTCATCGTACAACATTTACCGGACAGCGCCGGGTAATACAGACTCTTACCTGAGCGCCACCAGCTGCCACAAGAGCATATTTTCACGAGCCAGCTGCAAGACAAGAAAGGAAGGGGGGAACAAGAGTGAACATCAGACATATTGAACTCTATCAACTTAATACTTACTGGTCCTCACCAGGAACCTTAGAGTCAATACTCTCGGGAACTCTCCTGAGCCTTCAAACCAGTGAAGTAACTGGAATCGACGCGCCCCTGCAAATCCACGCAGGATGGAGAGCTCATCTTTCAAGAATATAAGGTGAGATTGCTGTGAGGGCATTTCGGAGGCGATTAGTTGGGGAGGACTGTGGGGGTGCCATCACTTGAATCCACGAGTGGCTAAATCCATCTCTCCACTTGCAGGAGAATATTTCTACGGGTTAAGCAGACACGATTAGGAGGGCAGATCCAGTCAGTCATCGCTGCACTACGCATCACGTGGGTGAAGACCGCAGCTGTCCGGGTCCGACCGACGCCCTTGTGGGAGCCAGGTGAGCGTAACATCATGTTGTATTTAGTCCCTAACGGTAGTAAAAAATGTCATTCCACAGGAAAATAACAATGGCTGCACAAATGCCCCACCACAATGAAAGAACACTTATGTTGCCTTTGGCCTTAACACCAGTAATACACTGCAATGCCAATGTGAGAAAACATGCTTTTGTTGGACAGCTGGTAAAATAGCTCACCGGGCGGAGCGCTCGATGTTGCAATCTGAGTGTGATTCGCAGGTTCAAATCCCAGCAAGGCCAATTTAGCCTTTTATTCTTCAAATCTCGATAAATGAGTGCAAACTTCAGTTGGGTGATTATGTTCTGCACAGCGCTTTGGTGAACGCGCTATATAAATACCATGTTATCATTACACAAATCCCCCCATATTAAAACACTTATGTTGCACTCATCATGTTACATTCCACCATGTAAGAATATTTATTTTGCCTTTGACCCTCACACCAGTAAAAAAAAAAGCCAAGTCAAAATAAGGAAACATGCCCTCCAACCTGTAAGAAGACTCATGTTGGCATTGCCCTTAATGCAAGTACAACATTCCATGCCACAGTAAGACCCAGCCAGGGCAGCCCCACTGTAGTACTCCCCCGGCTCCAACCCTACCATCACATAATAAGACACAAGTTGGCTTTCCTTCTCCCAAAAACAGCAGTAAAACATGCCATGCTCCTGTCAATAAATGTTTATGCTCCAATGCCCCTCCCAGGCCCCAGAATGCGCGCACACACACACACACACACACACACACACACACACACACACACACACACACACACACACACACACACACACACACACACACACACTCATACACACACACACACACACACACACACATTCATACACACACACACATCCACCAGTCACGCACCCCACGCAGCTGATCTGCCATTCACACAAGCACCTAGAACATTTAGACTGCACTTTCATTACACGCACAGTCACACCCATGTACACCATTCACACAGCATTAATTCATATGTGTGCACTTGAAGACACATCCTTGTATACTAACATACATGCACTTACACACTCCTATGCTTTTTTTTAGTTAATGCTAATTATTGGAGGAATAGGTCACGTAAAAGTTGGGTCAGCAGATAAGCCTTTAGCTACAACATAGAAGGCAGGGGGGGTGGTCCACTGATATCCCCTGGGCAGGCTTTTGTCCTCTGCCTCAACGTTCACTTCAATTACTGTTTTCTCACCTCGCAGTGTGGTGTATTTGCTTACTTAAAAGTAAGTAAATACACCGCTCTACAAGGTGAGAAATGTGACAGGTTCTTGTCCTCTGAGCCCGACTGGGCATCACAGCAGAGTGATGACTGCTGCCTCAAAGTGGGTGGGGAGGTTTAGCCCTCCCAAGCAGATGCCTGGCGCCGCCCATGTCTGTATGTGGTTGGAGACATTTTAATTCTTATTTACAGGGCTGTTTTACAGGAGGGGAGGCTGACAGCACCTTCCGCATGTATGAAATATTACAGCTCCGCAAGTACTAGATCTACTTTACATACCACATACATAGTGGACTGGAACACTTGTAGGCTCTGGAGGTTTACTCACAATGGTGATTAATTGAGGTACCCGAGTAATTCTTGGTACAGGTGGTCCAAACTCCACACACTGTCTGGCCACACTGGTGCCCCGCAGTCCTCACATACCCTTTGTCAAAGTGGTCCAAGTTTCTCAGACTGCCTATGTTAACACATTCCAAGTAGTGTGGACTGGGTCCCATATTTGCTCAGGCTCTGGGTGAAGCAGAGTTGTGACGGGAGTCTGGAAAGAATGGCAAGTTACCCTACTCTCCCTCTAGCCATAGGGCCTTACAATGCACACCTACTATGATTGCCATAGCTGGGCATGACAGAGGACACTCAAATGATTTAAGGGCTCAGCCTGTTAGTCCTAGTACAAGTACAAAACACTCATTGTTGCTACCAAACAGTGGACGCTTCTTTTAGTCACATCGAAGTGTAGCTGCATACAATAGTAAAAGAAAGCAACACGCTGGGCCTAAGAGTAGAAAGGGAGTAACAATAACACAGTAAAGAAACCTGCATTGAAGATAGGGTGACCAGATGTTCAAAATGAAAAAGTAGGTTTGGCTATCGACATGGAAGTAGGGCTAAAATGTCAGCGACCATAAACTCAAAAGAAGGACTGAAACACAAACATGGCTCTAATGAAATTATAGTCCTACTTCCATGCCGGTGGCCTGTGCCAGAGCAACTGGGAAACACAGAACTCTGATTGGAGGAGAGAGGGCATGGAGAAATGGGCACTGCACGGGGGGGGGGGGGTGAAAAGTGAGGGTGAAGAGCGAAGCCAACCTGATGTTGGGATTTTGTAATTGGGCCTTTGCAAAAAAAGGGACGGTATCCACCCATCCCTCAAATCCTGGGACAAGGTTTTTAACATTTATTTTTTGTCATTCGTATTCTATTAAGAATATAAAATCAAAGCTATACATCATCATATTATCAAACATTGCCAGTGTAACCAACTATGACTCTATGCACTTATATATAGGGGATGCCAACCCCTCACCTCTCAACTGAGTATAGATAAGATGATAGGCAGATCAAATGGTCCTATTATTGCAGGAATCAGGATTATAGTGCCTTTATATAAAGTAAAACATGCACATGGCACTGCACATATTTGGGTTACAATGACCCAGGAAGTGAAGGGTGCTTTAAATATCACACAAATACCATAAATGTATAAAGATATATCATGAATAAGGGATACAAAGTGAGAGATGCTTAAATCGATAAATAATAGCTCTCTGAAGAATTAATACAGTGTCAGACAAAGATATATTTCAAAATGTACAACTCAAGTACAAAATGGTGTCCAGTTCTAAGCCAGGTGTGAAAAAGCTATGACTTATGCCAAGAGTTTTCAGACAAGCAACAGAGGCAGCTACATTAGAAATAGTCTTTGGCAGCATCTCACAGTGAGATAATTGGGTTTGTTAAGTTAAAAATGGAACTTGACAGGAAAAGCAGACAAGATTAATGATGACATTAGATAACGCAAGGGAAACTTGGATACATTTATCGATGAGAAGGGCGCAATGTGCTTCATGCAGACCATTTTGAGAGACTAGCTGTATAATTTGGCACCATATAATAGAGTTTATCTATTTCTCCACAGTATAAGACACTAACTAACTTGGCAGGACCTCGAAAACCAGATAAACAGTTGACATTGATGTGATGAAGGTGTTTTTGGCAAGAGTTGAAAACTGTCATAAATGTGTCCATCCAAGTCTAAAATAAGCTTGTCAGTTTTGTGTGTCAGAGAAAATTGTGGATGCCAGGTATGTAAATGCTAAATTGATGTTTTTTCTCTGATTTAGAGGACCTATGAGAAGCATACTCTGACCAAGGTAGTCACTTGCTGAAGGATGTAGCATCATCCAAATAGCCTATATAAGCAGGTTGAAGGCAAAATGTTTTGAGTGTTTTTCCAGAGCATGTCTTATAACTACAACTAATAAAGACTTCTGGGAAAACTCCCAGGCCCCTGATTTTATCTTGCCAATGTCGCTGAGGAGTGTTCATAGATGCCAGATACTTGATGGGGTGGGAAGAGGACCTCAAGTTCACTTACAATCCTTAAAAGGAAACACTAAACAGATCAAACCCAACGCAAATGTAAATCTAAAGTAAAGATCAAGAAATTGTCACATACATGCAACAATAAAGTACTGGTTGTTTAAATTCAAACAATAATTATTTCTTCATTGTTACATCAATGGAAAAATATAAATTCTTGATGTTTATGATGCCCTCCTGGATAACTGTTTTGGCTTACAAAGTTTATTAATAGAGCCCATTATACTAAGTATCTAAGCATCACAACCTTTAGAGCAGCCTCAATTTTACACATGGCCGCCATAAACCATATCTTCGCCCACCATTCCTTTATGTCGGTTGCATTTGGGGCTCTCTTGTTGTGAAGCACCATCACCCGTGCTGATACCAAAAGATGAGTTATCAGTTTAGAGGAAGTTGTCCCCAATTTGTAATTTCCATCCTAGTCTTCATCCCCCAATAATACTAGCAACGTCTCAATTGGTAGGTCAACTGCACTGATTTTTTTACTTGCACCAACACCTCTTTCCAATGTGGTTGAATATGAGTGCATGACCACCAGATAGGAAACAACGTATGTCTAGTGAGTAGTTTGAAAAACCTCACTAGCTGCGCTGCTACCCTAGATTAATGTGGATGGAATATTATAGAGCTCCTAGTAATTCCAGGTAAAGCAATAGAATATGAACTACAGATCCTTGGGAGTTATCCAATTGGTGAATATAAGGTAACATAAATTGAGACTGTCAACTATTCAAAGAAAGTTCACAATGATCTTATTAGAGAAGTATTTAGTCTATTCAGATTTTCAAGAAGTTATATTTAATGTTCCATATGCTTATTCAGCAAAAACGCTAACCTTGATCATCAGAGAGCATCGCCTTTTAAGTAATAATGCCAATGTAGAGCAACAAAAACCAAAGAACGCCAACATGTGTTTCAACCCTAAACTGGGCAGTCCTCAGGGCATAAGAAATATATGGCTGGAAGGTTGAGCACTTGGTGCTGGCGTGTGCCAGGAAATGTGTATGGTTAGGTGAGCTGGTAAGCTAATCTCTGCGAAGTTGCCATGTGGTTTATTGGATCCGTGAATCACAGGATTTATGCAATAAATAGCACAAGGTCATTGAAAATGCAGTTGGATGTCCAATTTTTTACTTTGCCAAGTAATGTCATGTGGTCCCGTTTCCAGCTCGTATAAAATTAGCCGCTTCAATGCGTGCATGACTGAGGGTTACTCCATCAGTCTCCAGACAGGTCATGCCTCAAGTTTTTAAAGTTTGAAAAGTTTTGCGATGCCAGGACGGGGGAGAAAATACCAGGACAGTCCTGGCAGAACCTAAGGTAGGATCACAAAACTCACAGAGTGATGAAAACCTACACAAAAGCCAGACAAACACCTTTCCATGCGCTACCGGAGCCAGAAATTAAGCCATCTTAGCTCCAGGCACCTATTGCCCTGGAGGGCTAGGAGAGTCATGCGCCTACCAATTAGGTTTCCTTGAAGTACAGCATGGCATACAAGAAGCTTCACATGCAATAGAAGGGAATTATTGACATTTATTGGGGCATGCGAATTAGGCTGCTGCCCAGGGCACATGTGCTTTGGGGGCACACCAGGAGATGTTTACATTAACAGCAGCATCTGCTGCATTATGGAAGCAACATAGCATTTTTTAATGACAGTCTCTCACGCAAACATTAGCAAATCATTATCAGCTTCAATGCCCTTAACTTCAGTGCAGCCAAGCCTTTGACAAGGTGTGACAGCACCCCCAAGTCGAGACTTGCCAGGACATAAGGGCCGGACTAAAGGTGTACTAAAATGCCAGAGACAATGCCAACTAAAGTCAAATAAGAGGAAAGAGAAAGGCAGCATCAGAAGGCAGGGGGTTAGGGTGAGGTGCAGGAGGAGGTTAGTGTGAGATAGAGGTAGAAAAAGAGGGAAGAGGTCAAGCCAGTGATGGGAGAAGGAACGGCAAAGAGCTTGAAAACAGTATACTCAGTCATGAAAGGAGAACACATAGAAAGAAAGTGGACGAGAATGCAAGAAGAAAATAAAGGGAGAATAGGGAAACAGACCGGCAGAGTCTCTGGCAACTTATCAGGGTCTACAGCTAAAAAGAGGCATACTCCTCCACTCCCACAAAAGAGCATGATCCTCACACAGATGTGTTTGTCAGTATGGGTATCCACATGAGGCCACATCCTTTAAAAGCGTACCCAAAACAAAGCAGTCCAACTTCCATGGAAACGTGTACGCACTGATATTAATGATACATATGGTGATCCATTCTTGTATGAAATTTATATCACTTTACAGTGATATCGTAACCATATTTTTCGTATTGTACTTAGAAACAATGCTATGTGATGGCACTTATGTCAAGGGGCGAAAGATTGTGTTCCATCGCTTCCCGTGACGTCACTTCGGGGTGGGGTCAAATGACATCACTTCCGGTCCAAGGCTAGTCTGTACTTGAGTCTCGTTTCCTGAGTGTCGATCCAATCTTGGTGCCGTCATTTCATTTTGATGTTGTCCGGATTGGTAATTAACAATTCAAGTGAACCACCCAGGTGATATAGCCATGCTTTACATGTTTTTTCCACTCTGCCAACACCCATTCGATATTATCGCCTTTTGGTTTAAAGGGAACTGAGCAGTGTTTAATTTAACATTTCCTATAGAGTTGGAGTGATTTCCATGATACTATCGAGCACAGTGATTGAAGTCCAAGTTCATATCTCACTGTACTCATTGGAATGCACAGTGTAAGTCTTAGTACTCCTTTACAGATCACAGATTCAAGTCTGGTCCATGTACACCATGTTAGATTTAACACTAATTCAGCTCCATAGGTTACCACCGGTTGCACATTCTGTTTCTAGAAAGTGATCAGGGGAATTAAAGTAAACTCCCCATATCTCTTATGTATGATCTTTGCTTGGGCTCTTAGATTCAACATGTTTTCTCTCAACACGTCTAGCCATGGCTTCTCATTTGTACTTCAATTCAACAGTACACCAAGATATTTAATCGTGCACACTTTGTTGATTTTGATCTTCCCTATGTGCCAGTTAAAATTTCTTCTCCCACATTTTTGTGAGGCACTATATTTTAACATTTTGGATTTCTCCACATTGATCTGTAAGATATTCTCTTGTGTATATTTCCAAAATCTATTCATGCTTCGCTGCAGATCGATTGGTGTCAGGTCAAGAATGAGCAAGTCATCTGCATAGATTATCCAGGGTACATGGAAGCCTTGAATTCTCGTAGGAAAACTTTGGCCGCTATTTGTGATTCCTGCAGATCTGATATGTAAAGGTTGAACAGGATCGCTGCTAGGGTGCATACTTGTTTCAGACCTCTATACGTCTGGATATACCTCAAATAGTTCCCTTGATCAGTTAGATAGATCTTAACTGAGGTTTCAGAATATAGCGCTTTCATCGCTTTAAGAAGGTCCAGTGGACAATTGCATGCTAGCAGCTTTCGCCACAGGTGTTCTCTATTTACGCTATCAAACGCCTCTTCCAAGTGTATGAAGGCCATGTAGATTTGTGTTTTCGTTTTCATTGCCTTCACCTTCAACAGATTTAATATGAAGATGTTCGGGTTTGTTCCTACTCCCTTTACAAAACCAGATTGTCTTGGATCCAGGTGTTCCCTATTGCCTGCCCATTTTTGTAGTTTTTCTAGGAGCAATTTTGCAAAGATCTTCCCCAGAATATTAAGAAATGTGATGGGACAATAATTTCTATATTTCTCCCTCTCGCCCTTCTTTTAAATCAGACTATCAATGCCGATTTCCAAGAGGCGGGTATATTTCTCACACACATTATTTGGTTGAACAGCTTATCCAGTATGTCGACCCATACTTCAGGGGCCTCTTTCAAGATGGAGTTTGTAAGCCCATCCGGACCGGCAGCCTGGGAAGAGTTCAGTTTGTTTATCCATCCAATGATGTCCTCTTTTTCCCATTTTAAGTGCCACGTATCCTGGGTCATGTGATCGTCTTCAGGTTGGTCTGGTGTTACCTGAGCAAACAATGTTGAATAGTGGTCAACCCAAGACAATTCGGTAACTTGCTGAAGCATAACTGCTGATTGGAAATTCCTGTTATTATTTAGCAATTCCCATAGGCCTCTTGCATTGTTCTTGTATACTATTTTTAACATAGTTTCAGCATCAAATTGGGCTCTCAATGCTTTTGTGACTTCAACCAATTTTTGTTTCCATTTATTTATTTTAGATTGGTTGATGACCATCCTATCCTTTTTCTGGCATCTCAGGTCCACCCTCATGGCTTTCCTTGCTTCTATCACCTCTAGATTGTAATTGTGCTTTGGGTTGAAAGTTCTATTGTCATTCTTGAGTAGGGATGTTCAAATGAAGTTAATAGGCAATAATAGTTAAGCCCATCCTTGTCTTGCTTTAGGAGGCAATCATAACTCTTTGTTATTTCAGGTACATCTCGAGGTTTGATTCTTAGGCGGATTCTTAGACATTTCAATCACTTTGAAATGGCTTACTCAGGGCCAGATATTCATGGATACCAGGCAATAATCTAGAGTTGCTGTTTGGTCTCCTCTTTTCCAAGTCAGTTGTGCGGGTATGTCACCCTACGTTTGGCTGTTCAGCAATTTCAAATTTCTGTCATCTGTCTGCTTTCTCCAAGACGCAGCACGTTTTGGTAGATTTGTTTGGATATGAGCAGTCTAGATACGTCAAATAGGGGTATGTTTAGATCTCTGCATATAATAATATGCAGATTGTCTACTCCCAAATATGTTTCGTCAATCATTTGTAGTGCGGCTCTGATGAATGAATGATTGATCTCTGCTTTTTAGTGGATTCCAATATAAATTAAAGATGATGATCCATTCTTTTCTCTCTGTTGTGATGGTAAGCATTTGTATATATGGATTGGGATTAAGGACTTGTGTTACTGATAATCCAGATCCAATTCTTATCAGTGTAAATCGGCCTGAATAGGTACATTCCTTTAAACTTTTCAGGGCTGGATTCAGATGGCAAGTATAGCCGTAGCATTGCAGTCTTACACAAATCCAAGTTTCCTGTAAACATAGGATACCCTAACTTCTTCTTTCCATCATTATAGAGGTGCACAAACCCCCTTGATTCCATGAGCCTATTACTAGATGATCTTTCATGGTCGGGGGTTGGCATTCATTTTTTCTCTTAGTGGCTAGGGCTCCACCTAGCCATGACAAGTCCTCCACCGGGGCACATCCCGATTGGCGTCGCATACTGGATACTGTCATCTCTGGTTTTCAGCTTGAGTGGTCCACCCTTACTTTTAAGGGTTCATAGGTTCCCACATCTAGAACCATTGTCTCATTTTTATGATTCAATTATCGCTGCTTGTGTTGGTCAACTACTACAAATCCATCTTTTAGGTAAAAAACAAGTTGCAAAAAGTCATTGGCAACCTTCATTATAGCTGTTTTAATCAGGTCAGATTTGAGATGTAGTGTGACCCAATCAAGTCGTTGTTCGTTCACAAATTGGATGACTTGCATGTCTTCTGTATGTCTGTATGTCTTCTGTATTGATGTATCTCAATTTTGGTGAAGGATAAAATAACTTAACCACGTTTCGTCTGTTGAGAATTAAGTCATCAGTAACAATCTTCCCAAGGTTACCACATGCATTAGTTTTACTTTGCTTTCATTATCAGATCTGGACTGTGAGATCATTTTGGAAGGTTTTGCTCCAAAGGCTTCCTTTCTCTTGTCTCAGGGGTTTTTGACATCTGTCTTTTCCTATTTCCTTTTTGCTCCATTGTTTGAAAGGTGCTCACATTACTTTGGTCTGAAGCTAGCATAGATTTAGTCTTTGATGATGCTCTTTCGTCTCTTTGGATTTCCGCCATAGCAACATCATTTGCGGCGTCTATAATCTCAATATCATCATCTGAGAACTCCTGTTCTTCTTCATTCATGCATTCCTGGAGATCGGTTTTGTTAAGATCTATCTCCAACTCTACTTCAGTGGGTTGGTAGTTCTTTCCTATGGGCTCCCCAGATTGCACCTCGCTCTTGCCTGGGATTTTTTATGGGCTGGAGCTTTTTGGAGATTGGTTTTATGCCCTCTGTTATTTTTGGTCTGGGCAGAGTGGAAACGTTCTGCAAAGAAGCTCTAGATCCATTAGATTTCACTTTAGAGGCTGGTTGTGAGTTCTTAGATTTTTTTTTAGCTTCTGTTGTTTATCCTCCTTTCGTCGCAATTTTGATCAGATTTTGTTTTAGCTTATGTTGTTTTTCCTCCTTTTATCGCAGTTTTGTTCAGGTCTTGATCTTTATTCTTTTTGAATACAGAGAAGGGTTTGTGGGTGGTGTCAGGGCCGACCCTCTCCTCAAAATCCCTGGGACCATCAAAACTTGTTTCCATCACAGAAGTGTTTGGGGATTTGTGAGGAATTCGACCATCTGCACAGGGAGTGTGCACTCGCTTGGGCTTTCTAATTTTTTGATAAATAAAAATGAATGATGGGAGATCTACCTCTGAGGACTGTGTGAGGGCATTCCGTACACAGTCCATCTGCTTCCCACAAAAAATGCATAGTCACGTGTACTCCGGGAAGATACAGCCTACAGGTGCTGTCTTCCCCTGTCATATTCAGCTGCAATGTGAAAGCCCTGGGTACATCAGGGCATCTCAAGGAGGGGGAAGGCACACCTTCCTCCAGCATGGGCAGCCAAATTTAAATATCAAAGGCTCCATGGATCTGCATTTCTTTTGCCCTCTGGCTGGTGGCATTACATACTAACGAGATAATTCTGGCAAGCCTGCTCAGTGGGCTTGGTTGCCGAAGAGACAACAGGGAGGCAGAACTGACACCCCTTTGGTATGCAATGTGTCAACTTGAAGCTAGTTCCCACTTCTCTGCATGAAAGGCAGTGAAGGGCCTGTCTGGGTCCAGCACTTACCAGAGTTGTCCCTGCAGAGCATACCTCTTTCAGAGGCGATAAGTATGTGATTTGGGGAGACAGGAAGTATGCTCCAAGCACACATTTCAAGGGAACCCTGCACTTTAATCAAGAGTCACAGAGGGCTCAGTTAACCAGAGAGACTCTTTGATCTACAACAGACAGGGAGATGTATGGGACTTAGGTATATGTTGTCACCCACTTGTCTGTCCTGTTGCAGAGCAGTCTGGTCCTGACCTCATGCATAACAGAGGATTGTTGGTGGGGGCCCAGGATCGGTTCATTAAGGTGTGCTTAGCCTGCACCAATCACTGGGGCCCATTTGGTTTTAAAAGAGGGCTGAACCCCTCACTTAGCAGATCATCTGAAGACTTCGAAAGGAGTAAGAAGAAGGACTCATTTAGACCTGAGCTGAAGGTACAGTCTACCTTACATCTTCCACCAGTGAAGGAAGGTCAGGAGGGAAGTAAGATCCCTCCCCTAAACATCTCCCAGGGAGCGATGGAGATACCGGACTCAGAGGACCCATCCAGCAGCTCCAGACCGGTACCTAGCCAACACATAGCGTGCCCTGCTAGGTTCTGCCAGCAAGCCTCCTAGATGGGAAGTGCCGGAGAGTCTCTGGACAAAGGACAAGACTGTTGCCTGCAATCACTCTCCTGAGCTTTGGGCCCGTCTGCCTTGAAGGGACACAAGCCCTACAAAGAAGCTAGGAGGAGTACCACAAAAGCATCATTCAGCGTCCATCTTTTAAAGACATTTTCGAGACAGTCGGGTCCTAGAAACACAATCAGCTGCACAGTTGACTGTTGTCATGCCGCAGTCATAATAGCCGTCCGAGGCGACTCGACCATCATTCCAGATCTGCTAATCAGCACAGAGACAACCATTCTTGGCACAGAGCCACCATGCCGGACAGTCTCAGACGTCCGTCCAGCCTCGCTTGCCAAACTGCCCTCTGCATGATACCCACAGCTGTCTCCCACCAATGACTCTGTCTCAAGGGCTGCGATGTGCACTAGAGCCACCTCAACACTGTTGAGCACCAAGAACTTCTTAAGCATGAGGTGAATTATGGTTCTGCACTCCTGGTCCCTCTCCCATGGGACCTAGAGACAGTTGCGACCCTTTGCCCCCTTGGTACTGAAACCGAATAAACTTGAACTCTAAGACTGATTACTTTACCAACTTACCTCCTGTCAGTATCCAGAGTGCATCCCTTTTCCTTCGTGAAACTGTCTGCCCTCTGTGTTGCTTTACAGGGTGGTCGTATTTGTAGTGTGCTAGAACTTTCTGTTGTAGCAATAATAAAGTGGATCATTTTATACAACCTTGACTGGACAGTCCCTTTTATCATTGAGTAATAATTGTATTTTCGCTGTGTTGCAACTAACCAACGATCCACGACCTTGTGGAGATAGGCCTGCCGTTCCATCACGTTACCAAAATTGAACAAAGAGGTCTTATAAGTCACTTGTATGCCAATCTGTTTGGATCCCTTTTGGTGTGCTAGAGGTGTGGGGTTGATTGATGGTTTAGAAACCGATATTCATCCCTGGACCACTGGTGCCACGGAAGTTGATTCGTCACAGGTCTTCTTGTTTTCTCCATCTTCTTCTTGGGCCTCATCTTGTATTTGTATTTGAAGGGACCTTTGCTCAGATGGTAATCTGTTTCTATTAAGGGACAAGCTTTCGACTAATAATTTGTTGGAAGTCACTTTTTTCGTCATAGTGACTGGAGCATTATTAGTGGTTTGAGTGCAGGTTCGAATAATTCTGAAATTTAGGATTTTAACAAGTTCTCCTAATTTGAGGTTGGCTGAGAGCTTCTCTCTCTGATTTGATCTAGATTTGTCATCAGTGGATGTTCTAGCCATAATGTGCCTGCGCATCCATTCAGAGTCAGACAGGACGGCTTCCATCATAATGTTTTTATCACAGATTTAATTACGGGCTAGGTCGCATAGCCTTGATTGCCAAAGCGCCGACACTTTGGCTTCATTGTTTAGCCTTGCTTGAACCATAATCGCAAAGGTGTCAATGTAGATCATCTTCGAGTGTATCAATGTAACTAGGTTTGATTGATCTCGAATTGAGTTGTTCAGTGTTTCATATCATTTTGAGAACTGGGTCAGAGAGATTGTCAGTGAAGCCATTTTGCTATTTTGAATGGTTATCATTGCTTCTGATCATAGCATTATGTTTGCTGGTTGATCTCCTGGAGATGAGATGACTTCTTGCAAAAGGTCATCTCAGTACTGTGAGGAGTCAGAGGAATGTGCATCTCTTAAGTCCCTTTCAGTTTTAGAGAATCGGTGTCATGCAAACCCTCTAAATCATATTGTTGTTGTGGGTGAGTATTTAGCGTAGGAGTACTAGAGGCAGGCTTCCTGTGCTGGGTTAGCACTTTATTGTTCAGCAATGCACTAGGATCCCTATTAGATGTTAAAGCTTGAGACATTATCCTATTTTCAATGGCATTAATGTTGGCATTTACATTGTTTGCACTGCCAATTCTTTTCTCCTGTGCCTCAGTATAGGCAGCTGGAATATCAATTGGAATGCTAATGAGCCTTACATGTTCCTTTTGTGGAGGGCAATCGGCTTGTTCACCACTGTGTGTATCACCCCCCCCTGTAGTCCTTGTCGGCTTGTTTGTTTATTCTCAACATGCACAGGGTGAAAGTCTGAGAAGGAAGTTTAGCGGCCATTGTAGTTTTGTTGCCCATGGATAGAGAACTTCTCAACAGGGAATGGGGGTGGGGGTGGGGGTAAGGGTAGGAGAGGAGGAACAGGGAGAGAGGGTGATAGAAAGGGCAGATGGCTCACAGTTCAATCTTACCGCAGTGGGAACAGTGTCCAGTTGATTACTTGCTGACAAGTTTGTGGTCCAATGCTCAGCATATTAATTTCAAGATGTTCAGAGAGCTGGCTTTCAGTCTCTCGTCTTGCAGGAACACAGGAACACAAGAACACTTTGTAACTGTCACAGGGCTCTTTAAGACGGAGACCTCGCCTGTGCGTCACGAGCGGATGTGACGGGGAGAAGGGGAGGTCTAGAGGGAGGTCGGAAGGAAGAGGCAGTTTTGAGTTGTAGATTGAATAAAGAGCTTCCATGTTAAACTGCTGGTGTGCGTCCGTTATTCCACGAGGCCGAAGGGGCCTAACAAATGGTGACGAGGTCATTCCTGCATACGAGCGGCCTCCTCCTCTGTGCACCGGCAATGCTGCCATACGTCCATGTCCCTGTGCCGGTGATCCCACTGGGCCCCAGATGCCAGCCTCATCCAGTCGTGCAGCTCCAGGGCATATCAGTGATCCCGCTGTCCTCTGCCGCGCAACAGCAATCCTGCCACGCGTCCTGTTCCTGCGCCACTGATCCCGCTGAGTGCCGTGTGCTGCTTCCACCAACACATGTACTTTCCAAGTACAGCAGTGATCCCGCTGCTCCAGGGAGCCAATCCGGGTTGCGTCAACCGCCTCCTCCTCCCACTGCGGAAGGTTCCACCAAAGACACTGCCACATTGCAGAAACGTTCATCCGCCTCCTTCCTCCTACTGTAGAAGGCTCCAGCCGTATAAGGCCCACACACCGCTTCCCTGACAGATGAGATCTGGCCCACACCTCGCCTGGGCCTCCCACCAATTAGTGCGTGCCACACCAGCCACACACCGTCCCCAAATCGCTGCAAGGGAACTGAACTGAGGCTTCCTCGCCCTCAGTGACTGCTACAAGAGCCGCCAGATGCCGCATCTGCTCGACTTCCAGGTGGGTGCTGTCCCCCCTGGTCCTCCTCCCGAACACTAGAGGGGTGCAACTACCAAGGCCCCGAATTAAACATTCCCATAAGGGGACACCTAACCCAGCAACCACAAGACCACTGGTGGGCACACCACAACTATGAGCACGTCCCCTGATTGGGTAGGACAAACCCCTCCAGCCCCAGCACCACCAACTAGATCGACAGCCATGGCATGGCTCAGGCCTCTGCTATTCTAGATGACCCCGCAGGCGGATAAGGGTAGAATGGCTTGAAGACTTCAACAACTTTATTGCAGCTACTGGCAAAGAGACGTCTCCACACCCACACAACATGTTCATAAACACTGCTGGCGTCGAAATAAAACCACTAATTAAAACCATACTGCCAGCCGAACACCCTGACTTTGCAACAATAATAACAGCCCTCAGCAAGAGACTGGTCATAGAACCCAACAGGGACTATGAAAGATACATATTCAATCAGTGCACCCAATGTACAGACAAAACTGTAGACAGATTCATCAGAGGCTGCGAATCAAGGGGCACACTGCCAATTTCACACATTTTCCCTAGAAGAGGCCATTCGTCTAAGAGTAATAGAAGGGTGCCTCTCAACCACCCTGAAGAAGCAGCTTCTCAAGAAACCCCTCACCACTGAAGTGAGCGAAAGGGCCAGAATCCTCGAAAGGGTGGACAAATAAGCAACGCAGATGACCAACACGATGACACTCAAGCAATAGAGAAGTGATGTGGTCGCAGCAGTCCACACAAACACCACAAGAGGAGGCAAAAGGACGAGTGAACTAAACTATTCATCGTCCCGAGAATGCAATGGCAGTGCTACAGGTGTGGTATGGCCTTCCCCCATGCCGGGTCATGTCCTGCACTCACCCAACAGTGCAGTAATTGTGGGAGGGAAGGACACTTCCACGCTGTCTGCCGAGAAGGCAGACCTTTTCCCACGCTGCAAACTCCCTCGTCACCGCAATACAGGTAATTTCGAAGGGCTACCAGCAGTCAATCATACCCGGCCTGCCCATACCAACAAGGACAAAGAAGGTACGTGAGGGTGGTAGAGGAACTCTATCCAGAAGATGAACCCCATGCATACGAGCCACAAGAGCCGAACCCGAAAATTTGTGACAAATACGATGGCCCACCTCCATCAAGAGCAAGCTATCACATCACACCAAACTTCAGCCAGGAATACAAAAGAGAACAACATGATATGTATGCGTAATATGAATTTGTGAACCTCATCATGGATGATGGCGAAGCGAGAGAAGCACCCCGAATATCGGTAGACATCGGTGACAAATGATTTCCGTTTTCTCATTGACTCAGGAGCAACAGTAAACATTATGGGGGAAAAAGAGTTCCTGCAAATCCAGAACAAACCCTCAATAACACAGACATCCTCCAGAATATTCCAATGGGGTGCCAGCACTCCCATACACAGCGTCGGGTCATTCAAGAGACATCTCATCCATTGGGACAAGTCGACAACTACCATAATCCACGTGATAAGAAGCCCGACCAAAGGGCGATGTCTACTGTGCTATGAGACAGCCTCATGCCTAGGCCTCATCAACATCCATGTACAGGGGGGAGACACCATCCGCTCCGCAGCACCCGAAGGTGAAACCCAAGAACAAGTTTGCAGCATGGGTCACCAACCACCTGTGAGTCCTACCATCACTCAAGATGACATCTTGAAAGAATTCCCACGTCCATGCCAAGGCCTAGGCAAAATGAAGGGTCCCCCAATCAAGCTACACATTGACCCGACAGTTTGTCCGGTCTCCCAGCACCCGCGCAGGGTCGGTTTCCACCTTCAAGCGGCAGTGACGAATGAACTCCATCAGCTCCTCCGGGATGACATAATTGAAGTGGCCACTGGGCCGACACCATGGGTCTCCCCACTTGTTCTTGTTCCAAAAGAAGGTGGTCGCTTGCGACTATGCGCGGACATGAGGGTATATAACACAGCCATTCAAAGGGAACGTCATCCAGGACCAAAAATCAAAGACATGATCGTTCAGCTTAACAAAGCTGTTCTCTTTTCAAAGTTAGACCTGAACTAAGGGTACCACCAGATGGTACTCCATCCTGATTCGCGAGTAATCACCACCTTCGCATCATACGATGGATAGTCCTGCTATAAACGATTAAGCTTTGGGATCTCGTCAGCGGCTGAAATTTTCCATTAAGCCATCAGGCAAATCATCAGACCTGTGAAAGGAACATTAAATTAAAGCAATGACATTCTCGTGTTCGGGAAAACTCACAAAGAACATGACGAAGTTCTCCGGGCTGCCTGTGTGGCCGTGCAGGATGCTGGCCAAACCTTCAACCTGCAGAAGTGTTGTTTCAGCAAGTCTAAACTCAAATTCTTCGGACACATTTTATCAGCCGATGGCATAACTCGCGATCCAGACAAAGTCACCACCATCTTTAACCTGCAAAAACCCAGACAAGCCGCTGATGTAAGGTCGTACCTGGGGATGGCCAGTTACTGCGCTCAATATGTGCCCCACTTTGCCACCATCACTGACCCTCTAGGGCGGCTCTTTCAAAAGTAGGTTCCGTTCGTCTGGTCTGACGACTGCCAAGGAGTGTTTGACACGATCAAACAAGCATTAGCTGAAGCCCGGAAAGTTGCATATTTCGATCCAGACTGGCACACTGAAATTGTTGTCGATGCCAGCCCAGTGGGAATAGGGGCGATTCTTGCACAAACCAGCAAACTTGATACCAACCCGAGACACATAGTGGCATGGCTCCCCCGGAATCTGTGTACTCCCAGGCTGAAAAAGAAAGATTAGCATCAGTCTGGGCCTGCAAACATTTCCACAACTTTGTAATCGGAAAAAGGTTTACACTTATCACGGACCATCAAGCCCTACTGTCCCTCTTTGGAAACCCGAGAAAAAAATGCCCCCAAGTATTGAGCAATGGGGCATTCGCCTACAAGAATACAGCTTCAAAATTATCCATCGTACAGGAGGTGAAAAGAACCACGCTGACTACCTGTCCAGACACCCGACCGGAAAACCAATCCCCAGGCCGGGTGACACTGAATATGTCAGCTACATAACAGCCAACGCACTGCCCCCGGCCATCTCCATCGAGTGCATTGCCTCCGCTTCAGCTGCCGACCCCTCCCTGGCTTTGGCCATAAGCCTGACAGAGAATAACTGGTGGAAGGACTTTCGCAGGGCTGTCCGAAGACACCCTGGTGCCAGCAGAGACGATCTCGAGAGGCTCGCCAAAGTCCACACAGAACTGCCGTCCAGGACAAGGCAATCTTACTGAGGGGATGCCGACTAGACATTCCAGCAACACTCAGGTCGGAAATCATCAAAACCGCCCATGAAGGCCACAGGGGTGCTGATAACCCCAAACAACAACTCAGGTGCCATGTCTGGTTCCCGTTCATGGACGATAAGGTTGACCGATGGGAAAACTGGAAAAGAAATCAAGATTGAGAGATGATTGTAATAACAATACAAGCCATAACATTATGAGATACATTGTTTTGGGTCACTAGCTGAACACATAGCTTTGCTAAATCAATGACACTCTGTTACCAGTTGTATCCATAGCATTGCTGGATCAACCTCACATAGCCACCAGTTGAATCCAAAGCATTACGACTCAATGGCAGTGTATCACATTAATCCATAGCATCATTTTAGATATTCTCTATTAATCAAAGTTCTAGGCACATCACCTTGCTCAACCTTCATAGAAAATGCATAACCTAAATGGTATGGGGGCTAAAACAACACAACACTAATGGACAAACTAAGTATTACCCCCAATCAATTTAATTTTCGCTCTCCCGCCTCCCACTTACAAACACCTCATCAAGCCCTAACGTCCACATAATGAATGCAACTTCATTCAAAGGAACCGCAAAGACAGTAGAATTAGAGAGGAGGAATAGAAGAGGAAAGTTATGGAAGCTGCTATATCAATGGCTTCACAGCAGTCAACAAGAGATTATAGAGCCCTCCTGATTCCACACCTCAGAAGACCATTATGACCATCAGATATATTTAAATACATCTTAAACCATCCACCCAAATGCAGTTCCCATATGGAACTCACTGTTCAACAGACAGAAATGACCAAAGGAGAAAAAAGGTCAACACACCCATCATCACAACACAACCTTTAAGGAGCAAAAACACCACACAAGGACTCCAGGAAGAGGACCATGAATTCCAGGGGGACCTATTCAGTCTATTTAACTCTGACAGCCTTACACAAGTGTCCAGGGAAACCAATTAAATGAAGAATGAGCCTGCCACAGAATCTCCTCCGACCGCCAATACCATCATAAAGTGATGGCCACCAAATGTGTTCTGGTCAATGTACAACCAATAGCGAAACATTCATCTAATATATTCAACCAACTTTCCGAAGATCAACTAGATCAACTTTTCATCGTGGAAAACTGTTGTCTCTCTTATGATTAATCACCAATAATCCACAAACGCATTCCAGAAGACTACATCATGCAATGCACTAATCAACCTGCACTAACTCACAGAGAATCTATCAAAGTCTTTACACCTTCTACCGACTTCATCCCGACTGCACATCACTCACATTTATCTGCATAGTCTCCCACACCTCTTTGCTAATATTCAGCATGTGGGATACATCTAACTCCCAGCAGAACTCCCCTACTTCAAACCACATCTCAGCAGTCACCGGCAGAATGGCTGCTTTGGTGTTGTTGAGCACTATCGCCTTGCCTAAAAACTGCATTTTGCAGTCACCAAAATAATGGCTGCACTGTCATTGCCAAGCACATATGGGGCAAGATGGAACATGGAACACACCGAGATAGGCTGCCAGTGTGTTCCTTATGTGTACCAAAGAAAAGAATTGAAAAGCAGTGCTGCTTTGTTGCTAGCTCAAAATTTCCAGTTGAAAAAGGAATTATTTTACATTTAAAATGATGGCACCCTGATGCATTTTTCCATTGTTTCAGCAGTACACATTTGGTTCCTGTGAGACTCAGCTATGCCCAGCCATATTCAGGTTATGCTCCAGCAAAATAAAGCATTTCTCACTGAATGATAGGCTGAGTCAAGCAAGATCTGTGAAATCACAAAGAACTTTAATCCCAGCCATATGGAAAAATGCCTTCGTTTGCAACAAAATATCACAGCTGAACTCTTCAAAGGAAGCCCTATTTCTCTGTGCTTATGTTAGTGTCAGTGGACCATTGCCTTGAACAGTTTTCTGTGTATGAGAAATTGACTAAGGCTGCAAATAATGTTTGAATCTAGATGTAAGAGAAAACCGCATTTGAAATTGACATCCCAGCTGAATTAACCTACGTGTAAAATGGTGCTTTTACCAACAAGAAAAATATCTGCTTAAAAGTAAATGTTTGAGTTAAGGCCCTGTCCCCGCCTAGAAATGTAAGGGGGCTTTTGTTTGAAAACATATATAGGATGTTTTATTTCAGCAGACTTGCTTCTGGTTCAGAAAATCAATAAATAAATAAATAAATACATAAGTGCATTTACTGTGGAACCAGCAAGACAGGTTTTCCTGGCCTGGCATCAAAGGACATTTGCTTTCTGGGAACAGGATTTGCCTTACCCCAAAGGGCCTATGAATGGTCCAAGAGGAAGCTTCTCACATGCTCGTCAGACTTTGTGACTGGGCTCTAGCCTGGTACAAATGATTTCTAGGACACTTAGGTGTGAAGTCCGGGTAACACCCCTCCTCTGCTGCAACTGCCAGGATCAAAGAAATTGTCATGACAACATCTGTGCTAGTGAGCCAGGGGAAGACATTTGGCTAAGATGATTGGAAGACAGCCCCTCTTTGGGGGTAGAGCCGGCCCACTTGGTTTTAAAGACATTTCTTTTTAAAACTTGTATTTTTGTAACCTGAGAATGTAGGAATGTGAAATTTTGACAGTATGAATGTAGATTTTATGCTTTTAAAATAAGACGATGTAGACCTTTCTGACAGATTGTAGACTCTAATGCTGGAAAAAATGACATTTCTGGGAAAAGTACAAAGGACCAGGTTATGAAAGTTGGAAGAAAATATGACCCACATTAATGTGCTTCAGTGTACCGAATTATAGGTGAACTATTTTCCATGGAAATGGCGAAAGATTGCTAGAATTACTAAATATCATCGCACCGTCTTGGGATTTGGATCAGCATGTGTATTATAAGATATGTAATCTTCCCGGATAAGTTTCCTGATGGTGACATGTGTGAATATGAGTGTTTTGCTCCATAACCGATTTTGGCAAAAAGTAACTTTGATAGAACTAAGCCCATTGTAAAAACACCCCACAAAACTGAGTCATCTCCTTCAAGTCCAATCTGCTTCCAGGGAGGAGGCGACATATATTGGCTGACCTATCCGATTCTTGAGGGTAGATCTAGCCAATGCCTGCCCCCATTGTATAATCCTGTGATGTCACCCACCTTATAAAAGGGGGAAGCTCACAGAGACAAAGGGGACTTTCTAGCTCCTGCATATCCAGACATTTCATCCTGCAAAGATTCCAGATTCCACTGCCGGGCCAGAGCATAGCTGATCCTATCCAGGCAGAACCACCCTTCAGAACTAAACCCCATAACAAAATCCCACTAACTGAGGGAGAAAGGGGGGAGCTGTGGTACCCTTTTTGAGAGTATCCTATGACCAGACCGGCTTTTTGCCCCACTACCTGCATGCCGTTGTGCCGTAGTGCTTTTCTGCTATGAGAGCCCCGCCGTGGTGCTGTGACCAGATCCTTTGAGCCAAGAAACCCGGTTGGCTGTCCCAAATCCCAAACTCCAGCGCTGATTGTGAGTATCTCCCCATCGCATAGCAACCCATAACCTACCCTATCTTGATACCCTGTCTTTGCTCTACCCTCTAAGTAATCTCATCCATACCCTGATAACTTGTTTAAAACTGTCAGAATTCTCTGTGCATCCTGACCTTGATTTCCAAGTTTTAGCACCATTCTTCCACTCATTTCCGTCATTTGTAAGTCCTTAGTAATATTTTGATTAAATACATGAATTCTCCCTAAGAAGAGGCACACTGCGTGAAGGGTTACAGCAGTAGCGTAACTTTTCTATTCACGGGCGGCGTTCCTCTTTTCTACCCACTTAATCTAGTTCAAGTGAAACTTGTCCTTCTCTCTCCAAACCAATTTTCTCTGTTAACTGCTTTTATTTTTAAAACCGAATATACGTTTCCCTTTCTCAAGGGAAAAGTATATTCGGTTTTAAAAATAAAAGCAGTTAAATGTATATTCGGTTTTAAAAATAAAAGCAGTTAACAGAGAAATCGGTTTGGAGAGAGAAGGACAAGTTTCACTTGAACTAGATTTAAATCCGATTTTGCCTCTCATTTCGTCAGATTTTAATTCTGTTTGCTGCCTAGTATACCTGACTCATTGCCGCTCCTTTCTATCCACTCAGAATTCAATTAATAGGGGTTTGAGGGAGCATTGCAGGGGGAAATCTTATCTCGGGTGCTATCTACCCGAAACGCAAAATTGCTCCCATTCATTTTTGCTTTGGATATGTTATAGTAGAGGGTCAAATTAAGTGTATTCTATCATTGTGCAGTGCACTTAGCAGCCCATTGGTGATTGCTGCCCAATATTAAATTTGTGTGATTTTCTTTGAATTTAAAATAAATATTGTGTTACCACCCACCGGCCTGGTTCATGGTCCATTGTGACCTGGGGTATTTGTAAAAGGGGGTGTGAGACAGGTTGGGTGCCAGCTCATTCTGAATTCTAGGGAATAAAGAAAAAGTATTTTATTTGTGCGCTACCTCCTAAACTAAGGGCAAGAGTCCTGGTCTGGTGTGTGACGCCTGATTGGAATCCTTAACAAGCCTCATATACAGACTACGCTCCCACAGTCCAACTTCGGCATACAAAATTGTGGATGCAGCTGCTCACCTATCCATGGACTGTCAACATCTGACAATACTTGGCAATTGCAAAATCTGGCTTGACAAAAGACAATCCCATCATGAAACTCCTCACAGCTGATCTCACGGCAATGCCTCTCAAACAATTGGCCAAGGGTGTTACTCACACAGCTGTACGCATGCTTGTAGGAATTTGTCTGTAATGAGAACACTGTTTGCAGTGTGTTCCCAGTTATCTCCCAGGGGAAGACCACTTATTAATTCCCTTCACAATATTTCTTTAGAGAAGCTCCACCATGTGTGGAACCATCCTTTGGCCCTTTGACCTTGTCCAGGCCCTGGATGGAAGTGCAAAACAACACATTACTAAAAAATACTGGAATAAGGCAAACAAACCAACACATCAGACCTACTAGATGAAAAATTCAACATTCTTCATAACTGGATGAACTAGGTCTTAGACAAGATTGCCCCGAAAAACCTTTCAAGAATTCACAGAAAAAACTTTCGCAAAATGTTGCTAACCTAAACTACACCTGCGTGAAGAAAGAGAACTGGAAATTGAAGACAATCTTGAGAAGAACCAATTTTCAACCAGACAGATTTGATAACCACCAACAGCTATGATTCAACAGAGTAGGTAATACCATAGCCAGGAAATCACACTACGCAGCAGCCTGCAACACAACCCCAACCCAAGAATTATGAGATAACATTGCAATGTCTCTCACCAGTAAGATACTATGCACCACAAATGCCTGGATAACAAAGGACTCACACTCCACTGTGCCACCAAAGACAAAATTACCCCCCAAATCAACGCCCCACAGCTAAACACCTTCCGTCCCTTCTCCCTGCAGGACCTTCTCACTACGATCAACTCCTGCAACCCTGCAGGATGTCTGGAAGATCTCTGCCCTGCCCACCCACCCCCCAATTTATTGAAATCATTATGAAACATCCAGAAATATAGCATTTTAAAGCTAATTTCTTAACATCTCAATCACGAACAGGAGCGTCCCTCTACTGTTGAAATCAGCAAAATTCAGGCTGCTCCTCAAATAACAGGGAGCGGACCCAAATGACCCTGCAAACAATCACCTAATCTCAAACACTTCATTCTTTGAGAAAATACTGAAACAATAAATACTTGGTCAATTTAAGGATTTGACTGAAACAAGTAACCTGCTTCACGAGGCTCAGCATGGTCTTAGACCAACAATGCCTAGTAAGACTGTTACTGTTGTTTTTTCTCCCGTCCCCCACACCTCCCCTCTTTTGTCTTGTGGTGCCTGGAATCACTTTGTGCTGTATAGGCACCATGAAAATGTTCAATAAAAAAATAAAATAAATAAAACGAAAGCACAGAATTAATCTTGTGCTCAATATGGGCCATGCTAAAGAACTATATGGATGACAAAACAGATAGCGTTCTTATCAATCTGGAAATCACAGCAGCTGTTGATACTGTTAACCATGAGATAATTCCAAAGAGACTGGGAAACATTGGACTAAAATGAGTGGCCCTAGGCTGGGTCACCTCCTTCCTGGCACCAACATAACCAAAATCACCATTATTGCCCCTTATAGATTACAGACATGCTACCTGGACTGTGGAATACCCAGAGTTTCACATTGCCACCTCTTCTATTTTAACAAATCAACATCCGGGGCACCAGTGGTCCGGGGATGAATATCAGTTTCTAAACCATCAATCACCTCTAGTGCAACAGAAGAGATACAAACAGAGTGGAAAGACAAGTCAATTAAAAAAATTGTATACAAATATCTACTTCATTATTATCCCAACAGACAGCTCTAGCACACTACAAATTACAACCCACCCTGTAAAGGAACACAGAGGACAAACAGTTTCAGGGATGCACTCTGGATACGGACAGGAGGGAAGTTGGTAAAGTACTTAATCTGAATAGTTAAAGGATACTTGGTTTCAGCACAAGGGGTGCAATGGGTCATAAAATGTCATTAGGGGCCTTCGGAGAAGCACCAGGTGTACAGAACCACAATGTACCTTGTGCTTGTAGAGGGTCTTGGTGCTCGACAGCATCGAGTTGGTTTCAGGGTGCTTTGCAGCTTCTGCGACAGAGTTCAAGATGGAGACTGATGTGGCTATCAGGCAGCAGGCAGTTCGATGAGCAAGGTTGGAGAGACGTCTGCAGGCTGGCCTACATGGCCGCTCAGGGTTAGGAATCGTTGTCTCAGTGTGGATTGGCGGGTCTAGTCGAAGCATCTTGGATGGCGTGAACAACTGTGGCATGACAACAGTCAGCGGTTAAGTCGGTTTCAGCTCGAGGGCCTCGACTGCCTCGAAAATGTCCTTAAAAGGTGGATGATGGTTGATGCTTGTCGGGGCACACCTCCTAGCTTCTTCGCTGGGCTCGTGTCCTCCTTTAAGGCGGATGGCCCAAAGCTGAGGAGAGTGCTGCAGGCAACGGCCTTGTGCTTCGGTTCAGAGACTCTCTGGCACTTCTCACCTAGGAAGCTTGTTTGTAGATCCTAGCTGCGCACACTGTGTGCTGGCTGTGTACCGGTTCTGGAGCTGCTATAGGGTCCTATGGATTCAGTATATCCCTCTGTTCCCTGGGAGATGTTTAGGGGTGGGGTCTTGCTTCCCTCTTGGAAGTCCTGGCCTTCGTTCACTGGCGGAAGCTGTAAGGCAGACTGTACCTTCAGCCAGGCTCCAAAATTAGTCCTTCTTGTTACTCCTTGTGAAGTCTTCAGATGATCTGCTAAGAGTGGGGCTCAGCCCTCTTTTAAAGCCAAAAGGAACCCAGTGATTGGTGCAAGCTAAGCCTACCTTAATGAGCCAATCCTGGGCCCCACCAACAATCTTCTGTTATGCGTGAGGCCATAACCAGAGTGCTTTGCAACAGAAAAGATAAAGGGGTGAAAACGTGCACTACTAAGTCCTACCCATCTTCCTGTCTGTTGTGGACCAAAGGGTTTCTCTGGTTAATTGAGCTCTGTGCGGTCCCTGATCAAAGTTCAGGTCTCCATTGAAGTTATGGCGAGAACAGACTTTCTGTCTCCTTCAAATCACATACGCCTTCTCCCTGAAAGGGGATCCCCCTGCAGGGGTTGCCTAATGTAAACAGTTGTCCCAGACATGACATTCACTGCCCTTCATAGTGAGTGGTGAGAGCTAACTTCAAGTTGACACAGATGCATATGAAAAGGGTGTTGGGTATCCTGTCCTTTGTCAGTCCTGCGACCAGACCTCCCGCAGGCCTGCTTCAATTAACTCTCATCAGTATGCGCTGCCACCAGCAGGTGAACAAAGGATAGGGCGGATCCATGGAGACTTTAATATTTAATCAGTCTGGCCATGGCAGGACGAAGATGTTGCCCTCCTCTTGCTGGTTTCATGTACTCCTGGCTGTCACATTCCAAGTGAACATGACAGAAGGACTGCGCCTGCAGGCTATGTCCACCCAGAGTACATGTGGCTATGTGTTTGTTGTGCAGTAAGCATTGGAAAATGTGTGCGGATTAGCCCCACACATTTTCCGAGGCTGATCTCCCATCATTCAATTAAAAGAAATATCAAAAAAACCCAGCGAGTGCACACCGCCATGCGGATGGTCGAATTCCACACATCTATTCAACATGCACATGACACCTTTACTGGAACTTATCACCATATCTGTCTTCACCTTCTACAACTATTCAGATGACACTCAAATTATCTACAAATTGGTAAATAGCCACTTATCTAACTTACCAGACAAAAGATGCCTCATACACGTGGATGCACAGATGAAGACAAATGGACTAAAATACAAACCTTCCAAAACATAGCTCATGCTCTGCAGTGCAGCCCCTTCAAACACCTTCACAGTTCACTCACCCGATGAGTTGAGCCCATGGCGAATACCCGGACCCATGATAAGGAACCTTGAAACAACAATGGACAGTAGCCTCACACTAGAACACAAGTGAGAGCTAGGGTAAGAAGCTGTTTCATCCGCCTCTGCACCCTACACTGTATACTACCATACCTTCCATTCACTCACAGCTCCATGGCTTTAATATCACTTGTCCTAATGAGTCGGGACTTCCCAAACAGCCTTTAAAAAAGCCACAAAGAGCACAAAATGTGGCGACCAAATGAAAAGGTTTTAACACATCACCTCTGCACTTTTCATGCTGAAATGTCTCCCCGTCAAAAAAGAATGCACATAAAAAGTGTGTGCATTTTTGACTGCCCTTTACATGGCAAGGGCCCAGCTTTCTTCACAAGGATTATCCTACATTACACACCCATCAGGGTGTTTAGGTCGAGTAACGCTGGCCTGGTCCTTGTTCCTGACTTCAAAAGAACAAGTCAAGGAGGATCTCCTTTCTCCTTATTGGTTACTAAACTTTGGAACTTCCTACCCAAACATCTTCACATGGGAGCACCCCACAATACCTTCAAGGCACAACCCAAAGCAAGGCTCTTTTACTGGACAAATTGGACACACAACAATGACCCAATCTAGCCCAGCTGGAAAAAAACGCCTTCGTATAACTCAGTTCATAAAGTGAAAAGGCAACCAAACTGACAGACAACTAACGATCCACAGCGGAGACTAATCTACTGTACCACTGTTTTAAGGCAACTCAGTCGCATCCAGGATAACCTTGCACCGGTAGCCCTTTGAACGCAACATCAAAGCGCAGAAAGATAAGGGATCGATGTGTTTGCTGCGCCGGCTGAAAAAGACGACTTTTATTTATTTTTGTACCCCCTTTTCACAGCACATATATGCAGGGGAAGACCCCCGCAACCCTCCCTACTCTCCCCAACATTATTCACTGTAACCCGTCCCCCAAATATATATGCTGAGAAAAGGGGGTCGAAAAACAAAGTTGCCATTTTCGGCCGGCACAGTAGACTTGGCACAGTAATGGTATGATCCCCTGGGTCAGTACCAGCGCACCAGAATCACTGAACACCCACTGCATTCCTCCCTCCGCCCTCACTAACTACTCACTGCTAAATGTTTCAACGTTAGTGCCTAGGAGAAGTATGCTCGTCCCTTTTGCATAGACTTGCATAATAGCCTGGCACTTAAGGGGTTAAACCACATCCGCTTTGCATCAGATGACCCAGAGGGCCAGATTCTCAAAAATGAGCACAATTGACAAAGGGCAGAGAATGTGCTAGTTTCATGTGTGCTATTTCCAGAAATGCCCAGGTCACCTTATTCTGAAAGATGACCTGGTCATTTCAGGAGAGACTGGACAGTGGTGCGGAGATGCGCTGCCCAGACCCCTGGCACTATTCGCCAGACTCCCAGCAAAGCGCAGTTCACTCAGTGAAATGCTCGAAAGTAAAACAAGCATTTCCATACCTGTGTGGGGGATGCAAATGCAAGTGTGGCAGCCAAGGGTTTAACCCGCGGTTGTCACACTTAAAAAATATTGAATAGCGGAGTTGGCTGCTGAGTTGCTGCAGTCTGTGGCAGTCTACTCTCTTCTACCTGAGACCTGAGTCTCTCTACAGTTCCTGCTGTTTTTGTGGGAGGACCCATAAAAACCCCATTTATCCGCGGAGCGGCTGCGGAGTTGGCTGCTGAGTTGCTGCAGTCTGTGGCAGTCTTTGAGCAGGACTGGCAGACCCCCTCTGCAGGGAGACTGCAAGCCGCAAATCCCCTGTAACATCACTCCAGGGTGGAAATGAGGAAGAGGGCCACTGGTTGCGGAGTTCAAACCCAACCCAACATCTTCCCGAGTCAAACAGGGCCCTCTCGGCTCGCTCGAACTCAAGACTACAGTGCACGCCACCAGTGAAGTTGTTCAAAGACCCAATCGGGGTCCAAACATTTATTTCCACTCAAACACCACCTGACCAAGTGGATCTATTACCTGTTCCTCCGCAGATTGCACCCAAACCTGTGAAGCGCGGGCCCTAAACGGCGGAACCACGTCAAGACCAACACCGGATGGAAGAGATCACAGCGGCTCAAACCGCATGTCAGCCCATGGAGGACCAGCCAACTACAGCTCCCGGTTCGCTTCCAGTGCAGCCCGCCGAAGGGCGGACTGCGAGGAATATACTTGCCGGTCCAAGCTGTGTCAGCGGTCCGGTGGGGAACAACGACCTCCACTTTTCTGCTCAAACTCCACCTAAACCTACCGACTCCACCAGGTCCCAGGCGGGCGAGCGCAGCCTTTGTTCTCTGGGCCCTCCTGGCTCCCTCTGTGGGTCCATAGCCTCGGACGATTCCTCGCTGGTGGCACCGCGCAGAGCTGGAAGTGGGCGGGGCTGCTCCTCCTCCTGCCTCGGCACATCATCGGAGCAGAGGCTGGTAGAAGCCTTGTTCCACGCGGCCGAGGGTGCGGCCCTGCTCCTGGATGGGGGCGTGGCAAAGAAGTTCCCTGAGAGCGGTTGTCGGCCGTTGATAGAAAGAAGAGATAGGCGGGGCTCCTCCCCTGCAGTCATCAACCTGGGCGACTCATCTACCGAAGAAACTGAAGAAGTATCCTCGCCCTCCACCTCATCTATTGCTACTCCTCCAAAGAAAAAATACAAAACCAGAAACGGGACCAAAAAGTCCCTCCTTTCAGTACCAAAAAATAAAAAGAAAATATCCCACTCGACTTCACAAAAAAAAAGGAAACGCCTTTGAAAGTTTTGACAAAATCCGCAATATGCAACTCTCTTAAAGCATACTTCGTGAGTCAAGGAAAAAGGAAATACGATGTTTTAAAAGAACTAACCGACGCAGAAATGCTTGAAGTCAGGTTCAGGAATGACCCTATCATGATTTGCACCTCCCCAGGTGCCTATTTCAACAGGCACAGGGCGATGACCCTCCTTTCTGGGCACTTAAAAGTGCACCCCATTTGTGAATTCACTATGTGCTTTTAAATGCCCAGACACCTTCCTGGGATGCGCAAATGCTCAAAGGAGTGAACGTGGGCCTGCTGCGTTTTTACTGCAAATGATAAGATGCGCTAGAGGAATTCAAGTTAGAATTAGGAAATACTAGCGCCACCGGGCAAGCAAGTATGTTTGTTGCAAGCCCCACTTCATCAGAATTCCATCTAGACACCTGGGCGCATGTTATTCGTAGATATGACGATTGTTCGTGGTCCTGGTTTGAGAATGTTGGGACATGAAATGCTCCCACGCCATCGAGTAGTTCTCTACATTAGATGTTCTGAGCACGGAGGGTCGATGAACTAGCCAATGGGACGGAGAATCGGAGTGGGTTATTCAATATATCACAGAAAACAGACATTGTCCAAACCTTTTTAGGCCCATTAAGTGGGTGAACCGTACAAGACTAGTCTGGGATGCTACTTGAATGCTTGGGATGTGATGTTCCAGATGAAACATTTTTATTCCGAACGCCTGAAAATCAAACAGACAGAAGCATACACCACCTCAATGACGCAGTACCCACTGGAATTCTAGCACGGGCGCAGTGGCAATGCACCTCAATGCAGCAGCCCCTGCTATCCCAGATGCCACTGCACCACAACGTTGCAGTATTATCCCATGTTTTCAAGCACAGAGAGACACACACAACTCGGCAAATGCACTCAGTGTTGCAATATTATCCTCCTGGTTTTAGAGCAGAGACCCATACACAGCACCGCCAATGCACCTCGGTGCTGCCGCTTTTCCAGTGCAGTGGTGCATACTCATCTCTGCCAATACACCTTACCCGTGATGTAGCCAGTCGCCGGGAAACATAATGGCAATTCACACAAGCACGACATGTTATAATCCCTTGCTGGTCAAATTCTGATCCCCACAGACACGAGTCTCTTACTACCTGCTAATCCAAACGTGGCGGGTCTGGACGCGCGCCACTCCAGCTCGTTTGTGCTTATTTCGAAAATCTCGTCGAAGACTTCTTGGCACTTCTCGGGTAGCGCTTTTAGGAAATGCAAATCACCTGTCTCCAACGCAGCATGCAATGTACTCATTATCGTCCCGGCCATTAAGGGACGCCCAGTTTTCCTCCAGCAGCCCAGGCGAGGACGTGTAATCCAGGCAGTGTTTGGAGGTCTCGAGCAGCGGCTAGCGCCCTATTTGATGTGTCCCGACCCAGCCGCGATCCATTAATGCTTACCCTAATCTGCGGCACTTTCCAGTTCATTGTTGGGCTATTCTTAGCCGCTGCAGACAGGGGTCAGGTGACCGGTTACTGTAGGTGGCCAAAAGTGCATGTATGAAGCATGTGAGCTGATTAATACAAGCACCGGTGGAATTCCTGGCCCGTGACTAAACGTGAACATTATTTTGTCAAGGTTACCGCTGACAGGGCCCCACGTGTGACGTAGCACGGCCTCCCTGGGTCCCAGGGGCAGCCGGTGACCTGGTCTCGGCGCTGTCCTGGATTGTCCCCTGTTACTCATGACTGCTCTGAGATCGAACAAGGCCTTCCGGAGGTCAGAGGTTACAACAGTGGTCAAGTGTAAATAAAAAAGGAGTGGAGCAATGTTTCTATCTGTCCCGCTCCCTTCACACCAGGCTCCACGCAGACCCCACACTTACCCGCGCCACAACCCAAACCCCCATACCTAGGTCCTGCCTTTCCACAGCCAAATAAACTCCACTAGTAACAGCCCCAGTCCCCACAGCATGGACGTGTGTGCACACTCCCCTTTTAGAGCGCCACACGGTCCCGTTCGGGAATTAGGCCCCCTTGCCCGAGAGTTTTTTTTTTTAATTTGAAAATCCCATCCTGGTTTTTGGAAAGGGTGGGTGACGACTGCAGAGATGTAATAAATCAATATGAAATTAAATGATACTAAGCAGTTTTCTTGCTTTTAATAATCACCTTTGTCACTTGCGATTCTATTTTGTCACCCATGTATCTCTTCTACCCCAAGGTAGGCTTGAACCCCCAACTTGTGTATTCACTGCCGCATGCATTTACTGGTTGCACTGCCAGAATGGATAAGAAAATCTCACTGCAAAGCCAGTAATAACAAGCAAAGCACACGCTCTTTTGTCACAGCCGAATCTGCAGATGCTAGCCGGTGGGGCGAGTGGGCTGTGCGGGGTGGGAGGGATGGGGCAGCGGGGGGTTCAATGGGATGGTGGCACTACTCCTACTTTCATGTTTGTGGCGTTTTTTTCTCTCTCAAAATCTGGTAACCCTGGTCCCTATCCCCTTTCCAATCACCCACCATTGGCGCCCCTTAGGGGACATGCCCAGTACTATATCCGCATACATCCCACCCATTAACTGCACAGACCCCTGTGTCTGGCGCAATTCATGCGTGATTGCAGAAGACAAAGTAAGATCACTAGCAAGCAAGCACGTCTTTTCGGCTGGCAATTGGCGTTATGTCCCAAACAGTCTAGTCACATAAACCAACTCAGTGCAGTCCCTTAGAGATAGCCAGTTAGATATAACACTGGATTACCATCAAGTCCCTGGTTTGAATCTCCAGTAGGGGAGATCTATTTTAAAAAAAAACTATACGCCCGCCTGGTGCTCCGTGTGACTTAAAGTAAGGGAACGATAACAGGTTTTCCCGAAAAGTAAGATAACCCATGGGTTAGAATCTCTCCTGCCAAAGTGTCCAACCATGTGGGCAGGCTATATTCCCCAGAAAAATGAAATCTGTCTTTTTTTTATATATATCAGCCATAAAAAACAGCCCTGTAAGATAAAGACAATTTTTTGGAGCAAATGGCTTGCATTTGTTATGTTATGTTATGTTGGTTTGTACCGTGCACCGCTAACACCCAGGGGTAGTCTCCAGGCTCTCATGTGGCTATGCAACAAAGGCGGTGGAGGGGATTAGTGGGGAGAAGGGCGATAGGATAGATTCAGAACCAGGAGGAACTGGCATCTGTGGAAGTTGTTTTATATGTGGTTGTTTGTGTGAGTTCTCATGCGTTGCGTCTGTATGACTAAGATTCTTTGCCTTGTTGCGTTATGGTGTTTTGTGTTGGTGTTAGTGTGTCATGTGCAATGGTTCCATCCAGATAAGGGATCCAGAGTCACCGGTTGTTGTAGCTGCAAGATAGTCCAGCAGCTTGGTGTGTAGTTGCAATGTTGATGACTTCTGGACTATGTGGTGGTTTACTCTAGGTGGACCTATTTATGGTTTCTGTTAGTTTACGTGGGGTGTGTTTAGTCCTGGATCTGGTGCAGTGGTTGTCATGTTGGACTTGTCCAGTTATCCACATCGTTATGTGGAAGTTTGGGCTAGGGCGGGACCCATGGGAGAGGAAGTGACGAGGGGGAACAGGGAAGGGGCAGTTCGATTAAGAAGCCTGTTTTGAGAAAGGGTTTTATGGTCTATGGGAGGGTGGCTAGGAGGGGTCAGGTTTTTGTTGAAAAGTTATGCACCAACTAATACCTGTACAATATTTAACCTGTTCTGTTAAAAACTCAATAAAATCAAATAAAGAAAATAAAAAAAGAAGAGTTGAGACCAGACGTGTCATTCCGCTTGCGCCTCTTTATTTCAGCGCAGCGCTGCATACTCCGACAGCATGCCAGCTGTCTAGCCAAGCGCGCTCCACACCACATAACACTGGCGACGAGGTAGCAGACCCGGCGCAGCCCGCTGAGGCATATTTCTTTTCACACTGCGTGCGGGTCAGTGGGAAGCGTGGTCCGCTTCCTCCGCGCACACACACTTGGTCCCTGAGCAGGCTTGGACTGGCATATAGGGCAATAGGATCAAGAACACAAAATGCTGGTGTGGGACTTTTTTGTTATCAAAGTGGGGCAATTATTTGGCCAATTTGGGCCAGTTTAATTAGTTAATTCACTATGCGGCTAGTTGTTTTGGCTAGTGTTGCTGAATAAATATTCTTTAAAATGCACAGTTTGCATCACACTTTAAAAAAAACTCCCCCATTGGTTACTATTCACACAGTGTCACAAAAGGGATGAATAGCCGTTTTCAACTGTGGGTCACTTTTTCATTGGTGCCCGAGCCAATTTTATAGCCCAGTCTGACACTGCTTGTAACCATCCATATATATCAGATGCACACTTATTCCAGTTGTGCTGTCATTTACTGTTGACAGCTGAGGAATCTGCCTTTCAGCACAGGGGATGGCTATCTTTGCTCTCTAAAACATTGATGTGGCTTCAATGCCATGGGCACGGAAACATGGATGCCATCGGTTAATGTTCCCAGATTTGCACACATTTAAAAAATCAGATGAGCGTGTCCATTCTGGAGTACCCCAGCCTCTGTACTGCTCCCCAAGTCGTTACAATCTGTAGATGCTTATCCAGCCCTGGTTTTTTCTGGGAATTGTAGTCAGAGTTTTATAATGGGAAATGTGGAACTACAAGACCCAGAATGCATAGGAAAAAAACAGGATTAGATAAGCGCCCACAGATTGGAATGGGTTATGTCGGTAACTATGTCGTTCATTAAAATAATCATAAGGTTCCACAATCCTAGCCCTGCTCCAACATTCTGAATTTGCAGCGACTTAAGGCAAATTATCAATACCTACACCTGGCGAATCAAGCGCTGATCTGGCCTCCTCATAGGTGCACTCTTTCTCCCACTCTGCGCTCTCTTTCTCTCTACCCCTCTCTCTACTTGCCTTAATCTATGTCTTTGTCTCTCTTTGCTCAGCTCATCCTCAGGTGTGTGTTTATTATAGTCACACCAGCCGTTGCGGACAGCAATGCAATCAGAGAAAACACGTAAATGTCTTGTGAGGGGGGATGCTATTTTTTGATGGTTAAAGCAGAATGAGAGCAGCATTTTAAGATATATCCTCCAAGGTGGACCGGCTTTGTATTTAGAGGCATACATTCTCACAATGTAAGTCCTGCAGGAATGTGCCATCACACTCAGGGCGCGTAGTCCATACGGGGGCCTTGAGGGACATGGATAGGTTATGTAGGCCATGCTGGGGCTGTTCTGGCAGACCTTGTAAGGGACCAGAGGACGCTGCTGCATGGTCTACAACTGCATATATTTTCTCTTTGTGTTAATTATTAGTGTGTTTGCATATTGTAACACACTTGTGGATTCAACAGTGCTAGTCAGTGGGCAACACACGCAATTAAACATTGCCTTAGTGCTTGCAGATGAAACAGATCACTTGTTTGAATCTGAGCACAGCCCTTTTGAAAATGGAAAGACAATTTCAGAGACAAAAATGGTGCATATTCTCAGCAAAAGAAGGTATTAAAAAAGTTAAATTGTGATAGCATAAACCCTCTTGTTAAAATTGTAGAATGTTCATTTCTAATGATCACTTGCAGTATATATTATAGTCTGTGATGGTTTTGTTGGATAATTTGGTCCAGTCTGTTATGTTACTGAGTTTCATATAGCTCCCAGCTGCCATTCTTTTGCTATCTTGGCAGTTTAGGACCATGGGTTTGGGGTTGGGTTTGTTTAGTAGGAACAGTGCAAGATTGCTTTGCTGTGATATTGATATATGTTCATCAGAATGGCTTGCCTTACTGAGCAAAGCATATTATCAAAGCCTAGAATAACATAAATGATTACTTCTTTTGTACTTGCTATTAGTACTCCACAAAAAAGGCCTCCAGGTTCCTTTAAAATGATCCTCCCTGCGCTTGATTACTAAGAGATCCCTATATGGATTGTATCTAATGTCGATAATGGTAAAAATTGATGGGTATACAGGCAGCGTGGGTCTGTAGGAGTCCTCACCTGTCCAGACTAACTCACAAAAAACACAATAATATAATTACAAAACCTCATTGCGCCTGAAATCAACATCAAACTGGCACAGATTATTCTTTGTAGCACTGTATTTCATTAACACAAACAATCATCCACTTTTCCTACTGACATGGAAGTCCATTGAACAACAACAAAAGCAGAGGATTCACTTCCCCTTCTGAATAGCTTTTCTCCCCCAGCCAACACGTGTTTCGCTTAGCGTCCAACTTCCATTCATTGGAGGCTGGTGAGCTTCTTCATGGCTATAACGTAATACACATCACTTGATTTATCTGTGTAAGAAATATTGTATGGTATACCATTAATCACCCAAATTCATGGCTATAACGTAATACACATCACTTGATTTATCTGTGTAAGAAATATTGTATGGTATACCATTAATCACCCAAATGATAACTGTCCCAGTCAAGTATGCATATTCTCAGTATCAAAACCACAATGTGTGCTAATGTTTTTTCTATTATCTATTTTTTGAGCATTTGTTAGGTGCCTATACAACAGAATAGTGTTTCCAGGTGCCACAAGGCAAAGGGGGAGAGGGAACAAAGGTAGTAAATAACATAGGCAAAAACAGTAAATATACAATCGTGATGCTACTAGGCCTTGTGACATTCAGACGTGCAAGTGCAGTGTAGAGAAGTGCAGGAGATAGAGATAGTTGGTGGAAAGGGAGCAAGAATGGACAAGTGCTTGTGGGGGGCCCAGAAGGGTAGTGCTAGTGGAGCCAAGGGATGAAACCTCAGGGTAAGTGCTATGGTGGACAAATCCCAAGGGTGACATCCACAGCTGCCAGGCAGGGGGCCCCCACAGGGCAGTGCTTGGGGGAGGGTGCTGGTGTCCACTGGGTAGAGGGCCTGGTATCCTGAGAGATTCATGAGGACTAGGCTACCAGTCTCACCGGCAGTGGGGTGATTAGCAAAGAAGGGAAAGAGGGAAAGGGGTAGAGAAAAGGAGAGTTTTTAGAAGTTTCTGGAACTTAAGGATGTTTGGGTCAGGTCTGAGAGAGGCAGGGAGACTGTTCCAAAGGGAGGCAACCACCCAAGAGAGAGACCTGCTCCCCACTCTCTGCTCTGCTTGGAAACATGTTTGACAAGCAGAGAGGTGGATTTAGTGGTCGGATGGCTCTAGCAGGGGAGTATTTAAGGAGGAAAAGTTGGAGATAGTGTGGTCCCAGGCTCCAGAAAGCCTTGTAGATGATGAAGAGGGTCTTACATTTGATCTCCGCAGCCACCAGGAGCCAGTGGAGAGATCTTAGGGCCAGAGAGATGCGGTCCCTGGCCTTGAGGCCAAGAACAAGTCTTGCATCCCTATTGTGGATTAGGTGAAGGGGGCGTAGGGAGAAAATGGGGAGAGTGAGGAAGAGGCTGTTGCAGTAGTCCAGCCTAGAGAGGACCAGAGCTCTGGAGACATTGAGCTTCTGGGGAAGTTGAGGAAAGGGAGAATGCCTCTAAGGAGGTGAAGCTGGAAGTGGACCTTCTTGGCCAGGACCAAGATGTGAGGGGTGAAGGAGAGAGTGGAGTCGAAGATGACCCCAAGTTTTTTTGCCTCACAGGAAGGTGAGGGCAGAGATCCCAAGGAGGACAGCCAGAGGGTAGGAGGAAAACAGGGCACAGGTATCCCAATGAGAAGGATCTCCATCTTACTGGCATTAAGACAGAGATCGTTAGCCACACACCACGCCTGAATGGCGGTCAGACAATGAGGGATGACAGAGGAGGAAGAGGCGGCAGTAGAAGGAAGTTTGAAGGAAAACTGTGTGTCATCAGCATAGCACTGGAAAGGAGGAGAGAAGGAAGAGATAAGGTGAGAAAGAGTGGCGAAATAGGTATTGAAGAGCCACGGGTACAGGAGAGAACCCTCGGTGATGCCAGAGGTAGAGTGTGTGGTGGTGGAGGAGAAAGGGCCCATGTGCAACTGGGAAGAGCGGTTAGAGAGGAAACAGGTCAGCCATTCCAATGCCTGGTCCAGGGTGCCAAGGGTATCACAGAGTCGTTTTATGAGGATAGAATGGCTGATCATGTCAAAGGCAGGGGAGAGATCGAGGAGAATGAGAACAGCAGGAGAGTTAGAGTGAAGATTTATGAGCATGTATTCATGGGTGTTCAGGAGAGCAGTTTCCATGCCTCTGGATGCTCGGAATCCATAATGATGGTCATTGAAGCAACCAACAAGTTCACAGTGGAGGACCAGTTGGGGGAGGACCAGCTTCTCCAGGAGTTTCCCAGGAAGTGGGGTGGTGGAGATAGGATGATAGGTAGCCTGGCAAAAGGGGTCAGCATGAGGCTTTTCTGAAAGAGGGTGCACAACAGAGTGCTTGAGAGATAGAGGGAAAGAGGCAGTGGCGAGGGAGAGGCTACAAAAGTCAGCAAGAGCTGTGGCGAGAGAGGAGATGTTGTCCTTAATGGTTCTAGAAAATCATGGGAGCACCTGTTTGGAGGAGACCTTCATAGAGCGGAAACCTTTAGAGACCTCATCCGGTGCTATGGGCAGGAGAGAGATAGAGTGTGCGGGGTAGAAGGAGGGGAGCCAAGGGAAGCAGTGGAGCAGGAGTGGGAGTGGAGATAGAGGTGTAGGAGAGTGAGGACAGGATGTCCTGATTTTTAGATATTAAATGGAAAGCCAAAGTGGTACAGAGAACCCAAAGTATTTTTCAACAATTTGATCTCACACATTAACATAGTTCAATAACACCTAACATTTACTACATGTGCCATGTTTGTACCATTCTTGTATACCATTTTTAAACATTTTGTCCATCTTGGGATATGTATATTGCATCCAGAGCATATGAAAGGCAAGATCATACTCAAGCCACACCCCCATTCTTGAACCATGTTTACCCTAACACTCACCCATCATGGTTTTCACACTGAGAATATGCACACTTGACTGTGACAGTTGTCGTTTGGGTGATTAATTTTGTGTCATACAATATTCCTTAGACAGATAAATCAAGAAATGTATATTACCCATGAAGAAGCTCACTAGCCTCCACTGAATGGAAGTTGAATGCTAAGCGAAACACGTGTTTGCTGTGGGAGAAAAGCTATTGAGAAGGGGAACAAATCCTCTGCTTTTGTTATTCCAATTATTTCATTCTTTAAGATGGACTTCTACGTCAGTAGGAAAAGTGGATGATTTTTTGTGTTAATGAAATACAGTGCTACAAAAAAAAATCTGTGTCAGTTTGATGGTGTTTTCAGGTGCAATTATGTTTGTAATTATATTATTGTTTCTTGTTACTAGTATTATATGACAAATAGGAACGGGACAAAATGCACCAATGAGGGTTCCTGGCTTCTTTGCATAAAATTGCACAGCATTTAGAGAACATAATATCTACCATAGATGTTTATAGTTGAGAAATATGAGTGTGACAAAAAAGACTATGCTTGAATCTCGACGTACATAATGCACAATGGACTTGGCACTCATTTAATTTTTCGAAACACTGACCCTAACATAACAGCATTTGTAACAATTAAACATATATTCATATATTGTAGTAGGTGTCTTCTCCGCCTCCCCTCCCCAGTATTCCACCAAGGTGATAGATGCCACTCACTGAAGCAGCACTACAGACCAGAACCTGATGACATCACCAAAGCAATCATGAAGAGGCGACATGGCTGATCTCTCTCTCTCTCTCTCTCTCACACACACACACACACACACACACACACACACACACACACACACACACACACACACACACACACGCACACGCACACGCACACGCACACGCACACACACACACACACACACCTGCTCATAGACATGAAGAAAATGCTTACAATCAATAAGATAGAGATTACATACAGCCTATATCACTTATGCAGACATGCCAATCACAAAAGAATACATATATAACTGTTTGCTTTATGCAGAACACAACTAAACTGAGCAGCCATGTAAAGCAAGATGGAAGATGCAGCCATGGTAGATGAATGGGAGCCACCTTGTGACTGTCTTTTTTTAATATAATGGTTTTGTAGCTTGATGCACAGCTTTAAAACAGTTTTTTTAATGACAGTCTAGCTGTGCCAGTGAAAAGAGCCACAGCTCAGACACCAAGTGCACAGGGCCATGGTCATTATGAAAAGGCAGGTTTGAGCCAGCATTGGAAAAGTACATATAGTAAGCAAATACCAGGCAAAAGACATAACTCTAGCTGAATAATCAAAGAAACAAATGATGCAGAAATGTCAGGTTCTCATCAGCTTACACCTGACACAGAGAAGGAGACAGCCAGAACACGTCCCTAGCAGCCAAACTCCACACAAATCACTGAGCATGATCATCCACCCACGTGACTTGCAGTGGCAGAAAATGCCGATTCAGAGAATCCATTTCAGTGGGACAAAAGATACAATGCAGTATGAAGTTGAAATTTAGAATGTCCTTGCTTGCGGCCAGGGAAGTCAGAGAGTGGTAGTCTTTTTGGGACACGGTGGCACTCTGAGGTCCTTCTCCCCACCCTCCATTGTGCTCATGAGCTGGTAACTTTCCAAGGCTTGGGAAGTCCACACTGGCCAATCCCTACCCACATTCCACGCTAGATCACACTTTGTTGGTTGCAAGACTCAATAGCAATGCCCTAGCCTGACATGCCTGTATTTGCAACATTTAGGAGGATGTCGCAGGTGGAGCCACCAGATAGCTTGTAGCCAATGGAGGCCCGAACCCCATATAGTTTATATATGTAGCCTACCTCACTAACCAATTCTATCCCACCTTAGGTTTGTGAAATGTATAATGTGTTTATGAGGTCACAGCTGAATAAAACTCCACGACAAGCCTGTAACCAGTTCAGAGCATTGGACATTTTGAGACCTTCGTGTGTATCCCTGCTTTTTCTAAATGTCATTATTAGAGCAGTAGTTTTGTCACATTTCTGGACTCCTCCCTTTGCTTGGGCGTGGGCATTTCCCCTGAGCCAGACTTCTTGCTTTTATGATGGGGCTTCCCCCAGTTGCCTCCGCCACTTTGACATACTCCTTCAGGCGGTCCCAGTATTTGAATGTGGGGTGGAAGCACATGCCATCTGTTGTCAATATCCTGGAATCTGAGCTGGCCTTCAGGGAAGGCACTTAGCCTGCGTTGAGAGGAGGCCTGTTGTTTCAGGATTAGCGACACGCCCATCCTTTATTTAGGCTATGATGTCAGTTCACAAATGGAGAGCTCAAGAAGATGTGTGCCAGAGGCTCCGAGGGTTACATGTTGTAAAGCTTTCTAATACATTTAAATGGAAGCATTATTTCTAAGCGTAAGTGAGTGAAACGCTGTTTCCAGTTTTTAACACAGTTTATATTGCTGGGGCATTAGCATGTGTGTAGGTGCTCCCAATTCTGGGAAATAAAGGCAGTACAGTAAAGAGCGTTGAATTGATTTGCCCAGGATCACACAAGATGGCCAACTGGAGATGTTGGGGCTGTAACACAGACCACCTGGAGCCTCATTGAACAATGAAAATACATGCCTTTGCCACAACGTACACTACTGACAAGACAATGTTAATTATAGTAACAAAAGCTGGAAGTGAAAATTACAATGTCCGATTCCAGCAATGACTCAGGGACTGAACGGCTTCAGTTACATATCATGATGTTGTCATAATACGGCTTAAGGTGAGCTACACTGTATAGTTTCGAATGTGATACCTCCCTGAGTTTCAATCCCTGCCTGTGTGTTTCACCATGATTGGCAAATTGTATTAACCAGTCTCACTTTTCAGCTCGTGCGTGCTTAATCCCAACTTGATGCTGTGCGAAGCTCGTGACTGGGTACATGGGCAACCTTTCCTGCCTGAGCACCCAACTCAGAAGTTGGTACACGGCTGGGCACTGTGTTTATAAGTTTGCACCAAGCAATGCATAAACTCAGGAAGTCTGATTGCACCCCAATTCTTTTTTTAATAAATCTGTTTATTACATTTTCAATATAACACAGTCAACAATAATAGAGTTTCAAACAAACGGAAAAAACAACAAGAACAGAATACATTATCAACTGTAATCGTTTTCCTATATACAAAGGGAGCAGTGGGTGGAGCAAAACAGGGAGGCGGGGGCTTAAGCGTCAAAATCATTGAATGTGTCCCAAATGTCAGAGTACTTGTCTACTTTTTTCTTAACCTGATAACTTACCCTCTCTCTACACGAAAGAATCTACAGGTCATGCAGCCAGTCATCCACAGAGGGCTTAAGGTCACCCTTCCAGCATTTTAAAATTTGTTTCCAATGGTAGAAGTGGGCTGTGTTCCGGCAAGGCCTTCAAAAACAAGCTAAACCTCACTGGTGATGTCCAATAAGGCTGAAATATGGCTGGCATTGCTTGTAGTCTCACAAAGAAGGGATTTAACCTGACCGTTCGGGCTGGACTGCCCGTTTTGGGGTGGGACCTAGCCTGATTTGCATATGATCTTTCTCCTTCTGTAAAAAGGTAGGATGGAAGGTTTACCAGTGCAAAGTCAGAGGTTACGATTAATTCAAAACCTTCCAGCCATCAATCTTCGATTGTGTTAATTGCGTCCTGAGTCGGAGAGTTATGCCCGGCCATGGGTCCCGAGCCTGCTGTGCCTAGACAGCAAGTTACATCTCACTGATGATGTGCAATGAGGCTGAAACATGCCTGGGCTTGCTTGGATGTGAGTTAGTAGTTCAGGCTGGATTGCCGCTTTTGGGGAGGGGCTTAAAAACGATAGCCGCTGGCTTGATGAGAACAATGGCAAACGTTTTGATGAATTCAAAGCATTCTAACCACCATCAATCTTCTATTTTGCTTACAGATTAAGAAATCAATGTACAATCAGTAAATAATCGAATGAATAGTGTTTCAATAATGTTAGTAAAATATCAGTTGTAAAAATGATGTTCCGGTCATGCATAAAAGCAACAAAAAGCCTTTCCAACAAAACCCTCAGGATTAGCACACACTACTTCTTCTTGCAACTTTTGTTTTGGTCAGGCAACCCCACCACAAGGGGAACAGATATTTTTCATATATTTCGCGTGTGCTCTAAAAAGACACTGGGTCTCATTATGAGTCATTTTTTTCCCAGCACTCGGCAATGGGGACTTACTGGAGCATTACAGCTCCGGCGGTCCCCATAATTCCCCATTGCCGGGCACCGGAAAATATTACTCACCATTCCCATTTGAGTCCAATAGGACTCAATGGGAATGGGGAGGACGGATGCACCAGCACCATTCATGAATGGTACCAGTGCATCCGTTGAGGTTTGCGAGCAGGTGCCGTTACGCCCGCCAGGTCAGACCTCGTAGTTTGCCAGTCTGGAAACAATGGTACCGGCAAGCTTACCGGTACCGTTGTTTCCGGACCTGCAAACTTGTAATGACCCCCACTGTATAGGCAGAATAGGGTTGGAACATTCACTAAACAAATATCTGGTGAGGTCCCTGGCCAACCTGTCCCGGCCTCTACCACACGCAGTCATTTAAATATACCACTTTTTCACAAAGCATTAGAATAAGGCAGACGTTCCAAAATTGTCCTTCTACTGCACAACAAGACTTTTGTTTCTGAGATGTCATCAGAATCGGGACTGGTAAATTACCTTCAAGATTCGTCTATTGCATAATTTCTGGGGGGCATACCATTTTTAGACAGCTGTGCCAGGGGAGCCAGCTTATGAATTTCCCAGGTGGCGCCAGTAGCTAGATTTCAATGAAGTGCCACCGAAAGTATATTCATAAGCGCAGATTGCTTTTTCCGTGGGCGATAGGTGGTGTCCGAGCACCGAAGCACGCGCGTACTTGTTACCCCTGATCTGTGTTAAACGGACACTGGGAAAGAACGTGCAGGCCTAAAAAGAAAGTGTACCATTACAAAAGAAGGCCTAACTCCCATGGCAGTGCTGCTGTTCAAAGGGGACCGTATTCTAATACACATTTCCTTTAGACACTCTTAACTTCAATGAGCTATCATTGGAGAGCCTTCAAAGAGCCATTTTCAGATCCTGGGTCCTTGTACCGTGAGTTCCGTGTTTCTCTAGGTTGTTGCCTCATCTCAATTTCAAAATGGCGGAAGTGAAAGGATTTATTCAGTTAGAAATCGTTTCTTTCCCAGGACTTCATTAATAGTGCCTTGGATTTCAAGGAGATATTCCGTAAGTGGCCGGGCCTAGGTGCCCCAGCAAGATGTTAAAGTCTGCCCACAGCTTGAGTGACCGAACTCAGTGGGGTCTGCATCAAAATCAAACTTAATTGCAGTACCTCCGATAAGGCCTATTATGTTATGTTATTTTATGTTACTTGGCATTTATATAGCGCTCTATATATCATTGGTGAGACCTCAAAGCACTGGTAGGTCGAACACCCTCGGGAACCGTAGTTCTGGCCAGTAGATAGAGATAGTGTCGTAGGGTGCGTGGGTGCACCAGATATGTGTGCAGCTGATGTAATTGCCAGATGGTAGCTGCATCCTAGAGTTAGGTGTGGTGCTGAAGATATCAGTTGGATGTGTGCAGTCTGGTGGGTGGACACCTAGACTGCGCTCTGGCTGCGTTATGCCTGAAGGACGCATATGTGAGCAACTAGGCTGGAATATGCTCGGCAAGCAGTGTTTTATTAGTGTGATTAGGTGTTCATGGGGTCGTATTCGTATGTGAACAGCTAGGCCGAATTAGTCAGGGGTATAGCTGTGTTCTAGTTGAATGATGGTGTAAACAAGAGAGTAAGCGTAGTTATGCGACATGATGGTTATCTTTAAAACGCTTGAGACCAGGCACGTGAACTGGATGGCAGGGAATAGGGCGACACACTGACTCATAGGGACATGGGGCTGGGCTTACAGTGACAGGAGGGGGGATACAGATATTTAGCAACAGCATGTGGTCTCAGGAAAGTAGGGTACACAGTTATAAACGTGTGGGGCATGTTAACATTTACATTCCCATTTATATCCAGATGCGATTCAGGCTAATGTTCACAGCTCCACCCAAGTGTGGCACATGCCAACATTTGCATTTCTATCAAGAAGCGACTCAGGCAAACGTTCACAATCCTGTCAGGGTCTGGAGCAGAGGATCAGGCTAATGTTCACACTTCTAACCGAGTGCGGCGTTGCCAACATTCACAGTCCTGTCTGGGTTCGGTATCGGCTAATGTTCACAATTGCAGCCAAGTGTGGCCAACCTTCACAATCTAGTATGGGTCTGGGGCAGGCTAATGTTCACGGTTCTAACTGAATGCAGAAGTGTGGCATTGTTAACATGCAGAATCATGTATGGGTCTGGCGCACGCTAATGTTCACAAGTCTACCAACTGTGGCATTGCTAACATTCACAATCCTATCTAGAAGTGACGCAGGCTACTGTTTACAAATCTAAATAGGTGTGGCATTGCTAACATTCACAATCTAGTATGGTCTGGGGCAGGCTAATGTTCACAATTCTAACTAAGTGCGGAAGTGTGGCATTGCTAACATTCACAATCTAGTATGGTCTGGCGTAGGCCAAAGTTCACAATTCCAACTAAGTGCAGCATTGTTAACAATCATTATCCTGTCTGGGTTTGGCGTAGGCTAATGTTCACAATTCCAACCAAGTGCGGCATTGCTAACAATCACAATCCTGTCCGGGTCTGAGGCAGGCTAATATTGATGATTTTAACGAAGTGTGGCATTTCTAACATTCACAATCCTGTCTGGGTCCGGCGCATGCTAATGTTCACAATTCTAACCAAGTGCGGCATTGCTAACACTCACAATCTAGTATGAGTCTGGTGTAGGCTAATGTTCACAACTCTAACTGGGTGTGGCAATGCTAATATTCACAATCCTGTCTGGGTCTGGCGTAGGCTAATGCTCACAATTCCAACCAAGTGTGGCATTGCCAACAATCACAATCCTGTCTGGGTCTGGGGCAGGCTAATGTTGACAATTCTAACGAAGTTTGGCATTGCCAACATTCACAATCCCGTCCGGGTCTGGTGCAGGCTAATGTTCACAATTCTGAGTGTGGCATTGCTAACATTCACAATCCTATCTGGAGGTGATGCAGGCTAATATTCACAGTTCTAACTAGGTGTGGCATTGCTAACATTCACAATCCTGTCTGGGTCTGGCGTAGGCTAATGTTCACAATTCTAACGAAGTGTGGCATTGTTAACATTCACGATCCGATCTATAAGTGATGCAGGCTACTGTTTACAAATCTAACTAAGTGCAGCATTGCTAACAACCACAATCCTATCTAGGTGTGACACAGGCTAATGTTCACTATTCTAACTGAGTGTGGCATTGCTAACATTCACAATCCTATCTAGAGTTGATGCAGGCTAATATTCACAGTTCTAACTTAGTGTGGCATTGCTAACATTCACAATCCTATCTAGATGCGATACAGGCTAATGTTCAAAATTCTGACTTAGTGTGGGATTGCTAGCATTCACAATCCTGTCTAGAGGTGACACCGGCTACTGTTTACAAATCTAACCAGGTGTTTAGCAAATCTAACATCATTGCTAACATTCATAGTTCTGAGGTAAGCTAATGTTGAGTGGCGTGGTTTTCAGGAGTAGAGTAATTGCTCTACTCCCCGCCCATGCCACACTTACTTTTGGGTTGGTGCTGGTTGACGTCTGGCCACTGGCCTCTCCTGGCATCTCCTGCGGACACCTGCTGACACTTTATGCATCCACCTCTGTAGGCGCCGCCCTTTGCCTTGGGGCCCTTAGATGAAGGGGCTGCCGGGCAGAGGGCTGCCCAGGGAGGGTTGCTTAAGGCTGGTGGTCTAGCCAATCAGTGATGGTGGGGGCGTGAGGGGGGCTCAGGGCAACCAGGAAAGAAAGAAAGTTGCCAGAGACTACACCAGCAATCAAGATGGATTTGCCCTATCATGGGTGGGGGGAGGGCCGGGAGATGGGAAAGAGGGTGCAGGGGGAAGCACAGGGACAAGCCTGCACACGGGGATTTGGGGGGGCCTAAAACACAAAATACATGGCAAAAACGAGGCTCAGAGACGGGCTGCACACAGGGGCTGGAGGGGCAAAAACACAAAATAGATGGCAAAAAGGAGGCTCAGGGACAAGGCTGTACACGGGGTGGGGAGGCCCAAAAACCCAAAATACATGGGAAAAATGAGGCTCAGGGACGAGGCTGCACACAGGGGTTTATGGGGGGCTTAAAAACACAAAATGCATGGCAAAAACGAGGCTCAGGAACGAGGCTGTTCATGGGGGCTGGGCGGCCTAAAAACACAAAATACTTGGCAAAAACGAGGCTGCACAAAGTGCAGGGGGGCCTAATAACACAAAATACATGGCAAAAACGAGGCTCAGGGACAAGGCTGCACACAGGGGCGGGGGGGCCTAAAACACAAAATACATGGCAAAAACGAGGGGGAATGGGGAAATAAAAGAAAATAGAAAATAAGGTGTCGGTTACAATAAGAGGGAGAGGCTATGGAAGCCAATAGGGGAAAGAGAGTTGGGAGAAGGAATGAAGCTGAGAGAAAGGGAGATGGAGAGGTCTAAAGAAAGTGATGAGAGGAAGAGAGACAGGGAACGATGTAACAAAGGAGTAGTGAAGGGAGTGTAGTGATAGGATGAGGGAGGGCAACTAGTGTGGGAGGGGAGTTAACAAGGAAGGAAAGTAAAAGGAGGAAGGGGAGGATGCAAGAAGATTGAGGGAAGGTTGAAGAGTAAGAGACTGAGGGAAGGAAGGAAGGTGGAGGGCGGGCTAAGCGAGTAATGCTGCAGGGAGGAGGCTGGGGAGTAAAGGTGAATGAGGAAAGGACACATGCCATGGAACGAGAGGAGTGGCGGGTTTACCCAGGTGTGGTGAGTGGAGGTAGAGAGAGAGAGGGTTGAAAGGTGCCACATGGAGGACTTACCGATCCCACGGCTCGCCCACTGCAGCTCTTCCTGCTCAACCCCTAATGTTGCGTTCACAACTTCCAGGGAGTCCTGGAACAACCTCCTGATCCTTTCCAGATCCCCTGCGTGGAAACAGTCAAACACCCAGGCCTCATCCAGTGGGGGGCACTCCTGCACCTGGCTGCAATGCGCTACAGGCACCCGGTCACCATTCTCCACCTGGCCTCCGGCCACCCTGGAGCCAGGGTGCCTGAGACCTGGGGTGCTCGTGGTTCCCCGCTGTCTCAGCATGGCTCCCTTACAGGGCCTCAGCAGGGGGGAGAATGGGGATACCCACCCGAGGACCCCAATGGGACGAGCCACAGTGGCCTTACAGTTCTGCAGCACCTAATCAGTGGCAACTTTATTTAGGTCTCTACGGGGGAGGGGCGTGAAGCAGTGGGCCTACAGACCCAGAGATGGGAAGGGAATGCTGGAATGAGGCACCCTCACATCCCTAAAGCCCCTTTCCATTCACTGTAGCCGTTGAGATCTGAGGCGGCTTCATTCCACTAGCATCCCCACTCCCCCTCCCAATTTAGCGTAAGATCTGAAAACAATTGTTCTGTAGCCGCCCGCCATTCCACTGGGGAATGCGAGGTAGATCTCTATTTATATATATTTATTTATAGCACCATAGTAAAGTGGTAAGACATAGCCATGAAAAATCCCTGGCATCTCTTGGGCAGTATCCTTCTCGGAAGGGCATGAAGTAGGGGGTTGGAGGCATAACAGCACCTTTTGTGGAGGGGTGGGGGTCGAGAGGTGGAAAGTGCCCCCTTGCCTAGATGTTCATAAACGATTTGATTGGAATAGCACTGCTGTGAGCGGACTGGCATTTGTGGGTGGGTGTTTAGCTGGGTGTTAGCAGCACCAGTTATTCACAGCGGTCTGTAGACGTAAGAAAAAGCTTCATACAATACGTTGTGATTATTATGGCTCTCCTGTGAGAGGCCTGAACTTGTGCAGTCTGTATAATGTACACGATTGCTCGCTCGTCTCAGGCCGGTACGAGTTAGACCTGCATAATGCATAGAATAGCTCTGCTGTTTGAGGCCTGACTTGTGGGAACTTGGAGATCTGTGCAATGTATGGGGTAGCCCTGTTATAACAGGCCTGAATTTGTGAGCCCGGCGCAATGTACGATATAGCTCTGTTGTATGAGGCCTGAACTTGTGCAATCTGTGCCATGTCAGAGATAGCTCTGTTGTCTCAGACTGGAACTCATTAGATCTGCGTAATGCATAGGATAGCTCTGCTGTCTGAGGCCTGACTTGTGGGAACTTGTGAGATCTGTGCAATGTATGAGATAGCTCTGCTGTCAGAGGTCTGAACTTGTGAAATCTCTCTTAAGTATGATATTGATCTGTTATCAGAGGCCTGCACTTGTGAAATCTGTGAATTGTACAAGATAACTCCGTTTTCTCAGATTGGAACGTGTTAGACCTCCATAACGCACAGGATAGCTCTGCTGTCTGAGGCCTGATTTGTGGGAACTTGTGAGATCTGTGCAATGTATGAGATAGCTCTGTTATAACAGGCCTGAACTTGTGAGGTCTGTGTAATGCATGAAATAGCTCTGCTGTCAGAGGCCTGAACTTGTGAGGTCTGTGTAATGTAGGCGATAGCACTGCTGTCAGAGGCCTGAACTTGTGAAATCTGTGTAATGCATGAGATAGCTCTGCTGTCAGAAGTCTGGACTTGTGAGATCTGTGTAATGCATGAGATAGTTCTGCTGTCCGAGGCATGAACTTGTGAGATCTGTGTAATGCATGGGGTAGCTCTGCTGTAAGAGGCCTGAACTTGTGAGATCTGTGTAATGCATAGGATAGCTCTGCTGTCTGAGGCCTGATTTGTGGGAACTTGTGAGATCTGTGCAATGTATGAGATAGCTCTGTTATAACAGGCCTGAACTTGTGAGGTCTGTGTAATGCATGAAATAGCTCTGCTGTCAGAGGCCTGAACTTGTGAGGTCTGTGTAATGCATGGGACAGCACTGCTGTCAGAGGCCTGAACTTGTGAGATCTGTGTAATGCATGAGCTAGCTCTGCTGTCAGAGGCCTGGACTTGTGAGATCTGTGTAATGCACAAGATAGCTCTGCTGTCAGAGGCCTGGACTTGTGAGATCTATGTAATGCATGGGATAGCTCTGTTGTCAGAGGCCTCAACTTGAGAGATCTGTGTAATGCATGGGGTAGCTCTGCTGTCAGAGGCCTGACCTTGTTTTGTCTGTGTAATGCATGAGATAGCTCTGCTGTCAGAGGCCTGAACTTGTGAGATCTGTGTAATGCATGGGATAGCTCTGCTGTCAGAGGCCTGAACTTGTGAAATCTGTGTAATGCATGAGATAGCTCTGCTGTCAGAGGACTGGACTTGTGAGATCTGTGTAATGCACGAGATAGCTCTGCTGTCAGGGGCCTGGACTTGTGATATCTATGTAATGCACGGGATAGCTCTGCTGTTAGAGGCCTGAACCTGTGTGGTCTTTGTGATGCATGAGATAGCTCTGCTGTCAGAGGCCTGAACTTGTGAAATCTCTGTTAAGTATGATATTGATCTGTTATCAGAGATCTGAACGTGTGAGAATTGTGCAATGTTTCAGATAGCTCTGTTGTGTGAGGGCTGAGCCAGTTAGCATGCATTGGCTAGAGGCCTTGACCAAACTGAAATCCCTAGAGCTCTCACAGGTTCTACCAGGTTTGGCAGGTAGGGCTTTCCCCACGTCTCAAGACAATTGTGTTTGTGCAGGTGTAAACTTGCGTCCATATGAAGGTAGTCAAGTAAGAACTGAACAGTTGCTGGTGGGCGTTTGAGATGCAGGAGCTGCTCTTGCTATGTAGGTAAAGAAAGGAATTGTAGGTATGGGGTAGATTAGGATTAGTACTAGTACAGGTTAGAGTAGAATTAAATTGATCATAGGGCCTAGGTAGAGTTATGGAATGAGGGTAGAATTTGGTGGGGGGCTAGGGCACATGGTTTGTGGATGTGGGCATAGTGCACCAAACCAGTGAGAGTCTCAATAGTTGCGTAAGCCTTTTCTGCTCCATTAAGCAATCAAGATGCAAATGCTATGATGTACCCATTTCCTTCATGGCGCTGTGTCAAAATTGCTCCTAATCTCAAATTACTGGCATCGGTAGTGAACACTGTGCATCTTCCCTTTCACAATTCTGTAAAGCCGGTGCCTTAGCCAAAGCTTCCTTTATGCATCTAAATTCATCTTCACATTCTTCATTCCAAATGAACTGCTTGTTCGTCTTTATCAAGTTCCTCAGAGACCCTGTGTGATCAGCAAATCCTCAAATGAATTTAGCATAATATTCAGCCATACCTAAAAAGGTTCTGAGTTGCTCCCTGCTCTTCGGTGTGACCATGTGTTTTATTGCATCTGTCAGATCCTTCTTTGGCGTAATCCCTTCTTTAGAGATTACATGTCCTAAATATTCAATCTCTTTCCTATAAATGTTTGTTTGTTTGTTTGTTTATTTGTATTGCGCCCCAAACCCAAGGGTATCAGGGTGCAGCAGTTACAAGTAGGTGCAAGGCTTAGGTTACAGATATTCATAATTCAGGAAGCGACATAAGTTACAAGTTTACAGCAGGTAGCTTGCAGGAAGATACATGAAGACCCCATAAAGGAAGAGTACATATTTACAACAAGCTATAATAGATTACAATATTTTGGTGGGGGTGTGGTCAGGACTACATTACTATAATACTACCATATTAAATAAGGGTAGTGGTTAGTAAAGGTGGAGGTGATGACAGTCAATGCTGGTCGGAGGATTTAAGCCAGACGATAGTTTGATGTTTGACTTCTCTTTTACTGAGAGTAATCCCCAAATAGTGCAGCTTCTTGAATACTCTCTCTAGCCTTCTATTGTGTTCTTCTTCATTCTCGGCATACAATAGAATATCATCCTGAAAGAAGATGACTCCCGCCTCTCCATCCAGAATTTCATACATCATTTTTTTGAAACACTGAAGCCGCTGATATTAGTCCAAACAGCATCCTGCGATATTGATAGAGCCCCTCTGGAGTAATGAAAGTTGTCAACTGCCTCAACACTTTGTGTAGTTTCACTTGATGATAGTCAGCTGTAAGATCAAGCATTGAGAATAATTTTGCCAACCCCATTGTCGAGATCAACTCTTGTATATTTGGTAACAGGTGCCTCTCAGTAATTATGCACTTATTTAGTTCTCTTAAGTCAATGCGCACTCTGACCTTCCCAGAGCTCTTCCTAACAACAACCGAAGGGGATACCCACTCAGATGCATCAATACTTTCAAAGATCCCTTGCTCTTCCAGCTTCTTGAGTTCCATTTTTACTTTGTCTCTCATTGCTAAAGGGACATTATACAGTGTCTGTGCTACTGGCTTGGTACCTTGTTTAAGTAATATGCGATGCATGAAACCCTTCACACAACCTATGGCATACTTGAATATTTCGGTTTGTATTTTGTCTCTGTTCATCTGTGGACCATCTACTAAAAAAACAGATTCTGCAGCATTAAGATCTAGTCAGACCTTTAACAATCTCTGATGAGACAACTGAGAAGAGGGGATGCCCCTATCTTTGAGACATAAACGCGACCTTGGGTCTGTTTATCCTTAAAAGTTAAAGTTGCCATGAACCATCCAATCAGTTCAATCTTTGCACAACCATAAGCTCTTGGTTTGCTATCAACTTCATGTAGAACATTTGGTTCAGATGTCCTCCATACTATCTCCGGGATAAGTGTGTATTTGGCTCCTGAATCAACCATCATAACTATTAGGTACCCATTGACCATGACCATAGTCTTCAGACTATCCAGGTATTCATCTTCACCTAGTACCACTGAGACACATTCTTAACCTTCCTCGCTGCCTTCATTCACAATCCAATTTGTGCAGCATTCCTACTCATGCAGCAACTAGCCAAGTGTCCTCTTCCATTGCAGTTCCTGCAAATGATCCATAGAGCAAGGCAATCTGGACTATTTGCTCAATGAGAAGGACTATCACACCTAAAGTATGTCCTTTAGATGATCCATCCTCTTCCTCGCTGTCCACCTCAACCCTGGGTTGAAACTCAGGGTCAAGTCGTCTATCCTTGTACATTCCTTCTCGAGCATTCCTTCTCTCATTGTTGAATCTGCCTTCATAGTTTGATCGCGCATCTCTATAATTACTGCTTCCCCTTCTTCTATTTTGATTACTCGCACTTGCAATCGCTTCATTACTTGCTGGTTGTACCAAATTTACCACTGTTGCCCTGACTGCAATTTCCTTTACTCTTCCTCCCAAAGTTTTTACACCCAAAGTTTTTACACATTGTTCTGTGTTCAACTTCCTTCGCCATCTTCAATATCTAGGGGCAGATCATCTTCTGTCCACAGTTTTTCTCTTAATTTGCTGCTGTTACATTCCAACATAAATTGATGTCTCAATCTTTCCTCTAGTTGTTGGTTAAATGTCATGTTCTGGCAAGTTTCCTCAGACCTGCCATGTATTGCCCGACACTCTCTACTTCTTCCTGTATTCTTTTCCCAAACTTGTATCTTTCTAAAATGGTACTTATTTTCTTCTCATATTGTTTGCTCATTTTCTGTATGGATTTCTCATATTTACTCATGTCCCCACAGTCATCTACAGCGATTTCAGGTAGATATTCAAATTTCTCTTGGCCGCCTGGGCCTAAACAGTGTAAAAATACATTTATTTTCTCTCTACATTATAATTCGTGCCACATACTACATTGGTATAGTGTTCAAATGTCTTAAGCCATCTTTTTCATGGCAGTGTAGGCTCCTCAATCTCAGGCAAAAACATTTGAGGCACCAGAATACTGTGTATTGACATGTCTCCTGCACCCCTTTGGGTAGCCTTTCTGACATGGGTACTTGTGGTGGTATCAGAAATGTTCGAAAAGTACCTATTTTCTGTAGACTTACTTGGTTATTTCCTCTTAAATGATACAGCTTGAATTATGTTTTGTTTATGTTTGTTTTTTAAGTTTGCTGGACTTTGAGAAGTCTTGTTTTTTTATATTCTGGTGTTTCTTTTTTTTAAGGTGAAGACAATGAAAAAAAGAAAAAAAATATGTTTTCTTTTTTTTTTTTACCCAATACTGGGACAAGGAGGAGGCTTTGACTATGTAGATGGCGCCTGACCCTTTAAAATGGACGACCGCAACCTGCGAGTGGTCACGTTGTAAGGTCCTTTCCTCTAACATCCTACCAGACATTGCTACGCCCTGTGCATTACTTTCTGACTTCACTTGCGCATGTGTGACGTGGAGCGGAACCATTTCTCGATGGTTTACTATCCCTCTTTGCTCTTATTAAATTTTTTTATAGAGATATGGCAGCAGCTGTCGCGCTCTCACCTGGGATCAGGTCGCAGCTGGTCTCTGTTTATGTTCGCCGCACTGCTGGTCGCTGCACTTCTGGTGGGGTTTCCTCATCGTAGGTGGAGTGTTGGTAAGTGCTTAGATATAATTTATTTAATATTTAAACATATATATATATGTATATATATATTCAGTAAAAAAAACTTTGTTTAAGGGACGTTATGGTTAAGTTGCGCTACTAAAAACCTATGAAATTCAGTAAAAAAAAACTTTGTTAAAGGGACGTTATGGTTAAGTTGCGCTACTAAAAACCTATGACATTCACTAAAAAAAACTTTGTTAACGGGACGTTATGGTTCCAAGTAAAACCGAAAAAACCTTGAAATTCGCCAGTTATGGTAAGCTAAGCAACCATAACTCACGCCACCACTGTGCACTGCTAAGACTAACACCCAGGACATCAAAGATGACATCACAAATGTCATTGATGACATCACTGATGACATCACATGTCTGGCTCCCCCTTTTTCCCACTATAGTATATGGCCCACTGTGAATTTATTTGCAAAGTTTGGTGAGGATTCGTCCAGGGGGGGCAAAGTTATAGGGGGGGGTCCCAAAACTTTTTTTTCCCCATAGACTGAATAGGGAAAAAACTTTTCTCGAGCCTACAGCCCAAACCGCTGGACGGATTTTCACCAAATTTGTACCAGGAGTAGCGGCTTGGTCCCGAAAGCGTGATTATGCAGATTTGGTGAAAATCCATCCAGTAGTTTTTTTTAAAATGAGCAAAAAGTAGGTTATAAAAAATTAGTGATATCTGTGTTCGGTCCACGGACACACTTCCCTGTACGCTCCGCGGACAGTGTTCTGATTGGCCAATCGGCTTGTGTGATGTCCACGGACATGCAACGTGTTCGCTGATTGGACGGCGTGGAGCGTGAAGCGCGTCAGATTTTCGGTAGCGCCCGCCTTCTTGGATCCGCGGACGTCCGCGGACAGCGCGGTGAAACTTGGTTTAAAATTTGTATTTAGTAGAGTGTGTTGGTGTGTAAGAGTGTTTGGGGAGGGTGGGAGAGTATGAGATAGGTTAAATGTTGTGTTTTATTTATGTGGTAGACGCTCTTGTTGTGTTCGATTTGTCTGCGGACAACACGGCTGTTCTGAAATGTTCTAAAGAAACTAAATGGGGGGTGTTCTGAGGACGCTATCCGTATTGTTTTCTGGTAAGTTGAATGTGTTCTAAGAACACTTGTGGTGTCCTGAAATGTTCGTAAATAAACAAAATGGGGGTGTTCTGAGGACGCTGTCTGTATTGTTCGTTGTCAAGTTTAAAGTGTTCTAAGAACACTCGCGGTGTCCTGAAATGTTCGTAGGGGGTGTCCTGAAGACGCTGTCCATATTGTTCTCTGGCAAGTTGAATGTGTTCTAAAAACACTTGTGGTGTCCTGAAAAGTTTGTAAATAAACAAAATGGGGGTGTCCTGAGGACACTGTCCGTATTGTTCGATGGGAAGTTGAATGTGTCCTAAGAACACTCGTGGTGCCCTGAAATGTTCGTAAATAAACAAAATGGGGGTGTCCTGAGGACGCTGTCCGTATTGTTCGTTGGGAAGTTGAATGTGTTCTAAGGACACTCGTGGTGTCCTGAAATGTTCGTAAATAAACAAAATGGGGGTGTCCTGAGGATGCTGTCCGTATTGTTCGATGGGAAGTTGAATGTGTTCTTAGAACACTCCCGGTGTTCTGAAATGTTTGTAAATAAACAAAATGGGGGTGTCCTGAGGACGCTGTCCGTATTGTTCTCTGGCAAGTTGAATGTGTTCTAAGAACACTCATGGTGTCCTGAAATGTTAGTAAGGGGTGTCCTGAAGACGCTGTCCGTATTGTTCGCTGGCAAGTTGAATGTGTTCTAAGAACACTCGCGGTGTCCTGAAATGTTCGCAAATAAAAAAGTGGGGATGTTCTGAGGACGCTGTCCGTATTGTTCTCTTGCAAGTTGAATGTATTCTAAGAACACTTGTGGTGTCCTGAAATGTTCGTAAATAAACAAAATGGGGGTAGTCTGAGGATGCTGTCCGTTTGGTTCGTTGTCAAGTTTAAAGTGTTCTAAGAACACTCGCGGTGTCCTGAAATGTTCGTAGGGGGTGTCCTGAAGACGCTGTCCGTATTGTTCTCTGGCAAGTTGAATGTGTTCTAAGAACACTCGTGGTGTCCTGAAATGTTCGTAAATAAACAAAATGGGGGTGTCCTGAGGACGCTGTCCGTATTGTTCGATGGGAAGTTGAATGTGTTCTAAGAACACTCGCGGTGTTCTGAAATGCTCGTAAATAAACAAAATGGGGGTGTCCTGAGGACGCTGTCCGTATTGTTCTCTGGCAAGTTGAATGTGGTCTAAGAACACTCGTGGTGTCCTGAAATGTTCGTAAATAAACAAAATGGGGGTGTCCTGAGGACGCTGTCCGTATTGTTCGTTGTCAAGTTTAAAGTGTTCTAAGAACACTCACGGTGTCCTGAAATGTTCGTAGGGGGTGTCCTGAAGACGCTGTCCGTATTGTTCTCTGGCAAGTTGAATATGTTCTAAGAACACTCGTGGTGTCCTGAAATGTTCGTAAATAAACAAAATGGGGGTGTCCTGAAGACGCTGTCCGTATTGTTCGCTGGCAAATTGAATGTGTTCTAAAAACACTTGCGGTGTCCTGAAATGTTCGCAAATAAACAAAATGGGGGTGTTCTGAGGACGCTGTCCGTATTGTTCGTTGTCAAGTTGAAAGTGTTCTAAGAACTGTCCTGAAATGTTCGTAGGGGGTGTCCTGAAGACGCTGTCCGTATTGTTCGTTGTCAAGTTTAAAGTGTTCTAAGAACACTCACGGTGTCCTGAAATGTTCGTAGGGGGTATCCTGAAGACGCTGTCCATATTGTTCTCTGGCAAGTTGAATATGTTCTAAGAACACTCGTGGTGTCCTGAAATGTTCGTAAATAAACAAAATGGGGGTGTCCTAAGGACGCTGTCCATATTGTTCGATGGCAAGTTGAATGTGTTCTAAGAACACTCGCGGTGTCCTGAAATGTTCGCAAATAAACAAAATGGGGGTGTCCAGAGGACGCTGTCCGTATTGTTCATTGTCAAGTTGAAAGTGTTCTAAGAACCCTTGCGATGTCCTGAAATGTTCGTCGGGGGTGTCCTGAAGACTCTGTCCGTATTGTTCGCTGGCAAGTTGAATATGTTCTAAGAACACTTGCGGTGTCCTGAAATGTTCGCAAATAAACAAAATGGGGGTGTTCTGAGGACGCTGTCCGTATTGTTCATTGTCAAGTTGAAAGTGTTCTAAGAACTGTCCTGAAATGTTCGTAGGGGGTGTCCTGAAGATGCTGTCCCTATTGTTCACTGGTAAGTTGAATGTGTTCTAAGAACACTCGCGGTGTCCTGAAATGTTCGCAAATAAAAAAATGGGGATGTTCTGAGGACGCTGTCCGTATTGTTCGCTGGCAAGTTGAAAGTGTTCTAAGAACACTCATAATGTCCGCAGACATTAAAAGTTTCCATAGGCCATAGTTGAAATGTTTGACTCTATGGGTGTGATATGCTGCGGTGGTTGTGGCCAGGGCATAGAGTCTAGGGCGCATGGCTATTTGGCCATGCGCCCAAGACTCTATACCCTGGCCACAACCACCGCAGCATATCACACTCATAGTTGCTTATAACTGAGTCAAAAACAAATTTATAAGGAACAAAGTCATAAGCCATTATGTGTGTGATATGCTGCGATGGTTGTACTTATTGTAATATACTTACTGTTTGGTTTAGTAACTGGAGTACATGTATTTCTTGTTCATTTCTGTGATAAAAGAAAATAGCATGTTAGTATTCATATTTTGTAATGACTTATTACATTGTATAATCAACAATTATTTTTTGGGAGCCTCATATTTAGTAGATTACAAACCAGAGTACTGTGCAATTTGCTCAGTTTCTGTGTTTGTTGCTAAAATCATTGGGTCTGTGGGAGAAAAAAAAAATCCATGTTGGATTAAAAAAAAACCTTTTTCTGTTATGCTACAGTTTATTTGTTTGTTTGTTTTCAGTGTTCACTTGTTGTTTCTGGCTAATGCTTTATACATTGGCTTGTTGCAGTTTTTTGGAGCAGTAACATATTATTTATTTGTTTGGATATTGTAAAATTTTGGAGCAGTTAGATACCAGTATGCATATTCTAACTGTCTATTTTTTTTATATATTTTAGTGGTATTGATTTATCTGTTTGGATATTGTTAGATTTTGGGACAGTTAGATACCAATTGGCATATTCTAACTGTCTATTTTTTGCACCAATTTAGTGGTATTCATTTATCTGATTAGTTGTTGTAGAATCTTTGTCCAGTTAGATAGCTTTTAGAATATTCTAACAGTTTATATTTTTTTTACTATAAATTTACTTAAGGTTTAGGTGCAGTTTAGTTATCAAATTTTGGTTTTAAGAAAATTAAATAAGCGTTTGTAAGATTTGCTGGTAATCTCTGCTTTAGAGTAATGGTACTATCATTACATTCAAACCATCCACATTTCTTTTTTATATATGCAGTGTAGTGCCCTGAATTGGTTGTGGCTCCTGCGTGGTAGATTATACCTATTGTTGTGAAGGTTTTCTTACCAAGTGATATTTGACCATGTGTGAATCCAGTCAGCTTGCAGTTGTTTTTGGTACCATCTGCATTGTAACGTAGAAGCATTAGTATTACAGATTTACTATGTGTTTGTATTACTAACGTGGAGCGATTATCCGAATGGCAGGTAGTACATAATCTACCATGGTTTGCATTTTGTACAAGTTGCTGATATGGAATGGATTCACAATTAGGTATTGATATATATATATGAAGCGTTCATTGGGGGTTTCTTCTTGTGTGACATTGTTGCAGAGAGTGCATGTATGTTTCCACATGTATGAAATCTGGAAGATTTCATGTATAGTTATGTTTTTATTTTCCAGTTCTTGTAGTAAGTACATCAGAAATTCTTGTGGATCTTCCTGTGAGTTTATAGTGAATTTAACCATTCCAGCACAGTAGTCCAATTGTTGCCTTATTCCATAAACACTGTACGTGTTATCAGGATTGTTTGTTGCATTTCTGTGAAGTACTACCATTTGCAAACACAATTGGTCTGTACTGTGTAAGTAAATGTTGTGAACAATTGGTGACAATTGAAATAGAATATTCATTGCTACATTTGCATAGCAACTTACTCCAACTATATTTGAGAGTTTAAATGGACCAGGTAGTTCTGTATCTGATTGATTTTTTTTTAGTTTGTCTTCCTTCTTTGATGAAGTACCTGGTTTACTTTCTCTAATGGGTTCTTTTATGTTTGTGGTACTTGATGAAGGTTTGGTTTCTTTTACTCTCTTTGGAGGATTTGCAGTGACATCCTGTTGCATTTCTGTTTGATTTAGTTTTCTTTTACAACATTTTACTTTTTGTGGTACAGAATATGTGTTTAGACGGGGGTGTATAGTGAGCAAAGTCTATTGTATTCTAAAATGCAAGGAATATCAGCGTTTACTTTACTTGCATCAAAGTTGATTAGAAATAGGCCGTCAAGTGTATGTAAGCGTGATAGTGCTACGTAGCTCATGCCTTCTTTAAAGACTGTGTTACCAATGTCCATCATTGCTTTCTCCAGGGTAAGACCTTGTGATTTATGAATGGTGACTGCGTATGCAAGAGTTAGAAAACATTTTTCTCTGCGTACATACATGTCTTTGAAGAGAAGGAATCGAGCTGTTGAGCGTCCTATCCCTTTTATTTCTGAAAGTTTGTCTAAGAGAATATTGACAAACTGAATTTTGTTGTCACATGGGTATGTTTGAAAGCCAACAACTGTACCCAGTGCTCCATTAACTAGTCATTGGTCCATGTCAAGGTTACGTTTAAGCATTACTCTGCAATTTAAGGATAATTTTAATATCTTTTCCAAGCCTGCTGTGTTTGAGATTGATTTTTCTAAACTATTTAGTCTTGTTGTGGCTTGGTCACACATGGGTAGTGTCATACCATGTACATCTAGTTTGTCTGTGGGGCGCTAATTTCCATTATTGGTTGCATTTCTTTACTTAACATTATTTAATTGAATTTGAAACAGCTTGCAAGAGTTGGCATTAAGGCCATACAATTGACTTTTTTGTGGGCTAATTGTTCCATAACATCTGTAGCACATGCATTATCACCATAAAGTGCATGAATGTGCTGGGTTTTCAATATTGCTTCTGCTTCTTTAGAAAGTATACCAACTCCTATACTTTTTAAGATGTTGGCATAAGTGAGATCTGCAGATTGCCACATGTTTTCCGTTAATTCTCTGTATTGGAAATGTTGCCAAAGGTTGACATTTCCAATGCTGCCAACAGTTTTACGGCAGAGTTTGTGTCCTAATGTTTTAAAAATAGGCTCACCTTTTACTGGTGGCAATTGAAGAAGATCTCCGAAAACAATAATGTGTTTTCCTGCAAAGAGCTCTTCATAGTTTGTTTTGAGTACTTCTTGTAATCTGAGGTGAATCAAAGCCAACATTAGGTTGGACACCATGCTCACTTCATCTATTAGAAGCATTTTCATTTGTTTCAATACTCTGCATAGTTCCATTGCAGCTTCTGTAGAAAGTTTGTAATGGTCTAATTTTTGTTGGTGTTCTACTGGCAGGAGTAGTAATCGATGTAAAGTGACACCACCTATTTTGTAGGCAGCTAAACCTGTGGGGCAGTGACAACAGCTGACAGTTTGTTGTTTGTCAATTGTTGAAGGAACTTACTGATGATTTTGATTATGAATGTTTTGCCAGAACCAGCTTCACCACTGACGTACAATAGTATAGGTTTGTAATTTTGGCAGGTTCATTCTATGTTTTCATGTTGTACACCATGTGCAATTTCTTTTGTTACTTCTTGAAAAATCTTCTTTATCTTCATACCGACACATGGTGTTTTCTACTTCTATCATAGCTAATTCTGCCTCATTTGTTATTAGTGGCTCTCCCAGTGGTTCTTGGCTTCCTGTTACAGAAGGTTGACTACTGTCAGGAGTGTCCTTATCTAGTTGGGCCTGGAGTTCTTCTTCGTATTGCTGTTCATTGTGCAACATTGTTTTGTACTGTGTAAAGTTTACATCAGTTATAGTGCTTTCATTTGCTTTAAAAGCGTCTTCATATGAGTTATAGTTATCTAGTATTTCTTCTTCTTTTCTCCATGGTTTAAAGAGTTGTAGCAGGGACATGCAATATACTTCTTTATGTTGAGGAGTCTTTAATGACAATTTGATATGATTAATTAAATTTGGTTTGGTGAGTTTTACTACGCTGCCTTCACAGTTTGTCACTCTGTATTTATTGTTTTTTTTCATCAGGTTTTATATTATTTTTGTACGTGTAGTTTTGGGCTATGTGGTATAGACACATGGTTTCCAAAGTGGTACTCCTGTTTGGGTAGTATGTGTCCAATAAATTGTTTTTTTAAATGTCTTGGCTGTTGGGATCATGTTTGGCTATTGTTTCTATATCTTCGTATGATTTTAGAACTCTTTTTCTAGATTTAGCTGGACCAAGATTTAGCCATACTATATTTTCAGAGTTACCATACAGTGCAGTACCAGTTAAACGATCAGCTGCTTCATAGGATCCACATTCTCGATGGGACAGCATTTCTATGCCCAAGCTGTATAATTTTTGAGACACTGTTTTATCTGATGACAGGTCATTCCAGAGGTCTTGCAGCTCTGTCTTTTCTGCTTTGGTTAAGTATGCTGTCACATATCGTGCAACTGCAGTAGAATTGTCTGCAATGTACTGCACATCTATGTTTGCATTCCATAAGTGGGCAATGATTGCATTGTAATCATTGATATATTTTTCTTCTTCTTTTCTTTTTATCTACTATGTATTTTTAGGTGACTTACCTTTAACACTATGTCTAACTGAAGACATGAGGTTGTTCACTTGACCTGTATTTGAAACTGGTCTAGGGAAACCAAATCAGCATTTGGTATAGTATTTCCCTTTTTTTTTGTATTTGCGACGACAATATTTGCCACATTTGCGTCTTTGAAATTGTAAAATTTGTGCATGAAGATCACTATTTTTGGATTCCGATGGAATTTCACAAGTGACATATTTTTCAATAAACTGTAAAACAGTGGCATCACTGTCTTGACCAAATTTAGGAGCATCTTTAATCCATAAAAGCATGTGGATATGTGGTGCTCCTCTGGCTTGGTATTCATTTCTCCAAAAGAAGTATTGCACTTCTCCAAGGAGAGGAACAGTTTTATTACAAATAAAATGTAGCATAGCAATGAAGCAATGGTGAAAATATCTTGAAACATTAACCGGATCCAGAGAACAAAGTTCTCCAGGTGTTAGTATATCTATGTTTGTTTTGTTTTTGTTTGATATGCGTAGGAAATCATGTAAATCTTCCCATGCATATTCTGCACAACTTAATGTAACAAACCAAGTGGATGGGCCAAGGTTTCTGATCATACAACGTACATCGACGTGACGTAGAGACCAGTACTCTTTAGTACCACATATATTTGCTAATAGATTTGTAATATTTGATTGTAAAACCTCATCTTTTTGTTGCACTTTTTGTAATAATTGTGTAGCTTTCATATTTTGAAAGTGTGATCCTGATTTTAATGTGTGCAACTCCGTAACATAAAGTTGCTAGTTCACTTTCAAAGAGTAGGTGGAATATGTATTCCACATTTTGCCTAAATCTGGGATCTTCAGAATACATCCGTAATGAGCGGTATTCTGATGCTGATATTTGAATAGGTCTATCATCGTACCTTCCTCCTTTGCCAGTAGGAAAGAGTAGAGGAAAGGCACCTGCTTCTATACTTTTTTTCCCATATGCTGATTGGTGATCCTTTTGTTTGACGCATTTGGTACGTTTCCAGTGCATCTTCTATGGTGTCATTAGATTGGAATGTATAATGGTCTAAAGTGTTTGATATTGTAGCAGGATCTAGGAGCTCAAATCGACCAGCTTCTTGTGTCTCTTGAATTATTTCAGTTGTATCCTTCAAGTTTTCTTCAATATTAATTTCTTTGTAATATTCATTATTCTCTTTAAGATATTGGAAGGCTTCTCTAACTTTATGTAAATCTACCAGCTGTTGCCAAATTCTTTTGTCTTTTGTAGGTACTCCATTTACCAAGATAATTAAAGATTGTTGCATTGGACGTTGCACTCCTAGAGTGTGCACATGTTCTTTTAGATCTAATGGTAAATACACTACTTTTCCATGAATACCTTTCACTAATTCAGAGGGAGGTAATTTTGCAGTTTTTGGTTGAAGGCATATTATTGCTTGAAATGGGTGCACTGTTTGAATTATGATGCTCTCATATAAATTAAGTTGTTGAAAGGGTTTTGGTAGTGGATATAATTCCAAATTATTTGTGATAGCACGTGAAGGAGTTTGGTTGTTGTCAAGTTTTGTAGTGCAGTAACTACAAAGTATTACGGGTCAGTTATTTTGTATTTGTTTTCTGCTATAAGGTAGAGAGCTAATTCAAACCATTTAGAATCTTCATTGTCTTCTATTTTGTATGATAGGTCTACAGTTTTTGTGTTTTTTTTTTATAAAAAGTTCTGCGGCAACATACACACACATGGTTTGGTACTTCAGCTGATGTACTTTTAAATGTTAGTATTTCATTTTTGTATGTGTGTAGTAAAAGGTTTCCATGTGTATAATTGTTAATAATTTGGTTTACAGCTATTTCATTCTGTAAGTGTCTTTTCACTTCCAAAATATTTTTTCTGGATATAGTCAATTTCTTCTAGTAGGTCTTTTGCTGTACCTTGCAGAAGAATGTTATTTAAATTTGTTTAGTGCTAAAGCAGGACTTTTAGCATAGTACAGTTTATAAACTAGATTTCTTATAGTTGAATGATGTGTTGATGTTCTTTTGATTTCATGGAAGGTGGTTTTGCAAGTAGGTCCTGTAATGCAGGCCAATGAATGTCCTTGTAGTCCTGTGTACTTGCGTACTGGACAGGTATCCATATTTTGCAGTAGTTTAATTTTGATTTTGTCTTTGCTTTTCACATATTGATTGAGGAATTGGCGTAAAGACGTGAAAAATTGTTTGGGAATGTTAAACATTGACATCCATGGCTATTTGTATACTAGACGTTCTGATTCAGTTGAATGCAGGGGTAATTCTAAGTTTTCAGGACATATTTTTGTAAGGAGTACTTCTTGTTCCATTATGGTATTATTATCTTTTTCATAACCTCGACCACTGCTATGTATGGCAATTGTATTTGTTTGCTTTTGTTTGTACGCTTCTTCATTAAAGTATGGTTCTGTGCTCGTAGTGTGACTCCATTCACCTCCGCAGATAGTTAAGAAGTTCTTTATGTTGACATTTCATTTATTGAGAAGTCTTTTTTGTAATTTAGTTATTAGCTTTGTTAGTGGTTTCATTTTGTTTAACACTAAAATAAATAACTTTCTTTTGAGAAGATTTGCACTGTCTATCAATGCTTCTAAGATTAATTTCCTACGATAGGTTTTAAGTGTTGAACCTGGTTTCTCTCCTGTTTTTATAAGATTTTGAAGGACTTTGTGACGGAACATTTTGGCTAAAATACTTATCTTGGTATGCTTACTTTGAACTATATCAAGATTTAAAGAAGCAATTGTATCTGTAGTGATAGCTGATTTTCTGATAATTGTTTTTTTGGTTTGGTTTACATTTTGATAGAGGAGGCAAAGTTTTTGTACTTGAAACTTCTTTTGTTTCACTAAATGACTGTATTAGCTGTTTTGTTTCAACTTATTTTTACAAATTGTGCTAGAGATGGATGCTTATGTTGGACACTTTTATTTTCATTTGCTCTACTTCTGCGTTGCTTTCTACGGACTTGATTTTTGGTAGGCATTCTTTAGGGTCTGTTGGAAAAAATAAAGAAGGTATGGGTTGGGGTGTTCTGCAATGTATGTGTGCTGTGTGCATGAGTGTTTGAGTAAGATGATAAAGATGTATGTAATGGTGTGTGATTGTGCATTGGGAACTACAACTAGTAGGGATGGATATTCTTGAATTAATGTGTTACTAAACTGGGGTTCAGATGACAGAAAAAAGTAAGCTAGTGGTGTGGAAAAGTATAAATAGTATATCTAATGCTATACAATTAAAACAGTTGTTTGTTCTATAACATCTACATTCTAGCGGTTGAGTTGGGTAATTTGTGTGTCGAAAAATAGGAATTTGTGGGCCATTCTGGCTGTAAATCGCTGTTTAACACATGGGGAATTTTGGACAGAATGGTGCAGAATCTATATTTCTAGGCACAGAAATAGCATGAATTAACCTTACAGTGTGTTTGAGTAATAATACAAATATTATGCTGATATTCTACTTACTTTTTTTCTAAAATGAACAGGTTACTTCTTAGTTGTTCTTTGTACTTCAAATGTGGTTGCTTCTTTTCAGGAGAATGGTCTTCACTGCAATTGTAAAAGAAACAAATTAGTAATTTTGTTTGTATATAGCACTGTTTTTAATTTAGACATTGATTTTTTAATTGAAATCCTCATTGCCTTCCTCAAAACCATTAAAACTATTTTATTTACATAAGATACATCGCACCAGTTGAATACATATGATATGTTCTTAATGAACAAATTGTATTGCAATGACTAACTGTAGCAAACAAAATATCTTTACTATGTCTTGTGAAATTCATAATGTACCACTGAATACCATTATTCCTGTAACTAAGCTCTTCCAAGCAATAGTGCCTCAATGTCATGGGCTGCTTGTCCTATATAAATGTAAGTAATTAAATAAATAAATAAAGACATTTAAAAAAAATTATGTAATTGTGCAAGTATTATTGTTTGAGATTTGAGCATAGAGTGTGCATGCAATTTTGTTTGACTATATGTAGTCTATATATTTCATTTAAAAAATGTTAGTTTAACATGATTTGAGTGTGTGTGTGTATAAAGAAATTAAATAGTATAAAGATTTGTAAGTGACAGTAGATTTTAGGAGATTGAAAAAAGACATTAGATTCATTTTATAGATTATACAAGCTAAAAGTCAGTAAGAAAATGTGTTCATGTACTGTACAGAAAATATGCATACCTGTAGTTTGTGTTCATGCATATGGATATGCATGGAGCTGCAAGTAGACATCTTGGAGACTTGTACAGTATTTCTTGTAGATGGTGCTTGCCAATGATATGACACTTGTACTCAGAGAGATTCACAGTACATGTGCAGTGCTGATCTATGATGATGCAGTTAGATGTAGAGGTCTTGAATGTGATTGGTGGATGGTCATGTGACGTCTTAGCTACATTCAATCAGGGAATGGCACAAAGAGTTAAATGGAAATGGTAGAAGGGCTGTTCATGTTACGATATGTCCGCGGACATGGCGGTAGTTCGCGGACATCGGGTGTTACATCCGGGGATTTTTGGGTTCAGAAGTCATGCAAATGAGAATGAGCACTGAAAGGGATTAGTCAGGAAAGTTTAGTGGGTGTGTTGTGCCAGGAGAGAGTTTCTCAGATACTCTTTTTGCTGAGAGAAGAACAGAGAGCTATGGCTGTGTGTTTCAGAAAACAGATTGTTTGGATTTTGGGAGACTCGTGGATACATTGGTTGAAGGTGCATGCAGAAACCTGTGGAGTAGCTGTAGATCTTGGATTCCCACATGTGGAAGTACACTGGCATGGAGTACGTGGAATGAAGTGGTTGGACCTGTTACCTCTCTGTGCTACTTTGGAGACAGAGCAACTGTCATGATGCCTACCTCCAAGGAGCCAGACAGGGCCCAGCACCCTCAGAGGCCGGCAACATGTATACTAGGGAAGTCCCAGCCACCCCAGATAGGGGCTCTTTGGACTCAGTCCTGGCGCCGTTGGCGTCAGGCTCATAAGGGATAACAGTCCTGGCACCATCGGCGCCAGGCTCATACAAGATATGGAAGGAAATGTGTTTGGTGCAAACTTACCTGGCAGACCAAGCTGCAATTTCCTTACCTGGCAGATCATTCTACAACTTCCAGATGAAAAAGGAACTACTTAACCACACGGGTGTGGCTGGTGGCAGGATACATACCCGTGTGGAAGGATACATACCTGGGACTACTTGAAAGGCTATTTAAGCCACGCCCAGACAGCAAACCACGCTTCGCGTTGTTCTGCTCATAGCAGCTGGACGCTCACCGTGCCTGCTCCTACTCCAGTCCTCGACCACGCCTGCCAGCATCCTGGAAACACCTAAGGATAGAAAAGGGAAGAAGAAACAGGTGAAAACAAACCTTACCTGTTAAAGCTGCATTCCGGATTCAGCGCACCAACGTTCCTGCAAAAAGACATCATTTTAAATACTCAGCACGTCGCATACATCTCGGCGCACTTCTCTTACCTGCACATGGCGCCTTCGGCTCTGCGACGCCCATCCGGATCTCCTGCAGCATTCCAGCACCTACGGGGAGACGAAGAGAAGAAAGCAAGGTGAGAAGGGGAAAATAACCAAGAAGCACTTACCCGCCAAGCTAATTCTTCTTACCTTCGGGTCGATGCCATTCCTTGGGCATTTCAGCACCCCGGCCCCTATGGGGAAAAAGCAAACATCATATTAGTGAATGCAAGAACCGTAGCAAACGAACTATCTTAAACTTACCTGCTTACAGGTCGGACTCAGCTTCTGCTTCGTACCAGCTCCATTTCTTCGGCATTCTCGAACTCCGGCCCCTAAGGAAAAAGAGACAGGAAAAGACAGTAGTGGGCCTACACCAAAACTCACCTGAAATCAAGTTTTCGACGGAAACCGCCCTCAGCCCGGAGTCTTCCATTACCTGCAAAAGAGAAGAGGAACAGTTTAGACTCAAGCTTGCCATAAACATTTACGGTACTTACCGGAACAGACAAGCAAACTCGAACTTACTATCCAGTGACGTAACTGGATCCCAACGCGCCCCTGCATCAGAAGCAGGATGGAGAGCTCGCCTTTTCAATCCCTAAGGTGAGTCTCCACAGGGAATTACAGAAGGATTGCAAGGAGGGTGAGAAGGGGAACAGGAGATCAACACAAAACCCGCAGAGTATTAACCCTTCCTTTTCGCTCACAGAAGGGTATTCCTCCGAGCCAGACAAGCCGGATTTGGGAACCCAGCCCACTCCATCTTCAGGGTGCTGAACATCTCCTTCGAAGAGGCCACTGCCATCCAGACCACGCCCGCGCCTCCGTGGGAACCAGGTGAGCGTTACAGCAACATCCAGATATAATTATAATTCATTGTGGAGGGAACAGTTTAGGACATGTGTCTGGAATTTCTTTGCAATTTGCAATGAAAGAAGGACTTGGGAAGGTCATGAACATGTTTCAAATTCTCAAGTAATTTTTTCACGGATTGCGCAGAGACAAATGTGGCTTCATTCTTCTTCATTTGGTCCACAAATGGAGAAAGCAAGGCGTAATGTCAATAAGGCTGTTTGTGCCTTTCTAAGAGATTTTGGCATGTCCTCTTTTCACAATGAAAATATTATGTTTCGTAGTACATACATTTTTCACAGAGATGGAGTACACCTAACTTATGCTGGCAATCAGATTTTTCTAAGAAACATACAAAATGCATTGCGACCTTTTTTAGAATTACAGCATCCATTTTGAAGTAGGTGTTGAGTATTTATAATTTTTGAAACACAAACACCTCCCAAAGGCTCTTTTCAGAGCCACCACTTCCTCCCAGAGAAAATTGCAATGGTTATGATAGGGTAGCACTTGAAAATTTTAAATGTCCGCGGACTTCTAAAAAATACAAAGGGCCCTGCTTCATTTATTTTCACTTCTATTTTTTAACTGTGAAAGGCGGCTCTGAAAATAGCCTTATTTTTTTTTCTTTTTGTTATTTTATATATTTTTTGTTTTTTTATACACGACACACTAGGAGAGGAGGGTAAAGGGGGGACACCAACCACAGGGATAAGAAAGGGTGAGCTGAGAGAGGAAGATGTAGAGTGGGTTTAATTTGGGTAGTGAGCAGGTCTTCTCGTGCTCTGAGACGATAGTCTCGAAAGCACTACGAAGTCGCTCCCCCCTGCAGAGTACTGTGCCGCAATACATACACACAAGTGTGACCCTCGAAAGTTAAGGGTCATCAGCATTATGTATGGCCTGTGAGGCAGCTTGAGGAAGACGCAGTCCCACAGAGGTGTTCCTTGTGGTGACAGGATCAGAAACAGAGGATGAAGTAGAGGAAATCAACCTACTACGCTCCTTGCAAGGTACAACCTTGCGAATGGCCCCAGAGTGAAATGACCTTAGGTGTCGCTTCATGGTAGTGGTCCCAAAGCTGTACGAACAATGCCTCCCCCCGACGGAGTACCATTTTGCACTCATTGCAGGTGACTCGGTTCGCACAAGCCTTAGGACCATCCCCATGAATGGTAAATAACCGCCAACCCCAAGACTCAAGCCGAGTGCGGGTAGTAGGGATTTCCACTACCTCATTCTTGTCATCCTCTTCTTCCTCCTTTGCATCCTCACTCCTGTTCCCCTCTTCAGGCCCTTGGGGAGGTGATGGTGGTGGAGGGGGTGGTGCTGAAGCAGGTGCAGCACCAGGTGGTAGTAGTGCAGCCATGGATGCCATCTCGATGATGGTGTAATCCGCAAGTTGCATGAAAAATAGCTGTGCTCTGAAGAATAGCCAGAAACACAATGAGAATGAGCTCTAGGGCGTGGTCTTTTATAGGGGTGCTTGTACGCGGTTCGCGGACATGTGCACTGTCCGCGGACAGGTCGAACACAAAAAAAGGTTCAAAAACTTTCAAAAAGTGTGTAGAAACTCTGGATCAGTATGTGGGACTTGTGCTATGGTGAGTTTTTATTGAGAAATATTGTGGATTACTTGAAAATTAACTTTTAAATTGTTCGGGGACACGATCAGTGTCCGAATTCAGAACACGCGATCAGCATGGGCTCAGTCACATGATCGCTTCGCGAACATGTTCGCGAAGGAAGCAGCTGTCCTCAGGACACCAAATGCACGGACAATGGTTTGCGCATGCGCGTTGATGTTCTACGGGCACTGTTCGGGTCCTGAAGTAATTAAAAGTGTGTCACACGTCAAAAGGACAGTTGCAGACAACCGTTTGTTCTTAGAACAGTTTAACTTCCTTGTGAACAATACGGACAGACATAGCGACCTCAGGACACCTCCATTTTCGTTTATTTACGAACATTTCAGAACACCGCGTGTGTTCTTTGAACAGTTTCAACTTGCTAGCGAACAGTACGGACAGGTATACTGTTCTTCAGGACACCTCCATTTTTGTTTATTTACGAACATTTCAGGACACCGCTTGTGTTCTTAGAACAGTTTCAACTTGGTAGCAAACATTATGGACAGGTATAGTGTTCTTCAGGACACCCCCATTTTGTTTATTTACGAACATTTCAGGATATCACGTGTGTTCTAGAACAGTTTCAACTTGCTAGCAAACACTACGGACAGGTATAGTGTTCTTTAGGATACTTCCATTTTCATTTCTTTACGAACATTTCAGGACACCGCGTGTGTTCTAGAACAGTTTCAACTTGCTAGAGAACAGTACGGACAGGTATAGTGTTCTTCAGGACACCTCCATTTTCGTTTATTTACGAACATTTCAGGACACCACTTGTGTTCTTAGAACAGTTTCAACTTGCTAGCGAACACTACGGACAGGTATAGTGTTCTTCATGACACCTCCATTTTCGTTTATTTATGAACATTTCAGGACACCATGTGTGTTCTAGAAGAGTTTCAACTTGCTAGCGAACAGTACGGAAAGGTATAGTGTTCTTCAGGACACCTCCATTTTCATTTATTTACGAACATTTCAGAACAACCGCGCTGTCCGCGGACACCTAAATTCTTTTATTTTTAAAAACTGAAACTAATGACAACACAATATACAAATGTAACTTTATTTAACATATATTAACAATTTATGACAGAGAAGGTGTGGCAGAAACAGAAACAGAAACAGGAGAATTAGGGGTTTCAACATGATTGGTATCAGGTGAAGAAGGGATGGAAATCTCATCAAAATGTTTTGGGTTATGGAGAGGGTTTGGGGATAATTGACTGGGATATGGTGAGGGGGGACAAGTACATGTGGGACAATGGTATGAGGTTTTTGTTTTAAAATGATCCTCAACAAAAGCTTTCAAATTATTAAAATTGGTCAACAATATATCTATTTTTTCTTTTATGCTGTCAAGAGTGTTATTCGTAACAGTTTCTTCAGAGGTATTTTCTATTTTGGTATGCTCTGTACAAAAATATATATATATGTTAAATGTATATAAAATAATAATAATTAAATGGTTTATATTGTAAAGTGTGTACCATTAGTTTCACTATCTTCTGACTTGTCCTCATGTGGGAAATGCTCCTCTAGCCATTCCAGAGTACTAGACATTTCTGTGAGAAAAACAAAGATAATATATTTTTTTTATCTAATACAGAAAGTTTATAAATATATGAGTAAATTGAAGTACACTTACTATTTCAGGTAAGATATGTTCTGAGTTCTCTGTAGGTCTGGTCTTGCTCTTAGTTGTGGAGTGTCTGTGAGGTAATTTTGATGGAAGCCAATTTATCTTCTTTTGGTGTATTCCATTTTAGAACATATTGTATTTAAATGAATGGATAGTGTGTTACATATATGAGTTACATTTCTTATGTATTACTACATATAATATGTATGTGTGCTGCTTTGTGAATTTTTCAAATGTTACTATGTTATGATATAACAATTAAACATACCCCCTCAGAGTTTTTAGGTAGTGGTACTGTTGTCCGAACATGTCAGCGGACATCAAAAAAGTTTGCGGACATCAAATTCAGTAGAAGGGGTTCCGTATGTTCCATATTACATGTACATAAAGTCAAAGTTATTATTGTTAAGTTGTGTTACTAAAAAACTATGAAATTCAGTGAAAAAACATTTTTAAAGGGACGTTATGGTTAAGCTGCGCTACTAAAAACCTATGAAATTCAGTGAAAAAACTGTGTTAAAGGGACGTTATGGTTCCAAGTAAAACCGAAAACCCCCTGAAATTTGCCAGTTATGGTAAGCTAAGCAACCATAACTCGCGCCACCACCGTGCACTGCTAAGACTAACACCAACGACATCAAAGATGACATCACAAATGTCATTGATGACATCACTGATGACATCACATGTCTGGCTCACTCTTTTTTCTTTTGCTGACATATCTAGGCCACATTGTTTTCTTCAGTAACAGTCAGAAACTAAACAAATTTATTTTATTTGTAGACATATCCTTCAAGTAGGTTCTTACAGTAATTCCCTTAGATTCCAGTCACATCATATGAAACATATACATAGGGGAAGACACAAGCTTGAAAGACAGCAATCCTTTTTGTGCATAAAGATAATCAATAGAGTTATCAGCACTTTCTGATAGTCCTATTGTTTTTTATGGCTGTACTTTCCCTGTATATGGTCATATTTGTATACATTGTGGTCAATGATAGTGCACAAACCATTTGTACTGCTACCTAAACCTATCCCATGCATATTACTTGCCACTTATGGCACATGACACCATGACAGACCAGTCCTACATGCAAGTAAACAATATGTGGTTTTAAGAAGTGTCATTCTAGCATATATCAGCCTACTATCTTGCATTAGTGACTTTGCACCTAGCATCTTCTTTGTCCCTTCTGACCCTTGCTGATAGGAAACACCCCTGCTAGCCCGTTTGTGCTCCCACCATTCCTGTCATTGTACTTACTGCCTCGATGTGCTCCATGTACCTGCCTACACTCGCCTAGCATATACCCCCAGCTGCTACTGCACGGCATGTATTTGTATTCAAATCTAGGCACTACCTCATTGTAAGCTAGGCCAAGTGTGTACCAGATTTGCATTGCGCAGCCACGCGTCCAGACCATGATCTCCTGGCTCACTCTCATTCTCACCATGTTCCCTTTCTGCATCATACCGGACAATGTACACTGTACCAGCAATATCTTCATAACCATCAACAACGGCTTAGCCAATATAGGTTGCCCTAGGCACTACCCGATCCCCTGCCCCACACCCTTCCTACCCTCCCAGCCGCCTTTTCCACCTAATCACCACTCTCACCTCCTCCGTAGACAACCGCTCCCCTGCCAATACTACCCCTAACAAAACTCCCAATCACAGTGTCTCTCGGTGCCCCCCGCACGAAAATCTCCAGAACCCCTACGTTCTACCACCCCTGACTTCACTACCCGCAACAACAAGACTAGGCACTAGGCTGCCCCTTACAAATAGCATCCACCCTGCCAAACTCAACACCAAAGCCAAAAAGAAATTAAAGACCTCTAATGAGCCCGTCCCACTCCCCCTAAAAGGAGCCTTACTCAATACCAGATCCCTGCCCGCTCACCCCACAGAAATTTCTGACACAATTCTAACATATGATCTTGACTTCCTTGCCCTAATGGAAACATGGCTACACGAGGCCTCAGGACCACACTTATCGTTAGCCATTCCTGCCAACTATTCCATCCTCAGAGCCGACAGACCCAATGGTAAAGGAGGAGGCGTAGCGTTCATCTCCAAATCGCCGCTAGGCTGTAGATTAGTATCCACTATTTCACTTGAATCCTGCGAGTTACTCACAATCAAGTTACAAACTTCCCCCACAAGTACAATCACACTTCACCTTATATACAGACCCCCAGGCCCTCCAGGAACTTTTGAAGAAGACATTACAGCGCTCATCACTGAAAATTCCAAGCCACTAGCACAAACTATCATCCTCAGTGACTTCAATCTGGGGTATGACAACCCCAAGGACGCACCAGCCGCATCCTTAGCAGACGCCCTCACTGAGCACGGTTTCGCCAAACTTAGTATCTCACCGACCCACCAGAAAGGCAGAATTCTCGACTGGGTAGCAACTCTCAATTGCAACACCACCTGCAAGGCCCCCCAACCACTTACATGGACAGATCACTACCTTATCCCACTCGAAATTCACACCAACCGGGCCACGCCCAAGAAACGCCCCCTGGCTCCTGCCTGCCCAACCAGAAATAAGCGTAACATTAGCCCTGAAGCCTTACTACCTCTGGTCCTACCCACCCTTAACACTCTCTACCGGACAATGCTGACCTTAACCTACTAGTTGACACCTTCAACAATTCCATGGCTACCGCCATTGATACCATTGCCCCTTTGAAACCACGCAAAAGCAAACCAATAAACCACCTGAACTCGTGGTACACTCCGGAACTCAAACTACTAAATAAAGCTAAACTAGAACTACTATGGAAAATCAACCCATCACCTGAAAACAAATCCAATCTCAAAAACATCTCCATGCTATACAAAAGCGAGATAATTCGTACCAAAAACGATGTCTATAACGTCAGGATTGACCAGGCAGGCTCCTCCACCAATGAATTATTTAAAATTCAAAAGGAGCTAGAAAACCCCAACCCCCCTCCAGACAACTGCTCAAAAGATATACCCTGGTGCACCAGCATCCAGAATGCCCTCAACAATAAAATCACAGGGCTCCAGACCAAAATTGAGAACAAACGTCAACAACTCCTCAGCAACAAAACCACCAACCCCAGTTTAAGCCCACCAACACCCAACAAAGCTAACATAGACTTCACCTTTAAGAAAGTGACTATCCTAGAAGTCCAAAAAATCATTACCTCCCTAAAACCTTCTAATTGCAAAGGGGACAGCTGCAATGCCCAAATAATAAAAGACGCTGCCAGAGACCTCTCCCCTTTTATCACCAAGCTAATCAACCTCTCATTCGATAACAATTCTGTCCCCAACAACCTAAAACAATCCTGGGTACTCCCTCTCCTTAAAAAACAATCCCTAGACCCAGCCATACCAACTAATTATAGACCAATCACCACTGTCCCTTTTCTGTTAAAAATCTTGGACAGAGTCGCCTACATCCAGATTCAGGAGTACCTGGAATCTAACCAACTGCTAGGTATGCGTCAATCTGGCTTCAGACCTCAACATGGAACTGAAACCGCTCTGGTTGACCTCAAAAGTCAGATTGATGAAATCAAAGACAAAGGCAATGCAGCAATCCTACTTCTTTTAGATCTCTCAGCGGCCTTCAATTTAGCCTTCAATTTAGTCGACCAGGAAATACTATGCAACCACCTATCTATCGCAGCCCACTTCTCCTCCTCTGCCTCTGCATGGATACAATCCTTCCTAGCAAATAGAACCATGCGAGTTTTCTCCACTACAGCTGCTGCTGACCCGATCCCCATCACCTGCAGAGCCCCACAGGGCTCCTGTGTCTCCCCCACCCTGTATAATATATTTACGAAGCCTCTATTTGACAAATTGGACCGTCTCGGTGTCACCTACACCAACTATGCAGATGACACCCAGATTCTCCTCACCATCTCAGGCAACTACAATGCGGACGTCATCCGGATCAACAAAATCTTTTCCATCATTCAGGCATGGATGGCCACCCACGGCCTCTGCCTGAATGATGAGAAGACGGAGCTTCTACTGGTCGGCTCTCCCAATAACCTGTCCAAACTCAGTCCCAGCTACAAGAACATTATCATAGACGGTAACACCATCCCTATTGCTAAAAGTGTGAAAACCTTAGGCTTCCACCTTGATGCCAACACCAATCTCGTCAAACAAATCAACTCAACCGCCTCGGCCACTGCCTATACGGGTAAGCTAATCAGGGCTAGCAGACCCTTCCTATCCCCTGACAGCTGCCTCATTCTGGCCAGAGCACTCATTCAATCCAAACTAGACTATTGCAACAGCTTGTACCTAGGAGCCAACCAAGCCGTAACTAACAAACTCCAGGTTCTCCAGAACAATGCTCTATGCACAGCACTCAACATCCCAAGGCGTGAGAACATCTCCACAACCAGGAAAGCATGCAAATGGCTCTCCATACAGCAAAAAATTGACCTCAAAACGATCTGCCTCACTTACAAGACCTTAAACAATCTAGCCCCACAGTACCTCTCCAAAAAAATCACCTTAAAACCTACATCTAGAACCACTAGATCTTCCAACTCCTTATGCCTGTTAGTGCCCAGATTTGCCTTAAAAAGAGCAGGAGGCACTAGCTTCACTGTGCTCGCCTCCCAACTTTGGAACACCATAACACTCAAAATGAAAACCACTGAATCCTTCCGGATCTTTAGGAAACTTGTTATTGGCTGGTTAATGAACAAAGAGTAGCATTTACCCCCACCTCTAATAAGCTAACAGCCACAACCATACTTGTATTATATGTAAATTGTTGTATGTAAACCCTTGCTTTGTAAATTATTGTACTTTGTAAATGTATTGTATATGTTATGTCTGTAACCGCCTTCTTAAGCGCCCTTCTACCCACGGGTCCGGAGCGCTCTACAAATAAATAAAACAAACAAACAAACAAATATTGTACTCACACTACTTTCCTTAGGGTCCAATCACATCAAGTGATACATATACATAGGGTAAATGATAACTTTGAAACAGAGCAATCATTTATTTGCATGAAAATAATCAGTTAGGTTATGAATTGTTTCTGCTACTACTTGTGCTTTTTTGCTAACTTCACCTTCCCTGGATATACCCATATTGGTATGTGTTCTTGTCGCTTTGTGTTTTGTCTATAGTAATGTAATTATGCAATACATGGGTTTTATTAGCTACTTATTATATATTTCACAGTACACAAAAATCTATTATGAAAACAATTATCATTTCATTATTCAACATATTAACATTACGAATATTATACCTTCATCTTGTACGCTGCACACAATGCTATGTTTCTGCATGAGTAGCTTAGTATACTAGATAGAACCCCATAATAGAATGCTATTTATATCAATGCATCGTTCAATGCACCAATTAGGGTATGATATTTATTGAAATGATCCTTGACACTTTTTTCGCAACATTATAATAAGAATCCCTTGTACACATATTTCATGAAATGCACATACACATGTGATGTCATAAGTGATGTCATCAATGACATTTGTGATGTCATCTTTGATGTCGTTGGTGTTAGTCTTTGTTAGGCGGAAACCTGTTATGTTATGTTATGTTATTTTGCATTTATATAGCGCCTTATATACCATTGGTATGGTCTGAAGGGGCTGGTAGGTGAACGCCCTTGGGAACCAAAGTTCAAATCAGTAGAGAGAGTAGAGAGAGTCAAAAGGTGCAAGTGAGCACCGGATATGTGTGCAGCTCGTGGGATATCTGTGTAGTAGCTGCTTCTTAGCGGTAGGTGTGGTGGTTGAGAGGTCAGGAGAATGTGTTCGTTCAGGCAGGTTTTATCCAGAACGGCTGCGGCTGCGTTAGGCCTGAGGAGAACGCCTGCTGGGGGGTTTGAGACCAGCAGTGTCAACTTATACCGAATGGTGTCATAGTATCTCTGTGTTCTAGTTGAGTGGTGATGTAAAGGAGAGAGTAAGCATGGTGGTGTGATATGATGAGTTATATGCTCTTTCAAACGTTCTTTGCATTCTAGACCATACTATATACGTCACGCAATATTTATGCATTCCAGTCCGTACCGTGGACAGCTATCCATTCTATGCACCCCAGTCAGGTCCAAATACACTCTGGTCCACCCTGCGCGGTTTAGTCTGTTCCGCGCATGCACTCTTGTCTACTACACGACTGTCCCCTTGTCCGCACCACGCATGGCCTCTTGTCTGCCTCACGCATGCACTTTGACTGCCCAAGGCAGACACTCTTGACTGCACCAGGCTGGCACTCCTGACTGCTTCATGCTCTACGCATTCAGTAGCTCAACGTACTCATCCATTCTACGCACTCATCAGTACTGGATGCGTCAGTGCTCGTTCGTTCTATGTGCTCGTTGGCTCTACGCAATGCGTTAGTTCACTCTGGGCACTCGATCGCTCCAGGTACTCATCCGCTTTATGCCCTAACACGTGCTATGCGTTTACCTGTTTTACGCACTTATCCCCTCTACGCACTCACCCCCTCTACGCACTCACCCCCTCTATGCACTCACCCCCTCTACGGACTCACCCCTTCTACGGACTCACCCCCTCTACGGACTCAACCCCTTTACGGACTCGCCCCCTCTATGGACTCACCCCCTCTACGGACTCACCTGTTCCACGCACTTAACCGTTCCACGCACTCATCCTCTCTGCACTCATTCATTTTAATCACTCGTGATTTTCACGTATCCAGCAGTAATATCTTGTTCTATATATTCATCTCTGCACTCATCTGTCCTATACCTTCATTTACTCTGAGTATACATCCACTTCATATATTCATCTGTTCGATACACCTATCCGCTCCATACTCCATTCGGCTTCATACACTCAACCTCTCCATACACCGATCTGCTGGCTGCATACCTTCATTTACTCTGAATATACATCCACTTCCGTTCCATACGCCTATCCGCTCCATACTCCCCTTGGCTTCATACACCTAAACTCTCCATACAGCGATCTGCTGACTGCATACATCTAACCTCTCCATACACCGATCTGCTGGCTGCATACACCTAACCACTCCATACACCCTTCCGTTCCATGCATCCATCCGCTCCATACATCCATCCGTTCCATATACCCATTTGCTCCATATACTCATCTGCTCCATACACTCATCCGCTCCATGCACTCATCCTCTCTATGCACTCATCTGTTCCATGCACTCATCCACTCCATGCACTCATCTGCTCCAGGCACTCATCTGCTCCATGCACTCATTCGCTCCATACACTCATTCGCTCCATACACTCATCCGCTCCATACACCCATGCGTTCCATTCCACCGTCCGTTCCAAACACTCGTCCGCTCCATACACTCATCTGCTCCATGCACTCATCCGTTCCATACACTGATCCACTCCCTACACTCATCCACTCCGTACACACATCCGCTCCCTACACTCATCCACTCCCTACACTCATCCACTCCCTACACCCATCCGGTCCATACCCTCATTCGCTTCCTACACTCATTCACTCCATACATTCGTCAGGTCAGTACAATCGTCCGCTCAGGTGATAAACACACTCTCTGCACTTCTGCATTCATCAGCTATCCAGACTCGTTGGGTCTACTTATTCATCCGCTCTATATTCTCATCTGTTCTACACACTCATCCTGTTTTCGCTCATCCGTTCTGCACATTCATCCGGTTTGCGCATTCTAGCGTTCTAGTCGCTTCTCTGAAATGTATGCACTCATCCGCGTTACGCACTCACCCCTTCTACGCACACAACCCCTTGGCGCGTACACCCCCTCTGCGCGCACACCCCCTCTGCGCACAAACACCCCCTCTCCGCACGCACCCCCTCTGCCCACGCACCCCCTGTGCGCACGCACCCCCTCTGCGCACACACCCCTCTGGGCATGCACCCCCTCTGGGCACACACCCCCTCTGTGCACACATCCACTCTGGGCACCCACCCCCTCTGCACACACACCCCCTCCAATGCACTCATCCGCTCCAACGCACTCATCTGCTCCACAAACTCCTCTGCTCCATGGACACATCCCCTCTCCGCACTCATCCCATTTAAGCACTCGTGCTTTTCACGCATCCAACAGCGATATCCTATTCTATATATTCAATCTCGCACACTCGTCTGTTCTATGTCTTCAACAGCTCTGCCCACTCATCCTCTCCATACACCCCTCCGCTCCATACACCCCTCCGCTCCATACACCCCTCCGCTCCATACACTCCTCCGCTCTGTACTTTCCTCTGCACCATACTCTCCTCTGCTCTATACACTTGTCCACTCTATACACTCGTCCGCTCCATATACACATCCGCTCCATACACTCATCCCCTTGGGGACCACTGCGAAAGATTTAAGACTACAGGTGTTTGGCAGTAAACCCACTTGGTAGCCGTCTGTACCACAAAGATTCACTTGGTAGCTGTGGCTGAGCAGTCAGACTTCCCTCAAGAAGAGTTAGGCAGTATACAGAGCATACACAATAGGGCAGGTAAACACAGTAGAACAAGCAAACACTGACCAGAGCTTTGGTGTAAACGATATATAATTAATTATTTAAAAACACATCTATAAAAACACACTGGCAGTAATATCAAGCAATTTCAAAAACACAGTTACTAAAGTATATACACTCCCTTAAAAGAGTATTAGACAAGTCTTAAGTAAAGCACCACTTACTTTCAGACAGCGGTGAGCGCTTAACGCAGATGGCACTCTAATAATTCGGATAAAAGGGAGAGAAAGGCAGAGCATCAATTGAAACAGATCTCAACACTTTCAAATGAACACAGCAAGAGAGGAAGGGAACATAAAACCGTGAAGTTAGAGTTCAGAAAGCTGGATCCACTTTAAGAGGATCAGAACGAAATGTGTCCAAGGTCACACGGTTGAAAAGTGCACAAAAGACTCGAAAAGGTTCAGAAAGAAGTTGGACCAAAAGAAAGGGACCAGTTAGATGGTCAAGAGACCAGCCCAGTCTAGAAGGTTAAGGATTTACTGTCACCTTGTAGCAATCTATAGAAAGGGAGGCCAGGCGGACACAGTACCTTGAAATGGTGAGAACACTCCAGCGGGGGCAGTTGTTCCTGGCAGCGGTTGCGAGTCGGTGCTTCGCCCGGCAGCAGAGAAGATCTCGTCGGGGAGGAAAGCAGGAGGTCGTTGTGCTACCAGGGAAGAAACCAGCCGCGGAGTTTCTCGATTCAAAGGAGTGGTCCTTTTATTCGCGGTTCAGTGGTAAGTGGCTATCCGGTTGCCGGGGTGCTTGGCACGGGCAATTCGACCACTAGACGTCCTGGTAGGCGAAATGGAAAGCAAACTGGTTGTCCCCACCAGCTCAAGGGGAAGAGACTCTCCAACAAGAAGATCTCCTCTGTCGTCGGGAAGTGGTGAGACGGTTCAGCAGGGCTCCACCGGTGGTGTCGTCGTTGCAGGTCGGCTCAGCTTCTCTCTCTTTGGATTTCCAGGTCCTGTGGCGACTTCTGAAGTTCCAGTGCCAAAAGCTCTGCTTTTATGCAAGAAACCCCCGTTCATTCAGCCTAGCTGTCAATCAAACATGCTAAGTGGTGAACCGGCCAGCTCACCACTTGGGCCAATCACACATAAGTGTGACTTCAGTTGCCAAGGAAACTCAGTCCAGGGTGCCTAAACCCCCTCCCACACCCCCTGTGGTACCCAGACAGAGTGGCACCACTTTTGGAGGCTTCTGTGGAGAAGCCCACCAAAAAGTGGAACAAAGGGCTCGACTTGGGTTGGAGTCACAGAAGAGAACACAAATGCCATTTTAAAATCGAGGTCTGGCAAAAAATACCAACCGGTGAATTAATATTAAATAAATAACCCGGCGGTATGTTCGAGGCTATAGGAATTAAATAATTAAAGTTGGTAGCCTCGAACAATGGGAAAATCCCATAGAGATATATTCGCGGTCGAATATAAAAAGTAGTATCCACTGCCACCAGCCAAAACTCGATCAGGGGGGACGGAGACGTGCCCCCTTGAATAACTGACCTCGGGGCAATCGGATTGCCCCGACCAGTACGTCCACAATATGATGGTTGGTACTGGTTTCTGTTCATAATTTGGGACTAGTAAAGCCAATGGTGACTTTACATGCCCTGGGAGACAGTAGTCAGTCCCAGGGTATGAAGTCTATGGTGGGGTGTCACTATGACACCCCTGTGTCACTGCATTGAGGGTGCTGTGTAACACACATAGTAAAAACACATGAGACCCTATGGAGTAAAAGACCCCATAGCCCATAAAACACATTAACAGTCAAAGAAACCCCTCAAATCATGTCCAAGAGTGTGAGGAAAAGAGTCTTACTCTTGGCAGGAGAAAAAAACAAACTCCAGAAATCCAGCAAAGCTGCTGGGGGACTCACTAGGTTAGGAAATTCAGCCTAAACAGAGAATTCTCCCTAGCACTCGCCGCCCCAGACTAAGGGACAGGAGGATTTAACCCACTCCTGGATGAATCTCATACCTCTAGTCGATGAAATACATCCTAGAGAGACCATCAGCATTTTGGTGGTGGCACCCTGACCTATGTTCTATGGTGAAATCAAAGGATTTCCTTTGTAAACTATATGACCTACAAACCCTTTGAGGAACATCAGTCTTTTTAAATTTATAGGGGATCTGGTTGACCAGTCCCTCAGAAGTTGGTACAACTTCTGAACCTGTGTTAGGCTTTTTTAGGGGTTAAAGGATTCCCTTAGATCTAGAGGGGCCTCCAGAGGTCCTCACCACCTCTCTGTTGGGAGAGGGTTGGGTCTTAGACCTCTTGGTTGGAGGGGATGGAGATAAGCAAGGTTCATGGTTCTCCTTCCTCTTAGATCTACCTTTACCTAGTTTATTAGTTTCCCCCTTAAGACTAGGAATTGGGTTGGAGTCTTCTGTGGAAGGACCAACAGTCTGAAGGTTTTTGGCCTTAGACTTTTCTTTTCTGGTTTTCCACCAGCACTGAGAATTACCAGTTCTCTTAGGCCTAGTTAGGGTTCCAGTACGTCTATCCACCTCTTCCTCAGAAGCAGGGGGAGTCACAGACTCTATAACTGGGGGAACAATGATGGAGCTTGGTTGGGGCTCCCATTTCCCTAACATTTTAGCCTGAAATTTGCCTGGGTCAGAGGTCAACTTACCAACACCAGGGCTTGTAGTGGAGGTCTCAGTAGAGGTGCCCACAGGCTTAGAGTGGTTCCTTAAGGTGGCCTCTCTAGCCAATTTGGTTTGGTTCTGGGTCTCCATACTGGGAGGCCTGGGGGTACTGGATACTACTCCTAGAGTTCTTAGATCATTCCCCAACAGGACTCCCCCAGGCACCTCAGTCTGAACACTGACAGGAATCAACACTGTCATGTCATTACACTGAATGAGGGCTGGTAGAATTGGAACAATTTGGACAGGGCCTCCAGGCATCTTAGTGGGAACTTTGGGTGCCTTAGCAACATCCTCAGGCCTGAAAAAACTTTCATCCACTCATGTTCTGCTGGCCCCAGAGTCTCGCCTGGCAGGGGTATCCTGGCCATTGACAAGAACACTGTCCATATAATACACTTTAGAGTTTTCTGGTATGGAGTTGTACACACTTCTATTCTGATCACTAACCAGACCCATGGACTCTACTGTTGCACTTGCTTGAAGACCCAAAGGTTCTTCAGCAAATACTTCAAAGTGAGCACTAGCCATTTGGACTTTCTCCTTAGGAGTGAAGGCTAAGGAGACTGTTCTGATCCCTGTAGGTTTACCCTTACATCTGGGATCTCCTTTGATGTGGTCAGTTGCCCCACAGAGATAGCATGTTCTAAATGCTCTCTGGAAGGGTGGCTTGGCCTGACCTCCTTCTGGTTTGTGACCAGAAGGTACATTAGCCTGTTGTGGTTTACCCTGGGGCTTACCCTGGTTATTTTGTTGTTTGGGGCCCTCTTTGGTTTGGGAGGTAATAGAAATCTCTTGGTTCCCTTTTGGTGGCTGCTTTCCCTCATCCTTTTTCTGAGTGACCCCAGAATCCTTGTGAGTAGCCCTGTTGGCAACCCACAAGTCAGCAGCCTTAGCTAGCTTCCTGGAATCCAATTCCTTTGAATCAGCCAAGTGCTGTCTGAGCTCAGGAGAGCAGGCATCATACATTGACTCCAACATTACAAGATTTCTCATTCCCTCATAGGTGTTCACCTTGTAACCCTTAATCCATCCCTCTAAGTTTTTCAAACACTCACTCACCCAGGTAGCCCAAGGGGTACCATCATTCTTTTTGAGGGTCCTAAACCTCTTAAGGTACCGGGAAGGGGTCTTCCCAAATCTAGCTATTAAAGCTAGCTTCACACACTCATAATCCTTCTTATCCACCTCCCCCAACTCCATTACCACGTCAGTTGCAACAGGGGGAAGCTTAGAGAACAACCAAGGAAGTAGCTCATTCCCTGTGATGTCCTAGAGCCCATGATTATATTCAAACATTTTCAACCAATCCAACACATCCAACTTAGGTTCATACATACCCACCAATTCCTTAGGCATCCGGGGTCTTTTGGGACTGAAACTCCCAGAGGAACCAGAAGAGAGAGAAGCAGTTTCCACAAACAAATTTTTCATTTAAAGTTCATGATTAAGCTCTATTTCTCTGAGCTTCAACTCAGCTTGCTTCTGCTCAGATTGGGCATTGATTCTCCTGAACTCTAACTCTTGGTTTCGTTCAGATTGAGCAATAAAACGTGTGTGTTCTAATTCCAGCTTCATTTTTTCAAGTTCAAAATTTTCAGGATTACACGTGGGACCTGGTATAGGTCCAGTAGGTACAGTTGGTAAGACAGACAGAGGTTCAGGGTGGCTAACTGCATTAGGCTCACTTTCCTCTTCTGACTCATATTATCAAGATTATCTATACTTTGATTCAGATCAATACCATCACTGTTATCCACATTTGCTGGGGGGGGGGAGGTAGATTCCTCTGTACCACCCAGACTTTGATTTTCTAATAATCTTTCTATAAGTTCGATTTTCTTGCCCTTCCCAGAGAGGTTCTTATGTCTACACAATACTTTCAAGCAATTAGCAGTTTTGGCAGACAATGATTCTAGGGTATAACTTTCCATAGTAGACAGGTTTAGAAAATCAGCTTTTTAGTGCTAAGCTTTGTGGTTAGTTGTCCTAGAGTATCCAAAAGCGCACTAAAGTGTATACTCAATACAAATCCCACCGCTGCCACCAGTGTTAGGCAGAAACCTGTGCAGTTCCCTTAGGGACCACTGCAAAAGATTTAAGACTACAGGTGTTTGGCAGTAAAGCCACTTGGTAGCCGTCTTTACCACACAGATTCACTTGGTAGCTGTGGCTGAGCAGTCAGACTTCCCTCAAGAAGAGTTAGGCAGTATACAGAGCATACACAATAGGGCAGGTAAACACAGTAGAACAAGCAAACACTGACCAGAGCTTCGGTGTAAACGATATATAATTATTTATTTAAAAACACATCTATAAAAACACACTGGCACTAATATCAAGCAATTTCAAAAACACAGTTACTAAAGTATATACACTCCCTTAAAAGAGTATTAGACAAGTCTTAAGTAAAGCACCACTAATTTTCGGACAGCGGTGAGCGCTTAACGCAGATGGCACTCTAATAATTTGGATAAAAGGGAGAGAAAGGCAGAGCATCAACTGAAACAGATCCCAACACTTTCAAACGAACACAGCAAGAGAGGAAGGCAACATAAAACCGTGAAGTTAGAGTTCAGAAAGCCGGATCCATTTTAAGAGGATCAGAACAAAATGTGTCCAAGGTCACACGGTTGAAAAGTGCACAAAAGTCTCGAAAAGGTTCAGAAAGAAGTTGTACCAAAAGAAAGGGACCAGTTAGATGGTCAAGAGACCAGCCCAGTCTAGAAGGTTAAGGATTTACTGTCACCTTGTAGCAATCTATAGAAAGGGAGGCCAGGCGGACACAGTACCTTGAAATGGTGAGAACACTCCAGCGGGGGCAGTTGTTCCTGGCAGCGGTTGCGAGTCGGTGCTTCGCCCGGCAGCAGAGAAGATCTCGTCGGGGAGGAAAGCAGGAGGTCGTTGTGCTACCAGGGAAGAAACCAGCCGCGGAGTTTCTCGATTCAAAGGAGTGGTCCTTTTATTCGCGGTTCAGTGGTAAGTGGCTATCCGGTTGCCGGGGTGCTTGGCACGGGCAATTCGACCACTAGACGTCCTGGTAGGCGAAAAGGAAAGCAAACTGGTTGTCCCCACCAGCTCAAGGGGAAGAGACTCTCCAGCAAGAAGATCTCCTCTGTCGTCGGGAAGTGGTGTGACGGTTCAGCAGGGCTCCACCGGTGGTGTCGTCATTGCATGTTGGCTCAGCTTCTCCCTCTTCGGGTTTTCAGGTCCTGTGGCGACTTCTGAAGTTCCAGTCCCAAAAGCCCTGCTTTTATGCAAGAAACCTCCATTCATTCAGCCTAGCTGTCAATCAAACATGCTAAGTGGTGAACCGGCCAGCTCACCACTTGGGCCAATCACACAAGAGTGCGACTTGAGTTGCCAAGGAAACTCAGTCCAGGGTGCCTAAACCCCCTCCAACACCCCCTGTGGTACCCTGACAGAGTGGCACCACTTTTGGAGGCTTCTGTGGAGAAGCCCGACAAAAAGTGGAACAAAGGGCTCGACTTGGGTTGGAGTCACAGAAGAGAACACAAACGCCACTTTAGAATCGAGTTCTGGCAAAAAATACCAACCGGTGAATTAATATTAAATAAATAACCCGGCGGTATGTTCGAGGCTATAGGAATTAAATAATTAAAGTTGGTAGCCTCGAACAATGGGAAAATCCCATAGAGATATATTCCCGGTCGAATATAAAAAGTAGTATCCACTGCCAATAGCCAAAACTCGATCAGGGGGGACGGAGATGTGCCCCCTCGAATAACAGACCCCGGGGCAATCGAATTGCCCCGACCAGTATGTCCACAATATGATGGTTGGTACTGGTTTCTGTTCATAATTTGGGACTACTAAAGCCAATGGTGACTTTACATGCCCTGGGAGACAGTAGTCAGTCCCAGGGTATGGAGTCTATGGTGGGGTGTCAGTATGACACCCCTGTGTCACTGCACTGAGGGTGCTGTGTAACACACATAGTAAAAACACATGAGACCCTATTGAGTAAAAGACCCCATAGCCCATAAAACACATTAACAGTCAAAGGAACCCCTCAAATCATGTCCAAGAGTGTGAGGAAAAGAGTCTCACTCTTGGCAGGAGAAAAAAACAAACTCCAGAAATCCAGCAAAGCTGCTGGGGGACTGACTAGGTTAGGAAATTCAGCCTAAACAGAGAATTCTCCCTAACAGTCTTAGCAGTGCACGGTGGTGGCGCGAGTTATGGTTGCTTAGCTTACCATAACTGGTGAATTTCAGGGGTTTTTCGGTTTTACTTGGAAACATAACATCCCTTTAACAAAGTGGAACCATAACATCCCTTTAACAAAGTTTTTTCACTGAATATATATATATATATATATATATATATATATATATATATATATATATATATATATATATATATATATATATATGTAAAGTTGCTTTATACCTCATTATAAACTTAATGGAGTGCACTCCGAAAAGCAGTCCAGTGAGACTGATCCACGCACACAGAGTCCAGAAACCAATTTTCTCCAAGCATCAAAGTTTATTCTTTAATTAAGTAAATGCCATGGACAGAAGAAAGGTGAACACAAAAACGATGCGTTTCGCGGCAAACTGACCGCTTGATCACGTTTCGGGTGCAAACACAAAAGGACTTATAAACAATCGTGCTCTCTATGGTACTAGTGTATAGAGCAATGTGCACATACATAAAAGCTTATTTACAAAATCCGCCATATTTGAACGTGTTTCAGACCATAGTAGGTTGTGTTAAATACACTGGCATACATTAAAAAAAGCATCAAATAAACTGTTGGAGTTACACTTATTTCAACAATGTTAAAACCTGCGCAGTAGTGATTCGATATTCACAATATAGATGATATGCAGTAGTATTTACAGCCTACAGAGAATTGCATTTATTTAGCTGCCTCTTCGTATGAGCTTTATAATTGCTGTTTTCAATGTGGATCTGAAAGACATACGGCAGTGTAACCTTATATTTTTATAAGCAAATTAATGCTATGAACATATGGATCCATCACCGTGACCTCAATTTTCTAACAGGGTCATGTCTTTTTTAAATATTTGTAAAGATCTGGCACGGATGTAAACTGCATATATCTATTTAAAATGGCCAGTGAGCTTGAAAAATATAGCATGTGTCTATCAAGAGTAAAATATCTCTCAAGGTAAAATGGTGATGTTACTAAAGTGCATAATGCTTGTGGCAATGACATATCAAGGTTTTGAAGTTACTAGGTATTGCTATAGTTGGTAAAATGCAAAGTGCATTTATAGCAGCAATTTTTGTATTCCTTAGGTAAGGATGCATAAAGTGCAAGTGCTTATTAGTGCAAATATGCAATTGGCAATCCTTTGTAGATAGAGTGCAATATGCAGTATTAGCAGCCATTAATATTCCCTATGTTGGGATATATAAAGTGCTTAGTGCCTGCAATACCTAAACATTGAATATAAATAACTCACATTGCCAAATAAGTAATAATACAATTAAAATGCATAGCTAAAAAGGTAAAACCACTATGATAAAACCTAAATACATTATAAGACACACTATTATTTGCTGGCCATATGCGCGGTAATGAAAAGACATGTAAAATAATGCACGTTGAGATACAGAGCTGACTGTTAACTTGAGTTCCTAAATGACAAAGCAAAAGCATTGCTCACCCTTAAGAAAGTAAGAAGATTAAAATTAGATACCAAAAATGGAGAGAGTCTAAAATTCATTCAATTTCTCTATTGTCAGTAAAATATTGAATCGATAGTTTCTCTATCCTTAAAAGCTAATGCGATAAACTTTTACCTGTATCAACATAATATAAACCTATATCAGTCAATTTCATTATTAATTACAAAGAAAACCCACCTGTGTGAGATATGCTAATATTACTAGCAATTGTGTATAAGGTTACCTGAGAATTGTGCAAATAGAAAGAAAGGTGATAGTGATAAAATCTAAACTGTATGTATAATGCACTCATTACAATTTCCAGATACAAATACAGTAATTTTGCTCAAGTGCCTAGAAAAGTATAAAGTTCCTCATCCAGATTGTGGCCCTTTGGCTTCTTTGTTTCCATATCCAGAATATACTCAAATTGTCTGAGGAGGCGCTCCCGATTGCCTCCTCTGAGTGCTTTCAGAACTGTGTGTATCCCAAAATAGGCAAAACCTTCTAATTTACCTCCATGCTTTTCCTGAAAATGTAACGACATCAGGTATGTGGGATCGGTATTTTTGATGGCTCTTATGTGTTGGAGTATCCTGAGTTTCAGTTTTCCAATAGTACTACCCAAATACCATTTGTCACACGGACAGGTGAGTACATACACAACATACTCAGTTTCACATGTGATCCTGGATTTTATAGTCATGTATTTCTGTAATATTGGATGGAGGTAGTTTTTGGTATTTATAGCAAATTTACACACCTTACATTTTATACACTTATGAAAGCCTTCTGATGTAACACTCAGCCAACCTTGACCTACAGGAATAATCTTGGGGCTCATGTAACTGGATACATGGTTATCCTGGAGTGAGGGAGAGCGTCTAAAGGTGATATTGATATTGTTTCCCAGAATGCTTCCTAGATGTTAATCTTGTTTTAATATGTGCCAATGTTTATGCATGATATGGCGTATGTTATTGGAAGCTTTGCTGCACGTAAGAATTAATCTAGTATCTGCTGTGTCTGGGCTAATCACAGTGGAAACTTTAGACATTAGCAAAGTGGAACGATCTTTTTCTCGTGCTTTGCTATACGCTCTTTCTAGCACTCTCTTGGGCTAGCCTCTTTGTAGGAACTTTAAAGCCATACTTCTATATTCTTTATCAAAGGTTTCAAGTTGGGAACAATTACGTCTTATGCGAATGAATTCGCCATAAGGTATAATCCACTTGAGGGCTGTGGGGTGGTTGCTTTTTGCATGCAAGTGTATGTTGGAACTTGTAGGTTTTCGATAGAGTTCAATCACTAATTCACTTTGTTCCACAGTTATAAAAATATCTAAATAAACGATAGCAGTCTTGATGTGGTACTCAGTGAATTGTAGATCAAATTCTTTTACATTAAGTGACTTGACAAATTTCAACCACTCGGTAATCGGTCCCTCCCAAATAACAAACCCCCCCCTGCACCAAACCTCACCAACCTTTTGAAAAAAATTCAGATGGGGCCATATACTTTTTTTGCAAAGTTTGGTGAGGATTCGTCCAGGGGGAGCAGAGTTATAAGTTGCCCAAAAAGTGCTCTTCCTATGGAAACAGCAACTTAACCATAACTACACAGCAACTATTGTGGTTGTGTAATATATATATATATATATATATATATATATATATATATATATATATATATATATATATATATATATATATATAAAATAGGAGTGAGAGTAATGGGTAAATGGGGACATGAACACTGTCTCTCTCTCCTTTCAGTCCGCTCTCCAACCCCATGCTCGCCCATCACATTCCATCCCTGGAATCGCCTCCAACATTCCTTTTGCTCTGTGATGATGATACGATACTACAAGGTGCAAGGGTCATTCGGCTGCCTCTCCACTGTGTCCGTGCCGAAAGGGGCTCTGCTGCCACAGTGGTGTGGCAAAATAGCCCGTGGCAAAAGACTTGCGCCGAAACGTGGCGTACTGAGAGGGTGTGCTAGAGCTCCTATTTTCAGACAGACAGAGCCACTAAATGGACAAAAGTAGAACCACAATTGACAGCCGGTTTCAAAGTGACAAGAAGGGAAGTCATTATTCATGATAGTAACATTAGTGCTAGCAAGGATGATGAGGAACACAACAATACTGACCGGATGTTCAGCAAGAGACATGAAAACAGAAATAGAGACCTGTGCTTTACAGAATCAGAGGAAGACAATGATGAGAGGCGTAGGGTAGAATGCAAATATGAAAAAGAAATCATAAACAAGACATGGATCCCACAAAAATCATTATCTCTAAGAAGCCTAGAAAAGGTTTATTCAAAATTAGATAAGGATGCAAGCATTGAACAGCATATTGAAGCTGTACAGCGTGCATCTAGAACTCTGGATATTCATGGAGCTGATAACTACATCATATATTTCAGCTGGACTATTGAAGAAAGCCAAGAAGCATTTTACTCTAATCTATCAGAACAAAACACCAGGCATTGGAATGCTTTAAAAAAAGAATTGCACAGGCATTTCAATCTATATCGTTCAGTTCAGGAAGCAAAGCGTGTTGCCTCTTCTATGGTATGTGAAGTAAATTAATCCCCTTGTGAATTCTTACAAAGACTCTGGCGCACCTTTGTACTCATTGAATCAAATCTTAACATTGAGTTGTTGAATTTCCGTAATTCTTATTTCTGCTCAGTCCTAGCCGTAGTTATAGCACAACTCGCTCGAGATTACCATGGTAACTATCCAATAACTGAACAGGCAACTCTAGAATGGGAGGTGATTGCAAAACCTTGCAATGCGATTAACAATTTTTTTTTTAACATTATTTAATTGCTTGACATTACAACAGAGAACAGCGATCCACACATGAGCAATCAGCAGTTTACCAAAGGATATGCAGTCTGATACTATGGCCTTGCAGAACCATGATGACGTTCTGAAAAGGAAAATAATTAAACCTCTAGTCCCTGCACCAAGGTTCTGCAGGTAAAAACGAGGGAAAACCCTACCTTTAGAAGCTAACAAGAGCAAAAGCAATTCTCAATTTTCTTATGAAAGGGTTCCTGAAAAGGCTGAGCCTTTCACAGGTTCATTTCATAGCATAGACTCAACACAACCTAAGTATATCAGTCCCCGATATAAAGGCTCAAAACCCATTGTTGTATTTCGTTATAGCCTGTATGAACAGAGGAACTATCAAATGCAAGCTTCAGTTGATGAACCAGGATCCTGGCCATCTTTTTTCCGCGGGAGCAACCCGCTCCTTTCTTGTATCAAGGTCCTTGCGGCAACAGGGACCACATTGCCTTCTTTTTTCCTGGGCCTTCTAACATGGCCACCAGGATACCTGCATTCGAGCTTAGGATATTTCTGACCCGCATTTATCGAGCCGCATGATTGGCTCGTCCCAGCTACAAATCACAAGAGGCTTAGGGAGCCAGCAGGCGAACAACAGCCCCCTCCGAAGAGCAGAGTCTCACTGCGTCAGGTCCTGCCTGGTCCTGGGAGGGCCTTTCTGCCATCCCGTCAATCTGGTTTCCTCTTGCTTCCTCAGGGCACTGCATGCCGCTGCTGTCTGGTAAGCTATCCTTTCACCTACTCCCCTGACTTTGTGCCTTTGTGCACCACTCTGAAGGCCCACATTGGCTTCAGCCGCGTCCTCTGTGAAGCTTCCCCTTCCTGAGACCCTCAGCCCTTTCTGCGGCCCTAGGTTGCTGCATTGTTTCCTTTCTACTACTGGCCTCATTGCTGCCTCATGGGACACAGCCCCTGCACCTAGCTCCCGATCTCACCCGACAAAGCTCTAGCACTCTTGCACCTTCACACTGCGTGCACCTTCACAGTGCGTGCACCTTCACACTGCGTGCAGAATGAACCCTGCAGTCCTCTTCCTTTTCACCGTCTACGGACCATCGCTGTTCTCTGTTACCACCTGACTGTCTACCCAGGGGGTATCCATGCTATTCCGATTGCATTTTGCTGCCTTCCGACCTTACAAAGCTGGTTGCGTGTTTCAGACACCGAGGCTAATAACTGCATACTTTAAACACCTGCGCTGCTAGCTGTTTGCCTGCTCCATGTATCTATTGACTTCCTTTTTCCTCCTTGAAAAGTCTACTATGGGTTTTTCGAATATGTAATAATGTTGAGTACTAGGCTTCACAACCCTATTTTTGAAAGTCTAACCTAGATGTGCTAACTAAAACGATTTCTTGTTGTTTCACCCTGGTTCTTGATTGTCAAAACTGCATCCTCATTCTTAAATTCAAATCTAGGAGCGCTTACTTGAATTCATATGCTTCACCATAATTCCCTCAATGCCAAAACTAGGTGATATGTGCTTAAATGTGCTTGCGTTTAGTAATCTGATCCCTGTAACTCAAATTGAGACTGCCGACTGAGTTGCAACGGTTGGCAGCACCCCAGCCCCTTCCCTCAGCCGGTACAACCTTGCATTGAGCACTATGTTACTGGGCCCTACCTGCGCCTTCAACCTTCCTCTTTCCCTACCCTACGGCCTCCTTGTGGGTCTGCCTGTTATTGTGCTCTGACTGTTCAGAAGGAAGTTCACTTGTGCCTCACTCCCCCATTCACTCCCAGCCTTCTAACCTTGTGGCCTCCTCACCTCACTTAAATTACCAATTATGATTGCCTTGCAAATCGGTTTGTTGGGCTTTTTTTATGAATCTACTAGCTCTAGTTAAACTCTGCTTTTCTTACTGTACTCCTGAAACTCGAATCTAGATATGTCAATAAATCTGCATTGTTAAAATTATTTTGACAGTAATTCTTAAAAGTTGTTATTGTTTACTTTAAACTTGAGATTCGAATCTAGGTGTTGTTGTCATTAGGCTGGTAATACTTAAAAATGTGTATGTTGCCTGCATTCCTGTACACCGAATTCTGCTGTGCTACATCCTCTGACTGTGCCAAATACTCTGCTGGCTTTAAAAGCGGTTGCCCTGCTTAAATGCTTGACATTTTTCATGCATGTGTGAATTCCAGATCTGGGTGTATTGAATCATCTGTTGCCTTGTTAACCACTAGCATCTCTCATGTTTGTTGAATCCCAAATCTGTGTATTTTAAAATATGCTCCCCTGTTTGAACCTTGCCTAAAGCACCTGCTTCATCTGTGCCTGCTTGGCTGCTAGGCTGCCTGGTGAGTTATTTGGGCACTGTGCAGCACCCCATCTCCCTCCCTCCACTGGGCATCCCTCTGTCCACACCCCTGCCTCCCTATGGCGCTCACCATCTCCCTTATCTATTCTAACTTCTACTCTATTAACTATCCTCCCTCTCTAGAAGGAAACGTTTAAGAAGGGTCTCCTGGCCTCCAACCCAGGCATGCCCATTGTTGACATCTACGTTAATGCATTCTCCAGGCAGACTGTCACTGACATCCTCTTTGTCACTCCTTCTCCTGACCTATGGACTCCCCTTATGGTTCCTGTCCTTTCCCCTTTCTCTTCTTCACCCATAAATGGTGGCACCAGATGGGAAGTACTCTTGGCTTACTTCTCATCCTCCAGGAGTATCATTAATATCTATCATAATGGCACTATCATGGCCCAGGGCTCTCAGCCCAATCTCCTCCTCCTTAATAGGCATCTCCCGCCTCTCATTAACTTCCTCCCTTTTCCTGACACTCCTCCCTCTGCCCTCCCTCTGGCCTCTCTGCCCCTCTGAGGGCTGTACCCCACCTCTGAACCTCCCTAGAAAGACCTTCAATGGGGGTAATCAGCTTCACTTAGCTACTCTCAACTTATGCTCTGCTGTCAAACCCTCCTCTGACATATGTTACCTTCTCGAAGACCTTGACCTTGATATCCTGGCTCTCACTGAGACATGGTTCAAGGCCAGCTCTGTCACTGCTTTCAACATTCTTCTCCCTGATGGCTACTCGATTCTCTCCAATCCCAGACCTACCTGGTCTGGGGTTGGTGTGGCCCTGATATTCCCTAAATGGGTGCCTGCCCTATCATTCCCACTCAATCCTACTCTTCCTTTGAGTGCCTCATCTGTAGGCTGGGTGTCTCTTCCACCGTCTCCCTCATTCTCACCACTATCTATAGGCCCCCTAAACCTATCCCCCTTTTCCCCTCTGAATGGGCTGATGTCTCCTCCTCTCTCCTGACCTCCCCCCCAAACGTCTCTTTCTTTGGGACTTTAACATTCATCTGACTCTCCAGATATGGCCACTGTACTCTTTCGTGACCTCTGTGACTCTCTCTCCCTCACAATTCTTCCCTCTGGTCTGACCCACTCTGCCAGACACATTTTGGATGTGCTCATCTCCATTGACATCCCTCTCGCCAACCCTCTAACTACTGCTGTCTCCTGGTCTCGCCACTCTCTCCTCTCCTCTCATCTGGAGCTCCCTGGCCACCCAGCAATGCCTGGGCCTGCACTGCCAGCCTTCTTCACCGTCATTCAACTGATAAAGTGTGTGTCAGTAGCTCCATTTGACACCACCTTTATTCCTCCTCCCATCCCTGCCATTGAATCTTATACCGACTCAAAACTTTCTAACCTCCATCTCTAACACACTGGACATCCTTGCCCTGTTATGAGGATCTGCATGAAGCCTGCCTACAAGTGCAACTCTTGGTATGACTCCGACTTGGCCACAATGAAACACAAGTGCACAGCTGCTGAACGGTAATGGCAGGCCTCAAGCACATCATCAGACAAAACTGGCCTACTGTCTGCTCTGAAGGCAACATCGACTCTCCATCTGCTCTAGGAAGAGGGCTCATGTCCAAGCTTCAATCTCTGGGGCCCATCAACAACACGGCTGTTTTTTTTTAACTCTTCAAGGAACTTGCCAATCCTACTGCAGTCTCCTCTCCCCTCCCGGGCCCTTTGCACCCCACTGGCCTCCAACTGGCTTCCCACTTCTCCACCAAAACTCAGCGCATCCTGTCCACACTCTTCTCTACTCCACCATACCCCCCTACTCTCTTGCCTCTCCCTCTCTCCCCATACTCTCCTCCTCTCCCATTGCACCCGATGAGGTCTCTAAAGTTGTCCGATAGATGAAAGTCTCCTCCAAACACGTGCTCCCCTGCTCTTCCCGAACTATCAAAGACCAACCTCTCCTCTCTCGCCCCTGCCTTAGCTGACTTCTCTAACCATTCCTTTGCTACTGGCTCTTTCCCACAAGCCCGCAAACACTCCCTTGTGCACCCTCTCCTTAAAAAGGGAAGTTGGTCATCCCCCAATTGGCCCACCACACCAAATCTGCTAGCTGTATCCACGAACAGCAGTCTGGCTTCAGAGCATCCAGAGGCACAGAAACTGCTCTCCTGAACACCCGTGATGACCTGCTCTCAAATCCCGATTCCAACTCTCCCTCTGTCCTGATCCTTCTCGATCTTTCCTCTGCCTTTGACACAGTCAATCATACCATCCTCAGGCATGGTGCTCTGCTAATGATCTCTGCCTTAATGCCGGTAAGACTTGGAGCCTTCTCATTGGGACACCTGCTCCTCTATTCCCTCCCACTCTGTCGCTGCCCTTCTTGGCCCCCCTCACCCTCTAGTGAGGCAGAAAATCTTGGGGTCATCTTTGACTCCTCTCTCTCCTTCTCTCGTCACATCATGGACCTTGCCAAGAAGTACAACTTTCAGCTTCACCTCTTCAGAGGCATTCTACCTTTTTTCACCTTTCCCCAGAAGTTAAATGTTTCCAGAGTGCTGGTTCTCTCTACACTGGACGTCTGCAACAGACTCTTCCTCAGTCTGCCTCTTTCCTCCCTCTTCAACTAATCCAGAATAGGGCTGCAAGACTTATCCTTGGCCTCAAGCCCACGGACTGCATCTCTCCAGCCCTCAAATAAAATCTCTCCACTTGCTCCCAGTGACTGAAAAAATCAAATTCAAGACCCTCTGTATCACCCACAAGGCTTTTGGGGGCCTGGGACCCCACTACATCTGATCTACTCTCCCTAAATACCTCCCTGCTAGAGTCCTTTGGTTCTCTAGCTCCAACTCTCTGCTGATAAGACATTTTGCGAAGTAGAGAGTGGGGGGAAGATCTCTTTCTTTGGCAGGAGCCTCCCTCTGGAATGGCCTCCCTGCCCTTCTCAGACTTGAGCCGGATCTCTTTAAGTTCCTGAAGCTTCTCAAGACTTTGTTTTTGTCCTCCTCCTTCCATCTCCTTCCATCTCTCCCTCCCGAACTAATGTTCCCCTGCCACACCGATTGATGCTTGGTCTCCTATGAGTCTTACTGGGGCCTGGGCCTCCTCGACCAGTTTACCCGAGCACACCAGATCAGCACTTGCCCTTGGGCACTCTTCCCAGACCAGCCTGATCCTGGTCCAGCCCGTCCCTGCACTAGCTGACCCTGGTTTCCCCTTGCACTCACCTTCCTTGGGTTCCCTTCAGCACTTGCCCAGCCCCTGTGGCCCTGCCTTCCAGCAGATCCATGCCCCCCTCTCCCTTACCCCAGCTCTTCCGCCTTGTCCTCCCCCCTGCACTTATTGTCATTGCACTTGCATGTTCTGAATGTCACAAGGCCTAGTAGAATCATTTTATTGTTTTTTTCCCACTGTCCCACTAACCCCCGTCTCCTTGTCTTGTGGGGGCTGGAAATACTTTTGTGTAGGCACCATACAAATGTCTAATAAATAAAATAAATAAAGTGAAAGTACCATCTCAAGATACTTCCATTGTCTACAGAGAGATTAAGTGAGATACTTAAACAGGTCGCCAGATAAGAGGAGAACATTCAAGAAATTTCTAATCCTGATAACAATATAAGCTCACAGGCGTATGGTGGAGCACTGGCTCAAAATCAATTTCAGTCGAGATTGACACCAAGATCTCCTCCAAGAGCAAACCGTGAGTTTGGATAGAATATCATTTATCAATGCTAGTGAGCAAAATTGGGACGATTATAACAGAGATCCCAATAGTAATTTCAACCAATATAGAGCCAGATTTCAGAGATATGAACCTAGGGAAGAACAGAGATACCAACATTTGTAAAGCTAGGTGAGGATGCTCAGAGAACAAATTGGGATGTTTTTCGGCAGTACACAAAACAATGCTCCCACTGCATCACCAAACAAATATGCTTTGAACGCCACCTAGATTTCAGGTAAGTGACTAGTTAAAGGAACCCTTGATCAAGACCAAATTAATTCACAGAGAAATAATTCAATAATTATTCCCATTGATGCATTTAGAGTTGGCTTTGCTGAGAGTCATGACCAAAAGGGGGCATCCTGAACAAAACAATAATAATGTAAAGATAGATACACAAAAGAAAAAGTCCAATTTTGATCTAGAACGCAACCAATGAATTTAAATTTGAAAGGGAATCGTTTGAAAAAGCAGAAACAGAAAAGGAAGATATGACATTGCTATCAGTATGTCCCAGCGAAGAACCAAAAGAACAAAGAATAAGAGCAAATTCCAAGTGTAGGAGTAAGAGTACTCATGAGAGCACAGAGTGATACTGAGAGAGTGATGTAGAACCTGAAATAAATAACTGCACAAAGCAACAAAGTGAGAACACAGTATAGCTCCATAGCATCAGCGGTTCAAACAACTGAAGATACATTGGTAACTCGTGGTATACTTTCTGTTAAATATTCAGGATCAGCATCATCAGATCAGATAACTAAGTACCAAATTGCAGGCCAGGAGGTAAAAATGCGGAATGCAGAAAAAGAACAGGCCAAGGAAAGAAAGGGGGTAGGCACATCAGATGAGGAAAATGAGGAACACAACCAAAAGATCCTTACAGATAAGGGAAGGATAGTTTGTTCAATCGCTGATGTATCTACAAATCTGTCAGATCCATAGTCTCAGTAATAGTAAAAATGCTTTAACCAATGAATTAGACTCAGAGGATTGTTTTGATCTGGAATAGTTCAATGATGTATGGATAACAGGTATAGCAGCTGAATCTGATGCTACCTACTCTCTCAAAATATCTCATCTGCTGGTTGAAGGAAATGTTCAGGAATCAGAAGGAACTGGAAATAAAATTGATTTTGCAGACCCAGAGACTTGAGGTGAGTGTGTAAATAAGAATACCTGAAATGAAAGGGGCACCATCCCTAGAATACTGGCAAGTACGCACATTTCTCTTGTCAGTGTAGGAGGTAGGGGGTGAAAGTACATGAAAACACTCTGAAGTTTTAGCCTCAAAATGCAAATTCTGGAATAATTGAAGCAAGCACAACAGGACAGAAGGGATGCACATCTATTGTGGCTCAGATTGATGGACATCCTTGTACTCTTGTGAGAATGAATGACTCTAAAGAGGAAGTAAAGTCAGAATTGGAAAGACGTTTAATCAATGAATCATTGTTTTGACTATTGAAGGACAAGGGAGAAATACCCAAGTTAATTAGTAGATAACAGGTGGTATCTGGATTAGATGAGTCAGATTCTGATCACAGAATAGTAGGAAGGTGTATGTTGAAGATTGGTCTAGGATCCAAGAAAATCCATCATAATATAAGGATGTGAGAAATTTCAAAAGGACATTTTACATAGGTAACGACATCCCACATAGAATGTGCACGGTAATTGATTTATTGAATCAGAAGATCTGGTCTAGACTTGGTGGAGATCCTAAAGATTTTGATAATATTACCATATGCAAATGAGTTACAGTTGAACAAGGAGGTATTTAGTCCAGCATTTAGAAAGCAATTCACATTGACTTTCAAGCAAATAAAGGGTCAGGAATGTAGAAGATCTACTGCATTTGTGAGCATTACTGATAATATCCGACAACAAGGATTAACTTGTGAGTACACACCATTACTGGAGATCAGAGATGAACCTATCAGGATTGTAGTGGGCAATTTAGGTTGTCAAAATATTTATATTGAAAAAAGAAGTTTCATTGGAATGGCCATCAGTGAGGATTGCTACACTGCAGAACTGAACAATTCAATTATTGGGACCGTACCTGAAGTATGTGCCAAGGACAAGGACCTGAAGTGGTTCACACAGGAACCTAAGGAATATTTTCCACATGAAGCCAAGGAGGGTATATGTCATCCTCATGATGAATATGCACTTTTCAAATTAGACAGTGATAACCAAGGACAAGATAATAACAAAAATCCATCCCAGGTTGGAGAAAGGAAAATATGTACTGTACAAAAAGACACTGCTACTCAATTAGAAAAGAACATAGAAATCCCTCCATTAGAAGATTTTCCAGAATTTGAGAAACTGGTAGAACAGATTCAATTTGCAGATGTATGCTCTAATTATGAAGAAAGAGAGCAACTTAAAGAGATATTTATGTCTTTTAGAAGTATTCTCCTGAAATGCATATGACTGTAGATCTGTAGATTTTCATATTACTACATTACCCAAAGATTACAAGGTCCAGCCAGTTTTTGTTCGTCAATATCGACTCCACTTGCGTGCCTTGAGTCATTATCTGAAATTATAAATACACTTGAATCCAAAGATATTGCACAACCTGTATGTATTATTTTCAACACCCCAATTCTAGGAGTATTCAAACCAAACGGTCATTGAATATTTTGTGCAGATCTGTGATAATTGAACAAGAGAGTTCCAGTTTAAAGGTGGACACTAGCATTTATTGACCAATGTTTGGCACAGGTCCAAGGATCCAAGGTGTTTATCACTCTGGACTTAACTGCTCGATATTGGACAGTGAAGTTAGACTCCACTATTCAGCATATGTTTGCCTTCTCGCATAGATCTAGACAGATGTGTTGGACAAGAACTCCCTTTGTTTGTATTAATAGCGAGAGTGAAGTTAATATCTTCCAGAAGAAGAGAAATGCCCAAAGCTGAGAAACAGAGAAATGTAATTTATGTTGACAATATCTTATTAAAAAGTAAAGGACTAATTAAACATTTTCAGGAAATAAAACATGTGCTGAACCAAATGCAGAATGCAGAAATCTTGGTGCGGAAGGCACAGTGGTGCAGGAAGAAGGTGTATTTCCTAGGTCATGCAGTTATTGAAGAAGGTCTTAGTCATCAGAAGAAACATATTGAAGCATTACAGAAGTGAAAGGATCCTACTGACCTTAAGGAATTGAGGGGATCTGTTGGGTATGACCAATTACAGAAGGAAATGTATACCACAGTATGCTGAAATGACATAACCTCTCACCAAACTGTTGAAAAAAAGCATTCCGAGGCAATGGAGAAGTGAGCAACATGAGGCAGTCCTTCAATTGAAGAAATGCATGGCACAAGCCTCATGCCTCTATTACACAGTTAAATGACAGGAATGTTTCACCAAAATTGTATGACTGCAGTCTTGTATCAGGAACATGAGCAAAGGAAGAAGGTGATAGCATATACCAATAAATCATTATTCAAATAGAGTGCCATTTCATTGAATGAGAAAATGCATTGTTGACGCCCATATGGGCGCTACAACACTTTTGTCAAAATCGTTCAAGGGGTAAGGGTAATACTTGAGACTTATTGGTGCTTGGCAGAGCATGCCATACAAAAAAAGACTATTTTGCCTATGTGCAAAGTCCATAGAATCTAGTAGACATATATTGACTGCATGTGAAAAGTTAACAAAACTTTATTCTAAAGGATACAAGTGTTTTTGCACACAGCCCAGCAGTATTGCAACAGATCAGTTTTGGTCTATGATTTTTTGGACACACATGTCACAAGACATCACCTATCACCAAGAGGATGCTTGGTATCTGCTCAATTCCAACCTAATTCCCAGCCATATAGAGCACCTTTATTTAAGAGAGGATTAACATTGCTAAGGTCTGTTCTCCGAGCCTACTTTATTGGCCCTGTGCAAAGATCTGCATGTGGATATAAATAGTTCTTTTTTTATGTATTGAAAAAGTTGTAATTACAGCTAAAACAATTTCTTAATAATAATAAAAAAATAAATACATATATGCTAACAGCAGTATGCATGATGACCAGGTGGGTTGAATGCATACCACCTCTCAATTGTTCATCAGCAACAACTACAAGATTGATGGTAAATAACATTTTCTCTAGATTTGGTTTACCCCAAAGGATTGAATCTGATAGAGGCAGCCATTTCACTAGTGCAGTGATGAGAAGAATGTGGGAAATCCTGGGTGTAAAGCAAAACATACACATTTCCTACAGACAATTGTCTAGTGGGGGCGTTGAGAGAACAAATAAAACCATTGTCAGCATATTGAAGAAATGTGTGGTTTAAGCAGGTTCTAGTTGGGATTTGCAACTTCCACTAGTTGCCACGTATTAAAGGCACTCTTCCAATCCCCCTCCTCACCTGAATCGTCCAAAGGGCACTTAGCTTCTTCTGATAGCCTCTTCCTCCGCTCCTTCTTAGACTCCTTAGGTCTCCTTTCCTTTTTTGTTTGTAAATAGGGGCGAGCTCCTTCGGAGGCCACCTTGACCTGCTAGGGTACAGGTCCAAGGTGAACCCCAAGGAGCAAGCTCCCAAAACCTCCAGGGAAAAAGCCTTGAATGGTGGAAAAAAACCTGGGGGAGATGGAGATCGAGTCCTTGCAGTTATTTCAACATCATCGAGAGCAAGTAGAAATTATAGTCTTCATTTCTTCAAAAATGGAAACTTCCAAGTTTCAAATCTTGATCCAGAAGTAGAGATAAAGGAGTGAAGTTCCAAAAAATAAAGAGTAGCAACTGGCAAAGCTACCAAGATAAATCTAGGGTGCCTAAAAGGAAAGACAACACAAATAGTATAAATAAAGTAAAGAGTAATAAACCACCACCAGATCAGGGAACCATAAAGAACGTGTTAGCCCAGAGTGGAGTACCGAAATACAGAACACTGAATGAGGAAATGAACAAGATAGCCCAAAAAGGTACAGACCGACGTTTGTGCAACAACTAAATTCTGAAAAGGGGAAGAGAAGACACAGAGTCGAACTACAAGAGTACGGACGGAAAGGGGAGGAGTTAAAAGAAAAGGGAAAGGAAACAGAATACCAGGGCGTACAGATGTACAACCCGGTATTGGAAAGAAGAGTGAGAACAGAAAGAGGAGGAGTCAGAGGAGACGGAAAGGAAGCAGACTACCGGAGCGTACCGAAGTACGAACCGGTAGCGGAATAGAATAAGAAAAGTAAGAAAGGTAAGTAAACAGCGTAATAACAGAATACAAATAATTAAGGCATTGAAATGGAAATCTTAACCAAAATCAAAGTACGAATAAGATCCAAAGTAAAATAGACAAGGCAGAACCAAGAATATCTAATAGTCGAAATGGAAATGAACGAACAAGTAGAAAGAGAAGACTAAACACAGAATAGCACAAGGGCACTTTGAGAGAAAGCAATTCTCAAAGGTACGGAGCGGGTTCCAGTCGGATATAACGCAAGGGCATACCTAGAAGTGAAGCCCTAAGTACCTGTGTCTGCTATATTGGAGGAACACTAGACCGTTTCTTGCGGTCTGAGTAAATGCAACAACCCAATCTCCATCTGTGCCAGCGCTTCCAGGAGCGGAGCGTGACACTAGTTTTCATGGCTATCCAAGCAACACCTTCAAAACTACAAATCTAAGTCCACACAAATTGCTGACTGGAAGGAAAATGTTATTACCACAACATTTATTGCATAAAACAAATGAACAAACCCTGATCAACGCGCCCACCATTCATGAATATGCAGATAACTTGAGGAAACATCTCCAATATGCTTTTGTATTCGCACAAAAGAACATGGAGAACACAGCTGAAAGTGCCAGGACATTTTATGATAAGAAGGTAGCTGTAAAAGAGTACCAGATCCTTTACTATGTATTTTGATTACATTTAGCCAAGAACAGATCAAAGCAGGCAAAGTTTGTGAGCGCTTGGAATGGCCCATTTAAAATATCTCTGTGTAAAATGTAAAAGAAACTTGATAAAAGGCGGAGATAAAGTAACTGAGCAGTTTAATCATGTACACCAAATCAAGCCATGTCATCCAAAATATAAAAAGGTAAAAGGGACGACAAGATGAAGAATCTGAAAACTACACACTGTGCAGGTCAATAGGTAAGTTTCAGAGGCAAATATAATCAGGCAGAAGATATGGAAACCAAATTCTTTTACAGGTAAGTACGTAGGCTTATGAGATAGTTCTGGAAATATAAAGCATGGGAAACTATATATTACAGGAGAGTAAAATTGGTTTGAGTGCAAGATGAGAGTGAGAAATATTTTAATTGTACTTTATAACTAGGAAAAATACAACAGAAAAGGGAAACAATTATTTGAATTAATACTTAACCTGGCTGTTTTTCTATCTGTTCTAAAAATATCTCCTAACTCCATTCCCTCCATAGCATACCAGGACCAAAGGGGAGGAGAAATGGAACTACAAGAAGGAGAACAGAAGATGGAGATAGCAGGCATATCATAAAAAAGAGCACCCGTCAACCAAATACAATATATCCATCACTGAGGAACAAAAAGCAAAGTATACAATTCATCAGAATAAGCTACGGAATTCCAAAAGAGAAATATGAGTATATTACCCACTGTTAACCATTAAAGGGAAATATGGAGACAGAAATGAAATGAAAATCTAACCAATATTTTCCGGATGCAAGGATCCCAGATTAGGAACACTTAATTATGGAAATAAAGTGAAATACCGGGAACTAAAACCAATTGTGGGATGGAGCATCAACAGTTTGGAAATGTTGGAAAGAAAAATGGAAACAATTGTATTGTAAAAAGAATGGATATTGTGCAGTAATCATGTTCACATGTTAGACTCGGTTTTATGGTAGATATGATAAAAAAAGGTATTACATGATAGCCATATGAAACAGTAAATAAAAAAAGTTTCAAGATTAGATGTAGACATGTGAGTCTTGAGTCTTTGTTCACTGACATTTTTTCTACTTTTCAAAGCCCATCAGATTAGAGATGATTTTGAAATGGGGGAAAAAATGTCAGCACAATTGGAGACATTTTTGATTTCAGTAATTAAGCTAAAACTATGACAATGAAAATGCACCTGCGTTCTTAACTGTAGTAATCCATTACTAACAAACGGCTTGCACTTTTGGGGAGCTATTCAAAAAAGATGCATTTTCTAGAAACAAAGCAAAAAGTAGAATGCTAAGATTCTGAAACTAGCACATCAATCTCTTAGCCATGGCCAGGGTTAAATGTTGCAGGCAAGCTAGGAAGGAGTTTAGAATGTGCAACGTTTAGTTGGGTTCATGATGTTACAAAATAAAAAGGACTTCCTGCAGTACAGTAATGTGCAAGAAGTGAAACAGTGAAGGATAGGAAGTTCCTGTGCTAGGTAACATGCCCCATTGTATTGAATGGAATGATTGAACGACATCATGATGTCACTGGGTGAGACTGGAAAGGGTTGAATTGAGTGGTGGATAAATATATTAACTCCAAACTCAGTATAAAAAAAAGAAAGGAGGCAGGCAAGCAGAATTACCCTGCAGAGATGAAAAAAAGTGAAAAGCAGAGAGAAAAACAGAACAAGAGCCCCAAGCTGCTGAGAAAAATAAAAGTAAAAAAGGAAGAGAGAGAAAAAGACAGCGCAAAGTGGGCTGTAGGAAGTAGCCCAGGAGTGGGCGTTAGCCAGGTGGTGCAGAAGCTTTGTGTGTTCTAAGAAAGTGGGCCTACACTGTAATTGATAATTTGAAAGCACTTTAAACCAGAGAAGCAGCCAAGGACTCACAAAGTACAAAGCGGCTGGTTGAGGAACTGAACAGTGCACATGTGGAATTCAATCGCTTTGAAACTTGGGAGGCTCCTTGAAAATATAATTCCTCATTCTGATAAGACGACAACTGTGAGTTGCGTGGGAGTGCCATTCAGCAGAGTTGGATGTAAGGAACTTGCATTTGAAAAGAGACATTCAATGACAAAAACATTGCAGGCTGTCTGAACAGCAAGCACAGATTGTGATGTTTTGAGATACTGCATCTAAAGAAAATGTTTTGACAATTGACAAATTAGAAATCACAGTTATTGCTGAGATGTAGGCCAATAAACGCTCATGGGAAATTTTCCTATGTTTTGACTAGTGGCCATGAGAATGTATAATGCATAATTTCAATGAGATCTGATGTTGTGAATTAATGAATTAATTTAAACTAGTATGAACCAAAACAAGAACGCGTTCTGGGAAGTGTAAGATCTTTATTTCTTGGTTGAAAAAAACCTAAATAAAGGGAAATATGAATTGGCAATAGGGGATTTGAACCTAAAAAATAAATCATTACATGTAAAACCCCCACAGACCAAACATTAATCTTGAAGGCAGAAAACACCAAGGTATTGCTAGGAACACTTGTATTCTGTATGGAGGGCAAAAGCCAGAACTGGGAGAATCACATGAATTTTGTAGGCAGAGAAGAAGGTCGATGCAGGGAGAAACTGATGTTTATTTTGCAGGCAGAAGAGAATCCTAAAGCAAGGTAAAACACCATGCATATTGTAGATCGAGCAGAACACCAAGGCAGTGTTAGGCATGTAACGATTTATTGAATGGACACTCAACTTGGGGAGTGTCTTCCCTCCCCAATCGAGGTGTCACACAGTGAATCGCTTGACAGATTCAGACCTGGTCAGGTTTCTGACCTGTCTAATACCACTCAACTTCTACCCCCTATGCCATCAATAAGGCAGGAACCATGCCGGTGTATAGTAGTATTAAAGTTACACAAATAATAATAACTACATCACAATAATACAATCCACCAACTCTGTGTCACCACGTACTACCTTCAGCACATATGTAATTTACTCATTCTCATTCACTAGCAGATATTTCTGAATAACATTTCAATTAGAATGAACACACGTATATTTTTAATCACAGTGCATATTGCATTTGAACACATAGGAAAGCTTGAAAACACAGTCATTTAAAATCAACACCTTTGCATTTTCCTCCAAGTCCACCCGCCCTAGGCATCAGTTATATGTGACACCCCTCAGTTCAAAGGTAAGTTTTTAGGGACTGTGAATATATTGGGAATTGTGTTTGGCTTTAATTTTAAAGGCAGGGTTTTGGAAATGAAATCAATGGGAAAATGTGGTTAGGGAACACACACATTCAAAAGAAAGGCAGGGTTTTTGTGATTCTTGTTTTGGGACCAAGGATACCCCTCTTCTGTAAGGAAGTTAGGGGATACAGGAAAAAAGGTTTACCCAATTACTTTATCGGCTATAGTGACTATAACACACTGGGATGAGATTTGTTCATTTCAAATTTTAACAAGAATCATCCCATTACCTTTTCTATAGGGGAATTAATTGAATCAATTTTAATCAAATGGTGAAGGGTCTACACAGTTGTGTCCCCCGCCCACAATTTAATAGGAAGGATTAAGGCAGGTAGTTTCTCCCACACAATGGATAGCTTTGGGATATATCTACTTCCATGGGAGATCTCTGTTCTTAGCTCAGGAGGCCAGCCAGAATTTAGGACCCTCTTTTGGGAACAGATAGGCAGCTCACACCTCAGGCCTCTATTCACAGCAAGGACCCACAGGCCTCTCTCTCATAGGGCTCCCAGTTTTCCAAGCCCCAGTCTCCTTTCTTCTCTCCTTATTTCTCTGTGTTTCTGAGCCCTCTGTCTCTCTCTCCCCTCTGTCTAGTCTTTTTCTTTCCAACTCCCCTTTTTATACGGTAATGCAATTATATCGTACTGATGACACATCCACATTATGAATAGTGCCACGCATTGACTGGACATTAACATTTTCCCCCACCTCTCTAGCCCGGCCTCTGCCAGCTGATAGGGCAAGGGTGTTAGGAGGTCCAGATTATGGTCAATGAGGGGAGGAGATAAATGCATCTTTTTAAAATGACATTTACAGTTGCATTTTTCTTTCTCAGAAAGTCACAACATGACATATTTATTCAATTTACAGATAACCACCATCAAATATATATTTTCTGATTCAGCGATTTATGCCGGTTCTGGGGACACTGCACATGCCCTTCCTGGGGTGAGCTATCGGTTTTCGCAGTTTATTTAGAGTTTATTCATATCACCAAATAGTTCTGAACATCAAACTTCACAAAACACACATTCATTTTACTTTCTATCAGATCGCCAGGTTTTGGATTTCTGTCATTTATAGGAGTGTCACAATCCCATTTTGCTCATTAATTTAAATTCTACACATCACATAAAATTGATATTTACATAGGACTGACAGGCTTTTTGTCATCTTTAATATTATATATGATCCCTGGATGAGCTAAATGGGATGCATGATTCACTTTTCATTAAGGACAATGATTCTGCTGATATTCATAAGGCAATGCATTAACAAGGGCCATCCTTGAGTTTCCATTTCTCAAAACTTTAGCAGTTTCGTTTTCTCCAAAGTCACATGATCTGGACATCTGATACGGAATGGTATTAGCACTAGGGCAAACTTTGCCCTGATGAAATAATGCATCACAAATGTATCTATTTTGCACTAGGTAAATTTTTGCCCTGGTGCTTTTAATATGCCAAGCTGCCCTTGTGATGGTGCAGTAGTTTTCTAGTGTGTGCCACTGTTTTTAAAAATAGGGCAAACTTTGCCCTAGTGCTAATACCGGGCAACTTTGCACTTGCACTGGTGCAAAGTTTCTGTAATCTGGCCCCTGTTGTATTACTAATAGAAACCTTAGACTAAACTCTAGAACCACTCCATTAAAACAGTGCTCATACTCAAGGTTCGACAATAGCTCACCTGCACGTTGTGACAATATCACAAGTAACTTTGTTCAAACCACACCACGCTCCTACCACCCTAACATCACACTCAGAAACTGTAGACTAGGAGCTCGACTGTTGACCAAAACTCTTCAACCTTACCTCTACAAGAGAAATAAACACTTCTGCCGGTATAACAACCTATCCAATCAGGCCAAAGAATCAGACATTAATCTGGCCCCTATCATTCTGCATGACCCACCTCTACCACATCAGAAAACCCCTGCAAAAGACACTTTCATCAAAGCAGCCTTGGTGAATGCTAGGTCCCTCCCTGTCCACACACTGGACATTGCTAACCTCATAACTTCTGTAAATCTCGATCTCCTTGCGGTCACTGAAAATTGGCTAAATGCAGCTTCCGGCCCTTCACTGGCCCTAGCCATACCGAATGGCTATGCTATCATTAGATGTGATTGAAATACTAACCAGGTGAAGGGAGGCGGTCTCGCCTTCATCTTCAAAAACACCATCGACATTAGAGTCATTCAGGACCTACAAATCCCATCTGCTGAATCCTTGTCCATTAAACCACTATTATCACCCAACCACATAGCAACAGTGCACCTCATCTACCTACCACCAGGACCCATTTCTACATTCACTGAGGACATTGTATCCCTATAATATCTACTAATACCAAACCTAACTCACAATGTATCCTTCTTGGAGATTTTAATCCCCTAGCCCACATGCTATCCGACCTCGGTCACGTCCATATCATTCATGAACCTACTCACACCAAAGGAAGAACATTGGACTGGCTCACCAACCTTAATTGTACTATTGATCTTCTATCTAACGAACCACGTATTTGGTCGGATCACCATAAAATAACTTTCTCTATCAAAGCCACCACACTTTGTCCTACACCTATCATTGCTCCAGCTACCTACACCAGGAACAAGAAAGATATTACGCCAGATAAACTCCTCCCTTTACTACTTCCCCTTCTCAACAGCACTGCCACCTCCGACCCTACAGTCCCAGTGGACACTTACAATCAGGCAATACTTAAAGCTCTGAATACCATTGCCCCGTTAAAATTGCGGAAACCTAAATCACGACGACATCTGAATTCGTGGTTCACGCAGCATCTCAGAGAATTGCGTAAAATCAAGAGAACTGCAGAAGCACACTGGAAAAAGGGCCCCACGCTAACTAATAAGAATGAGCTAACCTTAGCATCTTCTAACTACAAAGAGGCCATTATACTTGCTAAAAAAGATTGTTACAACAAAAGGATCATAGAAGAAGATTCTGACACAGAAGAACTTTTTAAGATCTTAAAAGAACTGGAATCTCCTATCGCCCCTGTTGACAAATGTTACACAGACGCACTATGGTGTACTAACATTCAGAAGGCGCTATTAGATAAAATAGCTCTGTTACAATCTAAAATTAACGCAAATAAATGCTCGCTACTTTCTGACCCTGAATACAAACAACACCCTAACAAGACCTCTGCCTCTGAGCATACCTGTAAACCATTTAGTTTCTCACCCCTGTCAACTTGGGAAGTGGAAAATATCATTATAAACTCAAACCATCGAATTGCCAAGGTGACGCTTGCCCTGCTCCGACCATCAAAACAGCAGCACATGACCTTGCACCATTTATTACTAGCCTTATCAATGCCTCCTTCAAAACGGGAATTGTGCCTGACAATTTAAAAGATGCTTGGGTCATTCCGCTAATTAAAAAACCGACTCTTGACCAAACCAACCCGTCTAATTATAGACCTATAACAACGGTACACTTTCTTCTAGAAATATTGGATAGAGCAGCCTACCTGCAAATACAGGCGTACTTAGAATCTACCAATCTACTGGGACTAAGGCAATCTGGTTTACGACCAAGACATGGCACGGAAACCGCCTTGATAGATCTCACCACTCAAATTCAAGTACTAAAAGGCAATGGTAAACTAGCACTCCTCTTCTGCTCGATCTGTCAGCAGCTTTTGATTTGGTCAACCACCAAACACTATGCCACCATCTTAAATCTGCAGCACATTTCTCCGACTCAGCCACCTCTTGGATCAGCTCTTTCTTGGCGAACAGAACTATGAGGGTGTTCTCTCCCATTGCCTCTGCTGAACCTTCCCCGGTACCTTGTGGGGTTCCGCAAGGTTCTTGTGTGTCTCCCACTCTCTATAATGTCTTCACGAAGCCCCTATTCGATATCCTTGACTATCTGGGTGTCACGTATACTTACTATGCAGACGGCCCCCAGATACTCATTTCTATCTCTGGAGACTACACAATTGACAGTAAAATCCTTAACGAAATATACTCAGTGATACAAGCATGGATGGCGGAGCATGGTCTTTGTCTTAACGACGAAAAAACAGAGCTGCTTATCCTTGGTACAGACGCTAAATTAAAAAGGCTAAACACTGCCTTCAAATCATTTACTATAGATGGCAACTCCATTACCGTCTCTAACAACACTAAAACTCTTGGCATCTACCTCGATGCCACCTTATCCTTCTCCAAAGAAACGAATACAGTAGCAACATGATCCGCATATACATGCAAACTTATCACCGCCTGCAGGCCATTCATATCGACACTTAACTGCATCACACTTGCTAAAACTCTAGTTCTATCCAAGATCGATTATTGTAACGCCCTCTATCTTAGTACTAGCCACAAAAACATCAACAAGTTACAAGTAATTCAGAATAATGCCATCAGGGCTGCCCTTAATATACCCAAGAAGTCGCATATCTCTGAGACTAGACGTAACTTGCGTTGGCTCCCTGTAGAGCATAGACTATCTCTCAAAACTCTTGCCCTAACACACACATATAGGGCTAACCTCGCTCCAGTGTACCTTACTAACCAACTGACCTCCCATACATCCTCAAGACCACGCAGAGTGTCTCAAGCAAACACAATGTCCATACCGAGATTCAAACTCCATAACTCGGGTGGTGCTAGCTTCCCTGTACGGGCATCAAAGTTATGGAACACACTCCCTGATGCCCTCAGATCTGAACCTTCCTTCCACTTATTCAAGCGCAACACTAAGCGCTGCCTTCAGGATTTGGATACAATGACAGTTTAACTTCCTTGATCCTAGGTCTGTCTTCTGCCCTACTGTTATTACTGTAAATACCCTACTTTATTATTTAACTGTATCCTCTTCTATGATCTGTATGTAACTGTATTACTTATGTATCTGCAACAAGGATGTAGCATCTTTATCTAATGTATGTAACTGTAACATTCTGCAACCTGTACTGAAAATGATGCGCCCCTATGCCTATTGGCCTGGCTGCGCTTTATAAATAAACAAAATACAAATGAGGTATCATCCACATTCTTGTTAAAGAGAATGGTGACAAGTGAGTCATTACCGCTCAGTTGCAGGCAATAGACACATTTTACCACCATACCGCACCACTACATCAGAGTATTGCTGGTAATAGATTTGAACATGTCCTGCCAGAGTACCATCTGTGCCAGCAGATGCCATGGCACACAGACAACTTATTTCCCCTTCAATGCAACACCCCACATTTGCTGAGGTTTTTCAGCGAGTTTCAAAATATTACAGAAGACATGGAAAGCTTTGCTTCTGCAAACACAACCTGGTGTAATGTTGGCTACAGGGCCTGTGAGTTCTCTGTAACACGAGACATACCCAGTATGGCTGAAGCCTGAGATTCTGAGGCTTGTGGTTGTTATGAGATAGCTCCACTGCCTGAGTCCTGCGCTTGTTAGACCTGTGTCATGTATGAGATCCCTCTACTCTCTTAAGACCTCAGCTCCTTAGGCCTATGCATTATGTGCTGTGTGTGTGTCCAGAGCCTGTGAAATCTCTGTAACACGAGACATAGACAATGTGCCTGAGGCTTGAGCTTGTGAGCTCACTGTATTTTATGAGCTAGCTCTGCTGCCTGGGTAATATGGGAGACAGATCTGCTCTCAGAGGCTTGAGCTTTGGCAAGGTATGTGTTGTTTCAAGCCTGTGTTCGTGAGTTCTATGTAACTTGGGTCTTGGGTAAGTCCCTGCTCTCTGAAGCTCGAGCCTGCAAAGTCTGAGAACCTCAATTGACAGCTCTACTCTCTGAAGCATAAGCCACCAAGAACTGTGCAACCTGAGATGGTTAGCGGCCTGGGGCTGCAGCTTGAGGGACACGGGGAAATCGGTCAGCACATCTTCTCCCTCCACTTGTCACTTTATGCACACTAACCAAACCATTTGTAATCTTCACATCATTAGCTCAGTAGTACAGGCTGTGAGAGCCGCAGTAGAAACAAAAGCTACAAGGAGAGGAACCCATCACTTTAAGATCACTGGTGAAAATTCAAAGCAAAAGTTTGATGGCTTAGTAGAGAGGCATGTATTTCTGTTTTCATTGGGGGTTCAGGAGGAATTCATGCGCTTACAAAACCCATCTGTGTGTTTTTTTAGTACCAGCTAAATTAATTGTCAGCAGCACCAGGGGAGTTGCTAGGTCAGGAAAAGACCCGGGGCTAAGCTGATGTCGGAACTGTCGGGACTGGGGGCTAGCTAGGCTTTTGGCTGTAGCTCCTGACATTCTATCCGGGGCTACAATCAAAAGATCAGGGGCTATAGCCCCCTTAACCCCCCCCCCCCTAGCAACGCCCCCGAGCAGCACATTTCAAATATTTCGTTTTGAGCAGTTTCCCTTTCACTCGCTGTGAAAACTGCTTAGCTTTTATGGCCAGTATAGATGCTCCTCTCTTTATGTCGGAGATGCAACCACTGAGTGCACACATTCAACGGAGACTTAAATGTCAACTCATTATGCTTTATTGACATTTTTCACATGTGTAAGTTCCCCAAAATTTGGCGTAAAATAGGGGAACTGGGGCACAAAGAGCTGGTGAAGCGATTGACCACGGATCACACATTGGGGTTTTCGACTGGGAAAGCCGAGGCACTGTAGGGTGTTTTAATTGATGACATACAGAGTCAAGGAGTTGTGACGTCATTTCACATCAGTGCCGGCCTTAGCAGCGGCAGCGCACCAGGCGGTTTCAGAAAAATGTGGCGCCCCCGCCCCCTGCCCCTTAAATGTCATTTATCTAATTCACGAAAGCAAATTCTGAAAGAACCAAGCCTTCCCTTGCTGTGCATTCTCGAACTGGGCAGATGTCACAAACTCGCAGCTTCCCGCGCAACCCACATGGAAGAAGCAATGAGGACCCTCAAAGTAGAAGCACGCGCAGAACAGGAATGGACACAACTGCCTCAGCGTGGCAGGGAATGTGGCTACATGAGGGCACAAAATCAGCGTCAACCAGAAACTGCAAAACCATTGAATTCCTATCAACAGGAGGCACCAAAAACAACATGTGGCCCCTGGGGAGGCATCTTACACACACATGAAAGGTTGCCCCACTGCTGGTAAACAATGTGGTTGGGTGAAACACTTCGCCAAAGTATGTAGAGCAATGTCATGGCGTGGACATGACACTCCAGCCCCACCATATTGTTAGGTGGGATGGCTCGCGTTGGTGCCGCATCCAAGGGGGAAGTGACGATGGGGCTACGGAGGTGGGCGGAGGGCACCAGGACAGTTCATGTTATAACATTAAATAAAGAAGACATCTTTATACTACTTCCCCGACTGTCTTTTTTGGTGCAGTCCCGACCGTGTCCTCCAGTGTGCCTGGTGGTGCCAGCTGGAGGGCAGTCCCCACCCAACTGGGTTCTGACATTGGTGACGAAGGGTCCCGAAGTCACGCGCAGTGCGGCACATGCACGGCACAGCAGAGGCCCGCTGCGATGCTGCGCGTCTTGTTGCAGGCCACGGGAGGATGCCATCAAGACATGACCAGAAGTCAACAAGCCTGTGTGACAACTGTAGCACAAGACAAGATCGAACAGCCCGAGGACCAAGGGTACATGGAAGATGTAGGGATGTCTTTTTTATGTCTGTGATATGCCACAAGGATACAGGCAACAACCACGCTGTGCTGTCACGATCTTCTACGAGCAAGTATCTGTCATTTAACACTGGTGTCTCTGTCTACATCATGCCCTGGGCACAATTCCACAAGCTGAGACCAGCACTGAGGGTTGCAGCTTCTAAAATAAGAATGTTTACATATGGTGGCCCCGAACCCCACCTCTGGAACCCCCACCAACCAGAGTTGGCCTTGACAAAGCATCAATGCCAGCAACCTTTGTTACTAAGGAGGTGAAAGACACCACAGATGATCTGGGTTTGGTGCTCTTTGCAGCAATGTAAACCAGACAGACATTGACAGCCTTCTACTATTTTACCAACACCTCTTTAAGGGCTCGGATTCATTAGCACTTAGGAGGTTCAACTATATCTGCACCCCACAATACAGCCGGTAGCACTGAGACACAGACATATCCCGTTCCAGCTCCGCAAGAAGGTTAAAGAAGAACCAAAGAAGTTTGAAGCAGCGGACAACATCGAAAAGGTTAGTGGACCCACCCCGTTGATGTCGTTGATGTCGCAGATTTTCATAGCCCCAAACCCAAACAACCATACAAAGTCTACATGTGCGTGGACATGCTTCTGCCGAATTGTGCCATACAGAGAGAAAGACATCCGGCGTCTTAGCGGATCTTCAAGGTGCATCTGTGCTTCTTCATGGATCTGAGGTCCGGTTATCACAAGCTACCCCTAAATAAGGACTTCAGGCGCATTACAACATTTTCATCACATGTTGGCCTGTTCCTTTACAAAAAGACGTAGCTTTGGTGTCGCCTACAGAGCTCAGGTTTTACAGGACAATCGCAGGCTCGGAAGGTGTACTAAAAGCCAGTGTTGATGTCCTCATCTACTCCAGAAGTGAGAAACGGCATCTTGGTCAGATTAAGGAAGTGTTTCAACACCAGCAACAACATGACCTAACACCTAATGAAGGACAATGCAAATTTATTTAGGAAAAGGTTCATTTGTTTGCATTTGATTTCCTGGAGTCAGACATCTCTGCAGACCCTACCAAAACTGCCATCATTAAAGCTCCTCCCGACAACACTATTAGAAATACAAAACTTCCTATCCATGGAAAACTTTTGCCGGATATTCATCCCAAACCTGTACACCCTTAGCAAATCTCTGAGTCTCTTGACAAAGAAGGACCAGGCCTAGTCATGGGGGCCATAAGAACACCTGGCTTTCGAACACGAAGAAGATGCTCGCTGAAGACACGACAATGGCACTTTTCAATCTGGCAAGGTATTCAGAAAGACTGGTTGCCGCCAACCTCCTAGGGCTTGGAGCAGTATTAGTACAAATTGACCAAGAGAGAGGCGCAGAATTAGTACAAATTGATAATTAAAAACTAAAGTTTTTTTTTATTTCAGTGTCTTATAAATGGTTATACAAAAGACAACCTTTAGCCAAATTAAAATCCAAACAGAATAGAAAAACATTCATACAATTGTCATTCAAAATAAACAAACACTTATTCAGTGAAGTCAGTTCCTTATCCTATTAGACGCTCGCTCCCTTGTTCCACCTCTCCAGATTGCACTTTAATAGCCTCAGAGATAGTTATTAGCAACTTGACGACTGCCATTGATATAAATACTTTGGCACCGTCCAAAAGGATCTTCCATCATTTCTCGAGCGATCTGTGGCCATATTTATCAATGACCTCAGTCATTAGTTTCGTTCGCTGGCTGTCTAAAGCCGGGCAACTCATCACAAGGTGCTTTAAGGTTTCCACTGAATCAGCTTCTTTACATAATCTGCAGGTTACTAGATATTCAGCCCCTTTCTTCCACCCTTGTACCTCTCTGGTTGGAAAAAGATTTAATCGAAAAAACAAGAATTGTTTCCTGAAGAACCAGTTCGGAAACAGTTGCAAATATCTGGGCACAGAATACAATGAAATATAAAACAATACAATTTAAGGTAGAGTTAAAACAAAACGTAGCAACGCATAAGAGCAATAATACAAAATACCATTAATGTAGCACACACCACAACATTTGTCTCCTGTCACTCAGATGCCAGAGGCTATTATTGCACACGTGAAATGGAACTCATTTATCAGCCTGTGAGTGGAGAAAGTCTGCGGCATCCCCGCTGGTTACACTGATCTCCGCAGCGTGCCTACTAATCCATTGAGTACTCACGCAAGTGAAATAGGTTTCAGATGGGATAAAGGGGGATGAGGGTCGGGGGTGGGGGGCCGTCAGAGATGATGGGCATTTAAAGGCAGAATGAACACATTGAAGGCCATGCCGCCTCGGCAGGACGCACGTGAAGTTACACATCTGAGCTTTGGTTTCACTCGCACTGCAGAAAGTTGCCAAAAAAGAAATGCATATGTATTGCAGTGTCCCCCTCTAACCAGGAATCCTGTTTATCGTCTATACTGAGTTTTCTGATCCTCACCATCTACCTTCGCTTACATAGTATGGAGTGCTTCTGCACAGACATTGGAGAGATGTGTGGGAACCCTTTAGACGCACACACCCAATCTCCCAGCTGCCTTGTCGCTTCTCCCTGGATGAGGGTGGACCAGAAGAGGAAACACTTTGAAAGTGTCGCAGTACATTCGATGCATTAGTGCTGTAAAAAATGTCCTGGGGCATTGCCATTTTAAGGGATTTGGGGGCAACTGTCACAGGCAAATTCCCCACATCGAAGAAATCAGGGGTTCCAAGAATGTCTGGATACCACCAGCCACCCTCCATGCTGGAGCCACAAAACACTGCTTGATATGTTGCCTTAGCAGCGATTAAAATACACATGGGAACTCCCTTGCAGTCCCGTTACCCCCTGCATCGTTCTCATGTACAAGTGTTGAAGCATGGATACAGGAGACAGATTGGAAACAATACAGTTGTTTCATCAGCAGTATATTTGTCAATGAGTTTTTGCCAAAAATATTTCAACAGAAAACTCATGAAAAAAATATAGGGGGAGGGGGTAAGAGGATATATTAGGGGTAGGGAGGTGGGGAATAGGCAGTATATACTAGGACTCCCCAAATCTACATCTTCTGCAGCAATAAGACTCGAATTAGGTCTACTTTCCCTAAAGGCAGTTTTGGCCCAAAGTACCATGCAACTCTTCTGTAAAATTCAACACCCTGAGAGCCTCCAAATTTACTGTATGATCGCCGAGGAAATTGCCAAAGGAAACAACCAATTCTTAAACGACTGGGTCAACATTCAAAAATATACACTGCAGGAAATAGCCTGTTCAGAAGAAGAACTACTCCAAAATCCACTAAGAATGAAATCAAAAATGGAATGGTTAGACTGGATAAACACCAACGAGAAAGCAGTCTCAAATAAACTGCTAAGCCACCTGCCACCGGTTTTTATAAACTTAAAGAGCCCATGGGGTACTGCACAAAATACCCGAGCAAACTCTTAATGAAAATCTTATTGAAAACACGCCTCAACCTGCTACCGACCCAGGAAATTCTAGCAATCAGAACAGCCACCAAAGAGAAAGCCTGCAGACTATGCAAAGACTCACAAACCATAGAATCAATAAGGCATCTCCTGATGGTTTGTCCGGCAATAGAACAAGAAAGGAATGCCTTTTTCAGTCCTCTGCTCATAAACTCTTTTGTTGACGACGAAGACACATGATGGAATCATCTCATCACAGGAGCTCAAACTGGATGGCTAATAGCGACAGCAAAACTCCTAAGTATCCCTATGGAAAAGGTCAATCAACCGCAACAGGAAAACACACCAAGTTAGAAGAGGATTTTGGGATTTTGGGACCTTATCCCCTAACAGCACCTTTACCAATCTTTCCAGAGACAAACAGTAAAAAGCAGCCAACACTTCTTATCCGCACTACTAACTTCACAAACTTATTCTTTTTTCTATGAAAACGTCTTTGTAAAAATCTAAAAAGATTATACACAAATAAATAAAAAAATTAATTAAAAAAATAGGGAGTATATAATAGTGGAGGGGGATTGGGGCTAATCCCCCTCAAATATAAAAAGAATATTTTTTCAATTTGTTTTTTCAGAAAAATGTTTCAGCCAAAAACTCATCGAAGAAATAAAACGGGGGATGAAACAACATAGAACTGACAATGGTGAACATCCTGTAGTACAGGTAGATGCTACAAATTATCCATTACAAAGTAAGGTGCACATATCTGGTCATAGACCTTGATCGGAAGAGGGCCATGATAGTTAAGAGGTGTTGTCATGACTGACCAAGAAACTAAAGATCATTTTGGGACTAAGCACATTTTTTGCCAGTTCATGTTGAATTTGCCAGCCCTGAGATGACCAGATAGGCCCAGGAAATCCCAGGCCCATGAAATAGAAGACTCAAAGGGAATGACAAAGGCCTGTTTATTACCAATCACCATAAAATAGGGACAGCAACAAGCACAATGTGTCTCAGTGCTCTCAAGAAATGTCATGCACAACATTATCTTAAAATCAAAAAATATGTCATAGTGACGTTGCATTTACTAAAACCTATGTGAAGGTGGGATTGGTGCAGGGAATTGTCTGCATATAGAACGCATACTGTCCGTGATTTCATTAGACATAGAATTCTGGAGGCCCGACCTCGGACCAGCCCTAAAGGTGATGAGGTAGGGCAATACATCATAGCAGTAATATATTGGCTTCTGCAACCGTTGTAAAACAGCACTCATCAGAGAGCAATAATTGGTTGGTACCGGCTTCACCAACCTTGGACATTTTGGCAGACCATCAGCACATGAGCAAAATATATTGAAAGGAGGAGATGGACAGGAGAGCTGCTTCTTTTATTTACTTAAGATACCATCCTCGATTTCCTATGCCACAGACCAGAGCTTCTGCCTTTGAACCTAACCGCAACCAACGACTTTGCTCTGAGAGTTTTTAGGGAGTCGAGCACGTGCATCTCCATAGCTGGCACTAATTAATAGACACCATTCATTATTTATGAATCACGTGTGAGGAGAACACGTTTCGAATTCTCCTGCTCAGCTTTTATCCTGAATTTAGCTCTTATTAATATGGGTGCTGTTGCTTTTTCTGGTTTCTGGAAACTTGGTCGATTTACTCTTCATGTGTTTTTAAGCTTTTGATTAACTGGCACCCGGCATCCGAAGGTTGTTTGTGCTTTGACATAAGCTAAGAGAAATATGTCTTGCGCTTCGAGTGAATTAGCTGATGGAGACAGTTTTGTGTAATATGAGAAAATAACTATATGCTTCTACCACACAACTGGGTACTGCTTGGATGTTCAGTTTTTGGGTGAGCATGCAGTTTTACTGTTTTTCATTGTTTGCTAGTGTGGGTCATCTCACAAGATCTTTTTTGCAGATTTAAAGTTGCCCTATTGTTGTAGAGCAAGAGTGCACACGTGCACCGAAGAGAAATATCGATCAGTAGACGTAGTGTTTCGGGTTGTCCTACTGTTGTGGAGACCACAGTGTGCATCTGTTAACATATAATTTGTGGGTTGGTGAGTCCATGAAGAAGGTCCCATTAAGAAAGTCCAGGGACTGAAACATGTCGAGCTGTCTGCATTAAAACACAACTGGGCCAATCTTATTAATTTATTTGTCATGGCCTATGTGTTCTGCAAAAAATCCTGACATATGTATTTGGTTGTCAATGTATGTAGATTATTCTATGTTTAGTGGATGCGTTTTTTTTTCCATTTTTATAACTTTACATTGGGCCTCATTACGAGCTTGCCGGTCCGGATACAACGGTACTGGTAAGCTTGCCGGTACCGTTGTATCCGGACCGGCAAACTTCGAGTTGTGCTCGCAGGGTGCCTTTCATTCCGCCAGGTCTGACCTGGCGGCATGAAAGGCACCCGCGAGCACAGCATTTCGGATGCACAGGCACCGATGATAACGGTACCTGTGCATCCGGCTTCCCCATTCCCATTGAGCCCTATGGGGCTCAATGGGAATAGGGAAGAATTTCTTCCGGTGTCCCTACCGCCAGGGTTGTAATGAGGCCCATTGTATTTTTAGGATTAAGATTAATTTTACTATACAATTATATATGTTTTTCTTGATATAATGATTTATGTTTTGTTTTTTTGTTTAAGAGTGGGACAGACATCACCAAAAATACATGCTTATTCTTTTTTGTGTATATGTAATATGAAGTCACCCAGACAGTAGAGAAAAAGAGGTTGTGGCCTGCACTTCAGGCTTTTTTCTGGGTTTGTGAACCAGTATATAAATCTTGGGAACTGTTATCTTTTGTTCTACTCTATAGCTAGCCGGCCTCCCTTTCCTGTATTAGCCTTGGATGGGGGTGGGGGATGCGTAGCTCTTATCTGGTCCATGCAAATCTACATTGCAATTGATTCAACACACTGACTTTCTCTGCAGCGCCAGAGATACCCCTGAATCCCATGTTCACGCTAACGTGGCTGTGCCATCCATTTTCTCCAAAATGGCCCTTGTTATTGTTATATTTCTGCATTGAGCAAGCATTATGTGCATTCTTTTACAACTCACATTTCAGCATACATATTGAGTATGTGTGTTCTAGTGTCTAGTGAGTGCAGGTAATATTCTTCATGTCTAAAATGCAGTCTGACCCAGTGTCTGTGTGACTTCGTTGTGAGTGCATATCTGCTCCGTGTCTAATGCGTCTACGTGTGCCACTTTCGGCAATAGTGTCATTTTGCTCTTGGAATTTTTGGTAACAGCATGCCAATTTCTGCTAGAGCTTGCAGATCCAACTCTTCTTCAATCGTCCTGGTGTAAGGTCGGTAGGGTTGTCTCAGTGAATACTGCCTCCCATGCTTGCTATAGTGAGGTGGAGAGGCGACAAGTTCCATAAATGGTGCACGTCTTCCAACCCTACAATATTGAGGCGGGGGAGGGGCCTCCGCTATGGATGATGCATTCATCTGCCTCTAGACATTAAAAAGGAAAATGTCTACATCATTATTTAAAACACCATCATAACTGGAAGTCTACAGATACCCAAATAACAATTGATGTGAGCCTAAACATAACATCTTTCATTGCTGTTAGGGTAACACATGAAACTGTATGTTATGATTGCAGCAAGCAGCGTGGGTGGTGGGGGTGGTGTCCAGAAATTCTTTGAACAACTGATTTATTTGGTTTCATAAGGGAATTTGTTTGTGCCACTTGCCCCCAAATCTCTGATTATTGCATTGCCCCAAGACATGTCTTACAGCACTGGTGCATGGAATTTACAGCCTACACTTTCAAAGTGTTTCCTCTATTAATACTGCATTTTGAAGATTTAAATGCACACCACCAAACAAACTATTTATAGGTTAACCTACTTATATTTATTGTTTGACACAGACTTGCAGATTGATATTCATAATGTGAAGAGCATATGAAATTATAAAAGAACTGACCCCATGTTTGTGCCAAATAAGCAAACCTGAAAATAAGCTTGCCAGAGGCCTTTAACATTTACAGCCTCATTTGACATGAGGTGGCAATTGCGAGTAGGGGACTGCCAAATGTAGCACTTACGTGTTGTGAGGTCCCCTGTGTTAAACTTTGAAGTTCTGGGAGGTGGAGTGAACAAGAAAAGTGTAAAAGGTAGGCAAACTCACATTTCCTCTTCCATTTTCCTCTCCTCCTTGTGGAAAAGTTAATAGTGCCTGCAAATACACTTAGCAGGCAGCGTTTATTAATGGATTCCTATTGGATCTGCCTGGTTTTAACCAGGTGCAAAACTGGGGAGGATTCCAATGGAATCCATTCGTTTTATGCCTGCATGAAAATCAGGCATAAAGCTCACATGAGGCAGATGAAATTAGCACGGTCAGCATCTTATCTCCCTCCATTCCCCTCCTCCCCATTGTGTCAGCAGGAAATTAAGATGTAAATGCATTACACCTGAACACAAGGGGGTTCTGGGAGTTTCTCTACTACCGGCCTATATCCCGGGTTAGAGTCTCAACCAGAGTCTTTATCTCACCATCCTTTCACAGAAGAGACATTTCCACTACATATCAGTCTTTGTCCTGCCCAAGGGCAGTCCAGCACCGAAATGCCTGGTAATTCTCTTCTGAACAAGAGTACCAACAGCAACCACAGACACGTGTTTTGGCATGGTTGGGCCTCGTCAGTGCGGTGGAGCTGTGGGGGAGGCACTCATGGCCAGTTCCAACTCCCTGCGAGTCGCTTCGAGGCACTCTGCCCGCCTCAATGCCCGACGCATGGAGAACTCCGCCCTGACCATGGTGAGCCGCGCCTCTTCCGCCCGCCGCCGCTCCGCATCTATGCGCTGGCCCAACTGCAGCCACACGGAAGACACATCCATTCCAGGGTCCTCCTGCCCTCTGGCCGATGCCTGCCCCCCTGATGTCGATGGCCCCGAGCCATCATTGCTCCCACCTAGAGCCTGCTCCTGCTGCTGCTGCTGTCCATGTGCCCTGTCCGATGATGCCTGCACATTCTCCATCAGCTGGTCTCCAGTTGTGGTGTCCACCTCTGCTGGAACGCTGACTCCTGACTGTGGCAGGGATGGGATCTCCACCAAGCTGGCTGTGTTGGTCAGGCCAGGTCCACAGGGGGCCCTGGTGGAATCTGGGCCAGAAGGCGGCAGGGAGAACGACTGGCGCATAGTCTCCACAGAGGAGGAGAGGTCCGCCAGAGTGCGCGTCACATGTAGGAACCCACCAACCAGGGCCCCTCCCAACAGTGCCACGTCGCGACGCTGCACTTCGTGATGGCATGCGTTCTCTGCCCAGGAAGAACGCACGTCATCAAGAATGTCACGCGTGCGCAACACAACACCGATCGGGACGGAGCCCATACGTTCATGGGACCCCTCGTCCGCAGGTAGTGGAGAGGCAGATGACATGGCACTCTCCCCTACCTGTGGACGTGCCTGGGCGGGGCCTCCCTGCTGGTGCATGGTGGTGCAGTCACAGGGTCAAGGACAGGGACATGCACAGGCCCTTGCATGGTGAGCTGTGCTGCTTCCTGACCCTGGACCTGGACTGCACCACTTGCACCAGTGGTACTACCCCCTCCAGGCCCCATGTGCGGCTCAGCAACGGGCTCATCCTCCTCTGTTGAGACCACCAACCTGGATGTCTCCGTACCGTCTTCCTTCATTGCAAGCCCCTGTGGGGGCTCACCCGGCCCTTTCCGCCACAGTCGTAGTGGCAGACGCGGTACCAACCCCTCGCTCCCGGATGATGGCAAGTCCTGGGAGGGTGGCTGGGCACTGCGTCGCCACCCAGTGGAGGCATCCCCACTGCTTGGCTCCACAGCTCCATCTCCGCCCTCTTCTTCACTTGACGCTGCGTAGAGGGAGACATAGAACACAAGCATCAGGGTACAGTACAATATTCCCCAAGACAGGAAGCAATAACACATGCGTGGCAGTGTCTAACCTCACTTCCAGCCTGTCCCTCCACAACACATGGGTGAATGCACGCAACACACATGCATGAACAGGCATGGCGCCTGCAATCAACATCAGTATCCATGTACAAGGGCCTCTAAATCAAAATGTTGCCTTCAAACTCGCATGCATCCTGGCTCACACTGATCCCATGCACACACATCACCGGAGGGTCATGCATCATGCTTTGTACACCACAGACACAGTGGATAGACACAGTGCATACAATGGTGACCGCACTGCATGAGTGAATCTACACATCATCACGGACATGTGTCATGAATCCATGGCGTATCGAAGTCACACACACACTTCTCAGACACACACACACATGTGCACCATACATGTACATGACAGCAGCACCCATCCCTCACACCCCCACCATGTGCAAAAACAGACACTGGCATGCTTTCATGTGTGCATTTGCCATACAGCCATACAGCTCCCCATGTAGCATTGGAACTCATGCACCAACCATGTGGTTCGCACATTACTGGTCTCACATGCATGGCCATGATGTGCCTGCACACACACATCCATACATGGCCCATGTCACACATACAGGCAAGTATCAGACTACCAGCACACTGCAACATGCCCTGTCTCGCACACCAATGCTTGGCCACTTACCGCTCAACTCCAGACGGGTCTTCCTCTGAAGGATCTGGGCGTGGAGTGCTGGGCATACATGTTCCAGGACCCTCATCTGGATGTCACTCATGCTGACCCGGGCCCCCTCCGTGAGGCGCCGGGCCTTGTGGAGGGTCCTGGACCTGAAGTCCTCCCAGCGCTTCTTGACGTGCTTGATGTCGCGGGTTGCCTCCCCCTCCGCGTTGATGGCAACCACTACGTCGTCCCAAATCCTCTCCCGTCCTTCCTTGTTGGCACGTGATGTTCCGAAGAGGGCATCATAATGCCCCAGGACATGCTCCACCAGGACACCAACTTCCTTCACACTGAAGCTGGTGGCCCTCTGCCTCTCTGGCTGGGGGTCACCAGTGGTCTCAGATGGTGTTTGCCCCGACATGGTGACCCCTGAGGCAGGCGTGGGTGGGCAACTGGGTCCTGGGGCTGGGCTGTGGGGCGATGGTATCCCAGTCGGGAGTCTTCTGTTCCAGCAGGGGTGGACACAGCAACTGGAACCCTGGCTGACGTGCAAGCACCAAATAGCAGGGCACATGGGCAGCAGGCAGTCAGGCAGCAGCAGATAGCAGGTGGGAGCGTGCTCGGGGCTCTGAGGGGCAGGAAAATGGCCTTCAGGGCAGGAGCGTGGTCTTCCATGTGTGTACGCATGCCGAGCTTGATACGGAGTGAATTGGCACGTGAAAAAAGAGCACGTTAGTGTGAAATCCGAGGAAAGGCCCTTAGTGCGTAAGCGCGTCAGCACACGTACACGATTTCATTGGACCAAAGGCCTTTTGCGCATAAGCGTGTCTGTGACGTATCGCACGGGTGTTGCCCTGGCACGGGTTGAAGATCCCACGTGGCTTTCTATTGCTCTGTATGTGCTTTTCGTGGGGTGCGGGCGTGTGTTTTCCAGCCGTTGGGGTTCACACGCTATTACTTCACAGCGGGTGGATGTTGGCTACGCGTTCTTCTACACACAAGGCAGAAGGTGAGTGGTACCGCACTCGCGCAGGGCCCTTTCGCGTGTAAAACTTCCCGCAAACCCCCGAAATGCACTTACCCTGCTCGCCCAAGGCCTATTACGTGTGAAACTCCACGCGCACCCCTCAGAATACACGTACCCCACTCGCCCAAGGCCTATTGCGTGTGAAACTCCCCGCGCACCCCTCAGAATACATGTACCCCACTTGCCCAAGGCAGTCGCGTGTCATACTTCCCGCGCACCCCCGAAATACACGTACCCCGCCCGCACAGGGCCAATCGTGTGTAAAACTTCCCGCGAACCCCAGTAATACACGTACCCCACTCGCACAGGGCCCTTTTGCATGTAAAACTTCCCGCAAACCCCAGTAATACATGTACCCCACTCGCACAGGGCCCTTTCGCATGTAAAACTTCCTGCGAACCCCAGTAATACATGTACCCCACTCGCACAGGGCCAATCGCGTGTGAAACTACCCGCGAACCCCAGTAATACACGTACCCCACTCACACAGGGCCCTTTAGCGTGTAAAACTTCCCACGCATCCCGGTAATACACATAACCCACTCAGTATATACATGCTTTTTATTTGTCCACACCACTTTGTGATGCGCAGGGACGCTACCACCTGCCTTCGTGTGGCGGACGTGTTTAGGCCTGTGCGTGTCTTTGCCCGTGTGCCGGTTTGCCCTATTCGATTCCATGAATACGTGTGGTTCGCGTACATGTGGGCGTTCCGTGTACTTCCCAGCAGTACTTCCCCAGTTACGCCTTCTTTTTCACGCGTTATTCCCCATTCCGCGTGTTACGCCCCCTGTTCTGCCTACTGTTGTTGTGTGCGCTGCACTATGTGCGCTTTCGCTGTGCGCTTAGCGCACACTGTTTGGAGATGTGTACGCCAGCATGCGCCATGCACGGATTTGGCACACAACCAGTGGGAAAGTCGTGCAGCGCCTTCCTTGCATCGCACGCGTGCGTGTGCGCTTGCTTTCTCACGCTTGCGCCTCCTTGTGCCTGCTCGCGCTGCGATTTTCGGCACATGTTTGTTCCATGAATCGGCCCCACAGAGTCGCATATTTAAGCAATTATCACCTGTTGCCTGGGCTGTACAGAGAAGTAATGGCCTTGGATCCAAGCTAACAGGCCTGAGATCAGCGAGTGCCTTTGAAGAGGGTCCCTGTTTTTTTTTTACCACCCAGTACAGCTTTTGGAAAGGGTGACTAGTGCTATTAGCAACCTGGTTTTGCTAACCAGGGTGCTGATAGCAATGTTTTCTCAAATAACTGACTTCAGTGAATGAGTGACACATTGTTTGGGGGTAAGAAACTTCACCAAAGATGACCACCATGGAGGTAGAAGGTGGGGCTCTGTGTGGCTGGTCCTGCCAGCCAATAATGGGGAAAAAGTGATGTGGTAACTGTGAAGTAAGTGGGGACCAAAGATGGCAGGTCTACGGGAGTGTTGGAGTGGGAACAGTGGGAGAAAGAGCTGGGTGGTAAGGAGGGCAATGGGAGAGTACTGGTCAGGCATCAAAGTCAGGCATTAAGGTGGGTGCGAGCAGCACACAGCTCGCTCAGAACCCAGGCTTAAGCATGATATAAAGCTCAGGTGTTGAGCAACCTGATTGGCAGATACACTCACTGTGGGGGATAAAACAACATTTTGAATTAAATGAGAAGATTGAGGGCACAAACAGTGCATAATGGGCACCATTCCATGTTTGGTGGAGCATTAAAAAGTGGTGGTAATTCTGTTTCCTCCACTTTTTTGGGGTTAATGGAATTACCGCTGTTTTTACTGCTCTGCCAAATCCTGAGTTTGCTGTTGAAGTGGAGGGTTCACCTCCAGCATGCTGATGGAGGTAAATCCTCCACTTTACCCTCCAAACTAGGCAGAATTATTGCGGCAGAAATGTCGCCCAATGTAATCCAGCAAAATCTCGATGGGGTGGTATGGACAAAAATGGGAACTTGCACTGCCTTATCACCACTTGTAATTACTTGGTAATCCCATGGGACCAATTCACCCCAACCTGTGTTATTTTTCCATCAATGTGCTTTCCATGCTCTCTGGCCCTGCTGCTTTCTTTTCCTGTCCTTCTGTCTCTGTCTTCCTCTCGTTGCCCCTTCCCTCTGCCCTCACCAACTGTAACAGCCCCTATCTCTATCCTCATCTCCTCACCAGCCAGACTCTTCCTTGCTTCCCAATACCCCTCTGTCTCTCTCTCTCTCTCTCTCTCTCCACTCTGCAACTGCACATTCATTACTCTGTCTCCTCTCTCCCTCTTACCCTATTTCATTCTTCACATCAGCTCCCACACTTTTTCCTTACACTCCCCAGACCTTCACCTCCTCACTTGGTGTCCCTTTGCCTCCCCTGTATCCAAGGGTGAGCCAGAGGCACATGTGACACCTGGCGGTGGGTGTACACAACTTGTACGCCTGCAATCAGTGGCCCAGATTGTGCCTGCATCCCATGGCAGACTGGCCCGTGTCCAGAGTGCATAATTTGCTGTGGTGGAAATGTGTTTGCTTCACTGCCAGTGATTACTCTGTCAATGAGTTGGGATGTTATTGGAATCATTGTTGATCAAGCTCTTTGACATGGCCTTCCGGTTGTTGACACTGGGAGGACCATGGCTGTCAAGTTACCTTGTACCATATGGGACACATCAATGCTGTCCTGTTTGTTTTCTTTCTTGCAATGCATGTCTTAGCAAGCTGAGAATGTTGTTTCAGGTGAAATGCTGTGGATGAAAGATCGGTATGTACCTTGTGCAGATAAGTTCAAGGAACTCAGGGGGCACAGGTTGCAGTGTAATTGGTGGGAGGGAGGCTGTCATTGTGCGGGGTGTTTTTTATTCTGTTGGCCAGAGATGAGCAGGTCCAGCTGCATGGGTGCAGGGATACATGGTGATGGGAGGCTGGTGAGTCATTGCTTGCAGTTTTTGCATGTATCATGCCTGCCACATAGCATCGCGATCACTCTGATTTTCACAGCCTGTCTACTCACGCTGGCAGTCCACTTCTGGCACTTCTACGCTGCCTTTGGGTGCACTCGACTGACAGCTCCTAACCCAGCACCGCATTGCAGGCCATGTGGGGGCTGCCATGTTTGCCCAATCGCAATAGGGTGGGGTCACGCCCCTGGCCAGCAGGCACACACCATCGTCCTTGTGAGAAGGGGTCACTGTGCGAGGTGTTTTTAATTGCATTGGCCTGAAGTGAGCATGTTCCACTGCCTGGGTGCGGGTGTGACAGGGTGATGGGAAGCTGACAAGTCATTGCTTGCAGTTTTTGCATGTCACTCAGGGGGGCAGAGGGTGCAGTGACATTGGTTGCATAGGTGTGTTACCTGCTCTGAACTTGTGTTGTTTATCTCTACTGAGGAATTCTGCAAGGGAAGATGCTTGCTACTCTTCAAGGGAACACTGCTGTGGGATGCCTACACGCAACACCTCAGCAGTGTCGGCTGGTTTGGACACCTACGGAGGGGAGCATGGATACATTCTTGGGTACGGCTGGAGCAGGCTCGCAAGGGGAAAGATGTGAGGTGAGATGTGCATCTTTCTTGAAGTGTGCTTGCAATTTGCTCAGTCTGTATGACTATTTAGATGTAGATGTGTATTGTGTGCAGAATTGTTGTCAGGGAATGGCGTGGCCACTCCACCTGTATATTGTTGTGAGACATGCCTAGGGGGGCCAGGCCAGTCCTAACAAGGCTTAGTTACTGCTTCCATTTTGTGCTGTGCTTGTCTACTTTTGTTCTCCTCTGTGTTGTTGGGGATCTGCATGCACAATAGTTGGTGGGGGCATGTGAAAGTGGTAGGGGATTTCATTGATTGTGTTGTGTGCTTTGGTGTGGGCAATATGGATACAGTTGTTTCCACTTGCTATGACTGTGTCAGTGGTTGGTGCAGGATATTGTATGGCTATAGACACACACAGTTTGCCTCTCCGAGACACACATTCCCAGGGTGTTGTTATGGGCATGGACTATTGTCCCCAATTCATCACTGAATGGCACCAGGGATATGGCTTCACTGTGTATGCCCCACAGGGGCTGGTGATCATGTGAAATAGGTTTGCACAAGCTGATTGCATGCAGACTCTCCCTGTCCCCTTTGGCCGGCCAGGGGCATGGGTAGTGCCTGTGGCTGAGCGATGTCCCTCTTGCATTTCTACTGGTACACCACGCTGTATGGCAACATTGTGCAAGACACAAGCTGCCATGAGGATTTTGCATACTACTGGTGTGGCAAATAGCAATACCCCACCAGAGTGGTCAAGAGAGCGGAATTGTGACTTGAACACGCCGAATGTGTGATCCACTATGCCCCTAGTGGCTATATGTACTGTGTTGTACCTTACCTCGCTGGTGTGGCAGGATTCCTGAATGGTCTGAGCGGGAATGTTGAGAGCGTGTAGGCCCTGTCCCCTGCAATTGTGTAATTAGTTGTTATTGGCATTGATCATCGTGGTATGTTGTTCAGTATGTCACGTGAGTGCATGCATGTGCGTGAAACCTGATACCCACCGATGAGCCAGGTGTTGCCAAAGCTTCCCGATACAAGGGCCCGCTAATCTGGTGACTGGCAGTAAATTAAGCTGCCAGGTGTGCTTCCATGGAAATTGGCCATGACATGCATGACGACTCCATTTGCATCACAGATGACCTGCACATTGATGGAATGCCAATGCTTCCAGTTGCAGTAAATGTGCTCTGTCAATCGGGGAGGCTGCAGCACAACATTCACACAATCAATGGCTCCGGGTACACGTGGAAAGTGTGCTACAGCATAATATGCCTGACATACTCTCTGCCTTGTCGGCAGTGTGCCTGGCATGTATATGTGCCTAGACACACATGCACGTGATGTGATGCAGCCCAATACCTGGTGAAGACACCGGGATTGTATGGCTTGCGATATGCCCCCAACAATGGCAGTGGTGCGATGAAAGTAGCCTGTGGCTATGAAATGTAGGGCTGCCAGAACCTTCTCCAGAGATGTGAGGGCATTGGAGCGATTGGTGGATGATGCAAGGTCTTCCTCCCACTGCCTGACCAGGCCTAGGATGACATGGGGGTGGAACCTGTACCATGCATCCACCTGGTGCTCTGGCACGCCAAAGAGCGTTGTACATGGTAGGAAAATCTTGTCCCTATCCATCCCCATTCCCCTCCTCCTTCTATGACCAGGTACGATGGCTGCCAGTATACCAGCATTCATCCTGGCTCAGTGACATTTGAACTGTGTGCATTGAGTGCTTTAAATGCATTGGTACCTTTGCATATTGTATTTTGTGTCACCTATCATGTGGCGGTAAGATCACAAAGTTTGCGTGTTACTTTTCCCAACGTGACTTTGCACACTGAAATCCATGAATTCGGTTGGGTTTGTGCTTGACTGGGCGTGCAATTTCTGTACGTTGTGCGTCCCTCGACACGCCCATGTCATTTCTAGTTCTTCCGCATTTTATGGGGAAAATGGGGGAATATGCATGTTCCGCCCCCTATCTGTTTCTTTGCGCAGGTCCGTCCCACACTTTGTGTGGTGCGTTTCACAAAGCGCTCGACTGGACGCAAAGTCACGACGGACCCACGCAAAGTCACGAAAAAGTCACGCAAAGTCTGATTCATGAATCATTAAATGGAGTTGTGTGCGCTGAAAAGTGTGCAAACAAATCTGTGAATCAGGCCCTAAGTCTTGAAAGCTGTCCACTAATACGGCTGGAACATAGGTTTTCCCATGCCACTAGATTCCTGCGCATCCATAGCTCTGCAGCGCGTGAAAGCTCCATCAGCACTCGTATAACTGGATTCATTCCGCACGCTAGTTTATTACCTTCCGGTGCCCTTCAGGCTGATGAGATAGTGTTGTAGGTTAAACGCTCTCTTTGGCGACCTGTGTACAACTTGAAATTACAGGGATGAGTGCTTGCAATGCTAGCATTGCCCTACCCCCTTCCAAGCTCGACACCTTGAGCACCGTTAAGTTGGCTAACATCAGCACCTGTTATGCACACTTCTTTAAGCAAACACAAACTGCAAATAAGTGATAAATACAAGCACAGATCAAAACTGATCCTGTGTGACTACACACACACACACACACACACATGCCCTACAGATTATACAACAAAGAGGTCAATTAAAATAAAAAAGATCTCAGAGGTGGTGAGATTCAAACCAACCTCTCAAGACAGCCCTCTTTTCAGAGGTGAGTCTTTCTTCCACTTCACTACCAAAGCTCAGACGGTGAATCCTGTAGCAGGACACATAAGCTTTTACATAGCAGGGCACATCAATGTGCATGGGCAGCACATGTGTAGGGTCACACTGTGTAGAGAGTGCAGAGGTTTGGTTAGTTTCGCTCTAGGCATATTGGAGATGGAAATAAAAGGTACATTCTCCTGTAGCCGCTCACTTAGACCAAGGGGGCATATCACGGCAAAGAGAACAGCGCATGTCAGCAGACATTACACAGTTTATTGACATGTGCTCTAACAGATGCGGTCGAGTTTTCATACTGAAATAGAGTAAAATATACTTACAAGCATGTAATATATAATGTAATTAATTGGCAATCAGACAATTGACTGAAATTATATTTTTGAAACACAAAACGAAATTGACTCTAGATAGGTCAATGCAGGTTCCAATGCCTCTGTTTTTTGTAGGAAATACCATGATTCTTACTTCTTAATATATTGGGGGTCATTGCAATTTGCGGCATGGTTACCTCCATTCCGAGTGTCGCGTCCGGGTTCCCTGAATGGGGAAGTACCTGGCCATTCCAACCTTGGAGGACCCGGTATATCCCCATTCAGGGAACCCGGAACCGGTCCATCCCCATTCCTATTGAGCCCCCATAGGGCTCAATGGGAATGGGGAGGCTGCTAACAACGGGCCCGTTACTAACGGGCCTGTTGTTAGCACCCTGGAACGCTCGCGGGACCCGCTAAGGGTGCCTGGTTTTACCAGGCGCCCTTTGCGGGTCCCGCAAGCATACTCGTAACAGGGCGGTAAGGGGTTAACAGCGCTGGCACCTTTACCGGTGCCGTTAACCCCTTACCGCCCACCTCGTAATGAGGCCCAGTGTATTCAATCATTCTAACAGCAAGACTTCAATATAAAAAACTTGTTGCAAAAATCAAACAATGCATTCTCTATATTTTCCTTTCAGAGTTTTATAAACACACATAATGTAGGAGAATGATGACATGATTCTAAGCATATGGTGATAGTTACTTCTACTGGGCAAGAGGTGTATTGTACAATCCTTCTTCCATTGACTATTAGCATTTGGGAGCTTCTGCAGGGTCCCAACTCAGGAGTCGTTTTTGGACCCTACTAGGGATGAGACCCAGAGGGCACTGGTTCACTTAAAGCCCTGTTTGTAACATAACCCAAATGAAAAGAAAGGTATGAACTGGGCTTATATGTGATTGTTATGCCGTGTGACGGTAAAATACAAAATCTAACAATAATGCAGTTGCAGGGCTCTCCTAGAGCAGCAAAGTATGGCACCACCTGTAAACAATGTAATTCAAAAATATATTTTTGTTTAAATTAACGTAGCAGGCGCATTTGTAAAGCACACGTTCACCCCCAAAGAGTTATCTTGGCGCTAATAACAGATGTGTATTGATTCCCAACTTAATGATACTCATTTTATCGACCTCTAAAGGATGAAGGGCTGAGCAGACCTGTTGGGATTCGAACCTGTGACCATGAGGTCAAACACAGGTTTTTGTAGTGGAGTCGCTCCCATGTACGGGTCCCTACATTTTCAACGCTGATATTGCATTTATTTTGATTTTCATTTGAGTTAACTGCATAAAACATTATTTATGTCGTTTGGTTAAGCAAAGAGGAATGATACTCTCATATTTCATTGGCTCACCTAAGAGCACCGAGGGGGGCAGCTGGACGCGGGGGTCCTTCAGCCAGTCGTCGTTGGCCAGCTCTATCGTTCCGTTCACGTTCCCGGCGTGCACCAGGATCAGCTCCGAAACCACGCTCCCCTCTCCCCTTTCCAGTGCCAGCTTCAGTCTCTGGACCCAGGGTAAGTACAATGAATAATCTGGCTGGGCATCGGTGCCAGGCACCGTGGCCCGTCTCACCTCAGGTGACATGGTTACCGAGCGGGTATGAAGGGGTGGGGCGGCCTCTGAGCTCCGGCTGTGCTATAAAAAGAGCATGTCTCAGTCTGTGCCAGTCACGTGGTACTTAACATACACGCCAAGCCGGGCCTCATAATGGGTTTGCTAGCTGGTAAAAACACTAGAGACGGCCCATCCTGCTAGTAAAAGGCTATCTAACTATGAGGTAAGATCACACAAGAGATGTATGGCACGGTACCAATACAGTTCTGCATGGGGCACATAACCCAAGCAGTGCACTGTACGTGGTAAATATAGGTTAGTTACCCAACGCAGTACCCACTACACAGCTCATGCCATAGCTATCACATACAAACCAAGTCAATTAAATGGTATTTTAAAATATCCTATGCAGTTGCCGCTACTATCACACTCATGATGTAGAGATCAGCTTCCGGGAGAGTTACCATCAGCAGTGCACACTTTCATCACCCACACAGGCGCAGGAATCGGAGCAGCAGTCCCAGCTGCCCACACACACAGGGCAGATCTGACACCCACAGCAGCAATGCAACCTGCCCTCTCATACAGGAAATGCATAGCACAGTAAACCTTCCTATGTACTCTGACCACTCACAGCACGGAGGGCAGCAGCACGAGCTTCTAGCAGAACAAGCTTTCATTTTATACAGACGAAATAGAGCAGCAACTTAATGGGGCAGACTTCTCTGGCACAGAGACGTGGCACATTGCTGGCGGTGAAGCTGTTCTCTCACAGACAGAACACGCATTTCGTTAACAGTACGAGTGCAGGAGTTCAACAGGTGCTGCAAGGTAGCAGAAGTAAAGTTTGTCCTCATTTACACTCAATGGGCAGAGCCATCTCTGCGATGTGTGATGCCCTGTGTGGCAAAAGACCTGGCAAAAGACTTGCATGGGTGCCTTACATTGTGTATTGACGCCACTGAAAGTAATCACACAGAAAATGACATCACTGGGACCGAAACCTGCCTACTGATACTCTGGAGCACCTGGTGAAGTCACATTTCAAGAGGTTGCTTGGGTAAACAAAGGGCTACTCGTGCTATTATCTATGGAGTGACACCATAGTCCATTAAAGCACTTTTAATAGTGTACACTGTGAACTGGATCCTCTCCAGTGAGCTCAAATTGTGTCAGATAATACTCCCTGACATTAAATGAATTGGCAGGCATCACACATTCTAGTTAAGTGGCGAAGCTGGGATTTGGGCCTTGCCTGTAATTTAAGACATTGACCACATATCTGCACAGTTCTAGTTGGCAGAAATTTAATGATCGGTTATAACAGCTAAAAATAGTACTCTGCTTCAAAGTACATGTTAACTAATACATCTGAGAAATGTACAAATAATGTTAGACTGTGCGGTGTCTTTAAGGCCCTGAACAGAAATTCCCTTCACCTAAAAACCACATTTGAACATTGCCATGAAAAACTGCTGTGCTTTGCTGTCCCTGGCAAATGTGTGGCAAGCATTTGAACATTTCACCAAGAACGGCCCTGCATTTGCTTCTCTTTCATCTGAATAACAAAAAGTTACGCACTATATAAAAAAACAGCCTTGTCTTCCTGTTAATTCACATGAGGGGCAAGGATTTCAACATTGCAACCCGACACAGCTTTTGTTTTCCCTTTCATGTGAACAGAAGCGCTCTAAACATTGCAAATGAAAAACGGCTTGGCTTTCCCGTGTCAAATCAAAAGAACCCTCTGCAGGGTGCCTACCCCTCTGTGTCCATGGACCAACAGTAAATGTAAACTCACTCAAAACGACAAATTAAAAGAAAATCCCATGATCTACAGAACTGCATTTCAAACATTAGATGAAATACGGCTTGCACACCTGAGAAGGAAAATAAGAAAAATGATGTTTAAAAGCCAACTTGAAATGATAGCTTTTGCTTGCCCAGAAATGTCTGTGAATATGTGTGGGTGGTGGGAGGGTTGGCTACGCAATGTACATTATGTTTGTCCCCACAAGATTTCAGTCACCTTGTAAAAAGGCTCAGAATACCAGTAAATCCAGTTTTTGGGCTCAGGCACAAAACTCAGTTGAAAGCCTTGCCTCCCACTGGAAGTCGCACCAATAAGTGAACCATTCCGCAAAGACATGTGATGTGGCTGAGGGCGTGATGATCCTCTTCTCTGCCAGAGTAGAAGGCAGTACTAGCAGGGAGGACAAAGAAGGCAAGCCTGGCCAGAGTTTGAGTTCCTTTTGCACCCACTCCCAAGGCCAAAATGACAAACTTCAAAGGGTGTAATAAAAGTCTTTTGTTGTAAACTGAACCAGGGGGAGATATTTGGCTATGGGGGATGAAGCACCACCCTCCCATGTGTGACAGATCCTCCAAATTGACATTAAAGAGGATTGATTCATTTTAGGCATGTTTTCCCAGCATTCAGAATCAGAAATAATTTCGTTTTATGATATTTTTCCATGTGATTTCCAGTGGGTTCTGAAGAAACTAAGCACATGTTCCTAGAACTTTGTGGGCTTAAATGGCCAGTAAAGAGTCATTTCTGACTGATCTATAAATGGGACAAATATGAAAATTGGTGGAATGATGGAAAATGAGCGTATGAACATGCTTAATCATTTGCAGAGTTATAACTGTTATGCATTTCATGAAAAAGACAAAAAACGCCTATTTTTCATGTCAGTGGCTAGTATAAGTTTGAAGTTATCATACATAACTCAGTTTTGCTAAAATGTTGACTGGAGGACAAAGAACTTTAATAAATGACAAACAGATAGATGATGCTCTCTCCGCTTGAACCAAAAAGGCAGGTGGCGGAGAGAGGAATGGTAGGTTTTCCTATCCCAGGGTAGGAGTAATTCTAGAGTACTTCCCCCAGATTGTAAAATGAACAATGGGCCTCATTACGACCCAGGCAGTATGTACCGGTCATTACCGGCATGGAGCAACTACCGTGTCCGTGCTGGCAATAGACCGCTAAAAGCGGCCTATTACAAGTACGCGGGCATGAGCTTTGCGCCATGCCGGTAATGACCCCACCGCCATGCCGTAATAGGGTGAAAAATCTCCCTTTCCGGCATCGTACGAAGTGCAAATAGCTCCAGCGGCATCCAAGCCATCGGCATTAGCGATGACCGATAATAGCGGTCACCTCTAATAGCGGTAACCGCTATTAGCGGTCACAGCTAATAAGCGGAACCGGAAGTAGCGTCATCGCACACGAATGGGAACGAGCACGGCGGCCATCTTTAAAAATACAATCCATTGCCATCCACCACAACCAGGAGCCATCTGACCCCCAGAACTCTACCACACCTCCACCACTACCTGCTGCATCTCACCATGCCGAAAGCTGTTAAAAAAAGCACAGATCGCCTGCGCAAGGAGTGCTTCTCCCAGGAGGAGTTGACCATGCTGGCGGAGACGCTGCAGGAACATGCAGATGTTGTATTTTCCTCCGACATGTCCCACCCTGCAGTGCAGCGCAAGAAAAAGATATGGGTGGAGGTTGCCCAGAAAGTAAGTGCCGTTGGCACCACACCCCACACTCCCAAAGATGTCCGTAAGCATGGGACGATCTGCGTTTACGCGTGCAGAGCATCCTCTCTGCCAACCGCAACTGGGGATGGCGACAGGCAGAGGTGCGGACTCCCGCATCAAGTTGCAACCATGGGAGGAGATCTGCACCAGCAGCATAGGGACGGAGGCAATTGAGGGAGTGGGGGACATGGAGCGAGGAGCCCCGTCATCGGCCGATGCAGGTAGGTGTCCCAAATGAAACAATGCTAATACCTGTCACGACCCCCATCCAGAAGACCCCCTGGCAAGCCCTTGGGTCGGGAAGGGTGTCCACTAAAACCAGGCATCCTTGGCCTAGGCCTTCTTGGGGCCAGTCCTGGTACATTTGGCACCAGGCTCATACTTGATAAAGGATCAAGAATATCTGGTGGCACTCCCCCCCGCAACGTGATCATAACCTATAGGTTGATATGCTGCCTCGCAGCATTCAAAATAACATGTTTACTCCCTTTAAGTCCCGTTACCCTCTTCATTCTTGCTATAATCAGAATGATAAACAGGTAGCATTTGAAGGCCAACATTTGCAATCTACGAAGTGGTTTCTTCTCTTCTAGTATAGAAACAGGATACTTTTTATCATTAGCATCCGGGAAGTTATGCAGCCTGTATTATTAATGCGGGACTGTATGTAAAAGGTACATGTAACCCAGAAAAGGCAGAGAGCTCACATTAGCTGCCTCAGAGAATGCAAAAGTGCTCAAGCATGGATAGAGTAGACCAATTGTAAGGAAGAAGAAGAAAGCTACACATAGCATAGCCTGGACAGTGAATGCAGATTTGAAGCTACCAGGAAGGTGCCTCTATCCAGACAGACTGAGATTAGAAGTGGGACATGGTTTTCAAATAGTGTTGCCATTATAGATCAAGGGAACAAGTGCCTGTGGTGTGCAATATATCAATGCTCACTACTATAGTGGAAGCAACCCTATAGCCAGTGAAACCATGAGTGAGGCTTTTATGAAGATCATACCCTGAGAAGGAAATCAATCACTCTGAAGGGCTGACAATTTTGAAAGGATTAGGGACTGGAAATTCTGAGAGGTTAGGCAATAGATTATTACATGAGATGCCAGTATCACATATTGCTTAAGGGGTGAAGCTGAGATTTGTGCCAGTTCTGCAATTTCTGCATTTGAACACTTTCTTTTCCAGCTCTTACTGTGTACTAAAACAATCTCATTTTATAAAACTGACTTGCGAAAGACACAAATCACATTTCCAAACCGGACCAATTTTAAAACCCAAATATTACAGAAGGGTGTTAATGTAAAATGGGAATGATTTTAGCTTCATTCTCTCCATCATCAAGGGAAGTATATAGGTACCAGCATACAAATCGATGTGATTTAGCAGATTTAATCTAGGTATGTCTTTTGTACTTTTAAGCTTTAAATACTTCCAAAATAATGGCTTGTGAAATTGTCATTCATAAACATGCAGAAAAACCTTTGACTTTTATACAAAAACCAAAATGTTTTTTTGTGTCAAATGAGCAGACCTTAAAATATGCTTGCACAAGGTCTACAACATCTGGTCCGCTCTCTCCTGTCTACCACCACTTCCACTCAAATGGCCTTCATAAGAAGAAAGATCAAGTAATGAGCTAAACTATGCCACCAGCATGCAAGAAGGCAAACCTCACAGTAGACAGCACAGTAATGCAAGATATATTATATGATTTGACCAGGATCACTGCATTGACTGCTGGCAAAGCCAGGATACAAGCATGAACACTTTGGTTCAACAGTCTTGAATTTGGATACTTATTCACCTCTTGGACTAATAGTTTATTCTCAACTTTAGAGGGGATTGCCTAGGTTTTAGAACAAAGCATTTTCTAGACCTTCACAACACAAATTACATGTTCATTTTTATAGCAACCCCTATCTGGTGCAGTAACAATGCTGATAGTAGCACCTTTTATGCTGTAAAACCAAGTACATATGCAGGTAGGTCTATAAACTTCAGAAATAAGAAAGGTTCAGTCATCCTTGCTGGAATGTGCTTTTCTAATCTTTCTTATGAACACATATCTCTGCAATGAGTGATTAACACACTGAGCTAACTTCTGAATCATTGTGGCACTCAATTTATCAATATGGATTTCAACTTTGGCTATTGCAATGATCAACATAATTCCCAAAGGAAGGAAAGAATGCTATAGAAGTTGTGCTGTATGGTAACCACGAACTATGTATTCCACAGTGAACACAGAAAGCATTACATGATTAATTGATCAAGGCAGAATGTACTTGTCAAAACAGACAGGTAATAGGTATAGTGCCTCAGCAGCATGCCATAAAATCTCCTGGCATGTGCTATTTAAGTCTGGTGCACAATGGAATCTTACTTTAGATCAGGCAGCCTTGTGGGGGCCTCCTCCAAGGTGAGGGCCCTGAGCAAGTGCCCCTTTTGCCCTCCCATAAAAACATCTCTGGCCGTGCGAGTAATAAGCAACATCGATTCTGCCATTTTGCTCCAAAAACAGGTTTTCATTTTCTTTTCTGACTTCCCATCTTGGTGAGGTGGGCTTTAGTCCAGATCCGATTTTCTCTTTCTAGCCTTACTCCTTGCCACTGCCTTCCATTGAAAGGAATTAAGTTAGCTGATGTGTGGGGGTGAGTGTTGCAGGGGGAGTGCTAAACCTTAGTGCTATCACTTGCTTTAAAACTGTTTTTCCTGTTTTGCCATTTAAGATCTGTGTGAACTGTGTTAGGATTTTGGAACCAATTGTTCAGTAGGAAGCATTGCATTTGTGTTGCCACACATTAGTGGCTGTTGTATTTTAAATATGTTTTCCTTTTTCATTAAATCATAAATGAATACATATCTTATTGTTACACACCAGCCTGATTCCTACTCCATTGTGACACAGGGTGTTTGTGAAGGTTGGGTGCGAGACGGGTTGGGGGCATACACAAATAAAAGAACCCGTGGTTAATTAAAGATAAAAAGCGTTTTTATTGTGTGCCACATTCATTGTAAGCGGAAGGAGTACTTGTCGGGAGTGTGCTTTGTTGTAAAACTGTGTCAAAGTGGGGGCTCATCCGGGATTGAGGTTAGAGTTCTCACCCATGACAGTCCAACACAGCAGACTAACCCATTGAAGGTAGTGTTACTTTTGGGGTTTAGAAAGCTGTGTTACACTGTAAAGGCACCATCCAAAAATGTGTACCCTAGGTATCAGGCCTGTGTCTTAAAATAAAATATTGTAACCATGAACTAGGCAAGAACAGGGTACAGATGTTTCCTTGTATCGATTACCCACCAGCAGATGAACACTCTTCATAATGAGTACCATGGAAATTAATATGGCTAGGCAGCACCTTCTGTCCAATTTATTCATTAGAGGGGAATGGGCAGAACAAAAACATGAAACCTGGCTATCTAGTATGATGCAACAGGTGACCTCTATAAGCATGGATGTGTGGCAGCACAATGGCCTGTTACATCAAGCCCTGACTGAGTTCTATATGACACAGAACATCAAAGATGAGCAGATAAAGATGGTCCAACTCACTGCATACATGTACTTGCACATGATAGTCATGGAAGAAAAGTACCAAGAAAGTGTAACCTCTGTGCAAAACCAGTCTATAAGCATGGATGTGTGGCAGCACAATGGCCTGTTACATCAAGCCCTGACTGAGTTCTATATGACACAGAACATCAAAGATGAGCAGATAAAGATGGTCCAACTCACTGCATACATGTACTTGCACATGATAGTCATGGAAGAAAAGTACCAAGAAAGTGTAACCTCTGTGCAAAACCAGTCTGAGATTTTAAATCAAATACAGAGTGAGTCAAGGCAGGCAGAGGAGAAAATGCAAGAGAGCCAAAATTCTGAGTTAAAATTAGGAAGACTCTTCAAACAGCTCAAGGAGGAGTTGGCAGTAAAACAACAAAATAATTCAGAGAAGGAGTCCCAATTGTCTGCACTAAAAGAAGAGTGCCACTTCTTAGAAGGCCCACTTCTAAGGTCCCTGTAATATCCTTGGCCACTTCCGGAATGCTAGTTTGGGTCCTCCCTGTTCCTTAACCACAATGATGCTGCCACCTCACTCTTCTAAGAAATCCGGACTGCCTTGACATTGTCACCTCCAGAACTATGGGTTAGTTCGCTCCTTCTGGACTCACTCTTACCACCTTTGACTATCACTGTTCTTTCTGCTTGTTTATCCCATGTTGTCATTCTGATGTGCAATGCTTCTTAAAACCCTTTGCTAACATCTGAATCCCTGATTGGAAAGTCAAATCTTGCTGTTTTTGCTTTTTGCTAGAAAGTCAGATCTTGCCGTTTTTGCTAGAAAGTCAAATCTTGCTGTTTTTGCTTTTTGCTAGAAAGTTAAAGCTAGCTGTTTTTGCTTTTTGCTTGAAAGTCAGATCTAGCTGCTTTTTCTTTTTGCAAGACAGTCAAACATTGCTGTTTTTGCTTTTTGCTAGAAAGTCAGATCTTGCTGTTTTTTCTTTTTGCTAAAAAGTCAAAGCTTGCTGTTTCTGCTTTTTTGCGTGAAAGTCAAATCTTGCTGCCCATTGCAAAATTCTCTGTATTTTGCTTGTATACTGTTGCTTCTTCTGTAGCTTGCCAGCCCAGTGACCTCACCACTCTCTTTTTGTCCCATACCTACCTGCTTTAGCCACCCCAGCTTCTCCATCCTCTCATCACTTCCAGCCCCATGGCACTTTCTGTTTCTCCTATCTTTTCCAACTGCTTCTCCATTGACTATCCTTCCCTTCTCACTGAGTCTGGCAGGAAGAAGTTCAAAAAGGATATCTTTGCCTCTAACCCTGGTCTTCCTATCGCCAGCACCTACTCCAATGCTTCCTCCAGACAGACCCTCACCGATATATCTTTGTCGTTCCTTCGCCAGATCTAGGGACTCTTCCTTCGACTCCTCTAAAGTCATCATTAATTTCTAACTTAATGGCACTGTCATGGTCCAAGGCCCTCAGGCCAATCTCCTCGTCTTTGATAGGCACTTCCCTCGCCTCATCAATTTCCTCTCATCTCCTGCTGTCCCCTCCTCTCTCCCCTTGGCTACCTTACACTTTGTCTCCTCCTCCTCTGCCCTTCTAGTGCTCTTTCTCATCTGCAGGACGTACCTCTGATCTGTACCCCTCCCTGGAAGGTCTTTAAGGCTGGCAACCTTCTTCATATTGCCACTCTTAACTCTCACTCTGCTGTCAAACACTCCTCTGACATCTGCCACCTCCTTGAAGAACTAGACCTTTCAGCTAGCTTTGTCACATGCTTTGACACTCTTCTCCCTGATGGCTTCAAGATCCTCTCTGCACCCAGATCCCCCCGGTCCGGTGGGGTGTGGGGGGGTAGCCCTGATCTTTCCTGAGAGGATTCCTGCCTCTATCATTCCCACTCAGACCTACTCCTCTTTTGAATGCCTTGTCTGTAGGCTGTCTCTCTCTCATACCCATTGGTTTACTGTGGCTACCATCTGCCGACCTCCTGGTCAAATCACCTAATTTCTCTCTGAGTGGGCGGACCTCTCCTCCTCCCTCCTGGCCTCTACCACTCAACTCCTCCTCCTCGGGGACCTAAATATCCATTTAGACTCTCCTTGTTCCTTCTCTGTACTCTTCCGTGACCTCTGCGACTCCCTTTCCCTGTCCATCCTCCCCTCTGGCCCGACTCACTCGCCAGGGCACACACTCGATGTCTTGATCTCCTCTGACCTCCCCTCTCCATCCCTCTGACCACTCCTCTCTCCTGGAGTGATCATTCCCTCCTCTCCTCTCATCTCTCCCTCTCTTCCCCCAAATCCAAGCCTACCCCAACATTGCCACCTACCTTCTTGGACATCCGGCCCATGAAGCGTGTGTCAGTTACTCTTGATGCTCTTGCCCCTTTCATGAGGATCTGTTTGTAGTCCAAAGCCAAGTCCAAAGCCAAGTGCAATTCCTGGTATGACTCCGACCTAGCTACACTTAAACGTAAGTGTAGGGCGGCTGAGAGCAAATGGAGGGCTTCTTGTTCATCCTCTAACAAACTGGCCTCACGCCTGCTCCAAAGGCAATACCGACTCTTTGTCCTCATCAAGAAGAGAGTCCACATTGAAGCCTTTGTCTCTGCGGCATCTAACAACTAGGCTGACCTCTTTAAAATCTGCAAGGAGCTGGCCAACCCTGCTGCAGTCTCTACCCCTCCTGTTGCCTCCCAGGCTCTTTGCAATGCCCTTGCCTCTCACTTTATCTGCAAACCCCAGGACATCCTGTCCACCCTCTCCTCCCCTCCCCCTCTTCTCCCCTCTCCATCTGTGCTTGCTGACCTTCCGTCAGCCACTCCCCCCACACTCCTTCTCGTCCTTTCCTCTTTTCTGCCCTGATGAGGTCGCTAGACAGGTCTGATGTATGAAAGCCTCGTCAAAACAGGTTCATCTCTGTTCCTCTAAAACCATCAAAGACCACATTGACACCCTTGCTCCGGCCCTTGCCGATTTCGCAACCACTCCTTTGCCTCAGGATCCTTCCCAACCCCTCTGAAGGACTCCCTTGTGCATCCTCTTCTCAAGAAACCCACAGCTGATCCTTCTTGTCTGGCTAACTATCACCCAATTTCCATTACTCCCTTTCTGGGAAGACGCGTGGAAAAGCTGGCCATCTCTCAGTTTAACCTTCATTCCGATTCTGTTGGCTGTCTCCATGACCACCAGTCTGGCCTCAGAGCTGCCAGAAGCATGGAAACTGCTCTCCTGAACATCTGTGAAGATCTGCTCTCCAACCTTGACTCTAACATTCCCTCTGTCCTCATCCTACTCGATCTCTCTTCTGCCTTCGACACAGTCAACCATACCATCCTGCTCAACCTGGGTATCACTGATCAGGCTCTGGCCTGGCTCACCTCTTTCCTCTCTGATCGACCCTCCCAGGTCCAACGTGGGTCCTTCCTATCATCTATCCCTCTCTACCTGCGGTGTTCCCCGGGGGTGTAACCTCTCGCCCTGGCTTTTCAACCAATACCTAGCAACTCTCGCCCACTGCATTGCCATTTTCTGCTCAAATTTCCAGTGCTACGCTGATGACACTCAACTTATTTTCAGGCTGCACTCGGCCACCTCCTCTCCCTCTCTCATTTCTGATTGCCTAACTGCCATTCAAGATTGGTGTGCGGCCAATGATCTTTGTCTGAATGCCAGCAAGACAGAGATTCTCCTCAATGGCACACCTTCACCATCCTTTCCCCTCACTCTCTGGCTGGCCTCTGTTGGCCCTCCTCCTACCCCCACCTGTGAGGCTAAGAACCTCGGGGTCATCTTTGACTCCACACTTTCCTTTTCTGCCCACATCTCTGATGTCTATAAAAAGTCAAACATCCACCTGCACCTCCTCAGAGGTACTGTGCCTTTCCTCTCCTTCCCCCAGAAGCTCACTGTCTCCCAAGCTCTGGTTCTCTCTAGGTTGGACTATTGTAACAGCCTCTTTCTAAATCTACCTGCCTCTACACTCCGCCCTCTGCAACTAATCCAGAACAGGACTGCGAGACTTGTCCTTGGCCTCAGGCCCTGGGATCGTATCTCTCCAGCTCTGAAATCTCTCCATTGGCTCTGAGTGGACGCAAGGATTAAATTCAAACCCTCTGCATTGCCCACAAGGCTTTTTGGGGCTTGGGTCAAAAATACCTTCAGCTATCCCTCCGCAAATACCTCCCCTCTCGAGCTCTTCGCTCCTCTCCTCTAACTCCCTCGAGGTCAGTTGTTTTTCAAAGAAACAAGCTGGGGTAGATCTCTGTCTTTGGCTGGGGAATCCCTCTGAAACAGCCTCCCCACCACTCTAAAACTTGAGGAGAACCATCTCCGGTTCCGGAAGCACCTCAAGACCTTCCTCTTTGCTTCTGCCTTCACCCCCCTCTCCCGTGCTGATCTGTTCTCTCTTGGCACCGTGCACTTGGTCACCCTCTGTCCTCCGGGCCCAGGTACCTGCTCACCTTGCCACACTCCCGCACAGCCTCCGAGCCACCCCTTGCACTGGGGTCTGGATCTGTACCCATACAATCCCCCCCTTTTTCTTCCTGCACTTATTAAGACTTACCCTGTCTGCTGCCTTAAAACCAGCACTTGCCACTTGCTGGCTGCACTACCACTGTTTGTTGCCTTCATTATTTATTTATTTGTTATTGTTTATCTGTTCCTCCTTTGCTCCACACTTTCCACTTCTCCTTCCTTCCATGCACTTTTTCCCTCCCCCTCTCCCATGCACTTGTGTGTTCTCAATGTCACTGAGCCTAGTAAGATTGTTGTTTTGTTCTCCCCTGTCCCCCTCCCTTGCCTTGTCGCGCTCTGAAACACTTGTGTACGAGTGTGATAGTAATAAAATATCAATTCAATTGAAAGAAAGGGGAGAGTCAACTAAAGGTAAACCAACAAGTGACATATAATAGCATTTGCTTAGAGGAAATGTGCACTTTGCAAACTCAGATCAAGCAATTGGAAGAGGAGAATAATAAGATAGTCATTAAAGAATTCCATTCCCAAACAGAGTTTGACAAGGAACGCCAGAAGTTGGGTGCTATAAAACTACAAAGAGATAACCTGACTGAACAGATTGGTACCCTGTATCAGGAAAAATATGCCCTATGCCAAGAAGTGTGCAAATAAAAAACAGACTTGGAGAAAAGTGAGTCATGTTTTTAGGAACTGGCCAACATAAAATTAGAGAATGAAAAATTAATGGGGCATATAAGGCACATAGAACATGATCTACAGCAGCCAATACTGACAAAAAATGCTCAAAGTGAGGAGATGTATCTCCTGCAACAGAAATGGTTTTAGTACTCACAGACAATACAAGAATCCCAGAAAGGAAAATAAGCCCTTTGTGATGAGAACAGGGGACTCCAGAGCCAGGTAGTAGCACAAGGGAAGGCCATAGAAGCCAGTCAAGCCCTGATAGCAGAGCACAAGGTACAGGCCTTTGCACACTATCAAGAAGTAGGGGCTGAGAAAGAGAAATTTGAGAGGTAAGAAAAAGAGTGTGCTAGGTTAAAAAAGGACTTGAGGAAACCCGAACAGTTAGGGAGCGGCGGGGCAACCCCTGATCACAGTGTGATGCCCTCTGTACCAAGGGCCTCAAGCCAATTTACCACCCTGTACGCGCAAGGCACTGCTAACTTCATGTCCACTGGTTCACAAGAACCAGAAACCATGAGGCAGCCAGACTAAATTAAGCCCAACAGGATTTGATTGAGCCAGCAGGCCAGCTAGGCTTGCATCAGAGACTGATGGACGTGCATCCCTGTTCAGGTTAAAAAATATTGTAGCCAATGTATCTGACAAGGAAGACTCCTTTGAAGAGAAAATCAGGGAGTTAGACTGACAGAAACATCAGCTACAAAGGAACCAGCTGGTCCAATATGAGATAAAAAGGAGTCTGAGTTTAGGCCCCAAAAGAGCATCCTGAAAACCTCAACCAAATCAGGGAGGTGGGGGTAGTTCTCTGTCAACCCCGGAAGAAGGGAGGAGTCAGATGACTGCTCCCCTTTGCGAAAGAGGGAGTTCAAAGGAAGTGACCCAGAGAGCCCACTATACAACAGGGGAGAAGAGACTAGGACCCATCATTTTGGGAGAGGCTCCAGGCTCAAAGAATCATGAAGCGCCTAGAGGATAGGGATGGGACCTCAAATAGCAGCAGCTCTGAGTCTGAGAGTGAATGGACTCAGGCGCAGTGGAAAAAGAAGGTCGCCAAACAAAAAAAGTATTTTGATAAATGATCCCATTAGACAGATAAAAGCCATTAGAAGTTTCATGACCCTCTACCACAAAAATGCCAACTACTCAGTCTGGGAGCATCTGGAGCTGTATGACCATATGATGATGTCATTTGGCTTTAAACATGATCAGAATTCTATGGAGTTTGCCAAATGGACATTCTCCCCAGAATACTCCAGCTTCTTTTCTGGGCTGGGGGATCAAAACCATTCAAGGTGGTCTACCTACAAGGCAGCCATCTTGAAGCACTTCTCCATGCACAGAAACCCCCAGGAGGCTTGCAAAGCGTCCTACAACCTGCTGTGCGGAGAGGATCAGGCCCGAGAGAATTTGTTCAGGAATGGAAGCTGGCATTTGCACAAACCACTAGGCGGGTGCGCACAAACAGTAAGGAGTTCATCAATACCTATTTCCATGCACTCCCTAAGTATATTATGACTCAGTTGGTTAGGGACTTCCATGATGAAAGGGCCCTGGACTGGGTAATAGAGCAAGCTACCCGGATCTATGAGGTCCAAAAGCTAGTAGAAAATAAGAATTCCCCCAAAAACCTCAAACAAACCAACACCCTGCTGCTGCCAAGGTGGCGGAGGTGAAGCTTACTCCCATTTTGGACCTAGAAATGGGGCGGGGGGGTTGGCTAAAAATACACCTTCCACTAACCAGCCAAACCAGAGCCAGAGAAGACCATCTGACCAGTCTCAAGTAGGTGGTAGCCAGGCAGGGAACTGCACCAATGTGTCACCTGACTCTGCCCCCTACATCAGCCCAAGGTACAAGGAGAAGAGACCCATCAATCAATTCAAGTGACTGTCTCCAGGAAGAGGGGGACAATACAGGATCAGTGGAAAAATTGGGATTCCCAAATCCCCCAAACCGATTCAATTGACTGTCTCCAGGAAGAGGGAGACAGCACAGAATCAGAGGAAAAGGGGGATTCCCGAATTCCCCAAACCATTCAAGTGACGGTTTCCAGGAAAAGGGGGCAGCACAGAATCAGAGGAAAAAGGGGATTCCCAAATTCCCCAAATAAATTCAAGTGACTGTCTCCAGGAATAGGGGACAGCATAGAATCAAGAGAAAAAGGGCATTCCAAAACTCCCCAAATCTCAGAATGACAAATTTTATTCACAGATTCACAAACTCCGACACAGAAAACTGCCCACTGCCCAGTGTGCCGGAGTCCAAAATAAAGAAGTTCACTGCCCAGCTGGCCCAAAATGCCCATTTCCTTTGCCCCCTACCGGAGAAAGAAGGTAGGTTTTATGCCCCCGTCCGGGTGCAAGGGCAGTGTACAATTTCAGCGCTGGTAGACACCGGATCCCAAGCCACTCTTCTGTCCAAAAGGGCATGTGAGCAACTTATTCAGGAAGGGGTGAGAGTCACCAAATTACCCTCACACGTCTTCCTGGACAACTCCAGAACTTCCACAGGAATGACACTCCCGACAGCGGACCTGGAGATAAAAATTGGGTGACACAAGTTGAAACACCCGGTTATAGTCATTACTCCAGAGGGGACCCCCTGTCTCTTAGGAAATTACCTCCTTCGGAGATTGTGTCTGCTAATAGACTGCGTGAACACGGTCCTCTGGACTAAGGCTAACCGGCCAATAAAATTAAAACAGAGCACCAAATGTAAGTCTAAATGGCACATGCCACATGGTTGAGCAGTGGTCTGACAAAATTGAGTTAAATTTTAAAAACAATCAAGTCCCCGACATCACTGTAATTGCTGTAGGACAACAAACTGGTGACGGGAACTCTTCTCCATTCCTGAAAATCAACCTTCCTTCCAGTTCTAAGTGGCATTCCACACTGCAAGGAAATACCCTGAAATGTTATACTGATCCACAATTTGAAAACCCAAATCCTATGATAAAAAGTGATGAGAAACCAGCTCAAAGCTTGGCCGATATTCAGAAAAAGGGTGAACAGCTTTTCCTCCCAGTCAGGTAAATGGGGGAGATAGAGCATGTCCTTGCCTGAGTATGCCGGAATAATCTAAGCAGCTTCATCAGCAAAGCATTATTCAGGAAACTCCCAAAAGATCAGAACATTCCCTCATTTAAGTTGATTAATAAATGGGAAATGGGCCTGGAAAGGTGCATGTTCAAAATTTCCATTGGTAAGGAAATCATAGAACATAATTGTGGGGTTGTGTGAGATGTCCCCTCTGCCTTCTACTTAGGCAGTGACATTCTCAATCGATTCACAATTAATTTGGACTCAACTTATTCCCAAGTCTGGTCTCGACGGGGGTGGTAAACCCCTGGGCTTTGACAATCCTAATAAAGCATCTCCGTTCGCTCAATTGCTACAAGATGCAGTTGAAATTCAAACTGGAGAACAGGTCACCATCCGAGGATTGGCCTGACCATTCACCATCCCCATAAAAATTAAGTGGCTGATTGAAGAGCCCCATGAGGAAAGAGCCCAGGAATACTCCAAAGGATACAAGTAAGGTAGTGTAACCCGTATGGAAGAAGATCATATTCACATATATAACACGGAGTAATTTACTTGGAATTATTGTAAAAATGAAAAAAAGAAATTGTCATGAAAATTGCAATTTGTTGTTGTTCCATTGTTGTAAATCTTCAGGGAAAAATGTTTGTAAAAAGTACTAACACTTGTTTTTGTCTCTCTTCTATTATAGAATTACCTTACATTCCAGCCTGCAGTGGAATGCCCTGGGGACCTGAGAAGAAAGGAAAGAGGGTGCTGCACCACACTCTCCAACCTAAAGACGGAAGGGGATGCTAGAGTGCCACTCCATGATGAAGGAAAATGACGCAGAAGGAAACACCACTCTGCCCTACTCTTCCACAACAAAAAGTCATGGAAGAGCGGGGGGGATTTGTGGGGTGCATTTAAGGCCCTGAACAGAAATCCACTTCACCTAAAAATCGCATTTAAGCATTGCTACCAAAAATGGCTGTGATTTGCTGTCCCTGGCACATGTGTGGCAAGCATTCGAACATTTCACCAAGAACGGCTCTGTGTTTGCTTTTCTTGCATCTGAATCATGGGTAGTTATGCCCTGCATTCAGAACGGCTCTGCATTGGCTTTTCTTTCATCTGAATAATAAGAAGTTATGCCCTGCATTGAAAAACGGCCCTGTGTTTGCTTCTCTTTCATCTGAATAACATAAAGTTATGCACCACATAAAAAAAATGTCCTTGTCTTCCTGTTAATTCACATGAGAGGCAAGGATTTCAACATTGCAATCTGACACAGCTTTTGTTTTCTCTTTCATGTGAACAGCAGTGCTCTAAAGATTTCATATGAAAAACGGCTTGGATTTTTCTTTTTATCCCGTGTCAAATCAAAAGAACCCTCTGCAGGGGGCCTACCCCTCTGTGTCCATGGACCAACAATAAATACAAACCCACTCAAAAAGACTAAGTAAACGAAAATCCCATGACCTACAGAAACGTATTTCAAGTCTTGCACACGTGTGAAGGAAAATAAAAAGAATGAGGTTTAAAAGCCAGAGTGGAATGATAGCTTTTGCTTGCACAGAAATGTCTGTGAATATATGTGGGTGGAGGGGTTGGCTACGCAATATACATTATGTTTCTCCCCACAAGATTTCAGTCACCTTGGAAAAAGGCTCAGAATACCAGTAAAACCAGTTTTTGGGCTCAGTCACAAAACTCAATTGAAAGGCTTGCCTCCCACTGGAAGTCGCACCAATAAGTGAACCATTCTGCAATCACATGTGATGTGGCTGAGGGTGTGATGATCCTCTGCTCTGCCAGACTAGAAGGCTGTACTAGCGCGGAGGACAAAGAAAGCAAGCATGGCTAGAGTTTGACCAAGAAGTGTGAGTTCCTTCTGCACCCACTCCCAAGGACAAACTGACAAACTTCCAAGTGTGTAATAAAAGTCTTTTGTTGCAAGCTGAGCCGGGGGAGACATTTGGCTGTGGGGTATGAAGCACCGCCCTTCCGTATGTGACAGATCCTCAAAATTGACATTAAAGGATTGATTCATTTTAGGCATTTCTTCCCAGCACTCAGAATAAGAAATAATTTCATTTTCTGATATTTTACCATGTGATTTCCAGGGGGTTCTGAATAGACTAAGTGCATGTTCCTAGGACTTTGTGGACTGAAATGGCCAGTAAAGACTTGTTGCTTGCTGATTTATAATTGGGACAAATATGAAAATTGGTGTAAATTTCGAAAAGGAGATTATGAACATGCTTATTAATTTGTAGAGTTATAACTATTATTTCATGAAAAGGACAAAAAGGTTCCAATGGGCCATGCTACCTCACACAGAGTTGGCGATCGGCTTGCCTAATTCTCGATTACCCCCTGAAACCACCTATCTATTACTTATGGTGGTGGCTAGTATAAGTTTGAAGTTATGATACATAACTCAGTTTTGCTAAAAAAGTTGACCGGAGACCAAAGAACTATAATAAATGACAAACAGACAGATGATGTTCTCTCCGCTTGAACCAATAAGGCCAGGGGGCGCAGAGAGGAATGGTAGGTTTTCCTATCCCTGTGTAGAAGTAATTCTAGAGTACTACCCCCAGATTGTAAAAAAAATGATGTCATATGGGCTATATATGGGGGACTGAACTAGACAAAGGGGACACACACACACACATCCGGGGAGACAGGAGGATGGAGAGGAGGCAGCTGATCCCATCCAAGAGAGTGCAGAGACCAGACCCCTTGCCTAGCTGTCCAGAGAGTCCTGAGATCCAGCTGGCTGTCCAGATTCCCATCCAGCAGAGTGCAGAGACCAGATCCCTTGCCTAGCTGTCCAGAGAGTCCTGGGATCCAGCTGGCTTTTCAGAATCCCACACCAAGGCTTACTTTGTAAGTAGCAAATAACCCCAATCCCAAATTCCATACCCCTCTCCTTTTGGAACATTTCTTCCCATTGCAAATCCCATTGAAAGTCCCAAACTACCAGTATAATTCATTCACCTTCCCTTAGTAGAATCTGTATTAGCTAGTGTATGTTAGCGTATTCCCTGTGAAAAACCTCTCAGTTGTCTCTATAAATCCTTAGCATTATTTTGAAGTAAATAAATTAATTCCCCATTGAAATTCATGGTGCGAGTTGGTTAAAGTTCGAAACTAACCCCCTTGTGTCTAGTGTCTTTCTTTAAGAACTATAGTCATTAAAGTATAGTCTCAACAGAATTAGTCTCTGTGTAACTGAAAACCAAATTTGCCCATGTATTGTGTGCATTACACCACAAACTCTTAAAGGCATGGTCTAGTAAAAATGTTTATTGTCCCTACGGGTCGGCTATGTTTTTTTAAGCCTAAGTGGCTCGATTTTAGAAAACTTTCCTATGGACCTTACCCGAGTTTTCGTCCATTAAACGCACGCGAAAACAAGCACCAGGGAGCCGCCATTTTCTGATAATCTTATCTTTTCCCCGATCGCCCTGGCTGACCTGCTTTTGCGGCACTAAATCAATTCCCCCGCCCCTGAGCCTGACATTATCAAAACATTCATATTCCCCACCTCTCCCCGTGACGTTACTGTGCTGCGTAGACAAACGCGCCCAGTCGTCTTCTGCGCGACTCCACACAGAACCTGGAAACCAACACAGATCAACTCACAACACAGCGCGTCACAATTCGGAATATGAAACTGTACTTTAAAATGAAACAGCAACATGGTACATTTGGTAAAGTACATTTATTTGACATTAAATGTTTAGAGAATATTCAGCAATTGCCATATGAACTCCGGAAGCCATTTATTTTCTTTTATCTGTATCCGCAATAACTGTTCCGTTTCATCTTGAGTCACGCTCTGTTCCTTTATAGTACACAGGGTGTTAATGTTCATAAAAAGAATCACTTTGGAAGTGGGTGAACCGCAAGGCTGTTCCATCAACTAGGCACTAGTCCAGCCTAAAGGTTGTTATGTTGCTTCTAGCCACTAGTACAGCGTAAGGGCATGTGGGCCCTTGGCGATCGTCCCATAATATGGTGATCGTGCTCCAGTTGTTGATACGAAGCTGCAGGTGTCTGCTGAAGAATCCATCCGCCGGTGTCTCAAACAGATGGCAGTGGCAGAATGGGATCAAATACCTGTTATGAAAACAAAAAAATGATAATTAGTCCCGCTAGCCGAACTTCATTAATATTACTCATTTTATTTATTACGGCCGATCAGAAACTATTTGCTTGCAAGGATAGTTCAATGGAGTATGTTCGTCTCTAAAATCAATGCGAAAAGAAATGAGATAAATCGAGGCCAACACACAATGATAAACGACAGTTAGTCTACATCCGTGAGGAATGATATGATATATGATATGGCATTTGTAATGCGCCTATACTCAAGAGTTTCTAGGCGTGACGAGGCAGGTGGGGAACAAGAGCAGACAGACAATGATCCTACTAGGCCAGGTGTCTTGCTGATCGCGCATGGGGAAGGGCTGTACATGGTTAGTTGAATACAAATTAAATAATAGGGCCAGCTGGTAGCAAGTGCAAGGTAAATGCCGGGAGAAGGGGCTGAAGGATACAGAGACAGTCCCGTAGTGCAGGTAGGCAGTGCAGGGAAAAGTGGCTGGGCCAAGGACCGAGATCGGTGAGACCAGTGGACCTGCATGCCCATGTGCCCACTACGAACAGTTTTACTTGCTTTTCCTAGCTCTTCATTCATTCATTCATTTATTCATGCATCCATTAATTAAATCTTCATTCCGGTATAAAAGTGTGTAAAGATTTACTTACATTATATTTGAAATTTCCATTGTGTCTCTTCGTAATGCAGTCTGTAAAACGGACCGTGCTCTTGACAATGATTTTTCGTATACTGACCTAAAATGAAACTCGGTCTAGTTTCTGAATGTTCTGCCTTATCGTCTCTTACGTTATTGCGCACTCCCTTCAAATGTAGTTCTTTCGGCATGGTCCCTGTCTCAAGGTCAAAAAACAATAGACCATTATACTTCCAGTGTGACTTGTGGGCCTCATCTGGGCGCTGTCCTTCGCATACTTTATTTGCAACATCACGTAGTATAGGCATCTGTTAGAACTTGAAGTTTAGAATCCGTCTATGCAGTGCGCCTAAATGTGCAAATTCGAACTGGCTTCTCTCCCAAATGCCACGGCCCGCTTGGCTGGCGCGTTCTAAGTGCCCCAATTTTGTCCCTGTTGTCTGCGAGCTTTGCAGCACAAATTGAGACATTTAATTTTTGGCGGAAGGTCAGGGAAAGTATAAAGTACCACAGGAGTTGAGTTAAAAGTGAGATTTATTGTTTGTTTGTTTGTTTTATTATTTGCAATACGCAAGCCTCCCCTCCGTTAACAGTGCGCAGCATTTACATTTACATGAGATGAGACATGAGAAAAATATATACATACACATATGTGAGGTGAATAGAGAGAATTCAAAGATGACACCCAGCTTGTTCGCCACCCATGATGGTGAAGGTAGGGGTTAGGTTTACAGGTACACTGTACAATAACATTTATTTACAAAAAGACAATCGTATTGCAATTATTTAAACCGGGATTTGTACTTCACAATCAGCTGTGCTTCGGGTGGGCATGGCACAGTCGCAATGTTCGGTGGCAATGGATCACTGCTCTGCACAGAAACGTCCAAAATTCCATATCTGTGCTTCTCTAACACAGCAACAATAAGGCCGTTCACAAAGTGGAACTGCATTTCATCATAGACTGGTTTGATCACCCATTGCTTACTTCGTTTTGAAAACACCTTAGTGTAGCGAGGCATCCACACTTTACCCCTAGTCCTAGATTGTTCACGTCCGTCATTGCTGTTATGGGCCAACACCTCTAGTAGAGTGCCATGTTTCATGCCCCGAAAGCTAAAATGCAAGCGCTTTGGCCTGTACTTTAGGCACATATTGTGGAACACCTCCAAATCTCCTGTGTGACAGAATTCTGTCAGTCCTCTCAAATCTCTTGATAGAGTTTTGTCGAAAACAATCTTCTCAATGGCTTTGTGTGTCGGTGAAGATGGAATCAACCACTTCTTCTTCCGTGCCTCCTCTGGGGACAAAGGGCCATGTTCACGTTGGTGGAAATGTTGATTTTCTGTCCAGCGGTGAACGTTGGTACAGTGGTGCATCAGTGAACGCCATTTTTCAAGTAGTATTTCCACTGACCCCTCACAAGTTTTTGAGCTCCACCAAAGATGGTTGGTGATAGAATGTGACCACTGCAAAATACTTTCAAAAACTTTTTTTTTCCCTGCAGCCAAGATTTTCTTATTGATTGATTTAGCAAGATGCCATACGTCAAATTGATGTTTAATATGTGGGAACTGCTCTTTCATTGTCTTGGCAATTGAAACGTGTCTATCCGTGGCTATGAGGTCGATGTGCATTCCCCTCGATTGTAGATATTCCACTGATTTTATAAAACCTAGTTTCTCCATGGCCACTGAGGATGTACATTGTGTTACCTGCACGACCACCGAACTCACAATTTTCTTACAATCCATGTCCTGAAAGTGGTAGGTGCAGTACTTGGCAGAAAATCCAGGGCTGTCGCACTGTCCATCGCCGGCTAGCCTGAATCGTTTGCCTTCGAATGTACTTGCTAGAGACAATTGTTCAATTTTCCAAGCATCACTAATGGCCGGAAACAGATAATCACGTTGGTATATGTAGTACAGCGCTTTAGAAATGAAATGGAGTCCCACAAACTGAAAGAAAGCCTCTAACTTTCTAAAACTGGAGCCGCTAAAAAGTGATGCAGCTGCACACAGTAGATTGCCTGCTGGCAGTTTCCCCAGCATCGGTTGTGCAGACCATGAGAACCTATGATTTAATCTGCATGCGGCATTTATTTTGACGTTACTGCCTTTTATTTGACGAGTCACATTAATCAATGGCTTCCCACATACTTTCCCTCTAATGGAATGCACACATTTCAGCATACTTATAATTTTCATCAAACAACTGTCGAATACAATGTATTTGTTCTCTTTCATTAGACTGTCATCCTGCGTCAACGTTGTTTCGGCCTTTGACGTTGTGGAGATTTCAACACATTGGAAAGTAATATCGCTGATATCAAGTTTTGATGCGTCTATGGATGCTGCGGCTGGTTCATTCTCTGTCATTTCAACATCTATTACTTCAACATTGATGGGAGAACACAACAATGTCGACAGGTTTTTTGGTGGCAAATTTTTGGCGGGTGTAGATTGTGTAAATTGATCTGCAACTACTTCAGAGCTATCTTCAATACATTCAATAACATCTTCTTGTGGTGGTGCGGTCGCACTGTAGCTATGGTCCAATGCAACTTTGCTGTAGTCTCCAAACACAGTTAATTCATGTTCTGGCCATTGGACATAAGCATCTCGAGCCTGAACACTCCTCGCCTCAATTAATAGTTCCTCCATAGTGTACACGGTCTGGCAAGCCACATCTCTCGTTCGCTTCACTGTCTGTGTGTGTATAGTTCTGACACCCACGGGTAACTGGAGGAGAGATTGGAAAAGGGATGTTCAGTTTAAACACAAGATGGAGTGTAGTAGAATTGACTGGAAAAAAACATAAAATAGTCCCCAGCACAATTTTTTTTTTAAAGTTATGAACTGTTTGTAACTAACCTTTTTTTGTTTTTTTTTCTTTGCAACTTTTTTGACTCGACCATCAACATCCGCACGCTGTAGCTCCGATTCGTTTCTGCATGTCCTCCCTTCCTCTTGCGCTGCAACGACTATATTTTCTGTATCCGCATAGACAGCACGGAATGAGGCTCCATCGTCTCCCTGAAACATAGTACTTTTATTACTATGTATCAAAATATTGTTAGCATAAAACACACGTGAGGACAAACACATGGGTACATCTCAATAGCCAAACATGATTTAAACATTGTGTGCAACAATCAAACGACAAGTATTCGACCAGTGATGATCTATTTCGATGGAACTGTCAGTATCCATACCTCTGGCTCTGCATGGACTGCCATGAATGGTTGTATTGGAGAGGAGGCATCCGCATCTCCCTGAAACACAGTACTTGCATTAGTATGCTTTTCAATATTGGAAACACAACACACACTTGGGGTCGAACGCACAGGTACATATAAAGAGATAACCACAAATGATGCATTGTCCAAAAGAATCAAGGAAAATCCAAATATGATCACATTTCATCGACTTATTTCAACGATTCCTTTACAGCTGCATCATCTAAATGAGATGTTGTGATTGTGGTGGAAGCTCCGTCGTCTCCCTGAAACACAGTACTTGGATTAGTATGGTTTTCAATATTGGAAACATAACACACACTTGGGGTCGAACGCACAGGTACATATAAAGAGATAACCGCAAATGATGCTGTCATGATGCCTACCTCCAAGGAGCCAGGTACGACCCAGCAACCCCAGAGGCAGGCATCATTCTCCCCAGGGAAGCGCCAGCGGGCCCAGGCTGGGGCCCTTTGGACACAGTCCTGGCGCCTTAGGCGCCAGGCTCATTTTAGACCCCTGCCCTGGCGCCTTAGGCGCCAGGCTCATAAAGCTAGACATGTGTTCAAGTGTTTTAATGTGCACTTACCTGATGCAGACCATGCTGCTACATCCAGGCCCTCTTGAGGCCTGAATGGAACTACTTGACCTGTGGGACTACTTTCCACCTGGGTGTGGTCAGGGAAGGATACATACCTGATCGGTGGAAGGATACATATCTGGAACTTCTTCCAAAGCTATTTAAACCACGCCCAATCAGCAACTCACGCTTCGCGTTGTTCTGCTCCTCGCAGCTGGACGCTCACCGTGTCAGCTCCTGCATCTGGACTTCAGCCACGCCTGTCAGCATCCTGGGTCGCCTGCAAGGGGAGATAAGAGAGAATTGGAGAGAAAGAAGACCTTACCTGCTAAAGCTGCATCATGGAGACATCACTGACGATCCTGAAAGGGAAGACATCATTTTTAAAAGCATTTCGTTAATATCGCTGCAGCGCTGCATTTCACTCACCTTTCCTGGGTTCCTCCATCTTCAGCAGCGATCATCCGGATACACAGCCACTTCCCAGAGCCTAGAGAAAAAGACAAGAATAAGAGGTGAGAGAAAGAAGGGAATAGGAAAAGCTCAGTTTCCTTCTAAGACTTGCCTGTTGGGTCATTCCCATTTCATTTCGGGTCCTGCTGCTTCCAAGCAGGACCCCGGCCTCTATGGGGAAAAAAGACAAAGACATTAGATGAGCAAATGCAAAAACATTACCTGAGCGCTCATCTAGGACTTACCAGATCTTCACTGGAACTGCACGTTTCACTTCGGGTCGGCGCCATCTCCGGCATTCCGAACCCCGGCCCCTATGGGGAAAAGACATCAACATCAGCGCTTTGTTGCAAGAAGTCTCCAAAGGAATCTTCATTCATCACCTGAAAAAAGACAATGAACATTATTATTTAAAGCTTGAACTTTTGAACTTGCAACAGAACTTTTACAGCGCCTTACCAGTATAATCAAGCTTACCTGAAATCCCATCCAACCTCAATCCAGTGAAGTAACTGGGTTCAACGCGCCCCTGCGTCAGAAGCAGGATGGAGAGCTTGTCCTTTCAGACCCTAAGGTGAGACTTCACGGGGAATCGTGGAAGGGTATCGTGGAGGGTTGGAAGAGAGTGGGAGGCTTGAGCATAACTCAGTCAGTAGGTAATACTCCCTTTTCACGCACAGGGGAATATTCCGGCGAGCCGGAGAAGCCTGAGTAGAGGGCCCTTCCTGTCCATCTTCAGAGTCCTGCGCTTCACCATTGAATAAGCATCAGCACTCGAAGCCAGACCTGCGCCTCCGTGGGAATCAGGTGAGCGTTACAGAACGCAAAGCCTACCCACAATTTCCCACCCGGGCGCTATGTAGACTTCCGAGACTGACCAGCTGGCCCAGCTTTTGGGGGAATTACGGACAGAGGTGCACTCAGCCCGCCAGGAGACTAACGCTCTCAAAAGAGAACTGATCTTTTCTAAGGAAAGAACTGATGACCTAGCCAAAAGGTTATTACAGGCCCAGGCAGGGCACACTCCTTTACCTAATTCCGGAGACATTTCCACATCAATGGGTTTGAGTAACCCGGTACAAATTAATCTACCTGGACACATGCCTTTGGCCCCGCCTGAACGTTTTGCGGGGGATCCCAAGAAATATGCCGTCTTTATGAACCAATGTCGTTTACACTTTCTATGCAGACCCGGAGCCTTCCCTAACGACCAGACCAAGGTAGCCTTTATACTATCTTACCTCAGTGGCAGTGCTGCCGATTGGTCTATTCCATTGGTAAATCAGGATGATCCCATTCTCCAGGATTTTCAGGGCTTCCAGGACAGCATGGAAAGATTGTTCGCTCGACACTCTCAAGGACAGGCCCTTGATAACGAACTGCTATCCTTACGACAAGGTAATCAGGATCTTCTGTCCTACATAGCCACCTTTAACAGACTGGTTGTGGAAACTGGATGGCCAGAAAGCAAAAGGATCACATTGTTTCATCGAGGCCTGCGCGGAGAGCTTAAGGATGTTCTAGCTCAGATAGTAAACCCACCCCAGGTCTGTGCAGACTACATTGACTTGGTGGTTCAACTTGATCACAGACTTCAAAATAGAAAAGCAGATTGGTTCAAGTATGAAAACTGAGCACCGATCAAAACCCACGCTACCTCCAAGAGTACCGACGTATCTGAACCTATGCAAATCGGTGGTGTTAAAGGACCATTAACGCAGAAATAACGAGAGAGAAGGCGGCAAATGCAACTTTGTCTGTATTGCGGGACTTCCGGTCACTTTCTTCGAAATTGTCCAGTTAAACCACTTAAGAAGGTGGTTGGAGCTACTGATAACGAATTAGTGACACCTGATTCGGGAAACGACCTAGCCCGGCAAGCGTAGGGGTCCGCTTGCCAAGCTTGAAAACAAATTCTTTGACCTCGCATTTCGTCATGCCAATGGTGCTCGTGGACCCAAAACAGCCTTAGCAGTTGCATGCTATAAAAGCATACATCGACAGTGGAGCTATTGGAAATTACATAGACCGTGAATTGGCTTCCAGGATTAAGCTTCCTCTCCGCCCGAAAGTAACCCAAGATGTCATTACTACAGTAGATGGAACCGAAATAGCCTCATGGCCTGTAACGCATTCCACTGTTGAAGTGACACTGGTGGGTTAGGATGGACATCGGGAAGCAATCGTGTTTGATGTGATCAAGGCCCCACAATTTCAAGTAATTCTTGGAATTCCTTGGTTAGAAACACATAATCCCAGAATTGACTGGCGAGCAAAGAAGATAAGTTTTCCTGATTGTGAACCAACTTGTTATCCAAGAAATCCAGCTATGGGTCTAGCCACAGCAACTTCCACCCCTGTACAGCTACCGTCAGAATACCAAGAATTCCAAGACGTTTTTCAGAAAGAACAGGCTAACACGTTACCTCCCCATCGGTCTTATGATTGCCAGATCGATCTGGTACCCAATGCTCAACTACCTTGTAGTAGGATTTATGCTCTTACGGAATCTGAGAACCTGCATTTGCGTCAGTATTTAGATCAGTACCTAGCCAATGGTTTTATTCGCCCGTCCAAGTCTCCTGTCTCTTCAGCTCTGTTCTTCGTGCCAAAAAAAGAAGGCGACCTTAGAACGTGTATAGACTATCGCGCCCTAAATCAAATAACGATTAAGAATCGTTATCCTCTGCCCTTGATCCCTGAGCTTATCGACCAGGTGAAAGACGCTTGTGTGTACACCAAGTTAGATCTCCGAGGAGCTTATCACCTGGTGCACATAAAAGAAGGCGACGAATGGAAGACTGCATTCCGCACCAAATTTGGGCTCTTCGAGTATCAGGTGATGCCCTTCGGTTTGTGCAATGCACCTGCCGCCTTTCAGTACTTTATGAATGATGTTCTTCGGGAACTTATCGATGTCTGCGTCATTGTTTACATTGACGACATCCTGGTGTACTCTTCTTCAGAATCTGATCACAGAAAACATGTTAAGGCAGTTCTTGAGAAACTGCGCCAGCACAGACTATTTGCAAAACTCGAAAAATGCGTTTTTCATACCACAGAAGTTGAGTTTCTCGGATTCATCCTGACACCTCAAGGAGTTCGAATGGACTCGCGAAAGGTGGACGCCATCCTCAAATGGCCATCTCCAAGCTCGGTGAAGGGAGTTCAGAACATGCTCGGCTTTGCCAATTTCTATCGAAGATTCATCCCGGAATTTTCCCGAACAGTCCAACCCATCACCGCTCTCCTAAAGAAAAACAGACGCTTCGAATGGACTCTTGAGGCCGAACAAGCCTTCCAGGACCTGAAAACCAAATTCACCTCTGCACCTGTATTGAAGCACCCGCACCCAGATCTCCCGTACATAGTGGAAACCGATGCTTCCAGTTCGGCCATGGGAGCTGTCCTGTCGCAAAGAGACCCAAAAACTAACCAACTACACCCAGTGGCCTTTTGGTCCAGAAAATGTTCTCCTCCTGAAATCAACCACGCAATTACCGATAAAGAGTTACTGGCCATCAAATCTGCTTTCAAGGCTTGGCGTCACTACCTTCTCGGGGCAAGACACACCATCACCGTAATTACGGGCCACAGAAACTTACAGTATTTAAAGACGGCCAAAGCTCAATCTTCACGACAACTCCGATGGGCTCTATTCTTTGCAGAATTTGATTTTGTAATTACCTATCGCCCTGGCTGCAAGAATGGTAAAGCGGACGCCTTATCCCGGATTGGCATGGAAGAACCCAATTCGAGTTTAGAACCTGTGCCATTCATACCTGAACAAAGAATCTTAGGCCTAACTTCATTGCAAACTATTGAGGACATCCAAACGCAAGTAAAACAACTTCTAGACTCTTCAGCCTTACTGGAATGGAGTCAAAAGGGTCCTCATTACACTGTTAAGGATGATTTACCCTACGTCCAGGAGCAGTTGTTTCTGCCAAGTAAAGAATTGCAAGAACTTGTTATTGCCCATCATCATGAATCATTAATGGAAGGACACCCTGGTATCGCTAAAACGGAGGAAAAAATCAAACGCCACTTCTGGTGGCCTTCTTGGAGAAAAGACATAAAGTCTTTTGTATTGTCTTGCGGAATTTGCGCCCAAAACAAGGGTCAAAAGAAAAGGCCAGCCGGCCTACTTCAACCCTTGGATATTCCTCCGGCACCTTGGCACACCTTGTCAATTGACTTTATAACTGACCTGCCTCCTTGTGCTGGTTACAACACTATCCTTGTAATTGTGGATCTATTCTCCAAGATGGCCCACTTTATCCCTTTAAAAGGCTTGCCTTCAGCTTCCACCTTGGCCAAGGAATTTCTGGAGAATATAGTTTGCATACATGGTTTCCCTTCCATATTAGTCTCGGATCGTGGAAGTCAATTTATCTCCCATTTTTGGAAGAAGTGTTGCCAACTAGCACAAATAGATGTGCGGTTATCCACCAGCCACCACCCCCAGACCGACGGACAAACCGAGAGAACCAATCAGACTCTCGAGCAATATCTTCGGTGCATGTTACACCAATCCGAGTTAAATTGGAAAGACATCCTTTGGATCGCAGAATATGCATACAACAATTCAGTGCATTCTGGAACCAGACAAACCCCCTTTTATACTTTGTATGGTCACCATCCTCGGACCTCTGACCTAGATCCACCTCTGACCCTGGAAATGCCCGCAGTAAATCATCTGCATTCTACAATAACCCGAGCCTTCAAAGAAGCTGCAACTCATTTACAGCAAGCCAAGAAAAAGTATAAAGAAAACGCAGATTTGCACCGGAGTAAAACTCTGCCTTACCAAGTAGGAGACCAGGTATGGCTAGCAACTAAACACTTACCCCTCAAGGGCCCGCGAACCTTCAATCCCAGATTCATAGGACCCTATCCCATCAAGGCTATCATCAAACCCGTGGCCTTTAAACTGGATTTACCGTCTAACATGCGTATTCATCCAGTTTTTCATGCATCACTTTTGAAGCCGGTACAATCAGGGACCTGACTGTCCAAGCCTCCAGACCCAGTTCAAATTGAAGGGGAATTAGAATTCGAAGTTAAAGACATTTTAGACTCCAAGGTGTTAAAGTCAAAACTCTTCTATCTTGTTGACTGGAAGGGATATGGACCTCAGGAGAGATCGTGGGAGCCTAGTAACCATGTTCACGCACCTCGATTAATACAAAGGTTCCACCGGAGATTTCCGAACAAGCCAAAACCCCCGGAGGGAACAACCTTGGGAGGGGCCTTGAGGGGGGGTACTGTCATAATGCCTACCTCCAAGGAGCCAGGTACGACCCAGCAACCCCAGAGGCAGGCATCATTCTCCCCAGGGAAGTGCCAGCGGGCCCAAACTGGGGCCCTTTGGACACAGTCCTGGCGCCTTAGGCGCCAGGCTCATGTTAGACCCCTGTCCTGGCGCCTTAGGCGCCAGGCTCATAAAGCTAGACATGTGTTCAAGTGTTTTAATGTGCACTTACCTGATGCAGACCATGCTGCTACATCCAGGCCCTCTTGAGGCCTGAATGGAACTACTTGACCTGTGGGACTACTTTCCACCTGGGTGTGGTCAGGGAAGGATACATACCTGATCGGTGGAAGGATACATATCTGGAACTTCTTCCAAAGCTATTTAAACCACGCCGGATCAGCAACTCACGTTTTGCGTTGTTCTGCTCCTCGCAGCTGGACGCTCACCGTGTCAGCTCCTGCATCTGGACTTCAGCCACGCCTGTCAGCATCCTGGGTCGCCTGCAAGGGGAGATAAGAGAGAATTGGAGAGAAAGAAGACCTTACCTGCTAAAGCTGCATCACGGAGACATCACTGACGATCCTGAAAGGGAAGACATCATTTTTAAAAGCATTTCGTTACGATCGCTGCAGCGCTGCATTTCACTCACCTTTCCTGGGTTCCTCCATCTTCAGCAGCGATCATCCGGATACACAGCCACTTCCCAGAGCCTAGAGAAAAAGACAAGAATAAGAGGTGAGAGAAAGAAGGGAGTAGGAAAAGCTCAGTTTCCTTCTAAGACTTACCTGTTGGGTCATTCCCATTTCATTTCGAGTCTTGCTGCTTCCAAGCAGGACCCCGGCCCCTATGGGGAAAAAAGACAAAGACATTAGATGAGCGAATGCAAAAACATTACCTGAGCGCTCATCTAGGACTTACCAGATCTTTACTGAAACTGCACGTTTCACTTCGGGTCGGCGCCATCTCCGGCATTCCGAACCCTGGCCCCTATGGGGAAAAGACATCAACATCAGTGCTTTGTTGCAAGAAGTCTCCAAAGGAATCTTCATTCATCACCTGAAAAAAGACAGTGAACATTATTATTTAAAGCTTGAACTTTTGAACTTGCAACAGAACTTTTACAGCGCCTTACCAGTATAATCAAGCTTACCTGAACTCCCATCCAACCTCAATCCAGTGAAGTAACTGGGTTCAACGTGCCCCTGCATCAGAAGCAGGATGGAGAGCTCGTCCTTTCAGACCCTAAGGTGAGACTACACGGGGAATCGTGGAAGGGTATCGTGGAGGGTTGGAAGAGAGTGGGAGGCTTGAGCATAACTCAGTCAGTAGGTAATACTCCCTTTTCACGCACAGGGGAATATTCCTGCGAGCCGGAGAAGCCTGAGTAGAGGGCCCTTCCTGTCCATCTTCAGAGTCCTGCGCTTCACCATTGAAGAAGCATCAGCACTCGAAGCCAGACCTGCGCCTCCGTGGGAATCAGGTGAGGGTTACAGATGCATTGTCCAAAAGAATCAAGGAAAATCTAAATATGATCACATTTCATCGACTTTTTTCAACAAATTATTTACATCTGCATCATCTAAATTGGATGTTGTGATTGTAGTGGAAGCTTCGTTGTCTCCCTGAAACACAGCACTTGCGTTAATAGGGAAGAAAGTATAGCAAATGGAATCACGTTATATGATCATGCATGATGGAGCTGTCATTATCCATACCTCGTGCTGCTGAAGAATATCTATGGATGTTGCAAATGTAGTGCGCACTTCCGAAAGCTGTTGCGCCAATTCGTATACTTGAATGTCAGGCTCCTCATCAAGTGCAGGGGTTGACGCTCCATCAACTGCCTGAAACATAGTACTTGCATTAGTGAGGATTACAATTGTGAAAACATAACACACACCTGGGGTCGACAGCACAGGTACATATCAACGTCTAACCACGAATGAAACATTGTGTAGAACAATCAAACGACAAGAATTCCAGCTCTGATGATGACGCTCGATGGAGCTGTCAGTATCCATACCTCCTGCTGTTGAAGAACATCTAGAAATGTTGTAGATGTGGCGGACGCTTCAGCATCTCCCTGAAAGACAGTACTTGCATTAGTATGGATAACACTAATTATAACTGAAAACAAACACCAGTGGAGATAACTAAGGTGTATATCAATTGGAAAGCAGTAACCAAACATTCGGTAAAATAATTACACAATAGAATAAAACTATTACTTGACATGCATAAAACAAGTATGTAGCGGATTAGTCTAGTAAGATTACCTGATATGCGCTAGAAGTGGTTGATAACTGCGACCACGTCAAGGATGTAGCATGTTCTTGCTTCAGATTCAAGGGATAGTGAAGAAGTTGTAAAGGTCAATTAATGATTGATAATGAAATGCCAATATTAAAAATAGCCATGTAAGGCACCAGAATAATTGAAAAATGCTCAAAACAGCACAGTTCCCTGTCCCCATATGTATATACATTGCGTTTGTGGGTTATGAAATCGAAAAAGAATATATTGATAAATGTCATTATTCAAAAAACTATACACTCATATCAATATCGAAATTATTACAAGGGATAGAACACCTACAATATCAATTAATCCATTTGGCTACCTACACACTACCGCAAGGCCTAAAGCTAAATCCAGACACTTGACTCACCGGTGGCGGAATGTGGACGAATAGAATGGGAATAGCGTTTTCGTGCAATTTCCGTGTCGTTCGCCCTTTATTCTTCTTTGTTACCCAAGATGTGTACATGTCCAAGGAAAAGTGCCGGCTGCAGATGCGGTATCGATCACCCCTCTTGTCCTGTAAGACTTGTTGGACTCTACTTTCCAGCTCATCCAGTGGATATCCGCAATGTCTGACCCATTCTCTTATTCGATCAACAGTTTTCGGGAATACATGCATTGTAGTGCCTTCAGATTTAGCATGGGTCTTCGAAGGGCAACCGCTAATCGAACAGGCAGGCATTGTTGATAAATCTGAAAAGTAAATATCAACATTATTATGCAATCTTCAAGAATAAAGATTTGATACAAAAGTAAATGAATCATACAATGATCAATGCAAGGTTTGTTTTGGTCGCAGGAACTATACCAGTTCATTATGTGCGGCTTAGTATTTGCATAAGTTGCAGAAATGTATAAATGATGTGACTAAAAACTGAACATGTGACTCATCCCTTGGATGTTCTGTATTGCACGAGAAGGAAACATGCTTACATTATAGACTGGACCCACGAAGGGTGCAATTCGATGACAATAGACACAGATGAAAATAAATAGATCTATTGATAGCATAGCAATGGAAACTCAAGTCAATAGCAATGAGACCAATGAACCTAGCACTATTGTGTACTCAACTCGTAAATAGATAGAAATTTAAAAATCTGCGAAATATGACTAGGATACATGGCCTTACCTTGACCAACAAACAGTTGGATTCAGCAAGCAGAGCAGTATGTTGCAGGAGAATAGGTGGGTGGCCACGGGTAGCACACTGATGGGTTTGCTCTAAGCGGTCACAGAAGTTCACGGATAGCACGACGACGAGCAGATTAGCGTAGATCTCAGTGGTTGCCAGGTAACACGTTCAGGAGTTGACTTACAAAGCACAAAGATGTTCTCATGAGACATATCAAGTGGTTTATAAAGTATTAGAAACAGGGGTGTGTTTGTGAATGAATGATGTATGTATGTCGTGGTTTTAGGGGGGCGGCCTGCTTCAAGGGGAGGCCTGGCTGGAGACACGGGGTCTGAGGAGGCCATGTGACCGATGGCCCCTGGGCGTGGGACACCTTTTGAAGTGCACATGTAGTTTGGCACCTTGGCTGTTTGCGCCCCTGACAGCCCCCCATACCAGCGGGCATCCACCTGCGCGAACCGCCTTTGATACAGGGGGGTGGGATGGATGGGCCTGGGGCGTGCAGATAAGACACAGGAAGGCTGCTGAATGGAGACACACTTATGTGGATTGCAGGGGGGCGGCCTGCTTCAAGGGGAGGCCTGGCTGGAGACACGGGGTCTGAGGAGGCCATGTGACCGATGGCCCCTGGGCGTGGGACACCTTTTGAAGTGCACATGTAGTTTGGCACCTTGGCCGTTTGCGCCCCTGACAGCCCCCCATGCCAGCGGGCATCCACCGGCGCGAACTGCCTTTGATACAGGGGGGTGGGATGGATGGGCCTGGGTCGTGCAGATAAGGCACAGGAAGGCTGCTGAATGGAGACACACTTATGTGGATTGCAGGGGGGCGGCCTGCTTCAAGGGGAGGCCTGGCTGGAGACACGGGGTCTGAGGAGGCCATGTGACCGATGGCCCCTGGGCGTGGGACACCTTTTGAAGTGCACATGTAGTTTGGCACCTTGGCTGTTTGCGCCCCTGACAGCCCCCCATACCAGCGGGCATCCACCTGCGCGAACCGCCTTTGATACAGGGGGGTGGGATGGATGGGCCTGGGGCGTGCAGATAAGACACAGGAAGGCTGCTGAATGGAGACACACTTATGTGGATTGCAGGGGGGCGGCCTGCTTCAAGGGGAGGCCTGGCTGGAGACACGGGGTCTGAGGAGGCCATGTGACCGATGGCCCCTGGGCGTGGGACACCTTTTGAAGTGCACATGTAGTTTGGCACCTTGGCCGTTTGCGCCCCTGACAGCCCCCCATGCCAGCGGGCATCCACCGGCGCGAACTGCCTTTGATACAGGGGGGTGGGATGGATGGGCCTGGGTCGTGCAGATAAGGCACAGGAAGGCTGCTGAATGGAGACACACTTATGTGGATTGCAGGGGGGCGGCCTGCTTCAAGGGGAGGCCTGGCTGGAGACACAGGGTCTGAGGAGGCCATGTGACCGATGGCCCCTGGGCGTGGGACACCTTTTGAAGTGCACATGTAGTTTGGCACCTTGGCCGTTTGCGCCCCTGACAGCCCCCCATGCCAGCGGGCATCCACCGGTGCGAACTGCCTTTGATACAGGGGGGTGGGATGGATGGACCTGGGGCGTGCAGATAAGACATAGGAAGGCTGCTGAATGGAGACACACTTATGTGGATTGCAGGGGGGCGGCCTGCTTCAAGGGGAGGCCTGGCTGGAGACACGGGGTCTGAGGAGGCCATGTGACCGATGGCCCCTTGGCGTGGGACACCTTTTGAAGTGCACATGTAGTTTGGCACCTTGGCCGTTTGCGCCCCTGACAGCCCCCCATGCCAGCGCGCATCCACCGGCGTGAACCGCCTTTATATCAATATATAGTATATCGCCTTTATATCAATGATAGTATATCGTGCTTATCAATAACAAATGCCACATACCAGAGATTCTTGTGAGCACAGACCCACACTTCAACCGGTGTATTATAGTGGTCAAGACCCTAAGGCCTGTATAATCCAATGGTAATTGTTAGTATAGATATATGTGTGACTTTTATAGAGACATAACCTACTGAAAGACTTTGAACAAGTGTTATTTAGTGCATGCATTATCGAGAATATGTTATGTTAGCTTAGATAGATAGTGACCACCCTGCTTCACAGCAACCAGACCTTCACCCATTCGGAGCACAGATGTCTGATGTCCATCCTTGAATGGAGACACACTTGATTCATTTAAAAAATCGAGACAACCGTTGTTAAAATATATGTGGTGTTTTATTTTGTATCTTATTTTCATGACACAAAAATACAAGACTTTAAAGATTATACAGGTCAGGTTGCAGCACAGCGAGAGAAAATCCCCTGTACTAACCGCTGTCACTCGGGAACGTTTCTCTCATGGCACGAACGGCACAGGCGGGTATCACTCTTCGAACACGGTGTCCAAGCCTCCCGTGAAGCCACCATGTAAAGGAACGAAAGGCCACCAGCCTGTACCACCTGTGAAAAGGAATGAAACAAACTGTTTTTAAATGACCAAGATAAGTTTAATAAATGTTTGTTGTCAATGACAATTCTTGTAACTAATGGCATTTTACACAGACAAATGCTATCTAGACAATGCACACTATTGAACTACTTACATGCGTTACAAAGATATGTAGATGTAACTTTGGATGTAGTAGAACAACATGAAATAGGAGTGGCATGACAAGCAGAGTATACTTACTCGTTACTCGGATTACGAGGACGAACAGTTGTGCGAAGTTCGTGCATATGCACCATCATTATTCTCAACACGGCCCGTGTGAGGCAGGCTGCCCTGAAGTCTGGCAGCTCGGTGATGCATTGCGGTCGTGGCTCGCCTTCCGAAATTTAGGCCAGGCATCCCGAGTTTTCTCGGCAGCAGCAGTTCTCGTCCTCAGTTGGCATTAGCTCGCACTGATTGCATGTGCACCAGGTGGAGACGCCGTCCATTCGACTAGGCCCAGGCTCTTCATCTGTTGATTCGTCCTGCCAACTGCCGTCCGAATCCCCATCGTTTTCGCGTGCTTCCCTTTCCAGTAGTTCCTCCTCGGTATACTCGGGCTTGTACATGTAGGGCATTATTGTAGCCACTGTGTGTTAAACAAATTAAAATAATTTATAGCGGTGGAACTGGTATCTGTTCACACGGGCTACAAGTGGCGAAGGTAGCTGACCAGAGCACTGAAACGAGTCACAGAATACTCAAAGTAACACAGAGAGAGGAATGGAATTGAAAATCTGCTGCTGTGTGTTGTGAAACTGTCTGTTTATACTTATTGAGGAAAGAGGCTTCCTGCCATTTCCATGGCGACAAGTCATTAACTAAAGCGCAGCGAATGTTGACACGAGACGTGCTTTGGCGTTGGTAATGGACGGTACGAGTTTGCTGATGACAGGCTGTTAAGACGGATTTCTGAACTCTGTCCTGGTGGCGCAGAAGTTCAGAAGGCCAACCTAATTACTTGGAACAGGGTAACCTCTGGACGAGCCAGACCAATCAAGGTAGCGATCGCGGCGGTCAAGACTAGGTCTCAAGAGGGGTGAGGGTGACTGAAAGCCCGCAATGAGCACACAAAGCAAGAGCGCTTACAAACTACTCCAAACAGTTGTTATATCAAAAATATATACACATTTATTTTAAGGCCTTTAAAATAATGACCGTAGAGAGAAAATCACAATATCACAATATTAAGCCAACACATACCATATCAAAACAATATATATACAAATACGACAGTCGCAAGCGTTATATGCACGAAATGTGTAGTCCACCTGAAAGGGAAGGAAAACAGGCAGTGCGATAATGCTTTAGACTCAGTTCGCCTTCAGAGGCACCTAACTAGATGGAAGTCCGAGCCCTGCGAAGAGTGGAGCCTTGTGCTCAAAGTACCTGCACACGCTGGTGCCAACGGGCAAAAGGAGAAGCTCCTCGGAGGAAGTCAGGCAGTTCGGGTTAGTGCACAACAGAAGAAGAACAGGTTCCGCGACTCAAGCGCAGCCTCCACAGTGAGCAGAAGCAGAGCGCGAGTACGGACAAAAGGGTGCTGTTTTTACACAGCGGGGAAAAGCAATGGGCTACTGCAGGAGGGCGACCAGATCCTAGCTATACTACTCACCGGTCCCCGATGCAAGCAGACCCAGGCTTCTCCACGTTAGTTTCAGCAGCTGGCAGGTTCAGAAGAGCCGGGAATGCCTCGTCGTCGTGTAGAGAAAAAAGACGTCCCAATCGAAGAAACCTGCACAGTTTAGTCACCAAAGCAGGGCAACGGAGCGGCCGTGTGTATCCGAGCCAAATGTACACTACTCACTTCAGACTTGGGAACGCCAAGTGTACGAAGCGTGTGAGAGTGACCAGGACTCGAAATACAACACAACCTGGCGGCGGTTACAGAGCAGGGCTCCCTTGTAAGCTGGTCAGTCAACTATATGGCCCAGAGACGCTTCCGAAGGCTTACTGGAAGGAGATGATGAAGTCGCCGAGAATAGCTGTTCCTGCTATTCCAAAGGTCGAAGCACCAGTACAGGTCTTCTGGTTCTATCAAAGGAGGAAAGGGTTTCACAGGACGACAGCAGTGCAAAGGAGGAGTCCTTCAGCGGGTCACCAGCGATTCCTCGGTCCAGCCTCTTGGTTGCAGGATACTTGGCTCCTGTATTCCTTCGTTCGTGAGAACTCAGGAGATCGACATGGTAGTGGTGTTTCCAGCCCCCTCTTATCCATGGTTCCCTTCGCGCCAAAACGGAGGGGAGCCAATGGGAGATCCGCTCATCAACACACACACCATACGTGGACCAATCACGGACCACGGTGGTCCCAGGCATTCACACCACCCTAGACTCTCTGGCACCCAGGATGTGTATTGGGACCAGACATCCCAGCCCACACCCTGGAGGCACACAAAAGACATGTAGAAGCCCGCGAAAGCAACCAGGTTTCGCGGGAAAGTACATGCCCAAATAAGGAAGGCCCCGGGTCGGCTCGACCTGGGGAAGGTGAAGGGAGCAAGACGGTCAGTGGACAGGACAAAGGAGCCTCGTGGTCTGGCCATTTTGGGAGCCAGGCCACCATTTTGGGTCCAGCGCGAAAAACGCGCTTAGAACGCCAAAAGGAGCTCAAAATACACAAAACGATCGCTGCCACCATTCCAGTCCCTGAATGACTTGCACCGATCAAATACAATCCTAAACGAGTATCTAGGGCCTGTAAAAGGCTAGAGACCCAAGAGAGCTGTAACTTAGTTTACAGTGCCCTCTTGTGTCATGTTGCACTAAAGCCGCAACATGATAAAAGAAACTACGGGAAACAGCGTTCCCCGGTACTGACTGTCTTAAGGGCATGTCAGTTTCCCCGTAAGAAAAGGAGCGAAAGCCCAGAGGAGTGCGGCAGAAGGCTGCACTTCTCTGGCAAAGTCAAGAACAAGGTGAAAAACAACAGCAAAATGTTTAGGGGTTGCCACATGGAAGGAAAATTACCTACAATTACGAAATCTTTCCTTACACTCGCCCCTCCCAGACTATGGACAGGGGGAACTAATCCACCCCTGGATGAGTCTCTTGTTCAGGTCAGTTAAACATTCTGGACAACCCATCAGCATTGCTATGTTGGACACCTGGCCTATGCTCAATAGTGAAGTCGAAGCCTTGTAGACTTATGGACCACCTAAGCAACTTTGGATTCTCCCCCTTCATGTTCATTAGCCACTTTAACGGCTTATGGTCAGTCTGCACAGTGAAGTGGGTCCCATAGAGGTAGGGCCTCAACTTCCTTAGGGCCCACACAACAGAGAAACATTCTTTCTCTACCGTGGACCATCTGAGCTCTCTGTCCTTAAGCTGGCGACTAATAAAACCGATAGGGTGTTCCTTACCCTTCTCATCTACTTGTGATAGTACAGCTCCTATCCCAGTGCCAGAGGCGTCCGTCTGCACGATAAAAGGTCTTTGATAATCAGGGGCCCTAAGGACAGGGGCCTGGCACAAGGAGTCTTTTAAGCCATTGAAGGCCTTCTCACACTCGTCGGTCCAAGTTACCTTCTTGGGTTTCTTCGGAGTTGTGAGGGCAGTCAGAGGAGCAGCTATGGTGCCATAGTCTGCCACAAAATTGTGGTAATACCCCGTGAGTCCTAAGAAGGCTCTCACTTGGGTTTGCGTAGTGGGGGTAGGCCAGTCTTGTACTGCTTGTACTTTACTGGGTAGAGGCTGTATCCTCCCTCCACCTACTTCATGTCCAAGGTAAACCACTGAGCCTTGTCCAATCTGGCATTTACTAGCCTTTATGGTCAAGTGGGCTTTCTGAAGAGCCTGGAGCACAATCCCGAGGTGTTTCACATGGTCTTCCCAGGTGGCACTGAAAACTGCTATATCGTCCAGATATGCAAGACAGAATTCATCCAACCCATTCAACACATGATTCACAAGCCTCTGGAAAGTGTCAGGTGCATTCTTCAACCCGAACGGCATTACCCGGAATTGGTAAAGGCCGTCTGGAGTAGAAAATGCTGTCTTCTCCTTGGCATGCTCTGCTAAAGCTATTTGCCAATAGCCAGCAGTGAGGTCAAACGTGCTGAGGTACTTGGAGGCACCCAAAGTATCCACCAGCTCATCTGTTCGAGGCAAGGGGTGTGCATCTGTCTTGGTGACAGCATTCAGAGCCCTGTAATCCACGCAGAACCTCAATTCAGAAGTGCCTGCCTTTGGAACCAAAACCACAGGGCTGGACCAAGGACTACTAGAGGGTTCAATCACCCCAAGGTCTAACATCTTGTTGACCTCGTCTTAATATAAGACCGTACTTTGTCTGACATCCTGTATCCCCTACTTTTGGTAGGTACACTGTCTCCTGTGTCAATGTTATGTTTGCACCAAGGTGTCAAACCAGGCGACTGTGAAAACAGGGGGGAAAACTGCCTAAGCAAACTTTTCACCTCAGCCTGCTGATCAGAAGTCAGGTGAGGGGCCACTCGGACACCCTCAAAGGAGCTATCTGAAGGACCGCTCTGGAACAGGTCGGGGAGAGGTTCAGACTCCTCTTCCTCAACGTCTGAAGCCAGTAGCAGTGCTGCGATTTCGACTCTTGGGACGAAAGCCTTCAGCCTATTCACGTGAAACACTTTTGGAGCCTGTCAAGGCCTTCCAAGGTCCACTAAATAGTTAACCTCACCCAGGGGCTCCACCACTGTGTAAGGGCCTGACCATTTGTCCTGTAAAGCTCGAGGCCTTATGGGATTCATGATCAGGACTTGCTGACCAGGTGTAAAGTTGATGAGGGAAGCTTTCTGGTCGTACCAATGTTTCACCAGCGCTTGTCCTGCCTTCAATTTATCACTAGCCAAGCCCATTAGAAGTACCATCCGTTTTCTGAGCCCTAGCACATAATCAACTACGTTGGTAGTAACAGGGGGAGTGGGCATCTCCCATCCCTCTTTGACGATGGCTAAGGGTCCCCGTACGGGATGACCAAACAGAAGTTCGAAGGGGCTGAAGCCAACACCCTCCTGTGGTACCTCTCGGTAGGCAAACAGTAAGCATGGTAACAGAAGATCCCATTTTCTTCTCTGAGGCTCCTCCAGAGCCCCAATCATGCTCTTTAACGTTCTGTTGAAACGTTCCACCAGACCATTGGTCTGGGGGTGATATGCAGAAGAGAACTTGTAGGTGACCCCACATTCTTTCCACATAGCCTGCATATACTTTGACATAAAGTTGCTGCCACGATCTGACACAACTTCTTTAGGGAAGCCAACCCTAGTAAATATGCCGAGTAAAGCTTTTGCAACTGACTTGGCAGTTACAGTTTTCAATGGGATGGCCTCAGGATACCTGGTTGCATGGTCGACCAGCACCAGGATAAACCTATTGCCTGAGGATGTTTGCGGGTCAAGGGGACCAACGATGTCGATCCCTACCCTTTCAAATGGTACCCCCACAACTGGGAGCGGTACCAACGGAGCTTGGATTGTCGCGCCAACCTTACCAGACAACTGGCAGGAGGTACAACTCCTGCAGTGACTTTCTACTTGCACCCCCATCTTGGGCCAGTAGAAGTGCATGGATAACCTTTGCTTGGTCCTCTTCATACCAAGGTGACCAGCAAGGGGAACTTCATGCGCCAACTGCAGGAGGAAGGGCCTAACAGCAAGGGGAACCACCAACCTCCTATGGTCTCCTTCTGTAGACTCTGTGGGCTCACTATACAGGAGTCCACCTTCCCAATAACTCCTGTGCGTCCCAGGAGGTTCACCCTCAAGCTGGGCGCAGGCCTGTCTCCTTAGGCCTTCCAGAGATGGGCACTCATGTTGGCCTTTACTGAATTCGTCCCTATCAGGACCTCCTTCAACTAACAAGTCTTTTAGTTCAGGATGATCGTTGGGGTCAAATACTTCAGGCATCGCCACCTCCTCGTCAGGCCCGGGCGATTGACCAACTTCCTCCACCGCAGTGGTAGGCAAGCTCGGGGGAATATTCTCTTTCCCTCGTCGTGACTTGTCGACTCCTTTCGCCTTGGGTTTCCCCTTCGGCTGGGGCGGCGCATTGGACTTGGCCAATGCTGCCCGTGCTTGAGACCGTGTGTAGGGTCTTTCGGCAGTGTCTCCTACGAGCCCTAAAGCTCTGAGATCATTACCTAACAAGACCTTTCCCGGGACGTTTCTCTGAATGCTCACTGGAATCCTGACTGCTGTACCATTTAAAGTAAGATTTACAGGTATTACTGGAAACATACGGAGGGGGCCGTCAGCCAACTTAGTGGGCATCAGAGTAGCTCTGGCAACTTCCTCTGAGTCTACCAAGGTAGAATCCACTATAGTGCGACTGCACCCACTATCCCTAAGAGCTGGAGTATCCACTCCATTGATCAGCACACTGTCTTTAAAGTAGTGCTTGGTATTATCCGGAATCCTAGCATAAGCCTCTGCGACTTTAGGCTCCCAGGAACCCAGGGACACTAAAACTACCTCAGCCTCTATCCCGCTGGGAAATGAGTCTGAGGAGAAGGATGCTCCTGTAATCTCTTCTTCCTCGTAGGAGGAGAAGGCCAGATTAGCGGAGTGCACCCCCAAAGGTCTAACCTTACAACGGGGATCCCCCTTCACGTGGTCAGTTGCTCCACAAGCAAAACAAGATCCATTGGGTCTGTTTACATAGGGAGGCTTATTGTAACCAGAGTTCTGTTTCGGAGGCGGACCTCCACTACCCTGTGAGTTCTCTTGTGTCCTACCCTTATTTTTCTTTTTGTGGCCCTTATGGGAAGAAGATTTAGCAGATTCTCCACCCTCCATATCTTTGGACTTTTTCCCTTCCTCCTGCTTACCAGGATGAGTTTTGTCCTTATGGGACACTCGATGTGACACCCATAAGTCGGCTGCAATGGCCAGCTTCTTAGGATCTATCTCCTTCGAATCGGCCAAATGCTGCTTAAGCTCCGGGGAAGAAGAAGCAAAAATGTGTTCCAGCATGACAAGATTTATCATGCCTTCGAAGGTAGAAACCTTATAACCTTCGACCCAGCCAGTTAAGTTTTTCAAGGATTCAGTGACATAAGATACCCAAGTACCACCTTCCTTTTTCTTATACTCTCTGAAACGTTTCAAATATTGGGCCGGAGTCTTCCCAAACTTTAAAATGAGAGTTTGCTTTAACATTGCGAAATCAGCTCGCTCAGCCTTCGACATTTCCATAATGGCACTACAGCCAGAATGGGGCAGTCTGCTGAGTAACCATGCAATCTTATCAGCATTGTCAACTTGTTGAACTTCGCATGCATACTCAAACGCATTCAGCCAGTCCATAATGTCATTCCTTTCCTCATACACACTGAGCAGATCTTTCGGAAACCGTGGATGAGAGGAAGCCCCAGACCCATGTCCAGGACCCTTGGACCCATTTGCAAATTGAAGCTTGGCCAGTTCCAACTGGTAATCCCTGTCTTTTTGTTTTTCTGCCTGTTCGATTTTTAGTTTGGCTATGCTGAATTCAAGCTCCTGCTGCCTAAACCGCAGCTCTTGCTTCTTGAATTCAAGCATAGCCTCCCCATCAGCACTGGCAGAGGAAACATTAGACATCACATCCTCCCTGTCCTCGTGGTCGCGATGGATCAGTGCAGCGGCAGAACCGTCGGTTCTACCAGTGAGAGCAGCCCCACCACCTTCTGCACTGTCCTCAGAAGTTATAGCGTCAAGCTGCGCTTCTTGCCACGCCACGATTCTTTGGATCATTTCCAATTTAGTGCCTTGAGAGGAAACACCTCTCTCCGCACACATCTTCTTCAATGTTTCTGATTTGGAAGCATTTAAAGTTAACAAGGTATTTGTTTCCATACTGTTTGATAGGACTATGGCCTTTTTAAAGTTATACTACAACAATTCACTACGTGTCCTGGTTGGAATAACCTGAAATGCCTTAGTTCGTGCGCAACACTGGATACCTTCAGTCGTATCCCACCGCTGTACACCAATTTGTTAAGACGGATTTCTGAACTCTGTCCTGGTGGCGCAGAAGTTCAGAAGGCCAACCTAATTACTTGGAACAGGGTAACCTCTGGACGAGCCAGACCAATCAAGGTAGCGATCGCGGCGGTCAAGACTAGGTCTCAAGAGGGGTGAGGGTGACTGAAAGCCCGCAATGAGCACACAAAACAAGAGCGCTTACAAACTACTCCAAACAGTTGTTATATCAAAAATATATACACATTTATTTTAAGGCCTTTAAAATAATGACCGTAGCGAGAAAATCACAATATCACAATATTAAGCCAACACATACCATATCAACACAATATATATACAAATACAACAGTCGCAAGCGTTATATGCACGAAATGTGTAGTCCACCTGAAAGGGAAGGAAAACAGGCAGTGCGATAATGCTTTAGACTCAGTTCGCCTTCAGAGGCACCTAACTAGATGGAAGTCCGAGCCCTGCGAAGAGTGGAGCCTTGTGCTCAAAGTACCTGCACACGCTGGTGCCAACGGGCAAAAGGAGAAGCTCCTCGGAGGAAGTCAGGCAGTTCGGGTTAGTGCACAACAGAAGAAGAACAGGTTCCGCGACTCAAGCGCAGCCTCCATAGTGAGCAGAAGCAGAGCGCGAGTACGGACAAAAGGGTGCTGTTTTTACACAGCGGGGAAAAGCAATGGGCTACTGCAGGAGGGCGACCAGATCCTAGCTATACTACTCACCGGTCCCCGATGCAAGCAGACCCAGGCTTCTCCACGTTAGTTTCAGCAGCTGGCAGGTTCAGAAGAGCCGGGAATGCCTCGTCGTCGTGTAGAGAAAAAAGACATCCCAATCGAAGAAACCTGCACAGTTTTGTCACCACAGCAGGGCAACGGAGCGGCCGTGTGTATCCGAGCCAAATGTACACTACTCACTTCAGACTTGGGAACGCCAAGTGTACGAAGCGTGTGAGAGTGACCAGGACTCGAAATACAACACAACCTGGCGGCGGTTACAGAGCAGGGCTCCCTTGTAAACTGGTCAGTCAACTGGATGGCCCAGAGACGCTTCCGAAGGCTTACTGGCAGGAGATGATGAAGTCGCCGAGAATAGCTGTTCCTGCTATTCCAAAGGTCGAAGCACCAGTACAGGTCTTCTGGTTCTATCAAAGGAGGAAAGGGTTTCGCAGGACGACAGCAGTGCAAAGGAGGAGTCCTTCAGCGGGTCACCAGCGATTCCTCGGTTCAGCCTCTTGGTTGCAGGATACTTGGCTCCTGTATTCCTTCGTTCGTGAGAACTCAGGAGATCGACATGGTAGTGGTGTTTCCAGCCCCCTCTTATCCACGGTTCCCTTCGCGCCAAAACGGAGGGGAGCCAATGGGAGATCCGCTCATCAACACACACACCATACGTGGACCAATCACGGACCACGGTGGTCCCAGGCATTCACACCACCCTAGACTCTCTGGCACCCAGGATGTGTATTGGGACCAGACATCCCAGCCCACACCCTGGAGGCACACAAAAGACATGTAGAAGCCCGCGAAAGCAACCAGGTTTCGCGGGAAAGTACATGCCCAAATAAGGAAGGCCCCGGGTCGGCTCGACCTGGGGAAGGTGAAGGGAGCAAGACGGTCAGTGGACAGGACAAAGGAGCCTCGTGGTCTGGCCATTTTGGGAGCCAGGCCACCATTTTGGGTCCAGCGCGAAAAACGCGCTTAGAACGCCAAAAGGAGCTCAAAATACACAAAACGATCGCTGCCACCATTCCAGTCCCTGAATGACTTGCACCGATCAAATACAATCCTAAACGAGTATCTAGGGCCTGTAGAAGGCTAGAGACCCAAGAGAGCTGTAACTTAGCTTACAGTGCCCTCTTGTGTCATGTTGCACTAAAGCCGCAACATGATAAAAGAAACTACGGGAAACAGCGTTCCCCGGTACTGACTGTCTTAAGGGCATGTCAGTTTCCCCGTAAGAAAAGGAGCGAAAGCCCAGAGGAGTGCGGCAGAAGGCTGCACTTCTCTGGCAAAGTCAAGAACAAGGTGAAAAACAACAGCAAAAAGTTTAGGGGTTGCCACATGGAAGGAAAATTACCTACAATTACGAAATCTTTCCTAACACAGGCTCAGGGGCGGGGGAATTGATTTAGTGCCGCAAAAGCAGGTCAGCCAGGGTGATCGGGGAAAAGATAGGATTATCAGATAATGGCGGCTCCCTGGTGCTTGTTTTCGCGTGCGTTTAATGGACGAAAACTCGGGTAAGGTCCATAGAAAAGTTTTCTAAAATTGAGCCACTTAGGCTTAAAAAAACATAGCCGACCCGTAGGGACAATAACATTTTTTACTAGACCATGCCTTTAAGTTGCATCTGTCCTGTTAAAAACCCAAACCGTAGTCCCCTTGAGAGCAATCCCTTTTGCTAGCGTCTTACCTGCTATGTGCCTCTGTCCTTGTCCTTGTAAACCGATTTCCGATTTTGACAGCGAAATCCTTTTTTTTAGCTGCCTGTCATTGTAAATCCTATGTAAAACGAATTGACGTTTGCCGTTTATATTTTGCGTTTGCTTTCTCCCCAAAATTGATTTTCCTACCTTGTTTCAATGTTGCCCTGGTCTACTGATTAGTAGTCTTTAAGCTTCCTTATCTCTTCAAGTGTAGCAACACAAACTTCCTTTTATTCTGTCCCCTAGCAGTTGTCAGTAGCCGTGTGAGTAATAAGCAAATTCTGATTCTGCCGTTTTGCTCCACAAATGGGTTTTCATTTTCTTTTCTGATTTCCCATCTTGGGGTGGTGGGCTTTAGTCCAGATCCGATTTTCTTTTTCAATCCTTACTCCTTGCCACTTCCTTCCATTTAAAGGAATTAAGTTAGCTGATGTTTGGGGGTGAGTGTTGCAGGGGGAGTGCTAGACCTTAGCGCGATCACTTGCTTTAAAACAGTTTTTCCTGTGTTAGGATTTCGGAAACCAATTGTTCTGTAGGAAGCATTGCATTTGTGTTGTCACATATTAGTGGCTTATGTATTTTGAATATCTTTTCCCTTTTTATTAAATCATAAATTAATAAATATCTTATTGATACACACCGGCCTGGTTCCTAGTTCATTGTGACACGGGGTGTTTGTGAATGGTGGGTGCGAGATGGGTTCAGGGCCTACTCAAATGAAAGAACCCATGGTATATTAAAGATAAAACAAGTTTTTATTGTGCGCCACATTCATTGTCAGGGGAAGGAGTGCCGTGTTATAAAACCATGACAAGAAACATATCAAGCAAACAACATATGATTATAGTGTTTCCCCCGATCTTGACTGGAAAACTACAAATACCAGAAAACAAAGAAACGTGAGCCTAAATCGAATATCCTTTTGGGTTTACAACTGTACTTTCAACACTTAGGTGCACAATAAAATAAATTGTACAGTAAGGTCACCTGGTGGTAATCATTGTTTGACACAAACATGGCACGTGTTATTATGCATGATGGGAGACTATGTGAAGTGCCCCGATTAGAAGCTATTTTTTATTTGTCTGAAATAAGCAGAATTCCGGGAAATAAACTATTTATTTTATGATTCATTTATAACGAGCTTAATACCAGCGAGTGCTTTCTAAGCATGGGATCGGGATGCAAACCTTTGTTGCGCTGCGTCGTATTCCTAACAAGACAAACGTATTGCCCTTTCCTTCCCCAGGAGACCAACTAGACCAATTTAAAAGGAGGAGTTTGTTTTGTTACTCAATTTAATTATCTTGTAAAATGGCTATTTGTCATATTCTTGATTTTTGTAGGTCGCCTAACAAAAAGACAGATTTATTGCGCCCGATTTTAGCCGGCCTACAAAAAGCGAAAAAACAACATAGGATCCCCCCCACCCTCTCTTGCTGGATTTGATCAAAATAGGGGGGTTTCACCCGCCCAAACCTCCCTCCCTCATCCCCTGCCATCTCCCTCCCCACCCAGCACTCCCCCGTAAACAGAAATGCACAAAAACACGAACAGCAATGCACACACAAACACGACCACACAACACACAAACACTTAAAGGGATGGTTCGCCCGAAAGTTTTATTTAAAAAATAGATAGGCAATATAAAAAAAAATCGATTGGCAATTTTTTTTTCCAAGTCCCTATGTAAAATGTTGAGCAAATCAAGCTCAAAGAAAGCACATGGGGGCATCCATTTTGTGAAATGGATGCCCGCCGCTGTGCTCGCTTTGGCTTTTGCGGCACTAATGAAGGAAAAGCCAGCCAGCTGTAGTAAACAAAATCTACCACTGGGTGGCTTTTCCTTCATTGGTGCTGTACGCGGAGGACGCGGACCGGAGACTACAGGCAGAAAAGCTGCAGCTGCATCTCGGTAAGTGCTATTTTTTTAAATAAAAATAAACACTAGCTGCGGTTTTTTTTCTACGTTTTCTGGGCTGGAGGAGCCCGGAAAACTTAGAAATAAAACCGCAGCTTTAAAAACATTGTATTTATGTTTGCGGTAGCCTTTGAAGAAACCGCAAACATAAATACAACATTATTGTGTTTGAAAACGCTGTGATTTTTCTTTCTAAGTTTCTCAGGCTCCTCTGGCTCGGAGAAGCCGGAGAAACTCAGAAAGAAAAACCACAGCGTTGTCAAACACAACCACGCTGTGTTTCTGCCTGCCGTGGCTATCACTTTGGGTCTCTGGTGCTCCCCCAGGAGAAAACGTAGAAAAAAAATGCAGCTAGTGCTTATTTTTAAAAATAGATAAATAGCACTCACCGAGATGCAGCTGCAGCTTTTCTGCCTGTAGTCTCTGGTCCGCGTTCTCCGAGTCCTGGCACCAATGAAGGAAAAGCCACCCAGTGGTAGCTTTTGTTTACTACAGCGGGCGGGCTTTTCATTCATTAGTGCCGCAAAAGCAAAAGCCAGCACAGGCGGGCATCCATTTCACAAAATGGATGCGCCCATGTGCTTGCTTTTGCAAATTTTGAGCTTGAATTGCTCAAAATGTTACATAGGGACTTGGAGAAAAAAAAATGCCAATCGTTTTTTTTTAATATTGCCTATCTATTTTCGAAATACATTTTTTTGGGCGAACCATCCCTTTAACCGTTCTCCCCCGATGGCGCTTCCGGGACCTGGCGTGCCTTTCAGACCCTGCGCGCACTCTTGTGTGGCAGTGGTGTGACAGTCTGATTTAATAAGACCGCTCTGTGAGGTCACAGAGCGGTCTTTCTAAATCAGTCTTTTTTTAATGGTTTTTTTAAAAAACGATTTTTTAACTTAAGACCTTTAAAAAAGCAAAGAGTGGGTAGCGAATTTGAGTTGTGCGGCAGATTTCCATTTTCCACTCGCTGCTAAGTGTGCTGCCATCCACCGCAAATAAAGCGCTTCCCATTTTAAATATGTTGCTCATTTCAAAGAGAGCTTTTTGAAAGGTATTTGCGAGGGCCGAATGTCAATCCCTTCTGAAGGTGCTGGCAGAGCGGTGTCTGGGAAACTGTCTTCCACTGGCATCCGGTCCCGTCTCGTTCTGGAGGAGAGGAAGGACTGTGAGGCTCCCATGAATGCAAATACCTGTGCCACCCCAAAGGCTGCCCATGCCCAAACCGGTCCTGTGAGCCGATAGAGCAGTGGCAAGCACAGTGCAACTTTCCTTAAAAACAGACACAGCACAGGCAGCCGTGCAAGCATCCATGAAATACCATGGGCAGCACTAGTGCATACTTTGGTCATACACACAGCAGGTACTGCAGGACAAAAGCAGCACAGGCTTCACTGACACATACACAATAGGTAGAATGGGGGCAGTAGCGTTGCACGCGCACAGGTAAACCACATGATATTTTTATTAGAACGAGCGTGAAAGGCCTCTTATTGGGATTTTGCTTTAAAGGGAACGCATCCTTACAGGATATGCACATTTCCCAATTAAGATAGGCTCACTTCCTGTGACGTCACTTCCCACTGCAGATGCACGTTTTTATGAATTATGCACTGACGCACACTTAGTACGTGGAGCACTGAACAGTGAAACCTCGGCCACAGACAGCGAACAAGTCCATGCTGTGAGTTGGGCAAGCGTCCCTCAGCTCGTCAACAGAGGTCATTTACATTCGACCCGTGGCCTCTACCTCGTGATATTGTCTTCAATGCGAGGGCGTGTTTGGCAAACATGGAGCACACCTACTTTACTTCCTTTGTAGGATCAATAAATTAAACCTCGCATTCTATTGCCCACCACAATCCTTGGCACACCACTGGCTGCCCAAGCAGTCGTCTTTGAGTTTGAGTCTGTTACGAATGTCCAAGCAAAACACCAAAAAACATGGGCCTGCAACCTCTGGTTCTGCAAATGTTTTGGACCACAACTCCCCTCAGCCCTAGCCAGCAGAGACCGTGGTGCGGGATCATGGGAATCATAGTCCACACATCTGGAGCGCTGTAGGCTTAAATACAAGAGCCTGGCAGTATCTCACAGGTATACACTTCACTCTGGGACATTTCTTTGATCTTTGCACATCTTCTTCTCCAAGGAATTCAGCACCAATGTCACTGCTTAGATATTACAGAATGGAGCAAACGGGTTTAGCCCCACTCCATAGTATCGAAAATGTTTTCTCTGAGGGAAAAAAGAAGGCCTACCCTTTTATTTTCTGTTTGCTGTGTAACTTGAAAAGGAATGTAGTGAACACGTCTTTTTATGTTATGTAGCATCCTAGTGCAAACTTTTTAATATAGATTGTGAAAAAACGGTTTGCTCTATTCCATATTATCTGATGATTTGTTCAATATTTAGCACCAATGCCGATGCTACATAATGTGGCCCCAGATCCAAAGGCCTTATACAAAGATCACACAGTGACGGACCTTCGCGTGCAAGGGGGCGAGTAGAACTGTGCTCCCAGTGGAGCGCATGGCGACAGAGGTCACAGCATGCCATGGGTCTTTGGGGAGCGCGGGTTGGCGGGACAAAAGAAGGGCTGGGATAAACCAAACATGGTTCCACTACTTTTTTTGCACTTCGAACCTTGGGGGTAGGTATGCAGAGAATGACTAGCCTTCTGGAAATGGAGCACCCTCTCAAATGCCAGTGGAGACCCTGTGCTCCCCCTTGACCTTTGGTTTATCCTCTTCCACGCTCTACCTTTGAACTTCAGCTGGCATCGCTAATGGAGCGCTGGGAGAGGCCACCAGAGCACGGGCCTCACGAAGACCTCACTGGGTAACACCTGCAGCTGCAGTCTCACCTGGCCCCATTCTGCCTCCCCGCCTGCCTCACCTGGCCCCAGTCTGCCTCCCCGCCAGCCTCACCTGGCCACTGCCTGCCTCCCGCCAGCCTCACCTGGCCCCAGTCTGCCTCCCCGCCAGCCTCACCTGGCCCCTGCCTGCATCCCACCAGCCTCACCTGGCCCCTGCCTGCATCCCGCCAGCCTCACCTGGCCCCTTCCTGCATCCCGCCAGCCTCACCTGGCCCCAGTCTGCCTCCCCGCCAGCCTCACCTGGCCGCTGCCTGCATCCCCGCCAGTCTCACCTGGCCCCAGTCTGCCTCCCCGTCAGCCTCACCTGGCCCCAGTCTGCCTCCCCGCCAGCCTCACCTGACCCCTGCCTGCATCCCACCAGCCTCACCTGGCCCCTGCCTGCATCCCGCCAGCCTCACCTGGCCCCTTCCTGCATCCCCGCCAGCCTCACCTGGCCCCAGTCTGCCTCCCCGCCAGCCTCACCTGGCCCCAGTCTGCCTCCCCGCCAGCCTCACTTGGCTGCTGCCTGCATCCCGCCAGACTCACCTGGCCCCAGTCTGCCTCCCCGCCAGCCTCACCTGGCCACTGCCTGCCTCCCACCAGCCTCACCTGGCCCCTGCCTGCATCCCGCCAGCCTCACCTGGCCCCAGTCTGCCTCCCCGTCAGCCTCACCTGGCCCCAGTCAGCCTCCCCGCCAGCCTCACCTGACCCCTGCATGCATCCCACCAGCCTCACCTGGCCCCTGCCTGCATCCCGCCAGCCTCACCTGGCCCCTTCCTGCATCCCCGCCAGCCTCACCTGGCCCCAGTCTGCCTCCCCGCCAGCCTCACCTGGCCCCAGTCTGCCTCCCAATGGGATACACGTCATTGAGAGAACATTTTGGTGCAGCTCGACGAAGCGAGTCAGTTCACACTGCTGTACTAGTACTATAATAAAACAAAACATACACAACCAGAGGTCGAAGTGTACAAAAAAAAGTAGTAGGACTATGTTCCCTGCTGGTTCATCTCCCCTCACCCGGTCCCCCTGGCCCATAGCAGCTCCCTCCTATCCCAACCCCCTCCCGCAATACAAAACCCATACCTGGGTCCTGCCTTTCATCTGCTACACAGCACTGAAAGAAACATGAAAAAAGTGCATCTTAAACAATCAGCTTGACTTTCAGTCACTGTACCCCACAGCATGCAGCGTCATACACCCCCCCCCCCTTTCTAATCACCCAGCATTCGCACGAGTAGTGAGTGGAATGTTGTACCCTTTAGTTCCCACCCATTTCAACCTCTGACATCAATTCACTTGGACCCATGGACGTTGGCAGCTTTACTTCAGTCGCACATGAAGCTGCCCATGTAATCCTGTGAAACTAACTCGGATAAATGATTTGCCCATTTGTGACCCGGCGGGCCACCACAAAGAACCACTCTGACTCTGGTAGTAAGTCCAATGTTGTTTATTCAAATTACAGATGGTCAGAATTACTTCGGATTTCAAGGTTCTTCTGGGCCCACCGGGGTCTAAGGAGAATTGGCACTAGGGCTGGCCCTCTCTCTCTGGCCTACCCCAGACTTGTCCCCACCTCCTTAGTCCAGGAGTCCCTAATGGGGGGGACTTAGTAGTTCTTGGATCAGTAACCCCTGTCTATCGTTCTTCCCTGGGCTAAGTGTAGTTTCCCCTAAGATGTTGGCTCCCTGATTCCCTCAAGGTCTTCTAGACTTTCCCCAACCTAGTCCGCTTAGTATTCTGAGGAGTTAGGGATGGTGCCTTTGAGAGGGTGCTAGAGAGCCCAGCCAAGATGGCTGCGAGCCTGTGAGCTCCTAAACATCTCATCCTATCCGGACAAAATCCTAATACTCCCCAGCTGGCTTGAACCTTCACACGCAATGACCAGCTATGTGAGAGGCCCGCCCGCATCTGAGTGAATTCTATAATCATTTGCGCCCTGGGAACCGGAGCTACAGACAGTGACGACGGAGGCTCTCCTAAATGGTGGTCTCAGTGGCAGAAGTAGGCGGCCCTGCGCCGAGCACATAGCCTGGACTAAGCTACATGATCAGTGATGAACTGCGGGACAAAATCTAAAGGATCGCTGTTCATACGAGGATCATGTCTCAACTCCTATAAAAACTGCCCACCTCGGCGGGAGTAGGATAGCCGTGAGATCTCTGGTGAGACATGGAGGTACTGCTGCGAAGGGATGAGGAAAGTGGCTCTTAACGCTAGTTTTAAGTTAATCCACTTTAAATACCTGCACCAATTTTATTACATACCTGATCAACTCCAGAGGTCCTTCCCAGAGGTCCCTGGGGGCTGTGCAAGATGTCACAGCACTACAGCAGACTTTCTGCATGCCGCATGGGAATGCCTTCCGATCTCTGCCTTGGTTATAGGTTCGAATCAAAAGGTTTTACAATTTTTTTTTTTTTTGGGGGGGGTCGCCCCCCAATCCCTGTTTATGTCGTAAAAACCAATTTTTTTTACCTACACGGAAACCCCCCAAAATATTGAAACTTTGGTTTTCGATCCTATTGACTCTCACCTTTTGCATTCAAACCTTTTGTAATCGATCCTTTAACTGGACACCCTCTGCCTTCTGGGACCAAGTTTTAGAAATACTGGGAGAGATAATGGGTGATAGATTAGAACGAAACTCGCTGGTGGCATTGCTGGTGTACACAAAGCTCATACCCAGAGGGATGAGAAAACGAATTGGGCTGCTTCTGCTATTGGCTAAGAGACGGGTGGCGATGGTGTGGGGTGGAACACAATCCCCAAAGGTGGGTCATTGGAGGGTTGATATTCTATATTGTAATAATGTAGAAACGGAGTACAGTGGCCTAAGAAATAATCAAGCTGGTACAAGAGACATATGGGGTCTGTATATAAACCATCTGATGACAAAACATCAGGAAGCATAACGAAGTCCCTCACGGACACCAGGGAACTAAGGGTTTTAAAATGACATATGGGAAGAATGACCCCAGCAAAACGCAAAGGGTTAACCCTCAAGATGAGGGATATGGACACAAAACCTATTAACAAAACAATTTGTGGTGCTAAGGAATTGTGTACATAAAGCCCAAGAGACTATAAACAGAATGTGACACTACAATATGCTGTACTGGATTTAACTGTGGGGTTTGGGCTGTTGTTAATGGTGGCAATGGCTGCCAGTTGAGTTTGTAAATGCTAATAAAAATAGTTTTAACCAGGTATGGTGCCTTCTTCAGCCCGGTGCCACTCTCATTTCTCTCACACCTACTCGTACCTGACCCTTCACTATACTGGGGAGGGCCATGGAAGGGCTTAAAAGGGCTTTTAAGCCCCTCTCTTTTCCAACATGGACCCTGCTCGGGTTCCAGGACGTTGCATGATGCAGGCCTCCATGGTTTCTTTAATATTTGAATTGCCTCTGGTTTAGTGGGTAAAGGCCACTGTGGGGGCCTTTTTTCAATAACAAAAACGAAACCCTGGTGGCAGAGTGGGTGATGGGGAAGGCCATCCTAGCCTTTCTTTGATTCCTACATTTTCCTGGTGGGTTAGATGTGGTTCTCTGTGGGTGCAAGCGCCAGTAGACAGTCTGCTGGAGCTGTGTCAGTGTTGTGGTACACCTTGATCTTTTTGTAGACCGCTACCGTTTTCTTCAGCGTTTTGTGGCCGGTCTTGTGCCACTCGCTGCAACCATTGGCTTTTTATATGCCACTGCTCCTCGCGGTCTCTGGAGTCACTTGTCTGGCTGCTATCTGGAGGCTGACATCTGTGCAGGTAAGGTGGGGTGGGGGGCCTGCCTGGACTCAGGCAAACAGGTTGAGATGAGCTCCATCCATCCGTCCCTCCCTCCCCCCAGACAGGGCCATAATGCTAACTCTCACACCATTCTAGACAGTGCTTGCATTGGGCCTGATTTTCACAGATCCAGGAAAAAATGTCTCTCGGATGCAGAATAATCTGTGTATACCCTTGAATTGGTTTAGGGTTGAGAGTAGGGACCTCTGGTATCGTGCATGCAATGGATGGAGATGCAGAATAACTCAGACAGCAAATAATCTAACCAACTCAGGAAGATGGCAAAGGAGCTGTTTTATTAACAATGATCTAAAAAGGGGAGTTACAACGGAATCAACAGACGTTCGCTCGAGCTCTGCATACATTTCTCAAAAAACATCAGTTTATTCGAAAATACAACAGACGTGACATCATACTATGTGGCAAATAAGAGAAAACCCACAAGGGGTTGTGATAGGTTCAAAGGGAACATCTATGTATAATTTCTATCAGGAGTGGGATTGTGATTGGCTATTTATTGTCAGGTGGACAATTTATACCCACCTCTAAAACATGTAACCCTTAACACCATTAAGTGCACGGTATATCATTGGCTCTCAAACTATAAGGCCCTTTGTTATACGGCCCTCTATAATTGGTTGGCATGCTTGTGTCATTCTGGAACATTCGGTTCACTTAGCAGCACGTAAACTCAGACCCATATGCCAGTAGGTGGACTTGACTTTTACCTCCCCACCCAATTAGCCCAACATCTCTCATCACCCATGCCTTCTGCCATCAAGATTGTCTTTGAACTTGGCCTTGCAAAGTATCCTTGGCTCTGGGAATACATGGGAGTACAGGCTGTCACTATCGTTGTTCTAGAACTCCACGCTTAACTCTATTTCCATCCTTGGCTCACGTGCAGGAGACCACAATTTGGACCATTTTGCAGCATTTACATGTCTTAAATGAATATACCGTGGCACTCTTGGTGTTGTTGCTTTGCACCTTAACAAGGGATGATTCAGTATCTCATGTTAACTGCCTTTAAGAATAGATAACCGGTCTTGGCTGCTTGAGCATTGACACCAGGCCAGACAGCCTTGCCATTCGTTTCCACGATCTCAGCTAATTCTTGCTGCAACACTGTTCTCGGCCTTTCCTCTCCATCGGTCCTGGTTTACTAAATGCATGACACCGATGTCCACTTTCTATACAATGGCGATTTTGCCTGCAGTCTATTCACTACATATAGCCAGCTTCTAAGATTACTTAATCTACTTGCGTTACAGCATCTGCACAGTTATTGAACGGTTGCATTTTCTGCAGCTCTTTGTACACGTGCAATCCTCTTTTCGCACATGAAAGTGTACTCTATTCATCACATCGTCATCAGTTTCTGTAATGTTCATACATTCTCTTCAGCCAGTATTCTCAGGGTGTCACGCTTGTCCTTCGTGATGTCACCAGCTCCTCATTTTGCTCCTTCTTCATATTCCTTTGGGGAGTTCCTCCCTCAGATTGTCATCTCTTCGGTGATACATTTGATAGGGTTTTCACAGTGGGTACGTTCCTTTGAACACTCGCTGCGGAACTGGCAAAACCGCTGGTGTTAAGCATGGTACAATCTCAGGCTTACAACATATAGGAGGTAGGGGGGTGGGGTTTCCTGCAGAGTCTTGTTGCTGCTCCTCTACAGTGTGTTCAAATCCAGGATTTGAACCATGATCTTATTAAAATTGTGCTCTGCAGGAAATATTTAAATTTTGTTTTTTAGGTTTAGAAGGAGTTCACCTTTTATACTTTGCCAACAACATTAAAGGAAACTCTTCTCTCTTGGGTCATTTTCCAGGTGTTTGTGATAGCTCTTCTGAGAGTCAAGTGTTTATAGGGAGAGAGCAATCCCCCCAATTCCAGCTCCCCTCATCCCTCCACCCCCCAACCTCGTCCTGGAGGGGTCCCACGGTAAAAGATTTCCATTCCCAGCACTGACTCTTGATGCAGGTGACAATTGTTACATTTTTTAAAATGTGTTTCTGCCGAACTCCTTTAAGGAATGAGAGTTTCAGTGGTTTTAGAGCAAAATTGTGCATTTATTTTTCCACTGGCATTTTTCGATTCAAAATTGTATCTATTGGCTTATTTAAAAAATGTATTAGAGAATGACCATGTTGTCTGGAGTGGGAGCTTTTACGTGCATAGTGAGAGAACAAGATATGGGCAGGCATGGAACGTCACTATTGTTGCTGAGGGACGCACCGTTAATACATCTGCAGGAGTGACCCAGGTACACCTTTCCTGTTAACAGGGACGGCGTCAGGACCTTTCAAATTTTCAGCTGAAAGGGGCCTCGAGCCTCAGGGGGGCCCACACTAACTGTCCCCATGTTGCCAGTCAGCAGTCTTTTAGCACTACAATATATTCCATTCTATATTATTTTTGTTCTGAGGCTTTTCATGTGCGCTTTGCGTTGCTCGTCTTACACGTTGCATTTGCTGAAGCTCTTCAAGCCGTCACTTCCCTCATGGTATACAGAAGTGTTATCATCTCGTTCCTCCACATCAGCCACTTGCTGACAAAGAAGGATGTATAGATTTTCAGTGGGCATTTAGTGTTTCAGCTCTCTGATGGCTAGCCGTCTCATGATAATCAGTGACTATTTACCCCAGTTGTGTGTCTGTGTCTTCATTAGAATGTATGTACCCTATGGGGGCCTCAGACTGTTGTCCGTTCAAAGAAAGGGAGGGCCACAACCATACTGTCGATAATGCCTGTTGCCGTTTACATCACTCGACATAGATGATTTATACTGCAAAGGCTGATACTCAGGCAACATTAACCCTTCAAATGTTTACAGCGTCAATTTGGTGAAGGGTTTTGGTGAAACCCACATTTTAGCTAAAATAATTACAGGTAATTCATGGAGGGGGCACGTCCATCTCCCATGTTCATTTGATTAAAATTAAAACAAAAATAATACAAAAAATACACAAATCCTGAAAACAATCTCAAAATGCTCATGAAGCAGTACGTGTACAAGGATCAGTGGTTTATGAAAGAGGTAAAGAACATAACGATGTGAAATAAGAAGCTATAATCTCAGAATATATGAGCAAAGTAGTGGTAATTTCAGCGATGTGAGTGGGGCTGCCTCACACGAGCAGTGCACAGTTTTCCAGCCTCAAGGAGCTACATAGTGCTTTCAGTGGGCTAAGGATTTGAGGCGGGGGCTTGGATAAGAAGGCGTGGCCTAAGTGTGGGGGTGTTGAGAGACACAAGGGGTAAAGTGGGATACAAGCAAGAGGGGTGGGATGCTTTGGTGGCCCTCTCCTGTTGTTTCTTAATCACTGGCTCAGACCCCCTCGGGCGCTGCCTGCGGGGGTCTGAATCAGTGATTAAGAAACAGCAGGGAGAGGGCGCACGAAAAGACTTGTGGTGCCTTGCCTCTTGTTTAATTGTGTGAGCTACCAACACCTCAGGAAGCCCATTAACTCAACATAGCCTGTGGTTAAAGGGCTGCCTGCAAGGTCGGGCCCTCAGTTTATTGTCATCAGAAGCTCTGACTTTGCAGACAACCCTTTAACCATGCAGCTCTTTTGCAGTAAAGTGCTCCCTGAGGTGTTTGGTGTTCTAGGGCTAAACGGGGGAAGGCCTGCAAAGTCCCAGCTCGGGAGCACATTTTGAAGACTGCCAGGGCTCCACCGTGGCTAGCCCAAACTCACTTAAAGCACTGCAGCTACAGATGATCAACAGACGTGTCTGCTTGAGAAGCGTTTCCTTTTTTTTTGGATTTTTTTTTGGATTGTCCTAAGTTTCCACTGCATTGCATGTGACCCCAGGCTGGGGTCAGTGTTGTTTCAAATCTTCTCTCTGTGGGGGGCCTTGCATAAATCAGGAGCCTTTGCGAATGGTGACCCCCTATGGGTCGATTTGGATAGTTCAGAGGCAGTCAAATGTCAGGGGGGACTGCACCTGCCCCCTTGGTGGCCGGGAGTAACTGAACTATTGAACAACCCTTCCAATTCACTGTACAGACACATGCCATCTTTTCTTAAGCAAAATATGTGTTCCCCACGCCCCTTCTCTGCACCCTGAATCCTTAAGCACGAGTAGTACTCATGCAGAACTTGTGGTAGTGGTGCAACACCAGTGAGCAGATCGGGCTCCATGCCCCCCAACCCCTCAAAATGTTGGTTAATGTCGACTCGACCTTGCTGACCTACAGAACCATGGCCTGACAGAACAGGATAAGATGTTAAATGGGGCCTGGGCTTCGCTGTTAATAAAGGCCCTGCAATTACTAACGTAAAGCATTTAATTGTTATCACCTGCATTCATAAGCATACATGTTTAGGCAATTGAAATCGTGATGTGGGGTTAGTACTTGCCTGCCAGGGGAGTGAATGGAAAGGTAGGGGTGACAGGAGGCGTATAAAGGACTGTCTAACAAGTGGGGCCTGAAGCTAATGTAGTTGGGCCCCCGTAGTGACATTAACATCTGTAAATGCCCGCCGAGCACTGCTGAGTGGGCATTTACAGATTTGGGGTGAGCCTTGCCCTCTGAAAACCCTACCCTGTCTACACCTTTTTGAGACAGCTCATTCTCACAGCAGTCCTGAAGTGGGTGGTTTCAGTTGTGGAGAGAGTTAACTGCTTGTAACATTGAATCAGCACTAGAATAGTCTCATTCGAATGAGTAAAGAAGTTAGATGCCCCCACACAAGTATATTTGCCCCTCCCCCACAGTCTCTGAAGTTAGTGCCTCTCCCAACATTTGAAGTCTCAGCCCTCCACTTCGCTCAACATTTTTTCCTAGGTGCAACCCTGACTCGTGGCCAGAGGTGTAACACAAAATAATCAAGCACACCGCCCCAACGTAAATGCACAGAGGGGCCCCTGAGATTTCAGCCACGTAGGCATACTTGAGATCCCCAGACATGTACGGGGCCCTCAGCCCGCCTTTTCCCACCAAATAGTAAAAATCCACTCCGGTTTTCAGGATTTCCACAATTAATATTTATGAAAGAGAAATGATATTTCATAAATATGCATAAAAGCATATTTATGAAAGGACCAGGTAAAGTGGACCAAATGTGCCTCTTTACCTGGTCCTTTTGAAAATCCATCTAGATTTTCGTTTTCGCTCGAGAGGTGCCACTCACGGGAGGCTCTCTGGGCGAGATATGCTCCAAGAACACGTTTTTGCCCTTATTGCTGGTCACCTCCACTCCATGGACATCTGTTTGTGGCAGCAGTAGGCAAAGAGCACGCACTTCTCCCAAATTACAGGCTGTGCCAAGAAGCAATGCGCGCCCAGGGCGGGGAAGCCACCTGCTTCCATCCATCACTGTCTCTTTTACAGCTACGCTCTGCCCCCTCGTGGCGGAGCTGCAGTGCGCAGGCGGCACCATGCCCAGTAATTATCAGGTTTGCTACAGACGAAGGAAGCCCGGTCTGGTTTGTGACGGTGGTGTCTCTGGTTGTTACTGAACAGTTATAGGATATGGGTATTACCGAAATTGCTCTTGACCTCAGCGAGTTAAAACACGCTCCACTAACCATCTGAATCAGAAAAAAAACGGCAACAGTAATTCTGGTACAAGACCTTCCAGGTAGCATCGAATTTCACTCATCTCCACAATACTGGACTGATGAACTAAGCCGCATTCTCGCGTATCATACACTGCTTGCTCCAAACACCCCCAATGGAGTCTGGGATATTCCAAAATGGAGGGTCTGACATACTTGGGAATGTCACATACGCTCCCAGGACAGGACACTGGCTTCAAGAATGTCAGTGGAGTCTCGTTCATTCCCAGGTCACTGTCCTCATGCGCACACACGGACTTTCACCTGTTTCCACATTGCTGCCATCATAGATCCAAACAGAGTCTCTGTTGAGCCACAATCATCATTTACCCACTAGTAGCCACATCCAGTTCAATGGGCTATCATTATTTCCCAATTGCTGGTTCAATGGAGTCTCACTCATTACATATATGTTTCAACTTACACATTTCAATGGATTCTCAGTAGTGCTCTAACATCACGGGCCACACATCACGGGAGTCAGCCTGCAAGCTCCAAGGAGAATGGAGGAAGTCCAAAGGTGGCCCTTAAAGTCTCTGCTCCCCCAGCAGGCCCAGCCCTTGGTCTGAGGCCACGCATGAAGTTTATAAGAAACTTTGGATATAGTAAGCTGAAGAGTCACTCTATACTAATGTCTGGTGTAGGGTGCTGTTAGTCTTAAAATAACAGTAAACAAAGTGGCAATGCCACTATAAGATGCTAGATATTTTGATGTGTGTATATCAAAGGGCAGCAATAGCCACTCTATAGTTAAGGTGATAGCCTTGAGTCATAGGCAATTGGAACATTCTATTGCTAATACATTTTGACTTGTAGGATGGATATAGCTGATATTTTCTAAACAAGAGGTTTGTCACGGCCCCCCATAAATTGGACATTTTGGGAAAGATTTGTTAAATAATGCAAAAGTTACTAAGAAAGCAAACAAACACTATTTTCGGCCTGCTCCCATAAATATTTCCATAATGAAAAAGTCCAAATGTGGTAAAGCTGAAGAGCAAAATCTACTGGACGGATTTGGAGCAAATAAGAAACAACTTGGGCATGAAGCGTTGATTTCCAGGACAGGTTTGGGGTTACTCCGTCCAGTAGTATTTAAAATTTTCAATGGGGAAGGGGGCGCCCCATGCACCCAAAAATATAGCTATACCCCCCACGGTGCTTTGCAGCATAGAGGCTTTTCAGAAATGAATATCCACCATTCTTTTTTTGCTCAATAGAAATGATTAACGAGAGAATACAAAAATGAAAAGTGCTCAAAAGCTATTTGGAGGAGGAAAAAGGAGGAAATTGCATCAGACTAGAGGTGGGGCAGCGGGAAAGAAGATAACTTGTGAAATTGGAGAAGTGCGGGTGGTCAGGGGTGCCGGTTAGAGTTTGAAAATGTTTGGATTATCAGGGAATACCAGGGGAATCTCGTGAGAAAATGCGTCACATGAAGCAAAGAGTGAAAGGGGGTATTGGGAGAGGGAAAGAGCTGAGCGGAGTGGGAGGACCATGGAAATAGGAGGGGGGATTTGGAGAGTGCCTGTGAGGGCAGGGAAGAGGTTTTGATTTCAAAATTGTATAGGGTTAAACATATGATTTTTGAGTTGTGAAGCAGCGAGGGTCACACATCCCTTAGATTGTAATTATTATTTGAATTACAAATATAAAGACAACAATTTTTATAACATTAATGACACAGGACCCTAGCAACTGAGGCCTTTACAGTAATTGTGTCCTGATGAAGGTCATAGTATACAAAGGGAGAAACAAATAGTAAACTTGTTAAGGCCGAAACACAACGTGTTGACTTTTTCATCTGTTCTGTTGTCAACGATTTATATACAAAGTAATTTTAATGTTTTCATTTGTCAAATGAAATTTCACAAATGTGAATTATCAATGTGATGTGTACATTTATGGAACACACTTTTTGTATTTTTGCATTTTGTTTTTTACTAAATGTTGGTTGTCTCATGTCTGTGCACTTTTAATATATTCTATTGAATACATTTGATTGAATCAGATATGACTGACCGCTCACAAGACTGATTTAGCCCATCAATACTCTGAATAGAGCAAACAAATGTTTACGCTTTAGAGACCCTGATCAAATGCTGTGATTTCTGTTGTAGTCCCTAGGAGATCCGGATCATTTTTCCAGGTACCTCATTGTAAACATAACTTTCTAGCAGAGCTTGTGTCTATTGAGGTTTTCTTGAAACAATTGCAGATAAATACAGTGGTGAACGTAAACATTGCTTTGTTTTCAGATGATCACTATAAGAAATTAACCAGTACTCGAACCATGTTTGTAGTTACTACAGGCACTGGGCTAATCAATACTACCTAAGATGAGTTGGAGTTGATCAACCAGAAAAAGAAAAAAATAATAAGGACAGAACTACATGGGAAATTCATGTTGGAATACCTAAAAGGAGATATCATTCTGGATCGACCGCAGGTGCGTAATGCCCTGAGGGTATTTGTTGACAACACCAAATTCAAATTAAATTAGAGTACAGTCAGCAACAAGTGCAGTTGTGACTGGATAATTTTAATAATTGAAACAGCTAAGGAAGAGTGTAAAATACGAGGCGATTCAAGAACAAGAAAAGCAATTTCTAGAAAACTCTGCAGGGAGTGATTCTAAGATAAAATATGAAAAACTAAAGGACTCATTACAAGTTTGGCGGTATTCAGCTGATGAATCCACAAGAATACCGCCAAACGGAATTACCATTACCACCACTTGGGCCAGCGGAATTACTGCCGGATAACAGTTGGTGGTATAGTGGGGTTATTCATGATTTATGGAGTTTGAAGAACTCCATGGGGATTTCGGCAGAATTACTGCAGGCGGTAATTCCACTGATTCTGCTGAATTTTGGCAGTAGGGTGGGGGAATTAATTCCAACATTTTGCTGTAGGTGTTTCCTCTGCCTCAACACCAAAGTTGTAGAATGGAGGTGTGGCGGTAACGCAGTGGTAGCCAAGTTACTACTGCATTACTGCTGTTTTTCCTGCAACACCATACTTGTAATGCTGCCCAAATGAGGAAATAGTCAAATTCAAATTTAAGACAAAACGTTATAAAGGTTAAAGACAGATTTGGAAAACATTAATAAAGAGAAACCTATCCCTATTTAAGAGCAATGTCCAGTTTCTCTTAGGGCCCACATCATGACGTGTTTCTATAATGTCCACTTAGTCCATTTTTGCCGCACCATATCTACCTCTCGAAGGAGGGCTACCCTTCAATTTCCAGAAAAAAGTGAGGGCAATTTACCCCTTGGTGGTCTAGTGCCTTGACCAGAAGTGAAGCAGCAATAAGCAGTGGACACAGATCTGTTTTTTATCCTCAGAGTGTAAACCAAAAATCTATGTTCCTCCTATACTGCAGCCCTTTGCACAAGAAGGTTTGTGCAGATAATTATTTCCTGCAAATCACTAACGATTGCTTCCAGGTCAAAAAATTATAGAGAGAGATGAGAATGCACAGCAGGCAGCTAACAGACTAGACAGGATGCCTCTTCCATTTCCATTTTGTCTCTTCTGGTGGGGCAGTGTTGAACAGGACACCCTCACGACTGCAAGGCTCTCTTGGGCCAACCTTTGTTCTGCTTTATGTGCCTTGCAATTTTCATGCCACCCATTTATAAATATATTGAATCCCAACATGTTCCTTAAAATGTGTATTTGTCCTGCCAAACTATGCCTAGCCCATAGTGCGTGATTATATTTATTTATTTACCTTACAGCGAGAGCAATCAATTAAACACATATTAACGTTATTTAAAACCCTAACTAACCTGTGCCACATAAAACAGCTGGAACTAGCGAGAAAGTGCTCATCTTCAAGTAGCATACCAACAGGGCACAGCCTGGCATCATACCCTCCAAATTCAGTCCGGTGTAGCCAGTGCAACCACTGGACGCGATAGTCAACGAGGTGAAATTCCTGAACCCAAGGCCTCATGTGATTTCAATCATATGAGGCCCCTTCTGGAAGGCACTCTCTTTGTGGAGACAGTCTCAGGTATCGTAGCTGAGCAATAGAAGGAACAAGCATTGGGAAAACACCAAATGGTCATGCTTTTGTAGCTGACAAAGCACCTTCTTCAGTTGAAGGCAGGAGAAGTGGTGTAGAGAAGCAGATGTACATGTCATCTATAGAGTCCACTCCCTCACTTCTGTCATACTGGATGAACAGCAAGAAAGCACTGTGTTTGACACCTGGTATTTTCCCAATACCAGATCGAAGGTATGAGAGACGTTATGCACTCCGACAACCTTACCGAATGTACCCTTGAACTGATGCGGTAGACATGAGTGTGCAGACACCACTGGACATAGAAGAACTATAAGTGAAGTTTGACAGATGCACAGTGATGTCATGAGGAGAAGACACAAGGATGTACTGAAACGATGTATGGATATCTAGAGGATGAAGATGTGACTAAAGTGATTAAGTAAATACATATGCGAATTTGAAGAAAACCATACACACTTAGAAAATAAGTAACAAGGGATGCAGTAGATGTATATAAACAGAAATGCAAGGTAGATAATGCAATGTAGAAGGTTGCTGGAGTAGGAAATATAACGCGAGTAAAGCAGCTATTTTAAGAAAATGGACATCGGCATTGTATAAGTAAGCGAGAAGCCTTGAGAAGGAAAACCAAGGCTGCAGAGCTGACAGGCCTTGGAGTACAGAGTTGTGCAGAACAAAGGATATTTGCTTGACTCGGAATCAAGGAAGCCACAGCAAGAAGCAACTGCAAGGCACAAAAGGATTCGAAGAGAATAAGCCATGTACGGAAGACATATTTCTCTTAGATTAAGTAAAGGAGTAAATAATTGTGAGTGCCAAGTAATGAACAATCAAAGATGCAGAAAGCACATGCAAGACGGAGAAACCAAGTCTCCAGACGCCGAGGAGAGTAATAGCACCCAATATAATTGAATACAATGGGCCTCATTCCGAGTACGGCGCTAACCAATGGCGCTATTAACGCCTTGGTTGACGCCGTACCCGGAACGGCAGCGCCTTGGTGGATGGCAGAATCACCGCCCCATTCCAAGGTTGGCGGGGCGGTAATTCCCCATTCACCAAGGCTCTTCCCCATTCCCAAATGAGCCCCCATAGGGCTCAATGGGAATGGGGAAGATGCAAATAACGGTGACCGTTCATTACGGTCACCGTTATTGGCTTGGAGGCCCCTTTGCGCCCTCGACTTTAACACCTGCTCAAAGCAGGCGTTAAGGGCGAGGGCGCAGAGGGAACTCGGAGTATGGCGGTAAGGGATTACCGCCACCGGTCTCGTTACCGGTGGCCGCTATCCCTTACCGCCATACTCGGAATGAGGCCCCATAGCACTAAATAGAAGGACAGAATGAACAAAATCATGGTCTCCTCAAATGTGGTGTAAGACCAGAAGACAAGGACTATTAATAAAGCTCCAGAATAAGATAGCAGTGTACCTTCACTCCCTTTAAAGTTCCAGAGAAGAGAACAGTCTGCAAGGTTAACTACAGTGAAGAAGCCTTGGCTTAGGGTCTAACTGATGAGAGATGGTAGGCTAATTAGCTAAGGAGGCCAGTTGTCTGACGTTGTTCTCTTGCACCTGGGTTTCGTTGCTTACGTGCTGCTCACAAGGTGAATATTCAAGGTTGGAAGAGAGTGCCAACAAATCATGAGGGCCTATGTCAGCGGCATTCAAACTGTGGGGCGCGGGCCCACAGGGGGCCGTGGCCGCATCCTTGGGGGGCCATGATAGGCCAGCATGAAATTTAAAATAAAATGTTTTTTTTTCTTTTTTAGTTTGGAAGTAATGGCAGGGGCGGCTCACATGGTCTGGCAGAAGCATGAAACTGTCTCAGACACCAATGAAAAAGTGGCCCACAGTTGTAAATGGATATTCATTCCTTTAGTCACAGACTGTTTGAATAGTACCCAAGGGGGTGCTTTGTGTTAAAATGTAAGTAAATTGTGATATTTAAAGAATATTTATTCAGCAACAATGGTCAAAATTACCAACTGCTCAATGGTCAAAATCTAACTGCATAGTGAAGTAACTCATCAAACTGGCCCACATTGGCCAAAAAGGTGGCCCATTTTAAATGGGCCACACTAGCATTTTGCATTTTTGATGCATGCATTGCCCTATTGCCCTATAGGCCAGTCCGACCCTGGCTGCTCATCCATGATGGCTAAGGGGCGCCCACCCAGTGGCCCCCTCACCCATTATGGAGGAGCTAAGGAGCCAGTCCAGTGAAACAATGAGCATTCCCTCAGCTGCTCTTTTCAGCTGAGGGAGTGCTCCTGGGTTAGCTGAACTGTCAAAGAGAGACACTATTTCCCTTTGACAATTCTCTTCAGTGCCCCAGGCGCACAGCTCACTGGGCCATGCAAGGCTAAGGCGTTTTGCTTCGCCAGCATTGCATAGCTCATTGGAAATGCTGGCTGGGGCACTGCATGTCTGTATGTGTGAGGGGGAGCTCCTGCGCCTCCTCGCACATACGGACAAAGCAGCATGGAGCGGGGCGTTTTAGCACCCACGTGCAGGCCCCTGCAGAAGGTACGTTTATGTTCATTTTTTTTATTTAAACATGTGTATGCATGCGTGTATGCTTGTGTTATGAGTGAGTGTAGGGCGATGGATGCTTGTGTGAATGATAGCGTGATTGCTGTATGAATGTGTGTTAGTTTGTTTTGGTCCGTTGAGCTTATTTTGGCAAGTGGTGGATAGAGGGGGAAGGAGGGTTGTACAACAAAGGCATTTTAAAAATGCCTAAATGCCTTTGTTGCACTATACTCCTACCCACCTGCCAAAATCAGCTCTCCTTCTGAGGCACTGTGGAGCCCAGGGAGCAAGGATGTTTTTTTTTTTTTATACTGGATTTCTATCATAGATGTCCAGTCAAAAATACCATGCTTTCTCCCTTGGCACCTCAATGCCTTGCATATACACATAATCATTTTGATTGTGGTAGGCCCAGTGGGTCCCAGGGGACAGTGATGGTAATTTTTTTACTGGACATCTATAATAGATGTCCAGTAAAAACTGCAACATTTTAACCCATTATTTACAAAATAATCAAGGGAGAACCCCCCCACCCCGATTCCCCCTTGATTGGTTCAGGTTCCTTCACTGCGCTCGGTCGCTTAGGCATTTTTAGGGGAAATAGTTATGCCCCTCCACTTCAAAAAGTCACCAGCTGCCACTGGCCCTCGGCCTGTGTTGGGAACGGGATGGGAGGAGCCAAGGGACTGTGGTGGAAGCAGGATGGGCGGGGAACCATGTGATAGTGGTGGGAGCAGGGTGGGCAAAGCCCATGGTGTTAGATGGGGTGGTGAGAGCCCAGAGGCTGGGTAGGAGTGGGATGAGGGAGCCCAGCGACTGTGATGGGAGCAGGTGGGGGAGCCCAGGGACTATACTGGGAGTAGGGTGTGGTGACAGCACGCAATAGTGGTGACAACCCGGGAGGATAGCTCAGCAGCAACGCGCTCGCCTTGGAAGCAAGACAACACGAAGCAACAAAGATTCGACCCACAGGTCCGCGCTTAGAAACCTCTGGGTATTAAGCGCATTATAAATAATCTATCATATCATACACACTGTCCATTTGGCATTTTTGGGGGGTCCCGGCCTGCCTAAATTTTGCTCTGGGGGGCCCCGGCCTAAAAAGTTTGAAGACCACTAGCCGATGTGATGGTGGACTATACATTGTTGCAGAAACCTATTCGCTGGTGGTAATATGTTATTATCAGTATTGTATGTGGTTAGAGGTTGTTCAAGGCGTGCCTACCAGATAAGGGGCAGAGGGGCAGCCAATGATGATAATAACACTCTTATAGAATATTGGTATGTATGTTCCCTTAACCAATCCCTCTGCCCCATAGGTTTTTACTGTTTGCCACATAAGAAGATATCATAGCTGATGTACATAGAAATATAAAGCATTTTGTGTAATTGAAATGCGTTGAGAGTGTGTGAGCTACAATCAGTTTGTTCGCCAGGTTTCCCAACTTTATTGAACTGATAATAAAGTAGTATTTTGCCATATTCTTTGAATCTGTCCGGTTATTTAGGCCTGAGGTCATTTATTTGTAATCCCATTCAGCACTTGGAATACTCCAGGTGCTACGGCACATTTTGGTAGTGGTGCGGATAGTTCAGAATCCGGACTCTCTGATTTTTTACATCTTCCACCATTAGCCAGAACATCGCAGAGTTTCCTGTGCAGAGCGGAGAAAATACACATGTAAGACGAGACGGTTGGAAGATGCCTCGTTGAAGAAATTCCTGTCTGGTTCATGGGCCCCCACTCCCCGTGGACTGAAGGCGAAGTAGTCAATTGGGGAAGAACTGAGCAACGGATCGAACTGAGCAACGGATGTAAGTAGAACATTGAAAGTGCCAAATAAGAAGGGAGGGATTGTATTGCATGTGTAGAAATATATAGTGGGGAAACAAACAGTTAAAAATGACATGTCATCATGGATGACACTCCTCTTCTACATGTGTGCAAAACATTACCAAGGTACACACCCAAAATGAGGAAATATCATGCTTGATGGGTAAGAGGCACATCTGAAAAATGTTTAGTCCCTCGCAAGAACAGTTTTGCAACACATGACAACATACTTACATTCGGTGTACAAAGGGAAGAAGTTACACAGAAGCTTGGCTATTTTAGAGCTATTGAATATGTATCAGAGCAATAGAGAAGACCTACCTGAGAAGGAGTGGATGCTCAATCACCATGAAGGGGAGGCTGCAATGCCCTCAGCTCCTCTTTTTCCTTCTGAAGACAACATTGCAACCACTGAGAAACAGGGATCGTATCCTATAAAGGAGTTAAACGCAGCATCAGGGTATATTAATCCGATATATGCACCCCCCACTTATAGTAGTGTAGATAGTACCGAAGAAAGTAAGATTAAAGAACACACATATATATCCAGAAGTAGGAAACGTGAGGAGTGCAGCGAGAGAAGGGATAGACTGGTAGAGATAGAAAAAGAGACCAAGAGACAAAAAGGAGAGAAAGATAAAAAGAGTGAAGTGCCAATTTTAGAGAATAAGTGGATGGGAGGATAAATATTACTTAAATTAGAAGGAAATGGTATAAACAAAGTTAAATAAAGAGAAAAGAGGAAAAGGAAAGAAAGGAAAAGGAATGTGAAAGTGCATACAAAGATGTGAAGGAAAAAGAGAGGAAGTGAAAGGAAGAACGAAGGAGGTATGAAGAGCAGGTAAAAGAGAATGAGAGAAAGGATGGGGAAAAGAAGAAACGCGAGGAAATAGAAACACAGAGATTCAAATAAAGAGGGTTGCAGAGAAGGCAAGTGGTCGAAGAGAAGAGGAAGTTGAGAAGAAGGGAAGAGGAGAAGGAAATGGGAAGGAGTAGGGGACAAAGGGAGGACAAAATAGATCACATCATTAATAGATGTGTAATACCAGTTGAAGAGCGAGAACAATGGGAAGATGAGAGACTATCGCAACAACCCTGCAGGGAGCTGCACGAGATACCTAGACTACTGTGATGGGCTGATGAGCATGAGGCAGAAGGCATAGGGGAAAAGATTGGGGAATTATACAGACAGATGAAGAAAAAAGATGGCTATGAGATTAGAGGGAGCATCAAAGTATCTCCACCGAGACAAACAAGAGTTGGATCAGATGGTCTAATGATGGACAAGCATAGAACGGTGTCCCTAAGCAGACTAGATCTTGATGACCCAAAAATAAAGTACTTGTTCTTCACTCTAATGACTCCAGTAAGCATTGATCAATATCATGCACAAAATGTCTTTTCATGTCTTGATTTATTGACACGATCAAACACAGCCGACACATGTTTCGGTCATCCTCAAGGCAAACTCTTCAATTGTCATATATTCCTGGTGTTGTTCAGACCATGACAGATCACTAGGATCAGAGCACAAGCATCAGATGCTGCACATTCACCATATCCGAAGCAGGATTTAATGAGTCTTTCCTCAGTATATGCTTCCTCAATTGCGTCTTGCCCTGGTCCTCCTTCATAAAATTCTACTAGATAGCGCTATCTAGTGGATGATGTGGGAACAAGCCTGCATTTAAGAATAGCAGTGAAAGGTATTGACACCATTCATCATTTAATAGTGAAATACCACCCTGTCAGTGCCACAACTTAATGCCAACTGGCTTATATATTTTGAAGAATGTGGACAGTGAAATACATTTAGATGAAGGTTTCCTAACTAAGAGGATGATCAGTTACTGACAGTGAAGAAAGTTGGGAAAACTTGGATAGAATTTTATGAATGAGGACCAGGGCAAGACGCAATTGAGGATAAAGATGAATTGGCAAAACTAGACCCACCTGGAAGACAAGAAGCATAGGTGGATATGATTGTACAACAGGGTTCACACAATTCCCGTTATTACAGAAAGGGTGAGGACAACCACAATATATACTATAGCCACAGATGGATAAAGACAATTTAAAATGCAAGTCAGCTACTTTGACTGCAGGAGCGGGTACGTGGATTTATGAGTTAGAACGAATGACAGTAGGAATGAAAATAGCTGTGGCTGACGTAAAAGGCCTATTAGCAGCTATCTTAGAGGAGGGAGCTGATGACATTTAGAGACGAGCGGGATATGTGAGTGTGACAGCACAAAAACCCAACATATGATGGAACACCATTTAATAATTGTAAAGCAGATGTATAGAGGGAACTTAGTGTACAGTATCCTGATAGTTCAGGCATGGGCACGATTGTGACATGGAAGATGGGTGAGAACGAAGATCCTGTTGTTTATATTCAGGAGATTCAAGAATGTTGGTGTCTTGAGACGAGGGAACAGTGGGATAAAACAGTAGCCTTATTTTATCATATTCTATGTCAAGGACTGCCAGAGCCAGTGCAAAGGCAGATGAAAAAACAGGTAGGGATGGAAGCAAAGCCATGGCCAGAAATACAGTTGACTATTGTACATCATTGACGATTGTTACAAGAGAAGAATAAGAAAAAAGCAGAGAATAGGAAGATTGAGGAAGCAAAGTTAGTTCAGAGAAAACTGTCGAAATTTGCCATAGAAGAAGCAGTATTGACGAGTAGTGAAGGAGTGGTTACACAAGAGTTACAGCCTGCACAGCCAATCAATGTAGGGTACCCAGTAGATCAGAGCGGGTACATTTATTGGCCATGTGGTAGAGGGAATGGACCTAAACGATTAGGATGCAGATTTTAAAAACCTCAATGGGAGGAGGATTCAATGGAGGACAGCCGCAACAGTGCTGGAATTGTGGGTGAATGGGACGTATGGCCCGCACATGTAGAGGTAGAGGGGCATGCAGCAAAACTGGCAAGCTTCGAGAAGGGGGATGGGTGATTTTCCACAATATAGTACAGAACCACCAGAGTATTATGCCCAAGATCACACCGAGTATCAGACATGTGCACAGCAAATACAGCAAACACAGCAGATTCCTCTGCAATCACAGTTGCCACAAGGGCAACCACAGCAAGTGCCTATGCAAACACAAGTACTGACCCAACAGTACACTCCGACACAACAGGTGACGGTCCCACAATGAAACACGAATATAGGAGCCTTGCAGACACCTACTCCTAGGATAGGGAGTGTAACAGTGGTGGGAGGAAATCCTTTTACAGATACAAGAATGAATTTGTATCCACAATAGGAATGCCCACAGAGCAACCTGATGTGTACAGTACTATCAGTGATACCAGACCCCCAATAGGAAACGAGGGTAAGGGTAACAATAGTAGGCAAGACATTTTAATTTCTTGTGGACAAGGGAGCGACTCATTCCTGTGTTCAAGAGGGAACGTATCCAATGTCTGGCATCGCCATGAATGCACAGGGATCTCTGCTGGGGCTATGAGTTTGGTTACTTTTACTGATGAATTACCAATTTCAATAGAACATGATTTATCTATGCCAGTATTGTATTCCCGACAGACACAAAAGAGGCAAACCAGGCTTGTGTAACCTTTGCGTCATAGGGCAGATGAATGCTTGGCTGATACATCAAGTCTGATTCATGTGGGTTGTGTAGAGTCTAGGTTCTTATGGACTAGGGGGGGTGTGAAGTCAACTCTGGCTGCGTTTCCGTGCTTTGTGCAGTAATCCAAAAGTAAAACAATACAGCTCAGCCTTCATGGAGGTTTATCATCTGATGAATGGAACATTGCTAGGATGAGGGAATTTCAGGCTTCCAAGTTAACAGCTAGTCCACCATTGCCCCTCCCCGAAGCACCATGCCAGGCCGTTGTCTTAGCCAACCACCATTGTTTGAAGTCATTGTGCCACACTTTGCATTGAGGGCCCATCTTATTTTTCCATGACATTGCTATGCACTTTTTTACTAGAACGCATGTGAGGTCCATGAACTTGGTCACCTGTCTATATTTGTTAGGTCTGGGGTATGCGCCCAATAAACACTCGAGTGGTCTCAATTGTATCAACCAATCCCTGCCCTAGTGCAAGCCTGTTTGATCTGGGACCAAAAGCTATTCACCTGAGTGCACTTCCAAAGCATGTGCATTAGATCAGCCACTTCCCTGTGACATCATGGACAGATTTGTGCTGCCTTCAGATTCATTTTAGCCGCTTTATTATGGGTCATGTATGTGCAGTGAAGCACATTGAGTTGTATCAACCGGAATTGTGCATTCCGAGACACATTTTTAACAAATAATAGAGTGTAGTTCCACAGGGCTTCAGTGATTTCCTGACCAACATCAATTTCCCATTTCTCCTTCAATCGCAAATATCTATTGCTGGTCATGTCCAGCAGACAGCAGACATCCATACAATCTGCATACAGGTCTCCAGCCATCCTCCAGTGGATTCATCAGATTCAAGAGCGTTGTTTCTCCAGGTTCAGCAGGCCACTCTTTCCATTTGCTCTTAGCCACTCTCGTCACTCTCATGTATCGTAAGAATTGACCCCTGGGAAGACCTTTCTTCTGCGTCAGGCTCGCCAAGCCCCTGAAAGACCCATTCTCATACATGTCTCCCCAAGTGGATAGGCCCAGCTCCTGCCATCTCCTGACAGATCTCAATTCCTCCCTGCTTGCACAAACATTAGCAGCAATGGGGACGTTCGATGAATAAGTGTGTTGTAAATGCAGTAATTTCAGTGTCCTTGTCCAAACCTGCCTGCCCAGCGCAACTAGCTGTGTCCGTGAGCCCAGATAACAATCTGGGAACCACAACGCCTCCTTAAGCCATGCAGATCGCACCACTGTCTGAATTAACCTAGATTCAGACGTGATATCTTCAGACAACCACACCGCTAGGCCAATAAGTTGAGCTGCCAGGTAATAAAGCTCTAGTCATGGGATCTGTACTCCCCACATCTCGATAAGGCAGGCACAGAGCATTAAATGCTATCCTGTGTCATCCCTGTCCCCATAGGAAGCCTCTGATTGTGGTGTCTAGGGCACGAAAAAACACTGCCTCAATGTAGTAGTGCACATTTGTGAACGTGTATAGCAGCCTCGGAAGAACAATCATTTTGATTATGGCGACCCGGCCCATGAAGGATAATGGCAGTTTAGCCCAGAATTTCATAGATCGTTTAACTCCATCAACCGGCCTGAGCGTGATGCTAATGTGCATGTCCCTGAGTTTGTGTGCTATCTGAATGCCCAAATACCCGAAGGAGTGCGTCTACCACTGCAACCCCAATTCCGGCAGATCTGCAATATCCCGTCCCCAAAGCCCTGCCAAGGGAAAAAGGCATGATTTCTGCCTGCTAAATGAGATCCCAGACAACTTCCCAAAATTCATCCAGTACCTCAAGAATGATGGGTAGGTTATGTGCTGGCTCACACAAGTAGAGTAGGACGTTGTCTGCATATGATGGTATAAGGTGCCTAGATCCCCTGATCTCTATAGCAGCTTCCAGATACTCCTGCCTCATATAGACTGCTAAGGGCTCCAGAGCCAGTATGTCCAGCATTGGTCAAAGTGGGCACCCCTGACGGGTCCCTCTTTGTATGTCCCATACCTCTGTTATCTGCCTACCATATTTCACCATAGTAACCGGGCGTGTGTACAGTAGTGCGACCCCGCGGATGAAGCCTTCTTCAAACCCAAAACCCTGGAGTGCCGTGTACATCCACTCCCAGAAAACGGAGTCAAAGGCCTTGATGGCATCAAGGGATGCCACAACATACTGTGCCTCACATGGGTTGGTCTGATTGATTACGTATTGCAACCACCGTAGGTTCAGTGTGGTGTTGCAACCAGGCACAAATCCTGTTTGGTCTGCATGTACTAGAGAGGTAATCACTATACGTAAATGGCTGGCAAGCATTGTGGTGAGAATTTTCACATCTGAATTTAACATGGCTAGGGCGCGATATGACTTGCACCTCTCAGTCGGTTTCCCAGGCTCAGCAGCATTTCCCTCATGTTCTCATGCTTGCCGGAAGCAAACTCCTCTCATAGGCCTCCTCGAATACCTTCAGTAGAGCAGGAGGAAGCGCTGAGCTATACACCTTATAAAATTCTGCTGGGAGCTTGTCGCTCCCCAATGAATTGCCTGTAGATAGGGAGATAATTGCTTCAGCCAGTTCCTCTGCTGGGAAAGGCTGTTCCAGGGTTTTCACCTGCTCTGCTGTTATCCCCGGGAATCTAGTTTAGGAGAACGCCACATGTAGGTCATCTGGATGAACCTTTGTGTCATGTCTATATAGTTGGGCATAAAACTCGGTGAAGATGTAATTTACTGCTGTTTTGCCATGGGGTGCCACACTCGTCAAGCAATAATGTGGTTGCACTTTTGGGTTGCTCCCATTTGCACAGCCACGCTAACATCCTCCCCAATTTGTCGCCTTCAGCGTGTGAGCATGCCACCTGCGCTGTATAGTCGAATTTGCATAACCTTTCCCAAGTTTGCATGCACTGCAGTCGCAACTCGGTAAGATCAGTCTCTGCCGTCTGCAGTCCAGGTTGACCAGCCTCCAATATATGAATCTTATCTTCGATGTCTTCTAAGTCTTCCTGCAGCTTCCTCTGGATACCCCTGTGCGTGCTATTATTTCCCCTTTACCACTTTCAGGGTTTCCCAAACTTTGCCCCAACTGTCAGCACCATGGTCTCCGGCAGTTTTTCCCGGAAAGGGCCATCTCACAAAATGTCTGAGAGCATACGTTACGTTGCAATCGGGGGCCTAGGTCCTCGATTTTCCCATGTATCACTAGCGGGGAGTAGTCAGACATTGTGCTTCCCATATATTCGGTGCCAGTGAATTCTGCTAATTGTTCGGTACGGCCTGCGCAGGCGTGAATAAAAGGAGTACTCCCTCCAAACATCTGTAAGGGTTAGTTCAGACAGAGCTGCGTTAAGGGCCCCATTGGCACGAGAAGTCCCACCCCGCGGGGGGATGATCTATCTAGTAATGGGTGCCAGACACAGTTAAAATCTCCACTCCACAGAAACAAGACCTCCTGCCTTAAAGCCATCCGGCCACTCACTGAGTGCACATGAGCCAGAATCATATGCTTGGGTAAATAGGAGTTTATAATGCAAACCTCCCTATGACCTAAGTAGCTCTGCATCACCACATAGCTCCCCTCCTTGTCCGGCCTCCATTTACAAGAGCTGGAAGGAGACTGCTGCAGCTATCCATACAAATACGCTTCTAGCAAACTTACAGTATGTAGAGCCATAACCGGACCCTCCCCAATGAGTCACATCTAAATCCTGATGAGTTGGGCAATTGATACACTTTTCCTACATAAGAAGGAACGCACTCAGTTCCTGTGCATGTAAGAGCCCAAGCCCCTCACATTCCAGGTCAGTATCCTAACTGGCACCATTCACAGGTCTCAGCAGCACCCCAATGGTGCCTTCCATCTGCTCCCATGCGGGCTCCCCCATGCCAGCCTCTCGATTCATGTCCTTCATCATCAAATGCTTAGTCTCCCACACGCATCCAGGATTCACGATGCAAGCCTACAGTGTGTCCAGTTTCAATACCAAGCCACCCCCATCGTTCCAATAACATTTTGCGCCAAGCCTCTTGAAACAAACCAAACATAAACCAAATGGTTGACCCATTAACGCAGGGTCAAGAGAACGCCCAACAGCAGCATACTGTTCAGGCTCTACTGTACCTCTAAGGCCATTGAAGGCCATTCGGTACCAAGGAACCAGCAACAGGCCGATGCCAAGTATCTAACTATTTCAGAGATGTCAGAGTTCCACACAGTGGGTAACAGCTCCCCATTCCCACTATTGTACATCCCTTTGTATGCAGTGATCAAATCAGCCTTGATGAAGTTACTTCTGTAACGCCCAAGGTTTTAATGTCTCATGGATGGCTGTCTCATCAGTACGATCATTTTCCATGGCTCCGTCCTCACCTCCACTCAGCTGGACCAGCCACCTCGGGGGTATATGCCAGCCATGGCGGGTTCCGCTAGCCAGCAGTGTTCCCAGTGGAGTCATGGCTGCCATCCCCATATAATTCAGGGGACTGTCCTGTTCTCCTTCCGGCCACCACCGTCCTCCTCGACCGCCAAGTCATTATGGTCCATCCACAAGTTAGCTGCTTCCGGGCTGTCAAGAATTGTGTCTTCCCCTTGTGCAGTACTTTCAATCTGGCTGGGTAGGTGAGCATATATTTGAGCCCCAGTTGTTGAAGTCTCACCTTGGTGGGCATGAACATGTTCCTTCTCTTTTGCACCATAGACGTACAGTCTGAGTATATGGCAATTGTGGAACTGCCCCTCTGTATGTTCCTGCCCTTCCTGGAGAACTGCAAAATCACCTCCCTGTCTCTGAAGTTTAGTATTTTGGCTATGACAAGTCTGGGTGCAAGCCCAGTGGGGGCCTCTTCTGATGGGATCGGTGGGCCCTTTCAATGGTGAAGCCCTGTGATAGTTTCCCTGGGTCCCACTTCCTGTATTTAGTTCTCAATGTAGGCAGTCATGTCCATGCCCTCCGTTCCCTCCATAGTTCCAGCATTCAAATGTTGTTCCTTCGAGATCTGCCCTGCGCGTCCTCAGCCCACATTTCCAGCATGTCATTTCTTGCCTCCAGCGCCTTTATTCTTAATTCTAGGTCCTCAGTGACGGTAACTGTTTCTTTCAGATGCGATTCTGTGGTCGTGACCCTTTCCGCCAGGGAGCGTACATCTTGCCGCAAGAGTTGCACATCAACCTTTACCTCCTCTATTTTGTTTTGCAAGGGGGATCTTCAGGGGGCAAGGGCCACTAGGAGTTTTCCTTCTTGGGGTTCTGATTGTGGGGTCTGACCCAGCTCTGCAGCCACGGGAGAGTCGTACTGTTTCCCCTGACTCACGAAGGATTCCAGTATCGTGCACTTGCGCTTCTGTTTAGTGGTGACATGGTGAGAGTTGTGCCTAAATTATGACCTCTGGTTCCAGGCTGTGTAGTTCACAAATAGGATAGGTAGGTCCCTCATAGGCGGTTGTGGTGATAGAAGGATTCCTCTTTTTCCTATGTGCAGTGATCAAGAGCAATGGTGGTGTGGTCTCTGCACTAGCACTAACTCAGTGGTCTGTAGCAACAGGCGTCCTGATCTGGCTTAGGTCACAGTCCCCCAGATTCGCAGTTGTGCTAGTTCTCCATAGCCTTTCATGTTAGTGTACACCAGTGGGGCAGGTCGTCAAGCAGTGCCGGGCACCAACCGTGAGCAGCATACATAGCCGTCCCGAAGGAGCTTGAGATCACGGTCCTGGCCCAAGCATCCTGCAAACGTCAATGCGATCCTCAGTACTGACTGTAAAATTAACCTGAATTTGGGAGACAGGGGCAGCCCTCCGCGGCAACGGCGGGGGGGGGCAATCTCCACAGCCTTCCCGACTGCTATCCCGGCAGCAGTGGCCCGCCCCAGGAAATCCAGGCAGATGCTGCCTCAACAGTTCCTCAAGTTACCAGACTGTCCGCCATCATCTAGCACCTCGGTTGCTATGTCTCAGCTTTAGATAGGCTGCTGGGGGGGGGAATCCATATGGCCTTGTTTCCTCAAATGTTCAAATCCTTTTTGCTTGGATTGCAAAATTGTTAAAAAATTAGAGGGACCTCAAACCATCCAAAAATCTGGTGGTTTCAAGTTTCCAAAGAACTTATTTGAGAAAGAACAATCTAACCCACCTCACACCTCGCTTTTCGCAAAGCTATCAAAACTTGACTATTCTCTTAACTTCTTCAGCAAAGCCTGCATTGTCTCCATGCCAGGTCTTTATGAGCACACAAGCAACAATATCTATATGTAAGGTGCTATGCCACGATATGCTCTACATTATGTAACCCTAAGTGTAACCATATCGCTATCCATGTAACACATCATGTACCCAAGTATGTACACTTACCTGTAACTAAGCCAATTCTATGTAACAGCCCCACGATGCCTCTGGGCTGTTTGTGCGCTTTATAAATGCAAGTAAATAAATAAATAACCTCAGAAATCACGGGCCAACTCCAATGCAGAATGCAACTTTGTGGAAGTAAAATGTGATATCTTGCAGAAGAACACCCCTGAGAGCTAGACTATCCACAAAAACTCCCTCTCCAACGTGTACTCCATTATTTTCTTGTCCAGCGCTCCAGTGCCTTCTAGCTGTATTAGCAATATAACTCACCAACATACATACAACAAAATCCATAGCAATTTGCAGGCCGTGTTTCCAGAGCTAGTGCTATGGATTTTAAATGCCCTTTCAAATGAAGATGCACACAGTTATCGTGGAGACACGCAGAGCAAGAGGTAGCACAATGGGGAAATGCAGAGATGGAACAATGATAGAATACAGCTTGAAGTAGCCGTAACGCCACTACATCCTGCCGAAGTAGTTTCATGATTGAGGGCTTGGCGCTCATCTTCTCCCCCTCTGCGCCATTCACTACCAGGATCTGTTACTGTGGCATGCTCTAACTGTGATTACAGCCCTATAGACTGATTGACTGAGATAATGGGTCCCACAAAGTTATCCCCCGAGTCGAAGCCTAGGGGCAAATGTTGGTGAAAGTCCATTATCCCCGGCGATACTGGCACCTCCCAACGCCTATGAGCCAATTAGCACATGGTGGTATTAGCCATAACGTTCTCAGAGTGCGGTGGTGAAGTAGAACATGTTAGTTTAATCAGTTCCATGTGATAATATCGCTGCAAAAATATCGCCATACAAAAATGTCGCCATATTTTTGCGGCGATATTACCCCATGGAACCTGCGGGGGACACCCCCGCAACCCCCATATATTTTAAAAGGGAGCGGGGGATACCCCCGCATCCCCCCCATCCATTTACCCCATAAATTATCCACACCAAAAATATCGCCTATGGCCGTTCCCGACGACCATATGTACGGTGATATTTTTGGTGGGGTAATATTACCTGATACCGTTTAATCATGAGTAAAGCACACAAAATGTGTTATTAAATTAAATGTGGTTTTATTCTGTAGTATTTAAATAGATAAGTAGTCTTCATAAGCATTTTGATTGTAAACTTAGCTCAAATGGAATAGTTTGGACGGGAGCTTGCATTAGGGACAACGTTCAAGTGAATGTTTAAAAAAATAAAAGCAAACATTGGTCCTTGTTTCAGCTTTCACTTTGGTGTGGTAAGTTAAGTTGGACTGTCATGCTGAAAGAAATCGTGCTCCAAAATTTCCTTGACATTTTCTAATATAGAACCCGGCTTTCTGTTGAATACCTGGCTGTTTCTGAAGTACGTATGTCAGGGATTCAGTCAATACATGTAGTTATTGACTGCATTCTTCATTCCAAACATAACAACTGACAAAGTAGAAAGCACCCCGAATGATGAACGATTAATGGTCTCTAAGTACAACTCTAGTTCTGTTTCTGGTAAATATGTTATGATTATAACTCAAGGGTGCTCAATTGACAGGAGGAGCATGGAAGGAACATAACCGGCAGCCAGGCCACGACTCAGGGGTGGTAGAACTTTCACCAGCAAAATAAACTAATTTCCATGGAGAACCCCACTGTGCTGACTTGTAAAACCCCAAGCTTAGTTCCTGGGCTCAAACCGCAAAGGTCTAGAGCTTAATGGGACCCTGAAAGGAGTGCCAGCAACCTGTCTTATTTGGGGCCTTTTGGTGGCCCTGGATGAGCCTCCGCAGGGTATGGTCTCTTCCACATCCTTCACCCCATGTTCCCCAACAATGAGGACTATGGTCCCAGGTACTATTGCTTTAGTACATAATGTTCGACATTCGAATTTTCAATTGTAAGAGGAGAACCTGGACAGCCATATACTGCTGATTGACTTGAATGGGGAGGATAATTTGCAGGCATGTGATGGTGGACAGATATGACTCTCTCATGAGGCAGAGGAATCCATTCCTCTGGTCCAATCACTTTAGATTGCCTTTGGGTGGGGATTTGGAATGGCAATCTTTGATGGGATCCCAAACCATTTGCTGCTTCCAAGAGGCTGGGGAATGCAAAATTCGCCATAAATTGGGATAGAGTCTTTGATTGTTCCTGCAAGGAAATCAGGAAAGGTTAGCAATATGGATGGCCTGTTGACCTGGGACCAATTGTATTGGGGAGACTGTAGAACAGAATACGAAGGATCATAATATTCAATAGTTAATACTTAGAGTCTGAGTGACACTTATAGTACGGCTATTTCATATTTATATTACTTGTAGTAGATTCAGCTTTATTTCAGTAGCTAATTTAATAAATGCATATCAATGCAAATCATAAAATTATAATCAACATTTGACGAAAAAGATATCAAAACAGTTAGACAGTTATCAAACAGCAATATTCTCCCACTTCATAAAAGAGTCACGTAGTCAACAGCACACATTTTATCAGCTGCTATATAATGAAATAAAATCAAATTTTAAAATGACTAGTTCTCTAAGAGAACAAATCTGGATCTTGGCACTACTCAGATACAACATTTCCCTTGGGGATTAAAACTCCTTCTGAATATTTTGTTTTCCCATATAGTGAATGGTAATAATATTCATGTAAAGCTACCAACAGCAACAAGACCATACCGGAATTCTAATATTTAAATTTCTTAAAACAAAATGTAATCATTCCTTTTTTGTTAGAATGAAAAGCATTATTCACAGCATCAAAATAAATAGATGAAAATAAATCAAATTTACAACAAAAACATATTTCTAAGCAGCATAATACAACAGTTAAAATATTGTAAATACAATAGCAAAACAATGCATTACATTGTCATTTTCTGAATAGGTCATCTAGGTATGAATCTTCCTATTATATCAGGATCTTCGATTTCATTGATAACACCTCAAATGACCTAATCACATTTAGTAGACCAATATAGTGAAATGGCAAAAAAAAAATACACGAATAAAAATCAGCTTAAGCCACAAAATTTCTGCACCTCCTGTAACGAGGGCAGAACAAAACTGCTTAACATCCTCTAACACTCCTGATCAAAAAGGACACCATGTGCTTAAGGTCTGCTGCATCTTATGCCATTGACATATGTAACTATTAATGCGGGAAAGTACCCAGTCTCAGAGGGAATATACAAATGCATAGTTAAAAAGGCATCACTTTATGTAAGAAGTATTATGGGCTTGGGTATTTTTTCAGAAAGAAATATTCAGTCAACAACCTATTATTATCTTTTGGCAGTGAGATTTCATTCTGGGACCATTCTTGATAAGCCTCCTTGATGACACTTGTTGTAGATTGGTCAATTTTTCCATTGTACCAGATATTCACCAAGTTCATTTTATTCAGGAAAGATTTACCAGTGCACCACACCTAGGGGCATTTCAAGTACCATACAAGAGCTTTGTACTGGGCATACATTTGGAACACTACAAACAAACGTAATGTAGCAAAGCATGCAGGTTTTCAAGAGACCGAACATCCGCTAGACCCAGTTCTAATTGCATATGAATTATTGAAGAACTTGTTGGGAAGCCCAGGAGTGGTCTACAGGCTCTGCTTTCAGCTCTGATGCGGCCACATACATCTTCAACACCCTATATTTCTGCACTGTATAGTGCTGTCCAAATGAGTCTCTCTGGCCAAGATAGTAGAGCTCTGTCGATTTATAATGACCCTTTATATTTGAACTCATTCTTATTCCGAGAAAGCTACAGACATTGACCTCTTCTAGCTGTGCATGCTGAAGGATAGTTTTCCGTTTTCCGTTTCACTCTTGCCAGATTTACAGGCCATGCAGGTGGTTCTTGGAATCTTAATTTGAAGACACTTAATTGCAAAATTGCAATAGAAAGCATTGAGATGCCTTTGCAGTTCCAATGTATTATTTGATATTAGGTTTTTTTAACACTAATATTGGGTCCTCACGGGATTCCCCTACCTTGCAGACAGTCAACAATATCTTACTTAGTCCTCCATCCCATATCACCGCAGGAGAGCGTTTCATTAACCTTTTGGTTGCAGGCTTACATTTATCTGGTTCAATGAGCCGTGAAATCTCTAGCAAACACCAACACAATCATGAAGTACGGGTGATTCCCTTAACACTCTAATGTTAGGACTAATGAAGTTTGCTCACATTTAATTCATTCATACATCTTTAATAACACGCTTAATACCGGGGACTAGTCTCTAAGTGCAGGATCAGGATTTGAACCCCTTTTGCTCTGTGTAGCCTTGCTTCCAAGACAAACACATTACCCCAGAGCTATATTCCCGGGCCATTTCATTCAATTACTAGTTAACTACGGGATCTGCCATTTGAATGGCAGCACTTTCTCTGATCCCTCTGCCAATTATACATTTACAGCAGGATAAAGTAGATCAATAGTTGACTATGTGATACTTGATGTGGCAAATTGGGAAATATTCACGGATATGGGAGTCTCAGTTAGGCCAAATTGTGATCATGACACACAATTTGCTGAGTTGGGGATGTGCAGGTTAGCGTCAGTCAATTCCAAATCTATACCTTGGGTGATCTTGGATGACCTTGTCCAGCAACAGAAGATGAGTGCAATGGAAAAAACACCATTGTAGAGAAAAATCACTCCTGAATTTTATGTGAAGGTTTCAGTCACCAGTAAGATCACAATAACGGAGCTCCTGGCTTGACAACAGCCAAAAATAGTTTATCCATAACCCAAAGGGAAATTTTGCAAAGTCTCCCTAACTGATTAAGGACAGGAGAAGGCAATATAAGCTTCTGAGCGAGAGGAACAAGAAGATGGTGGGTTGACACAAAGGACCAGACGTGGCTTTGGAAGATTGCTGTCTTTGGTGCTCTGGGAAATTCAATTAAGACTAATTCCAGGGGTGTTGCTAGGTCTGGAAAATATCCGGTGCTACGGTAATGTCGGGACTGGTGGTACTCTGGGCTAGCTAGCCTTTTGGTTGAGCTTCTATCCGGGGCTGCAACCAAAATACCCGGGGCTATAGCCCCCTTAGCAAAGCCTCTGACTAAGTCCACTAATAATATAGGGACAACTGCATGGCATACTTTTCTTTCTAATTTCTTTGCAGACCAGAGGCCTGATGAGGCACCCAATGAGCAAGATGACCCAAGAGACAACCTCTCAGTCCCAGAGATTATGGAAGCAATTTCAGCTCAGAAGTCGCTCTAAGCCCTGAATGTGCACAGAGGTCCTATTGATCTACATAAGGCAGATCTGGCTCCTAGCAGATCATTTCCATCTGAAATCATCGATACAATGCCTCACATGCTGCAATCTGCTGCAATTATCCCCATTTCCAAAAAGGTGCACTGCAATAACTCGTGAAACCATCGACCCATACCTCTGCTGGATTCAATGAGGAACATGAGTGTGATTCTATTGCTGTCACGCCCCGAGGCTCAAATACAGGTTAATAAAATCGTTACTGAGGCCCAAGCAGGCTGCAGGCAGGGGCAGGGTACTATGGGAAAAGCCTTTAAGCTGTATCTGTTTATTCAAAAGTACTAAATGGGTATAAAAAGCACAAACAAATTCGAGGTTCAGCACCAAGACAAGGCTTTGAACCATGCTGCCGAAATAAATCGGGTTGGGGGAAAAATGCACATACGCAAGTGTGACTTTGCTCCCAAGAACGGGAGTTAGAGGCATTGCGCATTGCATTGGGGTCCTGGCATGGCACTCCAATGCAACATCTCACTGCTTCTCACTTGCGTCAGTGTACATGTGTCATCCAAACCCCTTTTTTCTGCATCATGATTAAACGCCCTGTGATGGCAGTGCAGCTCCCACATGTGTGTGCTGATTATAAATAGTTTGTGAGAGAAATCTGAAAGTTTGCCTATAGAAAATGTGTCAGACAGGACAGTGTTGTTGCCCCAGCCCTTTTCATTTTATTCAAATATGGCGCGGTTGCTGACTCATTAGCAGTCAGGCACATGTTCCAATGATTGACAAGACACCTTGGACAACCCTCTTGGATACGAATGAGGCTCTAACAGTATCCCACTCTGAAATGTTATTGGTGTCGTTTGTATCCTCATTTAAAGTGTTTGTACTGATAGCGACTTGGTCATCAACACTGGCAAAAGGAAACTAAGGAAGATTTCCAGTAGGAGGCCGTTTGAACAAAAATATTTGTTGAGGCATCAATTATTAAGTTACACTTTATGAATATCTTGATTTAAGATTTCCTGCCAACAAATTATGGACCCATGTGTTGGAACTTACTAAAGCCTCTATAGCACATGTTGCTTTAGCCATTGGCCTGTTCCATAATAGGTTAGTTTGAGGGGTGCGAAATGCCAGGCAGACAACTTGGTAAAGGGTCTTCACAATTAACCATTGTATTTATTCAAAAGAGTGTGTAAGAAACGCCTCGCTATCCCTAACCTAAAGATCATTTCCCTTCCTATCAAAAGGAAATGAAAGGAAAACATCTAATCAAAGGAATCTGTCCCTCACACTTATACATACATTCACTCATAGAGGTTAGATATGGCTTTTCAAGTTCAACATCAACAACAATAGTCATCAACATGAACCTGATGCCAATATATATACTTGTATCTTGGGTCGGATTCCCTTCCCCAGATTCAAAGTAGGATTTTCAACAATAGTTCCAAAGAATAAAGTTCTCTGAGATAGCCAAGTTCTATTCACAAAGTTCTTCGTACTTCCAAAGTCTTTCACTTGGCATTTAAAAATGTTCTCACACAATGAAAGAAAAGTATTTCTTTTCAAGTTGCCATATTTGATTGTCACTTGATATATAATAAAGATTTGTCAGAATGGCTTTTTTCTTAGACAACAAAATACTTTAACAATTCTTCTGACTTCACATCAACATTTGTATCAAGATAGTTTTTACCACAGTTCATCAAACACCACATTGGTTTTGTCACTTTAATTCTTTTGTAACTTTTAACCGCACTACAGTACTTTTAATGTCTTCTTCCTGGTCCACTAACCTGCCAGGACTACCACTAACAATCCCTGTCCAAGTGTACTCCCCTGCCAGGACTAACAACTCCTAACACTACTACTAGTATTTTGTGGTAAGGTTTTCTTCAACACTCTAAAGGTTCCTGACGTTAAACAACATTAAGATTCACAGTTTCCTCTGTAAGTGCACAGCCGCACAATACACATTGGTGCTGTTTGTTCCACGGAGTTATTTTTCGCAGGCAATGCAGGTTATATTCCTCTCTTCCGTGATACTTCTTAGAAGGACGGTTTCTAGCCTGACGCTATTTCTTTCTTCCACATCAAACAACTGTTGATAATGTTTCTTTACCACAATTGCTCTTCCTTGACTTAGGTAACGCTTGCTAATGCAAGGATTAAATATTGCCTCCTCTTTACTTTGTCAATCTTTGTTATTGCTTTCCTTCGAAATTGCTCCCTCTTTACTTTGCAATGGTTGTCTTTAAATACTTTCACTATTGCTGCCTCTTTATATAGGCAATGAAAATTGTAACGTTTCTTTTCTGGCTTTCTTTTCAATTTAATATATTGTTCAGGTAACTTTCTTACATTAGTTCGGTATTCAAAATAGTATTCAGCGGGCAGCGTTTGACTACGGAGAGTTCCAGGTTTTCTATCTTAGGCAAACTCACTGGCTTTTCCACATGCATCCGCTCAAGCTGCTGCCGCTGTCTCTTCTGAACTTTTCTGATCGTCGGACCGCTTCGGTCGCCTTTCCCATGGCCCACACCATTTGGAAAGAAGCCTGCCTTGCTCCTCCTGCTCTCTGGTGCTCGCAAACTACTGAGATCGGGAACCATGCTTCTCTCTCTCATGGGATGGCTTCTGTGTTTACCGCTTCCCACTGGACGACCTCTGCAATTCATTTTCTCTGCAACGAACACCCTCTCGGGACCGGACCCTGCATTACCAACAGAAGCAATTCTGGCATCTTCTGTCCTTTGCTTCTGCAACTGCAACTTCGACTGGCAATTCCTCCACCCTCCTGTTCCAATGACCTGAAACTGAGGACGCTTTATATATTTAAAAGTCCAGCTCAGATGTGGGTCATGAGAACCACTTGACTGCACTTTGAAGTTTTTGGCCTCTGTGCTCCTCTTCTTTGTCCCAGTACCTAAGGCATTGTGGGACTTGAAGTCCCCAATGTCCTGATCATCTGTTTCATTAAAGACATAAATTCTACAGTAAGCTATTAAAACTGTTGGGTCACTAGGGAAATTATTAGAGGGGCTCTCTCAATTCCCCTGACCTGGTTCCCCTCTCATGTGATCCTCCCGCAGAACACCACCTCCAGGGTCTGAATCAGGAAGCCTCTCTCTTTCCCTGGCCACATGAGAAGGGTTCCAGTGCAGGGTTTCTGTGATAATCACATCTGATTCATCACAGTAGGTAAAGACTCAGTGTCTGCCATTTTACTGGCGTATACAGTGGTCTTGGTTTCCACTTAGGGAGGGGAATTACAAGGACATTGTTGTACCTCCAAATTGGCTATGGTAGAGAATTCATTTCTGAAATCTTAGATTTCTGCTCTAATCTCAACGCCCACTGCCAAGCTTCAAGCAGAACAAAGAGTAAAAGTTTTAAGACATCAGATAACAATTTTATACTGGGTGTGAATCTGAATTAGAGATTCTGAAGATACGCATGACAAAATTGTGAAATTCCATTCTGCCAACTGCAGAAGCCAAATCAGAGAAATTTTGATTTTTTTGCCAAAATCCGCCATACTGCCACCTATGCATACCGAAAAGAGCAGCGCAAAGTGTCTCATTCCCCAAAATTAGCTGTGCAAAGTTTCTTGTGCTGCTTCTTGAACCTAGCACAAATTAAAAAGAGAGGAACAAAGATTCTCGTGCCGCTGTACGAACGTAGCACGAATAGAAAAGAGCTGCATGAAGTTTCTCGTGCCACTATACAAACCTAGTACGAGCACAAGGTTTATCATGCTACTGCGCGAACCTAGCACAAATTGAACAGAAAGCTGCTCAAAGCTCCTCGTGCCACTGCACAAGCCTGGCATGAGTCAAAAACAGCAGCACAACATTTCTCATGCTGCTGTGTGAATCTACCATGAATCGAACAAAACAAGTGCTACATTTCTTGTGCTGCTGTGCCAACCTACCATGAAACTAACAAAAAAGCTGTGCAAAGTTTCTCGTTCCACTGTACGAAATTAGCACGGATCGAAAAAGACTCACCTAAAGTTTCTCGTGCTACTGCACGAAGCTAGTAAGGACCGAAAAAATACACGCACAAAGTTTTTTGTGGCATGAACCTAGCACGGATCGACAAAAGACCTACACAAAGTTTCTCATGTCACTGTGCAAGCCACGCACGAATTTAAAAACCGTTTGAAGTTTCTTGTGTTGCTTAACAAAACTAGCACAGATCGAAAAAGAAAGACGCAAGTGAAGTTTCTCGTTGCGCAACACGAAACTAACATGGGAATGAATCACCACACACCACATCATACCGCACAAAACTGGGTAAAACTTAAGTGGCAGCGGAAAAGTAATGCTGATTTTGTGGATCGGGCGGAAGCGGAATCCGGTGCAAATTCCACATTATCTGCTACTCTGATGAAAATCCTGCTCAGCCGTATTATGAGCAACTAATTAATGAGGTTTATGAGATGTAAAGAGTAAATAAACTCCATCTTTGTTTCATCTAGGATTGTCAAACTACTGGCTTACACTATCCAGCATCGTAAAGATAAGGTATTGGTGAAGCCATTCACTCCTTGGAGCATGCTTCATCCCCACTATTGAGGTATTCTGGAGGAACCATCCAAACTAAGCTTTGGTGACATTACGCAACTAAAGGGGTGGGGTAATAATAGTGAGCGTAAACTGATAAGAAGGGAATACGTTTCCATTCCTTCCTCTTATTCGCTGTCCTCGGGCATGATAGATAAGACCCCAAAGCAGATGAAACTGGTTCTGTTACATCATTGTTGATCATAAGGTGCAATAGCCTTGGGTTTCAACCTCACACACTGGTAAAATGTGAAGGCCCAAATACCTCCCAGATGCAAGTTACAAGCTAAGTGATCTGCATTAGTTTTATTAAATCAAGCGTCAAACATGACATCCGTTCTGCTTACTTGTAAAACCTTTGATTGCATTAATGTTCCATTAAAGAGTTATCATTATACTTCCTACTACTATTTTATCAATTACCACTGAATACAATCCAATGTTCTACAGACGGGGTGACTCCAAATCCGACTACTGCCAAAAGCCCACAGTGGCTCATAAGAATGGGCACTAACTCTGCCATTTTGACCCTCGTGATCTGGAGGATTTACAGCCAGACGGTGTGGCAGAAATGGTAAATGATTTTGGAGATTTGTCTTTGGGAGATCCTGTCAAATGTGAAATGGTGCCCAACGTCTTGTCTATTACACACAAAGGCGTTTCTGCTCACTCACTAAAGATGTCAATTTGCCAGGCTGTCCTCTTACAGTTCTTGAGTAATATCAGAAACACGCTGTGAGTAGTTTTGAATACACTTTTTTAACCATAGAATTGTATTGGTCTGTTCCACAAATGTACACAAACATGACAACACATTTGATCATAAGGTATGTGGGAAGGAATTAAAAAATGCAATGCATACAGGAGAACCATCTCCGGTTGTGGAAGCACCACAAGACCTTCCTCTTTGCTTCTGCCTTCTCTCTTCCTCTCCCCTGCTGATTTCCTGTCTGATACTGCACTGGTCACCTGGCTACCCTGCGGTTTTGGGTCCAGGTCCCTACCTGCCGAGTTGCACAGTTGCACTGCATCCCGGCAACCCTTGCACTTGGATCTGTATCTGTAACCCCACAGTCCCCCTACCTGCACCTTTGGATAACCTGCTGTCTGCACTTACCCTTGCACCTGCCACCTGATTGCCGCACTTCTTGTTATTGTTTTGATCCCATGTACAGCACTGCCCACTCCCCTTTCCCCTGGCATTTTCCCCTCCTCCATCCCCTGCTCTTGCGCCATGTCAATGTCACTTGGCCTAATAAGATCTTTGCCTCTGTCCTCCCTCTGTTCCCCTTTCCTTTCCCCGTTGCGCCTTGAAACATTCTTGTATAGGCGCATTAAAAATGCCATATCATATATCATACATCCAATGGCAATTCAAATTCATCGTGTACAAATGTTTTATGGTGATCGGTACAAAGGATTCCTCTGCCCCTTTACATGCAGGCAATAAGGAGCAGTGTGGTCAAGCATGAGGGTTAAGTCCAAAGGATAGCAAACTTGAACTGCAAAGAGGATAATTACTAGAACACACTACGGGTGAAACAAATTGGGCCTCATTACGACCCAGGCGGTAAGTTACCGCCTGGGCCGTGACTTTACCACCATGGCGTAAACTATGTTTACGCCATGGTGGTTGGCGGACTTACCGCCCCATTCCGACCTTGGCGGGGCGGTAAGTCCCCAATCCCCATTTACCCTTCCCCATTCCCATTTTTGCCCCATAGGGTATAATGGGAGTGGGGAAGGCGTTAATTACGCCACCGTAAATTACGGTGGCGTAATTAACAACAGGTCCCGTAGCGCCATGGATTTTAACACCTGCTAAAAGCAGGTGTTAAAAGCGCCATGGCGCTAAGGGACCTCGTACTCAGGCGGTAAGGGTCGGCGCTGTTAACGCTGCCGTTAACCCCTTACCGCCTGGGTCGTAATGAGGCCCATGTGTGATATGTCTAGGGTTTAGAACACAGGGGAGTGTTCAATGATGGCTTCATATGTACATGTCGATGACGGGCCCAAATATCTCTTCACAGTTTTAAGGTCTTCCCTATATTAAAACTCACTGTTTGCATGGCACGTATGTAGGAATATGTTGTTTGGCCGGTCCTCTGTCTTTGGGTTTCACACAGACTTACAATGGTGCCCCACCACACAACAGAGTTCATCGTACTATCAACATTGGGCTGATTTAATTGATGTGTGCATTGAATATCATACCTCAGGGTCAGGTTGACTATAAGAAGGATCTCAGGTCAGAAAAATGATGTTCTTCAGAAGTCCCAAATCATGTGTTAGAGGTCGGCCCCAGGCACCTTATAGACCCAACAAGAATCATCATTGCTCACACCCAATTTGGACATCTTCTTGGGAGACCGCTAAACCCTGAACATCACCTTCGTTGTGAAGAGCCTAGAATATTTTCTATCTTGGAAGTAAAAGTACGGGTCCACACAGACTCCACTCCACTGCCCACCCTACCCGACCCTCAAGGATCTGCTCCTCACTGTTTCCTCAGCTGGTGGCTTGTGGATTCCTTGCTTACAATTGCCTTCCCTCCCCTGTTGCTAGCTCCCCTCTCGCTTTTCTCTGCTTCACTCACTGTGTTCTTCCACCTATGATTGTAAAGTTCTCTGTTGCTTCCCAAAGCTAGGTCAGCTCTCAATAAATATAATAATAATAATAATAATAATAATACTAATCATATACAACAGCACCTTGTCCCATTCCTTCACAGAGAGTTCATTTCCCAGTTCCTCAAGCTATCTAGTTCTAAATTCCCTGTAGTCCAGCGGGACTGTGACTTTCAGTATTGCAATGCATAAATCGTATGCCATGCAGTTTGGGCAGTCATCGGATGATACAGTGGCTCTTGAAAGGAAATCTTTCAGGATCCCATATTTGCCACGTTCCTTGTTTAGACGTTTGTCATCAAAATGTAAGAAAACCGAAATGATATTCCCTTCTCTGACCCTGAAACCAGACTTATGGGTAACATGCCCAATACACCCCCCAATTAAACACAGTACCAATCTGTCCCCTACAAAGGATGTTTAAAATAGTAGATCTCAGATACACTGTGTTAACTTGACCTCGATGAAATGCTCAGGCTAATCTACCTCACCCAATTGAACACACTTCCTGAGCTGTCTCTTATAAAAGGATCATTTGAAAATGTAGCTCTTTGATAAACGTTGTTAGCTTGACCTAGAAAAGGCAGTCTCCTTCAAGATTTAGACTGTCTCTTTCATTGCTAATATTTTTTCAATTCCCTAAATAAGTTGGATCAAGCAGTAAGAAATCCAGGGTGTGAGGGTCGATAGGTCTGCTATTATGTCTATCCAAGAGCGCATAGTAATACCTGAGAACATATCAAATAGCTGGCGGAGGGCACACGACTTCCAGTACTGCGCGGTGAAGCTGCCCCAGGTAAGGAGCGAAGATGCCATGGGAAGAAGCATTTCTTTACTTTTTACCATCATCAGACCATGCACGCTGAGCCGTGGCGTGGGTCATGAAAACAGAGAACGGATAACAACTTGAGGGGTAGAGAGACAGAGAAACAGAGGTGCATAGTCACCACACCAGCATATAGGTGAGGAAGAGTTGGCATATAGTGGACACCTGCACTTGCCAGACTGGACAGCAAAGCATTGTGTTGGATTGGAATTAGCGGGAGATGCAAGGTTGCAAGAGATGAACATTTGGAAGCAGGTGTGAAGAAGATTCTCACAAGAGCCGAGCTGTATGGCGGCTAGCTGTGCAGAGAGCTGTGACGGAAGTCAAGCTGTGAGATGTGGAACCAGGTGAATAGATATGCTTGCTCTGTGAACCGGCGTTGGCTGAACTATTGACCAACTCTGCCAAATGTGTTTTTTTATAGTCACTAGAAGGAGGGTGCACAAGAGGAACACGTGCAGATGGCCTATGAGTGGAATGGTGATGCTGTACCAGAGAGATAGAGAGAGAGGGGGGTGGGGGGGGTGGAGGGCCACTGGACGCCCAGACCGGATAAGTCCTTCAACGGTGTACTCTTCACCTCGTAAATCAAGTGAAGTGGTGCGCTGACAAATCGAGTGTATTGGTGGATGGGAGTTGTATTACGGACAATCCCCAAAGAGCTAAATCAAGTCAAGTGTTGCCATTTGACTAAACATCCATGCATATGAAGGGCATCGCTGACAACAAAGGAAACATTAGTGGCAAGGTTGTTACGGTGTTGGCCACGCAGCCCCATATGCGGCATATGCGTGTCACCCTGGTGAGGACGTGGGTAATGGGATATCCTTGACAGCGAATAAGCAGAATGATGAGTGCATGTTTGACCCAGTCACTGAACACTAAGCTGTCTTTCAGTTGACTTGATACTACATGTGGCTTGGAAAGGGAGAAGGAAAGGTGCCCAGGATACTTTCCTGAACCTCTGAACTAAAATGATGCACTTTAAGAGACAAACAAATGAACTAGTGCTACGATGTACCCATGGGTTATATTACACTTTCACATTTGTGAACACTGTTGGCACACAGGCCAAACAAGCTACTATGGAGAGACACCTTTTTAAACAATTATCTAGCCATTATCAAGTACAGGATGTCGACTGCCTACCTCAAACAAAACCCATTCAAGACTGTTTGTGCCCTCATCGGCCTGCCCACTAAAAGACAACTTGTGCAACAATGGTTAAATGATATGTGCCTAGGATTTGATCTACAACTCTTGGACTCACAACATATAGCCAAGAAGGCCCAAACAGCCTGGCTTCGACTCTCAACCCATTGCAAAATAACCCCTTCATCCTTGCCCCCGGACCTCTGGACCGTAGTGTATGCGCCTGTGGTCTCACGCATCGATGGGGGAAATGCCCTCCTGACCTGGCTCCCAGATGCTCACTGGGACCCCTAGAAGTAGTCCACCACACTGCAGCATGTCTTAATACTGGTGCATGGAAATTTGACCGAATCACCCCGGTCCGACATGAACTACATTGGCTTCCTCGACAGGCTGGGATACTGTTCGAGACTGCATATATTATCTACAAAGAAGCCACTAGTAGCACACCAGCGTACCTGGTGACTAAGCTCCACATATCTGGTGGCACACGCTCCTTGCACAGCAAATCGACCAACCGGCTGAATCAAAACTCATCTGCAAAGAGAGGACCATCAAACATTCCTTCTCTTGTCACACACCCACCCTCTGGAACTAGATCCCGGAATGCCCCCACAATTCTCCAATTTTGCAAATCACTCAAAACATACATTTTTCAACAACACCTGACCGAAGACTCATTCCAATGGACGCACATACCGACGCACATATATCAACTCATAGTACTGCGCTCCTGTTAGAAGATGCCAGCCCAAATGCTATCTATCTACACTCTGTACAGCGCTCTGCTGCTCTCAAGCTAGGTCAGTGCTTTAAACAATGAAATAATCGTTTATTTATTTTTTTAAAGTGCTTGCTTGGGTCTTCAGATTTTGACATTGTATTCCTGCTTTGGTTACCTTCACTCTTCACCAGCCGCTTCAAAGTGCCCTGTCTTATCTATGTCCATGCGTCAAGACTTTGTAACCCCTCTGCTGGATACCAGGACTGTTATCTCTCCCAGGTATCTGCTAGCACTTGATACCTGGCTCTTGGATACATCAAATCTCATCTTCGGCTTACTCCTCAGACTGTCACCTTTCCTTTTAAAACCCGACTACCTTACCTACTATATTTCATCCCATCAACCAGGTACTGCCTGTTCTAGGACTGTGTGGTAACAGATGGTTATTAGTTGTAAAACACATTCAGATGTGGTGATCTTGTTTCTACAGTCCTAATCTAGAGCTCAACCTTTCGATATTGGTAGACAACTGAAAGCTTTGTAGTTGGCCTGCACAGAGGAAAGATGTTACCCCTTAGACTGTCACCTTTTCTTTTACAAGCAGACTGCCCTTCTATCTGCATTTCATCATTTCACCAAGGCATTGCATGTTCTTTGGCAGTATTTCAGAGGATGGTCATTACCTGTGAAGCACATTCCGATATGGTATTCCTGTTTCTACATGCCTAATTTGTGCTTCAACCTTCTATTATTGGCCGATAACTCACACGCTGTTAGTTGGCCTACCCAGGGAAAGATGTCTGAACCATGACATTTTCTTAACCTATTTTATCAATGTATAGTTAATATGTGTCTTTCATGCATACCTTTTATTGTCTTTTGGAAGTTTTCTTGTTTTGGTCTTTGGTTGTTTACTTCTCGTAGGTATTGCAGCAATGACTATGATTCCTACGTCCCCAGCAATCTTGGTGATGGTAAGTCGTGCGCATGGCCTACACTACCAGCAGGCGAGTTTGGGAGGTGTTTGGCCTGCTTCTGTTCATGAATTGCTAGATTAGGGTGCTGTGCCTGCTCAGTGTGCATGTTATCCTTGTAGTCACTCTACTACATCCATTCTACTTTAAGTAACTTCTTCATCATACCCTTCTTTACTTAAAAAAAACACATGGTTTGATTGACATGACTGACTCTGGAGGAGGAGGGAGAGAGGGATAAAGAACAGGCAGTCACTAATGGATCCCTGTAGGATGGAATGCTGCCCCACCATTGCCAGAGCCGTAACAGGGTTAAGACTGATTACTGTAATGCCCTCTTGTTAGGCACGTCAACAAAAAACATGGAGAAGCTGCAGGTTATCCAAAACAACTTGCTCCATGCAGTATTAGGCATCTCCAAAAGGGAATACATCACGGCAGCCAGTAAACAGGCAGACTGGTAATAGTTAGAAAGTGCATCCTCTTGAAAAACACTCGCTCTTACCCACAAATGCGTCCACCAAACCTCCACTCCGTACCTGCACCAAAGAATACACCGATCCACGTCCACCAAACCAACTAGAACTCCTTACTTCAACATGTTAACTGTTCCCAGAATCAAGAGGGTCAGAGCAGGTGGATCCAGCTTCCCCTGCCTTGCAGCCCAGCATTAGAACGCCCTCCCTCCACCGCTTAGAGCCCTTAGAGGAGAAAATTCACACATCGCCTTCCGCAAAGCAGTCAAGACACTACTGTTCATCTAATCACCTCCACTTGATACTATCTGTCACATACACTGCTTGACAAAATGCACTATGTATGTATGTAACTTACCTGTATTGATTCCAAAGGCGTCCCTGGTGCCCATTGTAGTTAAGCTCTTCGCATGTAACAGCGCCTCGATGCCCAGGGGCTGTTTGCGTGCTATATGAATCTAAATAAATGCTGCATACCATGGAGAAAACACTGGTGTTAGTGATCCGTTTATTTGGCACAGAGCGATTTATAGCACAACACTCTGGCAAGTACAGTGCCTCTTTCTGCAGGAAGAGAATCATCTCAGGCAGGGTCATCTTTACTGATGCACTCGTGGCTCAGGAAGAAATTGGCCCTTTCGTGTCTAATCATCTCCAGAGGCTTGAAACGTCTGGAAAATTAGGCTGTTGGTGGTCTAAGGGTCTGATATTGCTACATGTTGACCATTAAGGGTCATTTTCTTCCCTGTGTCATATCAGCAGAGGGTGCAGTCATTCATCCATGGTGTCCGTGTGAGGGCTTGCTGAACTGGGAAGAAGATGGGCTGGCGTTGCGCCGCTCTCTCTGAGCGAACGTTACTCGTTGCTTTGTAACAAAACTCTGCATCAAACATCACAATAAAAAACGGCCAATCATCCCCTGAGCCAAAGAACTGAAGAAAAGATGTAGGGGGAGCCTAGAAAGAAACAAGGACCTGGTGATAGGATTCACTTTCACCTTCTGCCTTAAACTGTGGTCCTCCCATCTTTGGATAAAATGAGACCTTTCTTTTTAAGTTACCCAACCAACCTTCCCACCAAAAGACCTGGTAAAAAAGAAATTACACACAGAGGGTCGTCTACCCAAACTAAGGGAGATAGCCCTTCTGAATTCAGCTGACTCCTCTCTAGTAACACAGCGATATCTGCCTGCCAGGTGGCCATTATAGAATGTCCTCATAAGGGACTAGCTTCAAGTGCCATGTGGGGGCCTCCCCATAGCCTTCAATTAAAAATCCAGTGTCAGAAGCATGGTCGAATGCCATGTGTTTCTGACTAAGTGATCCTTGCGGACTCGATGCACGGTACACCTCACTACCTCACAGTGCCCAAGCACACACAACATACAAACAATACAGAAGTGCAGAGCGCCAGAAACGTATGTTCACCCACGACATACAAGCAATACAATAGTGCAGAGCGGAGAAACTTAATGTTTCACTTCTGTTGGGGAGAACTCCCAGGTATGCCAGAGGGATACTGGAAGTTCGCAGACCTGGAGGGCCCAAAACCCTCCCCCAGAATACATGAAGGACTCAGTCAACAGCAAGTTCAAACTATGGTTTATCACAGCCAAAACCAACAGGGATTGATACAAGAACTCAATAAATTCCAGCATGTCACACTGCAAATGGTGCGCAGGCCAGTTTTGTCTAAAAAACATGTCACTGCCCCGTTATTACTTGGGCCTCTGTCCAGAAACCTATTGCGGCGTGGGATTGGCCGTCAGGAGTATAATAACCTATATGGGTACATATATATGTTATTCTACTGGTTCTTCCATGTTAGGTGGCTGGCCTGTTCCATCCCCAATTCACTATCTATAACATTGTTGCAGTGTTGTGAACTTACCATTGGTTCTCGCCCATTGCTATCCACCCTTAGGGTACCAGACTGTGAGTGGCTAGAGCTGACGTCCCCAGGCCTGGGACCCGTAATGGTTCTCAGCTCACTGTGTACCTCTTCAAGGTGATGAGACCGATTATGTGTCTGTTTTGTAACTTGTGTGCACCACTTTGCCTTATGAGAATATTCTCCTGTTCGGCACAACACTTGTTGCATACTTGTTGCAGTTTGTGTCTGTATGCTTGAGACCGGCTCTCCTTTCCCACTGCCGATCACTGTCCATTGTCTGCTTCAGCCGCATCACGTGTTTGGAGACCACAAATTTGAGCTCCGCAGCTCTGAATTATGAGGATTTATTCCTTTTCGCTGCAGCTGGTCCCTTTGTCATCTGTGGATTGGAATGTCATCTGTATCTCTTGACCTTGGCTGCAGGTCCTGTCTCACATGTCTTGGCCTCTGTCCAGCCTGAATCAGCTCAGTTCATCCCTTGCTCAGTGGTCTGAGGCCTGCTGTATTTTTCCTGTGTAGAGGAGGTCCCAAATATGGCCTGCACTCCAGTCGCCCATTTTGAAGTACCAGGAACATTCACACCGAGATATGTGACGTACGATGAGCAAATAAAACAGCAGAGACCCGCACTAGGGCTCTGTCCAGTGCCAATCAGAAGAGCAATACCTATTGAAGCGCCAATAACCAGACAACCATGGTCAGTAAGATATCCATTGAGACAACCATACCAGCAAATGACAAGAAATGAAGATTGTTTAAACACTGTCCCAGAAGAAACTCAAAAGGCCTTAATGGAAGACAAATGATGACGTCACAAGGGCCCGGACAGACATACAGATGAAGAACAACAACCAAAATATGACGCACAAAGACGAAACACCATGGGTAAGGATATCATAGACATGGAAGAAGAGACGATGTTGAAATATAAAGAAACGTAACTGTAAAGCCGGATGAAAGTATTCAACCAGCTAACGCCAGTACATAGGCTTGTAAAGCAAGAAGCTAAGAAAACAGTGTGGCTTGCTACGCTTAGTAGAAGAATAGAGCGGCAAGCGCCAACTATATATCTACCTCAACGAAGCACATTATATAAGTGCAGTCCACTTTATACAAAAGCAGAATAACACAGGTTACTAAGGGTCAAACAGGCCAGGATTATTATTCCAGCTAAAACAAGAAGAGAGGCGGCGGAATCGAAACTCAGCAAGGAGCAGGCCGTGCCTGGGAAAACGAGGTCAAACCAAGAGAGGGAGGCGGACAGTAACTTTGGAGAATTGAAACTTAAGAGCAGAGCAGCCTGCCCCGTGAAGGTCGAGATAAGGGGGCCCAGGCAGCAGGCGGCCAAAAAAGAGAATTAAATGCACAAATAGAAGGAAAACAAAGCCGATTCACGGTGTACTAACACGTGACCAGCCAAGCACGAAGCGGTACCAACGTCTGATGTCAGCCAAAGCAGGAGATACCATCACTTTTCCTGACAAGAAGCTACGGTTTCGAGGCCAACCTCAGCCAACTAATTGACACATAGCCCTAAAGTACTGATTGATGGAAGGGAGGCAGGGTGAATCTTGGGGTATACTGCATCTGGGTGACCATTCTGCATGCTGCTAATTAAAGTGGAGATTTATGTTTAGGGTTGTAGCCAGCCCAATCACAGTAGGCCAAATAATCTAAGGTCCTATAGAAAGTAGAATCAATGAGACGTCGTAACTTTAGTGACGTTTGCATGAGTAATGTAGAGGGAAGGGCGTAGACACCCACCCGATAAGAGTTATCCAATCTTCACACTCCCTTACCATATACAGAAATAGCACCTATATTTTAGTTACCTTTTCCAACCAATAGAATTGCATGACAAACTTTTGAGTGTCACACATCAATGATGACGAATTTTGACTATAACTATTGCTGTTTGAATGAAGATTGTTGGGAGTTGAAGCGAGATGGGCCATCGCATCATTGTTGATCTCCATTTTCCCCGTTTCTTGTACTTGTCATTAAACAGACTCCCCTTTGCCAAACCATAGAGTTGTCCTTATTGATTGGTGTTGGAGTAAGAGAATCCTGCACCCCATCCACCTCAAGGTGCACCTATCTCGTCTTAAAATACTTGAGGGCGAGCTCTGATTCTATGGGCCGGTCAGAGGTCACTCCCCCTCGCTGTACACTTGAACCTTATGTTGCGGTTTCTACATTGTCCATGTTATACTATCTTCTCCATAGGTTAGTCATACTTGGCTCTGTCTGGTCCCATAGGTGCTCCTACAGTCCCATAGAGTCATTTGTGTTTAAGCACCTGCAAGGTTTGCTCAGGATCTCTTGTGCCTTGCGGTTTCTGCATTGCTGGACTTGGCTAATGGCAAAAGTAATAAAATCGATACCAGCATGTATATGTATCTGTCCTTGAACTATAGAACTGTACGCTCATGGTCTTCATGTATTCGAGTATGTGTTTGTGTCCCGAAGTGCGGATGGCACGTGTGCTTCATGGCTAATGCTGCTATGTCGTGGTGTCTTTAACAACATCAGCAACATGGCTTCTTGGTGCTTTAGTCCGGGCTGTCCATATATGTGTCTCTGACCATGGCCTGCAGCTCTTCATCCACGCATGGTTAGATCTGTACCGCACTTTGTCAGTATGGCTGGCTGAGGGGATACCTCTCAATGTATTTGTCAATCATAGGTGCAATTGGGATTCGTCCGAAATAGAATGGATGATTGCAGTTTTTCCTGGCTTTTCAGCTTGTCATGATTTTGACGGGAAGGGGGGTGGTGGCAGGATCCTGATTCCCTCTTCAGTTCCCCCTCTGGTCGACCTGTCGACCACATCCTTTTACAACAGTACTTTTGCTCTTGGCTTCCATATCTTTGTTATTCCTTGGAGGTGCCGATAGTAGTTTGTATGATCATCGAACGACCAGTTCATGTAACAGCACACTGATTCAGGGTGACACCACACCCACTTTCCTTCATAGTGCTTAGCATCAAATGGGTTGTCCAGATTCATCGCTCCAAGTGGGAACAGTTTGCCTTACGCAATCCTCTCCCTTATCTTGTTCCTTTCTGCCACAATCTCGTCCTTTGCTCTTCCTATATTCACATCCATCAGGGCCTGCATTCTGAGGGCTTCCTCCACCGTTTTCTTGCACCTTGCCATACAGATTTCTATCCCACACATTGAAATTGCTGCAAGTATTGATGCGCCCATTATCAATTTGAGTCCGTCTGACAGCCATTACGGCAACCATGACCAAATGTATGCTATCCAGATATGGTCATTTGCAGTCCCCTTTGCTTCTTACTCCATTTTGGCATGCATCTTGGATAGTTGAAATACCGCCTCTGAGAGTGTACTCTTGCCCTTGTCCTTTGCTGGTATGAATGTGCAACAGGAACTTCCAATGTTTTTGCGAAAACTCCTCCTTCCATCGCTGTGAGCAGATCCAGAACGTAGCTATTCTTGAGTTACACCAACCTGACTGCTCAGAGCTCTTCCTTTATTGTGTTGAACCCATTCACTGTGGAGTTAATTTTCACCATCAGATCCCAACGGGTAATTTGTAACCATTTCGTGTTTGTGTATGTCTGTACGGATGGTATTGATGATGCAAAGAACATCTGCATCCTGCTGAATAATCTGTGTTCTGCAGCACTTCATCTAGTGCTGTTTCTGATGCCTCTGAGAAGTAACTCTACCTCTCTTTACTCAGCTCAATCCAGCTGGCTTCTTTGTCTTGGCTGTTGGCACCTCTTTGAATGACCTCTTCTTCCTTTTGTTATTGTCCATCTTCTGGAACACATCGAGCTACACATGTTTCTTTGGCACGACCAACAAAGGCATGTTGATGTGTACCAATTAGCAAACTCCTCCCCAGTTGGGTGGCAGCTTCTCATAAGCCTTCAATCTGCACGCCTAGTAGTGATCCATCAGTGCTGCTGTTCCTGCCTTCATAGCTGTGCAATGTTTTTCAATGCTGCTGCCTCCGACATTTTCGCCAACTTCAACTTCACCATTATTCTGGTAACACAGTGTTGGTGTCTTCAGGGGTATTATCGGCATTGGTCTAGCTCCATTCTCCACCCATGTCAGTAACCTTTCACTCGCTTCCCATTCTTATAGGGACTTGTCATTTTCTTCTTGTACCTTGTTCACTGGCGATTGTGCTAGTGTCAGTGCGTTGCTCCCTACCACTCCATCCTTCCATCCACCTTCTGTGTACACTTGGCCATACACCAGTATATGAGGTATTTCCCAGCAGCCAGGTTCTCCTCCTGTCTCATTCACTCTCATCCATGGGCACGGCAATTCCTTCAGGGTGATAGTCTTTGTTTCTCATTTGTCAGGTCCATCAGTTATGTACTGTGTAGCTTCATCTAGATGCCAATACTTATTCATCATGTCTAATGTTTTTATGTAATTATCTTCATATGGGAACATTGCTCTTGATATCCATCTCAATGCCACTGTCTTCCCCTGGAACCTTCCTCGAGTTGTCCCCATCGAGAGGTCCATTAAGCATTGTGCTCTTGCTGCTGGTATTTTAGTTGCTATGAATGTTCTGAAGGCACTCATGCCATAGCGGATTAAGGAGCAGACATAACAGCTCTCCCCAGTGGTTTCCTTACCTACTTTTGTTATGTGCTTGTACCACATGTTATTAGACACTCGAGCAGTGTCAGTGAGATACAAGTCTACCTGTTTCATGTCAACACTGCGCTTACCTCTCCTTACCGTTACTGCAGTGCTTTCCTGTACACCTGACATGGTCGTTCCACCTGCTTGGTTTGGGGGAATGTTAGTGGAGGGTACAGCGGTAGCACTAGCAATGCAAGTAATTTTCCAAAATACAAACACAATAACTCCGCTAGGAATAAGTAAGACCAACAGAACCATTACATGTTTTAATATGTAATTCATTTTCACTCACGCTGCTTGATCCTGGCAGCTTGAAGATATAGTTGCCCGCCTAAAATGCGTGAAGAAATGCATTATTGGGTTGGTAGTGTAAATAATTCTTAAGCCCCGTGGACCAAGTAATCGCATATAGCAAATGCAAATTCTTCTTCCCATACTTTTCTTACTGCTGGGTCTCTCAGGGTGGCAAGGATAGGGGTGTTGCCATGCTCAAGCTGTGGGTATGTTTGGCCAAATATTCTATAAAGGCAAGATAGTATACTCTGGGGGATCATGCTCTGAATCAGCTCGGTCTCCTCGCAGTATGGACAAATTGGTTTGGGAAAGTATCTGGGTGATGGGTAGAGGGTAACATGAACAATCATCAACAATTACATCAGCTTACTTGTTGATTGTGTGTGGAAAACTAAAATAACAAGCAGACAGTGTGACCTCACTCTAAGTCAATGAAGAGTCCTGTGCCTAAATCTGTTGCCCGGAAGTGCGTGACCATTGGATGTCCTCCCCTTGGTCGTGTAAGTTCAGAATGAGCTTGTAGCTCTCCTAGGTGCTAAACGTTGGCTCTGTCAAACAAGGTGATCTCATTGCCTGGTGAGGCCGCTGCTCCGTAGGGCTTGATGTCTGCCAGGTGGTTCCAGACCGACTTCCCCTCATATTTGACAGCACGGTCTGCCACCTTCTCAACTACGTGCGGTCCTGAGATACATTCCAGCACCCCACGAAGTTCCTCAGGAGAACAATGTCCCCCACATTCACTGGGTTTTTATGTCCAGTGTCTTTTGGTGCATTTTTCACCGTCTTCTGGGCCTCTCCATTATTGCTGTATCTGGCAAGAGATAAAAGAGGCACTAGCAATCAAGGCAGTAATATACTCATGCATTTCCTGTCCTAACACTCCTGCACTATTTTCACAGTCTTTCGGTGCTCTTGTGGAGGAGCCAGTGGGAAATGCATGTGCCATACCGTCACCACCTCATGGGGTGTTGAATGGTGGTCAGACCCAGGCTTATTGCGCAATGCAAACAAAGCAAGAGGTAAGCAGAGAAGCCAATTTGTCTTTGTGCTCTACTGTGTTTTGGCTATGCACTCCTTCAGGAGGCTGTTCAGGCGTTCACACACCCCACTGGCTTGTCGGTGGTAAACACCAGCAAACTTGTGTTGAATGCGCAGCAATGCTGTGATGTGCTGGAACATCTCATTTGCAAAGTGAGGGCCATTGTCAGAACACAGGACCTCACACATGCCCCATCTTGGGAACACTTCCCTGACCAAGAATCCACCTGGAGAATGGGCACTCAACCACTATCATGTCGTGGTACCATTGACAAACTTGGATCATGCCCACGTAATCTACATGTAAATGCTGGAACAGGCCCACTGGCCGAGGTATGGCTCCTCTCACAACTCAGCCACCTTTTCTGCCAAATTAGGACAGAACCATGTTTCTACAATGCGTATAGCAATGACCTCTTTTCCTGTGTGTGTTGGATATTGCAATTGTGTCAATGCAGTGTTCAATAATGCTAGTGGCATCACCACTTTCCCTGTGTTATCCTGCCGCCATAGGGCATCTGCCAGAGACATTGTGCATCCCCTTTTTGTCCACAACTCCTTCTCTTCCCAGGTTGCAGCTCCCTGCAATTCCATAATCTTTGCTTCTGGCAATACATTGTACTCTTCCTCTAGTACCATGTTCCTTGTGAACTCTCAAGCTTGTGGAGCTGCCTCTACCTACCATAGCTCCACAAAATATGCTGCACACTTTGCCTCAAAATCTGCTGCTTTGTTTCCTCTTGCAATGGGATCTTCCCCTTTAGTGTGTGCTTGGCACTTCACTATTGCTATCTGTGCTGGATAATTAATTACTTCCATCATTCTGGCCAATAGAAGTGCATGCTGTACTGGAGTCCCGTCAGCCCTCCTGAATCCTCTCCTGAGCCATCATGACAGTCCTGAGTGTACTGTGGACGTAACATAGGCAGAGACAGAGTATGCTGTCACCTCCTTCTCCCTGCTCTGTTCCATTGCTAGTATTAGGGACACTAGTTCTGATGCTTGTGCTGAGTAATGGGATGGTAGTCGTGCATTGGCTACTACCTCGTTTGTCCCGTCTTCCTTCGGTCTGACTATTGCAGTTCCTGTATGCCTGATCCCATCCTTCTGGTCAATTGTTGGAGACCTGTCAATGTAGAGAATGTCTAGCCCCTCAAGTTCATCCTCCTCTACCTTGCGAGTGTCACTGAACATCTCTATGTTTGCTGTCAGTCGTGTGCATAGTCTCCTACCTGTAGGACGTCTTCTAGCAACATTGCTCGGTTGACAAGTCTGCATCACACTTAGTATCACCTCATATCCTGATGCTCTTTGTGTTGTCAGTGTGCTCTTTGGCTTCTGCAGTATCGCAAAGAGGGCGTGCTCCACGTAAAGAGTGGTAGTGCACCCCATGGTTATTGCCACTGACTTTTTCACTGCAAATGCTGCAGCTGCCAAAGATTGTTTGCACTGATAGTGTCCTCTCATTACTTGGTCAAGCTTCCCACTGTAGTAAGCTATTCGCTTGTGGCCCATGCTTGTCTTTTGTGTCAGTACTGCCTTCATCACTACACCATCAGTGTGTGAGAACAGGAAAAAAAAATGTGTAGTCTGGGATCCCTAGCACTGGTACTGTGCTTATTTCCTCTTTCAGCATGTCAAATGCCTCAGTCATTTCTGTGGTCCATGTTAGTGTTTTGTTCCCTTTCTGCGCCTCCTTCAGAGAGCCCAGTAGGGGCCTCGTGTATGTGCTGTAGTCAAAGACCCATGCTCTGCAGTAGTTGCATAACCCTAAGAACTGTTGCATTTCCCTCACTGTCGTGGGCTTAGATGTTTTGCGTATTGTCTTTGCTCACTCTGGCGTGATCTGTCGGCCATTTTGGGATATTGTCCATCCAATGTATAGCACCTCCTTCTGACAGTGCTGTAACTTGGCCTTGTCCACCTTGTATCCCTTGTCAGCTAACACAGTCAGCATGTGGACTGAGTCCTGCCTGCACTGATCTTCTGTTTCACTGCAAATCAAAATGTCATCTACATATTGCAAGACTGTGCTCTCCATCTGTATATTGCTCAAGTCCATCTGTATCATCCTGTTAAAGATAGATGGTGACTTGCAGTACCCGTGAGGAAGTCTTGTATGTTTCCACTTCTAGTTTCTATACGTAAAACTAGTCAAGTTGTGTGAGTCTGGGTGTAGTGGTACTGAGAAGAATTAATTCTTCTAGTCAATGACAGTGAAACAGGCAGCTTCCACTGGAATGCTGCACACAATTGTCACTTGGTTTGCAACTAAAGAATATTCTGATTCTACAATGTGGTTAAGAGGCCTTAAATCCTGTATGAAACACCATGACCCCCTTTTGCCTTCCTCACTGGGTACAATGCAGTGTTGCATGAGGACTCTGATGGTGCAAGAATGCCTCTCTCAATCAGTGCTGCCTCCTTAGTTAGGGGGAACTGTTTCACTCTTGCTAAAATTGCTCCAGGCTTCAGCTTGATCTTCACTCCCCTATGCTTTTATGTGACCTACATCATAGGGACTTGTTGTCCATAGGGTGCTGGGTACCTTGGCCATGTCCTCCTCCCAGAATGGGGGTGGCACTTCCAGCACCATTGCCATTCTCTGTGGTAATTCCCTGTAGTGTATCTTTAGCCAGTAAGTCACCCTCATCTCAAACACCATCTCTATTTCCAGTCTCTCTTCCCTGAACAGCTCTTCATCTGTCACTGTGGTCAACTTGCACCCATCTGCCACTGCAATCACTGGTCTCCATGCTCGTCCTGTATCATCTATCCCATTCACCGCTATCCAGCCTCTCTTGCAACCACTGCCTCTATTTTTATTGGCACTATGATTCCCTCCTCATCCTCCAATGGTAGCTCAAGCCTGAATAGGTATTCATTTGGAACCCACCACACCTTCCCTGCAATGCTTGGGAGCCATGCATACTGGAACATTTCTGCATCCACTAGCACTCCCCTCTGTACCCTGCGTCCACAATAGGCTTAAACAATCTGTCTTACATTGTCATGGTTCCAGGGGGTTGGAGGCTATGGAATCATTGGAGGAGCCGGCTCCATTGATTGTCCCTTCACGTTTTCAGCCGTGTTCTGCCTACGCGGTCTAGTGTTCCTGCAACAGGGTCGCCGCAGGGAAGCTCATAGCCATTCGGTTCCCTGCAGCCGACGCATTGCAACTCGTCAGGTATTTTCCTCTGCTTTGTTGCTATGCTCATTAGCGCTTTTTCCTTAGCAGGGTTCTGCTTCTTTTCTTGCTTGCCCTTTGCTTGCCCCTCTCTGTTTTTCTTCTGTTTCTCTATTCTGTTTATGACTATGGATCCCGATCTGGCTTCTGCCCTCTCTCTTCTTTGGCTTCCTCGTTCTCTCTCTCTTTGCATTCTCTGTGGGCTCCCGGCTTCCAGCTTCACCCCCAGTGCTGACAGCTTACGCTCTCTTTCTCTGGTCCTCTTCCAGCTTCTGCCCTCTCTCCTTCCTGGCTTCCCCTCTCTCTCGCTTTGCTATCTCCGTGGGCTCCCGGCTTCCAGTTGCTCTCCCAGTGGCGACAGCTCAGGCTCCCTCTTTCCGGACTCGTTCCGGCTTCTTTTTTCTCTGTTTCTCTTTCAGCCTGCATGCACCAGACTGGCTATGGTGTGTATTCTGGCTTCAGCTTCTCTCCTGAACCACTGTCTTCTCTTAGGGATTTATTTGACCAGTACAAACGTTACCCTCCTCGTAGTCTTATCCATAGTACTCTTGCTGCAGTCGGAAGGATATACTATGTGGGATTTTCTACCGGAACCGGTCTACAACAGCTTTGGCTTCATCTACAATCCTCTAGTACCAACCTTCCCTGCAAACTTTAAAACACGCTTCTGAGGATCTCCATCCTGAAATCTCCCCTGGGGTTTGTTACGCCTGAAGGCTTTTCCCCACACCCACGGTTGTTCCGGGAGTGAAGTCCCCGCCTGCCAATCACAGAAGTCACAATGGCTTCTTTCTGTAGCAGACCTTATCTTCTAAAAAAAGGAGATACTGACCAGAACAAAGAAGAAGGTACCAACTCCAGAGCCAAGTTCATCAGGTGAGGAGGACGAGAGGGGTTTTGAACCCAAGTCATCTACATCAGAAGAAGGTATTGTTGACAGTTTGCAATGCCAAGATCCCAACATGACAACCACGGAGCAGGTCCAAGAACTGGTGGCAGCAATTCAGGGAATAACTCTATAAGTACAACATTTGAAGACTGAAAATACAGTCTTACATCAGCTGGTTACAGCCAGAGAACAACATCCTACAGATCCTCCTCCTATGGCACTAGTGTTGGACAAATTTGATCACTCCCCCAAGAAGGTGAAAGAATTTATAGATGCTTGTGGAGTGCATTTCACCTTTAGATCAGGAACCTTCGCCTCAGACCATGCCAAGGTAGGGTTTATGATTTTCCATATGACTGAAAACGCCCTAGCCTGGGCAACCCCCCTGGTAACCCAAGCCAATCAAGTCATTCAAGACTATGGAGCATTCATGAATCTTCTCTGACAGACCTTTCAAAGGCCAGAGACCACCTTTGTCGCCTGTGAGGACTTGCTGGACATCCGCCAAGGCAGTATGGATCTCTTGTCATACATAACCACATTCAAACAATTGGCAGCGGATGCCGGATGGCCAGAACAGGCTCAGTACTCTATTTTCCGCTGAGGTTTAAGAGAAGAACTCAAAGATGAGTTGGCACGTACCCCGTGCCCTCCCACATTCTCAGATCTTCTCTCAGCTGTTCTCCTGATTGACTTTTGGCTTTCTGAAAGGCGAACAGAGAGAAGAAAGAAACACAGCCTTCCTTTGCATCCAGATTCACATGCACCCTCCTCCTCACCTGCATCGTGTCCTCCAAGAGACAAGGAAGAACCTATGCAAATAGGAACCACCTGAGCTCCCCTTACTCTGGAGGAATGGAAAAGAAGAAGAGAAGGCAACCTCTGCATGTATTGTGGATCTGGGAAACACCTGTTAAGAGACTGCCCCGAAGTCCCTCCAGGCGGTCGGGAAACGGGCATCCTCATTATTAGCAGGGACCAATTACTGAGGAATCATACCAGGTCCCTACTCCCACGTTTTCAGAGGATACTTGACTCATGGTCATGTCAATACAGTTCCTTTTGCAAGGAAGAAAGGTTGAAACCCTTGCATTGCTTGATTGCGGAGCTGCAGGGAACTTCATCGACACCCTGTGGGCCGAGAAGAAAGGTCTCCGATGCAACAAAAAGAAAGAAGACCAGAAGGTGGAAGGGGTAGACGGTGAGCCTCTGAGTTCAGGCCTCATCACTCATTCTACCGAGGAACTATCGGTCACTTATGCAACATTCAGAGATGCTGTCTTTCGATATCATCCAAGCTGCCCACTTTCCTGTGATACTGGGTATAGGATGGCTTTTTCGCCACTATCCCTCCATCAACTTGTCAGAAAATCTCCTCAGTTTCCACTACTTGTATTGCAAAAAGAACTGCCTTAAGGGAACACGTTTTGAGATAGTCAAAACCGTTTCCAGCACTGAATCCTGTTCCATCCATTGCCTTCCTGGTTACCTTAAGGAGTTTCAAGACATGTTCTTGGAAAAGACCCCCATGGAACTACCACCACACCGACCAGAAGACTGTGCCATTGATCATACCCCCGCAGCATTGGTGCCATTTGGTAGAATGTACTCCCTCTCCTTGACGGAAAAGAAGGCTCTTCTTGAATACCTTGATGCAACCTCACCAAAGGGCTCATCAGACCATCTCGCTCTCATGCTGGGGCCTCGCTCTTTTTTATGCCCAAGAGGGATTCTAAAGAATTGAGACCCTGTATTGATTTCCATGGACTCAATAAAGTTATGATTCGGGATCGGTATCCAATGCCCTTAATTACCGATATCATGAAGGCAGTTCAAGGAGCAACCATTTTTACTAAACTCGACTTAAGAAGTGCCTATCATCTTTTCTGAATCAGATCAGGAGACGAGTGGAAGGCAGCGTTTCACACCCCATTCAGACACTTTGAGTATCAAGTGATGCTGTTTGGGTTGGTGAACGCCCCGTCCGTCTTCCAGAGATTCATGGACAGGTTGTTTTCCGATCTCCTCTGTCAGTCTGCTATTGTGTATCTGGATGGCATTCTGGTGTATTCACGGAACAAGTCAGACCATCAAGACCACGTTCAAGAGGTTTTACGCAGACTCAAGAGGAACCCTCTGTTGGTTAAACCCGAAAATTGTGTGTTCTCTTCTTCCACTATTCCATATCTGGGGTTTATCCTGCTTCCATAAAGGAAGTCCAGAAATTTCTCGGTTTAGCAAATTTCTACTGGAAATTCATCCCAGAGTTTTCCAACGTGGTACTGCCGATCATCTCACTGCTCAAGAAAGCTTCCGCCCCTTTTAGATGGACTCAAACCAGAAGTCAGCTTCTACCTACACAAACATCAATTCTGTTCGGCGCGTATATTACGGCAACCGGATCAAACTAAACCTTTCATTCGGGAGACAGACGCATCCTCTGCTGCTCTTGGTGCGGCTCTCCTTCAAATTCACAATGGAAAGAACACCCTGTCTCTTACTTCTCTAAGACCCTCACATCTAGTCAAAGTAACTACTCTGTCATAGAAAAATAACTCTTGGCTATCAAAAGCGCATGTGAGGAGTGGCGGCACCTTCTACAGGGTGGAGATCTTCCCTTTCTTATCCTCACAGATCACAAGAACCTTCATGTTCTCCAGCAAATGGTCGATACCCGCCAAGCTCGATGGGATCATTTCTTCTTTCAGTTTCAGTTTACCATTACTTATCTACCTGGCACTCAAAATATACTGGCAGATGCCCTTTCCAGGAAGACTGGTCAAGATCTGAACACATAAGAGAACCTATGTTTCCACACACATGGATAGTGTCAGCCATCTCTACCTTCTTACAGCATGTTTAGAAAGCTTCCCACGGGACCTTAGAGTCATCAGTCCCCTTTGACCACAGCCATTTGGAGGTAAAGGACGGTCTACTTTTTTTAAAGAAGAGACTATTTTTTCCCTCTGAGGAAGTCCGCTGTTTGGCCTTTTTCTGGTGTCAGAAGGCAGTTACTGCGGTGCATCCAGGTTGTAATGGGACATTGGAGCTGCTCAAACGGTCGTTCTATTGGCCGAGAATGGCTAAGGACACGGAAAGTTACATCAAGGCATTTCCTGTGTGTATCCGCAGTAAATACCAGATGCAAAAGCCTATAGGTCTCTTGGAACAAAGCCCGATTCCTCACGGTCCTTGGAACCACATCTCCACCGATTTTGTGGTGGAACTCCTCCTTTCACAAGGTTGCTCCTGTATAAAGGCGACGTTCGACTCCTTCACTAAACTGGCACATTTCTCACCTCTGCCCGAAATACCCACTGCATCGGAGATGGCGGATGTATTTTTCAGGGACATTTTCCGTCTTGGCCAGACAGAGCAGTTGAACAGAACTCTGGAACAGTACCTTCGCTGGTACATAAACCAACTTCAGGATAATTGGGTATGCTTATTGCCTACAGCTGAGTTTGCCTAAAATAACACCATCCATACTGCGTTGGGCATGAGTCCATTATATGTCACCTACGGTCTTCATCCCAGATAGATCCTACCTGTGAAACTGGGTCCAACCAACATTCCATCTATAGAGAGCACCCTCTCTCAGATCTCAGAGGCACGCACTACCACCAAACGGACTCTGCAGGACTCTAGAGACTGTTACAAAGCGCAGGCTGATAGACACCGGCGAAAGACACCCGACTGGACTGTGGGATCTAAAGTATGGTTATCCACAAGATATCTCCCACGGTGGGTGCCTCCCACCAAGTTATCGCCCCGTTATATTGGACCTTTTGAGATACTCTCCCAGATCAATCCTTTGGCCTTTCGTCTGCGTCTGCCCAGTAGACTCAGACGCATCCACCCTGTTTTCCACTAATCCTTACTATGGCCTTTTGTACCCGATGCCTTGGCTTGTCCCACTCCTACCTTCCGGACTCCTGCCAATACCCCTCTGGAGGAGTACGAAGTGGCACAGATATGAGACTCCAGCTATCGCAAAGGCAGACTTGAATATTTGATAAGGTGGAAGGGGTATCCGAGTTCTGAAAATTCCTGGGAACCGGTGACCTTTGTCCATGCGCCACGTCTGATCCATAAGTTCCATCTGGCTCATCCTGGCAAGCCGGGGTGGTTGAGACACAGGAGGGGGCATACTGTCATGGTTCCAGGGGGTTGGAGGCTATGGAATCATTGGAGCAGCCGACTCCATTGATTGACCCTTCACGTTTTCATCCGTGTTCTGCCTACACCATCTAGTGTTCCTGCAACAATGCCGCTGGCGGGAAGCTCATAGCCATTCGGTTTCAGGCGGCCAACGATTTGCAACTCATCAGGTATTTTCCTCGGTGTCCAGTCATAATATCGAATACAAAATTTCGAATGTCAAAAATGTCGAATCAAAAATGTCGAAAAAAAAAATGTCGAATTCTTTTTTTTTTCGATATTTTTTTTTGGGCTCTAGTTTATATAAAAAAAATAGGTGAAAACAAAAAAAAAAGAAAAAACGGGGGTTGGGGGGGGGAACCCCCCCATTTCGAAAAAGGGGGAACCCCCCCATTTCGAAAAAAAAACGTCATAAAAAATAAATTCGACATTATTTTTTTCGACATTTTTTTTTCGACTTTTTGACTTTCGAAATTTTTGATTTCGAAATTATGTCTATAAACCATTTTCCTCTGCTTTGTTGCTACGCTCATTAGCGTTTTCCCCTTAGCAGTGTTCCACTTCTTTTCTTGCTTGCCCTTTGCTTGCTCCTCTCCATTTTTCTTCTGTTTCGCTATTCTGTGTATGACTACGGATCCCGTTCTGGCTTCTGCCCTCTCTTCCCCTCTCCTCTGGATTCCTCTCTCTCTCTTCGCATTCTCAGTGGGCTCTCGGCTTCCAGCTACACCCCCAGTGCCAACAGCTTACGCTCTCCTTCTCTGGTCCTCTTCCGGCTTCTGCCCTCTCTCCCTCCTGGCTTCCCCTCTCTCTCGCTTTGCTATCTCCGCAGGCTCCTAGCTTCTTGTTGCTCTCCCAGTGCCAACAGCTTATGCTCCCTCTTTCTGGACTCATTTCGGCTTCTTCTTTCTCTGTTTCTCTTTCAGTCTGCATGCACCGGACTGGCTACGGTGTGTATTCTGGCCGCAGCTTCTCTCCGGAACCATTCCCTTCTCTTAGGGATTGATTTGGCGAGTACAACCGTTACCCTCCTCGTAGTCTTATCCATAGTACTCTTGCTGAAGTCGGAAGGATATACTACGTGGGATTTTCTACTGGAACCCGGTCTACAACAGCTTTGGCTTCATCTATGATCCTCTGGTACAAACCTTCCCTATGAAGTTTAAAACACTCTTCTGAGGATCTCCATCCTGAAATCTCCCCTGGGGTCTTTTATGCCTGAAGGCTTTTTCCCCATACACACGGTTGTTCCGGGAGCGACATCCATTCACAGCAGTCACAGTGGCTTCTTTCCGTAGCAGACATTTGGGGTCATTACGACCCAGGCGGTAAGTACACCAACTTTACCACCATGGTGTAAACTACGTTTACACCATGGTGGATGGCGGATTTACCGCCCCATTCTAAGGTGAGTGGGGCGGTAAATCCCCATTTCCCATTTACCCTTCCCCATTCCCATTTTTGCCCCATAGGGCATAATGGGAGTGGGGAAGGCGCTAATTACGGCACCGTAAATTACGGTGCCGTAATTAGCACCAAGGCGGTTTAGCGCCATGGATTTTAACGCCTGCTAAAAGCAGCCGTTAAAATTGGAATCAGGCGTTAAGGGTTAACGACGGCGTTAACCCTTAACGCCTGAGTTGTAATGAGGCCCATTATCTTCTAAAAAACAAAGGAGATACTGACCAGAAGAAAGAAGAAGGTACCAACTCCAGAGACAAGTTCATCAGGTGAGGAGGACGAGGGGGATAATGAAACCGAGTCATCTACACCAGAAGAAGGTATTGTTGACATGCATTGAGGATGTGTTTTCCTGATGTAGAGCACACTATTCCCTTGTCCGTGAATGAAATGGTTATGTTCAGTCTGCTCATAATGTCCCATCCCAGTATGTTTACAGGTGTCTGTCAAGAGTAGAGTAAAGGCAGTAATAGATCGTGATCTCCTATAAATATGTCTGTAAAAGGAACCACTTCCCGAACCCGAGAGAATCCTTGAGTGTTCATGGCATCACCTGACAACTTAAATGCTCCTTCCCTAATGCAGAAGCTAGTCCCCCCTGTGTCAATTAGAAAGCAAAATGTTTTGTCACCTATCACCACCTCTATGCGAGGTTCCTCCACAGGGTTGGGTGTGATCGACAGGATGGGACACATCAGGTTCGTCTGTGGGCTGTCCTATTGAGGGTAAAAGGATGTACCATTCCCTGTAAAGGGTGTGTTCCCTACCATAGTTTCTCCGTCCAATTGTCTGATGGGAACCATTGCCATGGTGTCCATGTGTGCTGCTGCGTAATTGTTCTGTATCTCTGGCAACTGCTGTGTGTTACCTCGAATTTGTGGTGCTTGCAAATATTGTGGTACTGGTGCTTGCATCTGTGGTACCTGCATTTGTGTTTGTGGTGCTTGCACTTGTGCTTGTGGAATTTGCTGGTGTGTGCCCTGCATCTGTCTTTGCTGTTGGTTGTCCTGTGTATAGTAATCGTCCTGGTCCCCTTAATAGGGCTGCTGGCCCTGTGCTCCCTAATTCTGCTGCATTCCCCCTGCGCCTTGTGGGATGTTTTTATCCACGCATCCAAGCCCTACCTCAAAACTGTGCAGTACTGACATGGAAAACATCATGATGACCAGAGATTCCCAGAAAATGCCCAGGGAAGTGCATGAAGAATAGGCTGCCATCCATTTTGCCGATGTTATGGGCACAGAAGGGCACTGCCTAAAACCACCATTGGACTACCCACACAGTAGCCTGAAACCATTGGGAATGGCAATGCTGATTGCCAAAAGCAACCTAGAATTGTGGGGAATTCATTTTCTTAAATCCCAAAAATGGGTGCATTACCAGTACTCACCACTATCAGAAAGCCGGCGTTTTAAAACAACACCAGATTTTTTTTTTGTTTTTTGTGTAAAACTGAATAAATGAACCCAAAGCAGGCCAAAGAAAGACTTACTGAGAGGTGGATCCAATGTAAAGTTATATTCTGAAGTGACTTGAAGGTTTATAACAAGACTGGCTGAGCTGTGGATTTCAGCAGTTTAAGTAAATTTGGACTGAAAGACACTAAAAATCTAAATGTTTAAAAGAAATGAGTGACCTACTTTTGAGTGTCAAATAGGTTGCAATTGTTTAAATGTCATAGTTTAAACTTAGAATCAGCATTTTAGCTGCATATGTAAAAAATGGTTAGTTTTATTTGAATGCAGAAAACTGGGTAACTAAAAGTGACATTAGCTGGGGCCTGGCTTAAGGAACTGAATTCTGCCCACCAGCTACCCCCGACAGGAGTTGAGACTTGCACAACTGCTGTGTTCCCAGTCCTAGCTGCCTTTTTGCTGCTCCCACCAAAAGGGATCTGACACTTCTCTGATTGGATTATCAAGGGACTGCTAGAGACTAAACATAGGACCCAGGCAGAGGGTTTATTGAAGTGGCTATAAATGGCTTCCTCTTGAACAATGGGCCTTCCAGGGCCCAGGCAAATGTTTTATTATGGGAGTCGTAAATGTGGCTTCCTCCTGGAAGGAAAGGGGAGGAGCACTGCATGTGAGAGCAAGCTGGCTTGGCAGAAACAGGGAGGGGGAGAAGCTGGAGACAGAGGCTGAGCTTGAAGAAAGTGGAAAAACTGGTTTCTGTACCATGTGACCTGAAAAGACACACCCCTGTAGCCAGAATATGGTTTTAGAAAAAGATGAATAACTCATAGTACGGACTTGTCATAATTATTTAAATGATACCATAATTATTGTGATTTTTCTGCCCACATTTTAAGAGGTTTTTAGAACCGGTGGCATGATCTGGGGGCAAGCTAGCAGTTAAGAGGGTATTACTTAAAATGTATGCATGTTAAAAGTCTGATACTTCATCAATTAATGCCTGCATGCCTTGCACACATTTGGGTAAATTTGAGTAAGAATCTGATATTGGTAACCTGACCAAAAAGTGCAAATGTTGCCATTTCTGAATGCAAGCTCCCAGGAAGAGCAGATTTGGACAGGGTATACCTCCTGTGATATGTGATGGGTGCATGTAATTTTAAACAAATGTGTACCTGTGCAAATATGTCTTTTGGGTCAAAATATAGATTGTGTGTAATTTGACAGGGGTGGGTTCTCTGTATCATAAACAGACCTCATCATGATGACACTTCATTTCATTCCCCCAATCAAGGGGAAGAGGATGAAGTGGCCAATGACAAGTGGAGAGGGGTAGGGCCTAGGAAGCTAGCCTTTCCACCCATTTTCAAAACACATAAAAGCAGACAGTCAGGACAGATAGGGACATTCAATTCCATTTGCTGCGGAGCATGCTGCCGGACCATACAACATCCAGAGATCCAGACTTCAAATCCATCAATCGCCAGAATCCAGAGAGGCTAGACCAGCAGAGCAGAGTTGACCCAGACCGCTGTTAGCAGAACCAGAGAGCTGACCCAGATCACTGTGAAGAGACCCAGACCAGACCGGAGTCCAGTCTAAAACCTGAGCAGATCCGTGGCGAGGCCCATTCTAATTCAAGAATATAGTGTGAGTACCTAGCAGAACTGTGCAGAACCAATCTCTTAGTTAAAATAATATAATTCAATCTATTTTAATCTAAGTAGAACTGCCTAAAAGCTGTCACCTGTCATTTTCTAGCTGCTAGCTGTCACTTGTCACTTTGAACTTTTAAAATTTAAAATCCGAAAAACAACCTTCACAAAATCGTTCATAACTCCGTAACCGTTTGTGCTAGGAACTTGGTTTAACTTTCATCTGAAAGCTGTGAATCTTGGCTTTTCGAAGAACCTAGAACCGCATTCCGATTCTCTATACTTTTGCCGCAATCGCGAAAAACGCACTCGCGAATTTTACCGCGATTTGCAAATTTCTCCACGTGTGAAAACAGCAGTTTCCTTGCTAAAAATTCGTTTGCCTCTTAAGAACCATCCCTGAATCATTGCTAGAGTGAGCCTGGACTAATATTAACTAGATACCACTCACCCTGAACCTCTAGAGGGATATAAAAGCATTTTAGCATATTTTTCACTTCATTGCCAGCACATATAAAAGCATTTTGGGCCTGTGTTTCAAACTTCTGTAGTCTAAGCTTGCTGGGGTGAACTGAATTACATTTGATTGCATTTCTGAGAACTGTGTGCTTTCCTTCCATTTCCTTGCATTGCATACAGGGGGGAGGGGATTGCCAGAGAAAAGTGATTACATTGTTTTGTTGAAATCATATTGAGTATTTTCTGTATTGCATTTTCATTCAACGTTACATCCATCTGAACTTATATAAAGCATTCTCTACCACCTTATTCTTCTGTTCCTATTAACAAGTGTGCTAGTGCCGGACTATTCATTATTGATTACTGCTCAGATTCAGTGTGATATTCAATTATTAATTTATTATAAAGCGGGATATATATATATTGTTTAAATTATCAAATAAACCCTTAAACTTGCAAAACAGAACTACTTCTTGGCTCAGTGGGGTCAGGGGGATTCCAAGAGAGGGGTGTTATTTAGGGGTAGTCATCCAGAACGCATGAACTGGACATAAAGATATATCAATAAGGGTTTTCATTCAGTATTCTAGACTAGGTGTTGACTTAGCTGTAGTGTTGAATTGAATCCTCTTACAAATTGGGGGCTCCTCCGGGACGTTTGGGTTAGATCTATCACTTGTGCAGATTAATACAGTGTGCCAGCTGACCAGATACACATATCCGGTCGGATCACCACGCTGTGTTACGCTGTAAAGCACTCCTCAAGGGAACGCTCTAAGGAAAAGGTCTGTTTTGCAAAAATAAAATACAAACTTCTGTAAGTCAGGAAGGAACTCAAATTCCAGAATGACGACCTTAGTAGACATGAAAATAGCCAGAGAGCACTTCTTACATAAGTTATTTGTGAGAGGTGAGTGGACTCATCAGGACCAGACGGTCTGGTTGCAGGCAATCGCACCCCAGATCACTGAAACAGGGTCAGATTTATGGAGAGACCAGGGTCCCTTACATGTGGCCCTGAGTGAACTATATATGTCCTCTAAGGCCAAGGATGAGCACAACAAGATTGCCAGGGTAGCGGCATATTTATATTTACATATGGGAGCCATGCAGGAAAAATGTGCTGAAGGCCAAGATCTGGCGAGTAGGCAACTGCTGGCATTACAGAAGGTCCAATCTGACCTGGTCTCTTCTGAGCAGAGGCTGCAGGGGAGCCAGGAGTCAGAAAATGAGAGTAGACAGCACATCATTAAAATAAAGAGGGATATGGACATCCTGCAACAGGAAAAGTCTGACCAGGATACCAGATTTCTGGCCTTGCAGAAGGAGTACCAAGAAGGTTTGGACTCCCTACTGCAGAGCCAGAAAAAGCTGGAGCAACAGTTAGACTTCAATAGGGCATGTGCTGAGCAGGTAGTCACCCTGAAAAGCCACCTAGATAGGGAGAAGGCAGAGAGCAATAAACTGATTTTGAAAGACCTGGATACCCAGGCAGAGTTTGACCAGGAGCGCCAGAAAGCTGGTGCCTTCCAAAGGCAAAGGGACGACCTGGCGGCACAGATGCAGGCTCTTAGTCAGGAAAGGGATACCTTAGGCCAGGAAGTCTGCCACTTAAAAAGGAAAATGGAAGAAAATCACCTGGCCCTCCAGGGACTGGGTGACCTCCAAAAAGAACACCATAACTTGTTAGAGCACACCAGGAAGGTGGAGGATGCTCTGGCAAGAAAGGAGCAGGCCAATAGGGACACAGCTCAGGAGGTAACCCTCCTGCAGCAAAGACTGGCCCAGAGCTCCAGGACCAATCAGGAAACGCAGAGAGAGAATGAGGCTCTCTGCCAGCACAATAATAGGCTCCAACAACAGGTAGCGATGCAGGAGAGACTGATAGAGTCTAGTAAGGCCTTAACTGAGGAACTGAAGGCGCAGGCTCTTGCATTGCAACAGGGAGCAGGGGCGGATAGAGATGAGGTTCGCTGGGAAAGAGAAACTCCTGAGCATAACCCCAGGAGCCCTAGTACCAGAGGCCTTTATTTCTCTCAGTCCCTGGACTCTGCCACCCCCATGTCTCCTGGCGCACATGAGCACAGGGCCACAGGGATGGCAGATTACTATCCAGCCAGAAGCATGGGGCTCATAGGCCAGTACCACCCAGGAATGGAGGGGCGGGCATCCGGGTATGGGCACCCAAGCACAGTGCAATTTAATGGGGAACCCCAGGAGAGTAGGCCCATTAAGGGCATCCTGAAAACCTCTGCCCAGTTAGGTCAGTGGGGGGTTACCCATCAAATCCTGGCAGCAAGGAGGGATCTGAAGACTCCTCTGAGCGGTACAGGACACAGGAGACCAGGTCCCCACATTCTGCCAGCCATTCCCAGGCTCGCAGAATCCGGGAAAACCTGGAAGAACAGACGGGAACCTCTGGGAGCAGTGCCTCTGAGTCAGAAGATGAATGGACAAGGGTTACCCGAACCAAAAAGGCCAATAAGGCAAAAAGGGCCTGGATTAAGGACCCATTGAAACAGATTAAGGCAATCAGGAGTGTCATCACGCCTTATCATAAGAACGCCAAGTACTCTGTTTGGGAACACTTGGAGCTCTATGAGCAAATGATGGAGACTTTTCATTTGAAGGACAGCCAAAGCTGTATCCAATATGTAAAGTGGACATTCTCCCCAGAGTACTCCAGTTTCTTTGCAGGGCTGGAGGACCAAAATCATTCCAGGTGGTCCACCTATAGGGCGGCCATATTAAAACATTTTTCTGTTCACAGAAATCCTCAAGAGGCTCACAAGGCAGCCTACAATTTACAATGTGGGGAGGATCAGGCCCCACAAGAGTTTGTGCAGGAGTTAAAGCGTGCTTTTGCACAGACCACCAGAAGGGTGCGCACGGATAGCAGAGAATTTATTAATACGTTTTTCCATGCCTTGCCCAAATACATAATGACCCAGCTCGTGAGGGATTTTCACGAGAAAAGATCTTTAGACTGGATCATTGAACAGGCTACCCGGATCTATGAGGTGCAGAAGCCAATAGAAAATAAAAATAATGCGCCCAAAAACCCCAAAGCCAACAACACCCCTGCTGCTGCCAAGGTGGCAGAGGTAAGGGTCACCCCCGTTTTAGAGTTGGAGATGGGGGGGCCTAAAAACCTACCTGCACCTAATAATGCTAGGCCCAGAAGGTCCTCGGGCCAGTCACAGACAGGGAGCCAAGGAGGCAGCCCCACAAATGGGGTCCCTCGCTCTCCTGATTATGTAAGTCCCCGTTACAAGGGAAATCGACCCATCCTGGGTTATGTGTGGACTCCTCCAGCCCAAGGGGGGAGATCCAGCCAAGAACCTAACCCAGGGAACTTTCGTCCTAACTTCCCACCGGAGGGCAGAAATTCTCCGAATCCTGGGCAGAACTTTTTCCCCAGGTATCCACCCAATTTCCAGCCCCAAAATCCTCCACCCTTCTTTCCCCAATTCCCTGAGCCCAGACAACCGAATCCGGGAGAGGGGAGGCCAAGGGCGGAGGGGTATCCAAATCTTCCCAACCAGGGGTACTACCAAAGAAGGGATAGCTACCCTTCCCGGGATCAGCCCAGGGGAGAAAACAGGGCCCCGTATCAGCCTGAGCGGGTTTCCCAGTTAGAGCGCCAGGTTCAAAACATGGCGCGGGATCTGGGTCACATACTGAGGGCTCAGCAGAACCCTCAGATCGGCATGCCGGCGCAGAACGGACCCAACTCTGGACCTGGTGCTCCAGAACAATGACGGTGGCAGCACCCCGATAACTCACCGGTTCCCAGGGAGGAGGCACGAGGGGAAGGGGGGTGTAAAGCCTTGGAGGAAGCCTCCTTCCTCACTTGTAAACAGCCCCTGGAAACCCAGGAACCGGAAACAAAATCTCTTGCCCCTGAAAGTCTGCCTCCTAAGGGGCAGAGGGGGGGGTAGGAGAAACAAAAGACCCAAACAGACTCAGTTTGACGAGAAGGTACAGATCTTCCAATTTGAGGGAGAGGGATCCACAGAGGATCCTGGGAAAAGGATCTTCTCCTTCAGAGAGGGGGAACTCCTCCCAAAGAAAAATGGGTCCCTAGGGATGCAAATCCAGACTGGGGAGATGTGGAGACTGAGCTACCGCCGCCCACCATCTCATCCCAGAACCAACAGCAAGAAAATCCCCTGGTTCAAACCCATCCTGATGACTGCCTCCAAAAAGGGGGGGGCGGCCCGGAACCAGAGCCAGGGGAACCCACAATGGCTCTGATCTCCAGTTGCCAATTTTTTCTTTCAGATTCCCAAGGCTCTCCACAGAATTCTGCCCAAATCTCTTCGCTAGCGATGTCTAAAACCAGAAAGTTAGCCCACCAGTTGTCCAAAAATGTGCATTATCTGTGCCCCCTTGAGGAGAAGGAGGGAAGATACTATGCCCCGGTACAAGTACAGGGGCAGGGTACAATTTTGGCACTGGTGGACACTGGATCTCAAGCTACCCTTCTGTCCAGAAGGGCCTTTGACGAACTGAATGCAGGAAGGGGAGGGAATTACCAAATTCCTCTCACCTCACTTCCTGGACAACTCCAGAACTTTGACGGGAAGGAAATTCCCGTCGAGGGGACAGCAGACTTGGACATTAAGATTGGGCGACACAAGTTGAAACACCCGGTCATAGTTGTGACTCCAGAGGGCACCCCTTGCTTACTGGGGAATGACCTCCTGAGGAGGTTGTCACCCTTAATAGATTGCGTAAACAAGGTCCTCTGGACCCAGACTAGCTGACCAATAAAATTAAAACAGAGTGTCAACCATGTTAGTTTAAACGGCACCTGCCACATGGTTGAACAAAAATCTGACCAAGTAGAATTTCACTTCCAGAACAACCAAACTCCAGACGTGACAGTAATAGCAGTAGGACAACAGACTGGTGATGGAGGGTCCTCTCTATTTCTGAAAATCAACCTTCCTTCCAGTCTAAAGTGGTACTCCACGCTGGAAGGAAACACTCTGAGATTCTATACTAATCCACAATCAGAAACTCCCACTCCTATAGTCCAGAAAGATGTGAAATCAGCTCAGAGCCTGGCTGATATTCAGCAAATTGGAGAGCAGTTGTTCATCCCTGTTCTGTTAAATGATGGGAAGGACTCTGTTCTCGCTCGGGTGTGTGTGAACAACGGTAAGAGCTTCATCAGCGAAGCCATGTTCCGCCAACTCCCAAAAGATCCAGCCATTCCCACATTCAAACTGATAGACAAATGGGAAATGGACCTGGAAGCACCTAATTCCAAACATCTCCTGCCAAGCAGGTGTATGCTCAAAATCTCCATTGGCAACAAGAGCATAGTCCACAATTGTTGGGTCGTGCGAGACGTCACTGCCGCTTTTTACTTAGGCAGTGACATTCTCAATCGCTTTGCCATTAGTTTGGACCTAATAAACTTCAAAGCTTGGTCCCGATTAGCGGATAATCCCATGGGCTTTGATGATCCAGAAAAAGCATTTAGGTCAGCTCAATTGCTACCTTATGCAGTTGAAATTCAGATCAAAGAGGAAGTCACCATCCCAGAAAGGATCCGACAATTCTCCCTGGAAGTGAAAGCTAAAAGAGGACAACATTTGAAAAACCCTGATGCTTACATACATCTAAACGCTTCTCTCCAACAGCAAGGGTTGGGGGTAAACCCAACTCCATTAGTCAACATAGAACATGACACCATTCTAATAGAGGTGGATAACAGCGACTTAAAGAGTATTACTCTAGCCGCAGGCACCATTATTGGAATGGCGGTTGATGACCGACATATTTCCATAGATTTAGGTAATGAACTGTTAGGGCCAATCCCCAAGGACTGCTTTGACAGTGACAGTGATGACAATACAACACCAGACAGGATTTTCACCCGGCATGGGGGGAACTTCCTGGTGTACACTTCTTGCCCCTATGGTAAGGAAGATGTGACTTGTGACTTCAGGAGGGATGAGGTGATTTTCCAAGTCCATGAGGGCTGCCTTTCCCACCTGAAGCCCCCAGTCCAAATCAGCACTCTGACCAGGGACTTCTCCACCCAGCTGGAGGAGGCCGCTGAAATAGCCAAACCAGAAGTCTTTCCAGGCTTCAGGCAGATGGTGGAAGAGAGAGTCAACCTAGCTGATGCCTGTGTGACTCTGGAACAAAAGCAAAAGTTGAAACAAGTTTTCTTGGATTTCCAAGATCTCTTTGCGGTAGACTCATATGACTGTGGTCGCACTGACATCCACACAACAACAATCCCCACGGACCCTGGCATGACCCCAGTGTTTGTGAAGCAATATCGCTTGCCTTCCGCATCAATGGAGTCCCTTACTGAAATAATTAAGAACCTTGAGTCCCGGGGAATAATCCGTCCAGTCCACAGCACCTTCAATAATCCGGTGCTGGGAATATTGAAGCCAAACGGCCAGTGGAGACTCTGCGCCGACCTCAGGGAGCTCAACAAACGGGTCCATCCTTCCCGATGGCCTCTGCCCTACATTGACCAAGGGCTGGCCCAGATCCAGGGGTCACAGGTATTCACTGCAATAGACCTGACCAATGGATACTGGACTGTGCCTGTCAGCAGGGAGGACCAATACAAGCTGGCTTTTACCTTTGGGGGCCAGCAGTACACATGGACCCGGACTCCCTTCGGATACCTCAACTCCGGCAATGAATTCAACATTTTCCTACATAAGGCCATGCCCGACCTGGGTGCGAGGGGTAACTTGGCTTATGTAGATGATGTCCTCATCAAAAGTTCATCTGTGGAGGAACACATAGCGGAGATCCGTTATGTTCTGACCCAGTTGAGGGCCGCCGGAGCAAAACTTTCCTTTCAGAAAGCACAGTGGTGTAGAACCCGTGTTAGGTTCTTGGGGCATGAGATTACTCCTCAGGGTCTCTGTCCCCAGGAAAAGAAAGTGGAAGCACTTCAGAAACTGAAAGACCCCACAACTCTGCGGGAACTAAGGAGCCTCCTTGGACTGACTAATTATAGCAGAAAGTTCATTGAGGGCTACGCAGAGATCACCAGACCCCTGATTCATCTCCTGAAGGGGGGGTCAAGTGGGAATGGGGTCCAGAACAAGCCGAGGCAGTAAAACAACTCAAAAGAAGCCTCTCAAAAGCGGCTTGCCTAGCTTACCCTGTCAGAAACAAGGAGTTCTTCCTGGAGACGGGGTTCTCTAATACCTGCTTGACAGCAGTATTATACCAAAAGCATGACAAGGTCAATAAAGTAATCTCCTATGCGAGCAAAACTTTATCCTCTGTGGAGGAAAAATTCAACGATTGTGAGAAGGCACTCCTGGCAACGGTGTGGGCATTGAAGAATTACTGCCCGTTTATCCAGGGGGAACACATCATAGTGGAGACTCCACACCAGCCCCTGCAATATCTCCAAAGTGATAGAATCCGGGCCGGAAATGTGAGTAATTCCCGAATTACTTCCTGGATTCTGTCAATGCAAGGCTTTCCTGTGGAGGTCAGATATGGCCAAAACAAGAAGAGTCCCCTCGCGCAAGGTCTGGCTGACTTGCATGATTGTGCCAGAGAAAACTGTCTCGAGGACGAAAGTCTAAAAATCAAGGACAACACGGAGGCATACCTTAATTCCCCACACAAAGTCTTTGAAGAAGACAAGTGTGAGGGAATGCCCACTGTATATGTGGATGGATGCTCGTACCATGTTGACAACCACGGGGAGAAAGAACTGGTGGCCGGCGTAGGGAATGCATGGGTGAATGAGTCCCCAGAACCCTCCGCTGGATACAAAATTGGTCCCCGAAGTAGTCAGGTGGCAGAATTGATGGCTGTGCATCAGGCCATCCTCACTGCTGTCCAGCATCAACTCTGCGAACTGGTCATAATCACAGATTCGGATTATGTACGGAACGGGTTCGTGGAGCACCTGGTTAATTGGAAAACCAGAGGCATGTTATGTGCTAACAACAAACCCTTGAAACATGGGAAGTTGATCCAAAACATTGATGATCTGGTCACCTCGAATGAGATGACCATCTATTGGAAAAAGATCAAGGGTCATTCCAAAGTAGAGGGACCAGACAAAACTGGAAATGACTTAGCTGATCAGCTGGCCAAAACCGGGGCCATCCAAGGGGATCTAATTGAGATTGAGTCCCTGTTGGGGGAAATCCAGGTCACTGCTATCACTAGGTCCCAGACAAATGCTCACGATGATCTTTCAATTGCACAATGGAGTAAGGAGACCCCTGATGCTGATTTGATTACAGCTCAGAAGGGGGATCCAATAATTGGTAAATTTTACCAGCACCTTGAGGACCCTGAGAACTTTCCCCTGTCGGATACCGATTACACTGGGAAAGAGGACCTAAGAGTGTTGATGAAATGTCCAAAAATGTTCCGGATCCAAGACGGTTTGCTGGTAAGGAAATCCAAAGCTGGCCACGATCAGTGGGTGGTTCCTACCTCATTCCGAAGCCTGATGTTAAGTCACGCCCATGATGCGGCCACCGCCGGTCATAGGGGGTTTCACACAACACTGGAAATCTTAAGAGAGGTTGCATACTGGCCACACATGGGGCAGGACCTCGACCAATACTTGAAGGGGTGTCTTGTGTGTGCACAATTTCAGCCATCATCCCTCACACACCGCGCTCCTCTCCAAAAGCGGGGGATGACACTGCCATGGTCAGATTTACAAATCGACTTTGTAGGCCCCGTGATTCGCTCTGCTAGGGGGAATAAGTACATGTTGACTGTGACATGCTTGTTTACCAAGTGGGTGGAATGTCTCCCAGCCCCAAATTGCAAGGCAGAAACTGCTGCTGCCCTGATGATTAACCACATCTTTTCCCGTTTTGGTCTACCTCAAAGGATTGAGTCAGACAGGGGTAGCCACTTCACCAGTGAAGTGATGACAACGATGTGGGAGATACTGGGGGTCAAAAGGAAGTTGCATATTGCTTACCGGCCAGCTTCTTCTGGGGCAGTAGAGAGATATAACCGAACCATTGTGAGCATATTAAAGAAGTTTGTGGCAGATTCTGGGCCAAGTTGGGATATCCGATTACCTCTGGTCCTAATGGCCATCAGATCTACCCCTTCATCTGCAACCAAAATGTCACCATTTGAGTTGATGACTGGACGCAAGATGGTGCTTCCTCAGCATTTGCTCTACAGGACCCAAGAGCAGACACTGATAAATGCCTCCACAACTCATGAGTATGTGGAGAATTTAAGGAAACACCTTCAACATGCTTTTGCTTATGCTCAGCGGAATCTAGAAAGATCAGCTGATAGCATGAAGACCCATCATGACCTGAAAACTTCCAGGAAGGAATATCAGGTGGGGGACCGGGTCTATCTATACAATTTCCAAAGGAACCAGGCCAAACAGCGAAAATGTTTGCCTACATGGAAGGGACCCTTTGAGATTATAGACAAAATCTCCCCTGTGGCCTACAAGATCCGCATCCCCAAAGGCGGTTTGGCAGAGGGGGAAGACAAGTGGGTCCACATTAACCAGTTGAAGTGTTGCCATCCCAGGCACACTCTGCAACAACTGGAGGAATCCTCTGGAATCCTAGAGGGTACTGTCTCAGATTAATTCAGTTCTAACTTAAAATATCCTACATATCGCCTATCAAATTCTGAGTTTCTCAATGTGGGTGTTTTTGTTTTTGAATGCAAAAAGAAATGTGCATGTTCATATGTTTTGACTATAAATTTATATGCCACCCCACTATATCAATGGTGGGGGAAAAATGTCTATGAATAGGTATTGCCGCTCTTCCTTTGTCGTCCTAGGAGAAAGAAAACCTGGAGACGGGCCAAGGAGGACGATCCGGAGACCGGGAGCAGAGACGCAAGGGGCCCAGTGTACCGCCCAATACTCCCATCAGGACCGGCGAGGAGAACCGATCGATCCGACTGGATGGAGGAAAAGATGCTGAACTGTGCCATCTATTGGAAGAAGATGAGGAAACATTCCAGGTCTTGCGAGTCCCATCAGTGAAACAGAATGACCATCGCAAGAGGGGGGCTTGTGGGATGTTTTTATCCACGCATCCAAGCCCTACCTCAAAACTGTGCAGTACTGACATGGAAAACATCATGATGACCAGAGATTCCCAGAAAATGCCCAGGGAAGTGCATGAAGAATAGGCTGCCACCCATTTTGCCGATGTTATGGGCACAGAAGGGCACTGCCTAAAACTACCATTGGACTACCCACACAGTAGCCTGAAACCATTGGGAATGGCAATGCTGATTGCCAAAAGCAACCTAGAATTGTGGGGAATTCATTTTCTTAAATCCCAAAAATGGGTGCATTACCAGTACTCACCACTATCAGAAAGCCGGCGTTTTAAAACAACACCAGATTTTTTTTTTTGTGTAAAACTGAATAAATGAACCCAAAGCAGGCCAAAGAAAGACTTACTGAGAGGTGGATCCAATGTAAAGTTATATTCTGAAGTGACTTGAAGGTTTATAACAAGACTGGCTGAGCTGTGGATTTCAGCAGTTTAAGTAAATTTGGACTGAAAGACACTAAAAATCGAAATGTTTAAAAGAAATGAGTGACCTACTTTTGAGTGTCACATAGGTTGCAATTGTTTAAATGTCATAGTTTAAACTTAGAATCAGCATTTTAGCTGCATATGTAAAAAATGGTTAGTTTTATTTGAATGCAGAAAACTGGGTAACTAAAATTGACATTAGCGGGGGCCTGGCTTAAGGAACTGAATTCTGCCCACCAGCTACCCCCGACAGGAGTTGAGACTTGCACAATTGCTGTGTTCCCAGGCCTAGCTGCCTTTTTGCTGCTCCCACCAAAAGCGATCTGACACTTCTCTGATTGGATTATCAAGGGACTGCTAGAGGCTAAACATAGGACCCAGGCAGAGGGTTTATTGAAGTGGCCATAAATGGCTTCCTCTTGAACAATGGGCCTTCCAGGGCCCAGGCAAATGTTTTATTATGGGAGTCGTAAATGTGGCTTCCTCCTGGAAGGAAAGGGGAGGAGCACTGCATGTGAGAGCAAGCTGGCTTGGCAGAAACTGGGAGGGGGAGAAACTGGAGACAGAGGCTGAGCTTGAAGAAAGTGGAAAAACTGGTTTCTGTACCATGTGACCTGAAAAGACACACCCCTGTAGCCAGAATATGGTTTTAGAAAAAGATGAATAACTCATAGTACGGACTTGTCATAATTATTTAAATGATACCATAATTCTTGTGATTTTTCTGCCCACATTTTAAGAGGTTTTTAGAACCGGTGGCATGATCTGGGGGCAAGCTAGCAGTTAAGAGGGTATTACTTAAAATGTATGCATGTTAAAAGTCTGATACTTCATCAATTAATGCCTGCATGCCTTGCACACATTTGGGTAAATTTGAGTAAGAATCTGATATTGGTAACCTGACCAAAAAGTGCAAATGTTGCCATTTCTGAATGCAAGCTCCCAGGAAGAACAGATTTGGACAGGGTATACCTCCTGTGATATGTGATGGGTGCATGTTATTTTAAACAAATGTGTACCTGTGCAAATATGTCTTTTGGGTCAAAATATAGATTGTGTGTAATTTGACAGGGGTGGGTTCTCTGTATCATAAACAGACCTCATCATGATGACACTTCATTTCATTCCCCCAATCAAGGGGAAGAGGATGAAGTGGCCAATGACAAGTGGAGAGGGGTAGGGCCTAGGAAGCTAGCCTTTCCACCCATTTTCAAAACACATAAAAGCAGACAGTCAGGACAGATAGGGACATTCAATTCCATTTGCTGCAGAGCATGCTGCCGGACCATACAACATCCAGAGATCCAGACTTCAAATCCATCAATCGCCAGATTCCAGAGAGGCTAGACCAGCAGAGCAGAGCTGACCCAGACCGCTGTTAGCAGAACCAGAGAGCTGACCCAGATCACTGTGAAGAGACCCAGACCAGACCGGAGTCCAGTCTAAAACCTGACCAGATCCGTGGCGAGGCCCATTCTAATTCAAGAATATAGTGTGAGTACCTAGCAGAACTGTGCAGAACCAATCTCTTAGTTAAAATAATATAATTCAATCTATTTTAATCTAAGTAGAACTGCCTAAAAGCTGTCACCTGTCATTTTCTAGCTGCTAGCTGTCACTTGTCACTTTGAACTTTTAAAATTTAAAATCCGAAAAACAACCTTCACAAAATCGTTCATAACTCCGTAACCGTTTGTGCTAGGAACTTGGTTTAACTTTCCTCTGAAAGCTTAGAATCTTGGCTTTTCGACGAACCTAGAACCGCATTCCGATTCTCTATACTCTTGCCGCAATCGCGAAAAACGCACTCGCGAATTTTACCGCGATTTGCAAATTTCTCCACGTGTGAAAACAGCAGTTTCCTTGCTAAAAATTTGTTTGCCTCTTAAGAACCATCCCTGAATCATTGCTAGAGTGAGCCTGGACTAATATTAACTAGATACCACTCACCCTGAACCTCTAGAGGGATATAAAAGCATTTTAGCATATGTTTCACTTCATTGCCAGCACATATAAAAGCATTTTGGGCCTGTGTTTCAAACTTCTGTAGTCTAAGCTTGTTGGGGTGAACTGAATTACATTTGATTGCATTTCTGAGAACTGTGTGCTTTCCTTCCATTTCCTTGCATTGCATAAAGGGGGGAGGGGATTGCCAGAGAAAAGTGATTACATTGTTTTGTTGAAATCATATTGAGTATTTTCTGTATTGCATTTTCATTCAACGTTACATCCATCTGAACGTATATAAAGCATTCTCTACCACCTTATTCTTCTGTTCCTATTCACAAGTGTGCTAGTGCCGGACTATCCATTATTGATTACTGCTCAGATTCAGTGTGATATTCAATTATTAATTTATTATAAAGCGGGATATATATATATATATTGTTTAAATTATCAAATAAACCCTTAAACTTGCAAAACAGAACTACTTCTTGGCTCAGTGGGGTCAGGGGGATTCCATGAGAGGGGTGTTATATAGGGGTAGTCATCCAGAACGCATGAACTGGACATAAAGATATATCAATAAGGGTTTTCATTCAGTATTCTAGACTAGGTGTTGACTTAGCTGTAGTGTTGAATTGAATCCTCTTACAGCCTACACACTCTCGAAATGTGTCCTAACTGCCCACACGTCCAACACTGTGGTGGCTCCCTCCCTAGCCCTTGGAAACCCCCTGAAACACCCCTGGGCCCTGCTGCATCTGCTGCCCATATCCCCGAAACCCTCCTGGAAAGCCCCATGGTTGTGATATATCTGTGGTCTGAAGCCACGCCCTCTTTGTTGACCCCCTTCCTCGGAACCCTTGGTGTCTGCCACCCCGTCCCATGAAGCCTCCCCCCCCATGGGTGGTGCAAACTGCTGTGGTTGTTGCTGCTGTTGCAGCTGCTGTCCCTGTGGGGTGGGGCTGGTTAATACTGCCCCTTCCATTGCATAATTTGATAGTTTTTACCAATTCAGCTTCGTCTATCTTCCTGTCCTCCGCCTTTTTCTTAATCTTCTCCTGCCATAGCCTACAATGGTGAACTATCGTGAGCTGTATCTCTGGCCACCCTCTTGCTTCCATTCCTACCAATTTCCTTAAACTTTTCTGGAAGGGCTCTGGCAGCCCCTGTACTAGTATGTGATAGAGTATTGCTACTATTTTGTCCCAAGCCTCTCGAGTTTCAAGACACCAATCCTCTTGATTCTCCTGAATATGATTCATGTGGTCTTCGTCTTCCCTCATTTTCCAGGACATAATAGCCCCAATGTCTGATGTGTCTGGGTATTGTGTCCTTAGTGCTTGCCATACGGCCGCCCTGCAGTTTGCAAACAGCAAACCACTGTGTGCCGTGTTTACTGTTGTCACCCCCGGGAACCCCAACCTCTGCCACACGTTATCAGCGGCATCCCCTAAGATCGACACTAGGAGTCCCTTTCCATCCCCCAGTGCTAACCTATTTCCCGCTGTCGTCTTCTCCATCTCATTAATCCCATTCCCAGCCCCTGTGCTCAATGATGCAGTCTACACTTCACATTCTCCTTGTCTGCATGCTTCCATTCTATATACTGAGGTCGTACTCTTCCCCTCTCCAATAAGGGCACCTGTGTGAATCCCTCCTCCCCATACATTTGTATGGTCAGTTTAACCTGCCTTTGCCCTCTCTCGCTTTCAATGCCTGTGCATACATCTAACGGTTCTAGTATGGGCACTCAGATACTGTCAGCATATCTCCTTGTTAACCTTCTCCTTGAACAAGCTAGGGCTGTTTCCCCCTTTCTTCATCCTCGGAGGTCTGTAAGTCTATGAACATAGGTAGCGGTATCATGTAGGGTGTGCAAGTCGTTCACCAGTCCTGCCTGCTCATACGAGCTGCCCCCTCCTTCTGTATGCAACCTACATTCCCATCACAGTCTCTTGTCTGTCCCCATCCACGTTGACTGGGGTTGGTACTGCTCCACCCTCTCGTCCTCACTGTTCCTGGCTTCATTGTCAGACCCTGTGTCCATGTTACTACAAAAATCTTCTGTGAAACTAATTCTCCTCGATGTCAAGTCTGTGTTATGTTTCATGCTAAGGTCAATGTCCCTCAAGTCGCACCTACCTTCTGACCCCCAGGCCTCTAGGCCTGCTCCATCTCTTTCTACTGTGCTTCGGCCCCATGAGCTTGTGCTACCTGGTTCTGTCCGTCTGTTCTCCTCAAGTCTGTTGTTCCCCTATCTATGGCTCTTTGTGTCTTTACCAGCCTTATTGCTCACTCGTCCTCCTCTCTTCGTTCTCGTTCCCGTGCCAGTTTATCCAATTGCAACTTTCTCTGTTCCCTCTCCTCCAACTTGTGGTTTTGCCGCTCTGCTACTTCCCTTCGCCTCTCGATCTCTTCCTCTTCCCTTGTCTTTCTATCCTGCTGCTCCCATTCTGCTCTTTTTCTCTCCTTCAGATCACTCTCGATCCTCTCCTCCCTTTCCCTTTCCATGCGCTCCTTCACCTCCTCCTTCCTTTGTTCCCTATCCTACCTCTCCAACTTCTCTTCTCCTTTCCTTGTCTTCTCGCTCTAATCTCTACTCTCGTTCCCTTTCCCTCCTGTCTGTCTCATCCATTATCTCCGCCCAGTCTGATGCTTTGCTGCTTCTCTTCAGACCCTCCATTGCCTTAGTCGCCCCTTTGCCTCTCCATCTGTTTTCCCTTCCAACTTCAGGAGTATCTGCCCTCCCATCCACTCATTTGTAGCTGTGCTCCCGAGCCCCTCCCTTGCGCACTTCTGCACTTCGCTGCTTGTCTCTCTTTCAATAGCTGGCTGCCCTGCTCTTTTTGGCCCCTCCGCCGTATATGATGGTGGCTTATATGTCGGATTTTAATACCCCTCTACTGCTCTTAATTCCTGTATTGAGTACATCCCATGCTCATCGTCTGTGTCATCGGATACTACACTTGGGGGGACATTGGGAGGAGCGGAGGGATGAGCCCCTGGCTCTTTCACCTCAGGCTGGCTCAGCATCCACTGACGCCTCGCTGCACCTTCCTTGCCCTCCTGAAGCATGCACCATAACTCAAATATGGCCATGCGTTTTGTTAGCTTCTTCCATTTATATGTGCCCTGTATGTGTGTCAATAATGATTGCTGCACGCCTTTGGAGAAACCTCTGCATGGTGACCACAGTTTAGTTAACTGACCCTCTGTACCTTTGGATCATTCTATGCTATATTTACAAATCTTCTCCCTATAAAGTGGGAGTGTCTTACACAAGTACAGAAGGGGTGTGGCCCCTCGCACTTCCCTTGGTACATCTTTCATGCCCTTACCTGACCTCAAGTGGAGGGTTTCGACAGACTGCTGTTCAGGGAAAAAGGTACCATATAATGACAACACTTTTCAGTTCCTACGAGCCTCTCCGGCTTCACAACTTATCAGGCGTGCTCCGAGCATCGCCTCTCCTTCACAACCACTGCCTTTGCAGGCACACCATCAATCTTGGCCATGCGCCTTCCGTGCACCGCCACTTGTTCAGCTCTTCCGCCAATCCCAATTTTCCAATACTAGCTTCTCACTGTCTCATGCTCTCTGTGTCCTATGTGCAACTCTACAGGTGACGTCAGCAATCTATTTACCAAGGTAGTGCAGAAAAATCAAATATCGCGTGTACACTGTTATATCCGATTACTCCAAAACCACACAAAAACCACACAGCCGTCTTCACGTCTCCAGGCAGAGTATACCAATATTCTCTTGTGATCGAACTGTACACGCTGCATCACCTAGCGTGCAAAACATCTCACTTCCGGATAATTAATCAGTCGACTCACTTTCCACAATCTATGCCAGCTCTCTTGCTAACCCTTACGGGGATACTGTCATCTATGACCCGAGCTAAAATGCCCAACTCACAGGAAAACCACAATCTACATATCTGCTGACATCCGTGTCCTCAAGTAAATAGTATAGGTCATTCACCAGAACCGTTTACCTTTAAAACCAAATGTGCCCTAAAATTAGAAAACAGACATCTACGTCCTCTCCTGTCCCTGCTAACTTTGATAATCCTAAACAATACTTTGACAGTTCTCGATGATACTGCACAATACTCCACAATACTCAATACCGACCCTCACATCCACAGTTGCTGTTCGACTGGGTAAATACTTACACTCCGTGGTCTGCTGGCGCTGCTCGTCTGTCGACTTCCCCAGAAGGTGCTCACTTCCCCGTCCTGGTCTGTCTGGACTCCTCGTTGACTTCGGGCAGGAGGGCAGGATGATTTCCAACTGGCTCCTGACGGTCTTTGCACGGGCATGCATTTCCCGTCTTCTTGAAATATGCGATGGTCCTGTAGCCTCTTAGGTTCTGCGGCGGAGGAGACAACATGGTGCGGACTGGCTCAGCCAACCATACACTCTGCTTCCAACCTGTCTGGGGGAACTCCCAGGTATGCCAGAGGGATACTGGAAGTTCGCAAACTTGGAGAGCCCAACACCGTCCCCCCGAATACACAGTGCACTCAGTCAATGGCAAGTTCAACTGCGGTTTATTACAGCCAAAACCAACAGGGATCGATACAAGAACTCAAGAAATTCAAGCATGTTACAGAGCAAATGGCGTGCAGGCCATTTTTGTCTAACAAACATGTCACTGCTCTGTCATTACTTGGGCCTCTCTCCAGAAACCTATTGCGGCATGGGATTGGCCGTCAGGAGTATAATAACCTATATGGGTACATATATATGTTATTCTATTAGTTCTTTCATGTCTGGTGGCTGGCCTGTTCCATCCCCAATTCACTATCTATAACTTTGTTGCAATATTGTGCACTTACCATTGGTTCTCGCCCGTTGCAACCCACCCCTAGGGTACTAAACTGTGATTGGCTAGAGCTGATGTCCCCAGGCCTGGGACCCGAAATGGTTCTCTGCTCACTGTTTACCTCTTCAAGGTGATGAGACCGACTATGTGTCTGTTTTGTAACTTGTGTGCACCAGCTTTGCCTTATGAGAATATTCTCCTGTTCGGCGCAACACTTGTTGCATACTTGTTGCAGTTCATGTCTGTATACCTGAGAATGGCTCTCCTTTCCCATCTATGATCAATGTCCATTGTCTGCTTCAGCCGCATCACGTGTTTGGAGACCACAAATTTGAGCTATACAGCTCTGAGTTATAAGGATGTATTCCCTTTTCTTGCAGCGTGTCCCTTTGTTGTCTGGGGATTGGAATCTCAGCCATATATCTTGACCTTGGCTGTGGGTCCTGTCTCACACGTCTTGCTGTCTATCCAGCCTGGAGCAGCTCAGCTCATCCCTTGCTCAGTGGTCTGAGGCCTGGTGTAATTTTCCTAAACCTTATAATGCGGTTTCTACATTGTCCATGCTATACGATATTCTCCATAGGTTACTCACACTTGGCTCTGTCAGGTCCCATAGGTGCTCCTGCAGTCCCATAGGGTAATTCACATTTAAGCATCTGCAAGCTTTGCTCAGGATCTCTTGTGCCTTGTAGTTTCTGCATTGCTGCAGTTGGCTAATGGCAAAAATAATAAAAGCAATGACAGTATGTATATGTATTTGTTCTCTAACTATAGAACTGTATGCTCGTGTTCTTCATGTATTCAAGTGTGTTTTTGTGTCCCGAAGTGCCGATGGCATGTGTGCTTCATGTCTAACGCTGCTATGTCGTGGTGTCTCTAATGACATCAGCAACATGGCTTCTTGGTGCTTTAGTCCAGGCTGTCGATATAGGTATTTCTGACAATGGCCTGCAGCTCTTTATCCACACAAGGACAGATCTGTACTGCACCTGGTCTGTATGGATGGCTGAGGGGATACCTCTCAAAGTATTTGTCAATCATAGGTGCACTTGGGATTCGTCCAAATTAGAATGGATGATTGCAGTTTTTACTGGCTTTTCGTCTTGTCATGAATTTGACGGGGGGCAGTTGTGGTAGGATCCCAACTCCCTCTTCACCTGCAGAACCAACGGGGCGATGTCAGCTCAGTGACATGCCATATCTAATAAATAAACTATTATTTGACACCACCACTGCTCTACTGGGGTGAGTCTCACATGACTTGTCTGGTCAATACACTTGTCTCCTCGGGCCATTCGTGCCTGTGCCTACAACAGAATAAAGGAACCCCTGGTGGCCAGAGACTATTTTCAAGACAATACAATTGAATAAAATAAGTCACTGCAAGACTCATTGATGCATTATCTACAACCACATTGAGGAATTACAACTTTGAGTCAATCGAAGGGCTCATCCAGGCAGCAGAGACCACAGTCAAAATGCAGAACTAATCTTAAATCGTCATTTGAGGTTGGTTCTAAGAGGCAGATAAATGTCTGACTATTACACCTGGGCATGTTGGTGTGATTTTTGCCTGTTTCTAGCTGCGCCTATATTTGACTGTAGCTTTTGGGCGTGCTTCCACCTTTTGTCTGTCAGTTTGTAGTCAGTTTCCCTGTATGTGCCAACATTTGACTGTGTTGGTGTGTCTGCCTCCATTTTGCATGCCCCTCTCCGTGGCTGTGTATACCGGTCTCTGCGTGTTTACTGTGCATGCCTATGTGTGTGGATGGATGTGCCTGTTTGTGTCTATCTCTGGCTAGGTGTGTGTGTTTGTTCATGCCTTTGTTTGATTGTTAGAGTCAGTGGGCCTCATTACGACCCTGGCGGAAATCGCGGTGCAAAATGCACCATGGAGCACGGCGGAAAGCTGCCGATAGCGCCATGGGGGTTGGCGGATTTTCCGCCCCATTCCGACCTTGGCGGGGCGGTAAATCCCCATCCCCCATTTTACCCTTCCCCATTCCCATTTTTGCCCCATAGGGTATAATGGGAGTGGGGAAGGCGTTAATTACGCCACCGTAAAATACGGTGGCGTAATTAACAACAAGGTCCCGTAGCGCCATGGATTTCTCCGCCCGGAAAAACCAGGCGGAAAACGCTCCATGGCGCTACGGGAACTCGTAGTAGGGCGGACGGGTCCGCCGCGAATAACGCTGGCGTAAACCCACTCCGCCAGGGTCGTAATGAGGCCCAGTGTATCTTTGTGTGGCTATGTCAATATGCATATTTGTCTGAGTGTGTTGCTGTGTGCCTCTCTGTGCTAGTGACCATGAATGGTTTGACGATTAAACACGGTTATCTGTGGTTTCTCTATTGTTGGCCATGGCCAGCCACGTTTTATCCATGAACTCGAATTACATAAGTGGGCTCCCAGCATCTGTAGTAATAATCAAAAAATGTCACAATGTAAAACAGTGAATAGATCCCAAAAATGTGTAGAGAAGTGAATAGATCAAAGGATTACAGAGATACATAACTAAAGGCGAAAGAAAGAAGGTTCATTTTACTGCCAAGAATCCTTAGAAGCTTAATTTTATATTTCCCTTTCGGATAGGGAAAACACGTTCATCTTTATACATTTTAATACATCATAAGGAATATTGTATAGGTCAATTTTATTCATTGACTCTAATTACATAGGTTAATATCAAAAGCATAATAATCACACAAACACTAAAAAAAACACTGGAAAAAAGAAGTACTCATAGGTGTTAACAGCACCAACATTGGTGTACCTTGAAATTAGGTAAAACAGAACATCACATAGTCTCATGAAACAGATCAAAAAAATGTTGAACCAAATAAAACAAAATCCACTTTATAATTTGAAGTGCAGGTTCAGTTGGTTAGACTATGCAGGTAGTGATTCCGGACTGGATCACTACCTATCTGGGCTGACTGTTGAACTACTTTGCAATGCGGGTCATTGTCCATGAAATTGACCATCACTTTCTTCAGAGTTGTCTCTGTTTTTTTTTCCTCTTTCTTTGGCTATGTTTGGCTAGGTTCACCTTCCTGTCTGTTTCTGACTCTGGGACAATGCCGGTTTTATCTGTGACATACTTGGTTCTCGTGACACCTTCTCTTGTTGCTGGGGCTTAAAAGTGACAAAGCCGGCCCAACAAAGCGAACCTGGAGACATCTTGGCATGCCATGCGCTGATACGCAAAGCGGCAAAGACAGCGCCAGGCCTCAGAGCGGGCTAGCAGAATCTCGGTATGGGACTGCGCCATTTTTTCTGAAGCGCCGGCTTCCCCAGCCGAGCACATTATCTCCAGTGCCTTCAGAAGTCCCAGAAGCCTTTTTCATTAATGAGGAGAAGGAGGCTAATCTGACAAGACTTCAACCCTGCGTTAATACAAAGTCCCGCCGAATCTGCTAATGTGACGAGCCATTGTATTAAAGCCCATTCAAATGGCCCCATCAAAGCCTTCTTAGAAATCTATTAGTGACCATTAAGCAGCCTAGGCAAGATGACACTCGCTAATATAATAGAAAGTCAATTATAAAACACTTTGGAAAGTTACTAATAGTGGTGGCGCGGGGTGTGCACGGAACATTTTCCTGGGGGGTGGAGAGGTGGGGGAGATGCACAGATCTGAGGGCTTCCTTGGCATCTTTGTCTTGGCAAGGAACAGCATGGCAGCACACGGGCCTTTAATTGGACAATATGCACAGATCGTAGGCTGTGCTGTTGTTCTTGCTCAATTGTATTATACTAAAGAGGCGCTCGGGTATACAGGAGAGCCCACAGGATTCTGTCAGGAGCATGGAACAAGAGAGACAAGGGCCGTTTTGTTCAGGTTCTTACAGACGATGAAAAGAAGAAATCACTACCCTCTTATGTCGTATTGGCCCCGAAGGATGTTCCTTATCTAGGTTACCGCCATCTTGAATAGTCTCCTCACACAACTGGCAGGGACCATGGCAAAACATGCTACGCCACAAGCTGAGTGCAGGTACATCAGCACGTCCAATTGTTTCTCCATGGCCCCTTGAGTGCGGGCATTCACTCAACTTTCAACAGGCAGGCACAAGAGGTCGGCCCCCAACTGTCTCTAAAATTCTGGTGAGGCAAAATGACCTTAAGCAGACTATGCTATGCCTGAGGGCCTCTGTGACCAGCAGGAGGGCATTCTTCAAGGATATAGTGGGACACGGAATTAACTCCGCTATCCACCTTCATACTTTTCATATATCGGTTCCCAAAGTCCACAGTTCATTCCAAATGTATATCCCAGGAGTGGATTAAGGATGCCGGCATAGGAAGAATCCTTGAATGCAACAGGTGTGCATTCTGAAGGAATGCCGAAAGCATAGACCCGTGCATAGGAATCTGACGACACGTGCTTGGTGATGGTAAGTAATCAAGGCGATTTTGCGGCTCCCTGTGGTATCTGCTGGTTGAATAAGCAATGAGTGACTCAACACAGGCTCCTGGACCCTCCCTAAAAAAATGTTTTAAAAAGTCTTTCTCCAACTGGAAAAAAGTGTGCTTTCTTAAAGGTTTCAAAAGTGTTAGCTGGTGAAAAACTACAAAAATGTTCTTATATGTCCAGGGGAGCTTAGCCAGGTTGATGAGCAGAGTTCTTAGGTCATCAGTCATGTGAAACGTGTGCCCCTCCTCTGCCATTAAGAATACATTTGAACTTCCAAGGAACCTTGGAAGAAAGGCAGCTTAGTTCTGTCATGTCAATAACATGAAAGCCACCTGCAGCGTCAGAGGAGAGAGGGGTGTGCGGAGCAGCAGCAAGCAGGGAATTTCACTAAACACGCATGCGTCTCTCTTGGCAAGTGCACGTGCCGTCCTCTAAGCGGAGGTTAGGTCAACGCTATGAGCGCTATGAATGCGGAATCATCAGTATGGAGGAACTCATTTCAATGTTTCCATGAGCCGTTAAAACGAAAGAAACCTTAAGCAGCGCGACTTACATGGCAGAGAAGGGAAAATCAGCTTATTTCAACGAAAAGCCCAACTTGCACGAACGCGGTCAGGGCTGCAAAGAGAATTTAGGCCAAGAGCCATGAAAGCCAGCCACATCTCTTCCCACCAACTCGAAAGCCTTTTGGACTGAGTTGGGTCAGTCTCGACCCACACGCCAAAGACCCATCTGAAAACGATCTCAAGGCCGGGCTAATTTATGTTAGCCTCACAATAGACACAAGACATCAACACCAGCCCCTGTATGTAAGGACAGACAAGGCTCAGGATGACTGTGATATAATATGATATGATATGGCATTTATAACGCACCCATACACAGGTGTTTCAAGGCGCGATATAATAGGCGCGTATAATAACACAGACTGACACAATCCTCTTGCGCTTAGCTGTGTGACTTCCAAATAGCACACAGAAATTGAAGCCATCCATTCCATTCCAACAACTGTTTGCGCCTCTGCTGACCAAAACTCTACCGGGGAGGGGCAAGACCACGAGGCACAGGGTTCTTCAAGAACCTCTCGAAACACTGCTTCTCAGACAATGAAGCAAGAAGTCGCAGCCCTGATCAATATCAATAGTGCAGGATCTTCCCCTTTTTTCGAGCCCACAAATCAAAACTCTACCTACTCGCGCTACCGCATAAACCATAGACTCTTCAGCAGAATTACACCATGCAAGCAGTCATAGTGAGAACAACCAAAAAACACAGCAAGCAGCCCATGGACCTGACCACTACTATCACTGCATCCCTTCCTCCCCTCTGCCCCCAACTATTCTGCTCACCATGTCAGTATTTTAACTAGCTTACACTACGTACATGAATCCCCATGCACACTGCAGCGTAATGGCTGTTAGCAACCCCACCACCACACCAACCACCTCAGAGCCTTTGGGCCCTCTCAACCAAGAACAGGTTTTTAACACTTTTTAAGATGTTTTACTATATTCTGTTTTTAAAAAAAAAGGAAAATGTGTTTTGTTTGTATTGTAGTGTTTAAGCATAAAGAACACTTAAGGGGTGTTGAGATTAAGTCACTGTATCGAGAAATATGCCATCCTGAAGAAGGCTCGATAACAGCAGTCAGTAAGCCTTGGGGATAACGCCAAAAGACACACAGGTCGAAACATATGTCAACCATTCCCAAAGCCATACTCAAGAGCTTTTGATATACCTTTTTTGATGCCTGATATATAAAAACAATTGTTGTTTGCATCACTATATGAAAAATATAAAGTGCCACATTGTGGAATCATAATAGGAGGTTCATGTTATACTCTTTTTTCATAAACTCAAAAGTACTGTATGTGTTGAATAAAAATCAAAGTCACATGCTATTCCAACCCCACTGTGGAAATCCTTATGATTATATAAATAGACAGAGGTGCACAAAATGTTGTGCCTGTGTTCTATTTCCGAAGACATTGTTTTTATGTGTGTGTTTTTTATCAATACATGAATAAAACATTTGTATGAAAAAAGTTCATGGTTGAATAGTGTGAAAAAATAAAACATAGTAGAGTGATATCAGTCCACATGTGTGATGTGGATATAAGGGAGGGGTAACCAGTTTTTACCTTTGTTTTGCATATTCCATGTAATCTTCCCTCTATGAAATTGGTCCCCGAAAGCAAACAAAAAAAGGGAAGTACCCAATTGCAGACTCCTCTCAACATGGTCCCGCAATACCAATATCCCAAGTTTATAGGCCCCTCATTCCAGACCAGGTACGCTCCCTTTATTCCGTTCGTCTCGCTAATTTATCTTGGGTTCTCCTTTCTGGCTAGGCCGACAGCCCAAATGTCACCATTACAAACCAATCAGAAACAAACTGCAAGACAGGACTGGGGTATTTCTGGTCTGCAATCATCAACACCTCAGGATTTGTACTTGCCTTAGCTTCCAATAAACCTTCCAATATTTCAATTTCTCTTGCAGAACCAAAAGCTAAGAGGCCATCAAAATGACAGAAGTTACATTTTATAAGACCATATTACACAACATTACTTACCATAAAGCAATTGATGGCTGACAGAGAAATTCTAATCTTGGTGAACAAATCTAGTAATCTCTAAAACGTAAACCATTGAGATGTCCATCCTTCAAGAAACCAGGTCCTCAAGTTCAGTGACTCCGAGCTTATTGGACTCTGCTCAATCATGGACAAAGGGCTCCATGGCGCAGTAAAAAATCCTCGGTAGACGTACCAATTATCGTTTGCTGCCATTTTGAGAGCTTCTTCTTATGGGTTCAAGCCAGTGCTCTCATGGTGTCATGGAACAGGTACTCAGCCTGGTGGGAGACAGGACACAGATTCCCATATCACATAAAAAGACAAAGCAAGGAACACAAGCAGCCAGGGAACTCCATAATCTACATTATATATTATGGCACAAAAGAACATGAAAGGTACTGGCCCAATAGCAGACACACAATACTCCCAAACCAGAGGACCAGAGGGGTAGGAAATGCTGAGGGTACAGAAACCAGAGCCCAGACACATGGGTGACAGTGCCACCAATATAAGGAGGATATGCACCCATGAACTATCACAAGGTTGAAACTGTCGCGCATGAGGGAATCCTCGTAGCTGAGTGGCACAGAGCAGTATTCAGAGCCAATGACTTTTAGAACCAGGCTCATTCTGAGCTGGTACTGGACAAGCCCTTGGTATTTTGTTTGTCAAGGCCCACCCTTGAGGACAACCTCTAAGTCCTGGGGGTCGTACAGCCTCCACAAAATGGTCTAGTGCATACTCAGAAAATTATCAGAGTTCCTTTTGGTTTTTCTGCATAGATTATTTTTGCTCCAGTGAACCCTGATCCAGGATATTACAGCAAGCACCCTAACATCCTGCCGAAGTAGATCTCAGTTTACTACTTCAGGTTGTCTTCTATCATCGGCTACCATTGGTACTTTACTTAATTTATTTTCTGCCATGCTTTAATTTATTAGTCTCATTGCATTATCACTGTGTTTCTTAGTTAATGTAAAAAATGTAGGGCAGTGTATTAAAAAGGCTCCAATATGTACTGCCAAGTGAGAGAGGAAAGGCAGCTTTTGCTGCAGGTAAGCACGAGGAGAACCTAGCTAACATGGTTTCCTAAATGTCAAAATGTATGAGGGTTTTTTGCTTTTTTAGGCATGGGCTGCCGCATCGTAAAGGATCAGGTAACTAGGGGATACCAAAAGGCACTGGGAATGCGTTTCTCCCTGGGCATAGTTGGGCACAGCACAGGCGGCCAGCGAGCCACATAGAGGGATAGTGTTGTGTTATAATGAGACCACCCTTACCCTGGGGAGTTCCTTCCCACCCCCAATGAAGGAGCCCTGCAAGTTTTTTAGCACTGGCCTTACTGAAGAACTCATAGAGTCACACAGCCCTTGCATGTCCCCCCACGTGCCCACATTGAGGCAAGAACCAGGACGGGGTATAGGAACTATATTTCTATTTATTTGGAAGATAGATAACAGAGATCACACTAAAATGACACACGCTACCATCCTTGTGTCTCACAATGGAATTTCTTAAAATACATTATGCAAATTTAACTTCAAGAAATAATCAAACTGGTCAAAGCAAGAAAACTGGCAAAGAAAAGCAATTTACATATGTGGTGCTGTGCAATTTCGATTTTCCTGAATACTTAAAAGGCTAGCAGTCTGGTTTATAGATTGGTAAAAATGTATATGGCAATTATGATTTCACCCACACTTTTGGTTTAAAATATACAGAGGGTGATTAGCAGTTTGTTTTCAGACCCACCCTCACTGAAATGTCTGTGGTGGAAAAGTTGGACAGTAAAAATGTTAATGATTTAAGAATTTTGGATTTTCAGCCCCCTCCACTTAAAGGCCTGTGCTGAGGAAGCTGGACGGAAATAAATTGGGATAATTTGAGAATTTTAGATTTAAGACCCTCTCCACCTAAAGGCATGTGTTGGGGATGCTGGACCAATAGTTTACCTATTAAATTACAGTTTATAGTTTTGAATGCACACTGGGAATGAGCCTTGTTAATTTCTAATTTTAACAAAAATCACCCTGTGGTGTCTCACCAAGGGGAATTAATACAATTTATATATTTAGTTAAATAGGCTAAGGATCCACACAGTTTTGCCCACTCTCCTGCCCACTATTAGGGGAAAGGATTTAAGGCAAGCAGATTTCCCCACCTTTGGTTTCAATTGGCCCAATTCTACTCACATTGAAAGCCACTTTTTAAAGTTCAGGAGAGCCAGCTGGATTTCTGGACCCTCTTGGAGAACAGGGCAGGGGTCTTGTCACTCCACTCTCAAGGACGGTCCCCAGCTCCTCACCATAGGACCCAGTCACCTTTTTGGCCTCCTCTGCAATAGACAGCTCCACCCAGATACTATCTCAGCAATCTCTTCTGTGGTTTCCTTGTGGCTGTTAGATGGTAATTTTCATCAGCTCTCTCCTTTCGTCATAGTGCTTCGACTTACCAGTGATGACACCTTCAAGATTTCAATTCTTTGGTTATGCCCTGCAAGAATTCTTGCAACCAGGATTGAAGAGTTACCCTTTTCTCTACCCCCAAGTCCAGTCTCTCTCTAAGGATTGATTTAGGAGTCTGGAGCAGACATATGGCAATTCCCATTTGCAATCCCCTTTTGTTTTCATGTTAACCTTTGTCAAAAATCTCGTTATGTGTAAAAAAACATTGTGATTTACTAGTAACTGCTATAATATTTATATATATGCTGCTTCAGCTAATAATGAGGAATTTAATAAAACAACAGCCCAGTGGCAATTTTATGCCATTTTTACAATTAGGAACATGTAATTTACTCCACACATTCCTAATTGTACACTCCACCAGTTTGCCAATTCCCAAATTGAGAGTAGCCAGGAAAACATTTTAGCTGGTCATTACAATTCCCTAAGTCACAGGTGGAGGAGTTTTATTTAACAAAATTACCTGGAAATTATCTAAAAATGACAGAGAAATGAAGGCAGTACAACTTATGTTTGCTGACGAAAATGTCAAAATTTAATCATGGGGAATTTAATAAAACAACAACCGGGTCCTTTTGAATTAATAGCAAATCTGTATGTTATGAAAATTCTAGCTCTCTGGTCTCCATGCCATTTTCCACTCAGAGCCTCTTTGTTGATTGAAGTGCAGGCTGCAGATCGTAAATACCTTGGATGCACTGGCCACATAGAGATCCGCCTGCCCGCATTCCAGTCATTCGCTGGCTAAAACATTTGGCCTGCACAGAAATGCCCTCAGAGACAGGAGGTCTAGGGAAACTTGGCTTTCAACCCCCTTCGGGCTGCCTACATTTTAATGCAGTTGTAAATAATTCGGATCAAGCCAGGATTTCAGCGGGGGAGTCCTTTGTGAATTTTGCCCAGAGACCCACCATTTGTCCTTGGCTGAAGGGGACTCACATATTGCATTTTCTAACATCAGCCTTGATTCTTTGACATACAATTTGTTTTTCTGATCAGGGTTCACTTGGCTTTTGCGCTAAAAGTACAGAGATAGTTCTTTCTACCATTCATAAAATACACGTATCTGCTGTTCATTTTTCTGCTAAAAAGTGAGTCTGAATTCTAACAGTGCACCACGTTTTGATGGTTGGCATTTTCAGTGAAAATGCTGCATTTATTTCTTCGCCCGTAATGTGATGTGCTTTTACAATCTGCACATCAATTACATTTTTGTTTTAGCTTTCTCTGGATTTCAACTGCAGGAAGACACCAAGATAATCTGCCTAAATAGGCCCCTTTTAAGGAAATTTTCATGCGAACAAAGTGGGATTTTCTTTACAAATGTTTGCCGGTATTTTGCTTGTGAAACATAATGTGCATTATTTCTTCCAACACTCACTATGTCTTTTCCATGACATCTTTAATTTAGCTGGGGAACATTTTTCTCATGTCTTGCTTTAAACTGCAAACACACATGCAAAGCCGTTTTGGTGTCAACGTTTGAAACTTCTGTTTTTCATGTGAAACGGACCTTTGAATTTCTTCTGCCACTTGTGAATTAAACTGCTTCTTTTCCTTTTGTAATGACAGGTAGTCTTTTTCACATGCCCCTTCCTTGCGTTACTTGCAGAAACCCCACAGTCTGCCTTAATTAGTCTTTTTTTCAGTCTGAAGGTTTTGATATAAATGCTGGCAGGCCATTTCTTTTCACTGGGCCGTTCCCTTGGTTTCAGGCCTTTGATTACATCCCACATGCCCCCTCTCCTCCTTTTCTTTCTTCTCATATTCTTCTTTAGGTTGAAGCCCGTCTGGCTCAATTACGTTCATTAGGGAGTGGGCACTCCGGCTTCTCTTTCCATCTTTGGGTTGGGGGGTGTAGCACAGCATCCCCTTTCTTCCATCTCCCCAGGGGCCCGGGGGTCCTTCCCAACTCCCCTCTTGCCTCTTGGCTGGAAGTCAAGGAAGTTAATTATCTAGCAAATAGAAAAAAGCGAGGGTCAGTATTTTTTGCACAACAAATTCCGCAAGAGAATTTACACAGAATTGCCAAAAACAACAACACCATACAATTAAAACACAAGGCATTTTCACCATTTAAAAAAACCTTATATATATTTATTTATTTTCTTCCTTTTCACAATGAGCACCAAGTACATTACTCCCTGCATATATATATATATATATATATATATATATATATATATATATATATATATATATATATATATATATATATATATATATATATATATATATATATATCAGAAGTAATGAAAGCCCCACAAGCTATACTTCCCCCCTGGCACAGAGAATGAGATGAAGGGGGCAGAATATCCCGGGAAACCCTCTGGGGAATAAAACCCAGGATGTCTTCTTAGGATGATGAACCACAATGAGGAATCGGGTCTTTCAGGGTCTTCTTCTGGAAGATTTCCGTAGCTATCTGACACCTCTTCATCTGTTGCAGTATTAGCGTATAGAAAGGCTATATAAGTGGCACGAAACAATGACATCAATCAAGATCCTATATTTTCTCAAAAGGGCATTACCTGAATAATATGAGTCACAGTTGTATATCTTCATTTCCATCTGATTTTTTAACCTTCCTTTTCATTCCTCAGGTGGTTACTCTGCTCAAATTTCATTTGGCTCCTCGGTCATAAAACTGGTCTGGGATGACAGCTTTTCACCTGATTTATGTGGACCCATTTTTTCTTCCGTCTGTTCTCCTTTTGGGATGAGGATCTTGTGGGCAACAGGTGATATTTCATTTACAATTTCAAAGGCGCCAAGACGGGAGAAATGCCTGCTCTTTGCTCTAATTCCTTTGAAAATTGCACAGGTAAACCTTTTCTCCTACTTCTTAGTCTTTCTTCATGGTCTTTAGATCATAATGGGTCTTCACTCTTTCAGATAACTTTTCTAAACTGCGCTGAGGATAAGCAAAAGCATGCTGGAGCTGTTTCCTTAAACTTTCAATGTACTTATGAGTAGTGGATGCACCTCAAGGCAATAGAAGGGGTCGGTGCTGCGGAGGCTGCAGCCAGGACATGTGAGGAGGCTGGTGAGTTCACGTAACCCCAATGTTACATCAACCTCCCTGTCCACCCTGCCCCCACTACAGCAGCAAAATATGTCAAGTGTGCCATGTACAACACCAATACAGCCCTGCCTGCCCCCCTCACCCCTGAGACCTGCAACATGGATGCACACACCAATATACACCCTCCCCCCAAAACCTCACTCATACCACTAATACACCTAGAACACAACATAGGCACCCTGTACTGCCAACAGAACATGCTTCTGCTGCCACTCAGACACACATTCACCTTCCACAGCAACATTTACATGTTTCTGCCGTGCTAGCCCTGGCACAAAGTCAGGTCAGTGCTAAGCCCCTTCACCACCCACAAATGACCAGCGTCAAACATCAAGGAAACCTGTGACTCCCTCGTCCCAGCCAGCATGACCCATGAGCAGAAATTGCGACCTATCCCTGTAAGTGCTACAGGCAGCAGGCACATGGCATCCCATCCATGGCACGCCCCTCCCCAACACAACATCACACAGTGTGTAGGCCACACCCATAACATCCTACCCAGCAATTGTCAGTACACCACAACAGTATCTCCGGCACACCAACCTACAATGTACGTACATCACATATCCACCCGGACAGTATGCATGACACAAGCATGTGTCCACCATGCCAAGTCCCCTGCCATGTCCCTGACACAGCACCATCACAAAAATGATAAAGCATGAATCTCTGCCTCATCAATCCACACTTACCATTGATGACCTGTCTTTCTGACTCCCTCAGGCACATCATCTGGCAATGGGGCGCACCATCCAAGCACCTCAAGGGGCAGCAGCCATTTACGCCTACGAACACAACGGACCACCACCACCACCTCCACCCATGACTCCACAGCCTCAACAGGCACAACTGCCACTGCAACCCGAGCTGCACCTATCGAGCCACCTCCAGTCCCACTGGTGCAACCAGTCCAGCCACCTCCGGTCCAACCAGTGCAACCAGTCCAGCCACTTTCAGTCCCACAGATGCAACCAGTCCAGCCACCTCTGGTTCCACTGGTGCAACCAATCCAGCCACCTCAGGCCCCACAAGTTGCACCCACCTGGCAGCCCCAGCTGCAGCAGTGCCACCACCACCACCGCAGCCACAAACCTGTGCACATGCATGCATTGTAGAGGACACATCTGATGATGGTGCAGTGGACACAGAGTGTACCACCAACCACAGCATTGATGAGTCCCTGCTATTCAGCCCCATGTGCCCAATTAGCCCACAACACCCTCCTTTCCCCAATATGATGGAAATCAATGGCAGACTGAGCTGCATGGAACAACGCCAGGATGCCTTGACAACCCTGGTGCAGCAGCACCTCCAGGAGGGGCCGCTCATGCGTGAGAGCATCCAGGCCAGTGGAGACCGTAATGCCTGTGCAATTGGCCGCTGTACACGTGCTATTGTAGAGATGTCCAGGAGGTTACGGGAGGGGAACTGTTTTATGTCATCTATAGCCGAGACAATGGCCATGTTCCTCCAGGCCTTCCTGGACCGACAGCCCACGGCACTCCCTCACGCACCTTCCACAAGTACAGCGTCTGCTAGTTCGGTGCAGAGCAGCCCAAGGCTGCGTTCAATACGGCTGGCCCACTCGGCACACAGCTGCATGCCTGACCCAAAAAGGGGAAGAAAATAGGCCATGGACACATATGTGCCCTGTCTGTGACTTGTCATCAATGCTGAACATGACAGGAGTTGCATAGAGACAGTTGGGGAGGGATAGTTGGGGAGGGGGAGTGGGGAAGGATAGTTAGGGACGGGAGTGGGGAGGGATAGTTGGGGAAGGAGAGTGGGGAGGGATAGTATTGCCAGTTATTTTGTTACACATTTGTAAATATTTTCATTGCACAAATGACAGTTGGTGTTGCATAGAAATCATGACTGGACATTGCTTTTTCAGTGTGAGTGCTTTGTTTAATGTGCAGTGCCCAGTGCGCTAGCTGGCCTGTGCCATGTGTGTGTGTCAAGTGATCAGAAGTAGTGGTGAATAAGTTCCTCTCATGCAACACAGCCCTCCATGCCATCACGGCGATGTGCAATTGGCAGCTCGTCAACACTCACATCCTCCTCTGCCTCTGGTGGGTGCATGTCCATGTCGGGGGGCAGTGGGATATTGTGCCTGATACACATGTTGTGCAACATGGCACAGTCAAGGACTATCTTTCCCACCTTCACAGGGCTGTACATAATTGCGGCCCTCGATCTGCTCAGGCAGTGGAACCTCACCTTTAACAGGCCAAATGTCTGTTCAATTGTGCAACGAGTACGGGTATGGGCACAGTTGTATGCCTGCTTGTGCTGGCTGAGTGGTTGCCTCATGGGGGTTATCAGCCATGGCATCAGGGGATAACCAGCATTACCTGCACAGGAGCAACAGAACATGTAGAATGTCATACTTCTGGCCATATCATGTTGCTACAGTCTGTATAGTGTTCACTAAACAATGCAAAATTGCACATGTAAAATGCTGGTTACGTAGCATATGTCTTATTTTGGGTACTAGAAATGCGCATTGTGAATATGCGTGGTGGGTGTGGTGTGTGCAGTGGCTTTGACATGGCCCATTCACAGCTACCATGACCTCTGACCCTTTCACTACAACACACACAAATGAGACTGATGTGTGTGTTATTATTGTGGTAAAATGCAATAATACTATTATGGCCAAGAGTCTGAATCATAGATATATGTGGCTAATCATTTCAACTTCAGATCACATGCATGTGTGTATGTGCACTGCAAATAGGCAGAGGACCTGGCTAGTTGGTGTGCGGGACACTGGTGATATGTAGGTGGGGAGTTCAGATGCATAAGTATTATCAGTCTGTGCATCAGGTGGTGTGGGTTTTGGTGACTGTGTTTGTGCTTGATTTTGTCACTTTGGTGTGATGCATTCTGGTACATACAGTGCTTTTGAAATTTCTGTACGGATTTGATGTTGTTATACATACACATGATCGATTTGTTCAATTGAGACACGCCTGTCAAAGCCTTGCACTCAGGCATGCTATTACTGTGTTGCACATTGCATTCCCCCTCTACACTTGCACGTTCAGTACACTCACAAGGCATAGTAGGTTAGTCTCCCCTTCCCTTTATTTTCATTACTTGTTGTACTATTATAGCAATTATTAATCCTTGCTCTAATTCATTGTCTGCCTTCCCCTTTCCCCAGCCCGTCTTACCCGTGGGCACATTTAAACTGTTTTGCTAATTGTATAATTGCCTAATAAGTGTCCAATTAATTAATTAATTAATTAATTGCACACATCCACTGCTGATAGGTGTTCTACATACCCCTAATTCAACAGTGCACATGCCCTAGTGGTTACACTCACCCAGCTGCCAGGTACGTTGTCCACTGTGATGTGTCATGTACTCTGGCAGCGTGGAGTTGCACAGCACCATGGAGTTGTGGGTTGAACCAGGAAATCTGGCACAGCAGTGGGTGATGAGGTGGCGGGCATCACACACCATCTGCACATTCAGTGAGTGGTAGAGTTTTCTGTTCAGGTACACTGCCTCAACGGCATGTCTGGCCACCAGCTCCACATGTGTGCAGTCCAATGCACCTATCACGGGCATGCCTGCAAGGGCCTGGAAGGCAATTTTAATGGAATTGATCTGGTCAGCTGTCTTGGGTAGGCTGATGTGATCTCCAACGTGACGTAGGAGTGCATCGATGACCTGAAACAGGACACGCGAGAAACAGGGTTGCGATAGCCCATGCAGTTCACCAACAATGTGTTGGTATGTGCCCGTGGCTAGGAAGTGTAGCACAGACACTACCTTGAGCAAGGGGGGGTGGCTGTACCGATCTGTATCAGGCTGACCAGGTCGTCATTGATCAGGTCCACTATGGAAGTGGTGGTGTCCCCGTCTAGCGGTACAGTGTGTGGATCTGGCTTTGGCTCAGGTTGAAGGGTGTGGCCCTTATGCATGGTATTGGTGGCTGCCTGCGGGCTGCAACTTGCTGGCCATTGTTGTTTTTAGGGCCATGATGGCCATCCTTCTGCTCGAGCGCCTCTTCCGCATCCTCTGCCTTCCTGCCTCCTCACGTAGTAGGCCTGCATTCAGGGCCTCCAGCTCCAGTACTGCTACTGCTACTGCTAGCATGTTAGTGTTGGAAGGGGTGTGAGGTGTGGGGTGTGGGAGTGGTCCTTTTGTGCTTTTGCACTGCTCATTGGGGCCACCTGGGCTGATTTTGGACACCTGTGGCATGTTTCTACACACCTGACTCTACTCCGCGCAGTGTTTACGGTGCTACCGGCAAGAGAGGAGGCGGGATCGCAGTTATTATTAGGGCACCTTTGAAATTATCACACCTGCAACCTTTAACTTGGGATGAAGACTCCCAGTTGGGACATTCGTGCATTCAGTGCTGCCCAAACAAAACTATAAAAGTTCTCTTTGGGTATAGACCACCGGTCCCAGCACAGGCCTTTCTAGAAAAATTAGAGATATTCTTGGCAGACCTGGGGAGTAAGCATGAGGAGATATGCTTGGGGGATTTTAATATATGGGCGGAAGATATGACCACAGGCGATGGGAGGAATCTAAGGGAGATCCTGGAAGCACATACCCTGGAAATCTTGGTAGCATCCCCATCACACTGTCAGGGACACTGCCTCGATGTTTTATTATATCGAGGGAATATGATTAAATATCTAGAGACTATCCCAATATCTTGGACTGACCATTATGGCAGAGTATTTGAAATAAGAGTGCACACAAAACCTCTGGATTCACTTATGGAAAATCAGAGGAAGCAGTTCCGTAAACCAAAAGATCTGCTGAAAATCTCTGGGGAAATACTGAAAGATGCACTTGCACAGATTGAGGATACCCTCCCATGCGAGGAATTTTTCAATAGAGGAACAATAATTATGACTTGGATTTGCAATGAACAGGCCCCTTTCCAACAGGAAAAGCCTAGGAAATCCACTAACCCCTGGTTCTCACCGGACTTGATTAAGTTAAGGAGACAGGTGAGATCTTCTGAGAAAAAATGGAGTAAAAACCGTACAGTGTTGAATCTGGAACATGTTAAGGACCTTAGAAAAATCTATAGGAGAGCAGTGTTTGAAGCAAAAACTGGCTTTATAACTAAAAAGATTGATAAGGTGATGAATAGACCACATGAACTGTACGCAGTGATCTCCCAGCTAGCGAATCCTGGGTGTGCGTCAGCGGCGCCAGAAGCCTCACAAGCTCAGGCAGATGCATTTAATCACTTTTTTGTGGAAAAAATAGAGCTAATACAGGAGAAAATCCGGGCTATTAAGCTACCAGTCCCTCTAGAGGACCTGGAAAAATCTGAGGAAATGAGCTCAGGGCATACAGCACACAACGAAAGCGAAGTGTGCAAAAATGCTCTTTGCTATCCCATCATCAGTGGCGAGACGAATAGCTCCAGACATTGCCCCTTTTATCACAAAATTTGTTAATAAATCACTGATGTCAGGGGTAGTACCTCTAGCTCTAAAAAGGCGGTGGTAACACCATTGTTAAAAAAAGCAAACCTAGACCCAAAAAATGTCCAGAACTATAGGCCAGTCGCAGGACTACCATGGCCCTCAAAAATTCTGGAAAAAGTGGTGACTACACAACTGCAGAACCACGTTGACCAGGAGAATTTGTTAGATCCATTACAGTCTGGTTTTCGTCCAGGCTTTGGGACAGAGATGGCGTTACTAACAGTGTGGGACGATTTGTTGGAAACAGCGGATCAGGGGGGCAAGTCCTTGTTAGTCATGCTCGACTTGTCCGCTGCGTTTGACACAGTGGACCACAGGACTTTACTGAGACGCCTGAAGGAAGTGGGAGGGGTGGGGGAAAAGGCCCTGGAATGGTTTAGATCGTTCCTTTGCAGTAGAGAACAACGAGTTTGATTGGGAGACTTCCTGTCGGATTCAGTTCCACAAAGTTGTGGAGTCCCTCAGGGATCCTCTTCTTCTCACCTCTACTTTTTAATTTGTATGTAAAACTGCTTATGGACATCTTAAGAAAGCGCGGCATACAGTTTCACTCTAATGCAGATGACACTCAGGTGTTTCTGAAAATACCGAACCAAGAGGAAACTTATGAGAGAGTGGAACAGCGTCTACAAGAGATACAGAGCTGGATGTGCGCAAATCAGTTGTTGCTGAATGCCAGCAAAACTGAAGTAGCTGTTTGTGCCTCAAAATATCATTTACAGAAGGAGAAACTACTCCCCCCTTGCTTTTTGGGGTCGCAGTGAATTTCTCCCAAAAAAGTAAGTACTTAGGCTGCATCTGGGAAGATAACATCGAAAGTGGAGCTCAGGTGAGTGCCAAAGTGCAGGCAGCTTATCACTCATTACGCATGCTAAAACATATCTTACCTTTTATCGTGAATGAGGATAGAGCGGTCGTCATCGGTACTCTGGTTAACTCGAAGTTAGACTATGGCAATGCATTGTTGTCAGGTATCACAGCCTACCAACTGCGGAGGCTGCAGCTGGCTCAAAATGCAGCGGTCAGACTGGTGCACAAGACAAAAAAGTCAGACTCGATCTCTACTTTGAGGAAAGCCCTGCATTGGCTGCCTGTAAAAGAGAGAATAGAGTTTAAGATCCTCTGCCTGGTCTACAAGGGTGTGAATAATATAGGACCAGCATACCTATCAGATAAAATTAAAAGGTATATTCCTACCCGACAGTTGTGCTCGGCAGACAAAAATCTGCTTTGTATTCCTAGCACCAAATGTGTGAAGAAGGGAGATCGTAGATTCTCTGTCTATGGACCCAGAGCTTGGAATAAATTACGTAGAGAAATTCGTGACATCAATAGCCTCTCGGTCTTCCGGAGGGCTGTAAAGACTTATTTGTTCTGCTAGATCTTGACAGAACTATTCCTTCTGTTCTGCGATGCGATTTCTCATATGATCAAGTGGATCTCTCATAGACATATGATTACATTTAACATCTGCGCCCAGGTACGATTCAGTTTGTTTAGGTGCGCGATACAAATACCACAATACAATACAATACAATACAATACAATGTCCATGCCAGTGTTTGCGTGTGCGTGGAGCTCAGAATGTGCACTTACTAACGCCATGCCGTTGTCTCAGGCATGGCAGACACGTCTATCCACAGATTCCAGGCACGGTGTTGCCGGATACGGTGGGTCACTTGCAGTCACGGTGTTAGTGGCATCGCAACTCAGAGTATGCCAGACCGGAAAAAGGTGCCGGTACGGAGTGACCGGCACCGTTATTTATGGACCGGCATACATGTAACAAGGTCCATAATCTCAAACTGTCTTTATCTACCATCGATATAAAAGCAGATTTTTTCCTTTGACCACTTTCACCTCTTCTGTATAGACTAATGTTCCGATCTTCTAATACTTCCTCTAAACTCCTCTTCTGTCTCCTAATATATTAACCAGTGATCTGATATTTTCAATATCCTCTGCCGCTTTTTTTACATATGGAATATTCTAATGGTACAGGACTGCGATTGTTTGTGGAGAATATATTTTTATGTTATAATGGATTTGTGTACGTCGACTTGTAGATCCATGAAATCTGGTTTTGCAGTAAAGAAGATGAAAATCCTTTGTATCGTGTATTCTCTTTTAATATGCTGATGGGTCTGCTGGAAATATGTACTTTCACAGTCTCCACTTTGGGTTTGACAAGTATGTTTTTTAGGCCTGGATCTTCCAAACTCTTCTAAAAAAGAGAAGGGGCTGAAGAAGAGGCGCCTTCCTCTCGTCAATGGCTAGTGTCTTCACCTCCCGTTTCTATAGGGATCTACGTGATTCAACCGCGGCTGATTTTACCGCGGCTGAAAAGTTTGCATGTGAAATGTGAGAACCACAAAAGGTTTCTACATTTCCCATACGAACACACGTAAAAAAAAACTACATACCCACACCCCCACCCACACCCACAACACACCCGCGACATACCCCCCACCCACACCCTCAACACACTCCTCACCCCAACCCCCAACATAAACAAACACTACTTACCTTCTCTTCACACTGTCTCCCTGCGGCGCCAGTTCCCTTTGACTTCCGTACGGGGGCTGCAGGGTTTTCCGGTATAGTGAGCGGGGTGTTGCGGAGGACACCGCTGCAGCCCCAATGCTACCACCAAAGGTTCGAACTTTTGGTGTTCGAACCTTTGGTGATAGCATTTTTTGGTCTTTTTGTACGGTCAGACCTTTTGTTTTCGGACCGATCGTACAATACCATCTATAGAGGACTGCAGACCCGAAGAAGTCAATGACAATTTGTTTCTATCAGTGGGTCCTTCCTCAGATTCACATCTCTTTTGCAAAGTATAGACTCTTCCATATTCATAATCAAACTCATCCCTGCAAAATGGTCTATGTTTTTTAGCTTTCACTTAATTGTCAAATCCAGCCAGAATTCCCTCTAACGCTTTGTAGTTTTTGTTTGTAGACACTGACAAGTTTATGTACGCAATTTCCTGTTTATAATCCGCTCTGTCCTTTTCACATTAGAAAGTATTCTTTCACATTGTAGAATGAATAGTGTTATCATTTCTGTAGATGATCTATGTGCATTCTCACCCCAAGCCTACACAATATCAGCATCTTCCTCTTCTTCAAACGATGGAAATGTACATATTCTTCAGCCTCGTGGGTCTCGACCCACGTCCATGTCACCCCCAGTTAAGTGTGTGAAGGACTTCAGTGAGAACAAAAATCGAGTTATTATCCTTTTGGCCTGCATAGAATGAGAACACTTAACTATTAATAATGCTCTTCACCTATTTTGTTACAGTAACACTGTTGACCTTATAAAAGTGCACATGTATGGGTGTGAAGCATGTGTTGGTCATGGTTATGGTCAGGATATACACATGCAAATCATGATACAAACGTGATGAAAATAAAGAAACCATTATTGATCATCAAGCAAGAGTATACTGGAGTCTGTAGAAATAAATAAAATCTGCAATACCAGAATAATGATTATACATTATTGTATGGAAGTGAAATACTTTGTGGTACTTCACTTCGACAAAATAACTTTGTGGCTTTGTTTCATTTTTCTTTTTTTACTGGGGGTTTTCCCTTCAAGCCCCCATTTCGTCCCACACTAGCCAGCCCCATGTCTCCTACCCCAATACACCTATGTATCTTTACATCCCTACAAAGATATTTTGTCAAAGCGAAGTGCCACAAAATATTGCACTTCGATAAAACAATAGTACACCAGAATAACTGTGCTAATAAAATTCCTTGTGGTACAGAGTAATCAAAACAAAACGTAATGGATAATTATGCTTTGCATGTTAAGGTGCATGGATTTAGCAACAGAATGCATCGGTTGTCCTGAGTTTCTTGGTTACATTTCACGTTGTGGTTGCTCATTCTTAGATGAGTTGCAGGCGGCACAATTCCTGTTGCTGTGACCAACTCTTAGATGAGTTTCAGGCACATTTCCAGTTGGTGCTGCTCATTCTTAGATCTGTTGCAGGTACATATCCAGTTGGTGCTGCTCATTCTTAGATCTGTTGCAGGTACATATCCAGTTGGTGCTGCTCATTCTTAGATCGGTTGCAGGTACATATCCAGTTGAGGTTGCTAACGTGGTATAGGATTTGCAGTCACATGTCCAGTTGAGGTTGCTAACGTGGTATAGGATTTGCAGTCACATGTCCAGTTGCTGTTGCCAACTCTTAGATGAGTAGTTCTAAGCACATTTCCAGTTGTTGCTAACTCTTAGACAGTGGTCGAAGTGTACGAAAAGGGTAGTGGAACTATTTTCCCTACTGGCCTGCCCCCACTCCCCTAAAGCCCATCACCACGCCCCTCCCACGCACAATCCAAATCCCCAAACACACGCGCCTGCTTTGTAAGAGAACGTTCAGTGCAGTGTACTAAAAGAGCACGTTTAAACTTGTTCTACACTTTTATTTTGAAACGAAACCATTCTGGAGCTGTTTCCGTTTAACATAAAAGCATAGGAACAGTAAAACTTATTTAAAAAAAGTAGAGGAGCATTGCTCCCCTCCGCTCCTGGTCACTTCGACCACTGCTCTTAGAGGAGTTGCAGGCACATTTCCAGTTGCTGTTGCTAACTTGTGCAGCAGTTGCTGTTGCTAACTCGTGCAGCAGTTGCTGTTGCTAACTTGTGCAGCAGTTGCTGTTGCTAACTTGTGCAGCAGTTGCTGTTGCTAACTCATGCAGCAGTTGCTGTTGCTTACTGTTACATCAGTTGCGGGCACATTTCGATTTGATGTTGCAAACTCTTAGAGGCTTTGCAGGCACATTTCCTGATGCTGCTGCTAATTCTTACATGAGCTGGAGGCACATTTCCATTTGCTGTTTCTTACTCGTAGAGGAGTTGCAAGAACATTTCCAGTTCATGTTGCTAACTCTTAGATCAGTTGCGGGAACATTTCTAGTTATTGTTGTTAACTCTTAGAGATGCTGCAGGTGCATTACCCGTTCTGTTTCTAACTCTTAGGAGAGTTAGCGGTATATTTGCAGCTGATGTTTCTAACTTTTAGAGAAGTTGGAGGTACATGTCCAGTTGCTGTTGCTAATCATTGGAGGAGTTGCAGGCACATTTCCACTTGCTGTTGCTAATCATTGGAGGAGTTGCAGGCACATTTCCACTCGCTGTTGCTAATCACTGGAGGAGATGCAGGCACATTTCCACTCGCTGTTGCTAATTATTGGAGGAGTTGCAGGCACATTTCCACTTGCTGTTGCTAATCATTGGAGGAGTTGCAAGTACATTTCCACTCGCTGTTGCTAATCACTGGAGGAGTTGCAGGCACATTTCCACTTGCTGTTGCTAATCATTGGAGGAGTTGCATGTACGTTTCCACTTGCTGCAGGCACATTTCCACTTGCTGTTGCTAATCATTGGAGGAGTTGCATGTACGTTTCCACTTGCTGTTGCTAATCATTGGAGGAGTTGCATGTACGTTTCCACTTGCTGTTGCTAATCATTGGAGGAGTTGCAGGCACATTTCCACTTGCTGTTGCTAACTCATATGCCTAATTCTGTTGGTGCTGCTAACTCTTAGAGGAGGTAAAGATATATTTGCTGTTGCTAACAATTGGAGGAGTTGCATGAACATTTCCAGTTGGTGCTGCTCAGATTTAGAGGGGATTCATTACATTAAAACAGATCAAATCATACCAACATTCCCGAGTGTTCAGAGAGAGATCCTTGGCTCATGTCATACGTTCAGCCGAGAGCAAAATGATAGTAAAAATCCATCACATAGAAGTAGAAAACACTGTTGGGGCAGCAATATCTGGAAGAGGCCACTTGGTTTGGACAAGGAACACAGCTGAGAATAATCATCATGATTGTGTTTATTATATGCACTTGTGTTGTTTATTTAGCTGTGCCCACTTACTACTTTGATGACAGGTTTAAAACTTATCTGTTGTTTATGCTGCATTTATTTTATCAAGTGAGGCAGGGTTTGCAGTATGGGTGAGGTCGGCGCATTGTATTTCTTCCTGTGCAGCATATATTCTAGACACTGGACTGGGAAAGCACGTCTGTTTATGATTTTGGGGAGGGGCTGTGGGTCCACTCAGGGATCATTTGCTTAGGGATGGAGGGTGGCAATAGGAAGGCGATGCATTACTTTCGGGCATGTACTCATCTGCAACATGTAAGGCCAAGCATATTGTTCATGTACAATCTGTTTAGTCATGGAACAGAGCACCCTTTTGTCAGGAATTCCTGAGTGAGTTAATTTGAGCATCGGGTCCAAAGACAGTCCGGGATAGTGGGTGGGCACTGGTTCCATGCATTCCAAAATGCCCCATTCCATTCAGGAGATATTAATCCACTCCTGATTTTACTTTGCATTGTGGGGCTCGTATGCCTGGACTTTTGAATTATAACTCGAGGACTACAAATCCCAGAATTCAAAGACAAAAACAGGACTGGACTAGTATCTCTCGAATGAAAGGGGGGCTATTGCACGCATGCAGTTTAGAAGTCACTAGAAGATAGGAAAGAACATCTGCGTCTTTGCATTGTGAGCTGCCAACACCTTTTCATCGTCCATGAAATGTATATTAGCCCCCTCCTCCCCAGCCCCCCCATTGTGAAGTTTCCACTTTAGGTCCAGCTTAAGCCCTGTTCTATTAACAAGACCAGCAAGGCCTGCACAGCTCAGGCGTAAAGCCCGGGCTGTGGCTCGCAGTGCAGTATATGCAGCGCGCTCAGTTAGGGCTTTGGCATCGAGACTTGATGCAAGCCAGAGTTCCAGGAATTCAGCTGCCTCCATAAAGGGCGTATTACCTCATGAAGAAATCAACAGGCCTGTGGTCGGTGGCTCGCACACACCTCCCTGAGCAGTAGTCTGGTTCACTTCATGATTTCACACTCGTGGGTGATTACTTTAGATTGTCTCTAAGGGGTAAAAACCTGTGCCCTCTTCCCGAATATAAGCAAAGTAGCCAACCTTGGATGCAGTGGGGGAGTTGAAACACTGCATTTTGCAACATATTTTTCTGAAGAAATTGGAAAAATGCCATTGGATTTAAAGTCAGTTCCGAACACATGATATCTCAGCAACAGTTACTCAACTATCTGAGCTACATGTCCAGCTTTGTGGCTCTCAGACCTCTTCTCCGTCGGATCACTGGCACTCTATAACGTGCCAACCGAATATCTACATGAGTGAATCGCAGCGGTACTCATACTGCATAATTCGGCCTAGCTGTTCGACCCCACAAACACCTCATCACCCTAATAAAAGACAGCTAGCTGAGCACATTCTGGCTAGCTTAGGCGTTCCTCAGGCCTAACGCAGCCAGAACCCAGACTAGGTGTCCACCCACCAGACTGAACACATCCAACTGATTTCCTCAGAACCACACCTATCGCTAGGAAGCAGCTATCATCCAATAATCACACCAGCTGCACACATATCCGGTGCACCCATGCACCATACGAGACTCCTTCTCTCTACTGACCTGAACTTTGGTTCCCGAGGGCGTTCAACCTACCAGCGCTTTGAAGTCATACCAATGATATATAAGGCCCTATATAAATGCCAAGTAACATAACATAACATACCATTCGTGGCGTTCCATGGATCAATCGTCTTTAACTCAACGTGGGCGAGCTTAGCGGCCAGTCCCCGCATTAATAAGAAGCAGGCTACTGATGCCCAACAATCTCAACAGAACAAGGGTACTGGTATATTGTGGGTTAGCCAGTGTGAAGTATAAGTGAATTAGAGATGTTCACCCGGTCTCAACCCACATAATCTTGATGGCTATCAACTTTGCATGCACATATGTGTACTGAAACACTCCTTAACAATAAACAGATATTTGGAAAGATTGATGTAAAAACTTTATATCAAAAAATAGTACATGTAATAAAGTCCAACTTGGAAGGACATATACAATCAAAAACATAAATGTAGATCTTCCATTTGTGAATTGAGGATGGAAATTTTCAAACAATCAAAAAAGAAAATGAGAATTAGTGCATCAAAGAGAAAACATATACAGAAATGACATAAAGCAATTTTCAATATTGACAAAAAACAAAAAACCCAGTTATTTATCGCTCGGATGCTTGATTAAATCAGAAAGCAAAGAAGTATCTACAGAGTGATGGGTACAACTGTACCTCTATTCAAAATAGAAAGAAAATAGGGCAAATAAACAATATTCTTTAGTATTTAGAATCAATTCCCGAGGCTGAGAATGTTGTGTGTCGGGATGGGATCTGCCAACGCTACAGGGGGAATAGATAAACAACATGAAATGTGGGTGCTTGACATGGATGACATGGTCCCATCAGTGGATAATGCCACATGAGCAAGCAAGGTCCTGGTGATCCACAAATGTTGCTGTGAAGGACCTTTTGTTCCCCTCTGGTAGAAGAAAGCGTTTCGGCGGAACAGAATTGGTGAAAAAATACTTTTCATGCGAAAAGAATGTACTCCGCCTTCATCAGGGCGACAATTAGCAGGACCCTGCAAGGGTGGAAAGGGGAGAGAAGAAAAAAAGGAAAATGGAAGAAAGAAAAGGGGGAATGAATCACCAGAATAAATAAAGACGTGAAAATAAATCAAACATGGAGGTGGAACTGTACATAATTGCTTTGCATGCAAAAGTAGGGATAAATCAAGGAGGCAGACATCGATCTTGGTAGAGTCTGTAGATATATCTCGTAGTCACATACAAACAAACCCCCATGTGGAGAGAGGGAAGTCTCGGGAAAAGTTCCGATGAGTCTCCCCCCAGGGACGGGGCAGAGATAGCAGATTGTGACATTGGGTCCCCTTTGGAGGAGTGGTGCACGAGTCCCCGGCTGGTACGCGCCGGTCTGAAAAACCAGGGTCCAACCGGGCAAGGCAGAAAAAGCTGAGGGAGTTAATAATTAACTTACCAAAAATTGGGTGGAAAGGATGCGAGCCGTGGGAGGTAGGATGGAAGGTGCTTGTTGCTAAAGCGGTGGAACGGGAGGGCCATAGGAGGCACTTATTGGTCCATTGGTCATCAACACTGGACAGGGCAAATGGGACCTGAGGGGTGGAAGTAACCATAAATGAAAACAATGAATGGAAAACCTATGCTGGGATAGAGGAAAACAACCCGGAAATGCAGGGCAAAATGTAGTCAGGAAGAGAAGTTACCTGGGCAGCGTCTTCTCAGGAAGAAGTGAAGTGAAGACAGGAACAAGGGCCGCCAGTTGGTCTGTTGCTGGAGAAGTCTAGGTCCACGTTCAAGTGTAGGTGGATGAAGCCTGTGGTGGGAAGGTGTATGTAGGGGTAGTAGTCCCTGAGCACGATGCTGCATGGGAAATTAACAAGAGGAAAAACAGAGGGAGCAAAACTGATTACTCTATGTAACTCCAAATAAGTGGTGTGGAGTGCAAATCAGGAGAATTGACCCGTGCTGAGACTGGGTCATTCTGCTGAGAGAACTCTCAGCCATGTGCTCATGGGCAATGAGGCAGAATATTCAAAAAATAGTTTGTGCAGATGAACTTGCCTGTTGGAATGATTGGAAACGCTTCTGGGATTTTAGCAAAAGCGGTGAAGAGACGCGTAGAAAGACCGCGAGGTGTCTTGCTCTCTGGCAGCTGTCGAATGGATTGTGGGCTGCGGCAACAGAAAACCGAGTAAGGCTGGTTGTCAAGGCAACCGTGGGAAGCGTGCCTCTAAGACGTGGTCGACGTTCCCGGCCGCTCGCGCTACACCCAATCAGGACCTGCCTCCAAGATGAATAGCAAGTGGGTGTGCGCAGGGGCTGGCCAATGTTGGTGCTCGGCCGCCTGCCGTATGAATACGGGATGGTGGAGCGGCGGAGCCGAAAAAGAGGGGGGCTCACGTGGGGCCCAATGGGAGCCTGCCAGCGGGAGTGATTGGCAGGTGGGTATGTGCTCGGGCCAGCCAGTAGTGGCATGAAAGGGGCGGGGAAGAACGAACCCGTGTTGCGTTCGTGATAAAAGGGATGTCACCGCCCGAGGGGCGAGTGATAGCCCGTCAACTTCGTGCGTGCTTCATGCAGAAGGAAAGATCTAAGGTAATAGATCTGCCAGCTTGTTCCAGTTTGATCGGCTGGGACAATACATGAAGAGGTGTTGGTGTCCGTGTTGATGTGTGCCTAAAAGAGATAAAGTACTGCTGCAGACCAGCTGCATAATCAAACAATGCAGTGAGGTATGGCTCCCTGTGAGCCATCGGGATACCAAGGATATGGCATCTGTGAGGTCCGGTCCAGCCTCGGGTAAAATGAGTTTTGGGCTCCTAGAGTGGGGGAGAAAAAGGGAAGGAGTGACTGAATGCGTCAAAAACGGAGAAAATGTAGAAGCGGGACCCTTGGATGGTGTCAGGGAGGGTCCTGGTCTGGAGGAATAGCCAAATTGTGCACGGTTCCTGCGGGGGTGAATGAAGAAGTCAATGTGGGCTCAGGGATGTTCAAAAGAAGGTTTGTTCATTGAGACCCTGTTCTAGTGAGTTAAGTCTGCAGATCCATCTTCTTTCTAACTCTGAGAGTCTGATTGGTATGTTCTGACCAGTCTGTATTCTGTCTAGGACCCACCACAGAATGTCATCTGGTGTATGGTGGTTGGCCAGGTAGTGTGCGACCAATGGGGAAGTGAGATTTTTGCATCGAATTCGGGAGCGGTGCTCAGAAATGCGGGTACCCACTTTGCGCATAGTCTGTCCTACGTAACGAAGGCCGCATGGGCATTCGATGCAGTAGATTACTTGATTGCTCTTACAATTGGATAAGTTGTTCAAAGCCCATTGTTGAGTGCCAATGTTGAATGTAAGAATTTTCTTTGTGAATCTGCAAACTGAGCAAGAACCACAGGGGTAGTGACCTGTGGTTTTGCGTAAATCCCAAAGACCGGTACGTGGTGGAGGTCTGGAGAAAGAGGAGTGGACCAGATGTTCCCTAATGTTTTTCGCTCTCTTGAAGGCGAATCTAGGTGTGGGTTCATCGAGCAGTTGCAATCTCACTATTGGCCAGTACTTTTTGATGACTTTTTTAAAATCAAAGGTGTTGGGACTGTGTGTGACCACACAAGTGAGTCTTTTCTTGGTGTGTATGACTGACTCTTGCCTCGGTGTTAACAAAGAGTCTCTATTCGTGAATCTTGCTCTTTTGGAAGCGGTGTTCACCAATCTTGTGGGGTAACCGCGTGAGCGTAGTCTGGTGCCAAGTGCGTCTGCATTGGCATAAAAATCCTCAAGGTGGGTGCAGTTCCGTCGGATCCTCAGAAATTGACCGTAGGGAAGGTTTTGTTTTATGTGTTGAGGGTGATCACTCTGATAGTGCAGAAGGGTATTGCGATCAGTGGGTTTTCTGAAAAGATTACAAGCAAGTTTATTTGACAGGCATGAGATCTCGAGATCCAGGAAGTGTATCAATGTTGTGCTGTGCTCCATTGTGAATTGAATATTGTTATCACAAGAGTTGAGCCATGTTAAGAAACTTTGGAGGGATATGATGTCTCCTGTCCAGATAAAGATGATGTCATCTATATATCGATGCCAATGGGAGATTTTGGCCTCCCATTGGTTAATCTGGTTGTAAATGTATTTGTCCTCAAAAGAGGCCATAAATAAAATGGTTAGACTGGGAGCAAAGGTGGCCCCCATGGCTGTACCTTTGATTTGAAGGAAGAACTGATTGTCAAAAGTAAAGACATTTTTGTTGAGGGCAAAGGTCAGCAATTCAATAATGAATTCAGGAGGGACTCGGTAGGATCCTGGTTGGGCATATTCACGAATAAGATGTTCATATGCACAATCAATGGCTCTGTCCTGTGGTATGGAGGTATATAGTGCCTTGATGTCCATCGTTACCAAGATCTGTTGGGAATTGTTGAATGGCAAATTTTCAAAAACCTGGATAGTGTGCATGGTGTCCCTGAGGTATGATCTGGTTTTGCTGCTTAAAGGTTGGAGAAAATGATCGATGAATTGTCCTAATGGTTCCAAAATAGAGCCGCACCCTGAGACTATGGGTCTCCCCGGGGGATTGTGTATGTTTTTATGAATTTTGGGGAGGGCGTACAGGCAAGGTGTGCGGTTTGAAGATGTGGTCAGGAAATTAGATTCTTTATCTGTAATCCAATCTCTATCCCGGGCATTAGAGACCATTTCTGAAATTGCTGTTTTCATATCTGTAGATGGGTCCTTCTTGAGTGTTTGATAACTGGTTCTGTCATTCAGTAAAGTCATGATCATGTCGGTATATTGGTCAATTGTCATGAGGACAATGCCGCCACCCTTGTCGGCCGGTTTGATTATCATGTCTCTATTGTTAGATAGGTCTTTTAAAGCTCGTCTCTCACCTGTAGTTAGGTTCTGCTGAGGTGTATGTTTGATCCTTTTTAGTTTTCTGATGTCTTTGAGCACGCATTTCTCAAAAGTGCGTAGATCATCAGGTGTTTGGCTATCTGTGGGTGTAAAAGATGATTTGGGATGTAAACCCGTGTCGGGATCAATCTCTTGTTCAGTATGGTCCTGAAAAAAGACCCGGAGTCTTATGTTCCGAAAAAATCGATGTAACTCATTTTCAGTTCTGTACCAATCTGTGTCACCAGTGGGGACGAACGAGAGGCCCTTTGTTAAAAGAGAAATTTGACATGGAGTCAAATGAAAGTTGCCCAAGTTGTAAATGGGTAACTGGTTGTTGTCAGGGATTTGGGCTATCGCCTCCGTCTCCTGGGACGTCTGCGTTGCCCCTGATAGGGTACGTTCCAGGGTGGGGGGCCCCATCCTCCGCCTTGTCCTCCTCTGCCTAAAAAAGGAAACTGTGGTGGGTAAGGGCCCTGATATTGAGGTTGACCAAAATGATATCCCTGGCAGGGTTGGAAGTTCTGTTGTGAGCCTCCACTGGAGGATCCAGAGCTACTTGATCCTGAAAAGTTAACTGTATTGCATGTACCGCTGGGCGAAGATTGAGACCCCCCACCCTGTTTCTTGAGGGAATCAATGTAACCTTCGGCCGTGTAGGGATATATGATTTCCGTCTTGAAATCTTTGATATCTTTATTCAACTTGTTGGTTTTCTTGGTCAAAGTGTTGACCTTAAATTGTTCAAATTGTTTATTGATGTTAGAGAGTTGTACCTCTATATCAGTAAGTAGGGGGTTACTCTTAAATCGTGTTTCTTCTGCATCTAAAGTTTTTTGTAGATCGGTACTGATTCGCTGTGCAGTGGTGATAGTCAATACCATCAAGTCTCGACTGCACTTAGTAGCATGTAACTAAAGTTAGTAGTATATTCCTTGTCTTCTAGAAATAATCTAGGTTCGTTGCGCACTATGAGGCCATTGGGTATAACACTTTTTTATAAATATTCCCGAAGGAAATGACCGTGAAGTTCGGTGCGAAAGGTCTTTTTCTTAGGTTTTAACAGGTCATCGGCGGTACTCGATGAGGTTGAGGGCTGATTCGGATCCGGTGGATCAAAAAAGGAGGGGCCGCGGGTTAGCTCAATTATTTCCTCCTCAGAGTAGCTTAAAGTAGCATTTTCAGCCATATCCGCCCCACCGCACAGTTGGAACCCAGTGGCCTACAGACATATGCAGGTAGAGGGGCTCATGCAGAACGGAATCCAATAGGGGAACAAAGAGATCTAGTATGAATGTAGACAGAGCACAAGAGAGAAGAGTGAGAGGATGCTTCTCTATAAAGGAGCCTAAATGTGGCTGGTTTAGATAAACTCCCAAAATTGAAGCAATTTTGGGGCGAAAATAAGGGGAATAACCGACCACTAAACAACCGAGGTTGCCAAATAACATATGTACAGAATGGGGGCCACTCCGTGGCCACAGTGGTCTGCCCCGGGGGTTATCATACCAGTGGGGGGCGGAATATATAATCTCAACAGAACAAGGGTACTGGTATCTTGTGGGTTAGCCAGTGTGAAGTATAAGTGAATTAGAGATGTTCACCCGGTCTCAACTCACATAATCTTGATGGCTATCAACTTTGCATGCACATATGTGTACTGAAACACTCCTTAACAATAAACAGATATTTGGAAAGATTGATGTAAAAACTTTATATCAAAAAATAGTACATGTAATAAAATCCAACTTGGAAGGACATATACAATCAAAAACATAAATGTAGATCTTCCATGCCCAACAGGCATCATCTCCTACATTAGCACCTGGTGAGGGACAACGAGCTTGTAAAAAACAAGCTCATTGGCCCTCGCCATGCCCATGCCTTACCAAAACGACAAGGCCCTGAATCATACCCGCAGCTCTGGGTTCCTTTACCACTGGCCGCCATGGAAAGGGAGAAGGGACTTAATGTATTCCCTTCTCCCTCTTCCACGGCGGCCATATAGGTTGTTTATTTTTTTTTCACATAAGGTTTAATGGCCGTCATGGAAAGGGAGAAGGGACTGCCTGTAGTCCCTTCTCCCGATCCCCGGTGGCCATTTTTTTTGCTTTTTATTTATCGAGTCGAGAAATAGTCCCAGAGCCGTTTCTCAACTCCTGAAAAATTCCAATTACTGCCCCGGTACGACGTGCTTGGGTACTAATGCCAATATGACTCTAGAGGTGAGGCATTACTGGTCAGGTAGGGCCCCTGGGGCTCCGTTAAAGCCCTCGCTTCACTCAGGCTTCTTACTATGGTTTATGCCCCCCTCCTCAGGTCATATTGTCTAATTATCGCACAACTTGCAGTACATCCTCTTGGTTTGGGAAAGCAGCCATCACTTCAGCCCTGAAGAACAGCGGTTTGCTCGAAACACATGTCGGCTGGGCACACACGTTTGATTAAAACAATTATGATATGATATGATATGATATGGCATTTGTAACGCGCCTATACACAAGTGTTTCAAGGCGCGACGAGGCAGGGGGGGGAACAAGGGGAGACAGACAACGATCTTACTAGGCCAGGTGTCATTCAGATCGCGCAAGTGCAAGGGTAGAGGGGAAGGGAAAAGTGCATGGGGGAAAGGGAGAGGGGAAAGTGCAGTACAGGGTTATAAGCATACAGCATACAGGATAAATAACAAGGGCCAGCTGGTGGCAAGTGCGAGGTAAGTGCAAACAAGTGCTGGGAAGGGGGGCTGTATGGATACAGACACAGTCCCGTAGTGCAGGGGTTGCCGTGGAGGCAGTGCAGGGGAGAGTGGCTGGGCCGAGAACGGTGAATGGCCCAGTTGCAGATTCAGTGCAGTTTCAGTAGTATTAGCAGGGGAGAGGGGGAGAGAAAGCGGAGGCAAAGAGGAAGGTTTTGAGGTGCTTCCGGAACCGGAGGTGGTTCTCCTCAAGTTTCAGGGAGGTAGGAAGGCTGTTCCAGAGGGAGGCCCCTGCAGTGGAAAGAGATCTGCCCCCAACTCGTTGTTTGGAGAAGCGGCTGACCCTGAGGGAGTTGGAGGCGGATGAGCGAAGAGCTCGAGAAGGAAGATATTTAGGAAGAGAGAGTTGAAGGTATTTTGGCCCAAGGCCCCAGACGGCCTTGTGGACAATGCAGAGGGTTTTGAACTTGATCCTCGCAGTCACTGGGAGCCAGTGTAGTGATTTCAGTCCTGGAGAGATACGGTCCCTGGGCTTGAGGCCAAGGACAAGTCTTGCAGTCCTGTTCTGGATGAGTTGCAAAGGGCGGAGAGTAGAGGCGGGCAGATTAAGATAGAGGCTGTTACAGTAGTCCAGCTTAGAGAGAACCAGGGCTCTAGAGACAGTGAGCTTCTGGGGGAAGGAGAGGAAAGGAAGGATACCTCTGAGGAGGTGTAGCTGGTAGTGTGACTTCTTAGATACGTCGGATATGTGAGGAGAGAAGGAGAGTGTGGAGTCGAAGATGACCCCAAGGTTTTTTGCCTTAGGATCACTAATTGCTAGTCTTAATAATATCATTTGGAATGGATAAATATTTTATTTTCCCCAATTTCAGTTTTAAAAGCTTAACAATTGTCAGTGATTTATCTGTATTAGTTGGAATTGTTAAACCATTCAATTCTACCATTTCAGTTGTAATATATCAATTTGAGCACCAACATATTTCCTAACCCACTGAATATGTTGTAAAGTGTATACAATGTTTTGTGTTTTCATCATAAACATAAATCACAGTGCACAATTAAGAATTAAATTAATCACTACTGCAAAATTTGTGTGAGGCGCCTGGTGTGACAGTGTGCATGCACTTCACCCTACTTGTTTATGGGTGTGCCAGGGAGACACACCTCTTGTCTGTCTCAATGTGCGGCTCACAGCATTTCCAATTAGACGCCCATTTTTGTGCAAGTTCTTCCCCATGTTTGGTGTTCTGCCCCCTTCCGACCCCTCTATGGAAGCCACGCCCATGCTCTGGGTGGAGTCTCGCGCAAGGTCCTCGCCGGCTCGCATATGCGTGCCCAGCCTGCATGAACTCCACGCAAGTCCCGGAAAAGTACCGTGCATTTGATTCCATGAATCAACGAATGCAGATTTGCGTGTAGTTTGGTACCCAAGTAACCTATTTACCACGAAAATAATTCCATGATTCGGGCCACAGTCTCATGTATGATATACAGCTGGAAACAGAAAACTGTGCACTTCTTAGCAGGTGCAAAGTGCGGTTGCCCACTTTGCATATGTTTCCCAGTTTATTGGATAGTCTACCTAAGGAATGCAATCTATCACTAAAATTGTCAGGATGGGCAACTAAGAAAGGGGTGCAAACCTCTCTAGGGACCACTGGTACTGCCAGTCTTACGGATGTAGCGCACATTCACTTCCAGGCTCCAAACACACTGGGCGCCATCAGGAGTTGGGCGGTAGCCCATAAATGCGGCGATAACGCTATTACCCCTGCATTTAAGGGCGGTCCAATCATGGCATATATGGGAGTTTTACCTCCAGCATTTTGTTGGAGGTAAAAATCTCAATTGCCGGGACATTTTTGGCGCTATTAGCGCACTGCTAATTGTGCTGGTGCTAATAGTCTGACCCCAAAACCATTGGGTCCAATGAAGCCAATGGGAATGGGGACTTACTGCCCCCCCACAACTCTGGATTCGGCACAGATTGCGCTAGACAGTAGTTGCGGTAACACAAATAGTGCTGGGAGTTAGCCCGGCACAGTTGGCAGCGGGATACTGCCCAATTTATATTGAGGCCCACTGTCTTAGGCTTGTAGCGCTCAGCAACATTGCAAGGGTTAATGTTTCCGGCTCGCTTCTTGTCTCCATAGTTCCAGAGGTATAGCGCCGAGCGTTATTTTTGACAATAGTTTTTCTTAGTTATACAGGACACTGCATGCTTCATGGCCCTAGGGATATAACGCCCAGCACACTTCCTAGCTTCTCCTACTATAGACTTATAGACTGAGTGAGGAGTCATTATCAGGGGATAATGACCCTCCCCCAAGTTATGGCCCGAGACAAAAATGAGGGCCATAAATTGTAAAAGGTCATTTCCCAAGCGATAATGACCTGCTCTGGGGTCTATAAGGCAATTAGCACATAGTTGTAATTGAAAAACATGTTTTGGAGTTTTTATGGTGAAGTAAAAACTTTATCAGTGAGGAAAGTAAATACTCAAACTGAGCTATGAAATTAAATGTGTTTTTATTTTGTAGTATTTAAAGAAGGTTGCCGTCATAAATTGAGCATTTAAATTAAAAACGTATACTGGGGCAGGTTTATATTAGTATGTTTTAGGGGTCACATACAAATTTAAATTTTTTCTATAAGAAAATGAAAGCATTTTCCCATGTTTTAGGTTTCTCTTTGTAATGTTAAATTGCATGTTGCAGAAAAAAAACTCCTCCCAAAGAGAAAGTGACTGGTTGAACAAATTCTGGCCTGGAAATGTCATTCGCAAATGAGGAATGGCACTCAGCTGAACAGGTGGCTGGTACAATGGGCGAGAATACACATTCTCCACCCACTGTGTCCAGCCACCTAAGACTCTTCCCCTTATGGTGCCATCTTTTTTTTTTTATGTGGGTTGGCAACAGGGTGCCTCTCCCTGTTTCTTTCCCACCACTCCATCCCCCAAAACAAACCATACCCCTTCTCACCTCCTCCCTCCCTACTTACCTGCTGGACTGAGCTTTGTGCTCCAGTCTCAGTGCTCCTCCCACCATAGAAATGAAAAAGGGACTAGGTTCTATTTTCCCTATGGCAGCGGCCATCTTTTTTATTTCTCAGGAGATGGCGTTGCGCAATAAGCACAGCTAATCTCCCGAAATAATTTTTAAAAAATGACACCCTGGATAAACTCCAGGTGTGAATGGCTTTCACCCCTGCATCGTCGGGCGCACATGGCTGGTAATGAGTGGGCGCGGGATACAGGACAGTAAATGAGACATGTCTACACCTGACTGATGTCGCAGGGTAACTGCTTTATTGGCGTGCCGAGCACGCTTACATCAACAGGGGTCAGCTGACCCTTGTGCGCACCGCCTCGTCCGTCACATGACTGCTGGCGATGCTACATCTCACCCCAAAATAACATCGTCCTACCCCACTTTCTCGATCCATCTCCTTGTCTTTCGAATGATGCGGTAGGGCCTGTCGTTGGCGTGAAGCACTGCCGTCTCTTGCTCTAGAACTTCTTCTGCTGTGCTCTGTTCCTCCCTTTCTGATTCATCCTTATCTTCTGAATATCCAGACGTCTCTCTCGCGAAATCTTCATCCTCATTTCAGATCTGTAATGTGGTCCATCCTCTCTTGTTTTCCTGAACAGTGAACTGTTCCTTCTTACAGTCCAGCCAACTCTTTCAGCAGTCACCACTGATCCGACGATCAATGGCCTGGGGTCGAAGGGCGAGACATCCTTGTGGGATTGTGCTTGCCACACCAACACTTGATCGCCTATTTCCAGGTCTGCCTCCTGTGCTTTATTCCGTCTGTATGCATGGTCTTTCATTTTCATTTTCGCCTGGTCAGCCCTCTTTCTTACTTCGCTCACCTCCCCTTCTCTTTCGGCCCTCTGACCTTCATGGGGGAATCTTGAGCGCACTGGACGACAATTTACACCGCCCTACATGCTCCAATAGAGTCATGGGGGGTGTTGCGGTAGTCCCGCAGCAATTGATAGAGAAACTGCTTGATGGGCATGTGGGTAATGTTGGCGATGCAAATGGCCCTTTTGACATTCGCCATGAAACATTCCACGGTCCCATTTGCTTGGGGCCATAATGTAGTAATCTTGCGGTGTTTGAAACCCATGTATTCTGCAAAATCCCGAACGTTTTTGCTGGTGAACGGAGGGCCGTTGTCTGACTTCACTACTTTAGGCACTTCAAATGCCAAAAAGATCTGGTCCAGGACCGGTAAGGTAGCTGTAGCAGCTGTGGACGATACGATTTCTGCTTCCGGATACCTACAGTGTTTGTCCAGCACTACCAACACGTATTCCCCCAATCTTATGGGGCCAAAGAAGTCTATGGCCACTTCCTCCCATACCCATTCTGGTAGTGGGCTCATGCTCAGTGGTTCAGGGAACGTGTGGGGTTGAAGACTAAGACAGATGAGACATGCTTTCAGTCTTGTCTCGATCATTTTTCATCCTTCCCTGGCTTGTGTCTGGTAATGTACTTATATTCTTGTAGCCGCATCCTCCACCTCGCTATGCAGGGTGGCATCTGTGCAGTTGGCTTCCCATAGATTGTGACAAGATCCTGATGGTCAGTAATTATTGTGAACGGCTTTCCGTAGATGAACAGGTGGAAATGTTTGCATGCCCATAAAACCGATAGGCCTTCTTCACCGCCTGTGAGTACCTTTGTTCTGCTTCGGTGAGGCTCTTGCTGGCATATGAAACCATTTTCGTTCACGCGTGTTCACTCCGCGAGTGTTGAGCCAGGACGGCTACGGGGCCCACCGGGCTTGCATCTACAGTCACCTTGGTTTGCAGATTGGGATCAAAATATGACATGCATACGGCCGTGGCAATGTCCTTTCAGATTTTGTCAAATGCCTCTTGCTGAGCTGGACCCCATTCGAAAGATCTCTCCTGCTTTGTGAGCAAGCTAAGTGGCGCGCTTGTGGTGGCAAAGTCTGGTAGGAATCGAGTGCAATAGATCACCAGTCCCAGGAATGATCTTACTCGTGCTACAGTCGTTGGGCGGGGCGCCTCTGTTAGCGCTCAGATTTTGTCTGGGCCGGCCGAATCTCTTTCTCAGAGAATATGTGTCCAAAGAATTTTAGAATACTCTTATTGAAGTCGCATTTGTCTTTGTCGAGGGTCAAGTTTGCATTGTTGAGTCCTGCGCAGACCTTCATTAGGGTGGCATTGTGGGCTTGTTGGGAGCGGCCAAAGATCAAGATATCATCACTATAATTTATGCAGTGACGAATGTGGCAAAATGATCCTGTGAATTTCCTCCTGAAAAATGTCTGCCGCTGATGAAATGCCAAAACTCAGACACTTGTAGCGGAATAAACCCAGGTGTGCGGTGAAAGTCGTGACGTATCGAGACTCTTCACTGAGTTCAATCTTATGGTATCCTTTATTGAGGTCTAGGTGGGAAAATGCAGTTGCACCATTGAGTATATGCATCATATCCGTGATGCGCGGTCAAGGATGGTGTTCCCTGAGAGTGTCTTGATTTGGTGCTCTCATGTCCACGCACAGCCTTATCTGTCCTTCCGGACCTCTCTTTGGTTCTGGCACCACCGTAGAAAACCATAGTGTGGGCCCTGATGCTGGTACAATTATACCTGCCTCCACAAGTGCAATCAGTTCTTTCTAGACATGGTGTTGTATATTGAAGGGATACCTTGGAAATGATGTGCAATGGGCGTCACTGTTGGATCGATATGCAAATGGGCTCGCCGTCCCTTGAGCTTCCCAATTCCTTTGAAGAGTCGAGGGAAGCTTATTGCTACCCTCGCCGCCGGCGAGATGTATTTGCTTGCCATGATCTGATAGAGTATGTGGATAAAGCCCATTTGAACTGCTGACTTGAAACTTAGCATGCATCCACTTGCGGCTTCTGTCACCACAATGTGTATCAGTATGTGGCTTTGTTTGTCCTTGTGTCAGCAAAAGGTTTTGAATACTCCCAAGCTCAAGAGTGGGTCTTTCACCGCATAATCATAGATAACCATGCGTGCCGCCTTCAACTTGGGCTTGCTCTTCAGCTTCAGGTATTCTGCTTCTGGCATGGCACTTATGGTGGCGCCAAAGTCCACTGGGAACTCAAATTCGAGTCTCTGAATGGTAAGTGGCAGGGTGGGGCTCATAGATGTAATTTAAGGGTCACCAGGGGTCGCAGTTGCAACTGCGACCCCTGTGGTCTCCCTTGTTCCCCCTGTGTTTTATTTTACATTGAGGCTCATAGGCTGTGGCCAGTAGCATGTGGCTCTTTGTTTCTGGAGTGGCTGGTTTTCTGATAGCTATAGCCTGTAAGATAGCTCAGTGGGTTGAGCGCTGGTTGCTGCCATGTGTGTGTGATCTGCAGGTGGCAGGTTCGACTCGCAGCAAGTTCAATTCAGCCTTTCATCCTGCTGAGGTTGATAAATGAGTACCAACACAGGTTGGGTGATATTGTATGTATATTTTTTCTATATGAAGCGCTTAACCTTAAGTGCTATATAATAGCACATCATTATCATTTGGCCTTGGATGTCTGCTTGCATTCACAGTGATTTGGTAATATGGGCCTATACACACTGATATTAACAATATGGTGATCCATTCTTGTATGAAATGTAGATCACTTTGCAGTGGTATCATAACCATAATTTCCGTAGTGTACTCAGAAACAATGTTATGTGATGCCACTTCCTGTTTTGTCGAGGGGCGACCAGTTGTGTTCCATCGCTTTTCATAATGTCATTTCGGGGTGGGGTCAAATGGCATCACTTCCTGTGATGTCATCAGAGGTCAAGGTTCGTGTGATGTCCTTTCTGCTACCCCTGGCATTTTGGTGGAATGACGTCCCTGTTGAGGATGTGTTCCGATGCTGCAGGGTTTCCTAAGTCTTAGAGGCATCCTCTTCTCCTGTGTGTGCTGGAGTGAGACTCAGACTCGCTTGTGGAAGGAGTGTTAGTGTGGAGTCTGTGAATTCTTCTCCTGCTTTTCTGAAGTATTTCTGGCGATGATTAATGTTTTTCTCATGTGTGTCGTTTTTCTGTGTGGTGTCGTCTTTCAGGGGCGTGTTTCCACTCATCCCGTTGGTGTCGGGGTGGTGATTTATTGCGGCGCCACATTTGTTCCGATGCGCTGGTTCTGACTGCATTTGGGTTTCGACACATGGCTCAGTAATGGTGCTCGCCCCCACAGGCAGAGCATATCTGGCCTATGGCCGGGCCTGTCCCGTCATTGGGAGGTCATACCCGCATCTGAAACATTGTCGCTTCTCCTGTCGAGCATCCTGTGAAACGTGGGGTTGGTTCATGAGTTAATGCTTTCCTCTTTGATGGTCGGTGTTAATGTGTGCATCTTGCTTAGTGTCAATATTTGGAGGTCCAACGCCTCGATGTTTGCACCAAAATGCGGATCTCAGCCACTGTGTGTGGTACTTGTAACAACTTTTTCTTCATTATGATGGACTAATATCCTGCGATTACCTGAGCTTTGATGGCCTCCTCATTGTTGTACAGGTTGCATTCACAATATCTGACCCTGGACCTGAGGCGCGTTACAAATTTGTCCATACTTTCTCCTGATAATTGTGTTGTTGTATGACATATATGCCATTGGTAATCAACATTCCTGTTTGTTGCAAAATGTTCCTTGAGTATCTTTTTGAGATTGTTCTATTTGTACTCCACGTCCTCCGGTAGCTCGAAAAGAATGTCTCTTACCTCAGGACCTGCCGCCATGGTGAGCAATCTGATGAAGCATTTTTCCTCCTGCAAACCCACTGCATCCAGGTAGGCATCCAACTCTTTCATCCACCTAGTCCAACTTTGACAAAGGCTGGTGGTGTCCATGGTGTCAAACGACAGGATGGAGGGCACAGGGAATGACTCTCTCCCTTGCTGGGTGGTCCAGTGAGCCCCTGCGGCCTGGTCTTGGCCCTGTCCTGGGTTTGACATGTTGCTGGGGTGACTGGCCAGTAGCCTTTGGTGTGTTTTCCCACTGCATGCTCTGTAGATTGCACTGGAGTGGTAGTCCCCATTGTTGTTTGCACTTTCCTCGTGCTCCTGGGCAGTGGCGTCGCCAGGAATCAAATTTGGGAGGGACACAGAGGGGGCCAAAGACAAAAGTAGGGGGGCACAGACAAAAGTAATGGGAGAACATGGTCACTGCTTGTCGTAGGTAGGAGGGGCACAAGGGGGGGCACAGGGTTTCACAGGGGGGGCCCCGCCCCCCCCAAGGCCCTCCAGCGACACGACTGCTCCTGGGATTCATGTGCCTTGCCTGCCCCTCTTTGCTGTACGTTGTGTGGTGTGGTGCACTGGCACCTTGTGTGTACCCTTTGGGGGCCCTCCCTCACCTTATGCCATGGTGGTCCGGGTGGTTCATATGTCCAGTGCATCCTCTTTTCCTTTCCCGCTCGATGCAGGGTGCCGCTGGGCCGGCCGGGAAAAGCAGCAGCCTTCCTTCGGCCTCCTGCGTGTGGGATGAGTAAGGCTGGTTTAAACCGGTAACTTGCGCATGTCGTTGTTCAGGCATCCTTGGTTCACTCCCTCATCACCATTGCAACGTCCCGACTTTGGGACGGGGCGCGCAACATGGGATACAGGACAGTAAATGAGACACGTCCACACTAGGCTGATGTTGCAAGGTTACTGCTTTATCGGCGCGCCGAGCACGCTTACTTCAATATGGGTCAGATGACCCTTGTATGCACTGCCTCATCCCCCACGTGACTACCGGCGATGCTTCAGAATAGACAATCAAATATTTGATAGATTAGTTCAGACCAGGAGAACCTATGCCTAGGGTCCCGCGAAAGTGTGCACTCTGGTGGGGTGTTCCCTTGAGATGGCACAGAGTTTCAAAAACCATAAATCAGGCCTGGACATCTGCTTAGTTTTCCCAAGCAATAGAAAACACATTTATTAAATAGCACATGGTCATTGTGGCAGAGCTATCAAACCTGTTCCTCAAAATGTCCATTCTTCTTGGTAAGGGACAGGTTCAGATTAAAACCAATGATTTTCTTCAACTGTGAAGACGAAAGCGATGCTTAATGTTCCCACGCTGGCAACTGATTGGTTGGTAGTGCTGCTAAAATCCCACGTTTATTGCAGTGTGCACAAATACTAATAAATAATATCTAACAAAAAGTAGAAAAATGACAAAAACTGCTGTAGACCCTCTAGCCTGGCCCTCTGAGCCCTTACACTGTCTAGAAGTATCCCTACAAGGTCTAGCAGTACCCCTGAAATCACCTACCTACATGTCTTTTACCTCCCTCTATATGGGCAATGCACCTTCAGTGTGATGGCAACATTCCTGCAGAACACATACAATGACATTGTAGGTCTCCAAATACTGACTCGGTCTCCACATCAGGAATACCTCTATCGCTGCTGCTTTCAACCTATTTTCAACCATAGAAACACAGTAGCCCCCTTCAAGATATCTGTGTTTTTCTCTGGTCAGCCTGCCGTGAGCAATAGCCATGGGGACTTTAGCAAAGGCACACCTGACAAGACAACTCAGAAAGAGAGACATAGCCTCATTATGGATGAGCTGGTTCGGTAGAAATGCCGAACAAAATGCTGGTACTAACGGCTCTGGCATTTTTTCCAGGACGGCTCACTCCGAGTCTGCCGGTAGTGACAGAGAACTCCCAGCAGGCCTGACCTGCCGGGAGTTCAGGCCCTTCATGGCAGAAAAATTACTGAATCACCGGCACCGTTAACAATGGTGGCAGTGATTCAGCAGTTCCCATCCCTTGGATTCCTATGGAACTCCATGGAATGCAAACTTACTGCCGTTGCCGGCACCTGCAATATTTCGGTAACACCGGAGTATTGGGCACCGATAACGATAAGGCGAGTTTGCCTGTAAACCGCAGGTAGTGCAGGTGGGTTACCGGCAAATTCGTAATGTGGCCCATAGAGAAATACAGAGAGAGACACAGACACAAAAAGAGAAAGTGAGCACGGGGAGGAGAGGCAAGAGGCTCAAAGGAATTAATCATGTATGATAGGTTATTTATAACACGTTTAATACCCCGAGAATTCTAAGCATGGACCCGGGGATCGAACCTGTGTTGCTCCGTGTCGTCTTGCTTCCAAGGCGAGCACGTTGCCCCTGAGCTATCCTCCCAAAACATGGATACTGCAGTAGTGTGTGGATAAGTAATTGTGAATAAAGAATCTTTTTTTTTCCTCCTCAGCAGGTGGGTTGCCATTACCTGGGCAGATTCATGCAGACTGTGCAGACCACAGGACCTAGAAGAGTATACAGGCCCTTCTACCCACCCCATTATTTAAAGTTAGACGCTGATGATTAAATGCCTCCTACTGCGTGCTACTCTCACAACGATCTAAGACGGGCACGAGAGAGAGCCGTCCACAACCTTTCTTTGTATAAAGGCCATTCACCTTGGGATGATTGCCTAATCTATGAAAGGAGATGCTGTTTTAAGCTCCAGCAAGCCATGACATGCCTTCTTTAAAATGACAAGGAGCCATTTGACGCGCCAGGCTGGAGGGCTACGTCTAATCAGGCAATGACTATGGCCCCATTTCACACGTCGCTTACAATAAAGAGCTGCCTCATCAGGTGGGAAACGGTTACTTGCAACTCCCAGTGAGCGATGAGACGTATATAGCTCAGCGCCATAAACTGAGCTGCTTCTTTGCACCTTCTGGTTGACGAGTGTATTTTAGGTAACAAGCTTTTGGATTTTCTTTCTAGAGAAAGGGAGGTTTTTCTAGACCCCAGCTGTCTAGAACCAATGACACAAGAAAGAACCCAAAACATGGTCTCTGGATAAACCCCTGTCCCTGTGTGGAGGGCAAGCAGCTTTTTTTGCCAAGTCGAGGCTATCATTATATGAGTGCCCATGAGGTACATAATTCAGCACTGAGGCCTTCAGGCATGCTGCACTCTAGAAAAAATAATAACAGAACAGAACATAACTTGAAAAACGTATTTCTGTTACAAAAAGCACGATATAGCGCCTGATTCATGGAATTTTGAGCGCGGTGCAAAGTGGCCTTGCACTGCTAACAAACACCCTGATTCACAGAGCAGTGCGAAGTGTATTTTTGCAGTGCAAAGGCACTTTTCACTGCAAAAGTACTCTTCGTACTGCGCTAAATGGGCCTAAAGTAAATTTCACGTTGCAAAGAGTACTTCTGCAGTGTAAAGTGTAAAGTGTCTTTGCACTGCAGACATACAACTTACACCGCTCTGTGAATCAGGGTGTTTGTTGGCAGTGCAAAGTGACTTTGCACAAGTGTAAAGTCACTTTGCACCGTGCTAAAAATTCCATAAATCAGGCCCATAATATACTAAAAGGGATACATGGTTACATGGTATAGTAAAGCATATATATCGTATTCTAATTTGCAGATATCATAAGATGAAAAATTACTATCTTATAAGGAAACAATGGTATTGTATGCTGAAATAGTCATTCCATAGAATTAAAATTCCTATATGTTAAATAATAAAAAGATAAATATAAAGTTCTGGTTGTGAATCAAAATAATGTTGCTAAAGGATTCTGTGTATATTATATGGTGTTATGTGACTACAGCTTAGCTATTCAGTGAAAACAATTAACTGAATAATGAAATCCTTATGTGACATTGTACAATTTACATATATCGTGTACTGAAATGCACTTCAGGAAAACTAAACATAAAAGCAACATTCTGTTGAAATGACCCAAATACATGATTTATTTATTTTATTTGAATTTGTGTTATGCACAGGCCCTACCTAGAGGGCCTGGGAGCACCTTACAAGGTTCAAAGGTTGAAAAGTTTAGGAAGTGAAACTGACGTTAGAAAAACATTTCCAGCTCAGCCTAAAATAGGAAGATTAGTTTAGCTAAGTGGCAGCAGGGAAAGTGGAGGGAGGGGGGGGGTGTTATGTGTGGAGAAACAGGTATGGTTTGAGGCTCTTTCTCAAAGGGGTGGTGGAGGGTAGAGTACGGATGTGAAGAGGTGCATGCCCACTGGGTTAATTCAGACTTTACTGTCTGAATTCCACATAGAATAGAACGATGGCGAGTGGAGAATACATGTTTATATGACGAGATTAGGCATACATCACATGACGCTGTTCATTCTGCGACACTGGCATCTTCACTCTGCTTCATCTAGACTGCTGTAACATTGCAGCTGAAGAGTCAGGTGACAGGCAGCAGCAGAGATCAGTTTCATTTTACTGTGCAAGTCAAGTAGGCCACATTAATCGCTGTCATTGTCCTCTTCTGACTTTAAATTCAGTTATGCATTACTCCGCTGTTGCAAAGTTCCTAATGTTTGGAAACATTAACAAAACTGCATTTCTTTCAGGGCTGCATTTTCTTTTATGAGTGTCCATCATTTTGGACATATTCCCTTATTCTTGAGGAGAACCATCTCCGTTTCCGGAAACACCTCAAAACCTTCCTCTTTGCTTCTGCTTTCTCTGCCTCTCTCCCCTGCTGAAATTCCTGGCCGATTCTGCACTGGTTACTGGCCACCCTTTCTGATCTTGGGGCCAGGTTCCGCCATTTGCTCACCTGCCCTGCCTCCCGGGCAACCCCCTGCACTTCGGGACTGGTTTTGTATCCCTTCAGTCCCCTTACCAGCACTGATGTCTGCTCTTACCTTGCACTTGCCACCATCAGGCCGTTTTATTTATCGTATTTATTCTGCTTTCCCATGTACTGCACTTTCCCCTTTCCCTTCCCCTGGCACTCTTCCCTTTTTTTTCCCTACCCACGCACTTGCGCGATCTGAATGACACCTGGCCTAGTAGGATCGTTGTCTGTCTTCCACTGTTTTTCCCCTCCCTTGCCTCGTCGCGCCTTGAAACACTTGTGTATAGGCGCATTATAAATGCCATATCATATCATATCATTCTGTCAAAAAATCAGATTTCTCCCATTCCCTCCAATTGATGTTAGAATAATTATTCAAAACACAACCTCCTCCACATATCCCTGAACAGTGATTTGCAATGCTGAAAAGCATGTTATTGATCACTTTTTTAGTTTGAGCTATTTAGTGGTGCTTTAGTTCCATCTATAAACCAAACGATTGCTTTGGATTGCAGCTAGAAGGGAAATGTGAGGTGGGACACAGAGCTTGTTGGTCTAGTTTGATTATTTACCCACTCATTGATGTCCCATGGACACGCTAATCCCTATGGACATTCCCACACACTACCAGCACCTCCTCACTCAAGGTACATTCCCTTGGGATACCTTTGAGCGAGGTCTATCACAAAGGAATGCTAAACTATGTGTTGCATAGGGACTTTCACTTTAATTTCTAAACATTCTTCTGAGATCTAATAGCGTAATTACTACTGTAAATGAGCTCCTGTGTAATAAAAATGTTTTAACCAAATGTGCCTTCAGATACTTGGTTTATTAGCAATATTTGTGTGAGGAATTCAACCATCTGCACCTTTGGTGTGCGCTCACCTGGGCTTTTTACATTTTTTTAAAATGAAATGGAATGATGGTAGATCAACCTCTGAAAAATATGTGGGGCACAACATATGCATAGACCTGTGTGCTTTGGGTAGACACAGCCTACAGATGCCACCGCCTGTCATATTTAGTTGGGATATGACAGGAGGAGTACACAGGGCAGCTCCAGAAGGGGGATGGCCAAACTTTCCACCTACAATGGCCAGCCTGATCAACTATCAAAGGCTGTGTGTATCCACCATGTCCTTTTGTTGAGCCATGTAGCTGGTGGCAGTTCTTCACATACTAATCCGAATGCAATTCAAACAGGCCCACTGGGGGAAACTCCACCAACCTTTCATATGCAACTGGGTCAACCTGGAACTGCATGTTTACAGTCGTCATCCCCACAGGAGTACCCCCTTCAGAAGGTATGATTATGTGGTTTGACAAAGCCAGAAAGTCTGGTCTTGTCACAGGTCCAAGGGATACCTGCTGCTTTAATCAGGAACCAGAGAGAGCTCCATTAAGCAGAGGGAACCTTTGATCGACAACAGACAGGAAGATAGGTGGGGCTTAGTATTACATGTTTCACCCCTTTACTTTTTGTGTTGCAGTGCACTCTGGTTATGACCTCACACACACAGGAGATTGTTGGTGGGGACCCAGGATTAGTTCATTAAGGTAGGCTTAGCCTACACCAATCCCTGTTGTCCATTTTGCTTTAAACGAGGGCAGAGCCCCTCATTTGGCAGATCATCTGAAGACTTTGCAAGGAGTAACAAGAAGAACTCAGCATTGGACCCTGGCTGAAGGTACAGTCTGCCTTACATCTTCTGCCAGTGAAGGAAGGCCAGAACCTCCAAGAGGGAAGCAAGATCCCTCCCATAAATATATCCCAGGGAACAGAGGGAGATACTGAATCCTGAAGACCCGCCAGCAGCTCCACAACCGGTACCGAGCAGGCAGACAGCATGTCCTGCTAGGCTCTGCAGCAAGCTTCTTAGGTGTGAAGTGCAGAGTCTCTGAACCATAAACCAAGGACAAGGCAGCTACCTGCAACACACTCCTCAGCTTTGGCCCGTCTGCCTTAAAGGACAACACGAGCGCAGTGAAGAAGCTAGGAGAAATGCATTGACAATCATCTACCGATGAATGCCTTAAAGTATATCTTTCACGCCAGTTGAGCCCCTCGAGCTGCAACCGACTGCACCGCGGACTGTTGTTACGCCAAAGTTGCTAAAGCCATCCAAGATGCCTTGACCAGTGCTTCAGAACTACCAACCAGCACTGAGATGATTCCTGACCTGAGCCGCCTGTAGGCTATCGTGCAGCATCTGTTCAGCTTCTCTTGTCGGACTGCCTGCCGCCTGATAACCGCAGCTGTCTCCAACCTTGAACTCTGCCGCAGAAGCTGCAAAGTGCCCTGAAACCGACCCAACCCTGTCGAGCACCAAGAACTCCTACAGGACAAGATCCGAAGGCCCCTAGAGACATTTTACTACCCATTGCTCCCTTCGTCCTGAATCCAAGTATCCTTGAACAGTTGCGATTATTTGTTATACCAACTACACTCCTGTCAGTATCCAGAGTGTATCCCTTTTCTTTCTTTGAAACTGTCTGTCCTCTGCATTACTTTACAGGGTGGGTTGAATTTAATAGTGTGATAGAACTGTCTGCTGTGATAATAATAAAGTAGATATTTTTAAACAAACTTGACTGGACAGTCCCTTTTATCATTGGGTAATATTTGTATCTTCGAATGTTGCAACTAACCAACGAACCACAACCTTTTCTGAGATAAGCCTGCCGTTCTGTCCTGGATGAGGAGGTTTATAATTTGCTTGTGTTTCCAATCTGTTTGGATCCATTCTGGTGTACTAGAGGTGTGGGACTGATTGATGGTTTAGGAACCGATATTCATCTCTGGACCTGTGGTGCTCCGGAGGTTGATTCGTCACAATGTGTGTCCATGCATCTGTTCCTTTCACTGATGTCCTGCTAAAAAAAAAAACATCACCAAGCTCACAGTTTTGGCTTATGTGTAGATATTAAATAGATGTTTCCCAGGTACTTGCATCATATGGGCAGGTTCTCATACCATTTTACAGCTGTTATTTTAGGGGCACAATGCACCGTTATGGAAGTGTCTGAACAATGCCTCATCTCATGTCTACACAGAAGTCAATTTGGCTAGCTTTGCCAATGCCTGTTTTAGGAGCGGTTTTTAACTTTTGAGTTTCAGAGCAGCAGAGTGCATTAGATTCCCACTGATCTCTGCAGACAGCATGTTTCACAGTACACATTGGGCCTCATTATAGGTTTGCCGGTCGGGAATTAAAGTGCCGGTAAGCATGCTGGTACCGTCGTTCCCGGACGGTAATGGCACCTGCGAGCAGAGCTTGTCGGATGCACCAGCACCATTGATAACGGTGCATCCAGCTTCCCCATTCCCATTGAGCCCTATGGTGCTCTCATCGGAATGGGTACACATTTTTTCCGGTGCCCAGGAATGGGCAAATACCGGGTCCGGCAAAGCCGTAATAACCCAGTAATTGCCCATTTATGGGCGCCAAAAAAATAAATACTGCCAGCCTTGTAATGAGGCCCGTTGACTTTTGTGGCAGTTTTAACAGACAGAAAAAATAAGACCACATGTATGCTTGTTTTATGAAGGCAGCGGCATAGCTCTGGTTACTTTAGAAACAATAACTGTAACATTTTATTTTAGTTGCATCGGCCGTATTCAGACACTTCACCTGTATGTCTCTATCATTGTAACATTTAAAATTCAACAAGAATCGCCCAATGCGCTGAGTGTAATTTCTTTGAATAATCTTCGAATGAAAACTAGATTTCAATTAAATCAGTTCAATTTAATCCTTCAACAAATTAATCCAAGATCATCTAATAAAATGTACATAACGTTGTGGTTATTAACCACTTGAGCAGACAACTAAAACATGTTATTCCTGTTGCTAGACATACAGGGCCCGATTCAAAGAAAAGTGTGCCTTGATCCCGCAAAGTCCCCGCCCTGCGAACGGCTTTGAGCGGCACTGCACGCATAAGAATTTGGCCCTGATTCACAGAAGTGTTTTATAATGGCTTAATCCCATTGAAACATACTCTGTGAATCAGGCCCTTTGTGCGCGCTACACGTATTCATGGAATGTTTCGCGCAAAGGAACCATATGAGCAAGTAGTGGTTGGAACTCCGCGACACACCCCCACACAAACAAATCCAGCCCCATAGGCCTACCTTTCCGGGCTCCTCAGCCGCAAGCATATGCACTCCGGTAATACTGCGTGGGGTCCCCTGCAACCAAGCCAGCACTCCGGCGACAACCCCTGGGGTTCCCCATAACTGTTAACAGCACCCCGACAACATGCTTGCCTTTTTCCGTAACTCAGGTAATTCTCTGGTGAATCTGTATGTGAACCTCAGTAAACCACGACTGCACCCCGTTACTCTACATACGTGCACCCCTAACTGCGAATGGCACCCCAACTGTGTGCACGCACCCCTAAATTCCCAATCAGACCTTACTTTTGTGCAGTGATTCCTATGCGATTGGGGCCCTATGCCTGCTTTCACATGGCGGTGTGATCCTGAGCTTTGCGGGCTGATTCCCCCGACATGAATTTGCAGTCAGATACACCAATACGCTTGTTCTTGCGTGGGGCTGGGAGTGCGATTTCCTCACGCAGGCCATTCCTCGACACGTCCATGTAATGCCTAGTTCTTCCTCATTCTACATGGAGAATGGGGAATATGCATGTCGCGCCCCTGATTTACATCTCTTTGCAGGGCCCATCCACGCTCTGCATGGAGTCTCACGGATGGCGCTCGACTGCTGGCAGAGGTGTGCCAGACGTGTGCAAAGTTCCCTGCAAGGTCCGGAAAAGTCCTGCTAAATCGATTCTATGAATCGACAGGGTTTTGCAAACAGAGTGGCCCTCAAAGTCCGTATTGACCACACAAGCAAATCCACGAATCAGGCCCATAATGTTCTGTCTTGCAACTACTAGATCAGCCTAAATGTGTTTCACTCCTTGGTCCTTCTTTTTTTATGGGCCTTTAAGTGAGCTTCTTCTGGGCTTTTGATATAATAAATAATAGATGTTACTTGTGTGCTTTCGTCGATTTTTACTTTACATGTTCCTCGATTGATTACAAAAATTGTAATATTGTTCATTGTTTAATAATTCATTCACTTTTTTCTTGGTTCCTTACGTTCTGTTTCCAAAGTTCCACTTTCTTTTCTTGAGATTAGATCCCTCCAAAAGGATTTATTTTCTCCTATGCCTTGTGTGGTCCTTGATTCTCGTAGCTTGATAACCACGAGGTTCCAGTGTTTTCACGGTTTGGGAAAAACACTTGATTTGAGCATGGCCTTCAGATATGCCGGTATTACCCAAATTGACCTTTTACAATTGACCTTTTGCACAATTGACCTAATTATAGTGGTCCTAATTGAACTTCTGCACAATTGACCTTTATATTATTTTATTTATTTTATATATGTATTGGGTTGGTTTTGGGTTATAAATAATATAAAGGGATTGGGTGAGGGGTTGCAGGGGATTTTGGACTGGGTGGGGGTTGCAGGGGGTTTCCCCCCGCATATATGTCCTTCTAAATTAGGTCAACGCAGGGGTTAAGGGCATCCTACCAACATAATTACTGACAATGGTGCTCCTTTTTCCTTCACAGAAATGAAAACGTCCCTGAAGCAAGCCAACATCAAGCACCGCAGGTCAGCCCTGAACCACCCCTCACGAAAATCGACAAGTTGTGAGAGTAACTCGATTCTTAAAGGGCACACCCCAAGAAGGAGTAACAGCAGGACTGGAATGCCACAGAGTCACGTCAAGCTGTGTCTGTGTCACCAGAGCCTCCGCATCTTCTCCGATGAGAAGAAGAACGTCAAACACAGCTCTTTCACCCTGAAGGTCACCCAAAGAAGCAAAGATGCAAACGTTTGACTTGAAGACCCACAGCAGCCAGTAAAGAAAAGACAAAGTGCTGCATACCGGAATATCAACAACCACCCGCCAACTAAAAACAGGTGAGAGGCTAAGAATACATCTACCCCCCAACCACCCCTTCGCCCAAAGACGGACACACCCGATCCAAATACAGTGCACAAGTGACCAAAGCCAAGTCAAAATATGTGTAAAAGCACAGAAAGAAATGGAACATGGCGGTTTGAGTAACACAACACCAAAGACAACAGTCTGACAATCAAGTTTATGGGGAAAGAACATCTGTCACACCTGGGAATGCAGCAGAGTAAGCAACTGTGGAAGGAGGAGTCAATGATGAACCAAACTACCTTCATGCGGAAGTAGGAACACACAGCGGTACTGACCTGATGGCTGGACAAGGTGAGAAACATATTTCCCCATATGAACTTGACAAAGTGCAACAAAAGAACCCCTGAGAGTGACACACTTCGAGATACACTCACAGACTATGCCATAGACTAACTCCTCTGTTTCCTGTAGGAAAGACATGCTGACGGTTATTTATTTATTGTGATTTAGAAAAACGTTTTACACATTATATCAATCGTCCGCAAGGTTTCCCCATTTCGGGTTTCCCTTTTTGACTGAATTAAGATTACAATAAACAAACAAGGACTTTCCGAGTCCTTCCCTTTAATCATCACTACTCTTGGTGGCCACACTGCCTCTAGAGTTCTCATCTTGATTCGCAGAATCCCTTTTTATGTAGTGATCTTTCATTAGTTTGTCCAAAATATTGACTCCTGCGAACACCAGGCGAGGATTCCTTCCTTGTAAAAACTCGCTCCACCAGTCTCTCTTTCTTGAACTTGAAGTCTTCGAAAAAGTTAGTCATAAATTGCACTTCTTTTAAAGCTGGACATTCAATTAACAGGTGTTTGACCATCTCCAGGTTTCCCTGTCTGTTGTTCTACATATTCCATTATTTGTACCTCTCTTTCCTTTGACATGTCGATATTCGTTCGTAGGATAGACATTTAGGGGGTAATTCATAGAATTTAGCGCACAAGTGGCGCACGCGGCTGGCGCACATTGTGCGCGTGCGAATCCCTGCGCCAGCCGCGTGCGCTAAAATCCATTTCCGCGCACAGCGTATTCATGGATTCCAGCTACCAAAACCAGCCGTGGCCCACAGTGGCGCAGCGACCCTGCAGCAGTGCCAATTACGCCCCCAAGAACGCCTCTCGCGCAGGGAAAAGCCATCAAAATCCCCAATCCAGCGCAAAGGGCTGCGCTAACCCTGTACCAGCACGGCAAGCGGGCTACGTGTATCACTGGGGTGCGCGGGAAGTACCTCACGTCATTTCAGCTGAGTAAGTGTATTTCAGGGGTGCGCTGGAAGTTCCACACGCGAATGTCCTGGCTACGTGTATTTCGGGGTGCGCGGGAAGTTTCACACGCGATATCAGCAGGATACGTGTATTCCAGGGGTCCTCCCAGGTGTTCGCTCCACAACCTCCACGGCCCCTGCAGGCAGCCCACACCACGGGGGACTAGCCTGCCCCCCCACTCGTCCCCCTGCACCCCCACCCCTCAGCACCGTGCGGCACCCTCCACCAGGCCCCAACTCATGTTCCCCTGCACCCCCACCCCCCAGCACTGTGGGGCACCTGCCAGCAGGCCCCCACTCATGTCCAACTCATGTTCCCCTGCACCCCCACCCCCCAGCACTGTGGGGCACCTGCCAGCAGGCCCCCACTCATGTCCAACTCATGTTCCCCTGCACCCCCACCCCCAGCACTGTGGTGCACCCTCCACCAGGCCCCAACTAATGTTCCCCTGCACCCCCACCCCCCAGCACTGTGGGGCACCCTCCTCCAAGCCCCAACTCATGTTCCCCTGCACCCCCACCCCCCAGCACTGTGAGGCACCTGCCAGCAGGCCCCCACTCATGTCCAACTCATGTTCCCCTGCACCCCCACCCCCCAGCACTGTGGTGCACCCTCCACCAGGCCCCAACTCATGTTCCCCTGCACCCCCACCCCCCAGCACTGTGGGGCACCCTCCACCAGGCCCCCACTCATGTCCAACTCATGTTCCCCTGCACCCCCACCCCCCAGCACTGTGGGGCACCCTCCACCAGGCCCCAACTCATGTTCCCCTGCACCCCCACCCCCCAGCACTGTGGGGCACCCTCCACCAGGCCCCAACTCCTGTTCCCCAGCCAACATGTCATCACAATCTAGATCCCTGGTCCCTCTGGTCAGCCTCCAAATGCAAAACACCCACCCGAGTATTGCATCCACCCACTCTGAAATGGCAATAACATGATAGAACACCAATTGCAAGTTTGGAAACAAACACATGTCCCTCACATACACCCAATGGGTGTCAGTGAATCTCAAAACCCATATCATGATATGCATGAAACCAATGAGATGATACTACACATTGAAGTTTGATCAAAAAATATGTATTAAAGGAAACATGAATTGAATCAAAAATAAACAAACAGAAATGGGAATGTAAAAAAATAAAAAGAAGCATGTCCGTGAAAAAATGCAAAACCAAAAATCATAATCCAAAGGAATGTTGTCCAAAGTCACAGTCCACAAAAGAAAATCCAATGGGAAATTATAATTGAAAGCCATTGCTCCATGGGTAAATTGTAAAATTAAAAGAAAATCCAACAGTGAACTATGTACAGATGAACAAGCCAGGGTCCATGATCCCAACAAAAGAAATGAAACCTATCTAACAACACTACCTAATAAAAAAAAACTATATACAAAAATGTGGCCCATTGTCCAAAAGGTCCAAAAAAAATGCAAAAACAAAGGAAACCTAACACTAACTACATAACTATTTACAAGGGCAGCGGGCTAGTCAACGGCTCACTGGATGTTGTCATGGGCCAGGGCATCATCGAACTCCTGTTCAATGGCTTGGAGGCGGGCATGTTCCCTGGCCCCGAGGTCTCGCAGGGATAAAGCAGTGTCCAGCTCCAACTCCCTGTGAAGACCCTCGAGGCACTCAGCCCGCCTCAGCGCCCTCCGCATGGAGTTCTCCGCCCTGACCATTGTGAGCCGTTCCTCCTCTGCCCGCTGCCGCTCCACACCTATCTGCTGGCCCAACCGCTCCCACACGGAAGCCACTCCCATTCCAGGGTTCTCCTGCCCTCCGGCCGATGCCTGCACCCCTGATGTTGATGGCCCCGAGCCATGATGCCTCCCACGTCGAGCCTGCCGCTGCCTCCGACGCAACTGCCTGTGCCAGCACAACGGCATCCAGGCTGATGGAATCCACTGACGCCGTCGTGCACGTGCCCTGCCTGATGATGCCGTCACATCCTCCATCTGCTGGGGTGCAGTTGCTGGTGTGTCCACCCCTGCTGGACCCCCGACTCCCGACTGTGGCAGGGATGGGATCCCCACCGAGCTGGCTGCATTGGTCGGGGCAGGTCCACAGGGGGCCCTGGTGGCATCTGGGCCGGAAGACGGCATGGAGAACGACTGGTGCATAGTCTCCACAGAGGAGGAGAGGGTCGCCAGATTGGCCGACACATGTAGGAAACCCCCGACCATGGCCGATCCCAACTGGGCCACGTCGGCACGGTGCTCTCCGTGATGACGTGCATGCTCCTCCCGGGAAGCACGCAGCTCATCACGAATTGCACCTGTGCGCAACGCTACACCAATCAGGACCTTCTCCATATGGCCAGGGGTCCCCTCGTCCGCAGGTGAAGGGGAGTCAGATGACATGGACATCCCCCCTACCTGCGGACGGGCCTGGGATGGGGCATCCCTGCTGGTGCATGGTGGTGCAGTCACAGTGTCAGGGACAGTGACATGCACAGGCCCCTCCACGGCAACCTGTGCTGCCTCCTGCCCCTGCCCCTGGACTGCAACACTTGCACCAGCAGGGATGCCCCCACCAGGCCCCATGTGTGCCTCAGTAGCGGCCTCCTCGTCCTCTGTGGAAACCACCAACCTGGGTGGCTCCACCCCGTCTTCCGCCATTGCAAGCCCCTGTGGGGACTCACCCACCCCTTCCGCTGCAGCCGTGGGGGCATCCCCGCCGCTTTGCTCCACAGCGCCGTCTCCGCCCTCTTCTTCACGTGGCGCTGTGTAGAGGGAGACATAGAACACAAGCATCAGGGTACTGTACAATGGTCCCCTAGACAGGATGCAATAGCAGATGAGTGGCACTGTCAAAGATCACTTCCATCATGTCCCTCCACAACACATGGGTCAGTGCAGGTAAAACACATGCAGTAACAGGCATGGCGCATGCTATGGACATTAGCATACATGTCCAAGGGATTCTTGAAACATACAATCTTGTTTTGGAACTCACATGCATCATGGGCCATGCCTATCACATGCACACACTTCACCCTAGTTTCATCCATCTGGCCTCGTACACCACAGACACAGTGGATACAAGGATGACTAGGCTGCATCAGTGAACCTGAACATTGCGACAGACATGTGTCATGCATCCCTGGCATTCACAAGTCACAGACACGCCGGTCAGACACACAGACATGGACAGCATACATGTACATGGCATCAACACCCATCCCTCACACCCACCCATGTCCAGGAACAGAGACTGGCATGCTTTCATGTGGCCATTCCGCATAGGGCAACCCATGTTGCATTTGGACACATGCACCAACCGTGTGGTTCACACACTACTGGTCTCACATGCATGACGTCCCTGCACACACACATGCATACATGGCCTATGTCACACATACAGGCAAGTATCAGACAACCAGCACACTGCGACATGCCCTGTCTCACACAGCAATGCTTGGCCACTTACCGCTCAACTCCAGATGGGTCTGCCTCTCAAGGATCTGGGCGTGGAGCGCTGGGCCTACGCGTTCCAGGACCCTCATCTGGATGGTACTCATGCGGCCGCGGCCCCCCTCCACGAGGCGCCGGGCCTTCAAGAGGGTCCTGGACCTGCAGTCATCCCAGCGCTTCTTGACATGTTGGTAGTCACGGACTGCCACCCCCTCCGCATTGATGGCAGTCACGATGTCCGTCCAGATCCGAGTCCGTCCTTCCTTGTTGGCGCGCTTACTTCCGAAGAGGGCATCATACTGCCCCAGGACTTGCTCCACCAGGACACCAACTTCGGTGGCAGTCAAGCTGGTGCCCCTCTGCCTCTCTGGCCGGGGGTTGCCAGTGGTGCCAGATGTTGCAGTGCCCGACATGGCAACCCCAGAGGCAGGAGTGGGTGGGCAACTGGGTCCTGGGGCTGGGCTATGGAGCGATGGTATCCCAGTCGGGAGTCTTCTGTTCCAGCAGGGGTGGACACAGCAAATGGACCCCTGCAGTTGGCTGATGTGCAGGCACCAAATGGCAGGGCACGGTGGCAGCAGGCAGGCAGGCAGGCAGGCAGCAGCAGATGGCTCGTGGGAGGCTGCTCGGGGCTCTGGGGGGCAGTAATTCGGCCTTTTGGGCAGGAGCGTGGTCTTCCGTGTGCTTACGCGTGGCCAGCTTGATACGGAGTGATTTGGCACGTGAAAATCTTGGACGTCTGCGTGTAATTCGAGGAAAGGCCCTTAGCGCGTAAGCGCTTCAGCACGCATATGCAATTTCATTGGACCAAAGGCCCTTAGCGCATAAGCGCGTCAGCACGCATACGCAATTTCATTGGACCAAAGGCCCTTAGCGCGTAAGCGCGTCTGTGACGTTTCGCGCATGGGCGTTTCCCTGGCAGGGCTTGTAGATCCCACGTGCCTTTACATTGCTCTGCTTTTCGTGGGGTGCGGTGCATGTGTTTTCCAGCCGTTGGTGTTCACACGCTATTACTTCACAGCGGGTGTTGGCTACGCGTTCTTCTACACGCAAGGCAGACGGTGAGTGGTAGCCCGCTCCCCCAGGCCTGATCCGAACCCCTGAAATACACGTAGCCCGACACGAACCCCTGTAATACACGTAGCCCGCTCCCCCAGGCCCGATCGCGTGAAAAACTTCACGCGAACCCCTGTAATACACGTAGCCCGCTCCCCCAGTCCCGATCGCGTGAAAAACTTCACGTGAACCCCTGTAATACATGTTGCCCGCTCCCCCAGGCCCGATCGCGTGAAAAACTTCACGTGAACCCCTGAAATACACGTAGCCCGACGCGAACCCCTGTAATACACGTAGCCCGCTCCCCCAGGCCCGATCGCGTGAAAAACTTCACGCGAACCCCTGTAATACACGTAGCCCGCTCCCCCAGGCCCGATCGCGTGAAAAACTTCACGCTAACCCCTGAAATACACGTAGCCCGACGCGAACCCCTGTAATACACATAGCCTGCTCCCCCAGGCCCGATCGCGTGAAAAACTTCACGCGAACCCCTGAAATACACGTAGCCCGCTCCCCCAGGCCCGATCGCGTGAAAAACTTCACGCGAACCTCAGGCACAATAGCAGTATGGGACATTCATCATTGCTGTATATTGGTGCTTTTGTGATGCGCAGGGACGCTACCGCCTGCCTTCGTGTGGCGGACGTGTTTAGGCCTGTGCGTGTCTTTGGCCGTGCGCGGCTTTTCCCTATTCGATTCCATGAATACGTGTGGTTTGCGTGCGTGTGGGCGTTCCGTCTGCTTCCCAGCAGTACATCCCAGTTACGCCCTTCTTTTCGCACGTTGTTCCCCATTCCGCGCGTTACGCCCCGTGTTCCGCCCCCTTTTTGGTGTGTGCACCGAGGTTGTGCGCTTTCACTGTGCGCGTCACGCACGCCGTTCTGGATGTTTCAGTGACGTGTGCGCCATGCACAGGTTTGGCGCACATCCCGAGGAAAACACGTGCAGGGACTTCCATGAATCGCACATGTGCGCGTGCGCCTGTTTTTTCGCGCTTGCGCCTGCTTGCGCCTGCTTGCGCATAGATTTTCGGCGCACGTTTGTTCCATGAATCGGCCCCTTAGCCTTATCCGTAATAATTGGTCATGATGATATTTGCTTAGGAATTTTGTTAAGTATTCAGCTAGAGTGTCTCTCGGTCGGTGTTCTTAGCCGAGTTTTGAAGTGATATATAATGTCATTTAGTTTCCAGTGTCTTTATCCAATCTTCTCGTTTCAACTTTTCCTTGACTTTCTCCGGATTTAATAGCAGTTCTTCAATTGATGAACCAAGCTTCTCAATGTGTTGCGTCCATTTTTCTTTCCAGCTGTTCAATGTCACTGAGCCTTTGCCTATCCCAGAGATCATTAGGATTTTATAACCAGCAATTGGGTCCGTCAACTTGATATTTCTTAGTAAGGCCAGCGATTTCCCTCTTATTGTTGAGTGCAGGGACTGCAGGCCTAGCTCTGCTCCTATTGCAACCATAGGGAGACAATTTGGCAGTTTTAATACAGATTTCCAAAATTTGCCCTCGAACACCGACCATATCCTCCATGACAAATTCAGGCCTCCATAAGTTAGAATGGGTAGAACTTTTTGTATGTAGAATAAGCACAATGGTGTCATGGGAAACTTCCCAAATCTTGAATTTAATATTGCTCCTTGACAGGCCAACATATTCACTTTTGCGAATAACTGTATTTGCCAACTCTGTGCAGCTATCGAATTATTATATGTTGTTCCCAAATAGTGGATCACATTCGTCTTTTCAATTTTGGCTTTTCCAATTTTCCAATTGAACGTTTTGGGACCTTTTTTTTGTTTCCCTCCAATTTGCATGATCATAGACTTGCTGGTGTTAATGACAAGATTATTAGAAACCATGTGGTTTTGAGTTTCTCAAGCAGATGTTGCATACCAATTTGGGTTTGATCCACTAGGACCAGGTCATCGGCGTAGGTTAACAAAAATATTTCTTTGTTACTGAGTTTTAGGGGAAGTGTTTTGTTTGTTTTAGCATGTCTAGGAGATCCACAATATACAGCTTGAAGAGGGTAGCTGCCAATGGGCAGCCTTGCTTAACTCCTCCTTTGGTCTGCATTGCTACCGATAGGGCTCCTTCGTTGTTTAGTCTTACACGTGTATTTGTGTTTTGATGTAGGGCTTTTATCGGTTGCAGAATTTCTTCTGGGCAGTTCCAGGCCTGAAGTTTCTGCCACCGTTTTTGTCTATTCACTCCTTTGAACGACTATTTTGAGTCAATAAAGGCTAGGTAGAGTTTGCCTTGGCTTCTTAGTGAGTCCAGCTTCAGGAGTGAGAGAATAAACAAATTCAGCCCTGTGCCCGTGCTCCTTGTAAACCCAGTTTGTCGCGGGTCAGTGTCCTTGACTCTGTCCGACCACTTGGTCAGATTAACTTGAAGTATAAAAGCAAAGATTATCCTGATCTCGTTGAGTAGTGCCATAGGCTGATAGTTGGCCGGTTCTTCCCTCAAGCCCTTTTTAAAGATGGGAATGATGCTGCTCGATGTCCATGATCTTGGTATAGAACAATGTTTTTCGATGTTCTTGAGAATCAATGTAATCAGGCTTGCCCATGCGCTGGGGTCTGTTTTTAGAATCAGATGAGTTAGCCCATCAGGCCCGGCTGCTGATGAATTTTTGAGTTTTCTTATCATCCTTTCAATGTCGCTGAGTTCCACGTTTAGGTCCCATAGCTGGTTTATATTTACAGTATCATTCTGTGTTTCTTCCATCGAGCTTGCAAAGACCACCGAATAGTGACCTACTCATCTTGCTTCGGTAAGCCCGCTGCTCAGGCGGCTCTGCTGGTTTAGGGTTAGGTTATTTATAATGCCCCACATATCCCTTGTGGTCGAGCTGGCCATAGGTTTCAGCATTAACTCGCCTTGCTCTTGGTCTCATAGGGACCTAAAGCTGATCATCCAACACTTGTATTGCTGGTACCATATTTCGCTCGCTGTCATCTGTACACAGTTATTTAAGTTCTTTTACATCTCATCTGAATTTCCTTCTTCTTTCTACCAGTGGTTTACTATACTGTGGCAATAAGCCACGAGACTGAGGTCCAATACCGCCCCAGGTAATGCCGCCAGGGCATTACCTGGGGCGGTATTGGCCCGCAGTCGAGGGGGTTATTGCCATTAGTACCCCATAAAACCGGGGTACTAATTGCTTTTTTTTCTGTTCCGAAACACATTTCGGAAAAAAAAAAAAAAAAAAAACGGCAAAAAAATGGCCGCCCGGAAAGGAAAAACGTAGTCCGTTTTCCCTGTCCATGGTGGCCATTGGGAGCGGGCACGCTGGGAACACTCTGTTCCCAGCGCATCCGCTCCCGAGATAAGAAGAAAAAAGAAGGTAAGTGGGGTGGGGAAGAAAAAAAATAAAAAACGTACCGCGGTCTCCGCCGGGGGACGATGGAAGGCTCCAGCCGTGTGGAGGCTTGGAGCGGGGATGGCCCCGCTCCGAGTCTCCACACGGCTGGAGGTTTCCATCGTCCCCCGCCGGAGACTGCGAGATAGAAGGTAAGTGGGGTGGGGTGGGAGGAGTGAAGGGGAAAAAAAATGTCTTACCCGAGTCCCCGGCGGGGGGCGAGGGAAGCCTCCAGCCATGGGGAGGCTCGGAGCGGGGATTGCCCCGTTTCAAGCCTCCTCATTGGCTGAGGGGCTGCCACGGCCCTCACTGGGAACAGAGTAGCCGGCACGCACGGCGTGGACGGGAATACCGTGTGGTATGGCTCGCAAATGAGCCAATCACCACACATTATTCCTGTTCAGCCGCGCGTCCCGGGTACTAATGATGTTTAGGTTTTAAGAAGGGGAGCTTTCTTTGCTCTTTTAACGACTTTATAGGCTTTCAGTAGGGGCTTGTAAGAGGTGTTGGTTGTCCCTCTATTTATTTGGTCAATGTAGTTGTTTTCTAGTGTAGGACCATCGGCTTTCCTGATCTTCAATCTGTTGCCTCCATGATTTAGTTGCAGTGTTTGTACTTTGGGGGCCTGTTTCCTTACACAGGTAGCCGCCAATGTCACCCTCAGTATATCATGGGCACTTGCACTCTGCAGTAATACATCAAATCTTCTGACTTTGTCTAGATAGTTCTTAAACATCCAGATGTAGTCGATCGTCGAATTTTGGATCCCGTCGGACCAGGTGTGCTTTCCTGGGGTATCGCCCTGCGTTTGCCCATTCAGCAACAATAAGTTCTGTGACTCAGCTAAATGCAGCAATTTGGATGTATTCTTGTCATCTACTTCCATTACCACCAATAATGGTATGCCATGTTTATTCAGGCATCTAATATTGAAGTAGCTGCAAAGCAGGAGCAAGGGGTTCTGCACCATTTTGTGGGCATATTTGATTATTGAGGTTATCGCGCTTAGGAACTTATTCGTATTTATTTTCACTGGGTTCCAATGCACATTTATTAACATCATGTGGAACTGCCTGGCATCACCATGTTCTTTGAGTTTTATCATGGCCCACTGTAAATACGGGTTTGGATTCCCATATTTAATTACTTTTAGACCCGTTGCAATTCAGACGAGGGTAATGAGCCCTCCGTAGTGCCTTCCATTTGTCCCTTTTTTGGCTGGGTTGAAGAGGATTTCATAGCCATTGCAGGCTGGAGTTTCCTGCAGCCATGTTTCCTGTAGCCAAATTACGTTAGCTTTTTCCAAGTTGGCTTCTGAGTGGTTAAACAGATATGTGATGCCTCTGGTGTTCCAAGAGATTAGGAAGTCATTCAATTCCTCCCCAGTTTTTGTTTGCTAAACTTGTTTTGCATTATTTAAAGCTGTGTCAATCCATGACCACTCGTTGTCCCTGTATTGCTTTTCGTTGGTTGCTAACTTTGCTGGTGCAATTGTGTCTGTTATTTCAGTAGAAATATTTTCCAATTTGATTTTTGTTATCATATTAGACTTCCCATTTACACAGCTCCAGTTCCCATTATGATGTACTTCTTGTTCATTAGTGAGTGTTTCAGGTGAACCCAAATCAGATCCTGCAAAGTTCTCAGCAATGTAAAATGACGCGTCATCAATCAGATCACGAATGCCTTCTCTTATTTCAATTTCAGAGTCTGTGTCACACTCTTCTGTTGTTATATCGACTTTTGTTCCGTCGTTCTTTGACATCAGCAACCTCACTGCTGTCAATGTTGTATGCAGTTTTGTTCAAATTACTGTTCTCGATGGTGTTTTTAGGTTTCGTAGGAAGCTGCAAGACCCATTTGAATGCACATTCATTCCATTTTTCATGTTTTTCTTTTTCTTTCCTTTATTTTGGTTTCCAGTCTCGTTGTTTTGACTTTCTTGTTGTTTCTCGAATTTCTGATCCGGCTCTTTGTTTTTGTCCTGGTCCTTTCTCTTTGCGTCAAAGATGGCTTAGAGGACTTCATTGCCTGCAATATCATTGGGAATGTCCATGCCATTGCCTGTTTTTTCATTTGTATTAGGCTCCCGTTTACTTATGTTGTCTACTGGTTGTGTTTTCTCCTTTTTGTTCTTGGAGCCCTCCTCTATCAATATCTGCAAGTTGTTCTCCATTCTTTTCCGGTTGCTTTTCCTGTGTCTTTGTGCGGTTTCTTTCCATGGATTTGTTGGTTCTGTCCTCATCGATTGTGTTAGGGAATCTATAGTCCAATGTTACTCTGGTTCTCTGATGCCCGTTTTTTGTGGTCCCTACGTGCTGTAGTTTGCCCTTCTTTTGAGATACAATTTAAAATTTGTATCGCAACCATTTTCTGCTGCTCTTTCTCCTGGTCACTTACAAGTCCTCGCATCCATTTAATTGAGTCCATAAGCAGAGACATGGTGGCATTTTTTTTGCCATGTTCACCACTTGCAAGGTCACGCAACCTTCTCTGCAATGATGCTGATGCCTCAGCTTCCACATTTAGTCTTTGTTCAACTTGGGATATGAAAGCTTCTAGATATACCAACTTTGTATGCATCATGGTTAGGGTAGTTGCGTTGTCCTTAATGCTTCTCGTATAGTTTAGTATAGGGTGCCAGTGGAAACGTCATTGCAGCCATCACATTGTTATGAATCTGAATACCTGCCGCAAGTGAGATCTGTGTTTTGTTCCAGTGGTTGATTGGTGCAATCGTTCTTCTTCCCATTCTGTGGTCTATAATTATTTTGTACACCTTTTTTTGTCGTTAGGGCTTATGCTTTTTCCATGTTCTAGGCGATGTCTATTGTTATCATAAGAATTCATTGGTTCATTATGGCTGCCTGGCGTACTTGTTAGTAACGAGACATCTACTGTTTGGTTTGTTTGGCTTGTTTGGTTTGATATATTTGTGCCAGGGCTCACTGTACTATCGTCAGAATGCCTTTGAATCTCAGTGGCTACTCCCAACTCAGTTGGGTTCATTGATGTTACTTGTTGTGTCTCCTCAACTGCTGTCAACTCAGCCACGATAAATCTACGTGAAACCGCCGTCGTTATCACAGCTTTAAGGCCTTTGTTCTGATGTGTGAGACGTGGGTGCAGTTGCTTTACATTGATTTCTTGAGGCCCACGAGTCCCTTGCTTTCGTTTTGCTGATGAAGTTTGTGCGCTGTTCGATTTATTTTAACTCATCTGCTATGGAGGTTTCATTAAAGCTGAACCCCCTCAACCTTGTATCTTTCCCAGTCAGTGGGGTCCACCTGTGTTTTATTTGAGGAGGGTGATTCCCTGATGATTTATGTGATCACCTTATGATGAAAGCCTTGTGATTCCGATTTTTGAAAGGTGCCTTGTTGCATACTTTGTCACATTCTGTTTGCCCCCAGGATCTCTTGAGTGAAACCTAGGTCGTTGGGCCCCTGATCAGGTTCCTCGTACTCTTCAAATTGGTCCGTTTCAGTGTTCAAATTATTCACTTGGATCTCTTGGTTGCCTTGATTCTCTTGGTAGCACTGCAGTTTTCCCGTTGCTACTTTTTCTTTCACAGTCGATAGTCCAGTGTTTATGTCGATATTTGTGTTGATGTTAATACCTGTATTTATTCCTCTATTTATTCTGATGTTTGTTTCAATCCCGTTTCACTAACCGTTTCAGTGTTTGCATCAGCAGTTAATTAAGACGGCCAGTGCGTCACTCCTGAGCAGGCGTCTTCACAAGTGCAGTTGATCGTTTTCGAAACTCAGCTCGGAGCCTGTGCCTCGCCCGCTTGTGTTTGTGCTACAGCGGTAACAGGGGGAGCAGAGGACATTCCCTGTCCCTACTGTCGTGTGTCTGGAAGCACACCGCTACATACAGCTTCGTTATTGGAGGGGCATGTAACATCTGCATCAGTCGTTAGCTCAATTAGTGGCACTAGTGTGTTCCTCGATGCAGGCCTTCCGTAGGCATAGTCACTGCCTGACTCTGTCTCGAGCAGCTCTGCATCGGTCACGTCAAGAATATCAATATCAAATTGAGACATTGTTTGTTTATTCAATTGTCTTGTCGCGCGTTCCCTCTCGCCAGCTTGCACACATACTTTGCACACAGTTTCTGTCAGCTTGGGTGCATTTCCAGGTTGAAATGCTTTATCTTCCTTCTCCGATGAGACGGCAAACATGTCAACTTCTCCCACCTGCCGTAACTTTGCCCGTGTGTTCGGTCTGCTGGATATGCCTCCACTGTCCATAACGTCTATAGCGTTGAGCCGCTGAGCCGACTCATGTGCGGCGCTATGCGCCTGGGAGGGGTTTTTAAGGTGGTGACTATTTCTTAAAGGCACAGGGCCTCATTACAACCCTGGCGTTAAGGGGTTAACGGCGCCGTAAAAGGCTGCAGCGCCGTTAAACCCATAACGCCAGATTCACACTTTAACGCCTGCTTTTTGCAGGGGTTAAAGTCCAAGGCGCTAAGGGACCTTGGTGCTAATTACGGCACCGTAATTTACGGTGCCGTAATTAGTACCTTCCCCATCCCCATTGAGCCCTATGGAGCAAAAATGGGAATGGGGAAGGGTCCATGGTGAATGGGGATTTACCGTCCCGCCAACCTTGGAATGGGGCGGTAAATCCGCCATCCACCATGGCGGAATCCGGCATGGACCATGGTGCTAATAGCACCATGGTCCAACGCCAGGGTTGTAATGAGGCCCACAGTCTCCTTTACAATCTGGTCACAAGGTGTGCACCCCACGGAGGAAAAATGCTGACTGGGGTGAGACTGGACTCTGACACAGACTAATGCATGGGGCTATGCACCTGGGAAGGGTTTTTAAGGTGGTGCTATTTCTTAAAGACACAGGGCTTCATTACACGGTAGGCGGTAGGGGTTTATCGGTACAGGTAAGGGCACCGGTACCGGTAAACCCCTACCGCCTTACTACGAGTTCCCTTTGCGGGACCCGACTTTAACGGCTGGTTTTACGAGCCGTTAAAGTAGGGTGCCGCAAAGGGACCTCGGAGCTAATTATGGTACCGCAATTTGCGGTACCGTAATTAGCACCTTCCCCATTCCCATTATGCCATATGGGGGCAAAAATGGGAATGGGGAAGAGCCGTGGTGAATGGGGAATTACCGCCCCCGCTCACCTTGGAGTAGGGAGGTAATTCCGCCATCCACCAAGGTGGACACGGTAAAATACCGGCGGCAACCATGGCGCTAATAGCGCCATGGTTACCGCCTACCGTGTAATGAGGCCAACAGTCTCCTTTACAATCTGCTCACAATGTGGGCATGCCAAGGAGGAAAAATGCTGACTGGGGTGAGACTGGGCTCTGACACAGACTCATGTGGAGCGCTATGCGCCTGGGAAGGGTTTTTAAGGTGGTGCTATTTCTTAAAGACACAGGGCCTCATTACACGGATGGCGGTAAGGATTTACCGGTACCGGTAAAATACCGGTACCGGTAAATCCTTACCGCCTTACTACGAGGTCCTTTTGCGGGTTGGGGGATTTATCGCCTGCTTTTTGCAGGCGTTAAAAACCAACCCGCAAAGGGACCCAGGGAGCTAATTACGGTACCACAATTTGCGGTACCGTAATTAGCGCCTTCCCCATTCCCATTGAGCCCTATGGGGCAAAAATGGGAATGGGGAAGGGCAATGGTGGAAGGGGGAATTACCGCCCCGCCAACCTTGGAATGGGGCGCTAATTCCCCTTTCCACCAAGGCGGTGCCGGTATTTTACCGGCATGAACCATGGCGCTAATAGCGCCATGGTTCTCCGCCATCCGTGTAATGAGGCCCACAGTCTCCTTTACAATCTGCTCACAATGTGGGCACGCCAAGGAGGAAAAATGCTGACTCGGGTGAGACTGGGCTCATTTATTTCATTTCCGTGGGCATAACAACACCCCTGGCCTCCTCTATGCACAATGACAGAGGCAGGGAGGGGAAAAATAGAGAAGCACTCAAGGAGGCAAGATCAGTGCTGAGACTCATAGGCATCTGGACAACAATAAAGCAACATTCCCAGCATTCATGACCCCACCACACCCTCCTTTCCTAACCGTGTAAAAGGGCACCGCCTGGGCGTGGAAGTAATTTGCCCCAATGAATTCTCAATCTTGGGCATCTTGCAATTCCTCCTTAATATGTTTCATCCAGACTTGCATATCAAAGCATAGAAGACTGTGCCCTGTGTGAACAGGTGTCACCCCCAGCTTCGTTTCTGACCTGCCTCTCTGTTCTGACACCCTGCCTTGTCTTCTCTGATTGCGCCCTCGTCAGTCGCTGCTTCATCTGTCGTTTGCTGCTGTCTTCATCTTCTATTCTTCGGTCCAGCTGGTTCTATGTGTCTCACATCCATCAACAGTGTTTTTTTCCGATACTTTGTTTGCCAAAATGTATTTTTTGAAAAAACTGATCGAAGATGATTTTGTTAATTTAGGGGGATTTCTCACCCAACCCCCCACTCCTATTAATTTTGCACTATCCCCCCAACTACTTATATACCTTTTCCCACAACTCCCTATTTTTTTAAATGAGTTTTTCCGAAAACACATTTTCGTCAAAGGAACATATCGAAAAAACACTGTTGATGAATGAACACTGTATCCTGCATCTGCTGTCTGCATTCCACTTCACGTCTAGTATCAGCAGGCAGCGACTATTGCCCAGAAAGGGGCTTCCTATAGGTGCTTTAGTGATAGCCGACAGATAGGCTTCTGGGAAATGTGGGCCTTTCTTCCTCCCTTCGAGTGACCTACACACCATCACAGTGAGAAGTGCCCTTGGTTGCATGCAGGAAGAGATTCAGACATGTACGCAGAGTGGAATAAAATAATACAATTTGTATACAAGAAGTATGTCAGTTTCATGTTACTTTGACATACAGAACAGGAAAGGACGTGCTCACTCCTGAGAGATTTTCTTATCAGGTAATTAAAGCAGCAGCATCTTGAAGAAAGTGAGCCAAATGCAGATTGTCCTATCGTGCACACCCTTCTATTTCAAATGATATGCTGCTTTTGGAAACTGACTTGTATAAAACTTGTGGTAAGAAGGGAACTCTGGCTTTTATGTGATTGCCTGATGGCTACTGGGGTGAGAAGGAGACCCTTTGTTAAAACTCCCAGGTACTAATTCTGCATTTTTTTTAATATTGGGGAGGTACCCTTGAAGGGGATAGACCTCACCTTATTAGGATATAGTCCTTCCAGTTAGTTTGAAAGTGCAGGTGCACAATATCTCCAGTGTGCTACTTGCAGTGTATTCAAACCAATGGAAATTACTGCTTTAAGTTGCAAAATTCAAATAACTCCTAAATGCACGTGAATGCTTATGCACAATTTTGTCTAGAAATCAATGTAATTCATGTGCTGTTTCTTAGTAGAATTTGAATGAAATTCTTATGCAATCAACAGATCATATTTGAATCCTTGTCACTTTATAAGTACATTTTCAGTCTTAAAGAATAGCTGTAAAATGCCTAATTTTATCATCGATTTGAGGTTGTTATTTCATGGTTTGGTGTACTAGTCATCACTTTATTTTCATTAAGTCTCTTTTTTTGCCATTTTTGTTTTCAATCCACCAAAATAAGTTTTAAATTAACAATTCATTTGCTTAATCAATTATTGAATAATTCAGTCTCAATATCTTTTTACTAAATCATAGATTGATTTTCTTGACCAAAATGAAATCATTGTTTATCAGTTCTTTGTTCTCAACACTCTTTCCATGAAGCCACTTCTGGGTCATCGTTTGCCAGGTCTTAATTTGCAATAATCTGTAGCCTGAATCTTCTCATGACAATACATATGCATGTCTTAATTTTGTATCCACACCTTTAGGGAACCAAGGCTGCACTAGATATTGATTATGCACCCAACAGTGACAGCATCAAGGCAACAGTGACAGCGTCAAGGCTGCACTAGATATTGATCATACAGCGAGCAGTGACAGCATTAAGGATGCACTAGATATTGATCATACAGCCAGCAGTGGCAGTATGAAGGCTGCACTAGATATTGCCAATGCTGACTGCATCAAGACTGCACTAGATATTGATTATACGGCCAGCAGTGACAGCATGAAGGATGCACTAGGCATTGATTATACAGGCAGGAGTGACAGCATAAAGGCTGCACTGGATATTAATCATAAAGCTAGCAGTGACCGCACCAAGGTTGCACTTGATTTTGACCATACAGCCAGCAGTGACTGTATCATAGCTGCACTAGATATTGATTATACAGCCAGCAGTGACTGTATCATAGCTGCACTAGATATTGATTATACAGCCAGCAGTGACTGTATCATAGCTGCACTAGATATTGATCATACAGCCAGCAGTGACAGCACCAAGGCTGCAATAGATATTTCCAATGGCGCCACGTGGGCACTCATTCGAAGGTCTCTGGCTGGTACCACTCTCCTGAACAAGGATAGTATTGAACTGAAAGATAGGTAAACTACAAGTATCAAGGCACCATAGAGAAGCCCAGCGTGAGGTGTCAAGGTGGTCATACAAGGGTCAAGCCAACCCCCTTGTACAATCGAAAGTCCTTGACACGTTGTAGAAATTGTAAACTGTGGAAAGTGTGAACCGACTGAGGGAATTGTGAAACTGCCGTTTGCACCCGGCTGAGGGGAATGCCGTATAAACTTTGATATTGTGAAGCATGCACTTGCCATAGAATTACAGAGTGACCCAGCGAGATGCTACCAACCATTGGAAGCATCTATTTAAATTGGCAAGTACCATGAAAGACTAAAAGGCCCAGCTGAGGGGGATACTAGGGTGAAGAATATTCCTCCGACATGAAGGTTTTCAGAAGAAACTGTTTGTTTTGTTGTTTTGGCATATCAGGTCCTCTAAAGCAAGAGAATTTGCATGAGAAGAGACTTGAACGCAGAAGGCCCTGAAATAGGAAAAGGAACTGTAAACTCGTGCCGGAGAAACCCAGGAGTGTGCTGTGCTCAAGAGTCCCACCTTGTCCCATGCTAATAAACATGGGTAAGCCAGAGCCCGGGCATAACATCCTGACTATCATTTGGTGAACACTTCTTTCTTTTCTTGTGAAACATTACCCTACACTATTTTATAACATAGCAGTAAGAATTGGCAATAGTTTTTTTAGTATAGGCCCTGTTTATTTGACTAGACTCTACTAGGACTGTATTATTATTATTTGATGGTTGTAGCTTGCTTCCATCTTAGATTTAGGTTTAGATTTGGCATTTATCTCACCCATTTTAAAGTTTAAGAAGCACCCTTGAACTGTGATCACTTTTGTCTGTCTTGCTTTGATGCCATGTCTTCCTTACAACAGCCAGCAGTGACAGCATCTAGGCTGCACTAGACTTTGATTATACAGCCAGTAGTGCCAGCATCAAGGCCACTCTAGATATTGATCAGGCAGTTAGTAGTGACAGAATCAAGGATGCACTAGATGTTGAATATACAGCCTACAGTGACTATGCAGCCAGCAGTGACAGCACCAAATGTCCAATGGACAGTGGTTATGCAGCCAACAGCTACAGCATCAAGGCTGCACTAAATATGGATTATGCAGCCAGCATTGACAACAGCAAGGCTGCACTACACTGTGATTATACAGCCAGCATTGACTGCATTGAGGCTGCATTAGATATTGATTATTCATCCAGCAGTGACAGCTTCAAGGCTGCATTAGATATTGATTAAATAGCCAACAGTGACTGCACCAAGGCTACACTAGCTATTGATTAAACAGCTAGCAGTGACAGCATCATGGCTGAACTAGATATTGATTATGCATCCGGCAGTGACAGTATAAAGGCTGCTCTAGATATTGACCATACAGCCAGCAGTGACTGCATCAAGGCTGCACTAGGTATTGATTATACAGCCAGCAGTGACAGCATCAAGGCTGAACTAGACATTGATGAAACAGCCAACAATTACAGCATCAAGATTTCACCTGATATTGATTATACAGCCAATAGTGATAGCATCAAGGCTGCAATAGATATTGGTAATACAGCCAGCAGTGAATACATCAAGGCTGCATCAGATATTGATTATACAACCAGCAGTGACAGCATCAAGGCTGAACTAGATTTTGATTATGCAACCCGCAGTAACAGCATCAAGGCTGCACTAGTGTCTATGCAGACAGCAGTGAAAATATCAAGGCTTCACTAGATTTCGAATATGCAGCCAGCAGTGCTAGGGTCAAAACTGAAATAGATATTGTTTCTTCTATTCAGCTATCAGTGAAAGCATCATGACTCAATTAGATATTGATTATGCATCCAGCAGCTGCATCGGCAAGGCTGCAATAGATATTATGCAGCCATACATTACAACACCAAGGCTGCCCTTGTTCTTGATTATGCAGTGGGCAGTAACAGTACTAAGATATTGGGGAAGCAGCAATTACTGACAACATGAAGACAGTACATGTTGTTGATCATGAAGCTAGCAGTTAGAGCATCAAGGATGCACTAAATGCACTAGATATTGATTATGCAGCAAGCAGTGGCAGCGTCAAGGCTGAACTAGATATTAATTATGGAACCAGAAGTGACATCATGAAGGCTTCTCTAGATATTGATTATACAACCAGCAGTGGCTGCATCAAAGTTGCACTAGATATTGAATGTATAGGAGCAGCTGTATACATCTGCAGGAGATCCCCCCAGCTCATCTATATTGGAGACATGAGACTAGCCATCGTACCAATACCGAAGCAAGCATTTGGAAGATACCCATTAAGAGAACCTTATCGAATGTACCCCCGAAGTGACAACAACCGGTAGGAGGAACTCCCTGAAGGAATATGAGAAAGAACAAAGAAGAGGAGCTAGTGATGCCATGAGAAAGTATGCACAACGTCTCGAGATACTGGCCGAAGATGATGCATGAATTCTAGAGGGTCAATGACGAAGTAAGGATCGAGTGAACTCTCAAGTATAACAGAAGATTACACGTGCACAAAGTTCTGCAAATAACAACCGTTCAATAAAAGTACAGATGCTGAAACACAAGATAGATTAAGTCATCATAGAAGCTGGTTATGAGTAGAGAATAGAATGCAGGTGAAGCTGCCATTATATAGAAACTGGACATTGGTATCATAAATTAAGTAAGCCAGAAACCATGAAGAGGCAATGGAAAACTGTGTTGCAGCAAGAATAATAGGCTCCCAGAGCTCCGTGGTGAGGCTGCCTGGCCTGAATTCAAGATGCTCGAAAGCGAGGTCAGCTTGCTACACTGAAGAAGAACGCTTATGCAGAGGATGAACCTTCTCACATTAAGGTGCAATAAAGAACACAAAGGATGGCAAGCTTTAATTCATTATGAGCATTTAAAAGCTATAAGTGAACGAAATCGTGGTCTCCTGTCATGTGAGCCAAGAATGGAAATAGAGTTTGAACTTGAAGTTCCAGACACGATAGCGAGTACCCTCACTCCCATGCATTCTCAAAGACAAGGATACTCTGCAAGGCCAAGTACAAAGACAATCTCATGGCAGAAGGCATGGGTGGTGAGAGATACTGGGCTAATTGGGTGGTGAGGTAGTTTCATTTCCTATCTCCTTGTACCTGGGTATGGGCTTACCTGCTGCTAAATTGACCAAATTTTCCAGACATGGCACAAGAGTGGCAACCAATTATATCAGTCCATATAATCAAGAACCTTATAGTATGAAGACCAATGAGAAACTGTGTATCTAATGTTTTTGAAATCACATGTTTTTAGAGGTAGGCCTAAATTGTCAACCTGATAATGAACAGCCAATAGCAATCCTAGCTCCTATAGAAATGTATACTTCTCCCATAACCAATCCTGGCCCTTGATGGGTGTTTCACTATTGCCACGTCGTATGATGTCACTCTGACGCATTATGTGTATATGAACCACATTGTGTGTGGAGATCATTGAGAGACTGAGCATACATCAGTTGATGTTCGTTGTAACCTCCCTGTTTTAGATAATTGTTGATAAAACAGTACTTTGCCATCTTCCTGAGTTGGTTCCGTTATTTGGACTCAGAATTACTCTGGTGTAATCCCATCCATTCCTTAATCACGTTCCTAAGCACCATATTCTCATGTGGTAGCAGAGGATGGTTTCAAGATCCAAACCAGTTTAAGCTCCAGAGTTTCGGACGATCGGGCATCCTCTGCCATTAGCTGGAAGATCGCAGAGTTTCCTGTGGAGAGCGGCTGATAGAAATAAACTTGCAAGAAGAATCGAGACGGTGGGCAGGTCCCTCTTTGAAGAAATCCCTGCTCTGTTTCCATGGGCACTCTGCGGATGGAAGGTGAAGTGGTCGATTTGAAGGAGGAGTCGAAACCAAAAGCCTCAAATTGATTAACGAATGTAAGTAGACTAAGGGAAATGGCAATATAAAAGGGCCGAGTTTGTGATATTTTGAGTAACTGGACATTTTGTGTAGATAAAGGAACGTCTAAGTAATCCTATTTCAAGGGAAATAGAAGAAGACATCTCAAACTCCAATGGGAGTATTCATAAAAGGGAATACGCACAGTCAGGACTGTGAAAGGTGACGTCTTAAACCATGTATAGGGTAAAATAAGTAGAGGTGAGAGAAGTATACCTCTTATAATAGAGGGTTATAATTAAGGGAAGGTGATCACGGGGGCTATTAATGTGCATTGTGTTGTTGTTGCCACTCTTTTTCCCCTACTTAAGGAGCCCTCCAGCATCACCTGGCCTAAGCCCCGCCCACCTGGTGCCTTCCTGGGGGTCGCTCTTTTCACAACTTAAGGAGCCAACCAGCCTCACCTGGCCTTAGCGCTGCCCACCTGGTGCCTTCCTGGTTGCCGCTCTTTTCCCTACTCAAGGAGCCCTCCAGCCTCTTTTCCTTTGCAGATGGGGAGCAGGTGCAAGCGGAGCTAGGTCACCTGGCCTAAGCACCGCCCACCTTCTTAGCCCTGCCTCTTCCTTTCTGCTCTTAACTCTTAGATCAAGGGTGTCTCTCACCTGGGCGTCCAAAGTGAAGGTCAGACGAATAAAAGGGCAATTCCTGTTTGGATAGGATTGGTTTGGAAGTAACTTGAAACGCGCACCGCCAAAGGAGATTGGTTTGTATGAAACAATCCTATTTACAAATCATGTTATAGTCACAAATACACTTACATGATTTGCAAAAGAAGATTTAATCAGGTAATGGACAGCCGACATGTGTTTTGACCTAAACAAGTCGTTCTCAAGGCTGTTTAAGATAAAACAAAAGAGCGATAACTACAGGAATTTCAGAATAAGCACTGGATGGACAAAGTAAAAAGGTAGCAACTCACAAGTTGGTTGTTATGTGTGAGGTCCATTTCAGATCGCCATACACATTGTATACATCCTCACTCTCCAATTCCTGTTTGGACAGCAGGTAAGCATTCACCAACATGTGTTTACTCTCTCTGTTCCCACAGGCCGTCCCCACCATCATCAGGCAACACCAAGTTCTCCAGTGCTGTGGTGAGGACAGGTGTGCCGTGGCACAGTAAATTGTACACTTGTTAAAGTTTTATTCTCGCTCCACAGTATGTGTTTGCAGTTTGAATGCATTGTGGGTCCTTGACCACACAAATTCCTATCACGTGTGCCCCCTGCCCCCTTCTCCAGCCTCCTGCACCCATGCAGCCCCTTTGCTATTCCTCATTGACTGTCCTGTTTCGCAGTGTATTGCTTGGGGTTCTGCTGCATTCTTCCTTCTTCTAGGTTTACATTTGTCGACTGCTTTGTTCTTTTGTGTATTGTTCCATGTTCTGCTGTGCTCCAACCTCACCTAGGTTCTCATTTTAATGACTGCTCTATTCCTGATGGCCTGGTAACCTGATTTGCTTAACGGACTGCCTTGTTTTCTGCCTGCTCTTCCATCTGACCTCTTGCCTACTTAGTCAATCATCCACAATTGTCTTGTCCCTTTGTCTCATCTGCTTGCACCCCTCCTTGTGTCCTCCCTAGTGTCTCCCCCCCACCTTTCCCCTCCACCGCTCTTCCTCTCTCCTCTTCCCCTACCTACTCTATGGTGCTCTCTGTTTCTCCTATCTTTTCAAACTGCTTCTCTACCGATGATCCTGCTCTCCTCACTAAGTCTGGTAGGAAGAAGTTCAAAAAGAATATCCTGGTCTCCAATTCAGGCCTCCCTATCGCTGACACCTATACCAGTGCTTCCTCCAGACAAACCCTCACCGACATCCTCTTTGTCATTCCCTCGCCAGACCTATGGGCTCTTCATATGGTCTCTGTGCGCTCTCCTTTCTCTTTTTCTCCTATTAATGGTGGCACCCTGTGGGAGGCCTTCCTGGCCCCCTTCAACTCCTCTAAGGTCATCATGAATGTTTACCTGAATGGCACCGTCTTGGTCCAAGGCCCTCAGGCCAACCTTCTCCTCTTTGATAGACGCTTCCCATGCCTTATCAATTTCCTTTCTTTTCCTACTGTCCCTTCTCTCCCTTCTTCAGCTTCCTTGCCTCCTCCCTCTGCCTCCTCCTTGGCTACCTTGCCCTCTCCTCCTTCCTCTTCTGCCCCCCCTCAGGCACCTTCTACACCTCTGCAGTTCATACCTCTGATTTGTACCCCTCCCCGGAAGTCTATCAAGGTTGGCAACCTTCTCCACATTGCCACTCTCAACTCTTGCTCATCTGTCAAACACTCCTCTGATATCTGCCGTCTCCTGGAAGAACTTGATCTCGATGTCCTGAGTCTAACTGAGACATGGTTCGCGGCCAGCTCTCTCACAAGCTTTGACACTCTCCTCCCTGATGGCTACAAGATCCTCTACACGCCCAGATCCACCTGTTCCGGAGGGGGTGCAGCGTTGATCTTCACGGAGTGGATTCCTGCCTCTGTCATACCTATGCAGGCCTACTCCTCTTTTGAATGCCTTGTCTGCAAGCTCACTCGCTCTCCTGGCCACTATCTTACCGTGGCTACTATCTATCGGCCACCTGGTCAGATTACCTCCTTTCTCTCTGAGTGGGAGGACCTCTCCTCCTCCCTCCTGGCCTCAACCACTCAACTCCTCCTTCTTGGAGACTTTAACACCCACCTGGATGCTTCCTGTCCCTCCTCTGGACTCTTTCATGACCTCTGCGACTCTCTCTCTCTTTATATTCTCCCCTCTGGCCCAACACACTCTGCAGGGCACACTCTGGATGTTCTGATCTCCTCAGTCCTCCCCACTCTATCCCCCTCACCACTCCTCTCTCCTGGAGTGATCACTTTCTCCTTTCCTCCCATCTCTCCCTCTCTACCCCTCAGACCAAGCCAACTCCAGCACTGCCACCTACCTTCTCGGTCATCCGACCCATGAAGCGTGTCACGTGAGGCTTTTGATGCCACTTTCTCTCCCCCTCGTCCTCCTCTGGCTGACTCATATCCTGAAACAGCCCTTTCCATGCTCCACTCTTCTATCTCTGATACTCTTGATGTTCTTGCCCCTATCATGAGAATCCACTTAAAGCCCAAATCCAAGTCCAACTCCTGGTATGACTCTGATCTCGTCACTCTTAAACGCAAGTGCAGGGTGGCTGCGAGGAAATGGCTAGCTTCTTGCGCATCCTCTGACAAAATGGCCTGCTGCCTGCTCCAAAGGCAATACCAGCTCTCTGTCGCACTAAGAAGAGAGCCCATACCCAAGCCCACATCTCTGCGGCATCTAACAACCTGGCCATACTCTTTAAAATCTGCAAGGAGCTGGCCAACCCTGCTGCAGTATCTACCTCTCCTGTCCCCTTCCAGGCCCTCTGCACAGCCCTGGCTTCTCATTTCATCTCTAACACCCAGGACATCCTGTCCACTCTCTTGTCCTCTCTTTCTCCTCCCTCTACTCTCTCCTCTACCTCCGACCCCCCTGTGGCCACCTCACCTTCCTCTTTCTCTTCCTTTCCTCTGTTCTCCCTTGACAAAGTTTCTAGACAAGTCCGATCTATGAAAGTCTCATTAAAACAGGTTCTTCCTTGTTCTTCCAAAACCATCAAGGACCACATTGACACCCTTGCTCCTGCACTGGCTAACTTCTGCAACCAATTAACACACAGGGATTTTCCTCAATTCCACATTACCTCAGAAAGCGGGTATGTGTCCTTTCTGTTACCAGAGGGATACTATAACACACAAAACAGACTAAGGAACAAAAAAACTTTACCAGAACTATTTATTATGTTGTGCAATTAATGCAACCCTAACTCTTTCCCTGCAGGGAGTACACTGTGCTACCCCTGCCTGATGTTTCTAGCCCTAAAAAAACACACTAATAAGCCGACTATCGGCAAGACATACATGGGGACTATTCATACCCTATGTTACAAAATGAGAAAACATATTCACAATAAACTACCACAATACATTTCATACGTCTAAATTTCATCAGTCCAAACAGTTAAAACCAAAACAGTTACGGGAAAAACCATTTCCCGGCTGCACCCTTGGATGAAACAGACAGGTCACGTGGGACTCGGCGTCACACTCTTCGACAATTTAATTGCCCTCCGTGAGGTGTGTCTGGTTGATCCAGGAGTAATGTCTTAAAACATTTTATCAAAAAATATATGTGTTGCACAAACTCTCAGCACAAAAATGCACTTTATATTCGACTCATTTCTTTGCAAGTGCATGAACCCTTCTCTTGTGCGAGAGTATATAACACCTTTATAATAGGAAACTTGAGTTCTCTGAGATTAATTCAAACAATTTATATTTAAAAGTGCATAAGTCCACTTGTGTCACTCTAAATAGGGTGACATCTGTGTATCTGGTCGACCGGTTTCAATGATGTCTTGCGTGTATCATATTCTTCAGGACCCATTATTGCTTCTTTCGACCCAATCAGCAAACCCCGAAGAGGCGAGATTGCGACATATCCTATGGATAGGGGGCAACTTTCATGATATACTCTTAAAGAAAGAACAACAGTGGATTTTTCGTCTGGATACAGTCAGACATGGGCTCAATGAAGAAATTCAGTGGAATACACTGGCCCTGATGAAGTAGACGTAACATCACAGCTTCATCCACCCCGTTTTCCCCTTTTTCCCCCCGTTTATGTCCTACAAAATGAGCGATTTCCACCTTTTCTTTTTGCTCTCCGCCCCAATTGTCCCTTCTCCAAAAATATATTTTTTTATTAATTTACGCATTTTCCTCCCATTCCCTCCCCCCCCCCCCCCCCTTTCCTTCCCCCATGAAGTTTAACCAGGCCAAATGGGCTCTCATACATTTCGAATATTGTATGTAGGGAACACATAGGGGCTTTGAAATGCAGCGAGAATTGGTTTTCCCATATGTGTTCTTTACCATTCCAATATGGCCGCGGTACACGTTCTTGGTTTCCTGACCTAAAATGGCCGACGTAACACGTGACTACGTCGCGGTCCCCCTTTGGCTACTAGTAAGACCATCCTCCCGTGCTCGCGCCGATGGCAGACGCGGATTAGACTATTAGCGTTCACCGCGAGGAATGCTATCCGCGACGCTTACGGAATAACGAAATCATGCGACGAACAAATCGTGCCAAGGAAATGAGAATCCACTAAGTAAGAACCCGCGGGACTGGTTACTCAAATTGGATGTATGCTCCCATACTGATGAAATTCACATGGGTTCTTGGGGATATTGCAACATTGATGGGGCTCTATGGGGGCTCAACCATTAAGAGCAAAAAACAAGTGGGCCATTTTCTTGGTGATTGTACCAATCACTGGGTCTTTGCTTTCTAGCATAGATACATATTCGCAATGGGGGGGCAGATTAGATCGTTTTTTCGTTTGTTGTTTTATGACTAATGGTTCACAATCCTCCTGCCTTTTTGCAGGGCCCCAACAAAGTTGTGAGACCTTAACAAGCTCTCCTCCTCATCGAACAGATACCTATGAGCAGAAAGGTAAACAAACGTTAGTTCTATAAGTGTGGGGACAAGAAGAATATATATCATCTGGGGACATGGTGATGTGAAAATGGGGGAGTATAGATACAGTTAACGCAACATGACTGTTCTTATGTTGCAGCTAAAGCACCATTTCAGGCTTTCCAACTCCACAAGTGGCAACACTACAGAAACCGAATGTTTCTTTGCACACAAAAATAATTGGACAGGTATGAGCTCACCTGTTTAGAAACAATATCGTGCACTCTTTGGTGATGGGGCAGGGTGAAGAGAGTCTCTTTTTATAATGTCACAAATTGACTAGTTGAGCATTTTGGAAAGTAAAATCACTTTATTCCACCAGTAAGAGTCATTAAGAAATGCCGTATCCTTTTTCCCACATACGAGAGAAGTCATTTTTGACATTCTCCCATTTTCCATAGGATATGTCGCAATCTCGCCTCTTCGGGGTTTGCTGATTGGGTCGAAAGAAGCAATAATGGGTCCTGAAGAATATGATACACGCAAGACATCATTGAAACCGGTCGACCAGATACACAGATGTCACCCTATTTAGAGTGACACAAGTGGACTTATGCACTTTTAAATATAAATTGTTTGAATTAATCTCAGAGAACTCAAGTTTCCTATTATAAAGGTGTTATATACTCTCGCACAAGAGAAGGGTTCATGCACTTGCAAAGAAATGAGTCGAATATAAAGTGCATTTTTGTGCTGAGAGTTTGTGCGACACATATATTTTTTGATAAAATGTTTTAAGACATTACTCCTGGATCAACCAGACACACCTCACGGAGGGCAATTAAATTGTCGAAGAGTGTGACGCCGAGTCCCACGTGACCTGTCTGTTTCATCCAAGGGTGCAGCCGGGAAATGGTTTTTCCCGTAACTGTTTTGGTTTTAACTGTTTGGACTGATGAAATTTAGACGTATGAAATGTATTGTGGTAGTTTATTGTGAATATGTTTTCTCATTTTGTAACATAGGGTATGAATAGTCCCCATGTATGTCTTGCCGATAGTCGGCTTATTAGTGTGTTTTTTTAGGGCTAGAAACATCAGGCAGGGGTAGCACAGTGTACTCCCTGCAGGGAAAGAGTTAGGGTTGCATTAATTGCACAACATAATAAATAGTTCTGGTAAAGTTTTTTTGTTCCTTAGTCTGTTTTGTGTGTTATAACTTCTGCAACCACTCATTCACCACTTGAACCTTCACTTCCCACCTGAAGCACTCTCTTGTGCACCCTCTTCTCAAGAAACCCTCAGCCGACCCCTGCTGCCCGGCTAAATAACGCCCAATCTCCATCACTCCTTTCCTGGGCAAACTCCTGGAAAAGCTGGCCACCTCCCAGCTTAATCTTCACACTGAGTCTGTTGCTTGTCTCCCTGACCATCAGTCTGGCTTCAGAGCGGCCAGAAGCATGGAGCCTGCTCTCCTGAATATCTGTGAAGACCTGCTCTCTAACATTGATTCTAATCTCCCCTCTGTCCTCACCTTACTCGATCTCTCTTCTGCCTTTGACACGGTCAACCATGCCATCCTGCTCAATCGTCTCCGTGATAACCTGGGTATCACCGATCAGGCCCTCGCCTGGCTGACCTCGTTTCTCTCTGATCGATCCTCCCAGGTCCAACTTTGGTCCTTCCTTTCCTCTATCGCACTCTCTACCTGTGGTGTTCCCCAGGGGTCTAACCTCTCTCCCTGGATATTCAACCAATACCTGGCACCTCTCGCCCACCACATTGCCGCTCTCTGCTCCAACTTTCAGTGCTATGTGCGTGACACTCAGCTCGTTTTCTGGATCTCCTCTCACACCTCTTCTCCTTCTCTCATCTCTGACTGTCTGTCTGCTATCCAGGAGTTGTGTGCCACCAACAATCTCTGCCTTAATGCCAGTAAGACAGAGATTCTCCTCATCGGCACACTTGCCCCCTCCTTTCCTGTCGCTCTCTGGCTGGCCTCCCTTGGCCCTCTTCCTGCTCCCATCTGTGAGGCTAAAAACCTCAGGGTCATCTTCGACTCCACACTCACCTTTTCTCCTCACATCTCTGACATCTCTAAGAAGTCAAACTACCAACTGCACCCCCTCAGAGGTATTCCTCCTTTCCGCTCCTTCACCCAGAAGCTCACTGTCTCCGGAGCTCTGGTTCTCTCTAGGCCATACTACTGCAACAGCCTCTTTCTAAATCTGCCTACTTCTACTCTCCCCCTCTGCAACTCATCCAGAACAGGGTTCATATCTCTCCAGCACTGAAACCTCTGCATTGGCTCCCAGTGGCTGCAAAGATTAAGTTCAAGACCCTCTGCATAATCCACAAGGACTTCTGGGGCCTGGGTCCTCAATACCTCCAACTCTCTATTCGCAAATACCTTCCTACTCAAAATCTTCGCTCCTCCACCTCCAACTCCAACTCCCTCAAGTTGGTGGTAGATCTCTTTCTTCGGCTGGCCTTCCTCTTTGCTTTTACTTTCTCTCTTCCTCTCCCCTGCTGATTTCCTGTCTGATACGGCACTGGTCACCTGGCTAACCTCTGATTCCGGGCCCAGGTCCCTGCCCACCCAGTTGCACACCCGCACTGCCTCCCAGCAACCTTTGCACTTGGGTCTGTATCTGTAACCCTAAATTCCCCATACCTGCACTTTTGTACACCTGCTATCTGCACTTACCCTTGCACCTTCAACCTGCTGGCCGCACTTCTTATTATTGTTTTGATCCCATGTACAGTACTGCCCCCTCACATGGCACTTCTCCCCTTACCCCTTCCCAGCACTTGCGTGATCTCAATTCCACTTGGCCTAGTAAGATCGTTGTCTCTGTCCTCCCTCTGTTCCCCTTCCGTGCCTCGTCGCGCATGTAAACACTTGTGTATAGGTACGTTACAAATGCCATATCATATCCTATCATATATTATTTGTTGTATGAAGTTTTAAGGAAAACACAAGCTGTCAAGGTGACGTTGTTTAAAGTAAGGTGTAGTAAATGATTGGTGCCAATGAAAAGATAGACAGGTTGTTAAAACAAAAGAGGATTGAGCGCCGATTGATGGTGCTGGCTAAAATGTGTTGTTTAAGGTTAAAAGTGGTGGCTGGCTAGCCTTGAGATAAGAGATTTTTGTAACGATCTGGTAAGCATCGACAGTCAATTTCGACTTGTCATTATGGAGGAGACTCCTCTCATGCATCTTTATAAGACACTACCAAAACATGCACCCAAGTGCAAACAGTACAGTGCAGAATGGGTAAAAGGCACATCAGATAAAATGTTAATGCCATGGCCACAAGGGGGATCATTGTCAAAAGCGGTAATGCAACACATGACCACATATGTGCACGCTGCTTCCAAGGGAAAGAAATTAGAGAAAAGGCTGGCAATTTTAGAACTTTGGAAAATGTACCAAGAACAGAAGGAGGACACGTCACCAGAGGAGTGGATGCTTAATTAACATAAGGGGGAGGACATTGAGCCCTCAGTTCCTCTTACCTTGTCCGAGATTAAGAGTGTAACTACAGAAGAGATAGGAATGTATCCTCTAAAGGAACTGAAAGCAGCAGCGTGTATAGTAACCTGACATATGAACACCGTGCTTACAATAGCGACGACAGTCCAAACAAGAGCAAAAGAAAGGAAGATGCCTGTAAGTCTATACAAGATAAGGAAGAAAGAGATGAGAGGTCGAATATATCGACAGATATAGACTGAGAAATTAAGCAGTCAAAGGGAGAAAAGGATAGGGCTGATGAGGTAACTCTCGTACAGAACAAATGTATGGGAAAACAGATACTACTTAAGTTAAATGGGAAAAGCATCGAGGGGTTTAGGCAGAGAGAAGATAAGGATGAGCAAGAAAAGAAGGACAGGGAATGAGAAAGGTGGTTGAGGGAGGATGAGCAAGAAAGAAAAAGCAGGGATCGACAGGAACAGATACATAGGGATGAACTAGAAAAAGATGAAAAATGGGCAGAGGAACAAAGGAAGTATGACAATAGACAAAGAGCAATAGAAGAAAGGGATAGGAAAGAAAGAAAGAGAGAGGAAGAAGAAGCACAAAGAGTGAAGGACAGAAGGTTACAGAGAAGGAGGGAAGAAAAAGAAGCAAGACAGGAAGTGAGAAGGGAGGAAGGAAGGCAAGAGGAAGAGAGGCTAAGAAGGGATGCGAGAAAGCAAAGGGGAGTGGATGAAGAAATAAAACAGAATAGGAGACAGGCTGGATGACAGTCTTATCCTTAAGGAACAAATGAGGCAGAGTGATGAAATACGATGGGATAGAGTAAGAGATTCTCCTGACAAAGGAGATAATGCCAGAAACACAGAGAGGAGCACTAGAAGAAGAAAGATATGATGTAGATAATATTGGAGAAAGGATCGATGAGGTCTATCAGCAATTAAGGCAGAACAGTGAGTATAGAACTCAGGGGAGCAGTGACCGATAACTGGTACCTCTACTACGAAGTGAGGAAGAAAACATGTTCAGTGATGAACGCCAAGGACTGTCTTTGAGCAGATTAAGTTTAGATAGAGACAAAGGGGATGTAATTAGTGAGGTTACATTTTTACTCTCCCATACAGCAATAATTGATCCAAAATGATTTTCAGAAGTATGTCATATTGGTCAGACAAAATGGATTATAATGTACAGTTTATTTCTTACATTTTTCTTAACGCATACCAAGTTTTAAATGTTTTGTATAAAATATTGGAAGGTTGATTTTTCAATGATATCACTAAAACCTATAATAAAAAAAAGACAAAGGGGATGATAGTCACACCATTTGGGGTCTAGCAATGTCAGACAAAGAAAGAGAATTGGCCCGTGGGGCAGAGGGAGGGGGTCCATGCATCCCCCTAGGAAACCTACCAATTAATAAGGAGGTAAGATGGTCAGATTTGGAACACCCTAAATAAAGAACACAAGGTCCCATACCATATCCTGAGCTTCCCTGAAGAAGATCATGATGTGAGAAAGGAGAGTCTCCACTGTATGTAAGTAGGTTAATGTCATTACCAGAAAGAAGGCAAATAGGGAGGATTACCCCTGCCATAGATAGAAGACTAGTGGGATCCATACATGGGGTTGGGTTCCCCTTGTTAGAGAAGGGGGGAGCAAGACTGCAATACATTCCATGGCCACAGATGGATAAGGATAACTTAAAATGCAAGCTCCCTGGTTTAACTTTGAAGGCAAGGAAATCTGTGTACGAATTAGAGAAAATGACAGGTGGAAACACATTGGCTATAGGAGACATAAAATGGCTACTGGCAGCTATTCTTGCGGAGAGGGCTGACGACATATGGAGGCGAGCTGGGTATGCTAGTGTTACAGCACAAAACACATTGCATGATGGCGCGCCATTTGATAATTGCAGGGCAGATGTTTGGAGGGCTATAAGGGTACAGTATGGGTGCAATTATGACACGTAAAATGAAGGAAGATGAAGACCTTATCGCTGACATTCAAGATATTCAGAAGAAATTGCTGCTTGAAACTTATGAACCGGGGCAAAATACAGTGGCATTATTTTATCATATTTTGTGTCAGGGATTGCCACAACCAGTACAGAGACAGATGGAAAAATAAGTGGGGTTGGAAGAGAGGCCATGGGCTGAAATACAGTTAACCATTGTGCATCATTGTCGATTGCTACAAGAGAAGAACAGAAAGAAAGACGAGAATAGAAAAGTGGAGGAAACTAAGTCAGTTCGGAAAAAGTTGTCAAAATTTGCCATAGAAGGGGCAGTATTGACAAGCAGAGGAATAGCAATGCAAGAAGCAATAGGTACATCACAGGTGAATAATTCATGCGTGATGGAGCAAGGTGGGTACGGGTTTGTGCCATGAGGCAGAGGTGTAGGTTTTAGGGGAAGAAGAGGCGGATTTCAGATCAAATCAAATATTGGAGGGAGTGGTCAAGGAACATGGAAGAGGATAATTGAGTGACCAAACCCAGTGAACTATTGCCACTGCCAAAGTTCTATGTTGGTGACTTCATTCTCGTTCAAATGTTTGCTAGAAAGTAGCATCAACCTATGTTTAATCGCCCCTTTAGTGTTGAGGAAGTCTCCCCTTGTGCAGTTAAGGTATCGGGAAGACGAGCTTAGCTGCATTTAGGTGATGTGAAAGTTTATAAAGGCGAGACCCTCCCTCCAGTGGTTGCTAACCCAGAAGCAAGACAAGAAGAAGAATTTCCGTATGAGCAGACTCGATCGATGACCGAGAAGAAGGACGATAAAGCAGGGAGTGGTTAGCACATATTTCTTTTGGACTGGAATTCAGTGGACACTCCTTATATATTTTAGCAGGAAGTGCATAGAAATTCCAGAGGCTGAAATGAACTTTTAGAAATTCATTGAAGACATATATATTGCAGCAGCATTATGCCTAAACCTCAGTTCCTGTTCAGAAATTGGAAGAGAGATCAGTATCCAGAATCATTTTGTGGAGAAAATTTGTTTTAATTGATAAAATACATGATACCTGTCCACAGTGAGACACATCGGCTTGTGGTTGCTATCTTTGCCTTTATACTTCAGTCTTACCCTGCTCTTGTCAGAAGGGACATCAATATTGATACTTTTTTACAGGATCCCAAAAATGGTCCAATGACAAGAAGACTCCTCATCGCTATAATTGAACAGATTGTGCAGTTACAAATATAAAAGAATTGAATATTTGTGTTAACATGATTTCTGAGGAGTATAATGTGATTATACAGCGAGCACAAGCTCAGCAAGCATTGGGAGGGCACAACAAATGTTTCTCCAGACTTCTATGCGTAATATACATGTGCATCTGTATTCTCTTTATCTTTGTGTACCTTACATTTCACAGTCCCTTTTATCCTAATGGTCCTATTGAAGCAAGAGTTCCTATGATTTTCCCTGCTATGAGTAAAATGATGACAATTTCTTTGATCTCTATGGGGATGCAGACAACATAAAAGGGATGCAGAGGAAGATAACCAGTGGATAAATACCTATTTTTGATTTTTGATTTTGGTTATTTCTTATGCGCACCAGACAGAATAAACTGCATTTGGGCGCAGATGTTAGCTATAAGTCAACCTTTGATTGTGAAACGCTGTTCTCACCCCTACCTCTTAGGTTCACTTAAATAGAAAGGTTTTAAGTTCCTTTCTAAAACCTTCTAATGATGGGCATGATCGTATGGCAGTTGGTAGCTGGTTCCATAATTTAGGGCCAAACACGGAGAACCTCCTGTCCCCCTTCGAAAATCAGTTTAGCCCGAGGAATGTCCATCAGAAGTTTGTCTCCAGATCGGAGAGCTCTGGTTGGCTGATAGTGGTGGATTCTGGCACTCAGGTATTTCGGTGCGAGTTCAATGAAGCATTTATACATAAGGCACGCCACCTTGAACTTAACTCGGTCCTCCACCATAAGCCAATGGAGCGCTCTTTGTGATGCTGAGACATGGTCCCTTTTCCCTAGATGGGCGATTAGCCTAACGGCCGCATTCTGGGCCCCCTGGAGTCTCATCATATGTTTCACTGGGATCCCTGCCATCAGACTCTTGCAGTAGTCAAGATGGGAGTTTGTCAATGCCCCTATGACCACAGAGTGGTCTTCAGTTGCTACAAAGGGGAGCACATTCCTAAGCATACGCAGGGAGAAGTACACAGCTTTTACTTTAGCCCCTACCTGGGCCTCACTGGCCAGGTTGTCCTGCCACATGCACCCAAGGATTCTCACTTTCTTTGAGAACTGAATTTCTTCACCCAGAATCCACGGTATTATATTTTGTTCTTCACCTCTCCTTTTTTCCTCTGGTCCGAATAGTATTACCTCTGTTTTGGCTGCATTGAGCTACAGCTGGTTACATGCCATCCACTTTTTTATATCTCGCATGCACAGATCAATCCTTTCAAATGCCTCAGACAAGTTTTCTGTCTCCACATAGATCTGCGTGTCATCAGCGTAGGAGTGGAATCTTAGTCTGTGTTTCCTCAATATATCAAATAGTGGGTGGATATAAAGATTAAAAATCAATGGTGAGAGCGCTGAGCCTTGGAGTACTCTGCATCTCAACCATATTAGCTCTGAGAGGAAGGCTCCTAGTGTCACCTGCTGGGCTCTATCCTGCAAAAAAGTGCCGAACCAGTCTACCACTACTTTCGAAGCTCTCCCAATTTTTCCAATACGTTGGAGGATGATCTTATGGTCATTCGTATCAAACACCGCAGATAGGTCCAGCATCAACAATATTGTGTTGCCTCCCCTATCTGCACCGTCCAGTAGCTCATCCTGGATCGCCAATAGGGCAGTCACCGTTCCGTGGTTTGGACGAAACCCTGATTGGTATTCATCCAGGAGGCCTTTGCTATCTAAAAACTGCTGGAATTGGTTGCAGACCACTTTTTCTAGAATTTGAGTCGGCCAACATAGGTTGGCAACTTAACAATAGTTTTTTAGAACCGTGGGGTCTGAATTGGGTTTCTTTAAAAGGGGTTTCACCAGTGCTCCCTTTAGGGTGCTTGGGACATAGCCATCCATTAAAGATTTATTTATGAAAGTAGTTATAAATGGGGTAAGATTTGCTGCCAGACGTATGGCAGTGCATGCTGGCATAGGAAATGGCAGGTCCTTTGTGGGTTTTAGTTGGAGTATTAAGGCTTGCACTATTTCCTTCTCAATAGTTTGAAAGCAAAAGGTCTCCTTTTCTCCCTGATTTTCTTCCACTTCTGTCTGTTCTTGGGGGTCTTCCCATTTTTCCGTTATCCTCACTTCAGTGATACTCTTTTGAATATCCACAATTTTTTGTTCAAAGAAGCTGTTGAACTTGTTAGCTTGTTCCTGGGTATCGGCAGTGGGTGCTGCCATACATTTTGGATTCCTAAACCTTGCCACAACATCAAATAGTGCTCTGGCTTGGTTTTCTGCCTGTTTAATTTCTCTTTTGAAGGAAATCTTTTTTTGCCACAAACAGGGCTGTCTTATACACTTTTAAGCAGACTCTCGCCTTCTCTGCATCTCTATCCAATTTGGAAACCCTCCATTGCTTATTGACCTGGTGTACCTGTTTATGCATCAGACCCAATGCTGGACCAAACCAAGATTTAGATTTTTTGTGACTTTTAATTTTAGGGTGCATACTTGTCACAGATCTCTTTTAAGATATCTGACCCTCTGCTAGAAAAACTCCTCACATGGGAGCTCAGGGTCTAGGTTTGCCTATCTAGACAATTCAGCTCACCTTGGAAATAATATCTGGTATCAGCACATAAAAAAGGTGGGGGAAAGAGCATCTGATGAGATTTGCTATGTCTGCTCTCTCATCCCCTAGGCCATGAATACCGTAAAAACGTTCATTTAAAAGGAGGTGTCAGCATCCGATGCAAAAGGCCTCAGTCATCTTGCAGCATGTACTACTCTGGGACTATTCAGAAGGAGTTGGGCAACCCTGTGATGGAGAACAAGATTTTTGTTCCCATACCAAGATGACTATATTAAGACTACTCAGATGGAGAAGGAGCGGGGATGGACAGACACAATGCTTGTGTATCCAGCTGCGGGACAGGATAAGGTGATCATCAAGGAAATGAAGATGATGAAATGCTCTGATAGGACAGAAATAGCTTGGATGCATGGATGCTGGGAACAATCACAGCTGCTGATCTATAGATGAGCTAGCACGAGTAAAGGATGGGAAGATGGAATGATGTCCTGTGCAGCTTAACTTCTGAGGAAGCAAGCAATAAGAGGAATACAGAAGGTGAATGAACAGCATCAAGGCTGCACTAGATATTGATTATGTGGCCAGCAGTGACAGCTGCTTTGATTATACAGGGAGGATGCATTAGGTATTACTTATGCAGCCACCAATGACATTATCAAAGCTGCACCATTCATTGATTAAGCAGCCAGCAGTTACAGAATCAAGGCTGCAGTAAACTTTGATTATACAGGGGGCAGTGACAGCATCAAGTCTGCACTCTGTATTGATTAGGCAGCCAGCAATGATACAATCAAACTGCAGTAGACATTGATTATGCAACTAGCAGTGACAGCATCAAATATGCACTAGATGTTCATTATGCAGCCTACAGTGACAGCATCAAGGCTGCACTTGGTATGGATTATGCAGCCAGCAATGACATCATCAAAGATGCAATAGACATTGATTATGCGGCCAGTTACAGCATCAAGGCTGCACCAGATATTGATTATACAACACGCAGTGACAGCATCAAGGCTGCAATTGATACTGATAATATAAACAGTAGTGACAGCATCAAGGATGCACTTGATAGTAATAATACAGCCAGCAGTGACAGCATCAACGCTGCACTAGACTTTGATTATAGAGCCAGCAGTGCCAGCATCAATGCTGCACTAGATATTGATCAGGCGTCTAGCAGTGACAGCATCAAGGTTGCACCCAGTAATGATTATGCACCCAGAAATGACAGCATCAAAGATGTAATAGACATTGATTTTGTGGCCAGCAGTTACAGCATCAAAGCAGCATTAGACCTTGAATTATACAAACAGCACTGCCAGCAACAAGGCTGCACTAAAGTTTGATTATGCAGCCAGCGGTGACAGCATCAAAGTTGCACTAGATATTGATTATACAGCCAGCAGTGGCAGCAGCAAGGCTGCAGTAGTTTTTGTTTCTACAGCCAACAGTGACAGCATTTAGGCTGCATTAAATATTGAGTATGCAGCCAGCAGTGACTGCATTAAGCCAGCACTTGATCTTGATAATAAAGCCAGCAGTGACTGCATCAAGGCTTCACAATATATGGATTATACAGCCAGAAGTAACAGCATCCAGACTGAACTAGATATTGATAATACAGCCAGCAGTGACAGCATCAAAGCTGCACTACATATTGATAATACAGCCAGCAGTGACAGCATCAAGGCTGTGCCATATATTATACAACCAGCAGTGCCAGCATCAAAGGTGCACTAGATATTAATTTTACAGCCAGCACTGAAAGCTTCAAGGCTGCACTAGATATTGGGGGTCATTCTGAGTTGGGCGGTAAGGGTTTATGGGCACATGTAAGGATGCCGGTGCCGGTAAACCCTTACCGCCCTATTCCGAGGTCCCTTAGCAGGACCCGCAAAGGATGTCTGGTCAGAACAGACGTCCTTAGCGGGTTCCGCTAAGGGACCAGGGCGCTAAAAAACGATGAGTTTTTTTTTAAAAAACGGCGATAAAAAACCCTCAATGAAAAATACCGCGGCAAAATAACGTAGAACCCATTGATTGTACAGTCAGTGGTGACATCATCAAAGCTACACTAGATATTGATTATGCAGCCAGCAGTGACATTATCAAGGTTACACTAGATATTAATTATGCACCCATAAATGCCATCACCAAGGCTGCACTAGATATTGCTTATACAGCCCACAGTGACAGCACCAATGTGCATCATATACTGATTATGCAACAAGCAGCGACTGCATCAAGGCTACAATACATATTGATTATGTAGCCAGCAGGGACCTCATCAAGGCTCCAAAAGATATTGATTATAGAGCCAGCAGTGACAGCATCAAGACTACACTAAATATTGATTATGCAGCCAGCAGTGACAGCATCAAGGATGCAATATATATTGATTAAACAGCCAGTTGTGACATTATCAAAGCTACACTGGATATTGATTATGTAGCAAGCAGTGACATCATCAATGTGCATCATGTACCTATTATGCAGCTAGCAGTGACCGCATCAAGCCTACACTAAATATTGAGTATGCAGCCACCAGTGGCAACATCAAGGTTCCAGTAGATAGTGATTATGAAGCCAGCAGTAACAGCTTGAAGGCTACACTATTACACAGCCAATAGTGACAGCATCAAGCCTACAATAAATATTGATTTTACAGCCAACACTGACAACAACAAAGCAGCACTAGACATTGTTTATATAGCCAGTGGTGACATCATCAAAGCTGCACTAGATGTTGATTATACAGGCAGCTGTGACATCATCACGGTTTCTCTAGATATTAATTATGCAGCCAGAATTGACAGCACCAAGTCTGCACTAGATAGTGATCATACAGCCAGCAGTAACATCATCAATGCAGCATCATATACTGATTATGCAGCAAGCATTGACAGCATTAAGGCTACACAAGATATTGATGATGCAGCCAGACGTGACAGCATCAACGCTGCACTTGGTATTGAATATGCAGCCAGCAATTACATCATCAGCCAGCAATTACTCTCTTCTGCATTTGACACGGTCAACCATGCCATCCTTCTCAACAGGTTTCGTAATAACCTGGGTATCAGAGATCAGGCCCTGGCCTTCCTGACCTCTTTCCTCTCCGATCGACCCTTCCATGTCCAACTAGGGTCCTTCCTCTCCTCTATCGCTCTCTCTACCTGTGGTGTTCCACAGGAGTCTAACCTCTCTCCCTCACTGTTTAACCAATGGCACCTCTTGCCCACCACATTGCTGCTCTCTGCCCCAACTTTCAGTGCTATGCAGATGACACTCAGATCGTTTTCAGGCTCCCTGCTGCCACCTCTTCTCCTTCTCTCATCTCTGACTGTTTCTGCTATCTAGGAGTGGTGTGCCGCCAATGATCTCTGCCTTAATGCCTGTAAGATAGAGATTCTCCTCATTGGCACACCTGCTCCCTTCTTTCCTGTCACTCTCTGGCTGGCCTCCCTTGGCCCTCTTCCTGCTCCCACCTTTGAGGCTAAGAACCTCTGGGTCAACTTTGACTCCACATTCTCCTTTTCTCCTCATATCTCTGACGTCTCTAAGAAGTCACACTACCAACTGCACCTCCTCAGAGGTATTCTTCCTTTCCTCTATTTCCCCCAGAGGCTCACTGTCTCCAGAGCTCTGCTTCTCTCTAGGCTGGACTACCGCAGCAGCTTCTTTCTAAATCTGCCTGCTTCTAATCTCCGCACTCTGCAACTCATCCAGAACAGGACTGCGAGTCTTGTCCTTGGCCTCAAGCCCAGGGATCATATCTCTCCAGCAGTGAAATCTCTGCACTGGCTCCGAGTGGCTACGAGGATTAAGTTCAAGACTTTGAATTGTCCACAAGGCCTTCTGGGGCCTGAGGCCTCAATATCTCCAACTCTATCTTCGTAAATATCTACCTACTCGAGCTCTTAACTCCTCCGCCTCCAACTCCCTCAGGGTCAGTCGCTTCTCCAAGCAACGAATTGGTGATAGATCTCTTTCTTCGGCTGGGGCCTCCCTCTGGAACAGCCTCCCTGCTTCTCTGAAACTTGAGGAGAATCATCTCAGGTTCCGGAAGCACCTAAAGACTTTTCTCTTTGCTTCTGCCTTCTCTTTTCCTCATTCCTGCTGAATTCCTGGCTGAAACTGAAACTGCACTGGTCACCTGGCTACCCTCTGATCTTGGGCCCAGGTCTCCTCCCCAACAGTTGCACATCTGCACTGCCCCCCTGGCAACCCTTGCAATTGTGTCTGTATCTGTAACCCTACAATCCCCCTACCTGCACTTTGGACACCTGCAGTCTGCACTTACCCTTGAACTCGCCACCAGCTGGCCGCACTTCTTTTATTGTTTGATCCCATGTACTGCACTGCCCACTCCCTTTTCCCCTTGCACTTTTACCAACCACTCTCCCCTGCACTTGCGCGATCTCAATGTCACCTGGCCTACTAAGATCGTTGTCTCTGTCTTCCCTTTGTTCCCCCTCCCTTGCCTCGTAGCGCCTTGAAACACTTGTGTGTAGGCGTGTCATGGATATCATATCATATCAAAGATGCAATAAACATTAATTATGCGGCCTGCAGTAACAGCATCAATGCTACACTAAATATTCATCAGGCAGCAAGCAGTAACAGCATGATGGCTGCAATAGATATTGACAATACAGTCATCAGTGACAGCATCAAGGCTGCACCTGATATTGATAATACAGCCAGCAGTAACAGCATCAAGGCTACACTAAATATTGATTATGCAGCCAGCAGTAACAGCATGATGGCTGCAAAACATGTGCTTCTGGTCACTGAGCATGGTCTCAGATGGTATTGTGTGCATCCATTATGCATGCAGAAAATGTATTTATCTGTGTTTACTTTTTCTGTGTTTTGTAAATGAATCACTAGTATATAAACACACCAATTGATGAGTAAATCACCCCCATTATTATCGACGCGGTATCATTGAAAGAATCAGTGTAATAATGTATCAACAATCTTGTAGCACATTTTCCCAGGACAATTGAATCAACAAATATGTGACACCATGGATACACACTGGTGAATTGAAAAGAGCACTATCCTTGGATGTGGAAGTTGAGCAGGCATCCATAGATCAAGATCAAGGAGTATTAGCAGGGCAATAATAAGATCGCCTGGCCACTACAGCATCCTTTGTGAGGTTTTTCAATTTGAAATAAGAAAATACAAAAATATATGTCACACGCTGCCATCTACAGTCAAATTAGGAGAACTGCAATTAGGGTGAATAATTATCTTACATTTCCTAACATCTCTAAGGCTTTCGAAGAATTAAGCGAACTTGGCATAACCTACCTGGAGAACTAAAAAATATATAATTAAATGATTAAGTGCTACAGATTTTATCCCCCACCCTTTTAATTTATTCCACATAATGCGAATTTTCATATGGGCTTCATATGATACGTTGTCATGTTTTGCTATATTATGTCGTGCTTGTTTATGTAATTTAATATTGTCATGAATAGTTCACTTGGGAAATCTGAAATTAGGAACTGAGCATGACTTGTAATTAGGAACTGAGCATGTGCACAGTCATCCTTACCCAGAGACCTCTGTCTAAACTTCTGCATGGGCATGCACCACAACCACTGTGAATTATGTACTTAGTGATTCAACCATACAACAATTTTATTAGAAATAGATTTGTTTACAATGTAAAGAAAATTCTCTGTTATTTATGACAAACAGGCTGGAACCCTCACTGGTGCTTTTTGTCCTCTTCCCCTTTGTTACAAGGGTATTTCAAAAAAGTAAAATAGGTGTTTGCCACACTATCCATCTTGGAATGATAACCTTCTATGAGAAAACATATGGTTATTCTAGTTTTTGATAACGTACTTTGTTCAGTCAATGAAGTGCAATATTCTTATTATGACTGAAATATATACTTGAAGCAATCATTTGAAATTAACATTGCAAAATTTAAAAAAGAGCCAGTGTTCAATTGCGATCAATTGAATAATGTCCTTTTTTTTAATTCAGCTGACTTTAAAGAAAAACACAACATCGAAATATATCTGTGTTTTTTCTCTGGCCATGCAGCTGTCAGAAACGGATATGGTTGTTCTAGCAAAAGCACGCCTGACAGCATGTCTCTCACCCACATAAAAAAGGCATAACTAGAGAGAGACCGAGAGGGACAGAGACAGAGCAGAGGGGCAGAGGGGGAAGAGAGTGCTAGATTGTCATATGGTATGCAGCTTATATATCTGTGTGAATATAATATATATATATTTGTCCTAGATATAACTCACTAAATATGTCTGTGCATTGAGAACATTCTGCTTCTCTTGGGTCCTTTAGGAAACAAGAGGTATGACATGTTGCAGTTATGTTATCCTCACGCCAAATCACGATGCTGTCTCGAGGAATGTATATGGTTCATGGGTACAGACACTTAAATGATAGAGAGTGTGGTTTCTAGGGACAATTTTCATTTTAGTGTTTAATTCCTTCCACCTTAGAGACCCCCAGCTCTTTTGCTGAACTTTGGGACTTTGTACTTTTAATCCTACATGTTTTCTGTGTTTGTTTTTGGAGTCGGGCAAACTCCATAGGCATCATCCTTTTACATGTGACACATAGCACCTTCAGTGCAGTGGCACAGGGAAGTCCTTTAGATTTCCCAAATGTTTTATTACCATCTCTTGGTTAAACTACTGTTTCCAAGAGCAGTAAAGTGAAATTGACTTTGCTTACCTTTTATAATTTTGTAGACCCAGCACACAGTACCTTACATAAAGTGCTGGAGGGGTTACTTAGTATCGCCTTTGTCTACTTTCTCATGTAACATTTTTATGGTACCCTTTCTACAATTAATGGCTGTTGGCAGTGGTTTACTTTTTCCTACCATTGTGTGTTTTTACCGCGGGCTGCATTCGCAGCTGCTGTATAGAACTGATAGGTTCCCATTTTGTCAAAATGGCCCGGTCCTTTTTTTTCATCATTTCTTGTTATAAAGGTCCTTCTTGAGATTTGCTCTGCACGCCAAACCAAGTTTGGTCCCTTTATTCATTTTATCTTTGGCGGGGTTCACTGGTGAAGCCTGCCTCTGGTTCCAGCGTGTCTGGCAGGGCAGAAAGCAAGGGAGGTGCCCAAAACTTCCTGTGCTTAGTCTCCTTCGTTACAGGAATGCACCCAAAGGTGATTGGCTGGCTGGCTGTTCTTAGAGGACAGCCACCCTGCTGTGTCAGTGACAGCTAGGCTGCAAATTAATGGGAGAGACTTGCATAAAAGGTGAGGTCTTTTGCAAGGAAGGCAGAGTTGACCACTGGGCAAAGGAATCTGAAGAAGAACTTGGAAGAGAAGCTTACTGCAACTCCTGGATTGTTGGTTTGCCCAGTGAAGCTCTATTGCAGTGCTGAAGCTCCGAATTCGCCTCGACTAGAGAAGCCCTGCAAAGGACAACTTCTCCCTGGGGTTCGTGGGACCTATCGAGCCCAAGATAAACTCGGCTGGAAATCCTCTGTCTGCTGGCTATACTTCCATTGCTGCTGCAGGAACTGAGTGCCAAGGGACAGAACACCAGAATCAAGTGTATCATTTTTAAGCCAGACCCATGCTCCAGGAAGATCCTCTGGACTCCCTCGAAGCAGGGCTGAACAATCCTGTGCCACCTCAACAGTGTGCTGGACCCCAGAAGCAAGGAAAGTCCACAAGGTGTCCAAGAACCGCGGTGGTGCTATTCGCGAGAAGCTGAAAATGCGAAGAGCTGCTGATCTGAACTTTGCCCATTGCTGCCACCGACCTTCGAATCGTAGTGCAGGTGTCCCCAGACATCCTCCCTCTTGTCCTAATGACTGAGGCCCAGGAACAACAGGATCTGCCACACTGCCATAGGAACAGGAGCCAGCTGGAACCAATTTCTTCAGACCTAAGGTACTGTGAACTAAGGGGTACTTACCTCTTGTTGTGTACCTTGCTTGCGCTAGGTTGAGACTTGCCTTTGCTGCATTTTGCAGAGTTGCTTGCAGCTTTACCCATCCCAAGCCTCCCAGCTTGTGGGCCAACAGTGATTTATTTGTAAACAAAACTCTCTACAACATTGCACAAGACTTTTTAGTTACCTTCAGGAAGTGCTTCAGCTCCCCTAGACTTTGCTCAATTGACATCGGCTGTCCTGGCCCCCTGAAGACTGTTCTAACCTCTGACTTTGTGTTTTGATCTGTCCCTCCAAAAAGTTATACATTCTTTACTTGTATAGCTGGAAAGGGTTAATCTACATTGCATTGGTGGGTAAGGGGGGTGGGTTGGGCGGTTCAAAAGTGCTTACCTGTTTGAGAAACGTGTTAACCATTGTTTCCTTCCCTAACCTTTTCCTTATTGACATCAAACTCAGTATTGCTCTATATGTACCAGTGATATATCAAAACCCACAGGATTGGTCGGTCTGTTTTGTATGATTTGTCAGATGTCATTGATTTTTGTTTTTGAAATGGTCTGCTAGGTTGTTGGGTTACCAGACATTTCGTCGAAAAAAAATGGTCGACAGGACATTTGGTCAAAACCATTTGGTGGAAAGACAAATGGTCGAATTATTATTTTTTTTTGATTTTCCCTTTTTTTTTTTTTTTGGGGTGTCCCCTCCAACCCCCTTCTTTTTCTAAAAAACCCTTTTTTTCCCTAAACTAAAACCTAAAAAAAATATATATAAATAAAAAAAAAATTCGACCATTTGGTTTTCAACCAAATTCCGTCGACCAAATGTCTTTCGACAAAATGTCTTTCGACGAAATGTCCGGACACCAGGTTGTTGCATAGTATCTGTGAAGGTATTGGAGTGTTGTCACAACTTGATGGGTTTCTCATTTCGTTTATGATGCTGAACATTTCTTTTTGTGTGTTGGTGGCTTTGATGAGTCTGTCGTAATATTGGCTTTTCTTTGCCTTTTGAATTTCCTTCTTGTACAATCGGATTAGTCTCCGGAACTGATTGTTCTTATCTTGGTAATATTCCTTCCTCCAATCTAGTTCCAGCTTCTTGTTGTTCTTTTTCATGGTGCTTAGTAGTGGGGTGATTCATTTTGCCAATGCTCATTTTCTTGATGGGGTAAACAGTTTTTCCATGGAGATGTTTTCGATTGTGTCTGCAATCCATTTTTGTAGTAGGTAAATTCTTTCGTCTAGGTCTGCCTTCTCCAGTTAGGTCATGGATGGTTTTGTCAGCTCCATTGTTCTATTAGGTTTCTTGTTTTGATGGTTTTCCAGTTTCTTTTGTGATGGTTGGGAGTTTGAGGGGCTCGTTAGTAGCTTTAATCTGTAGTGTGATCACAAATGGAATGATGAGATGGTCGCTCCAAAGTATTTGTATCGGCAGTGCGGTGGTGATATGTTTTTTCTTGGCAAGATTGTGTCAAGTGTATGTCCTGCCGCGTGTGTTGCTCCTTTGACCAGCTGTTGTAGTTTCATGGTTGTCAGTCTCCCAATTAGTGAGATTTGTGAGTTGGCATGTTTTTCTTTGAACCATATGTTGAAGTCCCCTAGGATTATCAAATGCTCATGTTGGATGGCTATGTTGGTGATGGCTTCTATGAAGTTGTCACCAAAGGTTGTGACGTATGTCGGTGGTCTGTAAACCAGTATGAATTTAATGTTTGTTTTTGGGTTCGCCGATAGGTGAATGACCATGGATTTGCAGTTCTTGTTGTATAGATGTTCTTCTGTTTTTGTTTGCAGGTGTTCTTTTAATGCTATTGCGATACCTCCTCCTTTTTTTCCTGTATAACTGTAGGCATTTGAAGTTGTGGGAGGCAGCTTTGCAGTGTGCTTTTGTAGTTGCCATCCAGCCATGTTTCTGTGATGAATAGGATGTCGATACCGTTGTCGCACAGCAGGTCGAAGAACTCTGTTCAGTGTTTTGACAGAGATCTTGAATTGATTAGGTTACAGTGGATTTTTGTGGTATAATTTGGTTTGTGCTTTATTGTTGGCGTTATCTTCTGGGAGGTGTTTTGGTTTTCTTCCATGCCGATCTCCGGTTGTGGTGTTGGTACCATTGTGTTTGTGTCGTCATCGAATAGCTGTTCTAGGTTGAGTCTTGGGTTTTTGTTTTCATCATGTTCCTCTTCTAAATTTTGTGGCTCTTGAGGGGTGCGTCCTCTTGTTTTGGTGATGCATGGGTTAGGACAGGGGTGCACAACTGATTTTGACAGAGGGCCGAAAGTAACTTAGATGAGGGCTATAGTGGGCCGAAAAGGAAATGTGGGCGGGCGGTAGACGGGGCGTGGCAGAAGGCTTTTTCAACCCCCAATTTGTATTAAACACATGGAAAAAGAATATGTTTTTGAGGGCTAACGATTTTTATTTGCATTTCAAACTTACATTTTGTACTACACATTTTCCATTGCTATGATTTATTTCTATTTAGTTATTGTATCTCGTCGGTTTAATTAAATTATATACATTTTATTGACCCTAGATTGGACATTCTGTTATTTTGGACTGCTATAGTTTGCTGTTTGGGTTGCCCAAGAGGAGTATGGCCTTCGTTGAGTCAGGTGTCCTCAAAAAGCAAAGGATGTACATCTCCTAACTGTGTCTGTTTTAGCTTTATTATTGGGTTCACTCTTGGAGTGCAACACTATGCCCCATGGCTCCCACCCCCAACCAAACACTATGCCCCATGGCTCCCACCCCCAACCAAACACTATGCCCCATGGGCCCCTCACCCCCAACCAAACACTATGACCCATGTCCCCCTCACCCCCAACCAAACACTATGCCCCAGCGCCCCCTTACCCCCAACCAAACACTATGCCCATGGCTCCCACCCCCAACCAAACACTATGCCCCATGTCCCTCACCCCCAGCCAAACACTATGCCCCATGGCTCCCACCCCCAACCAAACACTATGCCCCATGTCCCTCACCCCCAACCAAACACTATGACCCATGTCCTCCTCACCCCCAACCAAACACTATGACCCATGTCCCCCTCACCCCCAACCAAACACTATGCCCCAGCGCCCCCTTACCCCCAACCAAACACTATGCCTCATGGCTCCCACCCCCAACCAAACACTATGCCCCATGTCCCTCACCCCAACCAAACACTATGCCCCATGTCCCCCTCACCCCCAACCAAACACTATGCCCCATGTGCCCCTCAACCCCAACCAAACACTATGCCCCAGGACCCTCTTACCCCCAACCAAACACTATGCTCCATGGCTCCTGAAAGGAAGCGCCCCCAATTCAGCACGATCCTCCCCGCAATGAGAGACAATAAGGGACTCTCCCGTAGTGGGAATAAGGCCAAGACAGAGTGCGGGTGAGCGTAAGTGGGAGTTTATCCAAAAATAAGGCATGCAAAGAACTCTGCAACCTACGAGAGCGCTCTGCCTGACAATAGCAAAGACAGGCGTATTTCTAATACAAAAAACGTCATCAACACCTAAACACTATAGGGGGCACAAGTCAATTGGGATTGGGTGGTGTTGACTAACTATAGGTGTTGCTGCAGCGGGATTGGTCTTGGCGTGACGACGTCACTGGTCAGCCTCGTGGGTTGGGTTGGGCCTGGCAGGCCGGCTTGAGGTCATCCGTGCGGTGTCGATGTGCTGGGGCAGCCTGTGACAATGATGAATACCTTTCCTGTCTCATTTGCCCTAGGCCATGCACACTGCAGTTATTCAGAAAATGACATTTAAGTTCGTTAATAAATCGCTTCTGCAGCTTATCTTATAAAATAAACACAACACATGAGGAATGCACCTCGTGAGAGGTCTGGTGGTTATCGGTTGGGGTGAGATTTACCTGTGTCCTATTGACCGGTATTTTAGGTCGCGGGACGGGGGCTCTGGGGCCTGGGCCGAATGATACATGTCTGTCTGAAGTTATTATATAGATGGGTCTCTGTGTCTTGTCTCAATGATGGGGGTCGTCCTTACACGGGGTCAGGATTCTTGGGGGGTTCGTGGGATTTATGAGAGGGTGCTGGTAGATCAGTGGGTTCATCCGTGGGTTTATTACCGTGCTGTAAATAACACAGGTGGCGGGCTGTGGCCTTGGTTGCGGCGCCGGGGCCTCTGACTCTCTGAAGTAACGCCAGCTTGGTTGGGGGAGGTGAGGGAGCGCGGCACAAGTCTTAGCTTTTTTTATCTGGCAGGCTTGGTGGGGTGGGAGAGGGAATGGCCTTGCATATATCCACAAAGGTATTTTCCTCGTGCGTTGCTGATCAGTAAATGCAGAAGTTCTATACTGTTCTGCCTTATTTTGACGTTATTTAGACACATATATATACTTCAATTTCGTTACACATTTCTTTAATACAGTCGGTTCCAGTACCTTTTCATTACCTAACATTATATTCACTACATTGTGTGCGTATTGTATGTACATTAGACGTTATACGAGGGATATCTAGGTTATGGCCTACAGAGATTGATGCTCGCCGCTTTGGGTGAATTAAAAAACATATATGAGTTCAAGTTTCTACATACTATTGAAAAACACTTTTACAGATATAGGTTACACGTTTGGTCAACATCTTTCTCCGTGGTTATAGCAGCATTAGTCCAGACCTGGAGGGATATCATATAACGTTACATTTTTATGGCTTATTCACATTTTAAACAGAGGTAGTTCATTGATACCAATACTTGAATTGTTTTCTACCTTCTTCAGATAGTGATGCTTCAGCTTTTTTCCTCGCTACCCCGGCCTTGCGGTCCGGGTCATACGGGGTGCAATATCATATTGTTACTAATATAATGTTGCCGTGTTGGCATCTCGGGTTTAGCTCATCTCCGACTTTCTCATGGGAACGCGCTCGCAGCGGATCTGCCAGGGCTGCTGAGGCGACAGAGATGCATGAAAGGCCCTCCAAAGGTGGGGGCCTCGTTACAGTGTGCTGAACTCACACCATGTTTGCTATGCAAGATGGCGTCTAGACCTAACTAATTTTTGGTAAATACAAGGAAAGGGTACATGTGGGCAATGTCGTCGGCGGGTGAACCCTTCTCCACCTGGGCCCGGGTGGCATGAGGGGGCGCCCACCGAGTCATGGTCCCCGCCTGGGGAGGAAGCTGTAGGTGAGGAGGGCCTGGCGGCCATTGCTCCCCTACATTTCCCCCCTTTCGTTACTTAAAGTAACGAATTTCTTTAGCTCTTCCAATCTTCTACATTCTTGTTCCTCTAACACTGCACCATCCCATGCAGGGGTTCCTTTTATAGGCATCCATGCTCTGCACACCCCCCTTAAGCTCTCGCCTCTCCTAGCATACTCGTCTGGTGTACATGTTAAATATATACAGTCGCCAGTTTCTTCCAGATCTACCCAGACCTCCTCATACCATTCCAGTTCTACGTCTCGTGGTTCTTTGATAGTGGTGTGCCATAGTTTATCTACTATGTACTTATCACGGCACATAGGCACTAACTGATATCTGGGAGTGTTGTCTGCTCCTGTCTGCACATGTACTTCTTGTGTTGCTTTAATTGTGCCACCGGAGTTGCCCATTGTCACCATCATCATTGCGCCGTTAGGAACTGCATTAGCACAACATCGGAGGCCCACCTGGCACAGGCAGAACATCACAAGGATGATCACCACTATTGGTATCAGGAACTTCATTGTCACTCCAAGCCATGAGGGAACCCAAGAGAAGATATTGTCGAACCACGAGCTATCCTCAGCTCCACCTTCCATTTTCATCTTCTCGCCCAGGTTATGTACTGCTTCAATAACGTGGGACAGGGACCCATTTTCTGCGTCTTCGGAAGGTACGAACGTGCAGCACGCACTTCCAATTTTTCGGCAAACACCTCCATCGATTGCTGTTAACAGGTCTAGAACATACCTGTTCTGCATGGTCATTAATCGCAGAGCTCGTAGTTCCACCTTTATTATGTTAAACCCTTCTTCAGTGTCATTGGCCAACTGGATCAGTTCCCACCGTGTAATGTGGAGCCATTTTGCATTTGCTCTTGCTTGGACACTAGATACTAGCGAAGCAAAGAATGTTTCCACGGAGCTGAACAGGCGATACCTGTCTGGGATCTGTGCCAATAAATCAGATGATGCTTGTGATATGTAGTTCGAGGCTCGCTTGTTCCTTGAGAGCTCTTCTCCCTTCCCTCCGGAGGACAGGACATAAAGGTGCGCTTGTGTAGTTGGAGAAGCTGCATTCTGGTTCAAGCCTTCTTTCATCATGCTACTTCTGTCAATATGGCTTTCTGGAATCACCATTAGTGTTGAGTGCAAAGTGGCCATTGAGCAGCTACCACTCCATGATTGGGGAAGATGCAGGTACGCCTTGTTTCCGCATACCCAGTAGGTGTCCATTAGTGCTGCTGTCCCTTTTTTCATATCTGGGATGGTGAGAGTTTTGTTACAGTTCTTGTTCGTTCCCATTGCCATTTTTCCTTCTCCCTTGAAACATAGTTCGTTTTGTATTTCACTTTGTAGCTTGAAGGGTTTCTCCATCGCTGTTACCCATGTTAGTTTAGGAATGTGTTCTTTCCATATTGGCAAGCACGTTCTTTCCATCCACCGCAACTTGTCCGGTTGGACACCTTTCAGTGCTTCTGCCTTGCACAGCACTTCCTCGTCTTTCCATTTGTTTTCGGAAAACAGTGTCCCTTGTATTGCAAAGAAAGGTTCTTTAAGACAGATCACTCCAGACGTTTGCGAATAGCACGTTTTGTTGTTCTGTAGCATTCTGAAAGAGACATCGTGTGCTTGGAAAGTGTTCTTTATTCTACACAGCGTGAGATGAAGGAGACATTGGGCATCCACAATGGGCAATTCTCGTGGCAACAATACTTTAGGTGTGCCTGATGCATGGGGGATAAGTGAGCAGACATAACAGCTCTCATTGGTTGTCTGTTTGGCTGTTGCGCTCATATCTGCATACCATTTATTTGCTTGGTGAGGGTGTCGTGGGTCTTCCATTTTGTCTAACCCTAGCCCATAATACTCATCATACCCTTTTCCACCAGTCTCTCTTCTCCGCCTACTTTTCTCCCTTCTTCTGTACCTTCTCGTTATAGTAGGTGAAGAACCAGGCCCCCCTTCCTCCCTCCCACCCCCCTTTTCTAATTCTTCATATAGGGACTTGTGTTCTGTCATTATAATCACTTTTCCATCCTCCTTAATAAACAAGAGATCGTTGTTTGAAATTGGGGCGGGAGGGATCGTGTAGTTGTTGTATGTTCCAGGTTGGGACATTGTGTCGTTATTTACATTTTTGGTTCTCGATTGTGACAGGACAGCAGTGGGTGGTGTAGTATAGTATCCCCACACAAAGTGTGATCCATCCCAGATCAAGAAATCACCTTCTTTGATACCTACAGTCGGAATTGTTTTCGTTCCAGGGGCAAGGGTGGTGTTGTTCCCCCCTCCCCCCTCGTTCATCTCGGTAGAGATGAACGCTATAACCCAGTGTAATACCAGACAAAACATAGAGATGAAGAACACGATAGCACACATTGATAAACCACATTCAAATGAATATGTCAATCTAGCCACTAACATTTCTCTAAATCTAACATATCTATTAGTTGCAGGCTGCCCATTCGATGCCATGATAAATCCTGTTTGAGACACAAGAGTTTATTAAATACAAACATGTAAACATTTCCACGTTGTAACGTTTCGGTGATAAAATATAGGGTTGGGTGAGGGAGGGGGTGTGTTGACAGACAAGGTAGCCTTTCAAGCATCATTATTCGTACTTTACTATATATATATATAAATAATAAAATACATGCCAGTTTAAAAACATCAATAATAAAAAAACTTTTTAAAGAGCACAGGAAAGGAAAAAAGAACCCCACGCAAAACTTTCAAAAATTGTAATAAAAAGAAAATTTCCATATACATATGTACATGTTTTAGTCCAGGACATTTGTTGCGCGCTAATTGTGTTCACTGTTCATCTCATAATGCACACAAAATTCCAATCATTCATTCCGCACAACTTCATCGTCCGCTGTTGCCTGTGCCTCGTCCTGCACCTCACTCTCCGCAGCGCTGTAAGCTTTACGTACATCTGTCAGATGCACCCAATATCGCAGGCCCTTAACCTTTACTGCTGTAGGCGTGCAAAACACTACCTCATAGGGGCCATGGAAACGTGGTGCGTTCCACCTCCGCACAAAACTTCTAACATATATAAGGTCACCAGGCATTAGCTGTAGTGGTTTTTCAGGCAACCTGTTTGGTTCAGTCGCGTTTCCCTCATCTCTTGTCGAGGGGGGGGCTAGTTGCTTTGCAATTACGCGCGCTGCCCGTGTCAGTTTTCGCAGATATTCTGTGAACTCCTCCCCCAATATAGCTGAGCTTCTGTGTGCATCAGAACGCTCACGGAGAGGCGAATGCGCTGTATGCATTCTTCTTCCCGTGACGATCTCGTGCGGGGACAAATGGTGATCCTTACTTGGCTGGTTTCGTAGTTCAAACAAGGCCAAAGGCAGGCAGTACATCCAAGTCTTTTTAAGGGAAAAACAAAGTTTTGATAATCTGCTTTTTAACAGGCCATTTATTTTCTCCACGACGCCATTACTTTGAGGATGATAAATCGAACATAATTTGTGCTTTATCCCCAATAATGTAGTCACTTCCTTAAATAATTCATTAACGAAATGCGTCCCGTTATCTGAGCGAATAACGTCGCAAATTCCCCAGCGCGGAAACACTTCCCGCACTAGGAACTTCGCGGCGCCCCTCGCGTCAGGGCGGGCACATGGACCTGCCTCCACCCACCTCGAAAATGGACATACAACCACAATCATGTATCGAGCCCCGTTACACCTTTCTCCCATGTCTACATAATCAATGTGGAGCTCTCTGAATGGGCCACTTGGTTTTGGTATCGTACCCCTTAGTGTACGCAATGTCATACCTGAGTTGTAAATTTGACATGTCGTGCATTCTAGGGCTAACCTTGTGACGTGTTCCTGGAGGCAGGGTGCAAACCAATCTTCTTGTATCTCTGCCATTATGTGTTTCTTTGTGTTGTGTGCGGGAAAGTGTAGTTGTTGAAATGCTATTTCTAACAGCGTAATTGGCATTACCACTTTTCCTGAACTCTCTTGTCGCCACAATAAATCAGTCGGTGACTTGCTGCATCCTCTCTTAGTCCACAGCAATTTTTCCTCTGCACTAGCTCCCTCTTGCAGCTCTATTATCTCCTGGGTGGACATCATGTTATATCCTGTGGGGACCTCTTGGCTTGCTGTCTGGTGCAACATGTACTCCCCTATTTCACCTTTTTGTAGATATGAAGCTGCTTTGGCAGCGGCGTCTGCTGCTGCGTTCCCCAAAGATATAAAATCTGTATTTGCGGTATGAGCTTGACATTTTACGATGGCCACTGCCGTGGGGTCTTGCAGGGCCTCAATCAGTTCTTTCAATAATTCTGCATGCTGGACTGGCGTTCCGTCTGCTCGCCGAAACCCTCTCCGCCCCCACCGGGCCAACCCACCGTGAACTGTTGTTGTCATGTATGCTGAGTCTGTATATATGGTCACTGCGCACCCCTTGGCGGCATGCAATGCTTCTATTAGCGCTATTAGTTCTGCTGCTTGCGCTGAATAGTGTGATGGGAGGCGGTGTTGTACTAGTATCTCATATTCATCTTCCTCTAATCGTACCACTGCCATACCCACATGCTTTTCTCCTGTCTCCATGTCTATTGATGCTGACCCGTCCACAAAATACACCTCACCCTCGGTCAGGGCATTTTCAAAAATCACTGGATCCTTACTTTCGTCACCTGTGTACGTGGCGCAGTTGTGGTTTTGCATGTCCTCTACGGTGCATGCCTCTGTGATGAATGTAGCTGGGTTCACTGTTTTACATCTTACTATATGGATGTTAGCGCTGGACAGTATTATCTCATATGCTGTGGCGCGTTGTGTTGTCAATGTGCTCTTTGTTCGCTCTAATATTGCAAAAAGTGAGTGTTCCACAAACAGTGTCACCGGGCAGCCCATCACTATCGTGGCACTTTTTTCAATTGCGAATGCGGCTGCAGCTAGGGATTGCTCGCACGCGAAATGACCTTGCATTACTACGTCTAGGGTGCCGCTATAGTAAGCAAGTGGTTTGTGCCCTAAGGATGTTTTCTGTGTCAGTACCGCTGTCATCAGTGTTCCTTTGCAGTGTGAAAATAAAAAGAATTCGCGCCCATAATCTGGATTTGCTAGTACTGGAGCGCTTGATATCAGTTCTTTTAGTGAGTTAAATGCTGTGTTCATCACCTCTGTCCATTCTATGTGTTTGTGTTCTTGTTGTGCTTCTTTCAGTGCCTGTAGCAAGGGCCTTGTGTACGCCGCATAGTCCAATATCCATGCTCGGCAATAGTTACACATACCCAGAAATTTCTGCATCTCTTTTACTGTTTTGGGCTCCCCAATTGTTCTAATCGCCTGTGCCCTGTCTGGTATAATTCGCTTGCCATCCTTTGATATCAGCTGACCCAAGTATAGGACCTCTGTCAGACAGTATTGTAACTTCCCCTTGTCCACCTTGTACCCTTTATTGGCCAATAATGTCAAGAGTGTTATCGAGTCCTGTCTGCACTCTTCCTCAGCCTGTGCACAAACCAATAAATCATCAACGTACTGAATCACTGTGCTTTCTACAGACAAATTCCCCAGATCTTCATGTAGTACCCTGTTAAATATGCTTGGGCTCTCGCAATAGCCTTGTGGTAGTCTGCAGTGTTCGAACCTCCTTCCTCCCAATGTAAATGCTGTCAAGTACCTGCTCTCCTCTGCTAAGGGAATCGAAAAAAATGCATTTTTTAAGTCAATTACTGTGAAGTGTGATGCTATTTTTGGAATGTTGCACAGTATTGTCGCCGGGTTCGGGACTAAAGGGAACTCCTTCATTACCACATCGTTCAGTGGGCGTAAATCTTGTATCATCCTCCATGAACCCCCCTTTGCCTTTTTGATTGGGTAAATGCATGTGTTGCATGGGGAGTTTGAGGGCACTATTATACCCTGTGCTAGCAGGGCATCTATTGTCTCTCTGATCCCTTCTTCTGCTTCTCGCGACAGTGGATATTGTTTCACCCGGGGTAGTATTGCTCCCTGTTTTACTTTTATCACCACAGGCTGAACTTCATGCAGCAACCCTACATCGTGGGGGCCATTAGTCCATAAGTTAGTGGGTACTGACCTCATGTCTTCATCAAAAAATGTGTGCGGTGCTCCTACTACCGCCATTAGTTCAACCTTAGTTTGTCTGGCTGTAACTACAATGTCGCAGGGCATTGCCAGTTCCATCACTACTTCACCATCTCCCTCTGTGTCAGAAAATAGCTCCTCGTCCGAGAGCTCTCTCAGCGGGATATTTGCATTTGTACACAATACTGTCCGCCACTCACACCCTTCCATGTCAATACCAATCACACATATTCTGTTTGCTGATACATGTATTGCATGCAAATCCAACGATAGTACTGTCCCAAGAGCAGTGTCAGGGCTTGCTATGGGACGAAAAAGGAATTCTGCTGGGATCCTCCACTCCACCCTTTTTAGTTCTGGTACTATGAGAGCCAATGTTCTCATACCTTCAACAAACATCTCCTCATTTCTTGGTACCCCTCTGATCTCTTTCATGACTGTGTGGCCGTGTATTACTGCTAATATACGGAGGGGGCATATGCCCGGCGTTGAACATACGATACCGCTCCCTGTGAATGAAATTGTCATGTTTAGTTTGCTCAAGAGATCTCTCCCCAGTAAGTTGATGGGAGAGTTTTCATAGTACAGTAAGGGTGCTTTCACTGTTTTACCCCCCACTGTCACATCCAATACCTCTGTGTAAGGAACTTCAATTACAGCCCCAGAGAACCCCTGCGTCTCTAACGTTCTATTAGATAACGGGAACCGGCCCTCTCTAATGCATGATTTCTCCGCTCCCAAATCCACCATTAATATGAATTGCTTGTCTCCTATCTGCGCTCCTATCAATGGTTCCTCTGATGCATTGTGGGTCGTAGACAGTACTGGACACGCAAGTGCTCTCTGTGGGCTGTCCTATGCGGGGTGTCTCATTGCCCCCCCCTGATCGAAAATGTTCCCCGAAACTACTGACACTCCACTGTAAGGTGCGGGGGCGGGTGCCCCATTAGCTACTGTGGCGAAAGTGTTACCAGGCGTGTAGTGCACATTGTCATTATTCTGTGGGCTGGTTTGTGTTCGGTACTGATGTCCGTGTAGTTGTGCGTTACTCCTTTGTACTACATTGTCTGGTTGTTGGTATTGTCCCATGGGGAGGCCGTAGGGGCTTCCTGGATGGGGGTGTCCGTACTGTTCTATCTCTTGGAAACCGTTGTTTTGTCTGCTCCTACATTCTCTTGAGTAATGCCCCCATCTCCCACAATTCCAACAGCTCCCCTGTGGACCTCTGGGACCCTGCCACCCATTTCCTCCCATTCCTCCATACCCTTGTCCTCCTCTTCGACCCCTGTACCCACCTCTTCCTCCTCTTGGGGCCCACTCTTGCCACGTTGGACCTCCGTTCTGCTCCTGCTCTGTCCACTGTCGTTGCCCTTGTCCTGCCCAATTCGCTGCTATTCTTCCTTGTATTGCTATTTGCCCCTCCTCTCCTTCCTCTCCCTCCCGTATGAGTGGGAGTCCCGCTACCGCTGCTGCGACCTTCACCAATTTTGATTGCACCAACTTCGCCTCATCCGCCAACCTTTTCTGTGCTACTTCCCTCTCTCTTTCTTTGATCCGTTTACAATGGTGTACTATTATGCTTTGGATCTCCGGCCAGCCTTTTGCCTCAACACCTGCTATTTTATCTAGTGCCTTTTGCACTTCCTTTGGGAGCCCTCTCTTAATGATGAAGTAAAATAGAGACGTGGATTGGTGCCAGGGCGTACCCGTTTCCGCTCTCCACATCTCCTGCACCCGAAGAATGTAATCCATAGCGTCCTCCCCGTCATTCATGGTACATTGCATTACTGACTGCAAATCAGGGGTATCTGGGAAGGTTTCCCGCAGTGCGTCCCACACCCTTGCTCGCACGGTGTTAAAAGAAGCCCCATCATGGCGATCGCACTCTAAAGTTACAGCTGGAAAACCCGCTTTAGCCCATACTCTGTCTGCCTGATCCCCTACTGCGGACACTAGTAGGCTTTTCACATCGCCTACTGCCAGCGGTATACCAGCGGTATGTTTCTCAAATGCATATATCCACTTGCTTGCCCCTCCTGACAGCTGTGGTAGTAATTTCATTAAATTAGCCTTGTCCATCTGAGCCCACGGTATATAGTTTGGCCTCCCGCCCCCCCTGTGGAGTAATGGGAGTTGTAATTTCCCTTTTGCCGTTGCAGCTTCCTTTTCCTTAGTCACTACTGACTCTAAGGACGCCATCTTCCCCACCCTATTTCTTAGGCGTCCCATCCATTCATCTTCTATAGTCCCCAGTGAACATGCACCATCTAGCTCCTCGCCGTCTCCTCCTACTGCCATGCTCAATCTATCACTCTCATCCCCCCCTCCTCTGACATCACATAACAAATCCTCTCTGATCCCTCTCTCTCGCGAGACGTCACCAATGCTTCCTTCTGCTGTCCCTACTTCTATTATCCTGGTCGGTTCTTCCTCAATTCTGAACAGTATTTCCCCCTTTTTCCATCCCTCCTCAATTTGTCTATTTTCGCTCGACGCTCTAGACGTGCGTCCATATTGTGTGGGGGCGCATGCTGTGCGTTCACATATGTCTTTTATTCTTGAGAGCTCATCTCTTGCCACTGTAAGCCTCGACTCTAAGTCACTCGTTAACTTCTCTATATCCACCCTCTGTGTGCCTCCCTGAGCGCGCTCTCTGGTGTTTTCGTATGGTGGGGGTGCAGTTGGTCTTTGTGGCGTGCTGGTCGAAGGCGGAGGCACATAAATCGGGTCGCTATATCCTGCTGCAGGGGCTGGTTTAGGTAATATTGGGTACAACATAACCACTTCCGCAGGCTGTTCTGTACTTAACTGTTCCTTTTCCTCTCGCGGGATCATTAGTGGATTGTCTGTGGTGGAAGGTAAATCAATATTTGGAGCTGGAGCTTTGGGTGGGGGTACTTCCTCAAACAATCTCCAAAGATCTAATATCTCCTTCCTATTCTGCCATTTTTTCCCCTTATACTTGAGGCGAATACATGTACATACCATATCAAGAACGCTTTTATCAAAAGACCCTCCTTCTGGCCAAATCTGGGGCAACCCCTCCCCTTTCAATTCTGTTAACCATTGATCATGATATTTATTTATGCGTTCAGCATATCCAGGCAAGCTCTTACAAATGTGTGACAAGGGAGTTTCAGCCCCCATCCTCTAAATCGCTAGTGCTACCGCGTTCGCCTTCGTTACTTTCTATTAGGTGTAAATATGCGTAGGTATACCTTTATGGCACAGACAAGAGCGGACCTCTCAAAATTATCGCCCACTGTTATTCACTGCACAAATCTCTTCTCACTCACCATATCTCCTCTCCTTCCCATTCCCAGGCACTCTTATGTGATCTCACTTGCAATTGATCAAGTAATGGTTATGGCCACACTCTCTGGCACCACCTCGCGGCCACCCGTTCGTCTCCAACACTCGTACGGTGCGCGCACCCTTCACAATGCTTTCCACTCACACTTTTGTCTTTCTCCTCCCTTTCCTCCCTAGCCAGCTGTCCCTGTTTTCCTGCTAAGGTTACTGTGTTCACGTCTGTACGTGCCACTACTGAGTCCCCACCTTTTAAGATGTTCTAACTTCTTTATACCCTTCTCATTTTCGCCCCCTACCCCGTGGAAATGGAAAAAGAAGAAATAGAGAGAGAGAGAGAGCACAATCACTAAAAAATATTCCCGGTGTCTCCTTTTGCTAGACACCAATAACTTATTTCTCACTTCTTCATATATTCCCAGTACTAGTCGAGATAGCACTATGCGGCGCCGCCTTCCACCCCCTCTCGGAGCTAGGTTTCCGTCACTTCTACCACGTCACTTATTTCTTACCCCTAATGGCCATATGCAAAAGAAAGAATGAAGAAAGTTTCAAGACCCGTCTGTAGTAGACCCCCGATATTCTTCTCCTCTACTTGTCCCCGTTCTTTTATTCCCAATTCCCCTTCTTTTCCCCTTGACGATCACTCGCACTCGGTACTCACGTGCCCGTCTTGAACCGATACTCTCCGAAACTGGGTCCGTCCAGGCGGCGTCACCGGTAACTCAACGGTCAGCCCCTGGCTCCGGCGAGCGGCACTCAAAGGGGATTTTTTTCCAATCGGGATCCCGTACCCTTTCTCATTGAGTGCGCACTTCTTATTGTGCCGGTCGCCGTTGGCGGGCAGCCTCCCGGAGACGGCTAACCGTGCGTATCCCTTCTCGACCGGAGATTCTCGTGCCACAAGGGGGTCGTTAAGAAGGAGTTAGGAAAAATAGTTTGGAGATATCACGCTATCGGGGTCACCACTGAAAGGAAGCGCCCCCAATTCAGCACGATCCTCCCCGCAATGAGAGACAATAAGGGACTCTCCCGTAGTGGGAATAAGGCCAAGACAGAGTGCGGGTGAGCGTAAGTGGGAGTTTATCCAAAAATAAGGCATGCAAAGAACTCTGCAACCTACGAGAGCGCTCTGCCTGACAATAGCAAAGACAGGCGTATTTCTAATACAAAAAACGTCATCAACACCTAAACACTATAGGGGGCACAAGTCAATTGGGATTGGGTGGTGTTGACTAACTATAGGTGTTGCTGCAGCGGGATTGGTCTTGGCGTGACGACGTCACTGGTCAGCCTCGTGGGTTGGGTTGGGCCTGGCAGGCCGGCTTGAGGTCATCCGTGCGGTGTCGATGTGCTGGGGCAGCCTGTGACAATGATGAATACCTTTCCTGTCTCATTTGCCCTAGGCCATGCACACTGCAGTTATTCAGAAAATGACATTTAAGTTCGTTAATAAATCGCTTCTGCAGCTTATCTTATAAAATAAACACAACACATGAGGAATGCACCTCGTGAGAGGTCTGGTGGTTATCGGTTGGGGTGAGATTTACCTGTGTCCTATTGACCGGTATTTTAGGTCGCGGGACGGGGGCTCTGGGGCCTGGGCCGAATGATACATGTCTGTCTGAAGTTATTATATAGATGGGTCTCTGTGTCTTGTCTCAATGATGGGGGTCGTCCTTACACGGGGTCAGGATTCTTGGGGGGTTCGTGGGATTTATGAGAGGGTGCTGGTAGATCAGTGGGTTCATCCGTGGGTTTATTACCGTGCTGTAAATAACACAGGTGGCGGGCTGTGGCCTTGGTTGCGGCGCCGGGGCCTCTGACTCTCTGAAGTAACGCCAGCTTGGTTGGGGGAGGTGAGGGAGCGCGGCACAAGTCTTAGCTTTTTTTATCTGGCAGGCTTGGTGGGGTGGGAGAGGGAATGGCCTTGCATATATCCACAAAGGTATTTTCCTCGTGCGTTGCTGATCAGTAAATGCAGAAGTTCTATACTGTTCTGCCTTATTTTGACGTTATTTAGACACATATATATACTTCAATTTCGTTACACATTTCTTTAATACAGTCGGTTCCAGTACCTTTTCATTACCTAACATTATATTCACTACATTGTGTGCGTATTGTATGTACATTAGACGTTATACGAGGGATATCTAGGTTATGGCCTACAGAGATTGATGCTCGCCGCTTTGGGTGAATTAAAAAACATATATGAGTTCAAGTTTCTACATACTATTGAAAAACACTTTTACAGATATAGGTTACACGTTTGGTCAACATCTTTCTCCGTGGTTATAGCAGCATTAGTCCAGACCTGGAGGGATATCATATAACGTTACATTTTTATGGCTTATTCACATTTTAAACAGAGGTAGTTCATTGATACCAATACTTGAATTGTTTTCTACCTTCTTCAGATAGTGATGCTTCAGCTTTTTTCCTCGCTACCCCGGCCTTGCGGTCCGGGTCATACGGGGTGCAATATCATATTGTTACTAATATAATGTTGCCGTGTTGGCATCTCGGGTTTAGCTCATCTCCGACTTTCTCATGGGAACGCGCTCGCAGCGGATCTGCCAGGGCTGCTGAGGCGACAGAGATGCATGAAAGGCCCTCCAAAGGTGGGGGCCTCGTTACAGTGTGCTGAACTCACACCATGTTTGCTATGCAAGATGGCGTCTAGACCTAACTAATTTTTGGTAAATACAAGGAAAGGGTACATGTGGGCAATGTCGTCGGCGGGTGAACCCTTCTCCACCTGGGCCCGGGTGGCATGAGGGGGCGCCCACCGAGTCATGGTCCCCGCCTGGGGAGGAAGCTGTAGGTGAGGAGGGCCTGGCGGCCATTGCTCCCCTACACTCCCACCCCCAACCAAACACTAGGCCCAATGTCCCTCACCGCCAACAAAACTCGATGCCCCATGGCCCCCTCACGCCCAACCGAATACTATGCCCATGGCCCTCTGACCCCCAACCAAACACTATGCCCCATGTTCCCCTCACCCCAAGCCAATCACTATGCCCCAGGCCCCCCTCACCCCCAACCAAACACTATGCCCCATGGCTCCCACCCCCAACCAAACACTATGCCCCATGGCTCCCACCCCCAACCAAACACTATGCCCCATGTCCCTCACCCCCAACCAAACACTATGCCCCATGTCCCACTCACTCCCAACCAAACACTATGCCCCATGTCCCCCTCACCCCCAGCCAAACACTATGCCCCAGGGACCCCTTACCCCCAACCAAACACTATGCCCCATGTCCCTCACCCCCAACCAAACACTATGCCCCATGTCCCCCTTACTCCCAAGCAAACATTATGCCCCATGTCCCCCTCACCCCCAGCCAAACACTATGCCCCAGGGACCCCTTACCCCCAATCAAACACTATGCCCCATGGCTCCCACCCCCAACCAAACACTATGCCCCATGTCCCTCCCACCCGCAACCAAACACTATGCCCCATGGTACCCTCACCCCCAACCAAACACTATGCCCCATGGCACCCCCACCCCCGCACCCCCACCCCCAACCAAACACTATGACAGTTTGAAAAAACACCTTTTTGGAGGTGTATCATTTTATTTGTATTTTAAACTTACATTTTGTACTATACATTTCCCCAAATCATACAGGATGAAACAGTGAACCAGACATAGTTGATCAGTGAGAAACATTGCAGCGTTTCTGAGCTGTCAGTTTCTGGATCTCGGGCTCCAGTGAGGTTGTTCCTACTCTCAGGATAGCATGGAGATGTTGGTCAGTTAGTCTTGTCCTTAGGCTGGATTTATGTAGTTTCATTTGTGAAAAAACTTGCTCACAAATGTAAGTACTGCCAAACATAGATACCATCTTTAATGCTTCCCTTGACAGATTGGGGAATTGAGCAGTGTCCAGAGACTGATAGAAGAATAATAAAGGCATCTCACCGTGCTTATTTTTGAGGGCACTACAGCACTGAAGTTCAATCAGTTCCAGTTCAGGTTGCACACTGTCAACATCAGCTGAGAAAGGGTCTGCAAAAAGTTTAAAAGAGGCTCGCTGGGATTTGAATTGTGAGAAACGAATCTCAAAAACATTTTGCAGTTCCTTCAGGACCTTCACATGCCGATACCATCCTACATAGTTGTCATGGGGGAAAACCTCTGCACATGCGGGGTATTGTACCAGCATCCCTTTCTCCAGTTGGGCTGTCAGAAGCCTTAACTTTATTTCAAAGGCACAAACTGCCTCAAACAGATCCGATATGAGATTTTGGCTTCCTTGGAACTTTAAATTTAAATCATTGAAATGGACTGTCAGGTCAGTCAGAAAAGCAAAGTCAGCCACCCAGTCAATATCCTGCATGACAGAAGTGTCCATTTCCTTTTCATCAAGGAATGATTTTTATTTCGTGCCGTAAAGCAAAGAATCGCTTCAGCACATTGCCACGACTAAGCCATCGAACATCGGTGTGATACAGGACATCACCATAATCCGCCTTTACCTCTTCTAAAAATGCCTGAAACAATCAGTGATTTAAAGAGCGTGCACAGACAAAATTAACCGTTTTCACAGCAAAGTTCATCACTTCAGTGAATTTCAAATGTTTTGCACATAATGCCTCCTGGTGGATGATGCAGTGATAATTTTTTTAATGGACAGCCTTCTCACCCAAGTGCCCTTTCAAACAGCCAATAAACCCATTTTGCTCCCCAACCATGCTCCCCAACTCACGCCTACCAAAGCATCCCATGGCAAATTTAAATCATCGATGACTTTTTGAACGGCATTAAAAATGTCAGCACCAGTAGTCCTGCCATGCAAAGATACCAGGGAAGCCAGTTCCTGAAATACTTTGCATTGATTATCGACCCCCCGTATGAAAATTAAGAGTTGGGCTGTGTCATTTGCATCTGTGCTCTCATCAAGGGCAGCTGAAAAGAACCTGACATCCTTACACCGCATTTTCAGTTGGCTGTAACAATTGTCAGCCATGTCTACAATACGCTGCTGGATACTCATACGTGAAAGGGGAACATTTGTAAAAGCATCTTTTTTTTCTTTACACACTGCCTCGCAAATCTCCATCAGGCAGTCTTTAATGAAATCCCCATCTGTGAAAGGACGTGCTGACCTTGCAATAAGCTGTGCAACCTTATAACTCGCAAAGGTGGCACATTCAGATTCTTTTTTTATCTGGGCAAAAACACCCTGTTGCTTAGCCAGCTGTGTTTTTAGCTCCCCAGCTTTCTTAATTCTCGCTTCCCCATGCAAATCATTATATTGTGAATGTTTTGATTCACAATGGCGGCGGATATTATATTCCTTGGGGACTGCTATGCGTTCGAGACAAATGAGACACAAGTACACATCAGGTTTGGACTCGATGAAAAAAAAACTTCTCAGTCCACTCATCCTTAAGTTGACGGTGCTCCTGGTCAATCTTTCTTTTTTTTACTGCACTGAACATTGGCAGGGACATCTTTGGATAAAGATACGAACTCCACTGTTATGCTCCCACTACGACTGTCCAAGTCTAGAGGATACACAAATTATATAATATTTTGAGAATCCTAGAAGCGACAAAAGAACAAGATCAGATAAAGAACATAGCCTTGCCAGCATACCTTTTCATGCACGTATTGATGGATACTTTCAGGAATAGCGGGCTGCATAGCATATCAACCTGCTATGTTTGAGATTAAGGTGGAAATTGAGGACATTCTTTAAAAAAAAAGAAATAACATTTCAAAGCACAAGCTGTTGCCAAATTATAAGCTTTTGAAAGGAATTATCACAGGATGACCAATTACTTTCGTGAACATACAAAGAAACTGATCTCAGTTTCTTCCTGGCGAGGGCAAAACTGACAGGAGCTCTACCATATTGCACCAGAGAACAGTGCTACAGGTATTGGTCACGTGATCCACAGCTGGGTGCAGGCAATGGGACGCCCTGAGCTCGCCCTTTTGTTGCCTGAGAACATTTCCAATATATTTTTTGATTCAAAACTGCAATATCAATTAAATCTTGGAACCTTCATTTTGTATAAAGTGCTTGCAGGTTTGAATTCCTAGCAGATGAATAGAAATGTATTCCATAAAGTTAGCACTGATATTTATTCCTTTTGTAAATATTGGGCTTGGATCCTTTGAGGACCTTTTCAAACCCCCGGTTTCCCCTGTAATCTCCCCAGCTAACATTCCAATGGAAACTGGGGAATGTGGAGTGGCAGGGTAGAAATGTTTGGCTTCCATTTGACTTTTGGAGCCCATTCCCAATCGGGCACAAAGTCGAACCCCCCACCCCACCAACTCAGCACACACACTCAAACATGCAGTGTTTGGTTCATTAGTGAATTCTAAACTGGACAATGTTAATGCCACCTTAATAGGCATTCCTAAATATCAGATTCAATGACTGTAAGTAGCCCAAACATGTCAAACAAGACCCACAAGCTCTGTCTCTCTCCTGACATCCTATCTTCCTCCTAGCTGTACTCCAATGCCTCATTACGACCCAGGCGGTAAGGGGTTTACGGCAGCATAAACAGCGCCGACCCTTACCGCCTGAGTACGAGGTCCCTTAGCGCCATGGCGGATTTAACACCTGCTTTTAGCAGGTGTTAAAATCCATGGCGCTAAGGGACCATGGAGTTAATTACGCCACCGTAATTTACGGTGGCGTAATTAACGCCTTCCCCACTCCCATTATGCCCTATGGGGCAAAAATGGGAATGGGGAAGGGTAAATGGGGATTGGGGACTTACCGCCCCGCCAAGGTCGGAATGGGGCGGTAAGTCCGCCAACCACCATGGCGTAAACGTAGTTTACGCCATGGTGGTAAAGTCACGGCCCAGGCGGTAACTTACCGCCTGGGTCGTAATGAGGCCCATAGTGTTGGTACAGGTGGTGCTTTACCAACACCCAATAACCCAAATTAAAAGCAGAGGCTCAGAAAATGAGGGAATGCTCGAGTACAGGGATGCAAGCATTTTGTTTTTTTTAAGGTTCAAAATGCCATCAGAAAAATGAAATCTGGGCATCCATGTTACTGAACTGTAATCATCCATGTTCATTCCCCATACCTACTGCATGGCCAGCTTTAGCAGAAACTCCGCGCGGAACCACATTGTTTCATCAATTGCCAACCAGATTTGTAAACCCAACACACAGGACACTTAGTCTCCTATTTCAAGGGACATCCGTATAGAAAAAACTCGAGACAGAAACTTACACGGCTGAATCCTGGATGAGAGGAATATAATCATTACACATGTGGAGAAGCCAATGGACAATGAACCAAGAGAAGCCCCAAGAAATAAAGTTCTCTCCTGGCTGCACCAGAAAGTAGGGCGCGATGTATAAAATCATATGACTTGAGTCCTTTGTAGGGTACGGATTGATTGGCGCTCCATTAGTAATAGAGATTGCATAGTAGTGGATGTGGCAAAAGTAATCTTTCCCAATGAGTGTATGCAAAAGCTTGTTAAATGTGCAATCCAACCTGAAAACCGTGCTCGACTATGCAGAGGATGCATAGGCAAGACAGGGGAAGTTGGTTAGGAGTTAATGAACCAGTAACATTCCACACTGGGTGCATGCTTTCTTAATTTTAAGGCTATGATCTTACTATGTACAAAATGACGTTATGACCAATGTATATGTTTTACGTTTTTATGTTTTAAATGGTCTGTGGTTCGTAATTGCTCATGCATTAGAAACTGAATGATGTGTTATTTATGTAGCGCCTTAATCCAAAGCAATTATTTGTTGGTCAATATTGTTTGTATCTGTGCCCGTTTGCCTATGGGCCTAAGGCGCAATATAAATGATTAAATAAATAAATAGATAGATAGATGGGGCACACACACAAACAAGCACCCATACAGACCCGAAGCCCCCACCCCCCAACTCCGAACCCCCGATCAGCACACTCTCAAACAAGCACCCATACAGACCCGAACCCCCCCCAACTCAGCACACACACTCAAGCATGCAGCCATACAGACCCGAATCCCCCACCCCCAAATCAGCACACTCTCAAACAAGCACCCATACAGACCCGAATCCCCACCCCCTAACTCAGCACACACACTCAAGCATGCACCCATACAGACCCGAACCCCCCACCCCGCAACTCAGCACAATCATGCACCCATACAGACCCAAACCCCCCACCCCCCAACTCAGCACACACACAAACATGCACCCATAAAGACCCAAACCCCCCACCTCCCAACTCCGAACCCCCCACCCCCAAATCAGCACACTCTCAAACAAGCACCCATACAGATCCGAACCCCCCACCCCCAACTCAGCACACACACAAACCTGCACCCATACAGACCCAAACCCGCCACCCCCCAACTCCGAACCCCCACCCCCCAAATCAGCACACTCTCAAACAAGCACCCATACAGATCCGAACCCCCCACCCTCCAACTCAGCACACACACTCAAGCATGCACCCATACAGACCCGAACCCACCACCCCCCAACTCAGCTCACACACAAACCTGCACCCATACAGACCCAAACCCGCCACCCCCAACTCCGAACCCCCAAATCAGCACACTCTCAAACAAGCACCCATACAGACCCGAACCCCCCACGCCCAACTCAGCACACACACTCAAGCATGCACCCATACAGACCAGAACCCCCACCTTTGAACCCCCCATCCCCAAATCAGCATACTCTCAAACATGCAAACATACAGACAGAAAATCATTCAAAACCAAACATTCATACACATCCGACACCCCCCCACCCCTACATCTCAACATACACAACACAAACATCCAAACATTCATACACATCCGACACCCCCCACCCCCGCCTCTCAACATACACAAAAAACATTCAAAACCGAACATTCATACACATCCGACACCCCCCACCCCCGCATCTCAACATACACAACACAAACATTCAAAATCAAACATTCATACACATCCGACATCCCCCCACCCCGCATCTCAACATACACAACACAAACATTCAAAACCAAACATTCATACACATCCGACACCCCCCCACCCCCGCATATCAACATACACAAAAACACATTCAAAACCAAAAATTCATACACATCCGACACCCTCCCACCCCGCATCTCAACATACACAAAAACACATTCAAAACCAAACATTCATACACATCCGACAACCCCCCACCCCCGCATCTCAACATACACAACACAAACATTCAAAACCAAACATTCATACACATCCGACACCGCAAACCCCCGCATCTCAACATACACAAAAAAAACATTCAAAACCAAACATTCATACACATACAACACCCCCCGCGTCTCAACATACACAAAAACACATTCAAAACCAAACATTCATACACATCCGACACCCCCCCACCCCCGCATCTCAACATACACAAAAAAAAACATTAAAAACCAAACATTCATACACATCCGACACCCCCTCCACCCCTGCATCTCAACATACACAAAACACATTAAAAACCAAACATTCATACACATTTGACACCCCCCATCCCAGCATCTCAACATAGACAACACAAACATTCAAAACCAAACATTCAAACACATCCGACACCCCCCCACCCCCGTATCTCAACATACACAAAAACACATTCAAAACCAAACATTCATACACATCCGACAACCCCCCACCCCCGCATCTCAACATACACAAAAACACATTCAAAACCAAACATTCATACACATCCGACACCCCCCGCGTCTCAACATACACAAAAGCACATTCAAAACCAAACATTCATACACATCCGACACCTCCACCCCCGCATCTCAACATACACAAAAACACATTCAAAACCAAACATTCATACACATCCGACAACCCCCCACCCCGCATCTCAACATACACAACACAAACATTCAAAACCAAACATTCATACACATCCGACACCCACCCACCCCCGCATCTCAACATACACAAAAAAAAACATTCTAAACCAAAAATTCATACACATCCGACACCCCCCCACCCCCGCATCTCAACATACACAAAAACACATTCAAAACCAAACATTCATACACATCCGACTCCGACACCCCCCACCCCCACATCTCAACATACACAAAAAAAACATTCAAAACCAAACATTCATACACATCCGACACCCCCCACCCCTGCATCTCAACATACACAAAACACATTAAAAACCAAACATTCATACACATTTGACACCACCCACCCCGCATCTCAACATAGACAACACAAACATTCAAAACCAAACATTCATACACATCTGACACCACCCACCCCCGCATCTCAACATACACAAAAACACATTTAAAACCAAACATTCATACATATCCGACAACCCCCCACCCCCGCATCTCAACATACACAAAAAAACAATCAAAACCAAACATTCATACACATCCGACACCCCCCCACCCCTGCATCTCAACATACACAAAACACATTAAAAACCAAACATTCATACACATTTGACACCCCCCACCCCTGCATCTCAACATACACAAAGACACATTCAAAACCAAACATTCATACACATCCGACAACCCCCCAACCCCGCATCTCAACATACACAACACAAACATTCAAAACTAAACATTCATACACATCTGACACCCCCTCCCCCGCATCTCAACATACACAAAAACACATTCAAAACCAAACATTCATACACATCCGACACCCCCCCACCCCCGCATCTCAACATACACAAAAACACATTCAAAACCAAACATTCATACACATCCGACACCCCACCACCCCCGCATCTCAACATACACAAAAACACATTCAAAACCAAACATTCATACACATACGACACCCCCCACCCCCGCAGCTCAACATACACAACACAAACATTCAAAACCAAACATTCATACACATCCGACACCCCCTCCCACCCCTGCATCTCAACATACACAACACAAACATTCAAAACCAAACATTCATACACATCCGACACCCCCCACCCCCACATCTCAACATACACAACACAAACATTCAAAACCAAACATTCATACACATCCGACACCCCCCACCCCCACATTTCAACATACACAAAAAAACATTCAAAACCAAACATTCATACACATCTAACACCCCCCCACCCCCGCATCTCAACATACACAAAACACATTCAAAACTAAACATTCATACACATTTGACACCCCCCCACCCCGCATCTCAACATAGACAACACAAACATTCAAAACCAAACATTCATACACATCCGACACCCCCTACCCCGCATCTCAACATACACAAAAACACATTTAAAACCAAACATTCATACACATCCAACAACCCCCCACCCCCGCAACTCAACATACACAAAAAAAACATTCAAAACCAAACATTCATACACATCCGACACCACCCCACCCCTGCATCTCAACATACACAAAACACATTAAAAACCAAACATTCATACACATTTGACAACCCCCACCCCCGCATCTCAACATAGACAACACAAACATTCAAAACCAAACATTCATACACATCCGACACCCCCCACCCCCGCATCTCAACATACACAAAAACACATTCAAAACCAAACATTCATACACATCCGACAACCCCCCACCCCCGCCTCTCAACATACACAAAAAAACATTCAAAACTAAACATTCATACACATCTGACACCCCCACCCCGCATCTCAACATACACAAAAACACATTCAAAACCAAACATTCATACACATCCGACACCCCCCCACCCCCGCATCTCAACATACACAAAAACACATTCAAAACCAAACATTCATACACATCCGACACCCCACCACCCCCGCATCTCAACATACACAAAAACACATTCAAAACCAAACATTCATACACATCCGACATCCCCCCACCCCCGCAGCTCAACATACACAACACAAACATTCAAAACCAAACATTCATACACATCCGACACCCCCCCAACCCCGCATCTAAACATACATAACACAAACATTCAAATCCAAACATTCATACACATCCGACACCCCCCCACCCCTGCATCTCAACAAACACAACACAAACATTCAAAACCAAACATTCATACACATCCGACACCCCCCACCCCGACATCTCAACATACACAACACAAACATTCAAAACCAAACATTCATACACATCCGACACCCCCCACCCCACATCTCAACATACACAAAAAAACATTCAAAACCAAACATTCATACACATCCAACACCCCCCCACCCCCGCATCTCAACATACACAAAACACATTCAAAACCAAACATTCATACACATTTGACACCCCCCACCCCACATCTCAACATAGACAACACAAACATTCAAAACCAAACATTCATACACATCCGACACCCCCACCCCCGCATCTCAACATACACAAAAACACATTTAAAACCAAACATTCATACACATCCGACAACCCCCCACCCCCGCATCTCAACATACACAAAAAAAACACTCAAAACCAAACATTCATACACATCCGACACCACCCCACCCCTGCATCTCAACATACACAAAACACATTAAAAACCAAACATTCATACACATTTGACACCCCCCACCCCCGCATCTCAACATAGACAACACAAACATTCAAAACCAAACATTCATACACATCCGACACCCCCCACCCCCGCATCTCAACATACACAAAAACACATTCAAAACCAAACATTCATACACATCCGACAACCCCCCAACCCCGCATCTCAACATACACAACACAAACATTCAAAACTAAACATTCATACACATCTGACACCCCCACCCCCGCATCTCAACATACACAAAACACATTAAAAACCAAACATTCATACACATTTGACACCCCCCATCCCTGCATCTCAACATACACAAAGACACATTCAAAACCAAACATTCATACACATCCGACAACCCCCCAACCCCGCATCTCAACATACACAACACAAACATTCAAAACTAAACATTCATACACATCTGACACCCCCTCCCCCGCATCTCAACATACACAAAAACACATTCAAAACCAAACATTCATACACATCCGACACCCCCCCACCCCCGCATCTCAACATACACAAAAACACATTCAAAACCAAACATTCATACACATCCGACACCCCACCACCCCCGCATCTCAACATACACAAAAACACATTCAAAACCAAACATTCATACACATACGACACCCCCCACCCCCGCAGCTCAACATACACAACACAAACATTCAAAACCAAACATTCATACACATCCGACACCCCCTCCCACCCCTGCATCTCAACATACACAACACAAACATTCAAAACCAAACATTCATACACATCCGACACCCCCCACCCCCACATCTCAACATACACAACACAAACATTCAAAACCAAACATTCATACACATCCGACACCCCCCACCCCCACATTTCAACATACACAAAAAAACATTCAAAACCAAACATTCATACACATCTAACACCCCCCCACCCCCGCATCTCAACATACACAAAACACATTCAAAACTAAACATTCATACACATTTGACACCCCCCCACCCCGCATCTCAACATAGACAACACAAACATTCAAAACCAAACATTCATACACATCCGACACCCCCTACCCCGCATCTCAACATACACAAAAACACATTTAAAACCAAACATTCATACACATCCAACAACCCCCCACCCCCGCAACTCAACATACACAAAAAAAACATTCAAAACCAAACATTCATACACATCCGACACCACCCCACCCCTGCATCTCAACATACACAAAACACATTAAAAACCAAACATTCATACACATTTGACAACCCCCACCCCCGCATCTCAACATAGACAACACAAACATTCAAAACCAAACATTCATACACATCCGACACCCCCCACCCCCGCATCTCAACATACACAAAAACACATTCAAAACCAAACATTCATACACATCCGACAACCCCCCACCCCCGCCTCTCAACATACACAAAAAAACATTCAAAACTAAACATTCATACACATCTGACACCCCCACCCCGCATCTCAACATACACAAAAACACATTCAAAACCAAACATTCATACACATCCGACACCCCCCCACCCCCGCATCTCAACATACACAAAAACACATTCAAAACCAAACATTCATACACATCCGACACCCCACCACCCCCGCATCTCAACATACACAAAAACACATTCAAAACCAAACATGCAAACACATCCGACATCCCCCCACCCCCGCAGCTCAACATACACAACACAAACATTCAAAACCAAACATTCATACACATCCGACACCCCCCCAACCCCGCATCTAAACATACATAACACAAACATTCAAATCCAAACATTCATACACATCCGACACCCCCCCACCCCTGCATCTCAACAAACACAACACAAACATTCAAAACCAAACATTCATACACATCCGACACCCCCCACCCCGACATCTCAACATACACAACACAAACATTCAAAACCAAACATTCATACACATCCGACACCCCCCACCCCACATCTCAACATACACAAAAAAACATTCAAAACCAAACATTCATACACATCCAACACCCCCCGACCCCCGCATCTCAACATACACAAAACACATTCAAAACCAAACATTCATACACATTTGACACCCCCCACCCCACATCTCAACATAGACAACACAAACATTCAAAACCAAACATTCATACACATCCGACACCCCCACCCCCGCATCTCAACATACACAAAAACACATTTAAAACCAAACATTCATACACATCCGACAACCCCCCACCCCCGCATCTCAACATACACAAAAAAAACACTCAAAACCAAACATTCATACACATCCGACACCACCCCACCCCTGCATCTCAACATACACAAAACACATTAAAAACCAAACATTCATACACATTTGACACCCCCCACCCCCGCATCTCAACATAGACAACACAAACATTCAAAACCAAACATTCATACACATCCGACACCCCCCACCCCCGCATCTCAACATACACAAAAACACATTCAAAACCAAACATTCATACACATCCGACAACCCCCCAACCCCGCATCTCAACATACACAACACAAACATTCAAAACTAAACATTCATACACATCTGACACCCCCACCCCCGCATCTCAACATACACAAAAACACATTCAAAACCAAACATTCATACACATCCGACACCCTCCCACCCCCGCATCTCAACATACACAAAAACACATTCAAAACCAAACATTCATACACATCCGACACCCCATCACCCCCGCATCTCAACATACACAAAAACACATTCAAAACCAAACATCCATACACATCCGACACCCCCCCACCCCCGCAGCTCAACATACATAACACAAACATTCAAAACCAAACATTCATAAACATCCGACACCCCCCCAGCCCCGCATCTCAACATACACAACACAAACATTCAAAACCAAACATTCATACACATCCGACACCCCCCACCCCCACATCTCAACATACACAACACAAACATTCAAAACCAAACATTCATACACATCCGACACCCCCACCCCCACATCTCAACATACACAAAAAAACATTCAAAACCAAACATTCATACACATCCAACACCCCCCCACCCCCGCATCTCAACATACACAAAACACATTCAAAACCAAACATTCATACACATCCTACACCCCCCCACCCCTGCATCTCAACATACACAAAAACACATTCAAAACCAAACATTCATACACATCCGACACCCCCCCACCCCCGCATCTCAACATACACAAAAACACATTCAAAACCAAACATTCATACACATCCGACACCCCCCCACCCCCACATCTCAACATACACAACACAAACATTCAAAACCAAACATTCATACACATCCGACACCCCCCACCCCCACATCTCAACATACACAACACAAACATTCAAAACCAAACATTCATACACATCCGACACCCTCCCACCCCCACATCTCAACATACACAACACAAACATTCAAAACCAAACATTCATACACATCCGACACCCCCCACCCCGCATCTCAACATACACAACACAAACATTCAAAACCAAACATTCATACACATCCTACACCCCCCCACCCACGCATCTCAACATATACAAAAAAACATTCAAAACCAGACATTCATACACATCCAACAACCCCCCACCCCCGCATCTCATCATACACAAAACACATTCAAAACCAAACATTCATACACATCCGACACCCCCCCACCCCTGCATCTCAACATACACAAAAACACATTCAAAACCAAACATTCACACACATCCAACACCCCCCCGCCCCCACATCTCAACATACAAAACACAAACATTCAAACCAAACATTCATACACATCCGACACCCCCCCACCCCCGCATCTCAACATACACAACACAAACATTCAAAATCAAACATTCATACACATCCGACACCCTTCGACCCCCCATCTCAACATACACAACACAAACATTCAAAACCAAACATTCATACACATCCAACACCCCCCCGCCCCCACATCTCAACATACAAAACACAAACATTCAAACCAAACATTCATACACATCCGACACCCCCCACCCCCGCATCTCAACATATACAAAAAAAACATTCAAAACCAAACATTCATACACATTCGACACCCTCCCACACCCGCATCTCAACATACACAAAAACACATTCAAAACCAAACATTCATAGACATCCGACTCCGACACCCTCCCACCCCCGCATCTCAACATACACAAAAATAACATTCAAAACCAAACATTCATACACATCTGACACCCCCCCACCCCCGCATCTCAACATACACAAAAACACATTCAAAACCAAACATTCATACACATCCGACACCCCCTCACCCCCGCATCTCAACATACACAACACAAACATTCAAAACCAAACATTCATACACATCCGACACCCCCGCACCCCCGCATCTCAACATACACAACACAAACATTCAAAACCAAACATTCATACACATCTGACACCCCCACCCCGCATCTCAACATACACAAAAACACATTCAAGACTAAACATTCATACACATCCGACACCCTCTCACCCCCGTATCTCAACATACACAAAAACACATTCAAAACCAAACATTCATACACATCCGACACCCTCCTACCCCCGCATCTCAAAATACACAAAAACACATTCAAAACCAAACATTCATACACATCCGACTCCGACACCCCCCACCCCTGCATCTCAACATACACAAAAAAAACATTAAAAACCAAACATTCAAACACACCGACACCCCCCCACCCCAACATACACAACACAAACATACAGAGAAACAGCCCCGACACACAAACACAAACAGACCACTTACCAGAGACGTGCTGGAAGGCTGGAAGGCAGGTAAGCTGGAACGCTGGAACGCTGGAACGCTGGTGAGGTAACTGGAATCCTGCAATGGCTGGCGTGGTCCAAGGCTGAAATGCCTTCCGGCATCAAGCCTTATGGACCACGCCAGCCATAGTTCTGGCCCTCCATTGGTGCAGCACACACGCACTACGTGGCTCGTAGGAGCGACGTGGTGCGTGTGTGCTGAGCCAATGAGGGCCCGTGTTTTGTCCGGCCCGGAAGACAACAAAGACTTTCCTAATGGAGGGCGGCCAATGCTGCTTGCGGGCTGCCCTCCATTAGGAACGTCTTTGTGCCTCGCTGGCCGGACAAAAGAGCATGGCGGGCCGCAATTGGCCCGCGGGCCGTATGTTGTGCACCCATGGGTTAGGATGTCGATCGTGTTCTTGTTCCCTCTAGCTTTGTCATTTCTTCTTCTGTGTGGTTGTGTTTGATTTTCAGTGTTTCGTGATTCGTTCGTTGGGTTGGCTCTTTCCTGTGAGTGGATATTTGCGAGGTATGGCGTTAGGTATAGGGATTTTTCTCTTCTGCCAGTGCTAGTTCTGTTTTTGTTCTTGTCGATAGGGGGTGTGTTTTGCACTTGTTGATCTTTGGTGGCATTCGGTTGGTTTTGTTCTCTCTCCTCTTTCTCTTTCTCGTGGTCCAATTCATTTTTGTGGCATTTTGTGTTATTAGGCAGGCGGTCCTCTGTGGGTTTGGTGTCGGAGTGTTTCTCCCCTTTTTTATTTTTCTATTTTTGGGTTGTCGCCGTTGCGTTCCTTGTTAGTTGTTTGTTGTTACTTTTATATGTCCTTTGGGGCTCCTTCAGGGTTGAGGTTGCAGTTGCAGGGGCGATAGCTCATTTTTATGAGCTAGCTCAGTTGGAAATGAACTAGGCTACAATTCTTTGAACATAGATCCGAATATATTGTATATTAGCTGCAATATATCCCATAGGAACCCACTTTTTGTCATATACAGTTAACGGGTTCCCCAGGTTTCCATAGTTTAAGGATACCCAGCCACACATTTGGTGACACTATCCCTATCCTACGTGTAATGGTACCCATGATGTCTCACACGTCGATGACCTCAAATTGTTAAGAAATCAGACGTGACATGCGCTAACCGAATACGTGTTTTTCTTAAAAAAGCACTTGCATGTAATGGAATTGTTCAAGCAGAACTAGAACAGTATTCACCAGTCGACCCATGTTTCATACATATATGCTTCTTCAGGACCATACCAGTGCAGGTACTTAATGAATGAGTCTTAGTTTAATTTTTGCAAACTAAAAAATTAATAATATCGGTCTACCAGTCTACATGGTTGAATAAGTATGTGTTTCAGTGAATATTGTTCTTTATACAATCCAGGTAGTCAGAGTATGGGAAAGGCCATCTGGCAAACTCTACTGTTGTAGAGCAGTTTGGCACAGTTGGGATTAACCAAAATAACAGCAGAAAAAGCCACCAGACCTCAAAAATCTCTTATTGTGTTTAATAGGTGTATACTACCAAATAACGATGAAACAGCAGACATTAGAGGCCTGGAGCATGGGCGGGGATGTTGGCACCTTCTTTGGTGCTTTACTGAAACGAACATTAAATTGAAGAAAAACGACTTTTGAAAATGGTGTTTGTGCTCTGAATCAGATTTTATATGGTTGACAGCACGTTATTCAAGAATGGTCTTGCAGTTTAAACATCAAGTGTGTAAGATAGTCTGCTGTTTCTAATAGTGGTAGTAGTTTCCCCTTCAAAATAAGGTCTGCAGATGGTCTTTGTAGAGAACTTAATGAGGAGGGCCGCACCAGCACCATAATGCAGCTCGCTTTTGCACATTACCTTTATCATAGAGATGAAAGCATCTGTTATACTACACAGACCCGCCCTCATCAGGTTATGAGTAGGGGATGGGGCTCAGGCCCAATAGATATTTGTATGGCTTATATGACTGTATACAAACCCTAGCATCTGAACATGTTTATCCAGTTAACAAGCCGCCATTTTTGAGAGATTGTAAAGGAAGCTATTCAATGGCAATGTGTTGATACATTTAAGGAAAGAAATAACTAGATCTACTGGTTGTCTAATCCTAAAGAAGCAGACTAACGTAAACAATAAATGCCATGGGCAATATGTGACAATATAACTGGCTACCATAAGTACGTGGATAGACCCAACACGTAATGAATGCTCTTCACATCCTCCGTCCAATAACACAAGACTGTTTTCTGCTCATCTGCTGAAATTATAGAGATTGCAATTTCAGAGATAGCCTCATGCACCTTCCTAATGCATGCATGCAGATAAAAGCCTATCGAAAAATCCATGTTGCTTGAGCAGAGTCTAACCATTGACAAGGCCTTTAACATGAAGTTACTAATCCATGTTGATAGCATGTATCTGGTACCCCTGCAGCAGATGAAAACCAAGCAGCATCGCGTATAAAGGATGGACTAACACACAAGAATCTGTTGGCCTTGTAAATTGCAATGCATGCACAGGATTGAATAGGACACGAGGAGGCCATCCTTACCATACTAGTCTTTAAACTTAGTTTACCACTTACTGTTAGCCCAAATGTTAAAAAATTATGAAAGCAAAAACTATTTGAGCGTCCTGAAACATTAGCATACTTGGATCCCTCTGGGATGTTCTGAGAGCCTGCCCTGAGGCGGGGGATGGAGAGACTACCATTGCTTCCTGGAAGGATAAGGGTGAGTTCACCTACAAGCAGCAGGACTTTCAAGATTTCAGTATGCATGCTCATACCTGTGACATCACAGATAATAGCCCCTTGTATGTATTTCTAATCATAGCAACATAAGCATGATGCAAATACGACTGGGGCATTATTTGCAATACAAAGTGCCCAGAAGGTGAGATGCAGGCTACATTACAAAATAATACAAATACAATAAATGTCTTCCATTTATATGAAAGAAATTCAGAATGTTTTTTATTTTAGTTTTAGAAAAAATAAAACATCCTTACAAGTTGTAATATGACTAGTTCATTACATACAAGTCTGCTGAATTTCACAGCCAATTCAAATAAATGGAAGCTCCTGCTAGAAAGTGCCTCATGCCTGTAATGCACGAATGTTAACGGGGACTTGAAATGCTTTTATGAAATATGGGTAAGGCGGTAGGAAAAAGTGCTCCATGGAAAATATAAAACCACAAAAACCAACGTTCATGGCCTGGGTACGCATACATGCTGAGTATACCAAGAGCTAAGTATGTCAAGAGCAGCCATCTTAGATGGAATGAGCGAGTGGGTGGAAGAGGATGCTCAGCCCACGTGTCTATCATGGCTGCCACTGGACGCTCCATCACTGGGATCACTTTTTATGTACATCATCTTCCAGGGTGGACATTCCGTGGAGAAGGACATTTGGCTCACACTTATCCCAAGGATCTTGGAAAGGTGACAAGATAAAAAGTAGATGATTTTGTATAATTTCTCCCCACTAATACACATAGAGGATTACTTGGCTTGAATTGACATGCAGTTCTGCCTTGCTTTGCACATTTTCAGGGAGATTTGGTTTTAAAATTAATCCCTTTCATTGTATAAACACGTCCAAAATGATATAGTGCTCCTTTTATACACAGGGTAGTGTCTTTGCATAACTATATTTACTTACACCAAGTCCTCCAGCCCAAGCTTTTAACTTTCTATGGCCCTCATTACGACCCTGGCGGAGTGGGTTTCCGCCAGCGTTATTCGCGGCGGACCCGTCCGCCCTACTACGAGTTCCCGTAGCGCCATGGAACCTTTCTCCGCCTGGTTTTTCCGGGCGGAGAAATCCATGGCGCTAAGGGACCTCGTTGTTAATTACGCCACCGTACTTTACGGTGGCGTAATTAACGCCTTCCCCACTCCCATTATACCCTATGGGGCAAGAATGGGAATGGGGAAGGGCAAAATGGGGATTGGGGATTTACCGCTCCGCCAAGGTCGGCATGGGGTGGTAAATCCGCCAACCCCCATGGCGCTATCGGCGGCTTTCCGCCGTGCTCCGCGGTGCATTTAGCACCGCGAATTCCGCCAGGGTCGTAATGAGGGCCTATGTCTTGTCAAGGTTGTATGTGATTTTATCGGTGGGAACACTCTGGGATCCATAATTAACTACATTTAAATATCTGTCAAAAAATAAAGAGATATCTTTTATACTGAGTGTAATATCTACATTAAATCAGGATCTATAGTCTCATAGTGCCCTGTAGTGCATCTTTTGAAAATTAGAATACATTTGCATAAAAGATTTTATGGTTGTTGAATGTAATTTCTCTCACCAAACTTACATTCTACATACACTTGACTAACAAATACCTTTTAACAGGAGGCTACTTCACAAACCCCTTTCCCTCTTCTACCCCTCAGGCCCCCGACCCAGCCTCTCCCATTTGCACCATTTATACTAACCTACAATGTGCCCTTTTTGCACCAAAACCATAAAACCTACAATTCAACATTCATGCCTAAAAATAAACATTGTTACCATCTTTGTGTACCAAATTCAACATTTTGTACTCCTTATTGTTTGAGTCAAGTTTTTTGTGGTTGGAAATATCTCTGGCCACCTGTTGGTTACTTACACCCAAAATAAAAACAAAAATACTTCAAATAAACCTGTTTCTTTCCTTCATTATTTGCTAATGCTTTCTTAATCTGGGCCTACCTTTTATTTTTCAATATTCTGTATGGAGACACTTTATTGAAATAAAATGTTAGCAACTTTATCATTTTAGTCCCCGGCCATTTTGGGTATTTTTAATTTGTACTCGTTTAATTTCTGTGCACTTTTTCAGCATCCGATACAGGAATACAGTTATCAGACAAGAAAAGGCTCAGATGAAGCATGCTCTCTCTGAATCGGCACCACCTTGAGGTGTAGGAAAGCCTTTTAAGTACACACCAGTGATTCCTTTTCCATTTAGAGAAAAGGGATTAGTTATCAAAGTAAATGCAGTGGGTCAAGGAGGGCCCCCACCTCACATGATGCTCTGATGCACCCAAAGGGACCTGGTATTGATTGGTCCAAGTCTTGAAGTGTTTAGTCCCAGTGAAAGGGTGCAAACATGAATCTGGGTCTAAATATTTCTCAAGGTGAAAAGGAATGCGGGAGTGGTGAGTGATCTGCCACTAGCAATGCCAACTGTAAAATTGATGCCCCTACTCTTTGGGCAATCTGTCATTGGATGAAGATCAAAGTGTTTGAAACAACGGGACTGTCACACTGGGTGACATCTTGTACTATGACCATGGTTGGACTCACTGGTGCGCTCAGATTAATTTGTTCCATTGCAAGGGGCACTTGCAATCAAACAGGAAGGCGATAATTCAGTCTTAGGGGCTGCACAGTAGGAAAAATATCTTCCAGTTACTTCTTCTTCTTCTTCTTGCCCTTTTTCCCTCCTTTCTTGGTCTTTTTCACTCCGCTGTCCTTCCCCTTCTTCTTCCCTTTACCCTGCTCCGCTTCTTCTTCTCGTTCCTTCAGGGCTTTGGCTCTCTTCTTGCCCAGGGGAGTCTTGGTGTACCATCCCTAAAGAAACGACAACATCTCATACTGGTTATTATGAGCCATGTTATGCCTTTTGGGGGATTTCATAGAGTAATGACACAGGGACCAATCAAATAGTGAGAAGGATGGGGTGAAAGAAAGACCAACTTCCCAGAAGCAGAAACCAGCACTGGATGAGGAGAAAGTGGAGGAGCTTCCATTTCCAAGAGTAGGTCACTGGGAAAACATTATGAAACCCCAGTACATTAATACATGCCTTCCCCTGCCATTCAAAGCAATGAAGTAGGATATGATGGAACACTAAAAGTGTCCCTCACTTTCCAGTGAAGTCACTTGGAATGCATAAGGAGGGAAGGAGCAATCGTTTTGTTACAGGGCAATGGGTGAGGTGGAGAAGGACAGGCCTTCATCTCTGAGGAAAGATGTTAGCAGAGGATGTAGTGGTGAGACAAAGGCCTTTACATCAAGTCCACTAACAGACATCAGAGGATGTTGAGTGGTAGGGGCCTCAGGGAGCCTAAGGAGAAGAAAGACAAATCTTAAACTCTTAGGATAAGGTACTGGGGGAGGGTAAGAAGAGTGGAAGACCTTCTGCTCCCTTGACCGTCATTGAGAGAGAATGATTATTAAATGGACACACGTTCGACACTGGATGTAGAGAATATGAGAAGGGGGACTTACCGTCACCTCAACGAGAGGCACTGGGGAAGTATATTGTGTAGAAGGGCAGCCCGTTATCTGCCATGACCGGCATTTGGAGAATGGGAGAGAGGAGACCTTCACCACCAATGGCATTCTAAGAGAAGGAGAGGAGCAGGAGAGGGATAGGCCAAACACCTCCAGTGACAGGCATCAGAAGATGAGGGTAGGGGCTGGTAGCCATTTGAGGATGATGAGGAGAGGGGCACATCATCACCTCCAGCGACGGGTATTGGGAGTGGAAGAGGGGATGTGGGACAAGTCTTCATGTTCGTATGTATGTATGTATGTATGTATGTATGTATGTATGTATGGGATTTATAAAGCATGCACATAGCTGGGAATTAATGGAGCACTGTACATAGTAGAGGGACCTGAGGGGGTTACAAGTAAGGGTGCAGAGGTAGCAGAGTAGGCGTGGGGAGTATGTCTTAATGTCGTAATGAATGCATGCTGAGCATCACAAAAGCATCTTGGCCTCATGTTGACATTGGAAGAGGTGATGCAATGCTAAGGGGGTGCATGTGTGTCCTGAATTTCCATAAGGAATCATGGTAGCCTCCACCCACTCCCACACTTTAATAAAACACGAGTAGGCCATCTTTGCCATACTAGTCTTTAAAATGATACTAGCCTCCAGGGGGTGAAAGGGAGTAAATGAAGAGGCAAGACACCAGCCTTAACCTCCATCGCCATTCTCAGAGAGCCATACAGTGAGCAATGGACAGTCTGATTAAACAAAGCAACCCCATGCACCCTCAGCCCAGTTCCTCACCTTAAACGCCTCCTCCTCCTCCTTGTACACTGGCTCCAGCCTGGCTAGGAAGGGGATGAACTCACTGGCAGTCAACGGCTTTTTGGCGAGGTGATGGACGCGGCGCTCATTGAGAACGTTCTGTGCCGCCTGAACCAGGTGTCCCGGGGTGTAGCCATCTGTGATCTTGGCCAAACAGCTTATATTCAGGGAGCCGCCGATGGACCCTGCGTGCTGTTGAATGAGGTGTTTCCACAGCACTGCCGCCCACAGAGGAAAAGAGAGGAAGAAAGAGGAAAGAGACAATAAATGTTCTGCTTATGCCAGGTCATGATTCATGCGCCCAGGACAATTGACTGGAAGAAAAAGCTCCCCCTGCACACAGAAATGTCAGAGAATCGTTAATGCACAGGAGAGGTACAGCACAACACAAGGCAGCGTAAGCTTCTTCCAGTCACAGAGAAGGTGCACAGGAAGCGGCAGTGCAGTTTACTCTCAAACACAGTAAAGATTCACCGTCCTTCCTAGAATGTATTTTTTTTATGGTCTAAAATTGTGAATGTTGGAAAATATGTGCACTACTTAATCATAGAAATGCATCACAACTCATCTATCAGTCTCTAATAGCTTGTCTCAAAGTTCATACCATGCAGTCTTTTGTATACAATATTTGAGGTCTTTGAACTTTGTTGAGTTGTTATGCATTTTCATGATTATGCAGTGCACACATTTTCTAACATTCTTGGGCATTTGTAAAAACAGGTGGATTGCAGCTAGGGTCGGTGTTGCACTTTGTACTTCCTATACAAGCTTGTTGCTTTGCCCTTTTCTTCCTACATGCTGAACACATGTGAATGGAAGGTTTTTTATTTGTATTATTTACATAGATATGGTGATATTGCGATGTGCATATATAACAATAAAACATGCAAATTTCGCAGAACTTTGCTGTCCTGTTTGTTTCACTACTGTCTGGACCCTTTTAGTCAAAGAAATGGGCTTGGTTCATTTGGCCGTGGGACACCAGGTTCGCGGTTTCTATCTCAGAGCCCTTCAGCCTTGCTATGGCTGGAGCATCTCACAGAATGTGGATATCACACCTCTTCCTATGCATTGCATGTCTGGCAGCGTGAACATTGCTCAGAGCACATTTTGTAGTATCAGAGCATTGCATATATTAGGTCACGCGTACTAGATATGGGGCTTAGCCTGCATTGAGAGGCTATAGCAACGCCCGTTGCACGCCTCATAGTCCATTGGCACTACTTGCTCAAGAAGGGCACTATTTGCAATGCGTGGGCTTTGCATGCTCTGTGGGGAGAAAGTCAAAAATGTGTCATGGGCGCCCCTCTATGAGAACGAACACAGCAAAAATGGCCTGTTCTTTAGGAAGGTACCCCACTCTAGAGTCCGCAGCCACACTTTAGCTCACTGTACCTTTCACAGATGGGAAATGATCATTTGCATATCAGTCTTTATCCCGCCCACATGGGCAGTCCAGCACCGAAATGCTATGGCAATTCCCTTCTGAACAAGAGTACCAACAGCAACCCCATACACGTGTTTCAGCCTTGAGGTGAAGCTGTGCCTCTCTGAGCACAGTGAACAGAGAGTCCACGTCTGGATGACCCTAGGAAACCTAGGGTGACTAAACCTAGGGCCCTTGAAAAAATCACCCGGGCAAAGCTAGGCTAACGTCTCAAAGTCTCCCTGGAAGTAAATACTAAAAGTCCCATGGCTGGTGGCAACTATCACGGTTCTGGGTGAGCTTCTTAGATCGTGTGTGTGTGTGGACGGCATTCCTCATTGTGGCGTTGCCCCGTAAGGGCTGTGCACGCGGCGACGTGACGTTGCACGTCGCCGCGTGCGGCTTAAATAAACGGGGCGTTCCCGGAAGCGGGAGAGCGACCAGGGAGCCCGAACCTGACGGACATGTGAGTGTGAGCTCTGTTGGGTTGGGGGCTCACGGGCACGCCTGGGGGGCCAAGGACAGACCCCCAACAGTGGCGACGAGTGATGTCGGATGCCCGGGCCCGGCGGTGAAAGGCGTCCGGAATTTTTTCAAACGATCGGAACGTTCACGGACGTTTCGTTTCATGCCGTGGCTGCGGACCGCACACGCGGCTGGCGGCCATTTTGCATACGAGGCCGCAGAATTTCTCGGAGCTCCGGTTCGGACCGAGAAGGTGATCCGGGTCTAATTTTTGGATTTTGTGGTTGCTGAGTGCATGACCTGCACGCCCATACCCAATTTGTGTGTTTTCATCAGATTTTGGGACTGTTACGTCGAGTGTAAGCCAGGATAAGGACTAATATGGTAGGGCCTGCTTAGTCCAGTCCATCCACGTGGCTCAATTTTTGGGACTTCTATACGGCAGTGCTTTGCTGCAAGGTGGCAACAAGGCACTTCCTCGCCCCCTTCATCATCAGGACACTCTTTTTGATCCTCTTCATCATCACGAGGTGGTGGCCGTTTTGGAAGTTCTTCGTGTGTTTGCACCAGGCTGTGTGTGGCACAGGGGTGCATCCTTCCGCATGGTGATGGTGGGAATCTGAGTTGCGGCCCCAGGTCTGGTAGTGGGGTGCCTGTGCGCTCAGTCCCATGTCCGAGAGCGACCAGGACGGTGACACCGCGGATCCTGGGGAAGAATCTCAGGACGAAGGTCAGGCGGCCCAGCCTGCAGCTCTGCAACCGCTGCCACCGGGGAATCAGGGGCCTGCACCACAGGCACCACTAAGGGCACAGCCTGTCGCTCCACAAGGGCCCCCCATTATGGCTCAAGCTAGAGCCCAGGCGGCCCTGCAACCGATACCAGAATTCGATCCTACGGGCCCCCCGTCCAGTCTGGGGCCCCGATGGAAGAGGTGGGTGGCCCGCCTAGACATGTACTTCAGGGCTGCTCGAGTGGATGACAATGACAGCATGGTAGCCACCATGCTGTACTCGGCGGGAGCCGCGGTTCAGGAGATCTTCGAGTCGCTGACTCCGGTGGACCAGACCTATGGTGAGGCGAAAGCGGCTCTCCTCGCACACTTCCTTCCACTTGCCAACGTGGACTTTGAGAGATTCGTGATGCTGTCGGCCAAGCAGAAGGATGATGAGACCCTGGACACGTTTTACGGCCGCCTACGCCGCCTTTCCCAAGGGTGCGCGTGGGGGGACGCGGAGGACATGATACGGACAATGCTGATCCAAGCATGCTCCTCCGGCAAACTGAGGAGACAGGTCCTCAGAGAGCCGGGAATCACTCTGCCCCGTATACTAGAACTGGGTCGATGTCACGAAGTGGCTGAGGCACGGGCAAACAAGATGGAAGCGGGTTCACGCTCGATCAAGGCCGAAGAGGTGTGCGCTGTGTGGCGGGGCGGCAGAGGAACAAGAAGGCCTGGTGGAGCCCCCCGAGACAGGGCAGGAAGATCGGGGGAGTCATGTCAGAAATGTGGCTATGACCTCCCCCACCCCACAGAGTGCCCAGCCGCAGGAAGAACATGTGGCCGATGTGGACTGCCGGATCACTTCTCGAGAGTGTGCAAGTCGGCTCTACCTGTCATGGTACCCAGAGGTCCGGCCCGAATCTGGACTCCGCGCCAAACCCGGCCATCCAATGTGGCCCAGGTGGATCAAGCGGAAGAGGAGGCTCAGGCAGAGGAGGCTGAAGTAGAGGAGGAGGAAAACATCTTCTTCGTCTCAAGCATGGGGATCCTGAAAGGCAAAAGCAGGAGACAGCCAAGGTGCGTGGTGGAGGTGAACCGCTCGCCTGTTCCCGTGCTGGTGGACACAGGGGCATCGGTCAATGTTATGGCGAGGGGACATTATGACGCTCTTGACCCATTACCGAACCTGGCTGTGCCAAGAGCTCGCATCTTCGCCTTCGGTGGACTCGAGCCCATACCGCTGGACGGAGCGTTCGTGGCGAAGGTGGAGCATGAAGGCTCGAAGATCAGAGCCCGGTTCTATGTGACCCCCATAAGCAACAACACCCTGCTGAGCTGTGCGGCTGCGGAGGCACTCGGGATAGTGAGTTTTGCGTACTCAGTATACCTGGAAGATATCAACGATCTACTGGACAAGTACGCAGCCCTGTTCAACGGCATTGGGAGAATGACCGCTGATCCAGTCCGGCTACACATTGACATTGTACAACCAATTGCCCTGAAACACCGGAGAGTTCCTTTTCATCTGAGGGAGCAAGTCGACAAAGAACTGGACAACCTGGTGGCCTTGGACATCATCGAGAAAGTGGAAGGCCCAACACCATGGGTGTCCCCCATTGTCGTGGCCAGGAAACCAAAGCAGCCGGACTCCGTTCGCAGCTGTGTGGATATGAGGCTACCCAACAAGGCCATAAAAAGGGAGCGACACCTGACCCCGACCATCGATGACATAATTGCTGAGGTACAGGGGGCCAGATTCTTCTCCAAACTCGACCTCAGAGCAGGGAACCATCAAGTTGTCCTCCATCCGGAGTCCCGGTACATTACTACATTCACCACCCACCGGGGACTCTACAGGTACAAGAGGTTGAGCTTTGGGGTATCGTCGGCTGCCGAAGTGTTTCAGAACATTATCCGGGGTGCACTTGCTGATCTTGAAGGGGTACTCAACATCAGTGATGACATTTTGGTGTTTGCCAACACGGAGGTGATCCACCTGAAGCGCCTGGCCAAAACCTTCGAGAGACTACAGTCATTGGGCCTCACCCTCCATAGGGACAAGTGCGAATTCCTGCGCCCATCAATAGAATTCTTTGGGTTCGTGTTCAAGGAGGGAGGAGTGTCACCCGACCCGCGGAAGGTTCAGGACATAAAGAGTGCACAGCCCCCGGAATCCGTGTCGGAAGTGAGAAGTTTTCTGGGCATGGTGACCTACTGTGGTCGGTTCATCCAAAACCTGGCCTCGAGGTCTGAGCCGCTCAGAGCTCTTACCAAGAAAGAGACTGCCTGGCACTGGGGTCCACTGGAACAGTCGGCGTTCGAGGACATCAAGAGCGCCCTAACAACGGAAGACACCGTGGCGTTCTTCGACCCGGCGCTACCCTCGGAGATCGTGGTCGACGCCAGTCCGTTTGGCCTGGGGCGGTCCTGACCCAGGTGGACCGGGATGGAAACCTCCGGCCCGTAGCATACGCCAGCAAGGCGCTCTCGGAAACGGAGCAGCGGTACTCCCAGATCGAGAGGGAGGCCCTGGCGGTCTTGTGGGGATGCCAACATTTTCGCCGCTATGTGCTGGGGCGCCCGGTGACTGTGGTGACTGATCATAAACCCCTGCTCCCGATTCTGGCGGGCTTGTCATCAAAGCCCCCGGCCAGAATTGAGAGATGGATGCTCGCATTGCTTGAGTACGGGGTCACGCTGGTATACCGGCCAGGTGCCAACAATGCAGCGGACTTCCTTTCCCGTCATCCCGGAGTGCGTGGGGGAGTGGCGGGAGACACCTGCGCAGAAGAAGCGGATGACCATGACCGGATGGTGGTGGAGGGAGCAACACCAAATGCACTGCCCCTGTCGGAGCTGGAGGCTGCGGCGGCCGAGGATGGGTGCTTCCAGATACTGAAGCAGTCGATGCAGAGCGGTTCCTGGAAGCTCGTCTTGGAAGCTCTCGCAGGGCGGACCCATGAGGCGAAGACCGCCCTTGAACAGCTGTGGAAGGTGAAAGATGAGCTGTCTTTCTCGGAGTCGGGGCTCCTGCTCCGGGGGGATCGCATAGTGGTCCCCCACTCCAAAGTGGGTGAGGTGATCGCTTTGGCCCATCACGGACATCAGGGTGCTGCCAAGACGAAGGCGAGGCTGCGGATGAAGGTCTGGTTCCCGGAGCTGGAGAAAAGGGTCGATGACTTTGTGGCAGCCTGTGTATGGTGCCAGGCAGCCTCCCCGGTGCAGAGGGAACCGGCTTTCGAAGCAATGCCTCGAGGGACCAGGCCCTGGGAGGTCGTGCATGCGGACTTTGGGTCCACGTCCGTGGGCACCCATTTTCTGGCCATAGTCGATGAGTACTCCCGGTACCCCGAAGTGGAGTTTGTGGAATCGGTGGCATTCGAGCATGTGATAGTCGGCGTGGAAAAGATCTTTGCAACCCACGGATTTCCCCTGACGCTGTGCTCGGACAATGGGTCGCCATTTCAAAGCGAATGCTTCTCAGAGTTCCTGGCCAGCTGTGGAGTTCAACATCGAAAGATATCTCCGGTGTGGCCTCGGGCCAACGGCGATGCAGAAAGACTGATGCGAACACTAAACAAGACATTTCGGATTGCGCAAGGACAAGGCCAGCCCCTCCAACGGGCATTGTATCAATTCCTGAGTGTATCGCACCACCCCACATGCCTCCACTGGTGTCGCCCCGGCGGAAGTGCTGTTCCGGCGATGCCCCCGGGGTCTACTGCCGGAGGTACAGGAGAGAGAACCCGGGATTATCAACGACCAGCAGGTTGAGGCCGACCGACTGGCCAGGATCAGCCAAGAGAACGTGCGCCGGGGCCTGCGGCCCCAGCGGCTGGAACCCGGGGATGAGGTGCTCATCCGGAACCGCTATCCTCACGGGAAGTTGTCCCTACCTTATGAACCAGCGCCCCTGGATGTGGTCGCCGTGAAGGGGTCAATGGTGACGGCCTCCGATGGGCGAACGGCTGTCACCCGTAACGTCAGCTTCTTCAAGAAGCTGGGGGACTCGAGAACTGAACCCCCTCTGGACCCTTGTGTCGCCGAGATCCCTGAGGAAGATGGGCCCCCTCTCGGTGTCCCGGCCTCTCCGTGTCGGGAGGCTACTGTTGATGGACTGCCGGTGCCGGAGGTGAGCGGGAGGTACCCCCAGAGGACTGGGCGAGGGAAACCCGCTTACCTCAGTGAGTATGTGTTGGGACAGTTGGAGAGTCGTCCGGGGTGAGGGTGGCTGACATTAAAGGGGCCTGGGTCCAGGATGGGCAAGTTGTTTGTTGTGTGATATGTTGTGTTTCACTAATAACGTAATTGTGTGTCCTCCTGAAAAAGGAGGAGTGTGGCGTTGCCCCGTAAGGGCTGCGCACGCGGCGACGTGACGTTGCACGTCGCCGCGTGCGGCTTAAATAAACGGGGCGTTCCCGGAAGCGGGAGAGCGACCGGGGAGCCCGAACCTGACGGACGTGTGAGTGTGAGCTCTGTTGGGTTGGGGGCTCACGGGCACGCCTGGGGGGCCAAGGACAGACCCCCAACACTCATGGACCTGCATCATTTCATGAGGCGGCCGTGGTGGTGCTGCAGATTTCTCCTCGACCATGGGCATTGTGATGATTGCTGCAAATGGGCAACACTTCGACCTTGGTCTCCACAACATGACCATGAGAAGAAGATGCTTACAAACGAAAGGCATAAGACAAGCCTTCCATGTTTCCTCATAGGACTGTACAAAACACAGCAAACAAGCAGGTGATGGCCCACTCTGGTTCACCCACTTACGGGGGCAATACAACTAATACTAAATGGAACCGTATATTGGTCTTATGGGGCAAGAGGACATACCAAGGTCAGTCGTTTAGTGTGAGTGTGTGTGTTGTTTTTATTTAAATCTATCATGGAGTAAAGACCTGATTTGTTTGTTGGCCTCTAGGTGGTCTCTTCTGACTGTGGGTAGCCCACAGAGTCGCAAGAGGAGCGCACACTGCTGCACTGAAGATGCAACTCGCATATAACATATTTCATATAATGCCTGCTGATAAGGGCCACAACTGTACACCAACATTGCCAAGGAAACTGGAATGTATGCACCAGCCTGAATTAATAGCATATGCAGTTGTCTTGGTGCACGTGGGAACATTGCCCCACTGCTCCCGACACTGCGTTTGAGTTTATTTATTTGTTGAGCGCGCCCAGCCCGGAGGCATCTGGGCGCCATGAGTGACCTGTGGGTTCGTGACCTGTGGGCATCATTTATATGACTGCTGAGGACGTGGTTTTATGATTGGTATCAACACCACTTTACACGTGTAGGCCTATTTTAGCAAATCAACTTCATAATTCATTTCATATTGTAAGTTTGTTTCAGTGGAAAACCAGACATTTCCGATGTACTCTGTAGCTACTTCAACCTCATCAACACTCTTTACATCACGTGAAGTAATAGTTCTTAGAGGTACTACAGAATGCAATATATGGGGCAATGTGACATTGATGTACAATCAGTGGTACTCCAACTCTGACAATCCTGTGCACTCTTTCTCCCTGCAGAAAAAAAGCCATTCGTACATGCCACTGAGTCATACTTCGTAAAGACTTGCATACCATGTAATCCGATGAAGAATGTTTCAATTGCATGCTTGCATTGGAAAAGATGAATATCAGAACAAATTGGACAATTTAAATATAGTATTGCAAATGAATGAACGGGTTCATTCCTACGGGACAGACGCCAGGCATTGTGTCTGTCCAATAACCCTCATTCTATAAAATTACACATTCCAACGCCCCCTCATTGACAGGGGGCTTTTGCTGCCTGTAAATGATCTATTCCAATTCATCCACTTGTGCGCTTGTTTAAGTGAATGCTGTGCCGCAAGTTTATGGCTGATTAATCAGCTGCTCTTCAATAATATAACAGCCAATACATAAGAGGCACATGGGTAACCACACATCTTTGTTTTGCTCGAAGAAGCATGTTTAACTGCCTTGGTTTGTTCTTTGTAGAAAAATCAGCACAGCTCTCAACAATGTGTTGGTTGTCCAGCACGCGTACATCAGGGGTAAAGAAAAAGCAGGGGTCATGCTCAAGTGTGCCTAGGGATGTTGATATTGATATTGATAATTTATTTTTATCGCGCTCATACGCAAGTGTTTCAGAGCGCGACGAGGCAAGGGAGGGGAACAAGGGAGAACAAAACAACGATTTTACTAGGCTCAGTGATGTTGAGAACGCGCAAGTGCATGGGAGAGGGAAAGGGGAAATGTCCATGGGAATGGGAGAAGTGGAAAGTGCTGAGCAAGGAATACAGATACATAATAAATAAATAATAAAAAAACAACAAACAGTGGTAGTGCAGCCAGGAAGTGGCAAGTGCTAGGTATGAGGCAACAGACAGGGTGTGTCTTGTAAGTGCAGAAAAAGGGGGGGGGCTGTATGGTTACAGATACAGACCCCGGTGCAAGGGATTGCCAGGAGGCAGTGCGGGGGGTGGCAGGGTGAGTAGGTACCTGGGCCCGGAAGTCAGAGGGTAGACCAGGTGCACGGTGCCGAGAGAGAGCAGATCAGCAGGGGAGAGTAGGAGCGAAGGGAGAAGCAAAGAGGAAGGTCTTGAGGTTCAGTAATAGTAAGTGTGTACAATAATAATAGTGTGGATTAATTATATGTTTCACTTAGATTTCTTTTGAAGGTATGACACCAACAAAATTGGAAATGTGTAATATTGTTGACTTTGACCAATGAATTTTGAAGATTTTGTTAAGTGTATCATCTCGCTCAAAATTCCTCAAAACGATGTCACAGCAATTCGGATTAATCAAGTATTACCTATTTTTGGGAGGAAGGGATTTTGTGGGAGACAGCACGGAGTTGAGTGGCATTTACTGTGCATGGGCCGCAGAGTTTTTAGGAAAGTGAAGACGGACCCAACCAACTGTCACAAACAGCACAAAACAGCTCCAGTCAAGGCTTAGGGTCATTGGCATGAGTTGGAGCTGATGGGGCCAATTACAAAAATGTTCTACCTCAGCAGCAAACCATCAAAGTTGTGCCGCCACACACACACACTTCTTGAGCAATGCAAAGGCCGTGCGTGGCACATTCCACTTGCCTAAGCGCGAGGCGTAGTCCGGCCTGGGGATCAGGATCACCTTCTTGTAGATCTTGCAGAATGACTTGATGTCGGCATCAAATGGCCGCTCTGTGGTCCCCACAATCAGGACTCGGTCCTCGGCCTTCAGCAGCTTCAGGATCTTCGGGAGATTCTTCTTCAGGCGCTTTGGGTCCAGCTTGAAGAAAGGACAGGGGCGGTCAGACCCTCAGAGGCTCTAGGCGTATAACATTCAGCCAAATACTTCACACGAGTCAAAAGTTATTAGACATTCATTTTTGGGATTTCCTATAGAGCTCTGACTATGAGTGTCATGCAATGCTAATCTCCTGAATGCTAACAAACCTACCACACTCCTTACACTCTTTTGTCATGATTTGGGATATGCTACAGAATTTGATCAATGTTATGAAATATTCGACATGAAATGTGATTCTTTATTCATGTCTGAAATTTTTTTAATAGGGTTTTTTTTTCAATAAGGATGCAATAAGAGAAGCCTATAACAAGAAAGAAGACCTAGGTTCATAAGATGTGTTTCACATATGCAACTAGCAGAATAGCATAATGAATATCAGCTATGCACTATGTTTTATCTTAAACATATTCCAATAATACAAAGAGCAGACACCATTTCAGGGATATTACATCTATCCATAGCATCTGAAAATTGGTCTTGAAACATTTCTTGATTATATAACAGGACTCTCTCACACACACACACGCACGCACGCACACACACACACACACACGGCAGGACAACCCTACAAACCGCTATTTTTCTTCCTGCCAAGCCATTACATAAAGTCGAAAGAACATATACGAAACAGGCTTGGTCTTTCCCCTTTCAGTAATGCCCTGGCAGTCCTTTCTTTATGTTGCTGTAGTCACCCCAAACGGGACGCGTATGCCCAGACATGGGTCCTGTGCATGCTGGGCCTGGAGAAGAAGCTACACCTCACTGATAACTCCCAACGAGGCTGAAACATGTCTGGGGCCAATGTTGGGTCTCTACAGACCAACTCCAAATCTCTCTCTACAGAAAAACTGCAAGTCTCACAATTACCCACCACAGTGTTTGAATCAAAGCTATTCTGCAGAAAGTGACTTGACCCCTGAGATTCTCTGACATTTCCATCCCACCTTCTGAACATCCCATATAGTCCAATAGGGCATTAGACCACAGATCACCCCTTTGCCACAACCATTCACAATCTGGGTCTTGCTTAACCCAGACACTAATAATGCCAAGTTAACGCAGCTCAATGTGAGAAGAACCTTCCCTCAGTTCCCAAAGAATAATGGCTGAGGACAGGAGATTTCAGGAGAGCTTCTCACCGGCTTCTCTTGCTTCGGTACTTTCTTGTAGAAGGTTTTCTCGGCATCGCCAATCCACACCACAGACGGCTGCAGTTGTCGAGCGACCTGGGAAAGACATAAATAACACATTCAAGCTTTTGCGGTGTGTCCCTAACCGCGGCATAGCCCCAGGAGCCGCTGCACCTCCCCACCAAAGCACTGTCAAAATGCAAAACTAGGGCCTGAGCAGAGGGATGAGGAACCCAGATCTTTTATCAGCAGGGATGATGAGAGGCCTGGGCTCCCTTATAAGGCACCTCGATTCGTGAAAAGGGTCTGCCCTGACAGATCTGAAGGTTAGAGCGGGACATGGAGGACACTTGGCATCACTTCCGGTCGTGAGGCAGGAACAGGAAGTGGTGGAATAGGGAAAGGCACTTGAGTGCAGGTCAGAATAGAGCTCCATTGGTAGGCGCCAGCTCATTCCTAAGTAAAGGAACTATGAAAATAGCATGCAGTTTCAAGGAAAGTAGATTCCGAACGTGTTCTTTCTCTACCAATACTCCTACACTACAGGGCCCAGTAAAAGACTCTGACCAAACTAGTGGACTTTTAATCAACACATATCAGGGGAAATTTGGCCAAGAAAGATTTGTTGGGACTGTGGCAACAACAATGGGGCCCTTGGACTACGGGGGGAACACCTCACTGTGTGAGTGAGTAAGTGAGTGAATTCATCTATAAGGCTGAACTGGCCAGATGCACTCTGAGGTACCTCACAGCAATGCCCCCTGACAATCTATCCAGAATGTCAACATGTCAGGGTTCAAGCTGTAGTATCAGACTTCCTATAGTCTCATCTCCCTTCTGAGTACTTCTGGGGCAGAGGATGATCTTGGCATATCACCAGTATAGTATATGTTCAATGCCAGCCAGTATAGCATAGCACTGGCTGTTCCATGCATGGCTGGCCCACCACAAAACTGCATGGAGGAACTGCCTCCACAGCATGGCTGGACACATGTATTGGTGTCCTGTGTAGCAAGCCGTGTACTATGTTGGTGGTTTCTCATGGCTGAACTCCCTCTGCACCACTGCGGCACACATACATGGCTGACCTCTCACCGCAGCACTGGCGAATAGACGGAGGGCCACAGCCCCCTGCAACATTGACGGATGCGTGCATGGCTCACCGGCCCACACAACACTGTGGGGCATGTGCTGGTCTCTCTGAGCACTGTGTTCGGTACCCCACAACACTCCTCCGCTATGCATGAATGAATGAAAGGGAGTCTGGACGTTACCACCACAGCACTTTGTCACATTTAGCAGAGAAAATTTGTTTAAGGATTTCTTAAAGCTTGATTGCAGCTCCCTTTCCATCACCCTATTGGATGTTTGTTCAGTATCTATGGCGCAGGGGCAGAGATGCCGCGCTTACCAAATGTAGCCTGTCTAAATGTTGCACTTCCACCTTAACCTGGCCTGTAGGATCTTTTGGGGTTCTAGCACCAAACAGAATTTAATCAGGTATGCAAATGTGTAAGACACTCTCCTGTAGACCAGTGTAGTAATCTCTGATGTCTCTGAGGGATGTATGTCTTTACTTTGCCTGCATTCACTTCGACCATACATTCACTTAGTCACATTTACTTCTCCATACCTCTACTTCTCCTGACTTTCAGTCCTCCTAGCATTCTCTTTTTCATTATTGAGGAGACACCCTATACCCCCTTCTTTATAAACACATATTCTGTCCCCCTGGTATCCCTTGATGCCAACTTTAACCCTTAGCTAACCTTAACCACACGGATTGCCAACTTCACATTGTGAAGATGCAGACGAAGTAAAGGCGCAAAGAGGTCAATAAATGACAAAGTAAATGTCTGGTGAAGTGAAGGGAGACTCAATAATTGCAGTGGAAGGAATCTAGGAAAAGTACAGGGGGACACCCGTCTCTGCGCTTGGAGATCAGTCTTCAAGTCACCATTCTGATCTTGTGTATCTTGAAGCTGATTGGCCAGTTTCTTGAGCTGGTTTCAATATCAGTTATTGCTATCCCCATTGCATTGATTATACACTCAGAGGGATAAGGCAGGTTATATATGCCAACCTCTGAATCCAATGTAGGACGACTCACTTAAATTTAGCCCCTGCATGTGCTTTTAAAGAAAGACCTTCATCGATTGAAACCCCCCCTGCTCCCCCGCTCTCTTGACTTTGGCATTCAGTGTGATGGGTCTAGCAAAGAAGTGGAGTGGAGGTCCTTAATTTTGGTTTTATGGGTGTTATCTGCTAGGTCAAAATATAACGTCCTTCTTTTCAGTGAACTCAGCTCTCCTACATCATAATTGATTAGTGAAGGCCCTTAACAAGGGTGTCATAATGGCTTGTGTATTGCACAGTTTCATTAGCATGGGGCGGACACTGCAGGCCAATGGAAGACGAGAGCACAGATTGGATAGTACGATAAAGCAAAAGAAAAAGGGTGATTTCCCAGACTGGCAATATACTGGGATTTTTTCAAACTGGGATTTTACTGGAATTTTCTAACACTATACTGGAACCCGGTAAACTGGACTGTAAAGCTGTGAATATACTGGTATTGTACAAACTGGGAATACACTGGGATTTCTTGCTGTTCTTGCGATTCTCTTTTCTTCCCCACCTCACACCCCCTTTCACCTCTTCTTTTCATCTTCCTGGGTAACCTGCACTCCTGATTCTTTCCCTTCATGTTCTTTGCCATTCCTGAACCCTACAGGAGGGTCACAGGTCACATGACCTCAGATCCCCTCCGGTCGTTCCCCTTCCCCGGGCAGCCATTGACCGGCAGTTGCTAACATGCTGGCTGTTTGTCGGCTAGCCTTAGCCCTGCACTGCTCGGTAACCATCTCTGGACCACAGATTACTGCCCACTCAAGTGAGTGATGCAAGCTGTAATACTTCCATCACTTCTGCCCCCTGTTGCCCCTCTAGCATTTGCACCACTGGAACGCCATGCTGCGGATCTGGACTCATTTGAAGCCTCCTGATTTGCACCATGTGTTATTTTCAGCCTGTTGGTCGTCACTGTGATACTTTCACCTGTGATGCATGCACCCCTGTGGGTTATAGTCTTCTGCTATTGGCCCGCTCATACCTGTGTTATAGCAATATGGCCAACTGGCTTCAAGTGCACATATTTTGCACCACTGAGTTTACTCCTGCTTGCACCATTTAAACATCTGTTTCCTAACCTGCCAGATGTTGGCTCTTAATGGCACCCAGTTGATGCTTTGCTCTTGATTGCTGCTGATATCACCATCACTGCCTGCTTGCAGTGCATAAAACACTTTGCAGATTTGCACCTTCTTTGCTCCATGATCTTATGCAATTTTAGGAGCTCTAGTAAATGGATTCTGCCATGTAAGTTAGACCTTCTAACCAGTATCACTCCCACACAGTGATCTGTGTTATACAAACTGGGTTTGGTGGGTTTGTACGCAGCCGAGGCTGCTGGACATTGGGTCATTTATTGTAGGTTATTTATAACACGCTTAATACCCAGAGGTTTCTAAGCACGGACCCGGGGATTGAACCTGTGTTGCTCCTGTGCTCGCGGAGCTATCGTCCTGAGACCCACATACATCCTGTTCATTTATAGATGCATTGCCTTTTGTTAGAGCAGTACTTTCGAGCTCTTTGGACTTCCAGTGGGTAAGTATAGCTATATCCACTTTAGTTCTCCCTTTATTTCTGACCCACGCTCTCAGTAGAGCAATGTGTAATATATGCTCGCCTCTGTAGTCACAGCGAGCGCTTTGCTCTATTCCTGGCAACAGGTCGTCAGCCCTCTGCTTCCAGCAGCCCTACACGTCCTCCTGATGTACTCGATGTATTGAGGTGCAATATCTTTAGTGCTTTCTATAACTATGCCCAGCTCCCTTACTGACTGCTATGTGTCTTATCTTATGCTCTATTCCTGCGCTATTACCTAGCGGTGCTCCTAATTGCTCGTGTTTGTTTTTTCAGCAAGCGTTCTGCTTGTGTCGTCACTTTGGATTAGTTGGTGGGCACCCCCAGCAGATTTGGAGGTCTCCATGATCTATTTGATCCATTGAGGAAGAATTAGCCTATTGCTCCTCATTTCCATATTCAGTTGTATCCTATTATTCCAACTATATGCATCGCTGTATTATTTATGACTGTTAAGCCTGTCCGCAGAGTGGTTCCACTGATGTGCACTGGACTTGAGGTGCTCTTCCAGGGATGGCTATTGGGTGGAACTATGCCAAGTGTGATTGGTTCCATGTGATAATGTCCCCTCAAAAATAACGCCATGCAAGAAAATCGCTGAGAAATGTCTGGTTTTTGCAGGGACATTATTAGATGGAACATGCGGGGGACACCCCTGCAGTCCCAATCCCCCCTTTTTTTTCAAGGGGAGCAGGGTCACCCCTGCTGCCCCGCTCCCCCTGTCCCTATATATATGGTCACCTATATAATGCCGCCACAACCTTTTCCCGGCGACATTATATACGGCGACCATATATATATATAGGGATATTATTACCGGATACCATCTGACATTTACATTTCAGATGGAGGGTGTCTTTTTCAAGCTTTTATTAACCCACCATAACCTTCCTGCTGTTTGCTATACACAGACACCCCGCATCACATCCCACCCTTAATCCATCACCCACCATGTGAAGCCCCTAAATTCCTCCCTCATCCCCCACACCAATATTCCACCCATTTGGAGCATAATCTCACACAGTGGGTACACACATGCCATAGTGGGTGGCAATATGTCCTTTGGTATTTTTTTCCCTACTGTAATTTGCTGTTGTGTTTTCTTTGGATTCTTCCATCAAAACTCACCTTCTTCCAACAAAGGTCCTGTGTTTACTTTGATTGGCACGTGTTGCCCTGCTGGATCTGTGGGTACCTCTTAGGGTTGTTTTAAAAAATCAGATCGGATTTCCAACAACATTCAGGAAAGCATTGGAGTTGGCCCAGCGCTTTCTCTGTAGATGAGAGCAAATACTGAAACACAAAACACAACTCCCGGGTGCACTTTTCTCTGGCCCACTGCACTTAACATCATGAAACATTCCAAAATAATTCGGCGGGGGGGGGTGTATACTTCGCTTGCCAACTTTCGCGCAGATGCAATGAACAGCCACAACGTTATAAGCGTCTCTATTCCTATGGTAACACCAGTCTAACCATACCCATGTGTGAATCTTTGAGTGGGACCCTCTGCCCGTCCGTCTATATCTAAGATCTATTATCTATAGGATACATTCTACTTTGTTTTTGCATTCTGGGCACACGGCCAATACATGCAGGAAACAGTTGCTTTAGTCCAAAATAGGGAAGAGTAAGGGGTTTCCTAGGAGGGTGCCAAATTCAAAGAAAGTGGGCATGTGTTACATCCCTAGAAGGGACTTCATTGGGCTGGTCTTTCTAGACATAGAAAAAGCGCAGCCATGCAGACCTCCAAGGTGAGCCATGTTCAGGTGTCCCAAGCAAAGACAACAAAAAATATATATATATAAATTGTGAACCACTGTTTCCGGTGTATACACATTGCAATCGGTGCAAAAATCCGGACAAATGAATACACACTTTTATTATAATATTTTACTTATAAAGAGTTATTTTAAAGCACATCAAAGGTCCAATGGAAAGAAAGAAAAAAAAAGGAATGTATGTGCAGCATGAACACATTTTATTGACATATGTACTAATGGTATAATTCTCGTATCCAACCTGTTCAGGCATGTTACCTCAATACTTGGTATATTACATACATTAGCACCCTGGTGTCGGTGGCCGTATCCAATGGTGGCAGCAGCCACTCTATCAGCAATGATTGCAGACATGGATGTGTAATCCCCGACACTCCCGCTCTCCTATCCGGTGACCTGTACCATTACATCCCACATTTTCCTACTGCCAGAAAAAGACCTTATATCGACGGTGCCACTTGCCAGCCAACCTCTGCCACCATGCTGCATGCCGGTGCCCGTTTGCAGCCCTTAAAACGCGGACACTGCCCTCTGGATATGTTGTCGCTGTCTCCACGTCGCAAGGGCTCCCTCCAGTGCGTCATGCAGATCACGTGACTAGTGAGGTGCGTAATGACTTTTCCATTGGGTCCAGGCTGATACCAGCCTCCCTGTTGTGTACAGGTAATTATCTCCCGCTCTCTATTTCAAAGTCATGGTAGGTGCTATTGGTTTTAACGCTGCCCCCACCCACCCCCAGAGCAGGCAGTTCACTAGGTAACAATATCGCGCAGCCTTAGTTAAGGGCTTCTGATTTGCTTGTACCCTTAACTCAGACTGGCAGCCCATTACCCCCCAGGACGACCCACACTGCTGGGTGTTATCTCCTCAATCAAACACAAATAGTTCATTCATGACAAGGTGAACATTAAGATGCTCGAAATTACATACTGTGAGTTCTGCTTCCCATCTCTGAAACATGAAGCCAGCTGAGGAGAGGGAGACAAGGCTCGTGTTCAGGTGCAAGGTGGTACATGCATGTTTTATGCATGCCTAATATGTATGACATCTAGAGGACAAATTAAGAGCAACATGGTTGAGGTCCATGGTTTTCTAATACAGACCAGGGATGATCTATAATACAGCTGCAGTGCAGGGTGTAATGTCTATACACTCAAGGAACCTAACTTCATGAAGACATAGCTTAACAGGCAATCGTCCAAACGTAGGCACCATGACTCATTTGTAGTTCCTACACTAGACCTCTGTGTTCCATGCGTTCAACAGCCTTTACATAGACCTCCCAGGCTACCATCTGAACCTCCTCCAGAGGGCACACAGTGCCTCAGACAAACCCCTGCAAAGTCTGAAAAGAGGGGAACACATCACCAAGCCCTACAGTCCCTGCAACCAATACCAGCCAGATTCAAGATCCAACTCAAAACACTATGGATTACCTGCAATAGGACCACAGAAGGGGCCTGGGAGTAATGTCGAATAAATTATTATTTCCATATTCATTGGGAGAGGCTGGCATCCATCGAATCGCTCTTATGGACGGTCTCCATGTACTGCAGGAAAAGTCAATGAGATGACACGTTTCCTGTTCTGGCCTCCTAACCCCTGGAACACATTACCCGAAGAACTTCACCTACTGAAGGACTGCTTAACGTTCCATGAAACTTCTGTTTTATTTAATTATGCAACAACAGGCCCCTCAAATGAAGCCAGAACTGATGGAGATTTGGGGCACACCCAACGCTCCCCACAACTGATCCATCATAATCACATCAGCACGTTTACTGGCTAACATCCTGCATGACAGGCGCCCCACTCACATGCACAAACTAGATGCCCCACGTGTGCACAATGAAATCAGGAACTTCAGATATCCTTAAAATGAGATTTAAGCGTGTGTGCATTTTAGTACTACTTATTCAATTGTACCAGTAACAACACACACTGACGTGTGCCTAAGATAACCCTCAACCTGGACATTCCACCAACAGTTCATGTGCCATGAACCAGATGTTCCACCGGTCGACTTAGAAACCAGGAAACACAGATATCCAGATGTTGGGAAAGAAGCATAAATGCGTCAGCAAAGCTTATTAAACTGGACCAGTATAAACATACCACCTCCTATGGATAACACCCTCGACCAGCAATGGGACACATAACATGAAGCAAATCTCCTGACCAATCCCAACCCTCAAGGACATGGTCATGAATCACCAGCCTTCCCATCCATGAATCAAATCGACACACACACACCACACACACACACACACACACCACACCACACACACACACACACACACACACACAACACACACACACACACACACACACGCACACCCTCTCTCTCTCTCTCGCTCTCTCTCTCTCTCCCCCACCCCCCCATTGGTCCACTGCTCATATTTTGCCCTACCACACACCCAAGACTCTTCATCTTTACTCAAATCCTGCCATGGAACATCCCACCCCCCACATCACAGGGCAAATCTTGTTAGCATGCCCCAGAGAAGAGCAACACACTGTGCTCCCATAAGGCAAATCCAATCCTGCATGTCTAATTCCAGCATACCTTGAAGCTCGCTGACACAGAGAGCAGCATATGTCCACTCTGCCTGCATTAAAACATCAGGTTTTGGACCTTGACTTTGCCTCTGTACAAGCAAACCACCCTCCACCCACCACTTGCAGACCTGAGAGCGAAGAGGCCAACAAAATGGTAGATTTGCTGAAAAGGATCTAGTTTCATATCATTACAGTGCATTGCATTGTGCAAACTGGGAATATACTGCGAATGTGCAAAATGGAGAACACTGTGGTTGTTAAACTAGGAATTAAACTGGGCTGTCAATATGGAATGCTATTGCTGACAGTGTTCTCGTATTGTGTACATTGGGTATGTAATTGGATTGTATATCTGACAGCTGGCATGAGGACAAGTGGGATCAACACAAGGTTGACTCAAAATGTTATGCTTAATTAAAGGTGTATTAGAGACATGTACAGGTCTGGGCCAAATAAAGAAAATGCAACAGAGCTGTATCAATACCAGAATGGCTCCTCATTGTTCAACAGCCAAACTGTTTTTAGTTGGAGAATCTCAGTCTAGGGGCAACTTTCCATCTGCCCCCAATCATTGCTTCAGGAGGACCCTTTTCATAGGTCTCTGGGCCCCACATGCACCCTCATGCACCCTCATGCAAAGCCTACATTGCAGTGGAAACTAGTGACGGCCAAACCCCCAGAGCTTCCACCAGGTGACTGGGAATGCCAATCTGCCAAGTGGCTTCCCTTGTGATTCCTCACAATCACCTTGTCTCAGGAACCTTGTTCTCTTACCAAGGCCCCATCTTCCCTTTCATCCACAAAGGGTTGCAACAGATTTTTGCCTAAAGGGACTTCTCCTACATCTCCTGTTCTCTCCTCTTCCTCCTGTTTCTCTTTTGGTACCTCCTCACCACTTCACCACAGGCACATTCTTCCCCTCTTCCCAGTCACTTCTCTGCCTGACTCCTGAACACTGCCTGAGCGCTACCCATTGGATGTTTCCCCTACCCTAATCCTGATGCTTCCTTTAAGCCTTCCCCCCTCCCTCCTCTCCAATACCTCCTCCATCTGGCTCCTGTTATTTCCTTCCAACCTCCTCCTCTCTACTATCTCCTCCCGATGTCCCCTTCCTCTTCCCTCTCTCTTATATCTCCTTCCAACCTCTTCCACCCCCTCTCTATTATCTTCTCCAACCTCCTATTTGTGTCTCCTTCCAACCGCTTCTCTCCTTTTCCTTGCAGCCACCGTGCTCTTCTTCACCTCAAGTGCCTACTCCATCTCCTCCCAACCCTTTCCACTCACCTCCTCCCAACTCGCTCACCAGTTTTTTCTACCCATGCTACTATGAAACTACCCATACCTTTTTTAGAGCCCCAGTCCTTCCCCTTGTGATGCCCCTATGTGGGACTGATTACACATGTGTCTTGTGAATGCTGCATTCACTGTATTGGAGAGGTGTGGTTTGACAATCCAAATCAACGGATTGTAATGTTCCTCTAATGTGGTATGCAGCAATGCCGATCAAACTAACTTCCGGCTGGATGTCATCATTGTTTCCACACGCGTGTGCTGGATGCCGGCAAGTAGACCAGCCGCATCCTGGTTTTTCCTCTTCATTCGAGGCCAGTGGGAGCACTTCCACCAGCAATGCTGGTTCACTACAACCATCGTCTGCAGTAAGGTTCTCAAACAGACTCCTCCCTGTTGATCAATACAAGCAGGGAGCAAGTTCCACTAAACTACTGGGGATCCCATCTGAATTACCTCAAGGGGCATTTCTAAAGGGGGGGGGGGGTCTGCCAAGTCATTGAAGACCCATTGACAGTCCTTTGTCTTAGTCCAGGGGAATGGTGGGCTGCTCTGTGGGATGCCTGATGAATATCCTCCAGGCCCAGCTTTGCACCTTGGGGGAGGGGGAGTTGCACCCAGGCCACATGACCACCCCATACTCTACCCTCAGACAGAAGCAGCAGACTTTGTAACAGGGCTATATCCCCTGATCTTAGAAACAGAATGTTTGCTCAAAGTACGCTGAACATGGCAAAATGGGAATTTCTTAAGGGTGTCAAATATTAGATTATACCGGGGTTGGTAAACTTGGAATACACTGAGATGGTGAAAAATTAGAAATAACTATGATTGTGACAACTGGGAGTTTGGTAGTTTTGTCAAAACAGAAATGTGGGTAGGCTGCAAAACCTGGGAATAGCCTGGCAGCACAACTTTACAATCAACTGGGGTTTTGTAAACTGGGATAGCACTGGACTTGTCAAACTGGGCATTTACTAGGGTTGCCAAACTGGGAGAGTGTTGGGACTGTGAAGTATATAGGCATTGTCAGATGGGGAATTTGAAAGGGCTCCCAAACTAGAACTTTGCAAACTCTTTGTACAATTAATGGCATTTCCAAACTGGGTTTATACAGGAATTGTTTAAGGATAGAATGTACTGATAGTGTTAAACTGGGGTAATACTGTGAAGCTCGAAATGAGAATATAATAGAAATGTTTAAATTTGCAATGTAAAAAAATGATCATACCAGATTGCGCAAATTGTATCATGATATTTTTAAAATGGAGTGTTTTAGAATTATTAAACTGGAAGTGTGCAGGAATTGGGCAAACTAGGAATTTACTGGTGTTAACAAACTGGTCACTTTGAGGGTTGTCAAAAGTGAACATACTGGAATTAGGCAGTGTGAGAATGTGTTGTGATGCTCTAACTGTGAATCATCTGGGTTTACGGAAAATGTGAATGTACTAAAATTTCTAATACTGGGGTATTCTGAATTTGTTTATACTGGGATGCCATGAACATTTGGAAATAGTGGGATTGTCATACTGGTCTTGTACTAGGATTTGGAAACCTGGTAAAACAACCTTCAATCTAATAGTACAGTAGTTCTTGGGTTGTACTCGGATTGTCAAACATTGAATATACTAGGGTAGTAAATGTTGGCATTACAATGGGAAATATATAGTGGGGCTGTGTATTTGGATTGTCAAACTGAGAATGCTCAAGGGCTTTTAAACTGGGAGTGTATAGAACTATGCAAACTTGAAACATACTTAATTTTTCAAACTGCGTATAATGGCCTAGTCAAACGTCTAGTATATTGGGTTAGTCAAACTGGGCGTAACCTAAGTTTTTTTTTTTATTTTTTTTTAAATTTTTTATTTTAATTTTCAAATTTACAGAAAGATGAACATAAACATATTAGATAATTACACCAAACACATATAATCTCTAACCTACTTACTCAACTATATACAAACCCCCCAGAGTCACATCAGATCTAAAAGCAGTCCTAGTATAATAAAAGAAATTTACTCCATATCTTATTAAACAATGCACTCTTTTTCTCCCTCAGATACAAAACCCTTTCGATATCAGCCAAAATATGCATCTCAACAATCCACATTTCAATTGTAACAGGAGTGGATGTTTTCCAGTTTCTCAATATCAATTTCTTTCCCACCATTGCTCCCCGAAAGATCCACTTTCTCTGGGAGGTACTCTGGGCGTAACCTAAGTTAATCCAAGTAGGAGTCTATCCGGGTTGTCAAACTGGCAGTATATTTTTATCATATATACTTGCAATGTCAAACTGGGATTATATTGGGATTGCCTTTACTGGAGTACACTGGGATTGTGCACAATAAGAATATACTGTCATTTTCAAAACAAATATGCAAAATGCTAGAAATCAGGGTGAGAAATCCGTAGACAGCTATCTAGTTTTGAAGCTATTTATTTTGCCTCCAAAACGATTTTGCAAAGATGAATATATTTAAACATTTACAAAACTTTCGATAAGCGCGAAAGTTTTTTGGACAGATGTTTATTTTACAAGGGAAATACAGGTGAGTATCGTCCTCTTAAATTGTCCAGGAACAGTTTCCACAGTGATGAACAAGTATGCAGTACAGGTAAGTGGTGACATAGAATTTTTACAGGGTGCAACCCAGGACTATGGTAGGTCCGAGGGTACTAAACACAATAGTGTACACAACACTATAAACACATATACACAGGGGTTGTGCCACAAAACACCGACACAGAAGTGTTTCGGCCAAACGGGGCTGGGTGAGAGCCCGAGGTGATGATGGCCTTCATCAGGTTAATCACCGGTAGTGGTGCTGTTCGTAAAGGTAATCGTCTGCTGTGGTGCAGCGGGGATGCTGTGCTGGGAGTCCTGTTATGGGTACCGGACACTGAGCAGCATGTCAGCACGTGACATGGAAAGACTCATACAAATCGGGTCACAATGGCAAATAAATACAGCTTTGGGTCTCTAGGAGCGGTGCCCGTCAATGGCGACTGCACTCCTCGCGGCAATATATACTATACGAAGTACAAACTGGCAATAATTTGCTGACTGGGTCCAAGTGCACACAATAAAAACGTATTTTCCGACAAAATATTGGGTGCCTTGTAGAGAGTGTCACATTGATTTCGATATTTACTGGTGTTAGCTGGAGCTGGCCAGTCGGTAGATAGCCATATTGTCAAGGTACAGTGATGTTTGGTTGAACGAAACAACTAATCGCTTTTTATGCAACGTCAAGGATGGGCACCTTCCTTCTGTTGCATAAAAGAACAGACAACAAAGTGACTTTGCACTGCAAAAATACACTTTGCACCGCTAGTTTATTTGCTGGCAGCGCAAAGTCACTTTGCACTGTGCTAAAAATTCCACGGATGAGGCCCTTATACCTGACAGCGGTGGCTGTGTCAGTGTTGCTCTTTGCCACCTATACTGTATAATGAATGCACTGTGAATCACTTGGCTAGAGTGTTAGCAATTTTTAAGATACGACCAGTGTTTTTAATTAATTCGAAACATTAAAAGATGGAGCAATATTTAATATGACCACAAGAGGGAGATATAACCCCATTTATCAGGACCTCTGCATGCGACGTTCACATTGTAGACAAACACGGACAGCCATTTATTATGGCATTGCAATAGGTTATTTATAACGCGCTTAATACCCAGAGGTTTCTACGCACGGACCAGGGATCAACCTCGTGTTGCTCTGTGTCGTCTTGCTTCTAAGGCGAGCGCTTTGCCCGTGACCTATAGTTCTAAGACATTTGTCTAACGCCCAGACCTAGAGGTATCACAGCGTTTGTACAGAGACATGAGGAGTTAAGTCAATGGTACGGATACAGATATCATACATGACAGCATGAGATGCTAACCTGGTCTGACTGCCATCTCAGAATGGAATAGTGCATGTTGGTGTGCACGGAAACACGCCTGTTCTTGTTGAGCATATCTGGGGTTGTCAGTCTTTGTCTGGCAAAGACACGCACAATTAAAGTGCCCCTGCCTTGTGTCGTAAAGCTGAGCTTTCGCTTGGAATCATTGAAGCGAAAAGCGGCGATTCCTCACCTTAAATGGGCCCCAAGCATGTAACGTATGCCTTGGGGGTGAAAACGTGGAGGCGATCATACGTGCTCTGTCCTAGCCCTCCTAACACTCTGGTTTTAAGAGATTTACATCATTGGAAACATTTCGCTTTTATTGGCGAGCGGGAGAGTCAGTCCCTTTGAGATGGGCAAATTCCCAATGAACACACATCCATTCAGATCAGGGACTGTGAGGGGGCAGAAGGCACATCGTAAAAAAATCACGACAACAATATTCCTGCTTTTTCGTAACTACATATAAAATATCATCTCCCACAGCACCCTCGACACCACCCACCTCATTTCACCTTCTAGTTCCAGCCATAAACACGCTGCCCAGGGTCAGTCCGTCATGAGACTCAATGCCCAGATTGGAACAGTGTTCACAGAGACAGGGAAGCCAGGTCAAGCCCAGCTGGCAGGAGACCATTTCCTGGCCTCCTGCCTCCCAGCCCACAAAACACAAACCCCATACCTGACACCCGGCCCCTAGACCACCGACACAAAACCTACAACTGGTGTCCTCCTCCCATTACCCAAAACCCATTCATTAGGCAACATTTTCCCACTGTCATGCACTTTAGTTAAAATGGGAGGCCTATATTTGAGCCCAGTCTGGGCTTCATACATGGTCACATGTCTTCTCAGCTCTAGCTGTTATACATGGCTGTTCGTGTATGACTTAAAAGACCTAAGATTGTACTCTGTTTCATGGTGATTACTTGAAAACTACATAAATCACACTAAAAACGTGTTCGATCAATACATACATCTTTATGTTAAGTAACAAGAGTATGATTCTAGTTTATTTCCCCACCTTGTCCTCCCCATTTCTCTTCTTTCCTCCCTCTTCCCTCCTGTTTTCCAGCACCATGCCCTTTGTGCCATCTTGGAATCCTCTCTTTCTCTCCTCCCATATCTCACTCACTTCACGTAACTGCCATTTTCTTCTTTTCAATCTTTGCCGCACTCGAGCCTTTCTCTCTTTCCATGCCTCCAAACTCCTTATTTCCTCTCTTATCTTCCCACATATTGACTCTTGCTCAATTCTTCTAATTGATCTCCCTGCTTCCATTCTAGCTCTCCTTCGATTTAGCGATAATTCTGCTATACGTTTTCTTTTCATTCTTCCCTCCCACTCCTCTATCTCATCTTCTCTTAGATCAGCTGCTATCTTGTCCTTTTATTTATTTATTTATTTAGTTGTACCGCACCCATGAGCGTAGGGGCGCACATAAACACAAAGGACATGATCAGTGTTAACAAGACAAACATGCAACCAAGCTCATTTGAACAAAGCATGGACAGCCGAAATCAGAAAAGGCAAACAACCCTACGAAAAAAGGTGCGTTTTCAGCAGGTGGTTAAACTGATCCAGCAATCTAGTACATCTTAAATCAGGAGATAATTCATTCCAAAGAGCCGAGGCTGAGTAGTTAAAGGCCACATGGCCGACCTGCTGCAAACTAAGCGAAGGCGCAAAAACCAAACAGGAAAACAGGAGCTGAGTCTCGGCTTCTTTTTCACTTTCTCTCTATCATCTTTAAGTGCCTTCATGGCCTTGCTCCTTCCTACCTGTCCTCCCTTGTTTCCTTCTACTCACCTCCTCATCCCATCTGCTAATAGCCCAGTGTTCTTCTTGTAGTCCCCAAACCCACAGGCACCTCCTCCCACCTTTGCTGATTCTTGCTTAGTCCCAAAGCACTCTCGCTCTTGCTGTTCGCTCCTCACCTTCTTACCACATCTCTTCTCTCTTCTATCGGATACCTCACTTTTCACCACTCTGTTGCCATTGACCACTCAATGTTCATTAGTATTGTACTGTATTTACTCATGCTGTTGTGCGCGTTGGCGAAAGCATTATAAAAAGAACATAAAATACAAATACACCTTCAGTTCCAGTGGTGCCACACTGGTGCAGGAGGGACAGCAAGACCCTTGGGCTGAGGCTTGTGGTAGTCGGTGATGCAGGTTTACTCCATCATCCTCTGGCACAGGTTTCATCTGGGGATGGGACTGACTTGAGAAGAGTCCAAGAAAAATGTATAGTAAAGAACAGCTTGGGAAGCCATAACAGAGAGAAGCTTGCCACAGAAGACGGACCAGGAGGAGAGTTTGGTGGTGCGGTTGCATAATTGAAGGCCGTACAAACACTTGAGCTTACCAGGTGGGCACAATGGAACAAGGGCATTTGCCTTATATTCTTGGATTAAGAAACTTGGGTTGGGCACAGAGAGCCTCCAAAGTCCTGGCAGTGAGGGGGGTTCCTACTTCTGGATTTTATTTATTTTATTGAGCCTTTGTTAGGCACGTATACAACTGAATTGTGTTTTAAAGCACCAAACGGCTAAATGGGGAGGGAACAGGGGAGAAATAACAATGGCAAAGACAGTCAAATATAGTCATGGTCCTACTAGGCCCTGTGGTATTCAGACGTGCAAATGCAGTGAGGGGAAGTGCAGGTGATAGGGAGGGAGGGGGAGCAGAGCAGTGGGCAAGTGCTGGTGGAGGTCCAGGAGGGAAGTGCTAAGGGGTGTAGGAGCAAAGAGGGCAGGCAAGAAGGTGATTCAGGGAGGGTTGGGATGGCATTGGAAGCTCGAGGAAAGAGGACTTCCATTTTTGAAGAGTTCAGCATGAGGCAGCAGAGAGCCGAGTGATGAATTGCAGTGAGACAGTTCGTAATCTGTTCCAAGCCGGCTAGGGTGAAGAAGGGAAAGGAGAAACATATTTGAGTGTCATCAGCAAAAAGCAGATAGTGGAAGCCAGCAGATGGGATCGGTCATCCGAGGGCAGAGGTATAGATTGTGAAGATAAGAGCTCCACGGACTGATCGTTGGGGACTCTGACTGGGAGAGGGGTGGGGTCAGAGGTTTGCGAGTTCCAAGAGAGTTTGAAGGATTGACCTTCCAGGTAGGAGGTGATCACAGCAAGGGCAGATTTGTGGAACCCAAGGTCCTGGAGAGTGAGGAGGTGAGCGGCATGGTCAACGGTGTCGAAAGCAGCAGAAAGGTCCAAAAGGGTGAGCATAGACTAGAGTTTGGAGTGGTGAGCATTAGAGAGAATGTTGGAAACCTGCATGAGTGCAATCTCGTTGAATGTTTACTGCGTAAGCCAGATTGAAGTGAATCACCAAGGAAATTATCCTCGAGGTAGTTGGTGATCTGGTCGAAGACCCCCTGATTTAAGGACCTTTGAATAATGTAAGAATGAGAAAAAGTGTGCAATAGTTTGCTGTGACCTTTGAGTCAGCAGAGGGTTTCTTCAATATGGGTAAAACAGCTGTAGATTTGTAAATTTAAAAGAGGCATGGAAGGTAAGGGCAATTAATTGAGGCCATTTGGGGAACAAAGGGGTCAATAGGAGTGCACGATGGGTTGGCACTGTGAAGGATGGGTGCTAAGGCAACAGGAGTGGAGGGGAGAAGTAATCGAGATAGAAGATATATGTAGATGTGTATATGTGTGCATAAGGTAATTATCAAAGCTCACACAAATGTTCGATTTGAAGAGGCATGATATCTAAGAATTCAAGTCAAGAGTGGTTTACAGGCATGGTGCTATATCGATAGGTGCCCCGAGAGGTAAGTGTGTTAAGTGCAGAACTTTAAAGAGTCAATTGTAGGGGTTCTACACATAGCAGATACTTTCACCCGCCACTTTGGAGTAGTCACCCACCCCCAACACACAGGGTCAGATTCTCAGTCTAGCAGATCTCATCGATTGTGCCAGAAAAAGGAGCAGCCCATTTTAAAAAGGCCACCTGAATGAGCGCATCGTAGATCCCATTCACACATGTGCCCCAGTTACACGTTAATCCAAATTCACAAACAGGCTGGGGACAGGCACAGGGGGAGGCACAAATCATTACAAGGTCATTTATTTATTTATTTTATTTATTTGGATTTGTAGAGCGCACTACAGCCCAGAGGCATCGAGGCGCTGTTGCAGGTGAATGTAAGAAGGCTTGATTTATGACCTTGACATGATGTTTTCTTTAGGTGTGAAAGTCATGGTTTAAACCATGGCTGTCACACTTGCATTTCCATTACCAAACAGGGATGGAAATGCTTCTTTAATTTTCAAACATTTCACCGCCCATCTTTGTGAAATACACTCGCAGCAACCATCTGGTTACTGGTGGTCTGTCATACACTAGTGTCAGAAGCATGCTCCTGACACTAACGTGTGAAAGGGGGCTAGACAGCACATCTGTGCGCTACTTTCCAGCCCTCCTGAAATGCCCAGGTCAACTTTGATAATAAGGGGACCTGCATGTTTCTAAAAGTAGCACAAATGAGTGGAACACATTCTCTGCACTCCTTTAATTTACACTATTTTTTGAGAATCTTCCCACAGGTTCCTGTTTTTTTACAGTGAAACTCTATTACTGTGCTTTAATGACTTAATCAAGCTTTCACACGATAACAAAACGAGTGACAGTCTCTCATCTATGCTGCTTTTGAATTGAACAAGGTGATTTTCTAGCCAGGACATTCTAATGATCAGGACTCCAGATTGACTCCCAATACGAACAAGCATTAGCAAATCCAACATTTTTCATCAGGAAATCTTTCAGTCATGTAGGCTGCCATCCTGGTCCGTGGCTAATACTGTGGTTTTCAATGAAAATAGAGAGTTTTGCAATACACACTTCACCATATGTATCTATGCATTTAATTTACTCTGAGCATGCAGTTAACATGGATTGAATGCATGAGATCCCAGAAGGAATCTGTCATTTGTGAAAACAATAAATGAGTTTAAATATCCCTGCCTATCTAATTCTCGCTACTTCCCCTTTTGATCAAAATACCACCCCCTTACTCAATAGACATGTCAGAAGTTCAACAGCATATTAAACTCAATTGCAAGAAACTACTGGACCTTTATGTATGTAAACGGCTTGTAGAAAATAAAATGTATGTTCAGTATCTTGTCAAAATTCCCTTCAGTGATGTTTCTATTAAATTACTGGGCAAAATATAGCTTTCTCCCTTTCAGTGGGCACCGTGAATAACAGAAAGAAATGGTCCTCGAAGAATAACCCACTTCCATTCATCTTGAGCAATCCTGCATCAATGACAATGTTCTGCTTGGCGGTATACCGAGTAATTACTTCAATGGTCTTCTTTTTCTAGGTAGGCACATAGTAAGATGACTTTTTCGACCTGCATTATTAGTATATCTGTGCTAGACGCCATCACCAGAGAAAAGCTTCAGGTGAATCACACTGTATACATAACATGGACCTAATCTACTTCTGAAATGTTCCCTAACTACGCGGGATGCACAATTTATTTATATATTCCCACCCCTCAGTTCTAACAAGTGATAGGGTTCGGGATTTACTCTCATTCCCTTTAAAGGGTCAGTGAGTGAGCGAGTGAGTCTGTCAGTGTCTCCCCCTCAGTGGGTGTGTGTTAAAACTCATATAGAACAGTAACTCCACCTTTTTGAGGTGTGTAGACTTTCCCCAATCATATTGGTCAATGTATGTGATTGGAGAGCGTTCCAAAAGTTATATCACAATAGACATATGCCTTCGCAGCCGTTGGGCATATTCACGAAGGAGGCAGTCTGATGGGAGTAACTTCTAAACCGAGTTTCCCTCGCATTTAATGTGATGTTATCTCAAGGATTTCTTGCATTAAAAGGTATCCCATTCTGACACAGCAAATTCCACCTATCTGACCACTCAAACAATCAGCTCCCCAGATTTCTCTCTCTGGCACACATCGTCCCTGCAGATGTTAGAATATACAATTCCCTGGCGTGTGCCATTTCTATGCCACAAATTTGCCTAACTTGCACAATTAAAACTCATATTCGAAATATCGTTCTGGCAGCCCGCATAGATCATCTCAAACTGAACATTTCACACAAATAATTCAGTTTCTATGTGGTTATGTTCAAGAATTATAGGCAAACTAGTGAATCCCACGTCACATTTTTTTAATATACAAAATATCACTAAGCGTTTTTGGTTTTTCTGCCTGTTATCTGTTGTCAATGCTGTTAATGCAGAGCCAGAAGGAATTTATGAAGAGGTGGGTCTTGACATGGTAACATCACTTGTTATTTGCAATTTCTGGGGGATTTACCACTTTTGTCCTGCCCCCTTGGACAGTTCCTGGGTCTAAAAGATTTTCAGATTAACTTTAGCTTTCAAAGTATCAAGATTCCTTATTTCAAGAGAGGCCTAGGAGATCAGATTAGGGGCCACAGATCTGCAGAACCCCAATTAGTTTATTATCTTAAAAACACCAGACACAGATGCAAACCATAAATGCCGGATTAGGATTTCTGGTCAGGTCCCACACGCCAGGGGGATGTGGAGACATGTTTGTGTCCCCCCTTATTTCACATTTCCCCCTAAAACACAGCATCATAAAATATTTGTTTTTCCTTTCTTGAAACTGCGTTCCTCTTTCTCCTTAAGCGAAGCAGTTCCACATTTTAACAAACATTGCAGGTTATTTCTTGACATTTTTATCTCAGGCTTTGTCAGTTAGAGTTTTGAGTGGCTGCAAAACATTACACGTTTTGTTTGCGCATATGTTTCAGAACTGCTGTGCGCAGGCTGCAGCTTAAATAATGTTTTTAAAATGATGCCTTGCTCTGCATCTTTTCTCATGAATCAGACTTCCCTACAGGGTGACAAGCATGACCAGCCTGTCATCAAGGGGTGAACTGCCCTTAGGGGGCACCAGGGAGCCCCTCTGTTTGATTTACAGATGTATGGACCCTCTGTTTCCCATTCCACAAATGTAACCTAAAAACTTGTTTTTTTAAAATATTTATTTTTTCGCATTTCGTAATGCAAATGCAGTCTTTGCATTTACAAAAAATCTAAACATGTTTTTATATTCTTTGCCATTGCAAAGAATGCTGGTATTCACACTTTTACTTTCATCCATAGGGTTTCACAGGGGTCAGTCAGGACCCCCCTACAATGTCCCATGTGTAGCCCTATGAAAGACATTAGGGCAACGTCAACTGACACCACAGCATTTATTTCCCTGCCTGGGCGCTGAAAATCCAGGCCCTTCAAGGGATCAAATGCATCTTGGCCCCTCCCAATGCATCTCTGTCTGAGACTGGAGGGCAAGGTTGGACTGCTGACCTTGCTGTTGGCCTGAAAAAGAGCTGGAAGAAGAAATCGTGCAGGCTCCTTACCTCTGACCTGCAGATGAGCTTGCTTGCACCTCTAGGGAAGATGTCATCACTGCTGCCTAAATATAAGTGAAATATATTGAACTTCTCTGTGCATGTATGAATATCTATGTGTGTGTGGGAGTGTTGTAATGGTGTGTGAATGTAGTTATGTGTGAAAATGTTTTGTCTGTATGCATATGTGTGTTTGCGTGTGTGATGATGACTGACAAGTGAACAGATTATCTTCATTCGTCAGTCATCACTGAATGAGAGGCTGGAGGAGGTGGGCATTAAAAAAACATTTTTAAAAATCACGTTTTCTTTGTTCATTATTCCAGTAATATTATTAATATTACTAGAGCAATGGGCAAAGATACACATTTCCGAAAAATACACGCCCCCCCCCCGATTCAGAGCGCTCAGTTCTCTAAATTTTACGCTTCAACCATAAGTATTATTTTTATTGCTGTGAATCTGTATTCACTTTTCATAAACCATAGTGTACCTGTGCGCTAGTATTTGTGCCTACATTAACCATTGGTGCAGGTGCCAATGTGTTGCCATAGAAAGCTTCATCTAGGCTAGACATATGATTGATAATCTATAAACTCCTATTCATACATTCATGAAACAATTCTTGATGTTAAGTAACCAATTGGACTCCACTGGAATAGGGAAGTGGAAACACCGGCACCATTACGACATGGTGCCGGTGTTTCCACTTCCACATCCATCTGTGGCCATGTTCCACTTCCGCATCCATCTGTGGCCATGTGACATTACAGACCTGGCCGGTGTAACACCACATGGCCAGAGAACTCGTAGTTAACCGGTTGGGAAAACGGTGCCGGTACGGTTTTACTGGCACCGTTATATCCGGACAGGCTAACTTGTAATGAGGCCCATTGAACTGACCGACATTCCACACTTCCGAGAGCACATAGAAGAGAAACAGAATAAACATCCTTTTAATAAGAAATAAATAAATAATGAATCTGTCTTATACAAAAGAATAAATAACCAATGGGTTAACATCACCCATACTAACTCCAGTAATGCATACAGTGACATGGCGTCTTAGATGTGAGGGAATGGCACACCGATCGCACCCAAACCGTGGACGTTCAGTGAAAGATAATTGTGAATACTGAACTCACTAAGTATGAACCCAGTGGTTATTCAAATCCAAATCTATATCAGATATGTCTCTCTGTTACCTTTTGATTGTGTGTCAGATATACTGTGGTTCAACAATTGGTATACTTTGTTGTAATCACATTGTTAACTGGCAGCCTTCTCTGGAAATGATTTCCAATATTGCAAATGCCTATAAAAATATGTGAGATAAGAGGGATTCAAACCATCACATTCTAGATAATCTACAACTTTTGGGTATAATAAGAGTTACATCTAGCATAAATGACCTGTGCTGCTCAGTGTCTTCCAACACAATTGTTCATATACCCCAATTCTTAATCTGTGTGTCTATGGTTATTATTCCCCAAGACATCCATCTTGGATTGTTGGAATCTGGGTGATATAAAAAAGTAATTGGGTATCAACTGCATAGTTATATATGCTATACCCATCACGATTGGGATTTTTAAAATGTTTAAATTAAATTAAATGACGGGAGATCAACCACTGGAAAATGTGTGATACTAATCCGCACACATTTTTCTATGCTCACCGCAAAAAATATGCATAGACCTGTGTACTCTGGGTGGACACAGCCTAAAGGTGCAGTCCCCCCTGTCATATTTAGTTGGGATATGACACGACAAGTACACAATGCACCTCCAGAAGCTTGAGGACAAAAACTCTCCCTGTCATGGCCAGCCTGATTAACTAATAAAGGCTCCATGGATCCGCCCTGTCCTTTTGTTGGGCACTGTATCTGGTGGCAGTGATATGAATACCATTCAGAAGGTAATTTAAACAGGCCCACATGGGGCCTGGCTGCAGAGGTTAACAAAGGAGACAGGAAACCTCAACAACCTTTCATCTGCAACTGTGACAACCTGAAGCCAGCTCCCACCCTCAGTATCGATTCACAGTGAACTGTCACGTCTGGGACTGCGTGTTTACAGTAGTTCACCCAACAGGGGAACAACGTTCATAAGCTATGAGAATATGGTTTGCCAGAGCCAGAGGGTCTGGTCTTGCCACAGCTTCAAGGGAGACTTGCCGCTTTAATCAGGAACCACAGAGAGCTCCATTAACCAGAGAGACCCTTTGTTCCACAACAGATGGGAAGATGGGTAGGACTTAGTATTACATGTTTTCACCCCTTTACCTTTTCTGTTGCAAAGCTTGCTGGTTATGACATCATGCATACAGGAAGATGTTGGTGGGGACCCAGGATTGGTTCATTAAGGTAGGCTTAGCCAGCACTAATCCCTGTGGTCCATTTGGCTTTAAAAGAGGGCCAAGCCCCTCTTTTGGCAGATCATCTGAAGACTTCACTGGGAGCAGAAGGAAGAACTCACCATTGGACCCTGGCTAAAGGTACATTCTGCCTTACATCTTCCGCCAGTGAAGGAAGGCCAGGACCTCCAAGAGGGAAGCAAGATCCCACCCCTAAAGATCACGCATCGAACATATGGAGATTCCAAATCCAGAGGCCTCTCCAGCAGCTCCAGAACTGGTACCCAGCCAGCACACAGTGTGCTCTGCTAGGCACTGCAGCAAGCTTCCTAGATGGGAAGTGCCAGAGAGTCTCCGAACCAGAAACCAAGGACAAGGAAGCTGCCTGCAACACACTCCTCAGCTTTGGGCTGTCTGCCTTAAAAAACAACACAAGCCCAGTGAAGAAGCTAGAAGTACATCGGCGAGCATCTACTGACGTCCACCTTAAAGGACATTTTAGAACCAGTGAAGTCCCTTGAGCTGTAAATGACTGCAATGCTGACTGTTGTTATGCTGCAGTCGCTTGAATCCATCTGTGACATCTCAACAAGTGCTTCAGAACTGCCAACCAGCACTGAGACAATTATTCTTGACTCCAAACCACTGTATTGGCCAGCCTGCAGCCATCCATATAGCTTCTTGAACTCTGTCAGTGAAGCTGCAAAGTACCCTGAAATGGACTCAACCCAGTCGACCACCAAGAACACCTTCAAACACAAGGTACATTGTGGTTCTGTTCCCTTGGTCCTTCTCTGTAGGCCCCTAGAGACATTTTAAGACCCATTGCTTTTGTTGTGCTGATGCCAAGTAACCTTGAACTGTTGCGATTATTTACTATACAGATCACCCTCTTGTCAGTATCCACAGTGCATCCCTTTTCCTTCTTTGAAACAGTCTGCCCTCTGCATTCCTTACAGGTGGGGTTGTATTTCGTAGTGTTGCCAGAACTATCTGTTGTGATAATAATGAAGTAGATATTTGTACACAACCTTGTCTGGACAGTCCCTTTTATCTTTGGGTAATAATTGTATGTTCAGTGTGTTGCAACTAACCAACGATCCACAACCTTTCAGAGATAAGCCTGCCATTCCGTCCACGTTACCAAGGAGGTTTAGAATTTGCTTGCATTTCTAATCTGTTTGGATCCCTTCTGGTGTACTAGAGGTGGGGGATGATTGATGGTTTAGAAACCAATAGCCCTGGACCACTGGTGCCCCGGAAGTTGATTCATCACATCCATATTGCCAGTCATTGTGATTATACATGATGATACAGAAAAGTTGTAATCCAAGCTAAATCAGTACCCTGATTGAGCTTCTCGAACCTCAGGAGGGCGGTCTAATGACAGACCATGCCAAACTCTGCCAGAGATGCAGGAGTACCAGGACACAGGCTGCTCGATGGTTGAGCAATCTTTTCACACTATCTAAAGTGTATGCAATAACTGCCTCTCTTTCATTACATGAATGATGGTTTATTGCACCACGAGGGGTTAAGGGTAAAAGATGATGCTCCAGGGGGACGTATAATATTAGGTTAGTCACGGTTGATGCATGACAGGAGGGAGCCAACACTGGCCCCCCCCTGTATTAGTACAGTGTTGGCTGCAGGAGCAAAACAGTTGCATGGTCCGGGTGGTGTATGGAGTACAGTCAAGACTGGTGCAAGGTGTAGTAATATGTCACGTCAAGGGCCTTTGAACATCTATCCTCCATTGCAAATGGGGCAAGATTTTATGTTGTTTGGGGCAATATGTTCCCGCCGAAAGTCCCCCTGCAGTTGTAGGTGACCACCTAGCATCACCTTATTGTAGAGCTGACTGTGGGGCGAGTTCAATTCTCCACCCTCCAGAGGGGGCACCTTCTGCCTATGATTGAACTCTGGCAGAGTGTTAATGGACAGATAACGATTGCTTTTTTTAAAATCCCATTTAAACCTAAGTGCATTTCGAAATGTTGCATTCTATGGTCTCCATGACCTTCATGTGAACACGGCGTGGCTGCAAAGACCTGAGGACTTTGGGAGAACAAGATGCTGGAACTAAAGAGGACAATTTGAACTAATGCGATGTACCTGGGCGAGACCCCTGTTATGCGATGAATCTTCAGGTGTGCTCGGTCCTCAGCTCAGATGCAATGGTCTCGAAATAAGCTGCATTCTATGCATATGTTCCAGACCCTGTCTCTTTCCCTGAGGCCTCTGAAATGACATGAACGTTTCTCATGCAAACAAATGCCCATTAGTGGAGCTTTTCCACCTTTCCTATGTGACCATACCATGAGGTGAATATGTCTATTATGCTATTATTTTCAGTTAGTCCAATAAAAGGTATCACAACCTGGATTCTTCTCATTATAAAGTGTTAACTCCCTGGTCCTTTAGCGGCTCACGCTAAGGGCGGCTGGTTTTACCAGCCGGCCTTTGCGGGACCCGCTAAGGGACCTCATAATGCGGTGGTAAGGGGTTAACGGCACCAGCATCCTTACTGGCGCCGTTAACCCCTTACCGCCGACCTCATAATGAGGCCCAATAGATGTGTGACGGGTGGAGGAAAGTCTGTGGTGGATAGCTGAAGTGTAGGTTTTCCCATTGGTGCCTGCAAGGTAGCTCAGCGAGTTATGTGCTTTTCATCAGGAATGTGGGTGCAACCTGCACTCACAAGTTAAAAATCTTGCTTGGGCAACTCAGCCCTCAAGCCTTGTGAGGATGACAATTTAGGTACCATTAAACTGGGCAACAGTGAAACCTATAATTAAATCACTTCGAAGTGGCAGTAATCAGACATAAAGCAATACATGATGATTTCGTTGTGGCAGTGCGCCATTTAGGATATGTAGTTAGTTTCAGTGCTCAAACAGACAGGTTCTTCCTTTGAGAGTACTTGGGGATTTGTTTTCACATGTGCTCCATTCTGCCCCCTTGTGGCCGTGTTTATACACAGGTCTAAACTGCAACTGCTAAAGAAAAACCGTGCTGCCACCCACAGGCCGACTGGACTGCAGGGAAAAGGACAGATTTGCTGACAAGCCACATGGAAGATATGCCTTTCATAGGGGGGCTGGGGGGCTGGAGGGTCAGAGCAGAAACCCCTGGCCTCTCTTTTGTCAGAGCCAGTAAATCCAAAATCGAGAGAGTGCAACAACATGCGCACATATGCAAGGAGTAATGGGTGAAAGTGTGGAATACCCAGTGTGCACATATATAAGGAGTAATGGGTGAAAGGGTGGAATACCCAATGTGCACATATATAAGGAGTAATGGGTGAAAGGGTGGAATACCCAGTGTGCACATATATAAGGAGTAATGGGTGAAAGGGTGGAATACCCAGTGTGCACATATATAAGGAGTAATGGGTGAAAGGGTGGAATACCCAATGTGCACATATATAAGGAGTAATGGGTGAAAGGGTGGAATACCCAATGTGCACATATATAAGGAGTAATGGGTGAAAGTGTGGAATACCCAGTGTGCACATATATAAGGAGTAATGGGTGAAAGTGTGGAATACCCAGTGTGCACATATATAAGGAGTAATGGGTGAAAGGGTGGAATACCCAATGTGCACATATATAAGGAGTAATGGGTGAAAGGGTGGAATACCCAATGTGCACATATATAAGGAGTAATGGGTGAAAGGGTGGAATACCCAATGTGCACATATATAAGGAGTAATGGGTGAAAGGGTGGAATACCCAATGTGCACATATATAAGGAGTAATGGGTGAAAGGGTGGAATACCCAATGTGCACATATATAAGGAGTAATGGGTGAAAGTGTGGAATACCCAGTGTGCACATATATAAGGAGTAATGGGTGAAAGTGTGGAATACCCAGTGTGCACATATATAAGAAGTAATGGGTGAAAGGGTGGAATACCCAATGTGCACATATATAAGGAGTAATGGGTGAAAGGGTGGAATACCCAATGTGCACATATATAAGGAGTAATGGGTGAAAGTGTGGAATACCCAGTGTGCACATATATAAGGAGTAATGGGTGAAAGGGTGGAATACCCAGTGTGCACATATATAAGGAGTAATGGGTGAAAGGGTGGAATACCCAATGTGCACATATATAAGGAGTAATGGGTGAAAGGGTGGAATACCCAATGTGCACATATATAAGGAGTAATGGGTGAAAGTGTGGAATACCCAGTGTGCACATATATAAGGAGTAATGGGTGAAAGGGTGGAATACCCAATGTGCACATATATAAGGAGTAATGGGTGAAAGGGTGGAATACCCAATGTGCACATATATAAGGAGTAATGGGTGAAAGGGTGGAATACCCAATGTGCACATATATAAGGAGTAATGGGTGAAAGGGTGGAATACCCAGTGTGCACATATATAAGGAGTAATGGGTGAAAGGGTGGAATACCCAATGTGCACATATATAAGGAGTAATGGGTGAAAGTGTGGAATACCCAGTGTGCACATATATAAGGAGTAATGGGTGAAAGGGTGGAATACCCAATGTGCACATATATAAGGAGTAAGGGGTGAAAGGGTGGAATACCCAATGTGCACATATATAAGGAGTAATGGGTGAAAGTGTGGAATACCCAGTGTGCACATATATAAGGAGTAATGGGTGAAAGGGTGGAATACCCAATGTGCACATATATAAGGAGTAATGGGTGAAAGGGTGGAATACCCAATGTGCACATATATAAGGAGTAATGGGTGAAAGTGTGGAATACCCAGTGTGCACATATATAAGGAGTAATGGGTGAAAGGGTGGAATACCCAATGTGCACATATATAAGGAGTAATGGGTGAAAGTGTGGAATACCCAGTGTGCACATATATAAGGAGTAATGGGTGAAAGGGTGGAATACCCAATGTGCACATATATAAGGAGTAATGGGTGAAAGTGTGGAATACCCAGTGTGCACATATATAAGGAGTAATGGGTGAAAGGGTGGAATACCCAATGTGCACATATATAAGGAGTAATGGGTGAAAGTGTGGAATACCCAATGTGCACATATATAAGGAGTAATGGGTGAAAGGGTGGAATACCCAGTGTGCTCATATATAGTGGTCTTTGGCATAGAACACATTTTCAAAAAGCCCATTGCTTGCCAGGGGCAGCAAGAGGCAAGTTAGAACTAAAGTTAAGACACCCTAAAAGGTATACTCTTATAGAGACATTGGGCCTCATTACGACCGTGGCGGTACGGGGTAAACGGCGCCGTAAAAGGTGCCGGCGCCGTTTACCCCGTACTGCCTCATTACGAGGTCCCCTCGCGGGACCCAGGAAGCAACGCCTGGTCAAACCAGGCGTGCTTACCGGGTCCCGCGAGGGGAAGAGGGAGCAAACAACAGGCCAACTTGTAATGGCCTGTTGTTTGCTCCCTCTCCCATTCCCATTCAGCCCCATGGGGGCTGAAATGGGAATGAGGAAGAACCGGGTCCGGGTCCTTGAAGGGAGGAATTACCGGGCCTTCCGAACTCGGAATGGCCCGGTTATTCCTCATTCTGAGGACCCAGACCCGGACGCGATTTCGGCAGCAGCCATGCCGCCAATAGCGGCATGGTTACCGCTGAACTCGCAATGAGGGCCATTATCTGCGTTGTTATTCAGTGCTTCATGCTGGATTCCACTCACTTCTAAGCACAGTAATACCAGTTGTTATTATTGGCCAATTTAATGATACATTTAATGATACTCAATGTATGGACTTCAGAAGTATGAAGGGCTGAGTTGACCCTGCCGCCGGATTAAAATGTATGAAATGCCGGTTGACCCCGGGTATGAGGCAAGCACTTAACTCGTGAGCTTACACTTCCCTGTGCAGCACATTTCTCATAACACACTCACAAAACTGTGCAGGAATGCTCTGCATACCCACCCTCCAACACTGATGAGACCAGACACACACCTTTGCCACAAAAACACTGCAAACTACAAGCACTCTGCTTACTCTCTACAACACGCAAGACGTACCTAAACCACGTATATACAACCACCCACCAAACACCGCACAATGTCGGTCAACTAAAACAAATCAGCACACAGTGTCCAGTTTTTCCGAACTGAAGCTACCAACAGCGCATCAAAGCTCTCTTGCACTTTTCCCTCTCAATCCCACTACCTAACCTCCTTCCTTTTCAGATCTGCTAGAGCGCATGGAGACAATGAAAGTGGCAGTAGTGTGTGGTAAAAATCACAACATAACAGTACATCCCTGTTAGGTTATGTTACATCCCAGAATGGTGCAGTTGCACTAGTACAGTGTACGTAGCCCGTGCGTTCATGACTGCACCACTCAGCCCTCTGTATCTAGTTCTTCTATTATACACAGTTTCTTGTGCGGTAACATTTTTATAACGCACACTGATCTGTGCAGTGACACTCATGACACACACACACACACCCTGTTCAGTTTTACTTCGATCAGACCTGAATACCATAGTCTCAATTTATTCATCTACTATACATGTCCCCACTGTTAAAAGAGATGTTTTGAGTTTATGCCATAATATTATGTTACGCTTGTTTGTTTTTATGCAATGGTACTATGCTATGAATTAAGGTCTTGCTATTCACTATATGAGTATTCCCATCAGTGGTAGGCACTCCACTCTAGACTTGTTTTGCTACGGGACATTTGCTATGGTTTGTTAGGCTATATTATGCCATGCCAAATTATGATTTGCTATGCTGTTAGATTATGTAAGGCATGCGATGTCTGTTATTGTGAATTGCACACCCATCTGTGTTGTATGCATGAAGTGACAATTGTATGCCATGTGGGACTATGGTCCACCTGAAGCCCAGCCTGTTCTGAGCTTTAGTCCATCGTCCTGCCAGGTCATGCCAACGGCTGATAAGCGCCTAACAAATGCCACCTGTCACCTAACTTTATCTAAGGGAGGGTCTGTAGGGTAGGGTGACCAGGCGTCCCGGTTTTTCCGGGACTGTCACAGAATTGGGTTCTATGTCCCCCCTTTCTCAAGATTACTTTTCCATTGGAAAACGCAGTGGTCCAGGTTTTTGGTAGACGGTCTTCATAGCGGGCAAGCAGGAATGCACAATCTCACACAGAAGAAATGCTGCATTTAACGAATTTAGATAGTGGTAGTTTGTGATAAATCAATTATAATATGTGTTCAGTCCACTAGTAACACTTAAACCTCCTTCTCCTCCAATGGCTACTGAAGTGTAGTGCCTTGACAGCCACTTTCAAGAGTTAGTCCTTCTTTTATGCTACTTGCCCTGACCCTGAATTTTACTTTTTAAATCTGGTCACCCTACTGTAGGTGTCTATTGGGATTGCTTCTTCTCGCTCCATAAAATATTAAAAAGAAATAAATTATAGAAATAGGCTGGCCGTATGCGCTTTGGGGCGTTTGTTCTTGCTTCGTTCCCAGCTAACTACAATCTTTCCCCTGCCAGCCGTGCTGCTTTTTGGAGGCATTGTGTCCACTAGGTGCTCTGCCATGCACACACGTACCCTTACCACACAGTGGCATCTCCTCTGAAACAGGGCCATCTCAAGCAGTTTTGGGCACAGACCTCTCTGGGGCCCCCCTGCACCCAACCGAATGAATGAAGGTATCCAGAATATCTGATCACACCCTCCCTCGTCACATTCACAACCCATAGCTTGATATGATGCCTCACAGAAATCAAAATAAGCCGTAGTGAATGCACAAACTATGCATACCACAGTGAACACAGGAAACATTACAGGATGAATTGATCAGAGAAGTATCTACATGTCAACAAGACAGGCAATAGGTTTAGAGCCTCGCCAGTATGCCATAAAATAGCCTAACGTGTGGTATTTAAGTTTGTGGGCCTGGGGCAAGTGCCCCTTTTGCCCTCCCATAAAGACGTCTCTGCTCTGAAATCCTTTGTCCCCTTCAGCCCCCTTCAGTGGTGTACAGAGCAGGGAGGGCAAACTGCACCCCCCAGTGGCTCTTTTGTCAGTGGGACACCTCTCCCGTTAGGCACCGTAATGAGGACACCCAACGGGAAAGGTGTCCCGCTGGCAGGACAATATGTGCTGAGCAATTCCTGCTCAACACGTGATTGTCCTGGCAGCAGGACACCTGACCCTTCCCAAATGGGAAAGGTGTCCCGCTTCCAGGACAATGCCCCAAGGAGTACCAGGCAGCACAGGGGCTCTCACGTTGCCCTGTGTCAACAGAGCATTTTGATGGGAGGGGGGGGGGACTAATAGCAGTGGATTTTGTCCCTTTAGAAATGTGAATGGGGTTGATCAGAAGCGAGAAGGGTGCACAATGTTGCATGCTTTATGGAATAATGACTATAGCTTTAAAACTCAAGGGGAATTTGTTAGGCTCACATTTATCTGCATGATGCTATTGTGACTTTGCATGCAGGATGGGGAGAATAAAACTAAAGGCATACTCTTATTGCTCAACATATTTCTATGAAAATGTTTATAGTGTATAGTTAGTTTACTATGAAAGGATAGTTTATTATGTAATGTGGTTTGCTTCCAAGGAATTGCTATAAACAAAGTATTATTTAAGCACATGAAATGCAAAGAAAAACGTTAATAAATATCTGTATCAACTAAACCTGAGAAGATGTGCTCAGTTGCTTAAATTGTCCAATCCCGGTTTCACCATTTAACCAAAGTGTATGATCCTAGGCAAATCATTTCATTGCAGTATGTCTTATCTGCAGGTCTGTAAGTGATTCACTTCATAGCTTACGTTAATATATCATGCTGTTATTTTTTTAAAAAGTCTAATGACTATATAGAGTTGCTCCATATATAATAATAGTGCAATTTAGGTATTTTTTGCAGTAGATTGGGGTAAGGGTGGCCGGTTGGGGGCTCAAATGAGATTGTATGGAATTGGGTGCTCTGCATTCAGGGGGAAAAGTAGCCAGACTTTTTTCATGGCTCGTCCCCTACTCTTGCAATGCTGGATACTCCACTGCCCCACTACCTGGAATACTCTCTCTGCAGTGCTGCCTGGTGTCTGCCCGCACGGCACACACACAGGACCACAGTACACAGGGCCGCAATGCTGTTGCCGGGGCTGGCTACGGGCACAGCAAATGCAGTGAAGAATGCACCATAAAGGTGCACACAGGACAGTGGCACAGGGGTGAAGGTCAGCAGTCAGGATCCAAGGCTTGCCATTGCTAATGTATGCGTGCGCACGCATGCACAACTAGGTGAAAAGGCAAGCCCTGCCTGAGGGAGTGAGGGCACAATGAAAAAAGACCCCAATTTGATTTTGAACAATTGGGCCGGCCCGGCAGCGGATTGTTGAAATTCAAATTGGGGTCTTGATAGGTAGCTCGCCCCTGACAAGGATTTCCTGGCCGAGCCCCCTGCTTCGCTGAGGGAAGCAGGGGGCTCAGTGATCTAATCTGCTGTCCTTTTCCCAGCCGTCACTTGCAAGTTTGCAGGATTTTTTCTCGGTCTGTTTTTTTTCTTTAGGCCTTAAAGCGACACACTGCCCTCGAGACATCAGACTGTCTCCATCTCTGCAGAAGACACTGCTTTAAAGGATCTTATCTTGTCGCTGGTTGACCGCTGTTATAGCGCACACACTGACACACACTGTGCTCCTCTAGTTCACATGCACGCTATTGGTATTCTCAGTGCTCTTTCTGCATTTGCACTATAAAATGTCCACCAAAGACACTGCTGAGAAAGGAAACCACAGCCCCAATTGCGAACTGCACAGACCTTCTAGTAAAGCACCCGCAGCCAGATGGGGGATGCACAAAAAGGCATCGCGAACCGCGGGTATTAATGGCAGACTTGTGAAAGTCCACCTCCGGCAGATGTGATCAGGAAACAATATGGACACTGTATCATTTCAAAGTGCATACAATGGCAGGTGTCCATTACCAGCCAATGACAACATCTGAAGAAATTGCCCATGAACGCCTGAAACCAGAGTGAACTTAACTGGTGCTAGGTGTGTGCTGGGCGATATATTGAGATGTGTAGCTATACTGATATATATTTTCGATATAGGATGAGACAATGGGCCTCATTACGAGGTTGGAGGCAGCCATGGCGCTGTTAGCGCCATGGCTGCCTCCAAACTCGTTCCAACTCCGCCCTGGTGAATGGAGCAATTACTGGTCAGTTCCAAGGTTGGCGGGACCGGTAATTCCCCATTCACCAGGGCCCTGCCTCATTCCCATTTGAGCCCCCATAGGGCTCAATGGGAATGGGGAAGACGCTAATAACGGTACTGCAAATTGTGGTACCGTTATTAGCTCCAGAGTCCCTTTGCGGGTCCCGTCCTTAACGCCTGGAAAAAACAGGCGTTAAGGGAGGACCCGCAAAGTGAACTCGTAGTAGGGCGGTAAGGGATTACCGGCACCAGTGCCCTTACTGGTGCCAGTAATCCCTTACCGCCCGCCTCGCAATGAGGCCCAATATCTTTAACATCAAGATATATACAACAGAATTGCTTGCTGGATAAATGCACGATTGGACTACTTTGCTCGCGTCAATTTGGGAAAAGTATACACATTTCCCTTTTATAGGCATCCCCCTTAGTTGTCTGTGGTCCCCTCTATGCTCCCCCTAAATTGGCTTCTTGGAGACGCCACTGCTCCTGCAGTCCCTCTCCTGCCAGATCTCCAGCAGAGACCCACAAGCGCGCATGGCGATGGACTTCAGCTCCTTGTCAGAGCAGCCACCGCCTGTCAGCTCCCTTAAGTGGGATGGGATCCAGGCTCCCTGGGCGGCCCCCTCGAAGGCGCGGCTGAACAGCCCCTCTTTCAGCCCCTTGACCGCCCGCAGACTCACCCGGGAGGCGCGCTGATGAAAGGTGTCCTGGAAGCTGCCAGTGTCACGTCTGTCCGCGCCAGGGTCAGTGCGAGCAGAGGCTGCCAGCAGCAGCGAATTCTTGGCACACAAAGCTTCCTCAGGCTGCCAGGGCGAATATCGCCTCACTGCTAAAAAGGGCCGCACGCCTTCCGATGCACTGGCTGGTGTGTCCACGTGCCCAAGATCAGCACACGAAACAGCTGAAGGAGAGCTGGGCTTCACACAATAGATGGCTTCTTAGTTACTTTCAAAACTTCTTGAAGTCAGCCTCAATCTCAAGCTCCAATGGCAGCCATCTGTCCAGGAGCCACTCTCCCTTCTGCGAGGCTGATTCTGAACGAACAGCGGAGGACTAAGAGCAGAGGCGTAGCCAGGCTTGTCTATCAAGTGGGGCCTGAAACTAATGAAGTTGGGCCCACACTGCACTGACATTAACATCTGTAAATGCCCACACAGCGCGGCCGAGTGGACAGTCATTTACAGATTTTGGGTGGGCCTTGCTCGCTCAGGCCCTACCCTGTCTGCGCCTCTGAGTAAGTGGCCCATTTCATCTCTGCCTCGCCCCACGCACTTGGCCCCTGAACTACCGCTCCCAAATCCGTGGCCCATATCAACAGTGAGCTGGGATCCCAACCTAGGCTCCTGCCTGCCCATTTACCCAGTGGTAGCTGCTGAATTTTTTAATGGAGGGGTGTAGATTGACCCAGGCCCCAGGTCGCATGAAATGCGGGACGATAGAGGGTCTGGGAGTTTAGGCGCGGGGTGGGGGAAAACGGCGCGAAAGCGTAGGGAGGGGCGTCCGAACGGTACCACAAGAAACAAAAGCCCAGGAAGGTGCGAAATGTAACAGCAAGGGATCAGGGGGGGTAACCCGGCCGCCCCCAGGAAGGAACAAAGGGCCGGGGGTATAAGTAAGCCTGGAAAAGGAGAGGCAGCACAAACCAGGTAAGAGCTCACCTCTCTCGGGTAGGCTCTTAGTGCCTGGAGAAGGGGAAGGAAAAACATTTGCCACCCAACCCACCCTACAATAATAACGGAAGTAGAGGGGTGCAGGCAGGAGACGAAACGCTGAGTACTCTCTCGGTACACGGTCCAAAAAAAAGAAGGAGCGGGCAGAAGTAAGAACGCTGAGTACTCTTTCGGTACACGGTCCAAGAAAAGAAGGAGGAGGCAGCAGAAGGAACGCGAGTACTCTTTCGGTACACGGTCCAAGACACATCGTAGGCGGCATGTGCCCAGGAACGAAGGCCCAGGGATAAAAAGGACTCAGGAGGAGCCTTGGGCAACTTCGGGACTGGACACAATGTGCCCAAAAGCATATGGCAGTGTAATTATTTTGTTATGTTGTATTTTATGTAAGAAAATGAAATGCCTACGGCCTACAACTTTTCCATACACATACGTTGTCTGTGATTTATTACTTAGGTAGGGACCTGGTAAGAGAAGCAAAGCGAACCCACACTACTCAGCCTAATTTACCCCCAATATGCCAGAGTGACAGAGCGTAGCGAGGGACCCTGGACCTACAAAGTTTGGTTTGTGGGGCTTCCAACTGGAGAATTGTTCTAAAATAATTGGTTAAAATAGTGCATTTTACAGCACACTTTAAGTGTACATTTGGGGAAAAGGCAGTGTGCAGTTGGTTTTCTAGAGCATCTCATGAACAAATCCAATAGATTTAAGTCGCCAATAGTGCGCAGCAGCATTTCTCAGCTGGTTTTCATGATGTTTTTTCCCAGTGGAGTAACTTTTCTGAAAATGTTGGGGGGGACATGACATCTGATGAAAAGGTGCCCCAGCCAAATGAATGGGGACAAAATGGTGTGCCATGAAAGTTGGGGGGGACAAACACCCCTGTACTCCCTAAAATTGCGCCCATGTTTTTTCCCACAATATATGCCAGTATAAAACCATTTTCATGTTGGCTGTGTCCATACATTTCCATGCCAGTTGCACCAATATATTACATTATTCCCTTATAAGAACATACTCATGTTTGCTTGCACTTAATGCAAGTAATGATACTATAAGAAACCATGTCCATGCTGGTTCTGCCAACAGATGGCAGTATACCCATGTAAAAACATACTACAGTTGGGTTTGCCATTAAAATGCCATGCCACCATATTAAGACATGTCCAATTTAGCTGCACCAAAATGCAACTCTAGCCACTTCATAACACTTATCATGCCTGCTTTATCAAATATGCCCAGTAAAAACACGTCATGCAGCAGAAAGAAATGCCTATACTGGCTGCACCAAAATGCCAATCTAGCCCTTTAAAAAAACATATAATGCCTGCTTTATCGGACATCATTTTTTACTGGGCATCTTTGATTTTGCTGCTCCCTCTCCCTCTTTTCCCCCCATTAGCAGCCCGGCCTGACACAAACACACAAGTGCACACCAGCACACACATCCATGCAACATTCACTCGCTCATTCACACAGCAGTCACTTGCGCACCCATACACATAACACTTGCTTATTCATAGGCGCACCCAACACCCACCCATGTATCATACACTCACGCATCCATTCACACATGTACGCATGCATAATACAAACTCTTACCTTCTGGCCCAGTTCAGTCTCTGCTCCTCCTTGTGCGCTGGCTTCTCAGGAAACCCAGAAGCCCTAGAGCTCCCATGTGACATGAACAGGAAGCAAAGAGCGCTTTCTTGTTCCTGCGAATGCACGCAGGAGCCAGAGTTCTACCATTTCTCGGCCCTAGACCTTCTAAATATGCCGAGAGATGTGGAAACGACCCCACACACTTTCAGCCGTGTAGTTCCCCAGTTTGAATCCCCATGGGCCATGCAAGGCTGGAGAAGCAAAACACCCCTGGCCTTGCATGGTCCCTTGGACAGGCACACTGTGTAACAGAAACTGCCAAAGGGAACCACATTTCCTTTCGACAGTCTAGGTCAGCCCAGGAGCACTCGCTCAGCTGCAGAAAGAAGCTGGGGGGGGGCACTGAGTGTCTGCACTGAACTGGCTCAGCTCCACCATAATGAGCGAGGGTACTGGCGGGTCGGCACCCCCTCTCCCTGTATGGACGAGCCACCACTGCCCCTACCCCCATGATCCCAACATACCAAATATAATCAAGAAACAGGACACCATTTAGTGCTGCTTTGTTAGGCAGGAGACTGATCAGACCTTTTCTGTTTTGACGCCATAGTCTCAGGGCTTAATGCTGAGCTGAAGTCCTTACAGTTCTTGTGTCCCCACCTCCAGGGTACCTTACTCTTGCACCTGGTGGCAATACCTTCCTCTGTCCTCAAGTTACTTGCCTTGTCTTGTTTTCCCAGGACTTGTGTCCTCCTACACAGGGGTTAGCCTGTCTGTTTTGAGAACCTCCACTTATTCAGTGATCTGCTATTTTTCAGACATCTACCAACATTACTGGGCTCCTCCCCACTCCTTTTCTACAACAAAGTACACAGCCTCTACCCAGCCTGTATGGGCTGGATAACCCGGGGCTATAGTGCACTATTGCTAAAGCTGCAGACACCAATGCCACTCCCTCCCGCCTGCTTGGCACATCTACTGAAAGATTCACCACTTGTCCTTTCAAGTAGAAGGAGTGAAAGCCGATTGAGCTGGAAATGGAAAACAGTTAGCAGGGGATTCCACGGTAGGGGTGGAGGCCAGAGCAATGGGTGCGCGAGTAGGGGAGGAGTCAAGGCAGGCAAGGAGCAGGCTTGTAAAAAGTGAAAACACAATGCTAAAACAACACTCAGTTGTATGTAGATGAGTTAAAACTCACCCGAATCAGACACTAAGCCAATCCAACAATATATATATATATATATATATATATATATATACACACACATAAGTAAATATGTATATATATATATATATATATAGCGACTTGTTGAGCAAAACAAGTATATTGTAGCTTAAGTTGATCCGTCCTCAATGGTAGCCTAAATTTAAACACATATAAAGTAATAAGACCCGTACTAATCTCTGTTTTACAACTGCACTATTAAGAATGAAAGCAACACAGTGAAAGAAAATGCATCAAATGATCACTTGCTTGTAGCCATTGTTCCCCACAACATTCAGCTTTATACACCCCACTGTTGAATGAACGCAAATTATCTAACGCTAAATGCTGAAAACACAGATATCCTGGTGGTCGGAGGAGCGACTAAACTTTTTCTCCCAGCTTTTGGCCCCCTAATATGGGGCTGTGGCCAAAGCCTAGTAAACAAGTCAGACAACCCAGCTATAACCCAGATTAGGATCTTTCCTTCTCTGCGTAGCTTGTTGGAGTCTTCAGATCCAGTTGCTTCTATCTTTGGGCACTGAGTGAGATGCTCCAAAATATAACACAGCCTGAGCCAGTAACATTGGTTCTTGCCCCAGTGATCTCTAGGTTTCACTATGGCAACAGGCTTTTTCCTATTCCTCCTACGTGTCCTATCAACAGGCTGCTGTGGGTTCGGAATGCAAATGCCTGCTTGTCGTCTGGTCCTCCTTTGCGAGCATCTTCACTGGTTGAGAAAGACATTTCAATCAAGTCTTGGTGTCTGGTTCATTGCTCCCACTATGTCTGAGCCCTTCCTTTCTCACCTATAGCTTCAAATTCTACTCCCCCTTTTGATATCCCGGCCATTTTATCAACACCTGCTTGTTCGTGCAAAAATTAGAGTCAAAACAAATTGGAATTGGGGAATTCGTTGCTTTTTGCAGTTAAAATTATTCAACACAATCTCTCTTTTTGTAAATAGGAAATAAGCCTTATTTTAAATCAAGCATACTGTTCTACATCAGACATTGCCATAAAGCCTGAAGGTACACATGTGCTTTATAAAATGTTAACATAACATAATATATGCAGACGGTTGCCTCTAATATTGTAGTGTCCGGTCCACTGGCTTGTGTAATTCACCTATAGCTGGTTGCCTCTAACAGGGCTGCTATCCTACCAGCTATTTTAAATTGCCTGCAGCTGGTAATCTCTAATGTTTCAGCTACCCCTTGCTTTTTTAAGGCCAGTGTACATGGATTTTGGCTGTCTCTAATATTGCAGCTATCCCACCTGCTATTGTAGATCGCCCATAGCAGGTGGTCTACTATGTTGCAGCTATGCCACTAGCTATATTTTAAGTCAACCTTAGCAAATTGGTTATATTACTGCATTAATCACACCGGCTATTGAAAGTCATCTGTACCTGGTTGTCTATCAAATTGCAGCTGTCTTACCTCATATTGCAAATCAAATGTAACTGGCTTTCTCTAGCATTTCAGCTATCCCATCTGCTATTGTAAGTCACTTGCATCTGGATGTCTCTAACATGCAGCTATCCAATCTCTATTGTAGTTGTCTCCAACTGCTGTCTACACCTGCCCTCTACCCACCTGCTCTTGGTTGTCTCCAAAATGGCAGCTTCTCCCCTGCTGTTGTAAGTCACCAGCTGCTGGCTGCTGCTTATCCCTAGAATTGCAGCTATTTACCTGCTTTTGGAAGTAAAACAGGGAGCTGGTTGCCTCTCAAACTGCATCTATCGATCCTGCAGTTGTAAGTCACCCATAGTTGGTGTCCTGCATTGTTTTAGGTAATCCACCTGCTATTGTAATCCACCTTTAACAGGCGTGACAGTCAGGGCTAGACTGGGACATCAAATTGACACAGGCACCAATGAAACGTCGCCCACAATTGCAAACAGAAATTGATTACTTTTCCGAAAATACTGTTTGAATACTATCCAAGGGGGAATATTTGGTAAAATACATTATAAATAGCGCATTTGAAAGAATATTTGCTTAAAACTATTGTAATTTATAAAACTGGGCCACTCTGGCTAAAAAAGTGGCCCATTATGCCCAAAAAACGGGCCCATCCTACAATCATGGCCTGGCACTTCGGGCACTGCCCTATAGGCTAGTCCAAGCCTGGTGACAGTCCCTGGCCTAACCTTGGCAACGGACAGTGGGCTGGTCACAGGGTTGGGGGGCGCCCCGAGCTTGTGGACGCCGGATCCAGTGGATGCTTAAGGTGGGTCTGCAGATCACATCATGTGGGTTTCTGCACTAAGGCCGGGGGGAGTCACAGGAGCACGAGCACCCTCCCCACCCTTACAGACACCCATTTTACACGGCATTAGCACAAGGGAAAACATTGACCTAGTGTAAAAAACATAGGATTTCAATTCATGTTTGCACCAGGGCAAAGTTTACCCTCGTAATAATGCCATTCTGGTTCAAACATACATTGGAGGAATCGTTTTTTCTGTACGGAACATGTTGCACTAGTGCTAATGTCATGCTGGATCGCACTTTCACCATTGCACAATTTCTGTAATCTAACCCCTTTCACACCCCAACACGCTGATTGATATACAGAGACCCCAAGGGGAAAACCGCGGGGCCATTCACACCCCAACATGCAGGATGATAGCCCACTTCCCCAAGGGGGTCGTCACATGGATATTCACCCTCCACCATCCATTCTCAAAATGCAGGTGACTGAGAGGAGAAGCCCCTGGCTATCCCTACACCTATCAGGACCCGCATAGGGAGAGGGGAATAGACCTCATCTGTAAGGAAATCCCTTCCATCCGCGGAACCCATTGGCGCAGCCATTCCAGAGTCTTCCCCAGACCCACACTTCTAGCATTGGAGGGGAAGGCACTCTTTTCAGAAGACAGTGGTGTGCCGCTTTATAGTTCCAGAAAAGTGGAGAAAAATGTTTTTCCATTGTGTGCTAGGGAAATTCTCCCACACTGTGGTTCACACAAGTGTGATCCATGGGGGTTTGGTGGTTATAAAGTCCACCTTAAGCAAGGCAGAGATGAAATGTGTGGAACGCACAAATGTAGGCACACAAATTACACATATCCTTTTTTATACTTATGGGAGGACTTGCTGACTCGCAAGCCATATGCTAGGTGAACAGGCAGAAGCAAACCCGTGCAGGCAATGGGAGCAGGGCTTCCAGAGTGAGGGAAACTCCATATCTGGCCATGGCTACGCAGGAGTTCAAGATGGTGGCACCTTAGTCCAGTCTCCTTCCAAGCCACGTGACCACCCACTCATAATCCAATCAGAAAACAGCACAACTCTCCAATAAACAGGTGCCCGCAATATCCAAGCAACTCCCAAGGGGAGGAGGGAACTTCCTCTAAAAAGCAACCAGATCAGCTGGCTTGGTGTCACCCACAAAGAGAGAGGGTGGAAACCCGCAACCTGAAGACAAAGACCAAGGTCCTTGGTTGATAGATTGGACAACGGGTAGCTTTAAAAGCCATGTGCATCACTCGCAGTGCCCCCCATAAGCCAGACCCAGAATACCTTCGACAAAAAATCACACACTACCAACCCAACAGAAACCTGTGGTCAGGCCCTGCACTTCTCCTTGTGATCCCCACTTCAAAATCATTTAGAATGGGAGGATCCTCTTTCTCTGTCCAAGTCCCCACTATCTGGAATTCAATGTCACTCAACATCCGATGCACAGAGGACCACCGGGACTTCAGGAGGGCTCTCCAGACATGGCTATTTCCCTTAGCACTATGACACACCCTGCCCTCTTCAGCCAGTCAACACTTCAGGTAGGCCAGGGGAAGGTACTCCAGCAGAGTAGCTTCATGCAATAACCAAATGACGGGAAGAAAGATCAACTAATCAGCAGCTGAACACAGGAGAGATCCATACCACATCGACAAAACCAAGAAGCCAAGCAGAAAACACAGGTATGTACCACACTGCATGCATATGGAAGATAGCCGATGGCAATGCCACCCACACACACAGCTGCACCCATACGCCACTCCCAATGACAACGCACAACACCTCTGCTATTAGAATGCAGTTATCCCCCACGACTAAATGTGGTCTAGCTGAACACATAACTAAGTTCCACTACTCAGGCATAATCTCCAGTTCAACAAGACACATGGCACAACAACCCTGACATTAGAATGTAGCCATCTCCCATGACAAAAAATCAGTATAGCTGGACACATAACTGAGTTCTACTTCTCTCGCATACTCTCTCGTTCAACTACAAAGCACCCATCCACCTTCCAGCACAATGTGGGTATCTAGTTGGGATCTGGCCGCCCCAACGCAACTTCGCTTTGGTCAAAATGCACACATGCATTGTTAAATCCTCTGCTTAATCTTTCCCAACCTTTGGACTATGGTCCCAGAAGGACGCTCACCTACAGCACTTTGAGGCCACACCAATGGGATAAAGGTGCTATACAAATGACACATTATATTACATAATAGAGCTCTCTCACCATCTATTGTAAGTCACCTGTAGCTGGTGGATTCTGGCATTGCATCCATCCATCCTGCTATCTGGAGACAGTAGTAGCAGGCTACCTCTGATAGTTCAGTTATCCCACCTGCTTTTGCGAGCCATCTGTAGCAGGCTACCTCTGATAGTGTAGCTACCCCACCTGCCACTTTTAGTCACCTGTAGCCGAGTATGTCTAATATTGCATCTCCCCCTCCCCCCCTGCAGTTCTCTTCTTCTATTAGACTAAGCCATTGGTATTGATTATTGGTAGAATTTGGTGACACTCCCCAACCGTCCGACTTTCTTTATACACCCTAAGTGTTCATCTCAGTGAAACTAAGCTGACTTTCTGCAATCTTTTCAAAGAAAGTTCATGGACTGCTATTGAACTGGGTGCCAACCACTGCCCCTTGTGCCACCTATCAGCCAAAACTATTGCATCACAGTGCAGTGATGGAGAAATGGCATATGAGGAGGGACACAAATTGTGTAGTTGTTGATGGTTATTTGCCCACCCGTTGACTGCCCATGGCCATGCTAATCCATATGACCATTCCCACCCACCTTCTGCCCCTGCCCGCCTAAAACAAATCCTCCTGGGATCTCTTTGATCTAACTTTAAGAAGCCTTACCATCAAATGCTGTGCTCAAAGTGCCTGCCAGTGTTTTTTCAAACCAGTCTTCTGAGAGTTAATGTTTTAATCACAGCTATAAATCTGCTAAATCTGTAACAAAAGTATCTTAACCAGGTTGTCACACTCACCTGTGTCTCTGCAGGAGCAATGAATAAGCCACAATTGTTAATACACATGGAGGAAACTTGAATTGACCACGACATACTTCCATATACCCTGAATGGGACTCTGTGTCAAGCTCAAACCGTGCCAAGATTCCATACTGAAAACTTGATTGGAAATGTGAAATTTGGAAGAAGCTTTTTCACCATTAAATGGAGAGTAGAGGAATACACAGGTACAACTCTGCATTATTTAGAGCTAAAGACAACGTTTCATTGCCTCATCAAATCAATAATACATATATTATATTATTCACAGATAATTATAAACAAATTGGGAACTGTGAAAAGGCGACGTTTCCATCATCTCACAATGGAATAGTTGCCACTGAAAAATCCTGAGGATATACTCACTATCAAAAAAGGGGATGTTGTTCTCATTTCACATTGAAGTATCATTTTGAAATTATTATGAATAATTGTTGAAATTAGTGACTACTGTACTAGTTAGCAGTAAATCATTGCTCCTGAAGAAGAGAGGCAAATCTCTTGAAACGCGTTGAGCTCATTACTGTCCCCACTTTTTTAGAAATTTGTGTAGAAATTTGCTTTAGAAACCTATTTTTTTAACAGTCTTGACTCCCTTGAATCTGTTAGAAATTCGTATCAATTCTTCTGAATTTTGTTGCATTTGTTGAAAGAAATTACTTTTGGTTATTTGTAGAATTACAATGGTTTGGGTGAATTGAACTCAAAAGAAAAAACAATATTATTTTGTACAATTTTGATAAATATCTTTAGTAAAAAAAACTAATACCTTCTAGGTGAAAATTTGTTGATTGAACTTTACTTTCAATGTTTGTTTACTTTGATTGTGGCGAAATAACTTCTTGAAAGAGTGATATATTGAATATTTGAAATTACTGAAAATATTGAGATTTGTTTGGAAAATTTTCTTTCCACTCTTGAATGGTGTGCAGGGGACAGGAGTTTCTATTACCAATAGGAACTACACATTTTTCTCATGTCTTTCTTGACTTTTTGATACCAGAGTAATTCTTTTCTCCCTGGCACCCAGAAAAAACTGATTTGTATAAGGGTCAATGGACTAGAAAAAACAAAAAATACTGAAAGTATTGTACATAGAAAATACACATAAGATAGGGTCTGCTTCCCCTACTTTCTTCTTTTTTGCGATGAATATGCCTCCCTTGACCCCGAGTTCTCACTTCCCCTGTTTTCACCCAGAGGGATTCCTTGATATTTAGTAAGGTGTGCACTCCATCCTGCATTCACAGGGGTGCGATTCGCTCATATGAATGATGCCAATGTCTGTTGGCTGAGTTCGGATGCCACACGCTGTTATATGACTTCACAGCGAGGCTGAGTGTTCAAGGCGCCAGTTTCTTCACTGGCTAGAAAGTCTTTTCCATAAGTGAACGTTGCACAGAGAATGTTTAGTGTCCTGAATTGTCTGTATTGTCTTGTTTGCCAAGGTATTTTGTGGGTGAGTAGCGCTGCGTGTAGAAGTCAGCTGCTGGATTGTTAAGCGCATCGTCTTAAATTCTAGCGTGCCTGGTAATGTCTCTCCCTTTTCCCTTGCAGGAGTGGATTATGTGATATTAGCGCCTCGAGTCTAATTTCAGCGCTACCGGAGACTTGGTGGTCTGGTAAGTTTGCACAGAGGCTTTGGTAAGTATGTATGGCATTATGAAATGGAGCGCAGTGCAATAATATCTGCGTTATCGGGGTGAGCGCAATGACTAATGTCTCTTCTTTCTTTTGCAGGGTTTGTGCGCTCGTACAACTGACCTGGACTCCAGCATTGCGGGAAGATTCAGTGAGTATGTGCAGCGTTATTGAAGTGCACGTGCTAACGCTGTTCTTCTTTGTTCTTTACAGATGCCAGTGTTGAAGTCCCCTCTTGACCGGAGATAGCTGCGGCGTAGAGAAAGCACGGAGTACCTGTAAACAGAAGCAGAAAGTTCCAGAGCAGGTAAACTGAAGCAGGATGATCTGGAGTAGGTAAGCTGACGCGGGAGGATCCGGAGCAGGTAAACAGAAGTAGGATGTTCCGGAGCAGGTAAGCTGAAGCAGGATGATCCGGAGCAGTTAAGCAGAAGCTGGCTGATCCAGAGCACGGCAAGTGTGTTGCTGATGCAGCTCACAATAAGCAACACGAAGCACTGGAAGAATCCTGGGTGTGGTTTACATAGCCAGCCACACCCAAAACACTAGAGAGTTCATGAATTGTCATGCACTTCCTATTTGGTAACAGGAAGTGGTAACCAGGAAGTTCCTACAAACACTAGGAAGGAATTAAGTGGAGTTATCTGCTATGGGCTTTTTGTGTGCCTATGCCAGGCCTGCCAAGCCTCCACCCAGCTTGCCCCAACTACCTGCCTGGCACCCATGACACAGGTCTGCGGCCAGCAAATCGATTTATAAGCACTATACATGTCATTCTCTAAAGTCCTGTTGAAAACAAGTATTGGAAAAGCTAACAGTTTGGTTTGTGGCTAAGTATTAGGCATTTGCCAGGCACTGCTATTACATGCCCGGGTATGTGAGGTCATGGATTGTTGGTTAGTTACAACACAGCGAAGATTCAATTATTACCCAATGATAAAAGTCACTGGCCAGTCAAGGTTGTATACAAATATCTACTTCATTTTTATCACAACACAGTTCTAGGACTCTACAAAATCCAACCCACCCTGAAAAGGAATGCTGAGGAGAGTTTAAAGAAGGAAACGGGATGCACTCTTGATAATGACAGGGGGGTAGTCGGTCAAGTAATCAAATGCAAAAGTTCAAGGATACTTGGTTTCAGCACAAAGGGAGCAATGGTTCGTAAAAACCCACCAAGGGCCTTCGGAGAAGCATCAGGGGGACAGAACCACAGTGTACCTTGTGCTTGTAGAGGTTCTTGGTGCTCAACAGGGTCGAGTCAGTTCCAGGGTGCTTTGCAGCTTCTGCAACAGAGTTCAAGACGGGAGGCAGCTACGGGTATTAGACAGCAGGCAGTACTGTGAGCAAGGCTGGAGGGATGACTGCAAGCTAGCCTACACAGTGTCTCAGGGTCAGGAATCATTGTCTCAGTGCTGGCTAGCAGTTCTGAAGCATTGGTCGAGGTGTCTCGGACAACGTTAGCAGCTGCGGCATAACAACAGTCAGCGGTATAGTTTAGTGCAGCTCGAGGGGCTCGACTAGCTCGAAAATGTCTTTTAAGGCAGACCGTCGCTAGATGCTTGTCGATGCACTCCTCCTATCTTCTTCACTGGGCTTGTGTCGTCCTTCAAGGTGGATGGCCCAAAGCTGGGGAGAGTGTTGTAGGCAAGTGCCTTGTCCTTTGTTTGGTTCAGAGACTCTCTGGCGCATCCCACCTAGGAAGCTTGCTGCAGAGCCTAGCAGGGAAAGCTCTGTGCTGGCTGGGTACTGGTTCTGGAGCGGCTGGAGGGTCCTCTGAGTTCTTTATCTCCCACTATTCCATGGGAGATGTTTAGGGGAGGGATCCTGCTTCCCTCTTGGAAATCCTGGCCTCCCTTCACTGGCAGAAGCTGTAAGGCAGACTGTACCTTCAGCTATGGTCCAATGCTGAGTTTTTCTTGTTACTTCTTGAAAAGACTTCAGATGATCTGCCAAAAGAGGGGCTCAGCCCTCTTTTAAATCCAAATGGACCACAGTGATTGATGTAGGCTAAGCCTACCTTAATGAACCAATCCTGGGTCCCCACCAACAATCTCCTTTATGTGTGAGGTCATAACCAGAGTACTTTGCAACAGAAAAGGTAAAAGGGTGAAAACATGTAATGCTAAATCCCACCCATCTTCCTGTCTGTTGTGGATCAAAGGGTCTTTCTGGTTAATTGAGCCCTCTGTGGTTCCTGATTAAAGCGGCAGGTCTCCTTTGAAGCTGTGGCGAGACCAGACTTTCGGTCGCTTACAAACCACATACTCGTACCTTGTCAATGGGGTCCCACTTTGGGGAATCACTACTATAAACAGCTGTCCCAGACATGACAGGTCACTGCCCTTGATACTAATAGGCATGAGCTGGCATCAGGTTGACACAGATGCATATGAAAGGTGTTAGGGTTCTTGTCTCTTTTGCTAGCCCTGCCACCAGGCCGCCCATGGGACTATTTGAATTAACTCTGATTAGTATGCATAGCTGCCACCAGCAGCGCCAACAAAAGGATAGGGCAGATCCATGGAACCTTTGTTATTTAATTAGGCTGGCCATGACAGGAGGAAGATTTTGCACCCCCCCCCCCCCTTCTGAGATGCCTTGATGTAGTCTTGGCTGTCAGTTTCAAACTAAATATGACAGGGGGCAGGCTCCTGTAGGCTGCGCCCACCCATAGTACAGAGGACTATTTGTATGTTGTGCGTTGAGCATAAGAAATGTGTGCAGATTAGCCCCACACATTTTCCGCAGGTTCATCTACCATCATTACATTTCTTTTCAAATTTAAAAAAACCGAGGCGAGCGCACACCCACCGTGCGGATGGTCGAATTCCTCACAGGGTACTCGCAGCATTTCGCACCTGCTACTATTGATGGCCTTTTCATATCACTATGGCGCTGCCTGGCAAATGCCTTTGCCATGCCTACTCATAAGCCTAAACTATTGGCGTTTCCAATGCGTGTTATACATGCAGGGCATCTTCCTTTTTCTATGCACCCCCTTTTTCTCCATTACCGTGTGCCGCTCTCTCCCTGTGTGGTTCCTTCTTCCATTCCCCTCTCTAACTGTGTTTCCCACTGTCCTTCACTCTCGTTACACCCCTCCCCTTTCCAGTTTCTCTTTCTGTGCTCCCCAGTCTCTCTTTGTTAATATCCCTGCTCTCCCCTTCACTCCTTTTATGCAATTCGCTCTCCTTTCCCCCTGTTTTAGCTTGTTAAACCCCGCCCCCGTGTCGTGTCTCCAGGCTGTTTTCCATAGCCCCTTTTCTCACACCCCATCACTTTCCTCGCTATCTCCCCGTTTCCCTCTCGCTCTATCGCTCTAATCAGTAACTCTGCACGGCATGTTCCAAAAATAACATAAATAGAGTGATTAGTTCCTGGGGGAAATAAATACCCCCAAATACTGTTGATGTTACGTCCATCCACATTAAATCTTCCACGTGGCAATGGATGGAGGGGTAACGGAAAGGGCAGATTCTGACACTAAGCATAACAAGAGCGGAATCAAACTAGAGCCAGCTCTGATGGTTGTAGGGCAAAGTACCCTTTCCTTTGCTAGTGTATCCCCGTGGAAGGGGGAGGGGGGAGCAAGGAAGTGAGAATAGCACCTGCACAGCACAGCTCTGCAACCCAGCAGAATGCTCCCAGAGCGCACTTCTAGGCACGTATAAACGGGGGGAGTAGTTATCAATGAATGGGGAGAGTGCACAGAAAATAAAGAACTAAACTCTATGGGTGCAGAAACAATTTAAAGGAGAACAGTCATTAATTTCTTTATTTCAAAAAATTAAGCTATTCTTAAATTCACCATTTTGTACGAATTAATATGTCTTCTCTGTGAGAGCACAGTGAGCATAATCACGGGCAGGACAGTTCAAGCACACCTCAAACGCACAGAATGGGCATTGGGTTTCTGCTGGGTTCAACCGTCGCGTCTACCTGAAGGCAGGCAAGTAAACACTCAGGGCACTGGATGGTGGCCATTGGTAGGGACAGGAGGGGCTCAGATTTGGGAGGGAAGGGATGTGTACACTAGTCAGGTTAGAGTAGACTCCCAACAATCATAGGGTATTGGTCGAGTTAGGGAATTAGGTTGGACTTCCCTTGCAGGGTCTGTGAGCACATAAGTTATGGGTGGGTGGAGGAGCGGTGTAGGGGAAGGCCAAAATGCTTAGACCTCAATGTGCATTTACGAGGCATAGGAGAAGCCCAAAGCCGTGAGACTCATACATGCATTTACAAGGTATGAGAGATGACCAATACACCGTGAACCCCACATGCAATTATTTGGCATAGGAGAAGGACACAACCCTGAGAACCCCACATGCATTTACTAGGTATAGGAGATGGCTAATGCACCGAGAACACTGTGTGTCTTTATAAGGAGTATGAGAAAGCCAAAGCACTGAGAATGCCACATGCATTTACTAGGTATAGGAGAGGGCTAATGCCCCGAGAACCCTGTGTGTCTTTATAAGGAGTATGAGAAAGCCAAAGCACTGAGAATGCCACATGCATTTACTAGGTATAGGAGAGGGCTAATGCCCCGAGAACCCTGTGTGTCTTTATAAGGAGTATGAGAAAGCCAAAGCACTGAGAATGCCACATGCATTTACTAGGTATAGGAGAGGGCTAATGCCCCGAGAACCCTAGGTATAGGTATAGGAGATGGCCGGGAAGTGAGCACCTTCTGTGCATTTATAAGGAGTAGTAGAAAGCCAAACCACTGAGAACCCCCACATACATTTAGTAGGTGGAAGAGAAGGTAAAAGCACTGAGAATCCCCCATGCATTTACTAGGTATAGGATAGGGCCAATACACTGAGAACCTCATGTGTCTTTATAAGGAGTATGAGAAAGACAAATCACTGAGAACTCACATGCATTTAGTAGAGAGTAGAGAAAGTCAAAGCACTGAAGATTCCACGTGCATTTACTAAGTATGGGAGAAGGTCGAAGCACTGAGAGCCCTGAAGAGGAGAAGGCCATAACATTGAGAACCGTACATGCATTTCCTAGGTATAAGAGAAGGTGAAAGCACTGAGATGCCCATGTGCATTCAAAAAGCAGAGAATCCAAACACTGGGAACCCCACATGCATTTAGCAAGCAAAGGAGAAAGCCATAGCTGAAAACACCCATGTGCAATTAGTAAGTGGAGGATAAGCCCAATCACTAATAACCCATGTGTATTTGCTAGGTGCAGAGGAAGATCAAAACACTGAGAGCCCCATGTGCACTTAATAGGCATAGGAGAAAGGCAAAGCACTGATTACCGCACATGTATTTACTAAGCAGGGCAGATGGCACTAAGGGTTGCCAAGAGACAACACTTTAATTAAAGCTAATACATCGATATTTATGAGTCCAGAGTGTTCTTGATGCTAGGCCCCTCCCTCACACCCACAGTTGCCATTGAACTGGGTCAATACTTATGTTCCATGTTGTGCTAGCACTGTCAAGACGCTCGACTCCCCATCCTGGTCTGCTTGGACAACTCACTGTCCTTGGACAGGATAATTTCCAAGGGGCTCCTGATGACCTTCAAGCGGGCACGTGTTTTCCTGTCTTTCTCAAAATATGCAAGGGTCCAGCATACTCTCAGGTTCAGCGGTGAAGGAGTTGACCTGGTGCCAGGCTGGCGCAGTCAACCATCCTCTTCTACGAACTTGTTGGGATGAACTACCAGGTATGTCAGAGGGCCACTAGGAGTTCAAGGACTATAGGAAGGCCGAACACCTTGACTCAGTCAAACAGCAAGTTCAAACTGCGGTTTATTACACCAAAACCAACAGGGATCAGTACAAGGATAGATGAAATCTGTGGACCACTCAGCGTCTCCTGGCTCGCAGGCCAGTTTTGATCTAAAGTAACATCATGGTGACATCAAAACCTGGGCCCCTCTCCAGAAAACCTATCAGCCTATTGGATTGAGTACTGAGTAATAGTCCACCTATAGTGGACACTATACATGTTAACCTACTGGTTCTCGCATGTCAGGTGACTGGCCTGGTCCATCCCCAAATCACTATCTATAACAAAGTTGCAGTGTGAGGGTCTTACCATTGGTTCTTGCCAATTGCTACCCACCCCTATGAGCCTGAACTGTGATTGGCTAGAGCGCTAGAGCTGACCTCTCCAGGCCTGGGATCCGCAAAGGTTCTCAGCTCTTAGTGTAACTTCTCAAGGTAATAAGATTGACTATGTGTCTGCATTGTAACTTGAGTGTACCACCTTAGACTATGAGAGTATTTATTCCTCTTGTGCAACACTTGTCTCACATTGTAACATCTTTGTTGCAAGCTTCTGTCTGGCGGCGGGAGATCGGCTTCCTTTCCCATTTCTGGTCGCTGTCAATTGTCTCAGTCGGCCAGGTCACGTGTTCGGAGACCACGATTTGGAGCTGTGCAGCTCTGAAGTATGAAGAATTATTTGCATTTATTGCAGCGGGTGTTACGGTCGTTCAGGGAATGGAATGTCACCAGTATCTGGTGGCTTTGGCAGCAGGTCTGGTCTCACGTTTGCTCTTGTCCAGCCTGAATTCAACTCAGTTTAGCTCTTGCTGAGTGGCTTGTGGCCTGCTGTAATTTTCCTAAACCATAATGCCGTTCCTAAAATGTTCATGCTATGCTATATTCTCCATAGGTTAGTCACACTTGGCTCTGTCAGGTACCATAGGTGCTCCTTCAGTTCCATAAGGTTATTCACATATAAACATCTGCAAGCTTTACTCAGGATCTCTTGCTCCTTGCGGTTTCTGCATTTCTGCATTTAGCTAGTGGCAAAATAATAAAAGCAATGATAGTATGTATATATATCTGTCCTCTAACTATAGAACTGTACGCTTGTGTTCTTCATGTATTCGATTGTATGTTTGTGTCCCGATGTGCGTATGGCACGTGTTGTTCATGTCTAAAGCTGCTAGGTCGTGGTGTCTCTATCGACGTTAGCAAAATGGCTTCTCAGCACTTTAATCAATATTGTCAATTGAGGTCACTTTAGTTGCAGCCTGGGGCTCCTCGTCTACTCTCGGGTAGACTTGTACCACACCTCGTCTGTAGGGCTCAGTGAGTGGGTACCTCTCGACATACTTGTCTATCATCTGAGCACTAGGAATTGGTCTGAAATAGTATGGGCGTTCAAGGTATCTCCTGGCCTTCTTGCCTTCCTCTGTGTCATGTATTTTATAGGAGGGGGAGGAGGGGACAAACTTCCCCACCCCTCTTCAGTCAACATGATGGGCTTTTCGGGACTCTAACACATGAACGTTCAGCTGCGTTGTAGCTGGATATGAGCATAGGACTATTCCTAACCGCATAATGAGAGAATGAACAGCATTGGAAATTGAATTGCTCCCCACTTCCAGAAAGCTTGAGTGGAATGGCTCCTTTTCACTCTGGCAGGCCATCATTTATAGTCAAAAGTGGTCATTATCTACAGTTCAAAGGGGTTAAGAGGCATAAAGAAGCACACCTTCATTCAAGTCCAAAATCTTTGAATTTTCAGATGAAAATGCCTTAAACATGTACACAGCAATATTTACATAAATACAATAATTAAAATCACAAATACACAGAAACAATATTGCTATAAAAAGCACATTCAAAATAAAAATCATATTTGTGCAACAAAGAATATCGTATCTGTGTGACAAAAAATATCAGTATTTATTCCACATTTCAAATTTGTATTGGGTACTAAAACTTTCAAAATACTATCAAAATGTATATACCAAAAGATATAATAGAAAATGACCTGCAAATATAAAACAAGAAAGAGAGATTAGGATTTTTTCTTATTGCAGCTTTCATGATCGCCACATGCATTCACCTATTCCCCCCACTGTAACCACATCTCATGGCTACCCTGACAGGAAACATTAACTCATGAAAAGGGATTTTCCAGAAGAAGCTCTCCCCAGTTCAGTCAAGCTTTACGCAATTTACCAGTGAAGAGAGAATAGTTTAGTCAAAACTGAAATTTAACGGCACTCTCCCAAACAAAGGAGGCAAACAGCCCTTTGTGTACACCAGTTATTCGAAAAGAAATTGTCTCTAGTAGGTGTGAAATTATCTTTAGCCATAGACAGGGGATTTTACCTAACACTTGTCCTCTAGTAACCTTTTTGTAAAATGGCAATTGTGGGATTGCCATGGGACTACTCTTCCTTTCAAGCACTCAGTTCCAACAGACTTCACTGTCCAAAAGGATTTTGCCTGAGCTTTTCAGAAACAGGGAAAAGATGCAGGTTGGAATAACTTTTCTATGGGTCCTTCTTACATAAGGTCCTTGCAGTCAGATGCCACGCTAAACTGAAAACATATCTGTTTACGTTGATAGCCACTAGCAGTACAGGTTTTCACAACAAGGAATTTGCACTCTTAGGGCATCATATGTTTTGTGTATATCTTTACTGCAAGATCACAGTGAAATATGCAGTCCTTAGCCAAAAGCAACAACATAAAAAATATAAAATGTAGGGGCACACAGTTGAAACTTAATCCAACCTCATGCCCACCCCTTTGGCATGTATTGCCGACACACTGGTATGGCTTGTTCATTGGCTGATGAGCATCCTGAAAGCCTGATGATTAAACATGTATCAATGAGACCCACATGTAGGTGAAAGTAATATATCAGTATATATCCCAGTCTCGGGAGAATAGTTCAGGGGTAACGTGCTGGCTGCTTTGGAAGCAAGACGATACAGAGCACCACAGGTTCAATCCCCCGGTCTGGTCTGCGCTTAGAAACCTCTCGGTATTAAGCACGTTATAAATAACCTATCATATAATATCCCTACACACAAAAAGCGACGTGGAAAATGACAATCCTCCAGAAAGCAGTCAATTTGAACTGAAAATCAGCATATCTGTTAGACCAGAAACGACCCCATAATATGTATAGTATGTTGGCCAGAAACCAATCACATCATGTGACAAACATCACAAACACAGAATCATCAATGTAACCAGAGGGTATCCATTTTGTAAAATGTCAGCCATTTGCTTTTTTCCTTTCTGTCAAAACACTTTGCAAAATGTATTCTATGCTTCGAACTCACGCACGGTGCAAGGCCACGGCCTGAATACTGAAAGACTAACACAGACAGGAATGTCGAACGATACAGAAATACATTGTTTTCTTCCCTCATGAAGTCCTTGAAGGTGAGCAGAAGCTGCATCTAATCATCAGACCAGGGGCCGGCCTGTCTTGCAAACGCTGTAGCAAAAGGCAGTTAAAGCATGAATTATATTCTTTTAGCGGTACTCCTTCGCAGAGACTGGTATTTTCTCCTTCAGAACTGTCTAACCCCTAGTTTCATGAATCTAACACATAGATAACGTGCTAAGGAATGTTTCTCTCCTACGAACATGATATCCTTGCTGAACTAAGAGCTTTATGTTCCCCATAACAGAAAGCTGTCTCTGCTACTGTTGCTAGAATAACTATATTTAGACTGAATAGAGACTTGTCATAACGTGTCATAATTGTCATGATTGTCAATCACCAAACCCTAGCCTGAACGATACATTTATGGGTGGTTTGAATTGCCTTCAAAAGATTGCATGTTATTGCATGTTATGTATATATATTGCTGCTTGAGCGTTGCTCACTCTCTGTGTCTCTCGAGGTCTGGGTACACACATTGCAAGAGGTTGAGACCCCAGTCGGCCGACTGAGAATACTTTGAAATAAACCAGACTTGTTTGGAAATCGAACCTCATGTCTGTCGTGTCACTAAAGTACATGGTTATTGCGTGTTAGTTTCCATATGCAGTCTTTATGGCCTAGAAAATATGGCACCTGAATAGGGCCCCTCCCCCTTTTGCTCCATCGTATACGTTGAGTTTGAAGAGGGCAAAAACGAGCTGAGGACAAAGCCGTCGAGCCGGGATCGAAAGGTGTTTGGGGCACCCCTGTAGAAGTGATGAGACTCCATTGCAGATCCCTGATTGACGAGCAGCGCCCAGAGAGCATCGAGGTGAGGGTACTGGAACGAGTCAGATTGAGCCAGACATGCAGTCACGACGATTCTTGGTTGCGTTTGTATATGGATGAATTGTGTCCTGAGTGACGAATTGATTGATCAGGTGAGTCGTGCCCCGATTCTTAAACTTCCTGATATTGGTCGAGAGTTGCTCTTGCAAGATCAAACGCCCAGAGTAAGAGAAGGGTAAGGATTAACCATGCCTGGGAAATTGTCTTCCTGCTTATTGGGATTTTTCCACTGCGGTAGACAATCTTTGGAAACAGGCCAGGTCGCGCCACCCACGGGGTCGCCGGCATATGAAATGTATGTAAAATACGGTATAGGGGCAATAGAGTTTAATGCGATTTAGCATAGGCAGACCAGACATGTATCAAACATACAGTGGCCTAATGATGGGAGCTTTGAATTAGCACATATAGAACACTTAGAATCAGTATTGCTACAAAAGCATGCCAGACCAGAGGCGTTCGACGTTGTGAGAGACTGGAGGAAGGAAGCTAATCTCTGTTTGAGAAGTAGAGAGAAACACGCATGCAGACATAAAATGAACACAGAAAAAGCGCTAGCGCATGATCAGCAGCAACAGACAAAGGCCCTTAGGAACATGGACAGGGCTTTCCAATTAAGTGTACAGAAAATATATCCGCAGCAAGATTTGCATACATCAGATGAGCTAATAAACAAAATATTGAATGAAAGAAGAAATGAACATCAAAGTACTGACTCAGTTGCACCTCCTCCTTATGTACCTCCCATTCCCGTTGTTCATCTGCATCAGTAGCAAGTTCCTCTCCTCCTGTGCTTGTGACATCATTTCCTCCACTGCCTTCAGAGCATGAGTTATCCGCTTTAGTAGGCAGTTCTACAGAGATGGTGCCTGTGCAAGGAAGCAGTAGAGTGCCTCGTAGTGCGGTTAGCAAAGACAGGAAAGAAGAACTGAGAAATTGGGCAGAAACATATGTTGAAGGTGGCGATGAAGCAGCTGTGCAAAGTTCCATATTTGATCATAGAGAACTTGGTGAACAGCAGGTATTGTTAGAATGCATGTGGAATTATCTTGTGAAAATATGGAGTGATTTGACTGACACATTGGCACCGCAAGAGCTGCGTGATTTGGTTGTTCTTTCTCATTTGCAAGATAATGCGACGAAAGTACGAGAACATGCAGGCCGAATATTTGTGTTTAAGCAAGAGCTTTTATCGATTGCATAGAGAATTAATGAAGAAAGATAAACCACATATGTCATATGTCCAGCAACGATTATTTCCGCCATTGAATCCTGTTAGTGAGGAGATGCGGATTTGTACACGAGATGCTCTTAGATGGATGACAGATACCACCATTTCTCCAATGGAAGTGCATGATACGTTTAGTCAGTATACACCAGAAATGCAGAGAAAGGTATTACAGGTCATGGTAGAGTATTTGCAAGATGAATATATGAAGAATAAGACATGTGGTCCTGCTGATTTAATGACGATTTACAAAAGAGCATTTTTGCCTGAAACTGGAAAGACTGCTTTTTCTCTTGATTTAGCTTTATTGCTCAATAAACAAACAAATGATATGATATGATATGTTATGATATGGCATTTGTAACGCGCCTATACACAAGTGTTTCAAGGCGCGACGAGGCAGGGAGGGGGGAACAAGGGGAAGACAGACAACGATCCTACTAGGCCAGGTGTCATTTAGATCGCGCAAGTGCAGTGGTAGGGGGAAGGGAAAAAGTGCAAGGGGAAGGGGGGGGGCAAGTGCAGTACAAGGTAAGTAGAATAAAATAAATAAATAGGGCCAGCTGGTGGCAAGTGCAAGGTAAGTGCAGGCAAGTGCTGGGAAGGGGGGGCTGTAGGGATACAGAGACAGTCCCGCAGTGCAGGGGTTGCCAGGGAGGCAGTGCAAGTGGAGAGTGGCTGGGCCCAGAACCGCGGTCGGTGAGAGTGGCCCAGTTGCAGATTCAGTACAGTTTCAGTGAAGAATTTAGCAGGGGAGAGGGAGAGAGAAAGCAGAAGCAAAGAGGAAGGCTTTGAGGTGCTTCCGGAACCGGAGATGGTTCTCCTCAAGTTTCAGGGAGGCAGGAAGGCTGTTCCAGAGGGAGGCCCCTGCCGCTGAGAGAGATCTACCCCCAGCTTGTTGCTTCGAGAAGCGGCTGACCCTGAGGGAGTTGGAGACGGATGAGCGAAGGGGTCGGGAAGGAAAATATTTAGGAAGAGAGAGTTGAAGGTATGTAGGCCCCAGGCCCCAGAAGGCCTTGTGGACAATCCAGAGGGTTTTGAACACACATATTAAATTTACGATGGATTGGCACAGCACACAGGTTAGCTTCTTAGATCTGCTTATTCAAAAATCTAACGGTAAACTGGTTACAACACTCTATCGAAAGCCAACTGACAGAAATACAGAAATACAGAAAAGGTGTAGAAACACCTTGTTTGCAATTACCCATGAGGGAAGTGCCTCCCACGTTTGTCCCGAAAGTAGAAATTGCTGCCACTGCAACGACTGCAGCACGAACGATAGAAGCCCATTATACTGCACAGTTTGTACATGTCCCTTTTTCTAGGCAAGAGGTAAATAATATCAGGCAGACGATCCCTGATATTAGGAAAAACCCTTCAGGATTCTATAAAGAAATTTAATCTGTTTTGAATTTGTCTGTTTTTACACTGGGTGACATTGATTTATTGTTTCCCGTAATTCTTCCTGTAGACATATGGAAACAGGTTAGAAATATAAATGACGCAACGATATTAGGTGAAACATGGGAGAATTTGATTAGAATTGATGGTGAGAGAAAGGCTGGAGAAAAACCGCTGCAAGTTATGTTGGCTTTACCATCGCGAATAGTAGAGAAATTGAAAACTTTGGTACCCGAGAAGAGAATATTTTGGGATAAATTGTCTGCTTGTTTACAGGGCAAAGATGAATGAGCGATTGATTATTTTAATCAATTTCAAGAAGTATTTTCAGATTTTAGTGGTCAAGACTTGAGTACTGAACCCGGGAAGAGATTGTTTGTTGATAAGTTTGTGCGAGGGTTGTTACCGAAAATTCAAAATTTAATAATGACATCTGAAAGTGCATGGCAAGCAAAAACACAAAGTGAAGTATTACACATGACCCAGTATTATGAGAACAGAGTAAATGCAGAGAAGGACAAAGAAATAAGGGACAAAGGGAATTTGAAAACAAGAGTATTGTAGCAGCAAGTAGGAAACAATAATAGAGGTGGTGGGAAAGCACAATCCAGAGTCCAATTTTCAAACATGCAAGGTGGTCCTATAGGGATGAATCAATGTGCCTATTGTAGACAAGAAGGCCATTGGCGAGTACAGTGCCCGCAGATACAGAATTGAAATGGGACTTTCCCGAGAAGACAGAATAGAGGTCGCCCGGGAACACAAGGACAGAATAGAAACCAAAGAGCGTCACAATTTCAGAATAACCAGGGGAATCAGAATCAGACCGAACAGCGAAACAGCACAAGTGATGGAAATGTTTTTGGCAATCAGTCCAATGCATATTACACTGGCGACTTTACATCTGACGATGTATTGTTTTGCTAGGACAGTCCGAGACATGGGTTGGAACCAGTATCTATTCCCGTAGACCAGAAAGGGCCCTACGTAGAAATGAAGGTTGGGAATAGGGAACACATTTTTCTCGTGGACAAAGGTGCACACAAATGTTTGATTGACCATCAGCAGGTTCCAGATATTCCACTGTCAGGGCATAACAATGGGCCTCATTACGACCCAGGCGGAGGACCATGGTGCTATTAGCACCATAGTCCATGCCGGTGTCCGCCATGGCGGAATGGGGGATTACCACCCCATTCCGAGGTTGGCGGCCGGTAATTCCCCATGCCGCCATGGCCCTTCCCCATTCCCATTTTTGCCCCATAGGGCTCAATGGGAATGGGGAAGGTGCTAATAACGGTACCGCAAATTGCGGTACCGTTATTAGCACCAAAGTCCCTTTGCGGGTCCCTTCTTTAACGGCTGGAAAAACCAGCCGTTAAGGTCGGGTCCCGCAAAGGGACCACGTAATCAGGCGTTAAGGTTTTAACGGCGCTGACACCTTTTACGGCGCCGTTAAACCCTTAACGCCAGGCTCGTAATGAGGCCCAATGTCTCAGTAGTGTTCTCAGGTACACCAGTAATTAGTCCAGTGTCACAATCAGTACCTATAACACTAGGTCCATTCACTGAATCTTGTTCATTTCTTTTGACGAAAAATTGTGGTGAAAATTTGTTGGGATTAAATTTGTTGAAGAAATTGAATGCCGTTATTTATTGTTCTCCTGATGGAGTGTATTTGACGATATCGCCACAAAAGACTACTGTATCACAATTTTTATCTAAGCCATTACGGCTGAATTGAGTAAAGTACCGGCTTGTATATGGGCAGTGAACGACAATGATGTTGGTTGTTTAAAAGTAGAACCAGTGAAAATTGTTTTGAAAGAAGGAATTACATTGCCGCGTATTCTGCAATATAAAATTTCAGCTGAAAGAGAGAAAGCATTGAAATGCATTGTGTCAGATTTGATCAAAAGAAACGTAATTGAAGAAACTTCTGGTAGCACTTGCAATAGTCCGATTCTTCTGGTTTATAAGAAAGGAGGTAATGACATACCGTATTGTTCATAATTGATTTGCGCGGAGTCAATAAAGTTGTTGATCCACAATTCCCTTTAGTCCCGGATGTGACTACAATTTTGACTATGATTCCAGCATCTGCATCGTATTTTAGTGTTTTAGATTTGAAGAATGCATTTTTCAGCATTCCAGTACATCCAGATAGCAGATATATATTTGCTTTCACTCTAGGAGGACGTTCATTTACATTCACATGAATTCCGCAGGGGTACACTGAAAGTCCAAGCATTTACAGTAGAGCATTAAAGGAACAACTGGATATGCTACAACTAGCAGCAGGTTGTGTTTTGTTACAATATATAGACAATTTATTGATAGCAGCAGACACAGAAGAAATTTGTAAAGAAAGTACAGTTGTGCTATTGACACATTTAGCAGCACATGGACACAAAGCTTCACTAAAACAATTCCAGTATTGTCGAAAGGAAGTAACCTACTTGGGCTACCTCCTTTCGAAGGAGGGAAGAAGACTGACACCCTGATTGTGAAACCAATAGTGGCATTTAAAGATGTTACCTTACCTTTGCCATGGAACATGAAATGTCAAGAAGCATTTGACTTGCTCAAAGCTGCAATATGTTCAGCTCCGGTTTTAGGCATGCCAAATTATGACAAGAATTTCAGGTTATTTGTGCGTGAAAATAAAGGTTGTGTTTTGGCTGTTTTGACTCAGGAAAAAGGAGGGTGAAATAGACCATGCGGCTACTTCTATTCCACGTTGGATCCTGTTGAATGAGCTTTGCCGTGCTGCTTATGAGCTATTGTTGCAGCTGCCAGGTCAGTAAAACAAACCGAGGGTATGGTTTTAGGTCACGTTTTAACCATCATGGTGCCGCATTCAGTGGACTTTCTTTTAAATAGAACGCAGACACAAAACCTTACATCAGCCAGATTAACAAGGTACGAAATTGCACCGCATATCCAAATTATGAGGTGTTACACTTTGAATCCGGCCGAGTTAATGCCCCCTACCAATGACAAAGGGGGTGAAAAAGAATTCCCCCATGATTGTTTAATGGTTACTGAACAAGAGACAAAAGGAAGAATTGATCTAACTGATAACCCACAGAAAGAGCCAGATGGAGAACTGTTTTGTGATGGTTCTTGTTTTAAATTACCCGATGGTACATCAACTGCTGCATATGCCATCACTACACTGAACAGTATTGTAGAAAGCAAAAGAATCCCATATAACTCAGCAGAAGCCGCAGAGATACTAGCGTTAACCAGAGCATGTGAGGTTTCTGCAAACCTTAATGTAAACACTTATACTGACAGTCAGTATGTATTTGGGGTGGTACACAATTTTGGTCGATTATGGTCTGAAAGGGGTTTCCTGACATCACACGGAACTAAAATCCAACATGGCACTTTGATAGTGAGACAGTTGTCTGCACTTGCGCTTCCTAAACGGTTAGCAATAATGAAATGTGAAGCACATAAAAAAGTAACATGTAATGTTGGAAAGGGAAACACATTTGCAGACCGAATTGCGAAAGAAACTGCCACTGATTCACACACAAAAATGTATGTTGAAAAATTGAAAGAAGTATCCTGCATGATAGAAAATGGAATTGCAACAGTTAAGGAAATGCAAGCAGAACCTACTGTAGATGAAATAAAAACCTGGTTTGAGGGTCCAGCAGAATTAGACTCTGAAGATTGTTGGGTGGACAAAGTGAATAAAAGATGGATGTTGCCAAATGCCTATGTAATGGCAATGGTCACTATGGCCCACAATCCAACACACATATGTGCTAAGAAAATGATTCAACATCTAGATTCTGTATGGCAAAACCTACTGACAGATTGGTCCGAAATTGCATGACTTGTTTACAACAAAACATTGGAAAAGGAACAGCGACGCCAGTAGGAAGCTTTACCCCCCCATGCCGTTCGAAGTCATCCATTTTGATTTCATAGAAATGGAAAGGTGCCAAAACTATAGTATGTCCTTGTGGTGGTCTGCGCATTTAGCAAATGGGTAGAGGCCTTTCCCCTGAAAGATTGTGCAGCTATGTCCACAGCTAAAGTTATGCTAAAAGAGTACTTTTCCCGTTTTGGCCTAGCCCGCGTCATATGGTCAGATAACGGTCCACACTTTATTGCAGCTGTGATATTACAAATGTGTGCAGGCCCCCAAACTGACAAACGATCTCAATCGGCCAGACACCCGATGAGTGCCGGTTTGGTGGAACGTCAGAACGGTATCTTGAAAAATAAATTGAGTAAGATCTGTGAGGGGAGCAATTTGAAATGGCCCGATGCATTACCGCTAGCTTTTTTATGCATGAGAACATCTGTACAGGCAAGGACTGACTCTCCCCTTATGAAATAGTCATGGGGAGACCAGCAAATGTTTGGAATGCTCTGCAGCCGAAACGGCTGAGAGACATAGAATACCGTTGCTTATTACCTTTTGTAAACAGTTAACTCAAAACTTGAGTTTGATTCATCAGTACGTGCAGGAGGCTCTTCCTGTCAGATATACTGGCCCAGGACATTGCCTGCAGCCTGGAGACTGGACACTAATTAAAGAATTTGTGAGAAAATCTTCACTCGCACCGCGATGGAAGGGGCCCTACCAGGTGTTCCTGGCTACACAGACTGCAGTCTGAGTGGATGGCCGCAAGTCCTGGATCCACCCAACACACACAAAAAGAATTCTGTTTCCTTTGAAAGAGCTGCCTGATCCTGACATCGAAAGAAATACAGTTGCACTTGATCACAAAGGTAGCATTGCCAGTTCTCTGCCAGAAGTGCTTCCTAAGCCCAAGAAAGGGCCTGGGGAGATTGCAACAAAGATTGAAAGGCAACCTCAACCTTGTCCGACTGCTGCCGCTTCATCACTCATTGCATCGCAGGCTGGCACTGATCCTGCATCTGGAAATAAGATTGCATTGTTCATCGATCATACTGTACCTTGAGCCATAAGGTACAATCTACATTCACAAAATCAGAAATGACCTGCACTTTGTTTTGTCTTTGTTCCCAAACATGGATGAAGATGGAATGGAAGCCTAGGGAAAAGGAGCGTATGAGCTGTGTCAAGTTGCATCATCAAATTGAAAGCTCTGAAACACGGTTTCCCAGTGCTACCATTGAAAAGTGAAGGACCAGTGCAACCCCATGTGGATGAGCGGGGGGCATATGGTACCGACACAATTGATGCTTGCTCCTGCCTTTTTGGAGCGCTGTGCGAAATCACATCAGCTTTCTGTCATTTATTAAGCAGGCTAGTCTGAACTGGCCTGAACACTTTGCTGCTACTTAAACACTTTGCTGTTAACGTGTGTTGCTGTGGAGAACTTTTCCGCGAAGAACACTTAAAACTTTTCCTGAAATAAAGATCACAGACAATGCCTACACTCACTCCTGCTCCCTCCTGCACCAATGCTGTTGATATTGTAGAAATAGAGACTAAGCCTACTCTTGGGAAAACTTGGTTCAGAAAGAATAATATGTTAAGGATTATGATACAGCTTTGCATTTTGATTATGCTGATCCCAATATTCTGATATCTGGAAACTGTGCATCCTTTGAAATCTCTTTTGCCTGCTACCAGTGCTCCTACTACGAGCAGCCCAGTACATGTGCTCTCTTATACTCTCCCCTCACAAGAAGTGAAACATAGAAAAGGTTAGGACAATAATACATTGCTATTGATTATGAACATGACACATGCTATCTTAAATAGGTCCAATTGTTGGATCTGTTCCAATTTACCCCAGCATGGTGGAAAAGGAATGGGTTGGTATGTACATCCTTTGCCACTTAATACCGCATCTTATGCATCATTGAGAGCGTTATTTTATGGAAAGTTCTAGCCCATATTCTAGGCCAGCCACGAACACACTGTAATTCTTCATATAATAAAGTGAAATCTCTGACACATAAAAATGATTTCCTTTGAGCTCAACAAATAATGGTGCTCCACAGAATATACATTAATACTCACAATAAGTCAGCCGTCGCTGACACAACTTAAAACATATGTGACAAACACTTAACAAACACTTAAAGAATATTTACATGCTTCAAATTAACCTCTCTTTATTTCTATGTATCACCCCACCAAAACTCCCATGATGGTACGTCGCTCTCTTAACTGCCAATCTTAATATTAAATCTTATTATTATTATTATTATTATTATTATTATTATTATTATTATTATTATTATTAATATAATCACAATCCGTCCCGCTGATGTTATTGGGTAAAGCAGCTGTCTTTGTTTTGGGAACAAGCAATAAATTCATGGAATATAAGGAAATTGTCCAGGGTGTTAGAGAAGACGATAAATGGAACTACATATATACTCTATAATATGACACTAGAACAGAAACCAATTAGATTAATTGCACTTCAGAATAGAATGGTCCTTGACATAAATTTGGCTGTTTGTGTATTGTGGGTGATGTTCTGCTGTTGTTGCATACAATGCCTGCCAATCCTCTGCTCCCAAATTACAAATGAGTGTGTAGACGCAATCAAAGCGAAACCTCCTCACATACTAAGTGAAGGTTCCCAACACAAGAATGAAACAATCAAAGAATTAATGGCAATTAATATTTCTGATGACGATTACAGTAGTATGGGTAGTTTGGAATTGGACACGTGGTCAGATGAAGATGCGATGTATGGATGATGCTCTTGGCTTACGGCCAAAAGGAGGGTTTGTTGGACCAGAAATTACCCTATAGTATGTATAGTATGTAGGCCAGAAACCAATCGCATCATGTGACAAACATCGCAAATGCAGAATTATCAATGCAAGCAGAAGACATCCATTTTGTGAAATGGCAGCCATTTGCTTTTTTCCTTTCTGTCAAAACGCTTTATAAATGTATTCCATGCTTCAAACTCACGCACGGTGCAAGGCCATGGCCTGAATACCGAAACACTAACACAGACAGGAATGTCGAATGATACAGAAATACATTGTTTTCCTCCCTCATGAAGTCCTTGAAGGCGAGCAGAAACTGCATCTAATCAGCAGACCAGGTGCCGGCCTGTCTTGCAAACGCTGTAGCGAAAGACAGTTAAAGCATGAATTATATTCTTTTAGCGGTACTCATTCGCAGAGACTGGTATTTTCTCCTTCAGAACTGTCTTACCCCTAGTTTCATGAATCGGAACACATAGATAATGTGCTAAGGAATGTTTCTTTTCTCTCCTACGAACATGATATCCTTGCTGGCTGAACTAAGAGCTTTATGTTCCCCATAACAGAAAGCTGTCTCTGCTACTGTTGCTAGAATAACTATATTTAGACTGAATAGAGACTTGTCATAACGTGTCATAACGTGTCATAATTGTCACGATTGTCAATCACCGAACCTTAGCCTGAACGATACATCTATGGGCGGTTTGAATTGCCTTGAAAAGATTACATGTTATTTGTCAAGGGTTTTGACCCATGTTGAATCAATAGACTGGGAAGATGTGGGGATGAGCTGTTGCCACCCATTATTCTATCCCAAAACAAACTAAATCAATTGACTGGGTGGATGTGGGGATGAGCTATCGCCGCCCACATTCACGCCAGAATAGGAGAACTGCGCAGTTGGCACAAGACCACTCCAAAGATACAACCTTCTTGTGGGGGGTTCCACATCACCACTCTACTGTAAGGATGCCATCAAAACAATGTTAAGCAAGGGTCGTATACTGTCAAGCAAAAGACCATTCTATTGAAATGCAGTAATTCAAGACAACTCAAAAATGGATGCAGTACTGACAAATTCCCCAAGGTGGCGCTAGCGGTCTAAACTCTGACAGGGAAACTGTATTTCGGAGTTGCAAGAGGGGCAGGGACTTCAAAGCTTGTTGGTTAATTGAACATCTAGCCACCTGCTGTTCCCAGAGGCCAAGAGGCTGGGAAACCTTAACACCTCAGAGATTCCCACACTAGGAGGCAGGATATCACATGACCCTGTTGATTGATTGAGGAGAGACTTCCAGGCAGCCTGCTGGAGCCCACACAAAAGGCTCTTTCTGTGAATGGGGTATGTTAATTTTGAGTGTTTCCTGTCAACAGCCCTCTGCCAGCAAGGAGAGACATGTGATCACTGACCCACCCAGACTTCTGGAGGCGGACCCAAACACTTGGGGGGTTGAATTGCAACAAATATATATTTTATAGAAACAGTGATAATTTATTGTAACCAAATGACAGGAATGTACAACTTTGAGAGTCTTAGCTTGAAAAATGCCCTCACGATTTGAGTCCAAACTCCAATTTGTACCATGTTCTGGGGCAAAACCCTGCTAATTATGATTATTGTAGACAATGCGTTTAAGCTAGAGACATGGAAAGTTACTGGGATATATGTGGAAGGGAAATGTACCTTTGTATAATTTTTGATGAAAAACCAATGTTGCAAAACCCACTAAAATCGAAAATAAGTTGCCATTTTTGAATGCAAGCTCCTAGAAACGCCAGAGTCGGGACAGGGACTATCTTTAGTAATATATGATGTGTGTATGTGATGTCAAACAACTGTGTACCTGGGAAATATGTATTTGGATCAGGAATAGGTTTGTGTGCACATTGACCAGGGGAGTGTCATTTCTGCAGGTCATAAAAATTACATCACTCTGACACACTATCCCTTCCCAAATCTGGGACCAAAGAATCTATTGACCTATTAAATCAAGAGAGGGGCAGGCTCAGTTATGCCACGCACACACCCACTTCCAAAACACATAAAAAGAGACTGCTGGGACAGGTAGAGACATTCAATTCCATTTTCTGCGGGACGCTCTGCCGGGAGACTCCAGGAGACTCCAGACTTCACATCCATCAATCTCCAAAGTCCAGAACTTTACTTCAGAACTTAAAGCAAGGGCCTAAACCCACAAACTGAGAACTCTTCTCAGCAGGCCTCAGCATCCTTAAAATCATTTGCAAACTATTCCACAGCCGGCCGAGCTGTTTGAATTCTGTGCCAAGAACTTTTGCCAGTACCCAGAAAGCAGGTTGACATCCAGAATCCACTTGATCCGGACCGGAAGCAGACCAGAGATCCAGAGAACCACAGGCCGCTGTATCCAGAGAGCTGACCCAGATCGCTGTGAAGTGCCGAGACCAGAACAGGAGTCCAGTCCAAAACCTGACCAGATCCGTGGCGAGGCCAATTCCTGCCCAAAATATATTGTGAGTACCGCCAGAACTGTGCAGAACCCAATCTCTTAGTTAAAATAATCTAATCCAAACTATTTTAACCTAATTAGAACAGCCTCCTAGAAATCGTGTCATCTCTCATTTTTAAAGCTGCACAACTGTCACCTGTCAATTCTGCAGCTGCAACTGTCACCTGTCATTTTGAGTTTTACTTTAAATCCGAAAATCTACCTTTATTAAATCACCCGTATCTCTGGAACCGTTTGTGCTAGGAACGAGATTTAACTTTCATCTGAAACCTTCCAACGAACCTAGAACCGACTTCCTACTCCCTATACTTTTTCCATAATAGCGAGACATGCACTCGCGAAATTTACCGCGATTTGCGATTTGGCCCGATTTCTTCATCTGTAGAAATCAGCAGCTTTTTGCTTCTCTTTGCTAAAATTCGTTTGCAATCTGCTAATCATTCATAGAGTATTGTTAAAGTGAGCCTGAACTAATATAAAGTAGCCATCACCTACCCTGAACCTCTAGAGGGAATTACAAGCAATTTTAGCACCTTTTCACTTCCTTGGAAACCACATTAAAGTAATTCGCCTGTGTTTAAAACTCATCCCTGTTTTCCCTAAGCTTGCTGGGAGAACTGGAACTGTGTATTGCATTATAAAGTGTGATTTGTTGGGATTCTTGAAGACTGTGTGCTCTCCTTCCATTTCTTGTATTGCATAGGGGGGGGGGGAGTGAATTGTCAAAAGAAAAAGTGATCATATTACCTTTTGCTAAAATCATAACAAGTTATTTCTGTACTGCATTTTATTGCACCTTGCGTTTCCTTGAACCATATAAAGCATTCTTTCCCACCTTGTTCTTCTGTTCCTATTCATAAATTACCTCTTGCTGACTACTGCTCATATTCAGTGTAATATCCATTATCAATTTATTTATAGAAGTGATATATATATATATATATATATATATTGTTTAAACTTTCAATGAAACCTTTTTAATTTGCAAAACAAACCTACTTGGCTCAGTGGGGTCAGGGGGATTCTAAGAGGGGGGTGTTATACAAGGGTTGTCATCCAGAGTACTGAACTGGATATGAAAATACATCAATAAGGGTTTTCCTCAGCATCCCAGACTAGGCATTGACTTAGCTGTAGTGTTGATTGAATATCGCTTACATATTGCATGTTATGTATATATATTGTTGCTTGAGCGTTACTCGCTCTCATGCGTCTCACGAGGTCTGGGTACATACGTTGCGAGATGCTGAGACCCCAGTCGGCTGACTGAGAATACTTTGAAATAAACCAGACTTGTTTGGAAATCGAACCTCGTGTCTGTCGTGTCACTAGAGTATATGGTTATTGTGCCTTAGTTTCCATATGTATGCGGTCTTTATGGCCTAGCATATCATGTATATTATAGTTTTACAAAGAAAGTCTTAGACCAGTTTTAAAATTTTAAAAATCCTCATTTTGATACATTTTCAGGGACATCATTTGGGGGTCACCATGGGTCGCGCCTGCAACCTCGGAGGTTTCCTTGCTACCACTGTAGTCTCCCTTGCAACGCCTAAAAAAAAACATCATTTTTTAAACTTTTTTAATTTAAGCTCCTGGGCTGTGGCTAGTGCCATGTGGCTCTTTGTTTCTGGAGTGGCTGGCTTTCTTGTGCAGGCCTCTTAAAAAATAATAGGGTGTTCCACAAGTGTAACACTTTGAGCAGTGACCCTTAATAAGAAAATAGGAATAGCAAATACGTTGGTTGTCTTTCTGGAATTTTATAAAATAATTTCTAGATTCATTAAAGGTTTATTTTAGGCACACTTCAAGAGGTAAGTCACTGATTTAGTCTGTTCTTAAACACCTCAAATTCACAATGCAGACAAAAACTTCCAAAAAGAATTTACAGTAAAATATGCATCCATTTCGGACTAAGCTGCAGTAATAACATGTTTTTTTCCGGCCGTTGTCTCTGTTACGACCATCACAAGATAAATGGGCTGATTCATGGAATTATTTGCACTGAAAAACAGGGATTTGTGCACCATTCTGCCCGCAAATCCCTGTTTAACGAACAGGGATTTGTGGGCAGAATGGCGCACAGATCCCTGTTTTTTGGCAAAAATAATTCCATGAATCAGCCACAATCCCTCTTGGTGTCCTTAGTCACTTAACAAAACCCTTGAGCCTAAAAGCTTGTGTACAGTGTAGACATGTTTGACCATAGCACATAAAGTGGCCCTTGATTTAATTGTGCCACAATAATGCTTGTAATGTGTCTATCTTTCCTATCTCTCTGGCATGCTGTTCAGGATCTTTGTTTGCATGTATGAAGTAACGAGTGCCCAGAATGCAGGATGCAGTGTGAGTGTGCTGCTTTTTCTGCACTACTCTAAATTATTTAATTCACAACTATGAACCCTGTCAATGGTATGTATTGTGCCACTTCTGAAGCTTGTAAAGTAGATCCACGGAGGCTTGACAAGTGGCCAACTTTGCACCAGACATGCAGATGAACTGGCCTGCTGTTAAATCTCAGTTACCAGTTGGTAATGGTATCCACTACAGAGTGTAATTTGCTTTCTGACTTTGAGAACATTGAGACATGTAATTGCTCATTTTACTATAGCTGTTAAGATAGATATAGGTGGTAATATAGCTCAGTGGGTTGAGCGCTTGATGCTGCGATGTGTGTGATCTGCAGGTTGCAGGTTCACATCCCGGCAAGGCCAACTCAGCCTTTCATCCTTCTGAGGTTGATAAATGAGAGCCAACACAGGTTGGGTGATATTGTATGTACATTTGTTCAACATAAAGTGCTTAAGCGCAAGTGCATTGTAATAACACATCATTATCATTTGGCCTTGGAATGGGAGATAAAGTCAGCAAGGTGGGGGCAAGAGCATTGATGCTTTGAAGACAAGAAGTAGGAATTTAAAGAGAAAGCGAATTTGCATTGAGAGCCAACTGATGTGCTGGCGGTGTGCAGAGCTGGGGGAGACTGTTGTAGGAGGTGGGGGATGCATTTAGCAAGGTTCAGGAGTTTGTTAAGGGGAGATAAGGAGCAGGCTAGAGCAGTAATCAAGTTTACTGATTGCAAACATAGAGCACAGAGGAAGCAACAGTCTAAGGATCTATTGCACACACCTCATCATAATGATATAGGTTCAGATTGGGCAGCAAGGCTACAAGCGACGCCCTCACAAAGAACAGGCACATTGCTGTAAGCTTCCTTCATATATTGAAGGGGCATATGAAGGGCAGAGGCAGAGCAAGGATCCCTTTCACACATAACAGGTGAAGAGGGAGGCCCAAACGTGGCCCTCATTAAACCCGTCCCGCTCTCAGCTCGGCGACAGAGAAGCGAGAGATGTACATTGCTTCTAGGCCCTTCTTCATCATCGTTGAAGTTTCGCAGGCGTGAAAGCGCTATTCACTCAGACAACCATTGATACCATGCCCAGACAGCAGTTTGAAAGAGAATTAAAAAAAAAGAATTTTACATGTTTGTTATCACGCCACTCCAAATATGGGAAATGGCAAGGTTACAGTTTACTTAAGCTCATTCATGAGAAGAGAGCACATTCAATCAATCCTTCTTGGACATTTTCTAAAATGTGCTCAAGTCATTAAGTGACTGAAACATGCCGCCCAAAAAATTACCATTACTTGGAAAAGCTCCATCTGATGCAAAGTGAAAATCAATATCAAGAGCTTCTGAAACACAACAACAAACAGCAGCACAACTTGCCGACAAGAGGACAAGAGCAACTTTCTTCTCCAGGGCACATGAGCAACGCTGGTTACCCCAGCTAGTGGTCAAAAAGGTCACTTTGCCATGCAATTGTGCAGTTTTTAGATTGTGATTTGTGATACACTATGATTTTTGACTTCACAGTGTTTGCCATCATTTTCTGTTGGATCATGTAGTTTCCATATTCCTGCAACAAGGATGGTAGGGCAGCCGGGACATGTCCATTCAAAACAACAATGTCCGCATAGGCCAAATAGGGTAGACATTTCCTAGCTACCTTAGGCACATCACACAGCTACCTTAGGCACATCACACAGCGAATATGTAGAGCACTGTCGAAATAAAAGGTACAGCATGGGTTACAGAGTCCAAACTTCCCTAACCTACAAGACTGCACAGCACTGGGAACAGCACTGCAGGTTTCTCTCATGTGCAGCACATTTATAACATGGACAACAGCTCTTCCAGATTTCATCACACCTATATTTATAACATGTACAGTATGGTCCACAGCACAAGCTTCAGTGATACCGGTAGCTTCTTACGGAACAATAGCAGCACTGCAACCTTCTTTCACACACACAAAACAGTAAGAAAGGCAGCAGCAGCACATGCTTCCCTCATATAGATAAGTGCTACAGTATGGCCCCAACTGCTGTGAACTAGTCCGGACAATCTTTTTATTCATCATCTGTTGCCATCATTTGCCCACATCATTAGCCATTTATTGTGACGCTATGGTGGAAGGTGTAAACATGCCTTCACACCATTCCGTTGTGTGAATTCTTTTGCAACAGATTGCATTTAATTTGGGGGAAGATACACAACATGGAATATTTGCCATGCTTCACTTCGTCCGGTCAGCCGCCTCAGCTACGGCCAGTGCAGGGAATGAGCAGGAACACGCCAGAGCAGCTCTCCAGCAAAAAATGTCTTGCCGGAGCGCCGCGCCGTCCTCCAGACCCATGGGCCAGCTCATATCACACCAAGGGCAGTTTTTAGGCAACTTGGTGCCCAGGGCGAAACATCAGAATGCACCCCCCTCCACATGACTCACACACGTCACTCTCACACTACACTTCTGTATCGTGTGACAAAACCCCTCCTCGATATGAATAAATAATTGCTATATAAATGAAGCTCTTTCATTACATCGTAATGCACATACTTTACATAAGAATTCTAATGTGAAACCACAGCTCGTGCTGCCCAATTAAATGTTTTTTCTGTCACCTGCTATAAGGGAAGGCCTTGCCCGAATGCAGTTTCAAACTGTCCATACTGGCACACTGTGGTGTGACCAGCCTACCGGGGTCTGAGGGCCCACTCACCACTGGCCCTGTGTTGCAAGGGTTCTGTTAGTACCACCTCACTTGTATTTCACAAGGGGCAATACTAGACTAACCATATGAATTATTTTCTGATGGAAGGTTATTATTCCAAGATGAAAAGTATGGTACGCTCTTATTGTACTCTTTCAAAATACCTCTATGAGAGTGGGAAACAGGACAAATAGCACCAGTGCGGGTTCCTGTATGTTTTGCATTAGAGCGCACGGCATTTCAGGACTATAACAATGATCAGAGATCACTATATTGGATACACAAGTTGTGATAAAAGGATTGTATGTGTACACCTCTAAATTCCTAACAGATGCATGGCTTGGTGCTCACACCACTGCTCACAACACTCACCCTAACATTCAAATGTTTGTAACCATAAGCCATGCGTACTCATTTAGACAGCTTAAGTTTTTGGATGCAAGTATAACATTGCTGCAACATCAGCCACACAAATGGGGTACAAAGGCCCTTTTGCTTCTTGTTTCTGAAGAATTGTAGATGTGGAAGGGCTGGGTCTCAGTGTGAGCATGCCCAACCCCCAATACAGAAACATCTTTTGGGAATGATATCTATAGACAGGACGTGATACCGTAGAAGAGAGACCCAATAAACAATGCACTGAAAGGCTACACAGAAAGGATTTTACCTCCTATGAACTTTAGACTGCCCAGTAATAAGCTGATGAAGCATTTTAAACAAAACCGGCTTCTAATGCATGGTAAAGGGTGCACAATTACTCAGCCGCTACCTCCTCACTATTACGCAGGCCAGAGGGGTTATTTATGCAAAAACAAGCAGGCCCATGCTTTATCTAACAGAGCTGGGATTAGCATCACTTATTGGTGCTGGCCTGCAGCTAGTGAAAATCATGGCATGGCACGGTTGAAAGGGCATTTGGCATACTGGATGTACAATTTGAGGCAACTTCTTTGACTGCTTTATGCGTTTAAGTGTGGGCGCAGTTTGGCATGCTCATCAGAGCCACATACATAAAACGTTCCAGTATGCTATTGTATTGACAAAAACAGACATATGTGCTGTTACATATGGGAGCACCACATAGATGCAATTAACCAACAGGGTGATGGATTGTGTAGCACACAAAACATTGCTGCACACATATCACTGCATTGATTTGCCATGGACTACTCTCTGCATGGTGACACACAATGAACTCTACTTTCCTAATGAAGGTGCCAAGTGACATTGAGTTACCATCTGGAGTGCATGCTAGGCAGGGGCTGTCTTGTTTAGAAAATTAAAAGACCTTTGATGCTGAGCGGATGCATTTAATCCATCTCCCAAAGCAGCCTCTACAATACTTGCGCAAGAAAATAACAGGAATGCACCATATGTAACTAAAAAGTAATATACACAAAAACGTTTTGGTGTGTCAAATAAAGAGACATGAAAAAAAAAAAAAAGAGTTTAAAACTTTTTCTGTGTGGCATTTTAATATTTTAATTCTCTTTGAAGAATACATAGGTTGTCAGCTAACTGATACTTGTGCTGGCCTGCTGAATAAAAATGCCCCATGTTCAGTTCTTAACACTGAAATGTTAAGCACACACCGTGTAAAAACAAGCATTTATAATTTGCTCCACTTGAAAGGCTGTCAACACAAAGAATGGGGGGCACAGGGTGTTTGACTCCAAATCATCTCATACGCTGTGTTTGGAATTTCCGTTGTTTGCATATTCCGAATGCATTGCTGTCATCTACAAGTTGGCAGAGAGCATCCAGCCAAACATCTCAGTGGAGCACCCACTGGCACAGCAGGCTGCTTAAGCATTTGTCTGGCAAAATCAGAGTAAGCTTTTTGGGTGTGCCCCTTTCTGCGTCCCCTCCTGAGCTATTTAGCTCTGCACCCAGGGTCGTTGCCCGCTCCGCCCGGTCCAAGAAACAGGGCTGGTCCCACCCAACTCCTGCTGCCTCAACGAGCAGACCACTTTCAGAAGACTTGGCACCCAGGCTGCCTAATTTTCTAAAAGCAGTTTTCTCGTTACTTTGCACACACAAGTAACCTGTTTCTCAACTGAGCTTACAGAAAACTCCAGGCAGAAACTGCCAAATGTTAGCTGTCCAAACTAGTATATGTCCTGCAATTTATTGACATCTCTTTATTAGGGTGAATTTTGTTACCAATCAAAACAGACGAGTACATTATTCACTTAAAAGGGCTTCTTAGTGAATCACTATAAGACATGTTTAACATTTAAAATTGCGGACATTATGATGTTCCCATAATGCTATTTGCTTTTATGCAAATCGCTAGGATTAGGTTCTATGAACCCCTTGGCCCGCCCCCTCTCCCACAGCCCTGCCCTTCTAAAGAGACGACAGTTCCCCCAATACGTTTTTTCCATTTCCAACACATGCATGCCAACCTATGCTGTGCCACCAATCGGCCGAAACTGAAATGATTTATCACTGTGGCGAGATGCAGAAATAAGGAGCACTAAGGTTGAACACTCTACCTGACCCCATACAAACAGTGGGTGCACAACTCCAGTAGGCGTGAACGATGGCAACCTTTCATCCCGTTCCTACAATCAGAAGGTGATCTCCCCCATACATACAGTACAAAGTCCACTCCGGCACTCAGGTGAGCTTTAGTCTGGTGGTCCCTGCGCCTCCATTGTCCCATCATGGCGCCTGTATTTCCAGCGCGACCCTCGTGGGCCAAGAGTCAGCATTGCAGGCTACCCCTGCTTAGTCCCGCCTCCCACTCCATCCCCTGGGCCCTGATTGGCTGAATGCATCCGTGGGTGCAACGAGGGCCTAACCCTCTGTACCCCAGCTCCCTGGGCCATTTCCACTCCGTCACTCAGGTGAGCTTTAGTCTGGTGGTCCCTGTGCCTGCATTGTCCCATCATGGCACCTGTATTTCCAGCACGACCCTCACTGGCCAAGAGTCAGCATTGCAGGCTTCCCCTGCTTAGTCCCGCCTCCCACTCCATTCCCTGGGTCCTGATTGGCTGAATGCATCCGTGGGTGCAACGAGGGCCCAACCCTCTGCACCCCAGCACCCTGTACCATTTCCACTCCGCCACTCAGGTGAGCTTTAGTCTGCTGGTCCCTGTGCTTCCATTGTCCCATCATGGCACCTGTATTTCCAGCGCGACCCTCGTGCGCCAAGAGTCAGCATTGTAGGCTTCCCCTGCTTAGTCCCACCTCCCACTCCATCCCCTGGGCCTTGATTGGCTGAATGCATCAGTGGGTGCAACGAGGGCCTAACCCTCTGCACCCCAGCTCGCTGTGCCATTTCCACTCCCGCACTCTCGTTTGCTTTAGTCCGGTGGTCCCTGCGCCCCCATTGTCCCATCATGGCGCTTGTATTTCCAGCGCAACCTTCGCGGGCCAAGAGTCAGCATTGCAAGCTTCCCCTGCATAGTCCCGCCTCCCACTCCATCCCCTGGGCCCTGATTGGCTGAATACATCCGTGTGTGCCATGAGGACCTAACCCTCCGCACCCAAGCTCCCTGTGCCATTTCCACTATGGCACTCAGGTGGGCTTTAGTCTGGTGGTCCCTGCGCCTCCATTGTCCCATCATGGTGCTTGTATTTCCAGCGTGACCCTCGCGGGCCAAGAGTCAGCATTGCAGGCTTCCCCTGCTTAGTACCGCCTCCCACTACATCCCCTGGGCCCTGATTGGTCCACCTCCCCTTTTATCCTCGACTTTCCCAGGGTAGCCGGGAAGCCCCTGCGGCTAAGGGCGGCTCCTACATCGGCAGCTCCTAGGTGTGTCTGCAGGTGTCTGCAGGGGAAGCAAATGAAGCCAGCAGTGAACAGGCACCACAAAAACTGTAAGTGTGGCATGGGTGGGGTGTAGAGCAATTACTCTACTCCAGAAAACACCTGCCACTCTACCATACCTTTCCATAACGTAGACTGCCATAGTCTTAAACCATGCATACTTAGAGAGATTTGTGACCACCAGCCTAAATCTATTCATGGCTGGACTGTAAATGCTGCCTTGAATCATATACTAACAGACTTCCCAATGTTAACTAGTGCCACACCAAGAGAAAACTGTGAAGATCAGCCTGTGTCACATTTAGACAGGTGTAACAATGTTAGCAAGTGCCACACTTAGATGGAATTCTTAGCTTTAGCCCGCGCCACATCTAGATAGGATTATAAATGTTAGCATGTGCAACACTTAAATGAAACTGTGAATGTTAGCATGTGTCACACTTAGATGGAATTCTTAACTTTAGCCTGCGTCACATTTACACAGGTGAAGCAATATTAGCTTGTGCCACACTTAGATGGAATTCTTAACATCTAGATAGGATCATTAATGTTAGCATGTGCCACACTTAAATGGAATCGTGATCACCAGCCTGCCTCAACTCCAGATAGAATATTGAGGATTAGCAAGTGCCACACTCAGATGGAATAATGAATGATAGCAAGCATCACACCTAAACATAATTGCAAGGACAGCAATGCCAATTAACCAATCCACCAACAATTTCACTCCTCTGCATACACCTCTCAAACTCTAACCAAACACAACCACAAGCTTAAAACACAGCAATCCGCACAAACTTCACTACATTGCAACAACAAAACAAAACACACATAGACTTGCACAACAGCACACGATGACTACCGATCGTAAAACACCCCAAGCCCAGTCAACTGACCCACCGGGCTGAGGCTGCCAACAGCACATCACTGCTCTCTTGCACTTTTCCAGCTTATTCCCACTAACTCACGCCCCCCTTCCCTTTTCAGAACCGCCAGAGTGCCAGGGGACTACTCCGGTGGTGATAGTGTGCGGTACAAATATCCTTTAACATTAACATTAACAATGCCTCTGGCAGTGCCAGAAACAATGTCAGGTGATGCTTCAGCTGCGGGTGGGAAAACGTGTTCGCTAGATTCATGTAAATGCAAACACCATCTTTTCCTAGACCACTGCCAAGGAGGCCCGTCCCACCTCTCACTAAAAGCTTCTGGGATCACAGTGGAGGCTGGAAAGGAAAAGGCTGAATGATTGCGCTGAGCCAGAGAAAACACAGAGAAACAGAAAGAGGATGTGAGAGAGGCCACAGGGAACCTCCAGTGCTGGCTCGGGGTTTCCAATTCTAGGAACACTCCTGTCTGACCTCACTTCAAAGCATCAACCACTACCTCACTCGCCAGGCCGCTCTGAATTGTTGCCCAGCACCCGTGCAAGCCACTGAAGCCTTCAAGTAACTGAGGAGGAGAGGCTCATCAGTCCCGAGGAACCCAGGGGACTAGACTAGATGGCTCCAGGGTATAGGCCATTGTTAGTGGTATGTGCAACACCTCACAAATAAAATGTGCAATGCTGTTGAGCAGCATAATCTGTCACCTGAAAGGCTATATGTGCTCATGGGAGTCATAGTCTGCCCCCTTCAAAGCGTAATGGCTCCAGGATTGGCCCAGGGATACAGAGTATGACACTGACCAAGGATGTCATGCTCGTGGCAACCAATGACGCCAGGAGCAGCACTGGTTCCTGATATGGGGGCCACACGTCTTTTGATGATAAATTCTTGTGGCGGGTGCAGGAGGATGGTGGTGGGAATTTTGTTTTTTCTGGCAGGCCCTTATTCCAGCCCTCTTATTGTCCCGCACTCACCACACATGTCCTGGTTGGGGCTATCAGGTTGAAGGGATTAATGCTCGACCAGGAATATGCACACCAGGCTGCTCTCCGTGCAGAGTGGCTGCCAGAATGGGGTGCTAAGCTGCAATGTGCATTATGCATAGGCTGACCGTGTGGCGGCTGGCTCAGAGCATTCTGAGATGGGCTGGAGGAGTGGAAGTGTCCCATACTGTGGGACTGAATGGGCTATCTGCACAATTTACCGAGCTGCTGGCTCTGGATTGAGGGTGGGGGGGTACTCTGCAATGGACCCTCCTCCTGGTTAGTGACCTTTGTTGATGGCTGTGACACAGAATGTGGAGGAGGTGGCCTGCGACCTTTCTATGCTTCACTATACCGCTTACCCCCCTTCACTGCCCTTGATCTCCGTCTTCCAATGCAAGTCTGAATCTCCCATCATCCATCAGTTACGCCTGGATGGCACTCTCATGTCCCATCATGCTCTAGACCCTCAGGAGGGAGAGTCTAAGCCTTGGAGGAGAGGGTGGCTGTGAGAGGTTCCATGTAATAATGTCCCTGCAAAAATATCTCCTGACTAAAAAGGCACTGTTTTATGTGGGAACATTATTACATTGAACATGCAGGGGACACCCCCATTTTTCTTTTTTTTTTTACAATGGGAGCAGGGGACATCCCTGCAACCCGTCCCTATACATAATGTCACCATATGTAATGTTGCCCATGGCTTTTCCCGGTGACATTATGTATGGGGACATTATTACCTCATACCCTGTGAGACAGGCAAGATTATCTGCTTAGTACCAGAGAACAGGACAGTGAGGGGTTTTGTTTAGTATATTTGCCACAGTGTATGGGAGGCATTGTCAGATCCTCAGTGGAAGGTGGAAGGGGGCAAGGAAGTGTGGAGGGAAACCACATAGGTGTGTGCCCAAGAGGGAAACTGCCTCTACCAAAACATCAAAACGGGAAAGTAAGCCACAGTAACGATCTGATTTTACATTTTTATGGTGCTATAGTTGCGGAACCATGATGTTGTATCGGTTACTTTGATGATATGTTCTGGTGCTATTTCTGTGTGTTTCACACTATTTTTTATGGGTCAGCGATTGAGAAGTAGGAGGTATATTTAGGAAAAATACTCTACAATTAGGAAAACAACTCTATTTCGTACATATGTTTTGATGTGAACCATGTATTTGTCAAGTGTATGTCTGCAGCCTTGGTCTGTCTCTGATGTCTCATCTACCTTGCGTTTCTGCATATATACATTTATTATTCTGCAGGTTACTTTATCTCCTTTGCATATATGATTTCTTCATATTCGATTGCATGTTTCTCTTGTTACTTCAGTTAAATCCTTTTAGTATTTGCATATCGTTTCAGTAAGTCTCAATATCTTTCCTCTATGGTGTCACTCTGCTCTTGTCAGATTTCATTTATAGCTCTATGATGTCCAATGGTGTGTGCAGACATCCTTCCACCCTCTAAGTGCGAGGGTACATTCGATACGGTTGTCTGAGTGCATATTGTCTCTCATACACTCAATGCAGTATTGGGATTATACCCAGTGTCCAACATAGGGTTCTTCTCTGGCTGATCCAGTATGACAGAGCTGAGGGGCGGGAGCTAGGGATAACACGCCCAACTGCTCCTCTACGCCTTTGCTCCCCTTACTCCAAAAGGTGGTGGCACCTACACACAGACAAACTGCCAGTTCTGGGTTCTAAGTAAAACTGTAGAGTATTTAATTGGTGACAACCATTCAGGGAGCAATAAATAACAACACCCCCCAAAGCAAGAATCACACAATTGACATTTACCATATACGTGAATGGGGGAGGGCAACCAGAGTCTAGTGGGTGTAAAACACAACAATCTCCCCCCCAAACTCTGGAAGTGGAAGCAAGCTATTTTGTATCAATGTTTTTCTTTTATTTCAGAACTAACAATCTTACAGCATAGAGTATATGGAGCTCAGGGCTAGACATGTTTATTGTTTACACATGGTACTTGGCCCACACAGCCAAGAAAGTGCAATGCTGTCTGCCTGTTTAAATCTCAGAACTTAGAAAGATACGTAGCATGTATAGTAGAATGCTTTAGAGTGCACAGCACACCTTTTTATATGTTTTAATGGCAAAATATAAATGAATAAGCATTCTAAAGTGTGCAGTTAAGTGATCTCCACACTGAATTCGAAATGACGTTGCATGACTTACAAGGCTATTGAATGTGTGTTTCCATTTACTGTTCTGGTGAAAATTTCCATAGAAGGACAATTTAACCTCTGGAAATCACTGAAATCATGAGCATCGGAAAAGATGACAATGTGAAATGTAGTTAATGTTAATGTTAATGGATATTTGTACCGCGCATTATCACCACCAGAGTGGTCCCCTGGCAGTCAAGTGACAAATGACCAATGGGTTGGATGTATGTCTTTTGACCAAAAGCATCCTAACCTCTTTCATGTTTCATGAATTCTTGTAAAATAAAGTGGTTGAAAAATAAAATAATATTTTTGCATATAGGAAATGTGATGCAACACTTAATAAGAACAATGCTCTATTGGTTTTGATTCTTCACAAAATAATTGCACCTTTTTTAGGATATTATCCACTAAGGTTTTTGCTTGAGCCTTATGTTTCATAAGTCAAATGTTAATCTAAGATGTCAGATGCACATACAGGTATGACTGAGATGCAATCTTGCCCCAGCGATAGTCTAGTGATTTAAATTATTTATGTAATTCCACAGAGACATTTACTTCATAATGGCAAATGGGTTCTAAGATTGATACAACAATATCACTCTAGGCTACTGTTACTCTGCTTACTTTGTGAAGGGGCTGTAGTTGGGAAAAAGGCAGCTGGGCTCAGCTTAGGCTAGTGGTGTTTTGGGCATTCCTCTGGGCTGTTTCCCTCTCACCTAATATCCTGCCGGGCTCATTCCTCTCTGCATTATAAACCTGTTCTCTGCAGGTCCAAAACCCAGGACCATGTGTCAAATGGGCTATGAAAGCACTGTGCCTTCCAATCTCTGCCTTTCCTCCCTCTTTGTCTGCACTGAATCAGCCTCTAGCAGTGTTCTTAGTGGATGATTTTTTCTCCCAAATCATTCTTGTTCATTCTTTCCTTCTTTTCTTTTCTTTATTCCACTTGGGTCATGATTTAAATCACATGCCAATGCCTCACAATGAGGTGTGACTGTGATGAATCCTGTGGAGTCATCACTAATCCCCAACCTGAGATCTCCTTGCATGTGTCAGGGGGAAGGCATCCGTTACCTGACTCTGGGGGTGGCATTATGCAAGAGGATTACATGGGTGGAGATGGCTGTCAGGGAGATGTGGGGACTCCATCAGGGGAGACACACTATTCCCGCCTTCCATGCAAAGAAGATTCTATCATTCCAAAATCCCTGATGGCATGTTGTCATTATACAACGCACTCCAGATGTGGAACCCCTAACTCTCGTCTTGCTAGACATCCTAGGCAGAGTACCATTCACACTTCACATGCAAATAAAAAACACATAACATCCTCTGTCTCAGATGTTTTTGATTTAAACAAAGATTTGCAGCAATGTGGCTCTAAAAGGTGCAATGCTACTAAGGACTCCAACTCCCATAAAGCCTCAAGTACTGAGATGAGGAAGAGGAGCAAGGAGTCAATATGGAATGAAGGAAATATGAAGTCAAACGTGTGGACTAGCTGTCAAACTATCAATCAGCTGCGTGGGACATTTAAACCTAATCAACACTTGCAATACAGGAGAAGCAAAGAGAGCTGCAGAGTAGTTAAAATGGGAAGCAGAACCAACATCAGAAGCTGACTCATGGAAACGTGCAGTGCTGGCAGAGCCAGACGCTCAAGGGCAGCCGCCTCGGAGTGCACTTTTCTGGAGAGACAGGAAACCAGTGACAGTGTGGCGGATGCCTCGGAGGAACCGATGGAAGGCAGAGTTGCGAGGCTGTTAGAGGCGCGGTCCTGTGGTGCAGCATCTGTTCCATTGGCAAGGGACTGTAAAGCCGAGGTGGAAACTGAATGAGGGTCTTAGAAGCAGGGGAAACGTTCTCAAGTACAGAACTTCACCACAGCCACACGCCACAATTCGGAAATGCCAACACACACCAGTGAGTCAGTCAAAAGGAGTTGGGAGCCCCGGGACAAGCTGTCAGAGATATAATTCTTTTGAATACCAATGAAGTAGAGTTGAAGGGTAAAACTTGTACAAGTCTCCTAATATGAAATGTCATTTTGGGGAAAATTGGAACAAGCATTGCCACAAGCAAAGTGATATTAATGAAGAAGTTGAAGGGCAAAATGTGTGCAAGCCTCCCAATATGTCAGTTTGGGAAACTTTGGAACAAGCATTGCCACTAGCAAAGAAATATTAGTAAAGAGATTGACAGACAGACCTTGAAGAAGTCTCCATATATGAGATGTCGATATGGGGGAAGTTGAAACAAGTTGTATCTGAAGTCAATGAGCTATAAACAGTGAAAGAGTACAACTGTGTTATACTTGGAAATAAAGTGAACTTTGTAAGAAGTTCTGGTGAAAGAACCACATCAGGCCGTGAGACCTTTTGGAGAAAGATACCTGGCAGGAGAGTATACAAGGGAATATGCAAGATCCAGAAAGGGGGATTCCTGGCAGGGGAGTATATCAAGTAATCCATAAAGCATATGAAAGGAAAAGACACCTGGCAGGAGAGTACACCAGGGGATCTAAATAAAATATTGAAGAATTCCTGGCAGGGGAGTATACCAGGAAACCATCTTTGTAACAGTTGCATAAAAGAGACGCTTTGTTACTTGTAAAGCAGTTTTGTAAAATAGGCATTTTGCCATCTTTTAAAGTAGAAGAGACTTTGTTTGCTATCCTGCAAAAAGGGTTGTTTGAAAAGACATTTCTGCTACTTCTGAGGAATCCTGGTTTGAAAAAGACACTTTTTGGCATCCCGAAGAAAGTGTTTTATGAATGAGACATTTCAACTATTCTTTAAGATTCCATCTTTGAAGAGAACGTTTTCAGTATCTTACCTGAAACAATCCAAGGTACGGGAACCCCATACTGGATTCAAGGATTATTTGATTAACTTTCATATTTGGTTTTCGATACACTTTTTGCTAAACCCGAATCATAAACATTTACCTTGCACCATTAACTGTTTATTTAAGTGCGAGGGACAGATATGTTTTGGACACAAGGACTGTTTGCATAATTTTGATGACAAGATACAGACTGGTCTTTAGTTTTAGATTCCTAGGTAGGGAAATTCTCTTTATGATAGGGACAGAAAGACCTTTATCCAACCTGTTTAAGTTAATAAAGCCTAACCCTAAGTTACCAGGGCGATCCAGACGTGGACCCCTTGCTCACTGTTCTTAGAGAGGCGCAGCTTCACCTCACTGATGATGCCCAACAAGGCTGAAACACGTGTATGGGTTGCTGTGGTACTCTTGTTCAGAGGAGAATTGCCTAGCATTTCGGTGATGGACTTGGTTGAAACTCTCCCAGGGGCCATCCACCCAAGAACAAGTCAATGGGCTGTGTTCGTGCTGGTAGAGAGTTTCCCAGACCCCCCTTGTTTTGCATACATTAACTTTGGGTCTAACCCTAAGTTACCAGGGTGATCCAGACGTGGACCCCTTGCTCACTGTTCTTAGAGAGGCGCAGCTTCACCTCACTGATGATGCCCAACAAGGCTGAAACACGTGTATGGGGTTGCTGTGGTACTCTTGTTCAGAGGGGAATTGCCTAGCAATTTGGTGCTGGACTTTCCCCTGGGCAGGACAAAGACTGATATGCGGGGAAATGTCTTCTCTGTGAAAAGAACAGTGAGCTAAAAGACTTGGTTGAGACTCTCCCAGGGACCATCCACCCAAGAACAAGTCAATGGGCTGTGTTCGTGCAGGTAGAGAGTTTCCCAGACCCCCCCTTGTTTTGCATAAGTTAATAAAGATGTCTAATGTTGAAAGCTTTACAACTTTGTGTCTGCCTCTCATTTCTGACCCCCTCACAGTACACTGACTTGTAATGATTCCAATGGTCAGATATAACTCACAGGTGGGCTTTAAGTGGGCCTGGATAAGCTAGGGATCAGCTCTGATGGTCTCTGAAAATTGCGCTTGAGCTTGGCTCTGCTCGGATTGGCCAAACTGACTTTCCTAACCTTTTTTCCTACCGTGCTAAAATAAACGAAGATGAGTGACAATACAGCTTTTCCACAGAAGATGTCACTATTGGCCATGATTTGAATCCCCTCATCAGTTGCAGACATTTGGAATTAGATTTTGTTTTCGAACACTGAAGTGAAGGGGACATACCGTTGCTTGATTTATGCAAAATATTATATTGCGGTCTTGTCATAAGAGTGATTTAAAAAATAGTACCATAGATTGATGCATTTCCTTCAAAAGAACTGAGGCACTGGAAAGTGAATAGATCTACTTAGATTTGACTGCACATTTAAGTTTATTTAGCACACCTTTTAAAATAGATGTCACTCCCTTTCATTCAAGGTATGAAAACGTTGTTATGCTACTCGTACAAATGCACAAGCTTCAAGTATTTAACATTTTCATTAGCTACATGGGAACCAGAAATTAACACGGTAGTAAAGAAATGTTTCGAGGCCACTTATGCTCACTCGGGTGCATAATACCCATTCTAACTTCCTGCACAGGACCAGAGGCGTTGCTATGGGGGTGCTAAGGGGGCAATAGCCCCTGGTCTTTTGGTTGTAGCCCCGGATAGAATCTCAGGAGCTACAACCAAAAGGCTAGCTAGCCCCCAGTCCCGACAGTTGCAACATTAGCCTAGCCCCGGGTCTTTTCCAGACCTAGCAACTCCCCTGACAGGAACCTCAAGATCACATTGTTGGTTTTACAAAGAATCGACAATGCCAACAGCACGCCAGAATATCTTACTAAGAAACATCAACGCATCCAGACCCATTGCCAAGACTAGTACTGAGACTCAAAAAGAGGGAACATAAAACACCAGCTCTTAGGTCACGCCACTGGATGCAGGCCGGGAAAGGAATCCGTTTCCCAGCACTCTGCATTACCCATAGAGCTCTTCATGGCTATGGAGCTGAATTCATACAAGGACAGATTATTCCACACCAATCAAGGAGAACACCGCGATCGAGCAGCAAGCTACTACTATACTACCATAAACCATGTACTGCACAAACAAAGAGACAGAGTATCGGTTTTCTCTAATATCAACATAAAACTCTGGAACTCCATGACAAAGGGGATCTGCACAATCCAGGATCACATTACGTTTAGGAAAACGTTGAAGACCAGACTTTTTAACTCACCTAACTAGCCAATCCCCCCACCGCCAAATACCCACTGGGCTTCACAACATAGTCCCATAGCATGCGTCCCAAGACACCCACTCTGCCTGCAGCCACTGGTACATGTTGCTGGGTGCCTAACAGGTGGGCTTGCAGCCAGCTAACCAGGGGTATCTGTTAGTTTCATTTTACCCTGTTAACCAACATAGTGTGAGCTCTTGAGTGCTTGTCTGACTAATGTCAAAAGTGCGGCTAATTAACACTGCACTAGGAAAAGAGAGGAATGCAGAATTGCTTCTAGAACCCCATATGAACTCAACCTGCTTCAAAATCACCACTCAACACCTTCCTTGTGACTCCATTTTCAATAACGGACTACCTTGTACAAACTGCTGCATGTTCTTTTCACACTTCCGTACTCTACTTTGTGTCTGCACGCTCTTCCAGAATCTGTCACCCTACACTGCCAGACATAGTGTAAGGAAACTTACACAACAGAAAGGAACTTTCACTGCTTCAACTGGGGCGCATCAGATGGGCACTCTAAACCACCTACCGAGCCCTCTGAGAATTTACTGCACCAACATTACCAACTCTTATTCTCAAACTAACTAGATGCAGACTTACTTTGCATCCCGTACATGACAGTCTAAAGATCTTTCCCACCAGACTTAAAACTACACTAGCATTATATAGTACACACCTGGCAAATGCATCCTAGCACCACAAGCACACAAGACTCCCTTCCAAAGACAAAGCAACTCTATGCTTCAGACAAATAACACCTAGAAACAGACCCACGCACAGAGCTCAGGTTCCTTTCTGCACTCATAAACACAACAGCAAGGCTATCTTGCATTATCCATCTCCACCCTCAAACCCAACAAAGGTATACAGTGTCCATCACCACTGGAGAAAAATGGGCTCAAGTATATGGATAGGTATACAAAATCTGTCACAGCAATGGTTGCAGGGCCTCAAGGTTTAGTACATAGATACATTCTGTCACTACTGGCACTGCATGGGCTCAACATCTACCACAGGGATACTGTGATTATTACCTCTAGGGCAGGATGGCCTTAAGAATACACAGTCTGCTACTTCTAGGATTGATGGATCTACTGTCATTATCATGTGAAATAGTTTGGAGAACACATGGGGTGACAAAGAGGAGTCACTCCAGGCACCCATCTAGGTACCCAGGACCAAAGGGAGAGCACCACCACCTTACCCAGCATAACTGGAATTGACCATTGCGAGGGATAACTGTAAGGAATGGACATGGAGGGAGGCCTTTGTTGTGCCCCAAAGATTTGGGTGCATGGGGCTGACAAGTAGAACAAGATCTATCACCTCTTCCCAGGAACTAATTGCTTTATGTACACAGAAACCAAACCCCCCATTTCTCTAGCACTTTACTGTAGATGTTGGTGAGACAGGAAGTGATCTACGCGTCGCCAATCTCCACTTACCTTGAACACCATGTGCAGCATCATGAGTAAGCCGCTCTTGCCGGGGTATTTGCCGGCGATGTTGGCTGCGGACAAGTTGAAGAGATTGGCTCCTGTTTCCATGCAGAGGGCATTGACCAGCATCTTCTTCCCAACACCAGCCGGCCCCGCCAGCAACAGAGACTTTACTAGAGGTGCCCTCTCGTGCACTGTCTGAGAACCTGAAAGAGGAAGGAATTAAAGGACAATCGATAAACCAAATAATGGACCACTGGAAGAATTAGCAGTGAACGGGGATGTGTCGGGCTACCGTCAGAGTAGAGGTTTAACCAATTAACACTGCAGAAACCATGTCCCACCTAATGATCATATGTAATAGCAAGGCAGCGAGGCTAAACATGCAACTCCAAATATCCTGATATCACCCATTAATCGCCTTTCATATTTCTAATATCAAATACAGCCCTCACACCTATGCTAATCCCAAAACCACCCTGTTCACACCAGGTAGAGAATACATTTAACACATCTGTGTTGCATACAAGCTGGTTTCCTGTCTTTAAAATAACATAAGATGTGTTAGGAATCACTTCAAAGTAATTTACTTTGAAGTAATTCCTTGAAAAAAAGAATCGAATTATATAGGGGGTAGGGGTAATGGGTTAAAAGGTATGGGAGGGGCTTGGAGTAGGGGTACTAGTATAGGGAAAGGGGAGGATTTGGGAGAAATCCCCATCAATAAAAAAATAAGAAATTGAGTTTTTTTAGGTAATTACTTTGAAGTAATTCCTGTTGGTAAAACGCCATGGATCCATTTTAAGCATGAGGTTCTCACGGGAACCCTACACTGCAACATAGGCAACAGTTATGTTAGATTGTCCCCCACGAAAAGGGTCATTCCAGAACCCAAGAGCACCAAAACCTACCCATAGGACAAGATGACGCTTTCCAAGATGAAAAGGACATTTTTCAACCTGGATCATTATTGCCACTGTTCGCTCATTAAGATTACTCAGACTCTGAGCCAAAAGCACATGCAGTGATGTTAGCGAACAATTAGCAGGGAAAAGAGGACAGACTGTTCCAGGGCAAACAGTGACACTGTCACCCTATCAAAGGGCATTTCTAACATTTTATGGGATTTGGCTCACAGAGAAGCCCGATAATGCACATGTTCATCTCAACACTGCTGCAAGGACATGTTACCATTCTTCGGTTCTAAAAGATTCTGAAAATCCATTTGACAATTACAAAAAAAAACCTGCACCCTCATCATGCCCTCTATCTCACTCAACATCATCCGTCGTACCTTACCTCCATCCCAAGCTGCACTCAAATTCAAGTGGGGGTGTGGATGTACCAACAAACAAGATCAAACGCCACACCATGCCAGGGGAGCCTGCTTAGTCAACAGCATCCATCGGAGAAGGATTCTCAACACTCACCCCTGACATCAAAGGCCATGTGAATGCTGCTATGTTAAAGCAAATGTTGCCCTAGCCCTTGAGGTGAGCAACCATCTGCACCACCTTTGCAGATCCAAGGCTGTTGAAGAAATATTGACCAATCTCAAACCTCCAACACCAAAGCAAATCCTCAGAAGCGAAGCAACCAAACAGTTCTTTGATATTTGGAACAGCAGATGCTTGTCTGAGACCAGCAGGTAAGCTTCAGGCCCATGAAAGGAATTGAAGGTCCATCAGGAGGACCTTCTCATCAACTTATATGAAGACCAAGACGCTGCTTTGACTCATTGATGCTTCAGCCATAATTGAAACGGTAGAGCACAAAACTCTTATTGAAAGCCAGAGAGCATAAGGTCACATTCTGGCACATCACTTCAGTGGAACTCTTCTTCCCTTCAAAGGTGACATGCAATATTTCTCAAGACCCATCCAGTTCAAGTATACAATTGTTCATTTGTACCGGCCATTTGTACCGGTAACTGAACAGCAACAACAGCAATCCCATTGGTACTCAGACCATACCCGGATCATTTTTGATTGGAAAGGAAACCAGGGGAGCCAAGCAAACATTACAGCACTTACTGCGACACATATACTACTGGATGCGTGAAAACATTTTACAACACAATGAGGACACTTCAGAGGTTATGTTACTGGTTAAGTCTGAGACGGCCGCACATCCCTAGTTGTATAGGTCTGTCCAAGCCCTAATTCAGAACGTAAAGAACCTGAGCATTGACTCCAACTCCGAATTCTGCAATAAATAAGTGGAGCGGTCAAACCTATCACCTCGCAGTAAGTGGCACTCATGAGAATCTTGGTCTTGTTTGGTGTACTGGGTTCAGATCTACAGGGTCTTCCAGAATATGAGGCTACAATGAAGGCAAAACCAGGCAGTCCTGTTGTGTCTGCGGCTAGGAGAATTAAAATCACAGGAACCAGTTTCATCACCACACCCCTGCTCCTGATGGAATCCAAAGTGACATGTAAGGTTCCCTGCACCTTTTACGAAGACTACTGGTCTACAAGTACTCAGGATCACTGCAGCAGCTTGCCCCAGTATCTGCCAACAAATAATTTTAGTTTGAGAAACATGCATACAAAACGAGAAACACATCTGTGGTAGCAAGAACATTGTAACTGGCAGCCTAGAGTTCAGAGGTTTAAGATCTTACATGCTTTCAGCTCTTTAGAACACTTCTGGAAACTAAATTATTAGAGCGATGCTTCACATGGAGAGACACCAGAAAAGGCCGGGACTGACTAATGGCAGAGAAGGGGATATTTGGAGAACACTGACTAGTGGGTAGGTGCCCCACCCTAATGTATACATCCCTAGTTACCCTTCTTTAAAATGATACTCCACCCAACGTTCTGCCACACCCCAACGTCATTTAGGAACATGTGAATCTCCATTAATATTATGGCAAACCCAAAACAAGAGGTGAGAACCTAGCTTTGAAAAGTCTAATTATTAGATTTAGGAATGTCCTGGACTTGCCACATGAACTGATTAACCTCTCCACATTGTGTGCATGTTTGGATAACAGCAGGCTTACATGTAGGCACAAGGAGACATGCGTGGTGCCACAGAATACAGCAAAGAACAGTGTTTTCTCTTCCCATAAAGTGGGAGATTTGTACATTCAAGTTCAAACTTTCACGATTGGTCTACTACACCAGTGATGCCACCCCAGGCCAGCCTATATAGGAATGGGCCCTACGTTTGAATGGCAATCTTAAACATGCCCCTTTGGTAGGGTATTTTCACTTCCTTCAATAACTAATCTCATCCTTCTAACGAAGTGATGCCGAAACACCTTAGACCGTAATACCTTTCAGATTTGTTTTTATCAATTTCTTTGGTTCAGGAAGTTTATTAAAAAATAAATGTCATCCCATCTTTCCATGAGTTTTCTGACATCACGTCAAACCATGTTTTGCCCCTTCCGAGATGAAAGGTAGTGGATGATGATATGCATGTTGGAGGGTGAAGCTGCCTTTCTTCCGTTACTGTTGGATCTCTCTGGGGTGCTCGTTGGGCCAGATCACGTGGTTATACTTTTCATTATGTCAACCCACTGGTATAAAGGAGGGCCCTGTGTTTATTCTGTTGTTCACTACATTACCTTTTCTGTCCCCATCCTTTATGTTGTGTTCCAGTGTTGTGAACTGTCACACAATCACTTTAACACCCACAGGGAGTGACTTGGAGATCTAATGACCAGTAAGGCTGCCTTCGTGCACCAGTACACCAACAACAGCCAACTACTTCTCGAAGATATCCAGAGAATTAGCAGATGCCTCAGCTTCATGAAGGAGTTGGTGGCCAGATTCTTTATAAAACCCTGACCCTTCAAGAGTTTAGGCATCACTAGGAGTTTGGAAATACCAGATCTGCAATTCTTAATCGTGGTAATTCCACTAGATTTTGAGGGGTGGATTGGCAGTATTAATCCCATCCATGAAGTCCATAGGACTCCACTTTGGAGCTGGAGTCTACACCACTCTAGAATGCAGCTATGACTTTGTCAACTTTGGTCCAGCTGCTCACATAACTCATCACAATGAAACCCCTGACGTGCCTTAACACCTCTGCCATCAGTATATAGCAACAACCTATGACAAATTCGGTCTAGCTGGGCACACAGCGAGTCTTCTGCACTAGCAATCTGTCTTGATCACTTACAGCACCTGCCCACATACCTGTCCTCTTGGGTCGCTTGCTGGAGCCTAGACAGCCCTCCTAAGTCCTAATCTCGGCAGAATGCACACACGCATCTTAAAGTCTACTCTTAGAACGTTCTCACAAACCTGGAGTTTGTTCCCTGAGGGCGTTCCAACCGAAAGGCACATTGAGGCCATACAAATGGGATAATGGCAGTATATAAATAATTATAATTTATAATTGGTTATTTATAACACGCTTAATACCCAGAGGTTTAATAATAATAATAATAATTTCTAAGCAAAGACCCGGGGATCGAACCTGTGTTGCTCCAGTCATTTTGCTTCCAAGGCAAGTGCGTTGCTCCTGAGATAGCCTTCCGAGACAAAATATGATTACAATATAATACAATACAATGAGTGGTAAATCTACCCACAGTAAAGCCTACATTTTCAGGCAGTAAAGTGGAGGAAATAATCTCCAGCAAAACGCTGGAGGTCTTTTGTCCACCATAGCCGCAAATTCACAATTTCGATCTGTGGTAAAAGTTGTGGTCATTCTCCTAACAGCACTTTTGGCGACACTGCTAAACAGAAAATGAGGCCACTTTGTCATAGCTGAGCCACATTGCATTGAATGGCACTGAACCCACTCCTGTCAAGTCTGTCTAATCTATCATCTTAGATAATGCATTTTCCATCAGAACCAAAGCAGTCCAAAGTGCAAGTTTGCTGTTAAGATTGACAAGAAAAGTCAAATTGCCTGAAGTCGCTCTATTCTCGAAACAGCGGTTGCTACTTTGTCTCATATCAGTGGAGTCAGGGATTCTCTTCTGGGCGACTTTACCGACTATTCTCCTTGTTAGATAGATCACTCAATGCTGTCTGTCAGGTTCTACCTTGTTTTGGCAAACTAAATTACTCTGTGGTAATTTCCTTTGACAAAAAACACTTTGATTATTTTTAAATCTCCACCCCCACTATTACCCCTACCACCCATCACCCCAACCCCTCCTGGAGCACCTAACTCAACACACATATATATTTATTTCCCCAATTAAGTGATTTTTGTCCAAGTAAATTAGCACTGAGTAATTTACTTCAGCAAAGCAACGGTATACAGTGGGTCACTCGGCAGCATGTCTTCGCGTGAACATAATCATATCAGTTCCGATTACATTACATTATATTACATTACATTACATTTGTTATGCGCGCTATTGACCCTAGGGCATAAAGGCGCAGACAACGAAAAGAAATCCGTGAGTACAGTAGATCAAACGAATAAGAAAGTCTTCAGTTCCTTCTTGAAAGATGCAAGGGAATAGTGACTCCTCAAGCTGATAGGAAGATTATTCCACATCGCGGGGGCCTTCACCATAAATGCTCCCTTTTCTGCCTTCATTGTTTTACATCTTGGCTGTATGATTTGATTAGTGAGGTTGGATCTCAAAGATCTTACTTTACTCTTTGAAATGATGTGCTGTTGTAAATATTCAGGCATTACTTGTAGCTGGCATTTGAAAACTATAACCAGTACTCTAAAATTAATCCTGGCTTCAATAGGTAGCCAGTGTAATGAGCGTCTGGCCACAGTTACATGGCTATGCCTTGGGAGTCTGAGAACAACTCTGACCGCCCAATTCTGTGCTACCTGCAATCTTTGCAGCTCTCTTTTGTTGATGCCCAGCAGGAGGCTACAACAATAGTCCAATTTAGCACCTATAATTGCCCTGGCTATGGTCTCAGCGCTTTCCTGCGAGATCATTGGCCTCAAATTGGTGAGACATGAGCTTTCATGCTTAAAGTCGAGTCGAGAGTTACTCCTAAAATTTTTGTTTTTGATAAGGGAATAATGACGTCCTCCCCCAATTTAAAGGAGCTATATTCTTGACTCAATTTACTAATCGCCTTAGAGCTGCCGACTATTAGCAGCTCAGTCTTACTGCGATTAAGAGCTAGAAAATTATCCAACATCCATTTTTCAATGAGGGCAAAAACTCTATTCACCTCCGCCTCATCCTTTTTGTGATGTCCTGATAACTTGATAACACATTGAGTGTCGTCTGCATAATTAGAGAACACGACCCCCTCCTCCTGTAACATAAAGAAGAATGGGGTCATGAACAGGTTATACAGACATGGGGACAAACTTGCCCCTTGTGGGACCCCATAAAGAACAGAAAGTGGACTAGCTTCAGCGGAGGCCGAACAAACTCTACTTGTTCTATTCTCCAGGAAAGAGGCGATCCACCGGGCTGCTGAGTCTGAGAGGTTAGCCACCTCTTGTAGTCTTGGAATTAAGATCGAATGCTCGACCAAATCAAAGGCCGCTGATTGATCTAGAGAGATTATCAGGGAGAGGCCACTTCTATCCATTTCCCCCATTAATTTAGATTTCAGTTCTAATAAAGAGGTTTCCGTCCCATATTTCTTCCTGAATCCCAACTGATTTGGATGGAGGATGTAATAAAGGTCTACATGCTCTGCTCTCACTCTATCCAAAATCTTAAGTAAGAAGGGTGTGTTGGAAATGGGTCGGAAATTTAGCGGATTATCCATTGACAGTCCCGGTTTTTTTAGAATGGGGGTAACCATGGTTGCTTTTAATTCGTTTGGTACACTACTTGCTTTAAGAGAGGCATTTATAAAATTACAGATTGCTTTAATAAGCTGCGGTGGACATGTTTTTATAATCATGGAAGAGCAAGCATCACCCCTATATTGTGACGGTTTCATATGCTCTATGATTTTTAACAGCTCACTTTCTGTGATAGAGTGAAAGTTGAACTGGGGGACTGAAGGGTCACGCGTGAAACCTTCAGTTACAGCCCCACCAGCATCAATGATTGATTCCCTTTTTTCGAGCATGGTTGCCCTGATTTTATGAAGTTTATTATGTAAACCTTTTTGTATCTGTTGACACCATTCTGCGTCAGTTTTAACTAGAGAATCAGGCGAGACCGGAGTAGTTTCCTGTTCCTTTAAAATCTTAAAGATTTCCCTCGTGTTAGATTTAGCTTTACTTATCCGGCCATTATGGAATTCTTTTTTAGCTTCCAGAATCAACTTTTTATATTCACGTACAGAGATCTTACACTTGACCAGTAACCCTGAGTGATGCTCCTTTTTCCAGGCAAAGTAAGCTTTCCTAACCTCAGTTTTTTTGGTTCTAAGGTCATCCGTGAACCAAGCCTTACTTTTATGCTCGTTAACCTTGATCTTTTTCAGTTTAAGGGGGGCTAGTTTATCGGAGATGTACGCCAGGTTAGCTGTCAGTTCTATAGCCATATTTTGTGGAGACATCTCAGTATGAAAGTTTACTAAGCTGTCCTTAATCAAAGGCTCAATATTAGCCAACGTGATCTTTTTTAGGCTCCGTGTTTCCAGTTGAAGTGGCACAATTGGCAGCTTCATGGGAAAAGGCGTGTCCACCGTAAAGTGCACAAAGGAATGGTCAGACCAGGGACACAAACTTGCGCTAATGCTATTACAATTAACATTATGAGTGCATAACCAGTCCAAAGTGTGACCAGAAGCATGTGTGGGAGAAAACATTAATTGAGAGAATCCCAAGTTATCCAAGGCTTGTTTAAAATCAGTTGCAAGGCAATCCGAATCAATGCCCAACGAGTAATTAAAATCACCTAAGAGAATGAATCTAGAGGTTGGTTTGAGTTGTGGTAAGATATAAGAACTAAGTGCTTCAGCTAACTGCACAGTACACGATGGTGTACGATATACAAGTAGAAGATTTAGGGTAGATTGCGCATTTATGCCTATCTTAAGATGTATAGATTCTGTGCCCTCTAAGAGAAAACCCGGTGATTCCCAAACTAAGAGTGAATCCTTAACAATCAATGGTACTCCACCCCCTCAACCTTCCTCTCTATCCCTTCTTAGCATCACATAGCCGTCTGGAATGGCTAAATTAAGAGCAGTACCGGCTGGGTCATGGCCCCAGGTCTCTGTAAGTGCACAAACATCTGAGTTATTAGATTCTATGTAATTTGCAACCTCAACTGAATGTTTTACAAGGGATCGAGTGTTGAGGAGCAGGCAGCATAGTTCTGATACCGGGGAGACTACAGGATGAGAAGGAAGAGAAGGTAAGACAATCTCTTTCACGTTCTCTCCATTTAGTGACAGGCCCGCTCCCATGTTGGTATTAGGCAGTAGGTTATTAACATTGTTAGTGCTGAGGGGAATTGTGCCATTTTCGCTAATATTAGACACTGACAAGTTCTGCTTTAAAGTTTGTAGTCCTCCCAAGTTCACCCCAAACTCCTGTATCCCCCGCCCCCCCAATGGAACGTTTTTACAGGTAGAGGGATACATGTCACCTGCCTCTGTATTCTGTGCTCCAGATAACAGTTGTGTGAGATTGGTGCTAGAATCTAGCATGGAGCCAACCTTCTTCCCTAAGAGCATAATCCTGGACCGCTCGAAGGATTTAATTTTCTCTGCCCTAATTGCTCTCAGAACCTCCTCCACCCCCATGTTCCGCCGGCTGAGAAATCGGCGTCCTGTAAGCGACCCTGTAGCGGACTGGAGCAGACTGGCCCCAACGCGTCCGCGCCGGCGCGTTCGCGCCGGGTTTCAAAGAAAAGTGCTTCCGGACTACAATCCTTGTGGGGATTGTAGTTCAGAGCTCACGTACGCCTTGAAAAACAAGTTGTGCTTCCTAAGCCCACGCAATAACACAGAAAGCAGGCTAATGCTTCAGCGTGCTAACCCTAAACAATGAGCAAGGTGAAACCTGCAAGTTAAGTTAAGTACAATTCTTAAGCAAAATTGTTAAAAGAACTAAAATTAATAAAATGGCAATTCGCGTTGCCCACAACTGCTAAATACAATTTAAATACAATATAATGGCTGTCTAAAGGAGCGAGCTGCCAGAGAGCCTTATGTACTGGAGCAGACTGGCCCCAACTCGTCCACGCCGGCGCGTTCGCGCCGGGTTTCAACAGAAAAGTGCTTCCGGACTACAATCCTTGTGGGGATTGTAGTTCAGAGCTCACGTACGCCTTGAAAAACAAGTTGTGCTTCCTAAGCCCACGCAATAACACAGAAAGCAGGCAAATGCTTCAGCGTTCTAACCCTAAACAATGAGCAAGGTGAAACCTGCAAGTTAAGTTAAGTACAATTCTTAAGCAAAATTGTTAAAACAACTAAAATTAATAAAATGGCAATTCGAGTTGCCCACAACTGCTAAATACAATTTAAATATAATATAATGGCTGTCGATTCCATCGTATTCCCATCTCATGACACTTTGGATCCTTAAACTGATGAGGGTGATGACCAAGATTTTGACCATATCCCACATTGACGCAAAATAAGTCTATGAGATAAATATCTGAGAACAGTGATAATGGGCCTAACCCGAGCTCCAGCAGTGAGTGAGAGGGACAGAGGGAAAAGAGAACACACTCTACAACAACACCTACCAAGGAAAACCCTCCAGGCGTTCAGAGAGCAGATATTCCGCAAAGCATGTGTCTTGGGGATACCGTCTTTGTGATACGTAGTCGCAGACCGTGAGGTGTCAGTGGGGCAAATCATCAGGAATTAATCATGCCAACAACCAGACGGTCACAGCAACCAAATGATCTTGAGGAGCGCCATGTTTCCTCTCCTCCTACCTCTGCCACACAGCCAATGGCGTTCACTGCTGCTAACATGGGCCCGCAGTGCATATCTTCTGTGCAGAATTATTATTTTCAGGTTCAAGAACTGCATCTTGCCCCTGCACTCTGTGCCCAAAAAATGGTGTCACGTGGGAAGCCAGGGATCCACGTGGGACTCTCATCAATGCTTGGCTATATGAAGAGATATTTATTTTTTATTTTTCGTTTTTTATTGTTGGTCCTCACTATCACGCACAAATGCCTTGCCCAGACAGCCCCGGCATACCTTAGAGACAGAGTTCACCATGCCCCGGCCCACAGACCAAAACGTGACCAATACGCTCACTTACGCTCAGTCCCAGCCTCTTCAACAGAGCGAAAGCCGGCGGCACCAGCTTTAAAGTCCTAGCCCCAAAAGCCTGCAACATGCTCCCACCCAGCCTAAGAAATGAAGAATCCCTTACAATATTCAGAAAAGTGCTCAAAACAAAGATATTTAACTAGACCAGTCGCTAATGTATTGCCTACAACCAATTGTTCCCTTGTAACCTTGGAACACCACCAGCTATGCCATGTTAACCTTTACTATTGCACATGAAAGGCTATAACTTGTATACTGTGTTCTTAAGTGAACATTCTGTAACAGCGCCACGATGCCTACGGGCCGCTGGGCGCTTTATATATCCAAATAACAAAACAAATAAAAGCCCCTTTGCGCATGTAAGGTATTGATGGCAGGAGCCAGACAGGTGTAGACATTTGGGATAAAGTGAAGGAGGTTGTGGTAGAGTGGCTAAGTCCAGGGCTGCTGCCTTTGATTTTGGGAGAGCGCCAATGTCATTTTTCGTCCTAAGACCAGGGAACATAATGCATTTCCCATGCTTTGCACATGTTCTCCATTTTGTGTTGGCATGTTTTGCCAGTGGTTGCTCCCTTGTCCGTAATATGCTTGATATTTGGCACACAAGCTCTGCTTTCATTTTAGCCACTCATTCAGGGCCAGAAATGCTTTGTACATGTTGAATATGCTTGACCACCTCTGTAAGCAAAGCAATGCTGTAAGTGACTACAGCCACAGCCACAGTCGGCAGAGGTTGGCTCCTTCGTCACACCGGATCAATGGCAGCTCATGCAAATGTGTGCTGTGTGCAAAAGCCTTCTGAGGAACCTAAAGAGTATGTGAGCCATAGCTCGGTATCATGCATGTAGTGAGGGAATTGTATCCATGTGCTTGTTGGAAATGAACCTGTCGAAAAAAGGCAGTAGCACATGAAAGCACATTGGGGCACACAATGCGAACCTGGTAAGATAACTGATTCCAATCTTTTATGGGGATCCACACATAAAGCACATGAAAATAATGCATACATTGTTCATCTTTCTTTGATCCTGGTTTACGGTGAGGGCGCTGCATTGCATACTGTGGATAGTAGGAGGACACATTGAGAAGCCACATCTGAAGTGCAAAGGATTGCCCTCGGGACACATTTGCAAGAATATGTGCTTACCGAACACAGGTTTGAAAGGCAGAAAACAGCTGAGCATCCCCAGTAGCCACTGAGCTGTTTGGCATCTAGAAGTCTTCTTATTAAGTGTGGGGGTTTGCAACTATTACCCATACCCCCCTGCAGGACTCACTTCCTCATGTTGCATTCTTTAATATGCCTGGGTCTTGGTGTATAACCCCAAGCTGTAACAGGCCCACTCTTGCCCACAGCATGGAGAGATATTTGAGGGACACATGCTAGCTCAGAAAGAGAAAGTCCCACTGCTGCATCGGTCCTCTGAACGGTCTGAATGGCCAGCAGCACTACTCTGTGTTGCCATTGACATATTAAGCTGTCCCGTAGCCCGTGTGATTGGCATTGCTGCTGGTGCAATTGTCTCAGGCAACATTTGTATTTGTATTTATTTAAGAACAGGCTGTCATTTCATTTTGAAATCAATTACTTAGAAAGTAGGCAGAAAAGGGAGCGGAAGCATTCCTAGGATAGTGTGCCTTTACATGAGGTGGTGTATATGATGAAGAGATGTAGGCCCAGGACTGATCCTTGAGGGACAGCCACAAGAAGGGATGTTGAGGAGGAGCTGCTGGAGTCCCATGAGACAGAGAAGGAGCGGTCGGAGCGATAGGAGGACACCCAGTCAAGTACAATGTCCTTGAAGGCACGAAGGGAAAGAGTTTGATGGGGGGAAGAATGCTCAGTAGTGTCAAATGCAACTGAAACGTCTAAAAGAAAGAGAATGGAGGAGAGGTGAGAGTGAGGGGCAGTAGTAACAGAAGAGGTGATGTGTATGAGCTCAGTCTCAGTGAATGTTGGAATGAAATCCTGATTGGAGGGGGTCAGCAGCTGAGTGTACCTACCTTGAGAACTTGGACTATGCAGTTGAAGAACACCATATTGAGGGTTTTTGTATGGTTGGGAAGGAGAGAAAGGTCTGTGCAATGAGGGGATGGTGGGGTCAGCAGTTGGTTTCTTTAGGAGAGTTACGACTGGGGCTGTTTTGTAACAGGCTGGGAAAATGTCAGTTGAAAGAGATGGGTTGAATTAGTTGGAGAGGTGAGCGGGGGTGACAGGTCCAACCAAGTTCCTTACTGATTTGTGGTGCAGATTAGTCAATTGGAGTGCAGGATGGGTTGGCAGAGTGAATGATGGGTAGAAAGTTATTGCGGTAGGTGAGGAAGAAGTGAGATACAGAGGAGATTTTCTGGAAGATGTGCGGTGGGGAAAATGGGAGAGGGGGTGCGAGAGATGCAACTTTGGGCAAGGTGTCCTATTTGTTGGTAATTTCAGAGGAGAAGTCGGAGGCAAAGTCATTGTTGGAAAGAGAGAGGAGAAATGGAGTGGAGCAAGGTGTTGCACGTCCTCGATAGTTTGCGAGTAAGGTTATGAGAAAAGAAAGGAAAAAACGTTAGTGTAATAAGAGCATTAGGCTTCTTCCCTCTTCCCTATGCATTTAAACCCACTCCATCTCCTCCCTTTCCTCCGGAGACCATTGCCAGATCCTGCCATCACATACTGCAGAATACGGTTTTCCCTGATCTCTGGCTTGTCTTGACTTCTCTTGGTGACCGGCAGGGAGAGTTCTGTGGACTTCTTTCTTGCCACCTACATTTGTGAGAACCCTGGAAATCGTATATTGATATTAAGTCTTGCTGCCATCAATTCTTTCGTCCACCAGTTCCCTGAGGGGGTAAGGGATGGATGTGTTACCTGTTTCCAGTTTCATTGTCTTTCCAGAGCCAGAGTGTGTGTTGACTGTGCCAAACTACTTCCTCATCTTTCCTTGTTTGAATTGCCTGCATACATTTTGCTTTGAATCTCTGACTCATATATTTTGGAATCTGGAGGTGTTTTAAGAACTGCTCTTAGAACTTAAATGTTCTTGTTTTAAATTTAATCGCTCATGTCCTGCTCACCCTTCTCTATTAAACTCACTCTCTCTCACCACTCTGCTACACACAATCCCCTTCAGACTTTATGCACTTCTGGCCATCTGTGACAACCAATACCAGACATTTGATAACTATGCTGGTTCAAGTGTTTAACTTCTCTTTCTCTTATTTGCTGACATGGGACCAGATACGGGTTATCCTGTTGTTTTACCGACAGGAATTACATCGAAGTAATTTACTTCAAAGTAATTCTTTCAAATAAATTCATGAAATTATATAGGGGCTTGGGGTAAAGGGTTAAAAAAGGTTGGAGAGGGGCTTGGATTAGAGGTACTGGTATAGAGAAAGGGGCCATGGAGGGAGAATCCCTCAAATTGAAAAAGAAAATGGATTGATTTTTTTTTCGAAGGAATTAATTCAAAGTCATTCCTGACGGTAAAACGACATGGAACCAGATACCGTCCTCAGTGATGGTGATATTTCCGACCCCATAAATGGTCAGAGTGTGGAGTGGGGCAAAGCAGAACCCACATATCAGAAACATTTCAAAGACCTGAATCGCTAGATTTATCTTCAGGTTGTGGCGAAGCCCAACCCAAAAAGGTCACACACCACAACTGTGATTGATGCTCTGATTGTGGAGGAGCAGGGTTGGCCTTGAGGCATGACGACCAACACTCTCTTTGCACTTTTGTTCTGGCGTTTGAGTAGGTATAGACCTACACAAGTACTATGACCAATAGCAATTCTCAAACATTCTTTGCACATTAAAATGATTTAAAGCAGCCATTTCGGCCTGAAAAAATGGTTGCTAGAAAGGTAAATAATAATTTTAGCATTGTATTAATTGTATTGGTATTAATTATATAAAATTGTAGTTTATGCAATTGTAATCATAAGGAAGAAAGGCAGAGTCAGCAGCTACCCCAGGTCAACCGTGTAGAAGAGGTGGGTCTAGATAGGCAGGGAGCTAGTTTTCAAGAAATAGCCATTAAGGCTCACAGATAGTTTAGAAGTTAGAAACAGATCCAATGTATTCTTAGATTTGGACACACATATAGAAAAAGTGGTAAGTTTACAAAAGAAAAAAACAAGAAAAGACTTGGAAGTGTCACATATAAGCTTCATTTGGCCTACAATAGAAAGTGAAACAAGTAAAAAACTGTTGTTGCATCACAGTTGGTTTAAGTGAGGGTTAGTAGCATATGTGTATCGTATTAATTTCAAATACTACTGTTGGAATTAGTAGTACGTTATTACAGTCGACACATATTTAGGCAAATGTTTCTGGTTCGGGGTAGAGTCAGCATTCACTGGGTTGAGAATGTTCACAGATGAAGGGTCCGAACTGTCATCAGGACGTAGTTTAGGGCTGGTGAATGCCTATGGAGACAGGTGACACATAAGGAGGGGGTTATTGTGTCAGAAGAAGGAAATTACCATACAGAGTGTATTCTGTATCAAGACTGTGTTCTAAAGACATACCTATTTTCTATCGGTGGTTGAGCACGGACTGGTTATCAGAAAAGCACCTCAGTTGGTGCGGACATCTGTAGCAGGGTATCTATAGGGGAGGGGTAACAGTTAGTTACCAAGATAGTATGACAAATCATATATAGCTAATAAATAGTGGTGTGGAGCATACCTTATTTAGCAGGTATGCGATCCAGCGATGGTGCTGGAACTCGTCCACGGGTAGGAATAGCCGTGAAAGTTAGGGGTTAATAAGGTTAGAAACATAGCCATGATACATTGAATCTGTTTCTAACTTCTAAACTATCTGTGAGCCTTAATGGCTATTTTTTGAAAACTAGCTCCCTGCCTATCTAGACCCACCTCTTCTACACGGTTGACCTGGGGTAGCTGCTGACTCTGCCTTTCTTCCTTATGTTAAAATGCCTTTTTTGAGTCAAGCCCCCCATAAACAAAAAAGAAGGCTTTCCCGCCCCTTTTTCTCCCTAAATGCAATTGTAATCATACAAAAGATACTGATTGGGTGAAAATGTCTGCCTACATTGAAAGTGGTCATAGCAATGAGTCTTGAGTTTAATTCAAAGTGCATTTTTCTTCATGTCCTCAAATTGGAACCAGTCTTTTGGTATCTTAGACTTCTGTTTGTTATTCGATTCTTAGAGTGTTTTATTAACAGTGCCAGGAGACCATCAAAATGGCAGTGATGCGCAGTATAAATCAACTTCACAGAACATAACGTGTCATAGTTGTGGCACGTCTTATTTGTTCCAGCAAAACAGGGGGTGGTAGTGTGACACCCCCTACTTGGACCAATAATTTACACACTGTCACAGTAGGTCTAACTCAATCAGAGCAATCTACATACCAAGCCACAGTTTTACACACCGTCTCAGAGCAACTAGTATACAAATTCACATTGTGGGACACCCTATCAGACTCATCAATGTACACATGGTTACATTGTAATGTTTCCGTTCAGAGCAATCAGTACACACAGTCACAGAGTGACTCGCCCTATCAAGGTACTCAACATGCTATCAGATCTAGCAATGGCAATAGCAGAATAGTATGACAGACCAGAGCATATCCACACAGTGTGCACACATTCACATTGGGAACAGCACATCAGCACCATCAAATTACAGAATCACAGTGAAAAAAGGTCTCAGATGCACCAATATACAGCCACAATATGACACACCATACTAGGTTCATCAACATGTGCAGTTACAGTGGGACCCGTCCTATCGGATCTGGTCTAAGGCGGGCCCAGAAGTCACAGGTATGCCAGAGATATTGGTGTCAAACAAACCAGACTCATGGACCAAATAGACAAAGTGCAAGGCCAAACCCAGCTGTATTGTCATCCAAATAAAGCAGGGACAGCATAAAAGCATTAAAATCTTGAAGCTCTTAGCAACCAAATACAAAATAAAGTACCTTGGATGCATCATACATGGTGTCATAACATCATCACAATTTTACAAAACCTGTGGGGATCAGGGATTGCTTAAGGGATGTGGCTACATGTAGATTGTATAAGGATTAAGCATTTGATTGGGCTAGGCCTATCTGATGGCCCCACCTGAGACCACCCTTATTTTAATAAAGGTAAGACTACGTCATCTCTTCGTTAAGGGGTTGTCTGGCACATGGCTCAATGGGTGACATGACACCACAGATTGTAATAGGTTGGCATCATACTAACAAACCTTGGACACTTGAGAGAGATTGTCAAGATATGAGCCAGACAATGTCTAGAGGGAGAGAGGCCCATGGACTGCCCTTTGTTTATGTAAAGACAATACCATCCCTTATCCTCAGGCCATAAGACTGTGCAATTACTTTGTACTTGACCTTGCGAGGTGGCTTTTGTCTTTGCATACTTTTAGGGAGTCTTGCAGACATTGTATCTCATGCTGGTGGCCAATGAGTGGCTAGAGTTCTCCAATTATGAGTCACGTGTTAGAGGACCATGAATGAAATGGAATTCACTCTTATTTATTGGGATTTCAGCTTATTTTAACATGTGTGTTGTGTTTTATGTTTCCACCAGGAACACTCTTGAGTTATTGTTCATAGAGTGTTGTTGGCCTGCTATTCTAGTGCACCTGGTAAAGAAAGGACAGTTGTATTCATACAAACATGTTAATGAAGCTGGCAGTGTGCTGCTTACATCTGGTGTGCTTCTATTTCATGCCTTTGCTCTGCCGGTCCCAATCTCCCTGTCTCACTTTAACCATGGCTCGAATTGCCAGCTACTGTCTGAGGTCTGTACAGCTTTGCATTTCCGTGAATTCAGCATTTTGAGTTCTCTCGAAGCCTTGGTACGTTTAAAGCAAATTGCTGTGTCCATTTTACTGAAGAGGGCTGACCAATTATACCCTGGTGTCTATGTTAGTGAGCTATACTCGCGTGTCGTTCATGTTGCATTCAGCCTAAACATTGGTTGTGTTACTGTTCTTCATGTCTTGTGGTTGCAATGTTAATATTGTAGAGGAGCAGCTGTGTGCCTCTGCGGGAGATCCTGCCCCCCTACCTCCTGTGTATTGGAGACATGAAATCATGCAGTGACTAACACCTGCCATAATGCCAATACCGCAGCAAGTGTTTTAAAGAAGATACCCATTGAGACAACCCTACCGAATGTACCCTCAATGTGAAGATAATCTGCAGGAGGAATAACCTGAAGAAGTGTGAAAAGAAGCTAGCCAATGAAGTAATGGTGTCATAAGAAATGTGCACGATGTTGGGAGATGCTGACTAAAGATGATGTATAGAACCTGAAGACACTAATAACGAAGAAAAGAATTGAGTGAGTTTCCCAATATGGTAAAAGAAGATTGAACGTGCACAAAGTGCTGCAGAAAAACAACGATTTAATAAATGTACAGTTTCTGAAACACAAGATAGATTAAATAATCATAGAAGCTGGCTATGAGTAGTGAATTGAATGCAGGCAAAACCACCATTGTATGGAAACTGGACATTGGTATCACAGATTTAGTGGCCCAGAACCCATGAAGCTGGAAGAAAACTGGGTTGCAGCAAGAATAATTGGCTCGTGAAGCTGAAGGGCAAGGCTGCCTGACCTGGAGTCAAGATTTAAGATGCAAGGTCAGCTATCAGTTCTGAAGAAGGAGTATGCAGAGGATGAACCTTCTTGCATTAAGGTGCAAGATAGAACACACAGGATGCCAAACCTTAATTCATTTAGAGCATTTAAATGCTGCAAAATGGACCAAATTGTGGTCTCCCGTCACGTGAGCCAAGAATGGAAATAGAGCTTGAACTTGATGTCCAAGACACGATAGCGAGTGCCCTCACTTTCATGCATTCCCAAAGACAAGGATATTCTGCAAGGCCAAGTACAAAGACAGTTCCATGGCAGAAGGCATGGGCGATGAGAGATGGTGGGCTGATTGGGTGGTGAGGTAGCATCATGACCTACCTCCCTGCACCTGGGCCTTGGCTTACTTGCTGCCAGATATGGCACAAGCATGCTAACCAATTATATTAGTCCACACAATGAAGGACCTTATAGTTTAAAGACCAATGAGAAACTCTGTATCTAATGTTTCTGAAATTACTTGTTTTTTAGAGGAAGGCATAAGTTGTCCACGTGATAAGGGACAGCCAATAACAATCCTAGCTCCTATAGAAAAGTATACTTAGATGTTTCCTTTAAACAATCCCAGCCCTTTATAGGTTTTCTCACTATTGCTGCATAGTATGACGTCACTCTGATGCATTATCACCATAAGAATTGTAATTGTTGTGGAGATCATTGAGAGACTGAGCGTATGTCTGTTGATGTTCATAGTAACCTCCCTGTTTTAGATAATTGTTAATAAAACAGTACTTTGCCATCTTCCTGAGTTGGCTCCATTATTTGGATTCAGAATTACTCTGGTGTGATCCCATCCATTACATATGCACATTCCTAAAGGGCCAGAAGCTCAATATTTTTAATGTATAAATGCATATTTCACCTAGTGTACCTGTTCTTCATGTGGAGTGCATATGTGCTTTGTGTGCGCCTACTACTGTTGCAACATTAGTTAGATTACTTTTGCCATCTTAAGTTTAGATTGTCTCTACGTCCTGTTCTACCTGCCTGGGATAAGGACGATATGGTTGGCTTAGTGAGTAGTGTTTCTCACCTGTGCGATAATGGATCGGGGGAGGGCAGAAGCTATTGATAACATATAAATCTGGCTGCATACACAACCACATTCTGACTCACCTTAATGATAATAATGTTTAATTTATATAGCGCTTGTGCGAGGTGCTCTACATATAATCTATTTACATACAATATCACCCAACCAGAGTTGGAACTCATTCATCGCCCTAGGAAGGATGAAAGGCTGAGTTGAACTTGCCGGGATTCAAACATGCAACCTACAGATCTCACACAGATTGCACCAACAAGCGCTCAACCTGCTAAGCTATCTTACTGGCACCTTGTCAGATACATCAGTATTTCCTGTTACAGTGTGACTTGTCAAAGTGCAGGCAGTGTTAGTAATGTTCATAGTTAAAGTATGAAATCTCTATGGGATGTATAGTCTTCGCAGTATTGCTTGTAACAAATAACATCAGTTACACCAATTGGACCTGACATTGGGCTTCATTACGAGTTTGGAGGTAGCCATGGTGCTATTAGCGCCATGCCTCCCTCCAAAATAGTGTCCAGGTCCAGGTTCCTTGAATGAGGAATTACCGGGTCATTCCAACCTTGGAGGGCCCGCTAATTCCTCATTCAAACAACCAGTCCCATTCCCATTTGAGCCCCTGTAGGGCTCAATGGGAATGAGGATGGAGTTAATAACGGGCCCGCTCCCTGGTCCCCTTGCGGGACCCGCAAAGGACGTCTGATCTGACCAGGTCCCGCAAGGGAACCTCGTAATAGGGCGGAATGGGTTTACCGGCACCATTACCGGCGCCGGTAAACCCATTCCGCCAACCTCGTAATGAAGCCCATTGTTTGTCACACCTCTCAGAGGCGGGCCTCATTCCGAGTATGGTGGTAGCCATGGAGCAATTGGCTCCATGGCTGCCTCCCATACCGGTACCACCTCCGGATTGGTGCAATGAGGACTTACCGGTCCATTCCGAGCTTGGAGGGACCGGTAAATCCCCATTGACAGAACCATTCCCCATTCCCATTTCAGCCCCCATAGGGCTCAATGGGAATGGGGAAGGAGCAAATAACGGTACCGCAAATTGCGGTACCGTTATTGTCTCCAAAGCCCCTTAACGGGTCCTGTCCACAACGTCTGGTCAGACCAGGCGTTAAAGGAGGGACCTGTAAAGGGACCTCGGAATTGGGCGCAAAGGGTTTACCGGCACCGGTGTCCTTTCCGGTGCCGGTAATCCCTTTGCGCCCAACTCGTAATGAGGCCCACGGGCATACACAGCCTCATTGTAAAACACTATTCCATTGTCACGAAGCGTCTGCTTGCTGTAATGGTAGCTCCCACTGATGCTCTTACACTCTTCATCGACAAAGCCCCGATATTCCACTAGGGGGAGCTCCAGTCTCGCTGCGCTTCTGGACGATTACCAAGTACCTGATACTGAGCCTTTCACAGAGGAAAATAAACAGGGCAGAGGGGACTGGCTAATATGATACTACCGGCAGCAGCAAAGCTGATGTTAAGTGAACAACACCTGCTGTTGCCTATTCCCCAGGTTACCGGCATGTGCGGGCTGTTCTTTACCCTCCCACATTAATGCGCACCTTGCTTTACATAATTGGCACCTTTCTTTAACAAAAAAGGGAGGATCTTTCAAGCTTCAAAAATAGTAGATCCTGGGAATGACATCACCTGCTGACATGACTTTATGATCAGAGGAGATGCTTCAGCGCTGGCATTCTCTGCATGTCAATTTCTGACAAGATGCAAACCAATGGCTATGGGAAAACGACAAGCCGTGTCTTCTGTACTTCCCCAGCCAACCAGGAAATATACTTTCAAATGGACAGACTGCTTGTTCATACAGGTAACACACAAACTCTGTATGAAAGCCGGGAAGTACACTAACAGCATTTTAAAAAAACAAGAACACTGCGGTCAGAAACGTCAGGGGAGAAGAAGTAGATACAGTGTTTGGGGTATACATGTAACAACTTCTGAGTAATCTTTGTATTTACCATACAAGCAGTAGGATGTGTTACTAAAACATGTAGGCAATATGGCTACTGAAAAGGCAGAAGCCCACTGCCCACATCTGAGAATTGGCAAGTATGACATTATAGCAAACGTTATATCATCTTCACTTTGGCATGTGATTTGTTTTTGGGGTGTGGGTGGTTCCTCTAGCTTTTGAGAAACCCCCTGAGTAATGGGCACCGTTAGCCCCTGAGTCGTGATACTCTGGGATACTCAGATCTCGTCTGATGAAGATCAGGAACTGGGACTTCCTGCCTGGCAGCATCTCAACAGCTTTGAGATTATCTGAAGAAAGAGGAGCCACTTGAGGCTAGCTCATTTAACAGCTGGTAAGAGTGATTCATATAGACAGAAAAGGTTGCTTCCGAGTTCTCAGGTGGAAAAAGTGATCAACGGTGCCTGGGCAATGGAGACGATAATGGTGCATAAAGTTAGAGGGGTGCAAGAGGTGCCCCCTCGGATTTCCAGTAATGTTACTCCCTTGTCTACTGACCACGAGGCAACCATACCACTGGTGCATCATTCTTGGATAGCGCCCGGGCAGGTCATCCACTAGAGTGTACACCAGTCCTCGGGCCATCTGCAGAGAGAAATGGCCTGATTTATAGAATGTGCGTGCTGAAATGTGACTGCGCACTTTTCAGTGTGAAAAACCCCTTACATCGATTCATGGAGCCGTCTTTGCATGCTGTTCCCGGGATCTTCTGAGGACTTTGAGCATGTCCCTTCACGCCTTTGCGTGCAGTCGAGCGCTTTGTGCGAGACTCCATGCAAAGTGTGGGATGGGCCTATGCAAGGAAATAAATAGGGGGCGGAACATGCATATTTCCCATTCTCCATGCAGAATGAGGAAGAACAAGGAATTATGTGGGCGTGTCGAGGGACTGGCTACGCAAAGAAACTGAATGCCCAGCAAGCGCAAACCCAAACATATTCATGGATCTGAATGCGCAACTTCATATCGGGGAAAGATGCATGCAAAGCTTGCGATCTAACCGCCACATGACAGGAGACACAAAGTCCCAATCGCATAGCAACCAACGAGAAAAGGTATGGTACGGTCTGGAATTTAGGGTTGTTGCCATGCAGTTAAGGTGCCGATTGAAGTTAGGGGTGCTCTTATGCCTATTAGGGTTCAGCAAACATTTACAGTGGATCGCACGCAGATTTACTGGGTGCAGTTAGGAGCTACGGGGACCGTGCACAGTGTCACTGGCGTGCTGCCTTGATTTGGGGGGATGCCCCGCAGTATATACAGGGTGCATGATGGCGGGGATGCGGACTGCGCAATGGTTGGTATATGTGGCTGAACCTGCTTTGTGTGGGGCGTGTTGTGGGCATTCCAGGCGCAACTCGTTTTTCTTTGCGCATCGGGTTACTTTGCCCCTCAAAATCCATGAATATGCAGAGCGTGCAAAGAACCCTTTGCATGCTGGTACGTGCAAAGTCGTTTTCGGTGTGAGGAACTTAGCAGGATTTTTGCACGCTTTCTATGAGTCAGGGCCAAAGAGAAGCAACCATGTGACCAGTGCCAGAAGTCCCAAAGTTCACAAAAAAACTGAAAGACACCTTACCCCCGTTCATCAAGGGCTCTCCTGATGTCAAGTAAGCCAAACAGTGGGGTGATGACCAGAAATGGAGGTGTGCACAGGACAACATATAGTTCAGCCATCTTCTCGCCAAAGCGATGGCCACCAGGAAGACCGACTTTATGGTCATAAGTTTATCAGTGAGAGAGAGGATTGTGAAGGAGACCTTGGAGAGGTCCACGAACCAGTGGACGACTGAACCCCTGCAGAGTATTTTTTTGAGGGACACATCGACCTTTCTTGTTCTGTCCTCACGTGCACCATTGAGGGACATCCCATCAGGCTCAACAGGAGGGAGTCCACTTCTAGAGAAGGAGTGAGTGTAGAATCTTCTTCTGCTATGGGGTAGAGGTTAGACATGATCCTGAGGAAGGTAGTGCTGTTGGGTTCATTCCATTGCTGAAGTATCTTGGTGCGTACATGAGCAATCAGGGGTAAGCACTCCTCAGCTGCATCCATGAATTGTCTGGCCTAGGTGGATCCTTCTAGGTGAGTAATAACCTTTTCCAGGGTATCTAAGTCCATGTATTTGCTCTTGGATGTTCCTAAGACTTGCTTAAGAGGGGGTTGAAGAGAAAAAGGGAGAGTTCAATCTCCTGGGTTTTTCCTTATTCTCTGCAATTCTCGCTTTGACAGGACGAAGCTCCTTTTGGAGACTACGCCCAGTCATTTCCTGCAGCGCTCGCCGTGCGATCAGTACATCCTGCTCCTCGCCATTCTTTTGTGAGCTGATCCCTCTGAAGCTGTAGCATCAGATTCAATGTGTCTCCTCTTTTGCGAGTGTTTCCATTAACCCATTGTTACTCTGCTGGTGTGTCAGCTGGTAATGATTCGTGGAAACAAAGTAGCTGCTAGGAAATAAAATCACGGTGGCTTCACGTGCCCAGAGAAGGCCTGCTCAACTGTCCCCGCTGAGCATGCTCGAACACGCATTTCTGAGATATCTAATAAGCAATATGGGCCCTGGGCATAGGTGCGAGACCGCCTCGTTGCAGTGCCATCATCATGGGATCCTTAGGTGCGCTCCAGGACCTCCAACCTCGCCCCACAAGGTCTTCAACGCGCATACTGAAAATTCTGCATGTACACCACCTGTCATCAGCCTGGCTCACTTCTGGGGTTGAGGGGGGTCGCTGCTCAACTCGGCACTGATCCGGACCACAGCTATGACCGAATCTCGGCAGAGGTCACAGGAGGGTCGGCGTTTCTTTGCTCCTCTGAAGCTCAGCAGTGAAGGTAAAGTCTACATGATTGGAACCAGCCCAGAAAGAGGTGCCATGTAAAAATGAATAGATGCACTGTGGGTGGATGTAGGATTCCTGGTAGGAAGGTGGGTTGCCTTCAGTGACATAAGGATTTCAAAGAGTAAGGGGCGATGTGGGGTAATTTGATGAAGACACAGTGACACGCCCCCATGGCATCAACATTTGCAGTGAAAGCTATGGGAGCCCCCACAACGTTCTAAGTGTTATGACCTTGACACCTGGGTCACTGGTTGGAGTAAGGAACCTAGTGGGGTTCCAGGAGCGGAGGGACACACGCTAAATAATGGGAGAGGAGCCATGACCTTCTTTATTGTCCATCTACACACGTTTGTTACCGGGCTCAAGTATCCACTCCTCTACCGCCCTCATCCCTGTGCCACGCCCTTGCCTCTGCCCTTAAGGCCGTGCCTTCATTTAAGGTGGACTGGTCGATTTCACTGTACAACACTAAGCATGTGGTTGCTGATATCTGCCTACATCTTTTCTCCCTTAATCCCCCATTTTGTATTTGACAGGATCTTGCTCTGTGCCTATTAAAAGGCAATCACTTTTTATTCAACTGGTAATCTGAACACGAACAATATCCCGCCTTGACTGCTTTGGTAATGTGTTTATGCTGCGTTTGTAGCCTTAATCCTTCCGGCTTCTCAGTCATTGGTATGGGCAATTTCCACTCGGCCCTCAGTAGCCCGTGGATCTGCAACAGGGAGCGAGAATTCCAAGCTGGAGAACATGTTTCAAACTATGGGATGCTGCACTGGAATAGACGCTTGGACAAATACATAAGATGTGAATGATATAGTTGGCCTCTATTTACACCAAGCACACCTTGTTAAGTATATTTTCAAATTGAAAGGACACTTAACACTAATTGTTAATAATTGTCTAGGTGCAGGGGAGAAACCAACAACCTTGGCATATAGGTTATGAACCAATAAGAACAAGGGAACAGTTAATTGGGCCTTGCTTGCTGTTCATGTAGTCAAGTAGTGCGTCTGCACAGTGTGAACTAAATGTTGGGTGCATTGCCTCTGAGACCCCAGAGAGACCAAAAACTGCCCTAAGCAGGAATTGAACGGCCCTGTCTGGACACTAAGCAGGAAGTGAACGGATGAACAAAACTAATACTAAGGACACAACTGTAGGCACGTGTGAAAGCCTTGTGACAAGTGCTGACTACATGCTTCCGTGCTGTGCCAGCCACACACATGAGTTTTGCATGAGCTTGCGCCATTTACATTGCACATTTTGAGGAAAAATATGGAGTCGAAATGTTCAGTGCACATGGGCAGCAATGCGCACCTGCAGGGTATAAGTGATGTGTAAGTATAGCTGCCTGTGCAAAGCAGGTGCACTGTAGGCGCACCGATCGTGCACGCATCCACACAGCGTTTCCATTAAGGTAAACCTCTTCATTTCCGAAGAACTAGCACAGAGCACGCACGGCCACTCGGGTCATCTATGCATGCTATACTAACAGGCCTGCATGCTGCATACACACTCGAAGCTCCTGGTGGTTTCTGCCACATACAAAGTGGGTCAGTTACGCCCCCTAAAATGCATTTTGTCTGCTATAAAAAAGAAATATGCAGTTTACATGGGATGTGTAAGCAGAGCCCTTATTGTTACGTGCCATGGAGATACAACCGTGCTAATTGTTGCAGGTAGTTTCTGCCAGTAAATCTGCAACACCACCTCCCTACTCAGTTAGGTCAACAAACTAAGTGACTCGCCAGCATTCACAGGTAAGAGTGTTTATACACCCGTTTATATTTATTTTTCCAAGCCATATATTTATGTATTCTATTCATAGGCTTGGGGACTGACGACCACATCCACAATTAATCAGAGTGGGCCAATTGGTACCCCCGCTCACTGGTCTTGCGACCACCACAGGTAGGGTGACCAGCTGTACATTTGTTGTTTCTTAAATGACCTCAGGTGCATCTATTCGTCTGAATTGGAATATATATGTCAACCCCCGCCCCCCTTTTGTTAATACACACATACATTTGTTTTCTTGTAGAGATAGAACAAACAGTGTTGGAACTAGAATAAATGTATCACGTCTTGACGAAGGCCGCAATAGGTTAGTACCACGCTAATGGTTCACAAGATGTCCGAAACTACACCGCCTCGACTTTTTTCTTTGACGCAACACGACGCTTCAAATAAAGAGCAGGTTCAACAAAATAAGGAGTAAAAACAACCTTGCGTAATATCTGGGTTTCCGTTTATTCAATACATATTAGAGTTTGGATCTATGAGAGATATAGATCCCAAATGAGAACAGCTGTACTTTTTGTTTTGTGTTTGTATAACAAATGAGAGAGCAATGTTTGTCATTGTAATAGTTTTGAATGTCCAAAATTGTGTGGTCTGGAATTGTCTATAAGTCTTGTCTTGTTTTATAAAAGTAACGTAAATAAATATATATTTTTCTTAATCAAAACCACTAAGTCATTGACTACAAATAGCATGTGGACTAATATGGGTTGACATCAAGGTCTTGTTTATATTTTATTTTTGAATTGACGGTTAATTAACCTGGAAGATAAAGGCCTACCAGATACTCTAAGATTCAGAATAAGCTAGGAGATGGCCAGCTTCTCCAAGAGTTTGCCCAGGAAGAAGGAAATGGGGATAGGGTGGTAGTTAGCCTGAGAAGAATGCTCGGCAGAAGGCTTTTTGAGGAGACGGTGCACAAGGGAGTGCTTGAGGACTAACAGGAAGGATCCAGTGGCAAAGGAGTGATTGCAGAAGTCAGCCAAGGCAGGAGCAAAGAGAGTGTTGTCCTTGATAGTTCTGTTTGGATGTGACTTTCATAGAAGAGACTTGTCTAGAAACCTCATCAGGTCATATGGGAGAGAAAGAGGAGAGTAGGAGGGATGGGGCAGGAGGATGCCTAGGATCAGTTGAGGGAGAAAGGTGTGGTGCAAAGGAGAGTGAGGACAGGATGTCCTGAGTTTTAGTAATGACGTGAGATGCCAGTGAAGTGCAGAGGGCCAGGCAAGGCAGAGAAGAAATGGATACTGCAGTAGGATTTCTGAGTTTCTTGCAGAGTTTTGAACGTTTGGCCGTGTTGTTGGTGGCCCCAGAGATGCAGGCTTGCATATGGGCCCTCTTCTTCGAGCAGATGGAAGGTCTGTATTGCCTTTGGAGCAGGCTGCAGACCAGTTTGTCAGAGGATGTGCTCAAAGCCTGCCACTTCTGCACAGCTGCACTGCACTTACGTTTCAGAGAGGCCAGGTCGGAGTCATACCAGGTGTTGCATAGGTGTCAGCGATAGGCAGGCCTGGGATGGAGACCAGGAGATCCTTCTTGAACTTCTTCCTTCCAGACTTCGACAGAGGGATAGGATAGGTGATAGAATAGCAGTCAGAGAAGATAGGGGAGATTGAGAGCACCATTGAGGAAGAACGCAGATAGAAGGAAGGGGAGAGAGTGAGAGGGCAAAACTGCAGTGCACGACACTGAACTACATGACACAGCAATGCAACAATCTAGAATCAAGTGTCCCGGAAAAGGGAAAAAAAAGCCTAAGTTACATCATACAGAAGAAAAGCAAGACTCCTAGAAGCTTGTCAGGATAGGGGGAACATCCTCGGTACAAGGACAGAGGGAAAAGCCTAATTTTTAAACATAATAGCAGATGCAAAAACACACAGATTCAACTTTCCTATATAGAGGGAAATGCCTCAAATGGCTAACTAAGACAATTCACAGTGCCGGATATGGATAACATACAAATGTGACATGTAGCAGACTGCCAATGTAGCTAATAGTAGTAATAAAAGAGGAGGCACAGTTAAATAGGGAGCAGTAATGGCTGTCCCCCTGCCCGCACCTTTCTTACCTTGCCAGTCGCTGCTGGTTGATGGCTGCGCTGCATGCTCCCATGGCGAACACAGGCCAGCACCATCTGGAGCTGCTACTGATGGAGCTGCCCTTTGTCTCTGGCCCCTTAGCCACAGGTGGCTGAACTGGCATTGGGGCTGCCCTGCTGGGGTAACTTAAGTAGGGCAGCACTCCCAATCAGGAGTCAGGGTTGGGGTGGGGCACGGGCAGGAGGGACGAACAGGAAGGGAAGAAAAGAGCTCCAAAGCCGGGATGAGGTGAAATGCACGATGTTCCCAGCAAGAATTAACTTTTTGATGGATCCGGAGCACCGTGATGTTAAACACAATCCCCCCAAAAAAATACTTAATTAAACGAATCGGGAGCACAGTGTTGGAAAATACAACACCACACAAACTTAATTTTAAAAAGGACCTGCAGCAAGAGATGAAAACAACTAACCAACAAAGCAAATTACTTTTACGTGGGGAGCGGGAGCGCTGGGAAGAAAGGTGCACTCATCACACGCACAACCTGAAGAAGATGCAACGCAGAGCCTCGGCAAAGGACACCCTAAACAGTGTAATCAAACAAGGGCAGCACACCCAATCAGGGGTGAGAGGTAGAGTGGGAGAGGGAGGGAAGAACAGGAAGAGAAGGAAAGAGCTCCAAGGCTACCCCCTTTCTGGGCAAACTCCTGGAAAAGCTGGCCATCTCTTAGCTTAACCTTCATTCAGATTCTGTGGCTGTCTCCATGACCACCAGTCTGGTTTCAGAGCGGCCAGAAGTACGGAAACTACTCTCCTGAATATCTGTGAAGATCTGCTCTCCAACCTGGACTCTAACACTCCCTCTGTCCTCATCCTTCTTCATCTCTATTCTGCCTTCGACACCATCCTGCTCAACCATCTCTGTGATAACCTGGGTATCACTGATCAGGCTCTGGCCTGGCTGACCTCTTTCTTCTCCGATCGACCCTCCGAGGTCCAACTGGAGTCCTTCATATCCTCTATCTTCCTCTCTACCTGTGGGGTTTCCCAGGGGTCTGACCTCTCATCCTGGCTCTTCAACCAATACCTGGCAACTCATGCCCACTGCATTGCCATTTTCTGCTCAAATTTCCAGTGCTACGCTGATGACAATCAACTCATTTTCCGGCTGCCCTTTGCCATCTCCTCTCCCTCTCTCATCTCGGACTGCCTAACTGCCATTCAAGAGTGGTGTGCCACCAATGATCTTTGTCTGAATGCCAGCAAGACTCAGATCCTCCTCATCGGCACACCATCTCCATCCTTTCCCTCACTCTCTGGCCGGCCTCCCTGGGCCCTCCTCCTAACCCTACCTGCGAGGGTAAGAACCACGGGGTCATCTTTGACTCCACACTTTCCTTCTCCGCCCATATCGCGGAGGTCTCTAAAAAGTCCAACTTCCTACTGCACCTCCTCAGAGGTATTTTGCCTTTCCTCTGCTTCCCTCAGAAGCTCACTGTCTCCCAAGCTCTGATTCTCTCAAGGTTGGACTATTGTAACAGCCTCTTTGTAAATCTACCTTCCTCTACTCTCTGCCCTCTGCAACTTATCCAGAATAGGACTGCGAGACTTGTCCTTGGCCTCAGGCCCTGGGATCGTATCTCTCCAGCTCTGAAATCTCTCCATTGGCTCCCAGTGGATGCAAGGATTAAATTCAAAACCCTCTGCATTGTCCACAAGGCTTTCTGGGGCCTGGGTCCAAAATACCTTCAGCTATCCACCCGCAAATACCTCCCCTCTCAAGCTCTTCGCTCCTCTACCTCCAACTCATTCCGGGTCAATTGTTTTTCAAAGAAATGAGCTGGGGGTAGATCTCTATCTCCCTCTGGAACAGCCTCCCTGCCATTCTAAAATTTGAGGAGAACCATCTCCGGTTCCGGAAGCACCTCAAGATCTACCTCTTTGCTTCTGCCTCCCCCTCTCTCCTGTTGATCTGCTCTCTCTTAGCACTGTGCACCTGGCCACCCTATGTCCCCTAGGCCCAGGTACCTACGCACCCTGCCACCCTCCTGCACTGCCTCCTGGACACCCCTTACACTGGGGATTGTATCTGTACCCATACAGCCCCCCCTTTTTTTGTTCCTTCTTTTTCTGCACTTATCGGACTTACCCAGTCTGCTGCCTTAAACGCAGCACTTGCCACTTGCTGGCTGCACTACCACTGTTTATTGCCTCCATTTTCTATTTATTTTATTTATTTGTATGTATCTGCTCTCCTCTGCTCCCTACTTTCCATTCTCCCCCTTCAATGCACTTTTCCCATTTTTCCCTTTCCCATGCATGTGCACGTTCTCAATGTCACTGGGCCTAGTAAGTTTGTTGTTTTGTATTATTGTTTCTCCCCTGTTCCCCTCCCTTGCCTAGTCGCGCTTTGAAACACCTGTGTATGAGCGCGACACCAATAAAATATCATATCATGAGTGATAAAAGGCTAGCAACCTAATTCTGAATACATTGGGATGTTTAACGCACCAGGTATTGTGGCAGAGCCAGATACAATCCTTGTGACATAGTCCAGCTCTGAAGATATGAGGTCACACGTAACAGTAAACTTATCCGGCCACAGAAGCAAAAGTAAAGTACATTTTTCTGAGGGTTATAAGAATGGAAAAGCAAGCAGTACAACACGAGTTAGCCTCGTCAATCAAGTCAAGAGCACCACCTTTATCTGGATAACTGGACCTTAAAAGCTTGCCGAGAGTACCCCTAAAGGGCATTGCTCTGCCCTGTCTCCCACTAGCACAACCTCGGTTTTAGACACCTTCAGGATCATCTTAAGTTAGGAGGTAAAGGTAAAAACAGGGATTATATCAAATGCTTCCTATTTTGCCCATCTGCCTTATTATGGGTACATATACCATTTATAGCATGGGTATCCCAGGAATACTGAATACAGAAGCAATCTAAATGTTAAAAGGTTTTCATCCATCCTACAAATAAAGGCATGAGCTAGCTCATCCCTTCATCTTGCTGGAAATTTGATTCAGGGAACCCTCAGTTTTCTCCCCCTCTTGAAAATTGATGCACAGAAGGGTTAAGAAAGACCTTTCTGTGCATTTTTCTTCATGGTATATCAGCATAGTGTACCACTGAGATTATTGCAATGCGCTGTACCTGGGCACATCCCAACAAAACATCAACAAAATGCAAGTTATGCTAAATAATGCAATTAGATCGGCTTGCAACATTCCTAGGAAACAACACATCACAACAACTAGACAGGCCATAAGGCGGCTTAATATTAAGCAAAGAATAGATCTGAAGTCACTCCCACTTACTCACAAGAGCCTCTACAACCAGGCGCCTGCCTACCTGTCTGACACCTTTTCACGTCATACATCGACCCGACCCACTAGAACTGCGCAAGTGCACTGCGTTTCCATCCCACGTTTTAACCAACAACATGCAGGTGGAGTCAGTTTCCCAGTCCTTGCTGCAAAGAAATGGAATCCACTCCCTACCTCCATAAGAGGGTTCCATGTATTAAAATTGTGGTCGTTTACACAAAAAATCGCGGCAAAAAGGCTGTGGCTTTGCCGCCGCCATCCATGTATGTTTCATGTATTAAGTTGTTCAATTGTGCAGTGCTTTGGTGTAAAGCGCTATATAAATAAATAAATAATACAAAAACAAATGTAAAGGATGCGGGGGACAACCCCGCAACTCCCAGACCCATTATATCATTTAAGGGGAACGGGGGACACCTCCGCAACCTCCACTCCCTTTAAATGGTATAATGGGGTACACCTTTACTACGTCAAACCACAGCATTTTTGCTGCATTTTTTTGTAAAGGCGACATTTTTGCCGTGATTTTATTACTGCATACCCATAAGAGCGGAACCTTCCTTCTCACGATTCCGTACAAAGCTTAAAGATTGGTTCCATGAGCAGGACCTCAACCCGTCTACTCTTTAAGTGAACTGCACAACATTAATACCGCTATTCAAGTGTTAATGCCTGCTACTGTACCTTTCCCTTTATATATATATATATATATATATCGAAGGGAAAGAAAACAAAAAAGAAAAGCTGTTCACAGCTTTTTAGGCGGCACTCTTATATATATATATACCATTTGTAAATATCTGCTTGTAATTTGTGTGCCTATGTCTATGTGCAATGCCTGCATATTCATGCCTGTGTAACTTGTAAGATTAACGGCCAGTTGCCTCAGGGCTCGGCTGCGCTCTACAAATAAATAAAATACAAATACAAATGAGTCTCATTTGCATTTGCAGCCCTCAAGCAGAGATTGAAATAATCTGTCTTCCTGGTTGTGATTCTATAATCACCCTGCCCGCATCCACGGCATAAAATACAATAGGGACCAGGTCCATTTTGAGATGAAGGTGGCCATTTTTTAATTTTTTTTAATGGCCTCAGTCATACGAAAAACGGGACTTAGTCCCTCATCCATTTTAATGACGACCGACATTTTTTACCTTCTTTTTTTCATCAGGAGATGAGCTTGCGCTGATCTCATCTCCCGATGGAGAAAAAAAAGAGAAAACCATTTGCATCCTAGTTAAATCTTGGGGTGCAAATGCCTTTCAGCCCCTTGGCGGGTGGCTGCCATGGCTGTTAACGGCCCACAGCCCTCGCCGAGGCCCTTGCTTCACTTGGACCTACACTGGCGAGGGTTGGCAGGCTGTTACCGGCCATGTCAGCACCCCGTCTCAGGGGTGAAAGATACAATGATTAAAAAGCCATATATAGCACTCAATAATGCCACATGACTCAACATGTATTTCACATCACTCCCAGTGGAAAAAACATCACCAAACTCAAATACGTCAAGGAGTAAACTATAACTATAACCGAAACACCAAGGTTGGTATCTAAAGTCAAGTCAGTTCAGGTGTCATACGTTCATGTTGGGACAGTTTATCACATGGTTTCTATCAGCGGCGGAGGGTTAGCGCGCCTGAATACACAAATGAGTTTAAAGAATTTTGATGCTTATTGATTTCCAGTTGCCAACTTAAGTTTTGGCTTTCATGCATCAATTGATTTATTGACTCAAGCTTCGTCAGGGCAAATAAAGTGTCTGAAGTGATGAGTGGTGTGGTGGTGTCAATCTGCAACAAATTAATGAGAATGGGATCACTACCTATTTGAAATGATTTGTATACATGTGTGCAGAGTGTGAGAGCAAATTATACACATTACCGGGTTACGGGATCCCAATTATCCGGAAGTCTGCAGTTGAAGTTACTGAAATACTGGAATATTGTGCTATCCCTCTAAATATCCACATGCCACAGCAAGTCGGGGCATCTAGAAAATGTATATATATATATATATATATGTACATGTCACTTGGATGGATGCAATTCACCAAATGGTGAGAGTAGCGTTGCTGGTGGCAAAGTTCCTCGTGAACAAAATGCTTACCCATTTGGGTTTGTTGTATCAGACCTTAACGGCTAGTAGAGTCGTTATTAACATACCATGTTTGTGTTTGCCGTGATATCTGTGAGGAAATACATATAGACAAGGATGTCATGTGGCTGTCAATGGAGAGTTGAGCATAAGAATTGGTAGACAAGTCAGTGAATACGGGCTTATCTCTATGTTTGAAGTCCTGTCATATTTGGCATAGATTCATGACGCCAACTAAATTAATCTCATAGGGAGGAGTGCCTGATCTAGGACTAACAGCCGCACACGGGTGGGTGCTGGTTAAAGGATGTGAGGCTGATTGCGGCAGTCATCTTGGACAGATGGAATTTCCAGTGAAGGACCATGACCATACATTTTAACCAAGTGTAAGGCGCTCAGGGCTCCAGTGGTAAAAATAAAAGCAGGTGGACTCTGACTCAGGAAATGTCAAAGTGGAATATATAAATTTCATTCAGGCTTGTCTTTCACGATTGAAAACAAAAAAACACACACGAAAAAAAAGCACTTGCCCGCAGAACAGCTTTTCACATTGCCTGCCCAAGTATAAAATGTACGCACCTTTCCTGTAACAAAACATGTCCTGTTTAGTGAGATGTCAATATGAGAAATTGTACAACTACAAAAGTAACTATGTCCGTGGTCTTGTGGTGAATTGTCTCGTTTCGGGCGCGAAGCCTGGGTTTAATTCTCGACTGCAGCCTGTTATGTTTATTTATATCTTAAACCCACGGAGGTTTGTGGGGGGGGCGTGCTCCCTCTCAAAAAGTGGGTGAATACCTCCCACCCGCGTAGCCCTGCCACTGGTGACCTGTTAAGCAATGAATAGAGGCAGCACATTCTAATCCGCATATACGGGTAGGCCAGTATATATGGGGAGGCCAGTGTATAAGGGTAGGCCAGTGTACCTCTTCATTCAGGCCAGTGATGTGCGCTGATAAGCGGTGTATCCTTCTCTGTTCCAGTTTAAAAATGGGTGTTCATGCCAGCCTTCTCACAATAGCTGGGTTTCCATGCTCCCGAGTGCCACAACTAGTTCCCTGTTCTTCTGTCAGTCCAGAAAAATGGATACCTCTCATGTTGGACGGCAAACGTATTTTGGTGGCCGTGGGCCAACCTTCTCATGCACGATATGACAGACATATAGGTTTCCGAGTTTGCCAATGAACGACCATTTTGATGTAACAAGGATCGCCATTTTGTTTTCTAACCATTGCTCATTGCTTTCTGTTCTTATTGCTTCGCAGCACATTTTCTGCGTACACTGCTCGACTGTAAAACATTGTTGTCTGCACGTGAAAGGACAAGGCCGCAGGGCCGTGAGGATAACAAGAGTTTGTTGAAACACAACGTAGGCAGCGTCAGGAAGGAATGCCCGGCTCCCTCCTGAATGTAGCCTTGAAGCAGAGCTGCAGGGCATTTAATCATTTCACAGCTGCCAGCCAGTCTCGTTATATGGTAGAATATGTTAGAATAAAGCAGCTAAAGGCTTGAATTATGCTCTTCTTACGGCCCCCCTTTACTGAGCCCTGTAGAGCGTGTCGGCTCCCATGACATGAATAGCACCTCATAGATAGCAGGGTCTGGAATGTGACTCTACCCCGGTATGTAGCTCGCTTCCAAGAACAGAAACACTGTGTTCTGATCAACAACTGAAAGATACCTCCGCACTTGCAAATTGCATATTGTTACTAGAATAGATATTTGAAGGTGTCATAATTGTCGGAGATGTCCATCATCACACCGAGTTCAAAGAAACCCAATAAAGGGGGGTGTTAAACATCTCATAGCTGATTGTATGATATGCATTTTGTATATATGTAACTGATGCACGTAATTCACTCTCTTGCGTCCCTCGAGGTCTAGAGATACACATCGCGGGGCGTGAGACCGAGTTGGCGAACTGAGACTATTTGCTTTGCAATAAACCCTAGCTTTGGGAATACAACCTTGTGTCTGGCGTATCTATCGTGTGTGGTGACTTGCCTTGTTTCCATAGACGTAAGGGACACCTAGGGGCCCCTTTCACTTCGGCTGTCATTATCTAGCAAATACCCCAAGTGCTTAGGGGAAAGCAAGGCCACAGTACCATGCAAGTTCAATATGGTGAGGTTTTTTTCAGTTCTTGAAAACCCTTTCGCTCTGCCTTTCCGAAATGAGTAAAATGTTTGGAGGTGTTAGCGTTAACTTGTGTATATAATTTTCTGGTGAGAGATTGCTTTAAAAATGGTAATGTTAATGGAATGCATACCTTGAACTGGAGCTCCATTACGTTGAAGCGTTTTCCTTGGGACTTCTTTTAGAGTGGACTTGTAGAATAATGCTTGGCAGAACTGGGAGACACACAGCCGGATGAAGAGCAGCTTTACATGATATATGATATGATATGATATGGCATTTGTAACGCGCCTATACACAGGTGTTTCAAGGCCTGTGGAAGATCATGTTCTGTGAGTTGCCCATGAGTTGAGCTGCAATTGAGGCCAGTCCACCAAGGCTGGAGAGTTTTTGACTTTTGCCAGCCATGTTCGGTTTCTTTTGTTCTTGTACTTTATGCATTAGGTGTGTGAGCATAGATTCCCTTGCATTGTTGTTAATATAAGGCTACTGGCAAACTGTTCTTGTGTTCCTCAACTGCTTTGCCTGCTAGTCTGCATAGTCGAAGATGCAATTCTTCACCAGAAGCATCATGGGTTATTTTATAATTGGATCAGTCCTGCGCTGAGGAATTGGTCACCGTTCTGGACAGGGAAACCGTCATTGGTGTTTGTCACATGACCGGTGCCATCATTTGGCCAGGCCTGGGATCAAGCCGCCTTTAATTCTACTATCTTCAATTTTTACAAGATTGTCTACAATGGATATAGTGCCAACCGGACACTCCATCATTTGGCACTTTACTATTGACTTTGTGGCTTTTAGGGTTTCTCTGGTTTGCGGTCGATTGAGCCTGGGTTTCGATCTCATGATTCAGGATTTTAAGCTCTTTGCGTGTGCTGCGTAACTATAGTTCTTTCACTTGTGAACCATGCACTTACTGGTTTCCTTTAGAACCTTGCTTGTGAGTTCCAACTCATGCCAGCTTGGGATATCTCACTGTCAACATCTTGGGGTCTCCACTTAAATCCCATTTCAGGTTTAAAAAAAAAAAATAAAAAAATTATTGTGAATTTTTAGTTTATACAAACTTTTATCACAAACATTTATCACAAAATCTATATAACCACTTTGGACTTTCAAATGCACAGACAATCTAACTTGAGTTATTTGATAGACTCTTTTATACTGGTCCATCTAAATTTCTTTTTAGAATTACATCCAAAAAATCAATAATTGCACAAGTTATTTTCATATTATTTCCTGAAGTCACACGCGACCACCATTCTTTTTCGTTTCTGTTTAAAGGAAAACAAAATCCTAAATAAAGCTTCCTCTGATTTGAGATTGCTTCACATTCTGTGATCAAATGGTAGAGTGATTCAACAGTTTTTTCACAGTGTCTACACAGATTGTTTTTTAAATCAGGATCTTTTCTTAACCATCTCATCTCCTTTGTCTGTAGGGCGTTTACCCGCAGCCGCAAAAATTGGTCTCGATGGTGTCGAGATGGACATTTTAGTAGATATTTGGGTTGTAAATTTAATTTGTTTGTTGTGAGCTGTAGCGGAAGAGCGTTTTTCTGAGACGCTCTTCTTTCACTATTCTGGATCCAACACCATAGTTGGAGGCGTTTTTTAACCAATTGCGGATGCCACTGAAGAAACTCTATGTCAATGTCGGCTGCTATCAAAATTTTATCCACTTTCTGAGCCCAGTCCTTTAAGATGTTTGATGTTAGATCTGCTGGATTCATTTTAAGTATTTTATATGCTGGTTCGCCAGGACGATCTCTTATTTTGCGCAACAATGTACATGCCTTCCAGACAGTTGTATTATACAGAGAGGTGATCGCCAGTTTGTGGCGCAATGTTGTCATTGAGACGTATCGAGGTAATCTTAAAACTTTGCGCCAGAACAACCCTTCAAAAACATCCCATACTTTCAAATCAAGATTCCAGGCACATTCGGCTCCGAAAGTGATGGCCGGTATAACTTTATTCAAATAGAATGTCAATACTGGTTGGATGGAGAATTTACCATAGTCCTTGTGTATTTATAGCCCTTTTAGCGCATAAGTTGTCGTTCTATTTTTCAAGTCTTGGTACCAAGGCCATTCTCGGATTGATGTATTATAAATGATTCCAAGATAACGTATTGTCGTCGTTGTTTCAATCTCTTTATTTGCAACAAACCATTTATAGTTTCTATTTTTCTGCCCCTTCATGTTCGTCATTTTTATAATTTTGTTTTTTTCTGTGTTGATTTCGAGCATGTTCTTTATTAAGTATATATTTAGTTTTGTTAGCAATCGCTGAAGGCCTATTGGTGTTTGATCTGCCAGAACTATATCATCTGCATATATAATGCAGTTTAGTGCTTGACCATTTATTTTCGGCGGAAAACATCGCACCTCTTTTAGTTTGTCCGGTAAATCAGAGATGAATAACTTAAATAACAGAGCTGCCAACGGGCAGCCTTGTTTTACCCCTTTTGATGTCGGAATTATGTTTGTCAGATCACCACTCTGGTTTGTCCGAATGGGTATCGATGTAGCTTCATGGAGGGCTATAATCGGCTCCAGTATTTTCGCTGGACATTGCCATTTCCTTAGTTTTTGCCAAAGGAGATTTCGATTTATTTTATCAAAGGCTTGCTTCAAATCTACAAACGCCAGGAATAAAGGTTTACGTTCTTTTAGTGAGGCTAGTTTTAGTAAATTCAGTAGCAATAGGTTTACTTCCTTGTCTACACCTTTTGTAAATCCTATTTGTCGACAATCAGCGATCTCTACTTGTGCGACCCAAGTTGTCCGTTTTTTTTGAAGGAATGAAGCCCTTGACCCCTTTTTGTGTATTGGTACTACCACCACTGTACGCCAGGATGACGGGACTACTTGTGTGATTGCTATTTTTTTAAATAGCACTGCAATGAACTGTGACCACCATTCTGCTTCTTGTTTGAGAATCACGTTTGAGATGTTATCTGGTCCGACAGCTCTCGAATATTTCAACTGCTTAATTGCTGCCAGAATTTCGGAGCTAGATCTGCTACATTCCTTTGTTCAGTTGAAGTCTTTTGGGTTATATTCTTATTTTTCTCTCCATCATTAAATAATTTAAAGAAATAAGATTCCCAAGTGCGGGGCGCTACTTCATTGATTGGTAGTTGGTTAAATTTTGTATGACCAGTGTTCAAAATAGCCCAAATTTCTCGCGAATTATGTTTTTGAAATAATTGAAGCATTAATTCAGCCCGTTCTTGGTCTCTTTGAGTAGCAAATGCTTTAACCCAGTTTCTGTATCGTTGTCGACGATGTCGTAAATGATCGTCTCGCATAATGTTTTTTGATTTCTTAATTTTTCTTATGTCTCGCAGAAAAGATTTTTTTTCTTTCAACAACAGCTTGCTAAATTTATGTTGGTGTTGGTGCCCAACTATCCCCTTAGCATTTGTTTTCACTAAGAATTTCTGTAACAACGGTGCATAATTTGGGTCATGCGGTGCTGTCTCTTCTCCGAATATATCGGTCAACTGCCAGATCTGATTACCATTCATTTGAAGGTGATTTCCACTTGCATTCGTGGCAACAGCGTGGGCATATCTGGTCGGTAGATCTTGCTTGGTCTCATGCCATGTCAACTTTAGCGGTAGATGATCGCTATTAAAAGTTGGAATGACATTTAATTGTGTGACCTTTCTTAACATGTTATGTGAAATCCAAATGTAATCTAACGTTTTCTGCTTGTACATTTGTTGCCAGGTTGTATTGGCTGGTATATCACCTTTAACCTGTCCGTTCAGCATAATGCAATTTCTGCTACTCATTGCCGCTTGCCACAATTCTGCCTCCGCTGTTAATTTGTCAAACTTTATAGGCCTTTGTTTGTTCGTGGATTTGACAAACTCGAACCATGAATTGTTCAAGTCTCCACAAATAATTATTTCCAAATCTTTTTCACTGGTTAAGTAAATATCCATCATTGTTGTCACAGAATTCACTAGTTTCGAAGGACTAATTATTGCAGCGTTCCAATAAACATTTATTAGCAAGGTCCTTGCTTTTTCAATGTTAAGAGCCCCTCAATGTTCAATTAATACTCCTTGGACAACTAGATTTGGGTTTGGTAATTCCTTCACATGCCAAGAAAGGGAATGTTTGATCATCATCAAGAGTCCTGAAAAGGGTCGTCCGTTTTGATTGTTTCCTGCTGGATTTAGTAAAATCGTGTAACCATCTGGGGTCGGTGGCTCCCGCAGCCATGTTTCTTGTAAACAAAGGGCAAAGTTTTGATCTAGGGCTACTGAAAAATTGTTCAGCAGGTGTACAAACCCTCTCGTGTTCAAAGAAATTAAGTTATAGTTCTGGTCCTGTGGATCACTTCCTAGCTAGTTTCGCGAGATGGTATGATATCTCCTTTTTGTTTCATGTTGTGGTGACGGCATAGCTGGTTTGACATGACTTGTTCTAGAAAATTGATGCCTTAGTTGTTCTCTTCTTTGATCCATTCGTGTCGATAAGACAGATTTGTCATTAGAGGCATGATCAGCGTTATATTCATTTCAGGTTTTTCATTTCTCTGATCCTCAGGGATTTAAGCCTGGATCATCCATAATTCGAGAGGTTACAGTTTCCCTATTTGCATGAAGATGGAATCTTGCGGATCGGCTATTTTTAGGGGTGTCATTTTTATCATTGTTTTTTATCCTCTACCTTAAGACGAAATACTATGATTATTTTCAGTGAGCTCCGAAAAGTCTGGCTTACTAAGGCCTGTGCAGATGCTGCATTACTCATTTAAAGCGCTGGGTGTAAGAAGGTCTGAACGTGCTCAGTTTACACCCCCTGCTTCTTATAACTCTTTTCCTGAACAGGTGAGATTTTGAGGATGATACCTAAGTGGGGTTTCATATCCTTCCTGCGCAGTTATCAACTGCGCAGCACTTTACTGAGCCTCATTTTGCATGCTATCCCTCAATTCCCCCTTCCAGCGTTCACGGTGCAAGGTCACATGAAAGGGCAAAGAGCACTGAGGCTGTCCCTTCGAATGGAAGGTACCCTCACACCCTCCTGCCCACCTTCTTTAGTCCCCGAACTGCTGCTCACCCAGCCAGATCACTTTGGTGCTCCCTCCAGTCTCTGCACGCCTTCCTCTGTGCCAATTCCACTGTCACCCTGAATATCCCCAGCCTCCCCCAGACACACAGTCTCTCTCAACCACACCCCTCTCCCTACCCTGCACACATCCTCTCTGTAAAGAACTGTAAAGGACATGCATGAGTCTGCTGCCACAACCTGTCTATGCCAGTAATGGTCACTGCCATTCCTCCTACCATCCCGCCAGACAAACACATGCACACATTGCATTCATGCATGCTCCGACCCATGTCCAGACACCCACACAACCCCACGCTGATACTAGAATGCACATACTCTCAATGAAGAAACACTTTGCACACCTTAGATCCACCTGTGCTTCCACGACCAAGCTGACCAAACAGATTAGGCCGTATCTTTCTTCCAATAAACTGGTCTATCTTTATACATTACACAAAACACACTCACCCTGGGTCTTCTCTCTTCATGGAGTGGTGCACTGGGCATGGTTCTACTTGTTTACAACGACCTGTTTGGTCATTTTCATGTTGGTCGATCATTTGTCATTGACCATAGTCGACCACCCTTTTATTCTGTCATGGGGCTTCCCCCATACCCACCTCTCTCTCAGTACATTCTCCCCTCAAAAAAGGGTTGACGGAATTTACAACAACCAAACGTGGGTCGCTGCAACCACGGCATGCCTCGGGCTTGGCACCAGGCAGCAATGAGTCGAGTCTTGCTGCATGCCTTGTGCCACTGACCAATGTGGTTACTACGCACCCTGGGGGAAGTGAGCTTTGACGCCACACCATTTCCCTTTCTAACTAAATGTTAACACACCAGCTTTGGCCCTCAGCCCACCTACATGAAGCAAGGGTGTGGCGGAGTGGGGGGTGTACCAGGCTCAGAGGAGGTGGCCCTGTTGGGGGGCGAGGGGACGATTGTCCCCTTTCTATCCACGTGCTCCACCACTGAATGTCTCCAGTCCTATTTGTCGAACTGTCGCTCTGACTTCCCTTTGTTTATTATACTGACTAAAAATAATTTTTATTTCCCCGATGGATGGCGTTGCTACTCCCTCTCACTCTTTCTGTTTTGGGGATCTTGTGGGTCTTCTACAAATTCAAATGGTTAGCCAATCAGTTCCTTCTTCTGTTTGTCTGTCGGGGATTATTTGCCCATTGTCTATCTGGGCTCTTTGTCATGAGTAGGTGCACTTAACCTATGACAATTTCCCTTGCCTCTTGTCTTCCAGGTGGTCTGATGGGAGTCAGTGATAGCTGGTTAGAGACTGGAAAAACAGAGACATGCATTTAAACATTAGATGCTTCGCACTGTGTTCTCCTTGGGTTTAGCCTAATGTGTTGTACTTGTGGGGCACTTAGGAAGAGCAGAACGGTTTCTCTCCCATGCTGCTCGGTTTCAGATGTGGCTGTCAGAACACGGTGGCTTCCTGGAAGTTCCAGGCAGTGTCTTTACAACTCTGCACCTGATTGCTTCCACCACCATACAAGACACAATTAGCCTTTTTAGAGCTCCTTAGCCCAGTTTCTCTGACTTGCTGTTGCATCTTCCAATAGGTTACATGACTGTCATGGATGCCTAGCAAATCCCCCATGTGTGTTTTTTTAATTTTTTCTGTAGAAGGATTCTTTTTTATTATTTGAGTGTGCTCCAGTTAAAATATAACTTTTCACACTATGGGGCCGATTAATGGAATTATTTGCATTGGAAATAGGGAACTTGCTCGCCAAACTGCGTGCAAAATCCTGTTTGTCGATTCATGGAATCGAATGCGCTGGACTTTTACAGGATTGTGTGCAGTTCGCACAGGCTCAGCACGTCTTTGCGTGTCGTTGAGCACCTTGCGTGAGACACCATGCAGAGTGTGGCCATGGCTTGCGCAGAGGTTTGGGTGTTCCGAGGGACGGTCAGCAGGCAGTCCCTCGCACACCCACAATTGCGTCAAACGACACATATTCAAATTATGACCTGTGCAACCTTTCGGCATAGAAATGGGCACGCAAATCCCTCGATCTCTACATTACCCGAAGGCGGGCGTAAAGACACTTGCGCATAGGAATCGGAGCGTGGAGGTGGGTTTGCATGTTGGATTTAGGGTAGCGTGTACGCAACCGTGGTCCCGATCAAATTAGGGGTGCGCATATGCAGTGTAGTGGGGAGCAGGAACAGTTTATGGGGGTTCGCACACAGATCTTCCGAGTTCAAACTGAGTTACAAATTTTCATATGCATGTTGTCGGAGTGCCAGCAACAGTTACGGGTGACCCTGCGCAGGGTCCCTGAGATGCAGGCCTGTTTGCGGGAGACCCCACGCACTGTTTGAATGGTACGTGTATTCACACCCGGGGGGCACCAATGGTAGCCCGTCTGGCTGTTTATACTTTGCTTGGGGACGTGTCAGTGGCATTCAGGGCGCGACTTGCGAATACAGTAACTTTGCGCAGTGAATTCAATGAATATGCGAGGCATGCGTTTTTTATTCTACATGCAGGCTCATGCAGTGTCGTTCTCTGCATGCGGCAATTGCAGGAGAAACACACACATTTCCATGAATCAGGCCCTATATACCATATTTCAAATATTTCATCAAACAAACATTATTAAATCAATACAACTTCATATTTAAAGTGGGCTTCCTACTATTCCATAAAACGCTCTACAGTACTAGCTATCACAATGCTTCCTTAAATTGTCACTGTAAAATAAAATCTCTTCTTAATTCGTCTATATACACTGAACTCTAAAATCTTCATAAATTACAAACAGAAATCATATTTTTATACCAAAGCTAAAATACACAAACCCTACATACTAGTCGATTATTGTACAGTGATTTACAAGATGTACAATGATTTCCTTCTCTATACATGATCTTAAATTCGATAATGCCAAAATAAGAGATAGGCTGGTACAATCAAATCATCTTGCCCAGAAGGCATCTCTGAGTAACGCTTCGCTATTATCTAAACATCTTGCGAGATATCTTTCAAATAAATCGACAGGTTTCGGACATTGTGTCAGCATATGCCTGTTGGTTTCAATAGTATCTCAATTATTACATAATCAGCATTAGCACTTAGATTAATGGATGCCCAACCCTCTACCTGTCAGCCGCCAAGGTTGGAAGTTGACCCAGGCGCATCATTCTGTGATGTTTAGGGGACGGATGTATACTAAATACTTAGATGGGGTGAGGAATCTCCTGAGTAACCATACAAACTTACTGTAGCTCTTTAGTCTATGTAAGTGCTCCTGTGTTTAGACCCAGTCCCACATCTGAACTTTCGTACTGAGAGCTTTTAACTGTCTACCATATCCATGATCCCATTCTGGTTGCCAATCAATGTCCTTAAGGAAGCTTTCGCATTGACTTTTCCATTTTCTCAAGGAATCATCTGCATCCTTCCTCATGGCATCATGTAACATACGAAGTAACAGGGACACTGGCAACATTCTGAGTTTAACATGTAATGCAAACTTTTTCAATAATATTGTTGCCTCCAATGAAGTAAGACATAGTTCTAATCGTGTTGCCTCCACAGGAATTGCGGGTGCCAGTTTTAGGGCCTTTCTCCAAATGTGTCCTTCTAGTGTTTTCGCCCACAGATTATTTGTTGTAAACTTGCTTCCAGACCATATGTTATCATGGGGATAACACACTGCTTGTCTGCCAATTATATTCCCTCTAAGCTATATCCGGCCATGTTCATTGAACATTTTTTAACTACCCCCATCATTGAGAATGCCTTCAATATCTTGCTGGCTATTACTTCATTACAATCCCCCGTTTCAGTTATCTCATATATCAGGTAGGTGTAGGTTGTTACTCTCATAACACTCCTTATGGGGGAAATGTGGGGTACATTTATCAGCCCAGCAGAACTCCTCTACATCACTGAACCACATCTCAGCAGTTACCAGCAGAATGGCTCCACTGGCTCTTTTGCTCTTTTGCTCTCAAAACTGCGTTTTGCAGTCATCAAAATAATCGATGCGCTGTCTTGCCAGGCACATATGGGGCGAGATGAAACACAGAATACCCCGAGAATTGTTGCCCGTTATTTTCTTCATTTGCACCAGATAAAAGAAGTCTAAGGCGGTGCTGCTATGCTGCCAGCTCTAAACTTCCCATTGAAAAAGAAAATGTTTTGTATTTAAAAATAACTGTGCACTGATGTCTTGTCCATCTTTTTAACAGTACACAACTTGCTTCCATTGAGTCCCAGCTATGTGCATCCAAATTCAGGTTATGCTCCAACAATTGGGGGCTTGCCTCACTGAACGACAGGCTGTGTCAGGCAAGATCTGTGAAATAGCAAAGAACTGCACTCCAAGCCGTGCAGCGAGCGTTTTACTATTTTGCAAAAAAATATCACAGGCAAATTCTTCCAAAAAGCCGTCTATCTCTCTCCTAGCTCATGTCAGTTTCAAAGGACCTTTTATTTGAACAGATGCCTGTGCATTAGAAACATGACTCAGGATTTTCCCACCAAGGGGACCAGACCCCCCCCACCCCTGGGGCATATGAATAGGCAAGGGTGGAGGGTCTTGCACCCTCACTAGACAAAGCGGCAGTACTCCAGCCTGGGACAATAGATTTCCAGGACACATAGGTGCGACTTTCTGGTGGCACCTCCCCTCAACTCAAACTGAAGAACTTCAAAGGCAAATCTATGGCAACCCTGGACTAAGGATGACTAGAGCCTGACATTTCGCTGTGGGTTGGAAAAAATGCCCTCATTTGGAAGACAAAGCCAGCCCATCTGGGGCAAAAGACTTTTCTTATTTAATAAACATTAAGATTTTTTATTTCTGCAACCGAAAAACACAGTAATACAAAATGTTAACAGTTTGAATGTCATTTTTGTGGCATTAAAATAAGACATTGTAGCTTTCTCTAGCATGTTGGGGACACAAACGGCAGGAAAATGTAATTCATCGGAAATGTATACATGGTACAACTTTGAAAATTAATGCAAACATGCTCTATGATTCTATGTACACATATATAAAATTGTAGAATTTTAGGTGAAATGGTTCCCACTAGAAATTGCGTAAGATTATTAGAAGGGCTAAACAACATCGTAGAGACTTGGGAATTGGAATGACAGGATCTTTGTAAAATATGGCCTTTGCCTATGTGATTTGAAAAGCACCACACCTGTAAAAATGTGTGATTTATTTCATAACTGATTTTGAAAAAAATAGCTGTGGGAAGGCCATGTGCATGGTAAGCACACACCATAAAACTGATGTCATGTCCCTGAAGTCCAATCGGCTGACAGGAAGGCAGTGACAGTCACCCCTGACCAATCCAGTTGTTAGAAGCATGTCCAGCCAAAGTCTGCCCCCATAGTATAATCCTGTGATGTCATCCACCTTATAAAAGGTGGAGGCTTAGAGAGACAAAGGACCGATTCTCCTGATTTCCAGCTTCAGCATATCCAGAGATTCAGACATTTCATACTCAAACTGCAGATTCCAGATTCCAGTGCCAGAAAAGGGATAGCTGATCCAGACCCTCCTGTCCTGGCATAACCACCCTTCAGAATTAAACCCCACAACAATGCCACTAATTCAGGGAGAAAGGGGAAAGGTGTCTGAATCCTCATTGGGATTATCCAGCGCTACCTGCTTGCCCTGCTACCTGCTTTATCCAGCTGATGTGCTGCTGTGCCGAGACCAGACCCTTGCCCCACTGTTCAGATGCCCGGTTGGCGGTCCAAAATTCCAAATCCAAGTGCTTATTGTAAGTATCACTGAATCCCATAGCAAAATGTAGGATATCCCATTCTGGTACTTTGCCATTCGTTTAACCCTATAAGTAATCATGAAAGTACAGTAGTAACTGTTTAAATTATCAGAACCCTCTGTGTATCCTGTTTCTTGATTTCTATGTGTTAGCATCATTCTTCCCCATCCTTATAGTCTATTGCCTAAATCCTTAGTAATATTTGGAATAAACTAATGAATTCCCACATAAGGAGCTACGCTGCATGGGGGGGTCAAGACTGCAACTTGACCTTTCCCACAGGCAGTGTTTTTCCTCTTGATAATCTAGTTGCGAAATATAGTTGTTATAGCACTTGTCATTTCCTTTCCAAACCAATTTTTCCCTGTCAACTGCTTTCACTTCAAAAACCAAATTTCCTTTCCTGTTAAGAATATCATCCTGTCATTCATTTAGAGTTCCCCTTGCACTTTCTTATTATTCTTGTGATGTGTATCTGTCCCTTAGCCTAAAAACTGCATTCCGATTTTGTCTGTTGAACCCGTTTTTTAAACTGTTTTGACATTTGAAACCTGTGAAAATAAGCGAATGCAATTTCTACACGTGTGATGTTCCTTTCCAACTCGATTTTCCGAATTGTATGTACATGCTCAGTGCCTTTGCATTGTATTTTGTGAGTTTTCCTGCCTTTCCGATAAAGCCGCACACTTTTGTGCCTTGTCCATTGGACCGTGCATGTAAAATAACCATTTAGTAATTTCGCGGGGTGTTTTGCTCAGTTTTCAAGGGCGCTAAATCCCTAAATGTTTTGCTTCCTTTTCAGTGGCGGTAAGTCGGATTTGAATTCTGATTGTTGCATAGCGTATCCGACTCCTTGCTACCTCTCCCCATCCATGCAAAGTTTGATTAATAGGGATTTGAGGGAGTGTTGCAGGGTGAACGATTAACAGTGATGCCATTTCAAAATCCACTCAAAAGTTATTTTTGCTTTCTTTCAATTGTGTAGTGTTATCTTACATGTAAAGGTCTAACTCAGTGCATTTCATCAATTTAAAGTTTAACTATCACCCCACTGGTGATTGCTTCCCAATATTAAATGTGTGTGATTTCATTTGGATTTTAAAATAAATAAATATTGTATTACTATCCACTGGCCTGGTTCATGGTCCATTGCGGCCCGGGTATTTGTAACGGGGGGTGTGAGACAGGTTGGGTGCCTTCTCAATCTGAATTCTTAGTAAATAAAGTAAAAGTGTTTTAATTGTGCGCTGCATGATGCTGGAGTTATTACTCTCATGGCACTCCCCATGGGGGAAATGATGCTGGAGTTGTTACTCTCATAGCACTCCTTATGGGGGAAATGATGATGGAGATACTCCCTATGGGGGAAATGATGCTGGAGTTATTACTCTCATAACACTCCCTTTGGGGGAAATGATGCAGGAGTTATTACTCTCATAGCACTCCCTATGGGGGAAATGATGCTGGAGTTGTTACTCTCATAGCACTCCCCATGGGGGAAATGATGATGGAGATACTCCCTATGGGGGAAATGATGCTGGAGTTATTACTCTCATAGCACTCCCCATGGGGGAAATGATGATGGAGATACTCCCTATGGGGGAAATGATGCTGGAGTTATTACTCTCATAGCACTCCCCATGGGGGAAATGATGATGGAGATTCTCCCTATGGGGGAAATGATGCTGGAGTTATTACTCTCATAGCACTCCCCATGGGGGAAATGATGATGGAGATACTCCCTATGGGGGAAATGATGCTGGAGTTATTACTCTCATAGCACTCCCCATGGGGGAAATGATGATGGAGATACTCCCTATGGGGGAAATGATGCTGGAGTTATTACTCTTTTTCCGTCCAATTTTCATGTATTTTTTCTAGTCCAAGTTCACTTTGAGAGTGTTTTCTTTTGCGCACTCACAGAGCCTAGCTAAGATGCGTGTAACACCTACAGATGTCTGATACAGTAGTTAAAGGTCATCTGTGTAGGCTACACAGGGTATATTCACCTTGACAGTTTATGGGCGGACATGTTTAACTTTCTTAACTCTATCAGTAAAATCAGATAAAGATTAAAAAGCATGGGCGCCACTGCACACCCCGGTTTTACCACACTATATGCAGCTATTTCTTTTGATAGGAGTCCGTGACTGTTTAGCTATAATTGTTTTTTCGTGTCTGTGTGCAATTGTGATGAGGAACCCTAAAAGTTTGTCAGGGATACCCTTCTTTCGTTGCTTAATCCACCGCTTGGCCCTATTGACCTTATATGATACTCGAGGGATTCGGGCACTACATGGCCATCCGCATAGAGTAAGTGATGTCATGTGGAAGACTTACCCCCTACACAATTAAGACCACCAGTAAACAGGCAGGGCCACGTGCATGTACTTGCCATGTGTACCTTGCAGAATATCACAGAATGTTGAGGGTCAAGCTTAACCAGATTTGATTAATGTTTTCCCGGGTTTGATTTCTAGATTGTGACTGTTATTTCCCAATACATCTCTTAATTGTAGGTTTTAATGTAGTTTTCAATTATAGCTTGAGTACAAATATGTGTTCTATTTCCTGTACGATTGCACTGAGGGAACGCGAGAGGGCTGCAATCGGGCTAAGAAGATGCCACTGTCTGATGTCAGCATCTTTGAATGATTTTGCAGACTTATAGCGAGTTTCTGTAGCTATGGTTATCCAACATGACGTCAGGCCCGTGGGGTTATATCCCAGTCTAACGTTGGGTTTAAAGCAATGAGAGTTTGATTGCAACTTCAGAGCAGTGATTGCCACTCTAATGCCAGGTCTGGTTGCCTCAACCATGCCAGAGTCAGGTGGCGAGTTTCCAGAATTACATTTTTTGGAGTCAAGGCTCCGGCACAACGGCACAGTGTAACATCAGGTTTCACGGTCTTGGAGCGAGAACACTGTGTGATATCAGCTTCATCAAGTGATGTCACATCCAACTTTCATGTCCTCGGAGCACTGCCAGAGTCTGGTGGCTAGTCTCTGCAGAGCTGCCAGATTCGAAGGTTAGGTGTCTGCAGTGATGTCACCCTTTCATGCAATGTTGATAGAGTGATGTCAGGTCAGGGCAGTGATGTCAAAGTGCGATGTTATGCAGGTTCCAGGAGTGGCGGGAAAAAAATACATTAGGATCCTGGAGGACGTACACAGTCTGACATCTGGTTCCTGGGGAGAAGCAGCAGTCTGGAGTTATGTTTTTGGAGTGCTGGCCGAGACTGGTGGCAGGTTCCTGGGGAGAAGCAGCAGTCTGGAGTTAAGTTCTTGGAGTGCTGGCAATCTGGTGGCAGGCTCCTGGGGAGAAGCGGCAGTCTGGCGTTATGTTCTTGGAGTGCTAGCCGAATCTGGTGGCAGGTTCCTGGAGAGAAGCAGCAGTCTGGAGTTATGTTCTTGGCGTGCTGGCTGAGTCTGGTGGCAGGTTCCTGGGAAGAAGCAGCAGTCCGGAGTTATGTTCTTCGGGTGCTGGCCGAGTCTGGTGGTAGGTTCCAGGACATTAGCGGCAGTCAGGAGTTATGTTCTTGGAGTGCTGGCAATCTGGTGGCAGGCTCCTGGGGAGAAGCGGCAGTCAGGAGTTATGTTCTTGGAGTGCTGGCAGAGTCTGGTGGCAGGTTCCTGGGGAGAAGCAGCATTCTGGAGTTATGTTCTTGGAGTGCTGGCCGAGTCTGGTGGCAAGTTCCTGGAGAGAAGCAGCAGTCTGGAGTTATGTTCTTGGAGTGCTGGCCGAGTCTGGTGGCAGGTTCCTGGGGAGAAGCATCAGTCTGGAGTTATGTTCTTGGAGTGCGGGCCGAGTCTGGTGGCAGGTTCCTGGGGAGAAGCGGCAGTCTGGAGTTATGTTCTTGGAGTGCTGGCCGAGTCTGGTGGCAAGTTCCTTGGGAGAAGCAGCAGTCTGGAGTTATGTTCTTGGAGTGCTGGCCGAGTCTGGTGGCAGGTTCCTGGGGAGAAGCAGCAGTCTGGAGTTATGTTCTTGGAGTGCTGGCCGAGTCTGGTGGCAGGTTCCAGGACATTAGCGGCAGTCTGGAGTTATGTTCTTGGAGTGCTGGCAATCTGGTGGCAGGCTCCTCGGGAGAAGCGGCAGTCAGGAGTTATGTTCTTGGAGTGCTGGCCGAGTCTGGTGGCAGGTTCCTGGAGAGAAGCAGCAGTCTGGAGTTATGTTATTGGACTGCTGGCAGAGTCTGGTGGCAGGTTCCTGGGGAGAAGCAGCAGTCTGGAGTTATGTTCTTGGAGTGCTGGCAGAGTCTGGTGGCAGGTTCCTGGGGAGAAGCAGCAGTCTGGAGTTATGTTCTTGGAGTGCGGGCCGAGTCTGGTGGCAGGTTCCTGGGGAGAAGCGGCAGTCTGGAGTTATGTTCTTGTAGTGCTGGTCGAGTCTGGTGGCAAGTTCCTGGGGAGAAGCAGCAGTCTGGAGTTATGTTCTTGTAGTGCTGGCCGAGTCTGGTGGCAGGATCCTGGGGAGAAGCAGCAGTCTGGAGTTATGTTCTTGGGGTGCTGGCCGAGTCTGGTGGCAGGTTCCAGGACATTAGCGGCAGTCAGGAGTTATGTTCTTGGAGTGCTGGCAATCTGGTGGCAGGCTCCTGGGGAGAAGCGGCAGTCAGGAGTTATGTTCTTGGAGTGCTGGCCGAGTCTGGTGTCAGGTTCCTGGAGAGAAGCGGAAGTCCGGAGTTATGTTCTTGGAGTGTTGGCAGAGTCTGGTGGCAGGTTCCTGGGGAGAAGCAGCAGTCTGGAGTTATGTTCTTGGAGTGCTGGCCGAGTCTGGTGGCAAGTTCCTGGGGAGAAGCAGCAGTCTGGAGTTATGCTCTTGAAGTGTTGGCAGAGTCTGGTGGCAGGTTCCTGGAGAGAAGCGGCAGTCTGGAGTTATGTTCTTGGAGTGCTGGCAATCTGGTGGCAGGCTCCTGGGGAAGCGGCAGTCTGGAGTTATGTTTTTGGAGTGCTGGCAGAGTCTGGTGGCAGGTTCCTGGGGAGAAGCAGCAGTCTGGATTTATGTTCTTGGAGTGCTGGCCGAGTCTGGTGGCAGGTTCCTGGAGAAGCAGCAGTCTGGAGTTATGTTCTTGGAGTGCTGGCAGAGTCTGGTGGCAGGTTCCTGGGCCGAAGCAGCAGTCTGGAGTTATGTTCTTGTAGTGCTGGCCGAGTCTGGTGGCAGGTTCCGGGAGAGAAGCGGAAGTCCGGAGTTATGTTCTTGGAGTGCTGGCAGAGTCTGGTGGCAGGTTCCTGGGGAGAAGCGGCAGTCTGGAGTTATGTTCTTGGAGTGCTGGCCGAGTCTGGTGGCAAGTTCCTTGGGAGAAGCAGCAGTCTGGAGTTATGTTCTTGGAGTGCTGGCCGAGTCTGGTGGCAGGTTCCTGGGGAGAAGCAGCAGTCTGGAGTTATGTTCTTGGAGTGCTGGCCGAGTCTGGTGGCAGGTTCCAGGACATTAGCGGCAGTCTGGAGTTATGTTCTTGGAGTGCTGGCAATCTGGTGGCAGGCTCCTCGGGAGAAGCGGCAGTCAGGAGTTATGTTCTTGGAGTGCTGGCCGAGTCTGGTGGCAGGTTCCTGGAGAGAAGCAGCAGTCTGGAGTTGTTCTTGGAGTGCTGGCCGAGTCTGGTGGCAGGTTCCAGGACATTAGCGGCAGTCTGGAGTTATGTTCTTGGAGTGCTGGCAATCTGGTGGCAGGTTCCTGGAGAGAAGCAGCAGTCTGGAGTTATGTTATTGGACTGCTGGCAGAGTCTGGTGGCAGGTTCCTGGGGAGAAGCAGCAGTCTGGAGTTATGTTCTTGGAGTGCTGGCAGAGTCTGGTGGCAGGTTCCTGGGGAGAAGCAGCAGTCTGGAGTTATGTTCTTGGAGTGCGGGCCGAGTCTGGTGGCAGGTTCCTGGGGAGAAGCGGCAGTCTGGAGTTATGTTCTTGTAGTGCTGGCCGAGTCTGGTGGCAAGTTCCTGGGGAGAAGCAGCAGTCTGGAGTTATGTTCTTGGAGTGCTGGCCGAGTCTGGTGGCAGGATCCTGGGGAGAAGCAGCAGTCTGGAGTTATGTTCTTGGGGTGCTGGCCGAGTCTGGTGGCAGGTTCCAGGACATTAGCGGCAGTCAGGAGTTATGTTCTTGGAGTGCTGGCAATCTGGTGGTAGGCTCCTGGGGAGAAGCGGCAGTCAGGAGTTATGTTCTTGGAGTGCTGGCCGAGTCTGGTGTCAGGTTCCTGGAGAGAAGCGGAAGTCCGGAGTTATGTTCTTGGAGTGCTGGCAGAGTCTGGTGGCATGTTCCTGGGGAGAAGCAGCAGTCTGGAGTTATGTTCTTGGAGTGCTGGCCGAGTCTGGTGGCAGGTTCCTGGGGAGAAGCAGCAGTCTGGAGTTATGCTCTTGAAGTGTTGGCAGAGTCTGGTGGCAGGTTCCTGGAGAGAAGCGGCAGTCTGGAGTTATGTTCTTGGAGTGCTGGCAATCTGGTGGCAGGCTCCTGGGGAGAAGCGGCAGTCTGGAGTTATGTTTTTGGAGTGCTGGCAGAGTCTGGTGGCAGGTTCCTGGGGAGAAGCAGCAGTCTGGAGTTATGTTCTTGGAGTGCTGGCCGAGTCTGGTGGCAGGTTCGTGGAGAAGCAGCAGTCTGGAGTTATGTTCTTGGAGTGCTGGCAGAGTCTGGTGGCAGGTTCCTGGGCCGAAGCAGCAATCTGGAGTTATGTTCTTGGAGTGCTGTCCAAGTCTGGTGGCAGGTTCCTGGGGAGAAGCAGCAGTCTGGAGTTAAGCTCTTGAAGTGCTGGCAGAGTCTGGTGGCAGGTTCCTGGGCAGAGGCGGCAGTCTGGAGTTATGTTCTTGGAGTGCTGCCAGAGTCTGGTGGCAGGTTCCGGAGGAGAAGCGGCAGTCTGAAGTTATGTTCTTGGAGTGCTGGCAGAGTCTGGTGGCAGGTTCCTGGGGAGAAGCGGCAGTCTGGGGTTATGTTCTTTGGAGTGCTGGCCGAGTCTGGTGGCAGGTTCCTGGAGAGAAGCGGCAGTCAGGAGTTATGTTCTTGGAGTTCTGGCAGAGTCTGGTGGCAGGTTCCTGGGGAGAAGCAGCAGTCTGGAGTTATGTTCTTGGAGTGCTGGCTTAGTCTTTTGGTAGGTTCCTGGGGAGAAGCAGCAGTCTGGAGTTATGTTCTTGGAGTGCTGGCCGAGTCTGGTGGCAGGTTCCTGGGGAGAAGCATCAGTCTGGAGTTATGTTCTTGGAGTGCTGGCAGAGTCTGGTGGCAGGTTCCTGAGGAGAAGCAGCAGTCTGGAGTTATGTTCTTGGAGTGCTGGCCGAGTCTGGTGGCAGGTTCCTGGGGAGAAGCAGCAGTCTGGAGTTATGTTCTTGGAGTGCTGGCAGAGTTTGGTGGCCGGTTCCTTGGGAGAAGCGGCAGTCTGAGGTTATGTTCTTGGAGTGCTGCCAGAGTCTGGTGGCAGGTTCCGGAGGAGAAGCGGCAGTCTGAAGTTATGTTCTTGGAGTGCTGGCAGAGTCTGGTGGCAGGTTCCTGGGGAGAAGCGGCAGTCTGGGGTTATGTTCTTTGGAGTGCTGGCCGAGTCTGGTGGCAGGTTCCTGGAGAGAAGCGGCAGTCTGGAGTTATGTTCTTGGAGTGCTGGCAGAGTCTGGTGGCAGGTTCCTGCACAGAAGCAGCAGTCAGGAGTTATGTTCTTGGAGTGCTGGCAGAGTCTGGTGGCAGGTTCCTGGGGAGAAGCGGCAGTCTGGGGTTATGTTCTTTGGAGTGCTGGCCGAGTCTGGTGGCAGGTTCCTGGGGAGAAGCGGCCGTCTGGGGTTATGTTCTTTGGAGTGCTGGCCGAGTCTGGTGGCAGGTTCCTGGGGAGAAGCAGCAGTCTGGAGTTATGTTGTTGGAGTGCTGGCTGAGTCTGGTGGCAGGTTCCTGGAGAGAAGCAGCAGTCTGGAGTTGTGTTCTTGGAGTGCTGCAGTCTGGTGGCAGGTTCCTGGGGAGAAGAAGCAGTCTGGAGTTATTTTCTTGGAGTGCTGGCCATCTGGGGGCAGGTTCCTGGGGAGAAGCAGCAGTCTGGAGTTATGTTCTTGGAGTGCTGGCAGAGTCTGGTGGCAGGTTCCTGGGGAGAAGCAGCAGTCTGGAGTTATGTTCTTGGAGTGCTGGCCGAGTCTGGTGGCAGGTTCCTGGAGAGATGCGGCAGCCTGGAGTTATGTTCTTGGAGTGCTGCCAGAGTCTGGTGGCAGGTTCCTGGGGAGAAGCGGCAGTCTCGGGTTATGTTCTTTGGAGTGCTGGCCGAGTCTGGTGGCAGGTTCCTGGGGAGAAGCAGCAGTCTGGAGTTATGTTGTTGGAGCGCTGGCTGAGTCTGGTGGCAGGTTCCTGGAGAGAAGCAGCAGTCTGGAGTTGTGTTCTTGGAGTGCTGCAGTCTGGTGGCAGGTTCCTGGGGAGAAGAAGCAGTCTGGAGTTATGTTCTTGGAGTGCTGGCAGAGTCTGTTGGCAGGTTCCTAGAGAGAAGCTGCAGTCTGGAGTTATTTTCTTGGAGTGCTGGCCATCTGGGGGCAGGTTCCTGGGGAGAAGCAGCAGTCTGGAGTTATGTTCTTGGAGTGCTGGCACAGTCTGGTGGCAGGTTCCTGTAATGATTATGCAGTCTGACACGAGATCCCTACAGTGATGTCATAGTGTGATGAAAGGTCAAAGATGTCGCAGCCTGACTGATACAGTAAACTGGCAGCATGTTATGCCAGCGTTCTTCCTCCGGCACATACAGGTGATCCCTACCCTTCTCTACATAAACCCTGAGTATCTGTGCCCTCCAGCGTCTATATGTTTTCATTCACCTTCTAAGGGGTTGCCCTTGCTGGCCCACCTGCTTGCAGCCCGCAGACCTCCCCACTACTCTGTGGTTTTCAGTTTTGGCAGGGTATCTCCATTCGCGCACCCCTGAAAAGAGAAAATTACCCTCTTTTGCTCCGGGACTGTTGGTAACACATGCCAGTTGCATGGCTGCATCTTGGGCACCGCATCTCCCGTGCCCACTTCCTGGACATCGTGTGCAATTCTCTCCATGCGTCATGTCTAATGCCAGCCCAGATCCGGTGGCCTTGCTGGATGCCAGCCTCGCCACACATGCATATCGACGGCGCATGGCCTCATTAGGCCACAGCTGTGATATCACAGCCTGAGTTTAACGCAGGTTCCATGAGTGAGGGCACTCTGACATCAGGCGCGTGTGGTGACGTCATACTGTCACATCAGGCACTTTAACAATGCCATAGTTTTATGTTAATCCCGGTTCTAAAGAGTGATGTGACTGTCCAATGTTAGTGTGTGTTGCTGAAGTGATGCCACAGTGTGACCTCAGACTCCTGGGGTGATGCAGCAGTATGAAGTCAATACCTAGGAGGGCTGCCATACTCAGGTGCCAGGTTCGGGCGTGATCAAGCCCCTGTCCCACACCCCCATGTCGTAGAGTGATGTCACCGTGCAATATCAGGCCAATGAATCGATGGTACAGTCTGATCTCAATGTATTTTCCTGGAGTGAAGGTCCAGCCTCATGTCAGGTTCCTGTAGGCAGTGCCAGGTCTATGCTTACTGGCACACCTTTGAGCAGGTATGTTAAAGTTAAAGGATATTTGTACCGCACACTATCACCACTGGAGTGGTCGCCTGGCGCTCTGGCAGCTCTGAAAAAGGTATGGGGGTGAGTTAGTTGGAGTAAGCTGGAAAAGTGCAAGAGAGCAGTGATGTGCTGTTAGCAGCCCCAGCTCGGTGGGTCCGTTGGCTGGCCTTGGGGTGTTTTGTGGTCGGTAGTCGCCGTGTTCTGTTGTGCAAGTCTATGTGTGGTTTGTTTTGTTGTTACAGTGTAGTGCAATTCGTGCGGATTGCTTTGGTTTAGGCGTGTGGTTGTGTTTGGTTAGAGTTTGAGAGGTGTATGCAGACAGATGAAATTGTTAGTGAATTGGTTAGTTGGCATTGCTGTCTTTTCAATTATGTCTAGGTGTGATGCTCGCTAACATTCACTATTTCACCTGGGTGCAGCACTTGCTAATTTTCAATATTCTGTCCATGATTTCATCCAAGTGTGGCAAGCTAAAGTTAAGAATTCCATCTAGGTGTGGCACATGCTAACATTCACAATCCTGTCTCGATGCGACGCAGGCTTAGGTTAAGAACTCCATCTAAGTGTGGTGCATGCTAACATTTACAATCCTGTCTAGATGTGACGCAGGCTAAGGTTAAGAATTCCATCTAAGTGTTGCACATGCTAACATTTACAATCCTGTCTAGATGTGACGCAGGCTAAGGTTAAGAATTCCATCTAAGTGTGGTACATGCTAACATTTACAGTTTCATGTAAGTATGGTGCATGCGAACATTCACAATCCTGTCTAGATGTGATGCAAGCTAAAGTTAAGAATTCCATCTAAGTGTGGTACAGTCTAACATTTACAGTTTCTTCTAAGTATGGCGCATGCTAACATTCACAATCCTGTCTAGATGTGACGCATAACATTCACAATCCTGTCTAGATGTGATGCAGGCTAAAGGTAAGAATTCCATCTAGGTGTGGCGCATGCTAACATTCACAATCCTGTCTAGATACGACGTCGGCTAAGGTTAAGAATTCCATCTAAGTGTGGTGCATGCTAACATTCACAATCCTGTCTAGATGTGACGCAAGCTAAAGTTAAGAATTCCATCTAAGTGTGGTGCATGCTAACATCCACAATCTGTCTAGATGTGATCATGAAATCCTCTGCAAACACCTCACCACAACTTTCCACCTCGCCCCAGAGGCCACCTTAAGGATCCAATCCTTTGTATCTGGCCGAACCACTAGGGTCTTTGTGTGGCCGAATCAGCTGACCCATACCCATTTCCCATGGTGCCCCACAAGGCTCCTGCCGCCTCTCCCCTACCCTTTATAACATGTATACCAAACCCCTCTTCCACCACCTAGATGGCCTCAACATACCCTACATCAATATTGCTAAGTGCTCCTCAAAATCACTGGTAACTACAAACTGGACTAACAACGTCTTCAGCATAATACAGACTTGATGGCCACCCATCATCTCTGCCTGAATGATGAAAAACAGCTCCTTATTGTGGGATCTCCACACCGCCTTTAACACCTCAGTCCCGCCTTCTCTTCTTTCTGCATCAACGTAACACAATCCCAGTTTCCGACCATGTCAAAACACTAGGCTTTTACCTGGACGCAGAACTCAACGTGCAAAAACATGTCAATGCCATCACCTCTTCTGTAGCTTACTCCACCAAATGCAAAGCTCTCTAGGAGATTCCTTACTGCCAACAACTGCCTCACCCTAGCTAGAGCCATCATAGGTAGCAAAATAGACTACTGCAATGCCATGCTCGCAGGAACCTCAACTAAAAACACACCAAAAACATCAACAAATTCAATAATGCTCTCAGAGCAGTTTGGGGTATGAAAAGCTCTGATCACATCTCACAAATCAGACTGGAGGATCATTGGCTCCCCCCATCAATACTCATATCTCCTTACCATCACCTACAGCTGCTTACACAACACTGCCCCCCCACTTCATGAACAGTATCACCAAGAAACACAACCCACACAACCTCTGTTCTTCCACCACTTCTGCCTTGCAAATACCTAGATTTTCCAGAAAAAGAGCTGGGAGCTCCTGCTTTACCACCATTGCTCCCACACACTGGAACGCCCTCCCTCAGCATATCCAAGACAAACCTACTTACACACTTCCGAAAGAAAGTAACAACCTCACTGTTTACCAATGTCTAACTCTTACAGCACACTGGCCATGTTGATCATGACTGATGAAATGTAACCTGTTTCCAACCATCCTGCAATGCACCATGTACCGCTTTTAGCTTCGCGATACCTCCGGGTCTGGGAGCTACCGACAAATAAAAATATTGGAAGGCTGCATGTGAATCCACAGCCCTAACAGAGATCAACTGCTGCCAACTGCAAACCATTCCTTAAGTCACTCAGGCTCTACCAGCCTTTAAGAATACCACTTGCAAGAAAAAAGTCTCGACTAAGCCGCTAAACGCTTTAATAAGGTTCTTACTAACAGCACTTGATCAAGGGACTCAAATGAAACCTCATTTAGTGGGGTGCAACTGTCCCAATAACCTTAATGTCCATGCATCTCACATTACCACAGCAACGACCACAAGCTACTCCCAAAACAAATGGGATTGCCTTTAACAGGGGACACTTCCCCCCTGCAGGTGGTACACAGTTGACTTTGGAAGTCATTTTAGTGGCCAGCATAGCATACCACCACCTTCAGTGGAATTATCATTCTGGAACAAGTCGTGAACTTTGTTAAAGAGCATACAGCCAACATGACAGTGCCTAAAGCAAAGCCATTGTTGATGGATGGAAATCAACCACAACACATCAAAATGCTTTAGTCTGCTGCACATTGCCCACAACTGTGTGTTGTCCATATTGGCCACTTGGCCCATCCAGGAAACTCACATCTGTTTTGTCTTTCCTGCTATATGCTGAAACCTAGGCTCCCCCATCCCCCTTTTTCCAGGAAATGTGCTTATATGCGTTTTGCTTTTTCGGCTGTATGTTGAAACATAGACTACCTTTCCCTCCATTCTGGACACTTGAATCCAGATGGTTGCATTGCTGTTGTGTAGTAGACAGGGAATGTGAAAAACAATGTTTAGACTAAACAGACCCTACAGAAACAAAAATACTTAAAATGACAACCCAAAGCAACAGTAAAGAGCATTACAAATAATTAAATAATTAGAGGAATGGCTAATTTTCTCCTGAGGACAATCAAGCAGTATTTGACTACTTGTGGCACGTGAGGGTCATCGATCGGCTGCCTACCAGTTGAGTGGCATGGGTAGGTCTGTGGTTGGCTGGCACGGCGCGCGGCAGTGGGCAGCAGTGCCTCCCCCTGGACACGCTTGCAGCCACCAATGCACATCTGCGCTAATCATCAGAAACCAATATAAATAAATGTAGATGCATGGAAGGAGGAGGTGCCAAGAGGCAGTAACATGTATATTAAATTCCTTGCGGTGGGGGGAGAGGACAGCGCATAAAAGATTTATAGCGTCATTTCCTGAAATATGTGCGAACGGGGAGAATGGAGGTTTCCTAACAGCACCGGTCTGGCAAGAGCCGAAGAGCAGGGGAGAGACACGAGAGGTGGGCTAGAGGTCAAGCAAGCAAAGGGTGCGTCTGCAAGTCAGGGGAGATCTATCAGGGGGGCTGCAAAAGGGACTGCAGAGTCTGAGGCATTATGGGGGAAATCTGGGAATGTATATGGACGGGATTGGATTCCTGTTGTGCAAGCTCTCATTGCTATAGAAACGTCCCCCTAGTCATGTTCAGAATGCAAGGTAAGAGGGAGCCAGGCATGCCCAGGGCCACGTGGTTAGGCTGGCTGGCACACATAGTGTCAGTGTTGCAGGTGTCCATTTACAACTTGCAGGTCCCCAAGTGAGGCTCGAGAGAGGCCCAGCAGCTAGCAGCACGTGCATGAGTGGGCGGTGGAAGGTTCAATGCATGCCTGAGATTGCAAGGCCAGGCGCGAGTCTTGCGGCAGAGACGCGAATGCTGGCGCAGAGCTCACTGCTGCAGCTTTTTCTATAGGCACCGGGATAAGGACAGTAGGGTTTGGCAGAGGGCAGCTGTTTAGTTTGCGACAATGCGCCACCTATAAACCAAAACTATTGCATTGGATTTCAGAAAGAGGGAGATGGCATATGAGGAGGGAAACAACGTTTATGCCTCATTACGACCCTGGCGTTGGACCATGGTGCTATTAGCACCATGGTCCATGCCGGTAACTTACCGACTCCGCCATGGCGGAATGGGGAATTACCGCCCCATTCCGAGGTTGGCGGGGCGGTAATTCCCCATGCCGCCATGGCCCTTCCCCATTCCCATTTTTGCGCCATAGGGCTCAATGGGAATGGGGAAGGCGCTAAGTACAGTGCCGCAAACTGCGGCACCGTACTTAGCACCAAGGTCCCTTTGCAGGTTGGTTTTTAACGCCTGCAAAAAGCAGGCGTTAAAGTCTCCAACCCGCAAAGGGACCTCGTAATCAGGTGCTAAGGGATTACCGGTACGGGTACCCTTACCGGTACCGGTAATCCCTTAGCGCCAGGGTCGTAATGAGGCCCGGTGTCTGACCATGGCCATGCTAAACCCTATGGTTAGTCCCACCAAATTCCAGGCCCTCTCCACCCAAAACACATGACCCGGAATCTCTTTGAGCTAACTTATTGACCTTATTAATGTACTCCCGCTCGGTACTTAAGTTATTACGTTTATTGTCTAGGTTCAGTTGTCTAGGTTAACACACCAGGTTGACACAAGACACGATGGGACAACAGAAACACCGGCTCCCCACACCCCTGCAGCCACCTCCGCTTGTCAAACTAGAAATTATATCGTGCCTCCTATTGCTATGAATATATGTATATCGGCCTACGCCAAGCTGCTAACAAGCTGCTTATAAACTACATGTGAATAAATTCGCATTGCAAGGTCCTGACCTTAGAAACCATGTAAACTGTCATTTTGGGTCAAGCCGCCATTTTAGGTTTTCTTGCTCTATAAAGTCACCATGTGAGCTAAAATGGTAGCCTATGTTATTCAGAACAGAACTCGATTGTCATGACCTGTGTACAGCTAATGTATAACTTGTCTGCAGGCCACTTGTTAGGGTCATGAGCTGAGACCTTGTCCTTCTGCTGACCTGTGTGCAATGGATTACCTGTATCACCGAAACTGATCTATAATTGAATGAGAACACCTGCTTAACTACATTGTATAAACTAAGTCCCGCATTGTAATGTTAGGCCTGGAGCATACATTATTACCATTTCTTCTTGTTAATGTATAAACCTAAGATGAACTAGATTTGACCTGGCAAGGGACCCTAGAGCAGTAACTTATTTATGGAATGGTTAACCTGCAGAAAGGCTGGACAACAGGCTGGAGAAATGTATAAAAGCCTGACTGTTTCAATGAATATTTGCACTCACTGAGCACACCGAACCACGCCGGAGTTCGCTGTGTTGTACTGAGGGTCGATAGCTATCTGAATTTTGTTCTGTTCTTTTGTAACTGGATTCAGTATAAAATAAAGTACTTTGTATGTTCCTTTGTAACCTGTGTTTGGTGTGTTTCCTTTTTGGTTACCCTGCCTCATATTATTTCCTTGTTTTCACAGTTGGCGCTGGAATAGGGACCCTCAAGATTGATGCTGGATTATTGAAGGTTGACGCACGCTATCGGACCGGGATCAAACGGTGTGACATAACGGGCCCGACTGAACGAGACGCGACACCTCAACAGCGCTGCACGATCCGTTCCCTGGACGATAGCCGTGTGGTCTGAGACGGCATCTTGACGAGGGTCAATTTTTTGAGGCGGGCAGATTTGCCGAAATCACCATACACAAGGTAAAATTCGTTAGGTAAGTCCTTTGTAAACCGATCGGTCCTCCTTAGGTTTGGTCAGGTGAGTCGTTACCCGACTCTTAATTCAACCCTGACAATTTGAATTTGGCGCATTGTATCTGCAGACACAATTATTGACCAGGTAACACCGAGTATTTGAGAAATGCCTGGGAAATTGTCTAGCTGCTTTAGGGCATTATTCCGCAGCGATAGACAATCTTTGGAATTTAGCCGTCCGGCACCACAGGAGGGGTCACCGGCATGTACTATGTACTGTAAGCAATGCATTGGAAGTGTAGTATTTAATAAAATTTGGCACAGACAAACCAGACATGGCTCCGAACTTCAGTAGCCAGTCAATGGTAGTTTTGAGATCCCTCGTATTGAATATTTAGAGTCAGTCTTGTTAAAAAAGAAGGCCATACCTGCAGCATTTGATGTTTTGCAAAATTGGAAAAGAGAAGCGTTGCAGCAGCTTAAAAGTAGGGAAAAACATGTGCGCCGTCATAAAACAAATGCTGAAAAGGCGTTGTTATATGATCAGGACAAACAGTCTGAGTCGGTTAGGAATATGGACAGGGCTTTCTCACTCGGTATTCAGAAAATCTATCCTTCTAAAGATCTTCATGTTTCTGATGAGTTTATCGACAAATTGTTAAATGAACGAAGGCCTGGTGCCTCTGCACCACCTCCGTATGTTCCTCTTCCTCCTGCTGTACCTCTTCCTGCTGTTATTCCTGCTCTTCCCGCTCAACCTGTTGTTCCTATTCCTCCGGTTGTTGTTCCTCCACCTGCTCCTCTGCCTCTTCCCATTGCACCAGTAATAGTACCTCCATTGAATTTGCCTTCACCCTCACTCCCAAGTAGTTCTGTACCGCATGTAGTTGATCAGGGTGCGGGGTCGAGGATTGTTACTCGTAATACTGTTCCTACAGAAAAGAAACAGGATTTGTTTGCATGGGCTAAGCATTGTATGGAGAGAGATGATCGAGCTAATGTTCTTGCCACACTTTCTAATATGGATACTTTTCCTGAGAAAAATGTTTTCAGTGAAGGTTTAGGGATTCATTTATGTGTAATGTGGGTTAAATTAAATAATGCAGACCTCCCACAAGGGTTGAGGGACCTGAATACTTTAGCGTTTTCAAGAGACACTCTGGAGAAGGTACATGAGCATGTTGAGAGGATATTTGAGTATAGAAAAGAGTTGGAAAGGTTACGGAATGAGGATGACGAAGAAGAAAGTATGTATGTACAGAAACGATTTCTTCCGTGTCGTAAATCGACATCTGAGGAGGCGCGAATTTGTACAAAAGATGCGATTAGATGGATTTCAGACATATCGATAACTCCAGTTGAGGTATATGACACATACAGTCAATATACGCTAGAAATGCAGAGGAAAGTGATACAGGTAATGATAGAGTACCTGCAGGATGAATGTTTAAAGAGAAAGGTTAGTTGTCCCACAGAGTTATTGAGCATTTATAAGAGAGCCTTTTCACTTGACACTTCTTCAACTGCTTTAGCGCTTGACTTAGCTCTGTTGCTTAGTAAGCGTTCGGAGCGCCTACATCTCAGTTGCCTATGAGAGAGGTTCCTCCGACATTTTGTCTCAAAGGTTGAGATTCCTGCTAATGCTGCAGCAGGTACACCTGCTGTGGACATTCCTGCACATTATGTATCGCAGTTTGTTCACGTCCCGTTTTCATGGCAGGAAGTGAATACTATTAGACAAACTATTCCTGACATTAGGAAAAATCCGACAGGGTTCTATAAAGATATAGAGTCCGTTTTGCAGTCCTCAGTGTTTACCCTAGGCAACATTGATTTGCTATTCCCTGTACTCCTGCCTGTAGATTTGTGGAAACAAGTTAGAGCTATAGACGATGTACCAGGGTTGGGAGATACATGGGCTAACATAGTTAGGCTTGATGGGGAAAGGCCAGCTGGTGAGAGACCACCTCAGGTGATACTAACTTTGCCTGACAGAATCATTGCCTGGCAAAACTGAAAACTATAATCCCCGAAAAGAGAATTATTTGGGACAAGCTTACGGCCTGTGTCCAAGGAAAATCTGAGGGTGCTACCAAGTTCTTTAATCGGTTCGAACAGGTATTCTCGGATTTCAGTGGACAAGACTTAGGCACAGAGACTGGGAAAAGATTATTTGTGGACAAATGTGTACGTGGATTGCTGCCTGACATCCAGTCACAAATTATGTCTTTTGAGAGCGCTTGGCAGGCGAAATCCCCATCAGAAGTACTGCACATGGCTCAGTACTATGAGAACCGTGTCAATAATGAAAAAGATAGAGTCGAGAAGAGAAAAGGTGATTTGAAGACTAAAGTATTGTTACAGCAAATTGTTAGAGGCCCCAGAGGGGGTAGTTCGCAGATTAGAGCTCAGTATGTTCCACAAGGGAATGTGCCCTTGGGTCCTGTGAATATTAACCAGTGTGCCTATTGTCGCCAGGAGGGTCATTGGCGTGCACAATGCCCTGTCCTTCGACAGAGGTCGAATAACACAATTGGAAATATGGGTAGACGATCCAGAGGTCGCCCGGGTGTAGGGGGCCCTGGTAGAGGCCAGTTTTCGCAGGATCCCCAACAACCTTTTTCACAGGATAATCAGACTTCGAGTGTGGATACTAGAAACATATTTGATCATCCTTCTGCTGCATATCTATCTGAAGAGCTTCCTTTTGATGATATTTTGTTTCGTTAGGATTGCCCGAAGCAGGGTTTGGAACCTACACCTATTCCCGTTAATCAGAAAGGTCCCTACGTTGAAATAGTAGTGGGAAATAGGAAACATCAATTTCTGATAGACACTGGAGCACAGAAGTGCTCCATTGATCATTCTCGGGTTCCAAACATTCCACTGTCAGGGCAAAGCAATGTTTCTGTAGGGTTTTCTGGCACACCAGTTGTTTGTCCGGTTTCTTCACCGGTACCTATTTCTTTGGGTCCCTTTACGGACCACTGTCCATTTCTCTTGACTTCGAATTGTGGAGAGAATTTGCTGGGGTTGAATCTGTTGAAGGAATTAAATGCGGTAATTCATTGTTCTTCTGATGGAGTGCGTTTGACGATTTCACCACAGCAATGTTCTGTTTCGCAATTCTTGACTAGACCTTTGCCGCCAGAATTCAGTAATGTACCAGAGTGTTTGTGGGCAGTTGATGACAATGATGTCGGTGTTTTGCAGATTGAGCCTGTTAAAATAGTTTTGAAACATGGAATTAAGCTGCCCCGTATTCCACAGTATAAGATCTCAGTTGAAGGCGAGCGAGCTTTGAAGAGCATTGTTTCCGATTTTGTGCATCGTGGGGTGATTGAGGAGATTGCAGGAAGTTTGTGCAATAGTCCGATTTTACCCGTGTACAAAAAAGGTGATAATGCAATTCCATTTCGTTTTATAATTGATTTACGTGCCATTAATAAAGTCGTCGCTCCGCAATTTCCAATTGTGCCTGATGTGACGACAATATTAACCATGATTCCAGCTACGGCTACTCACTTCAGTGTTGTGGACCTAAAGAATGCTTTCTTCAGTATTCCTATACATGAGGATAGTAGATACTTGTTCGCGTTCACCTTAGGGGGACGCTCATTCACATTTACTCGTGCACCTCAAGGTTATACTGAGAGTCCTAGTATTTATAGTAGGGCTTTGAAAGAGCAGCTTGATACCCTTGGATTGCCCCCTACTTGTACATTGCTTCAATATGTTGATGATTTGCTTTTAGCCTCTGACTCTGAGAGCTCTTGTAAAGAGGGCACTGTGTTGTTGCTCATCCATCTAGCTAAGCATGGTCACAAAGCTTCGCTCAAAAAGTTTCAATATTGTTGCCAGGAGGTCGCCTATTTAGGCTATCTCCTGTCAAAGGAGGGAAGAAGATTGACACCTGAAAGAATAAAACACATTTCTGGCATGTCTGTCCCAAATACACAAAAGGAAGTTAGAGCCTTGATAGGTATGGCTTCTTACTGTAGGTTATGGATCCCAAACTTCTCACTAGTGATAAAACCGATGTTGGCCTTGACGAAGAAGGGTATCTCTTCGCCATTGCCATGGAATACGGCGCATCAACATTCATTCGAGTTGCTCAAGACTGCATTGTGTTCGGCGCCAGTTTTGGGCACACCGAACTATGAGAAGGCCTTTGTGTTGTTTGTGCATGAATGTGATGGATGTGCTTTGGCTGTATTAACGCAGGAACATGGAGGGAAGAATAGGCCATGCGGTTACTACTCTTCCGCCCTTGATCCTGTTGCATGCGCTTTGCCAAGATGTTTGCGTGCTGTCGCTGCTGATGCTGTGTCTGTAAAACAGAGTGAGGGAATGGTCCTAGGCCATGATTTAACCCTGATGGTGCCTCACTCTGTAGATATTCTATTGAACAAAACCCAAACGCAACACCTCACTTCCGCACGACTGACAAGATATGAATTAATCTTGTTTGCTCCCCACATTCAAATTAGGAGGTGCTGCTTTCTTAATCCGGCTGAACTCCTACCTTTCCCGCAAAATACTGTTTGCGGTGACGAAGAGTCACATGACTGCCTGTATACTACTGAACAAGATACAAAAGGCAGAGTTGATTTGAGGGACACTCCTTTGGATAACCCACAAGGGGAGCTGTTTTGTGATGGCTCCTGCTTCAAACTACTGGATGGTACATCCACAGCTGCTTATGCAGTCACTACATTGAGTACGGTTGTGGAGACCAAGAGAATTACGCATAACTCTGCACAGGCCGCAGAGATTATAGCATCGACTCGAGCTTGTGAGCTTTCCGAAGGGCAAACAGTAAGCATATATACTGATAGCCAGTATGCCTTTGGGGTGGCTCACAACTTTGGGAGACTTTGGTCAGAGAGAGGGTTTTTAACTTCGCATGGCACCAAGATCCAACATGGCTCCCTGATAGTACAATTGCTTTCAGCGCTTGCGCTCCCTAGTCAGTTAGCAATCATTAAGTGCGCAGCACATCACAAGATTATAGATGATGTAGGGAAAGGGAATGCTTTCGCTGATCAAATAGCTAGACAAACTGCCTCTGATCTCTTCACGGAGATGTATGTTTCAAGGGAGACTGTAGATGCCTATGCAATGGATGAGGGTGTTGGGTCTGTACGGGATATCCAAGCCGATGCCACATTAGAAGAATCCAAGAGGTGGGCTGAGGGCTTGGGGAAACTCGATGTAGATGGGTGTTGGGTGGACATGGTTGAAGGGAAATGGTTGCTTCCTAATGCCTATATAGTAATGATGGTTACCATGGCACACGGTCCCACACATGTGTGCGCTCAACAGATCACGAGAATGTTAGAGAAAGTCTGGGTAAATGATAAGATTTCAAAAATTGCCCAGCATTATGTCCAAAATTGCATGATTTGCCTACAACACAATGTGGGAAAGGGGACAGCAACTCCAAGAGGTAGCTTTGGGCCTCCTTCTGTCCCGTTTGAAGTGATTCACTTTGACTTTATTGAAATGGAGCGATGTAACAATCTAAAATATGTCCTTGTGGTCATTTGCGCCTTTAGTAAGTGGGTCAAGGCTTTCCCTGTTAAAGACGCTACAGCCATGACCACTGCAAAGACCATGTTAAAGGAATTCTTCCCACGGTTCGGTTTGCCGAGAGTTATCTGGTCGGATAATGGTCCGCATTTTATCGCTGCTGTAATTCTACAGATATGTACGCCATTGCAAATTGACAAACGATTCCATTCGGCCAGACATGCTCAGAGCGCCGGATTAGTGGAAAGACACAATGGTATCATAAAAAACAAGCTCGCTAAGACGTGTGCCGGCACCAAACTAAAATGGGCGGACGCCTTACCGATCGTGTTGCTTTCAATGCGGACAACCCCTCAAACTAAGACTGGGCTCTCTCCCTTTGAGGTGGTAATGGGGAGACCTGCTAATATTTGGGGTTTGCCTAAAAGCTGCGCATTTCGCAATGTAGAAAATGTACTTCTCTCCGACTATTGTAACCAGTTAACTAAAAACCTGTATTTCATTTATCACCAGGTGTTTTCAGCTTTACCTGTACGGTTCACGGGCCCATGACACGATATACAGCCTGGAAGTTGGGTCCTAGTGAAGGCCTACGAAAGGTCTTCCTGTCTCGCTCCTCGTTGGAAGGGACCCTACCAGGTGCTGTTGGTCACTCGGACAGCAGTGCGGGTGGCTGGAAAGAAACACTGGATCCACGCGACGCATGTCAAGAAACTTCCTCACCCGACGCCACACGTTACAGAAGAAACAGAACCCCTCGCTGATGCTACAGTCCCTGATCTTGGAGTAGCAAATAGCGTTGTGAGTGCGTCGGAGAATTTCTCTGAGCCCGTGGAGCTTGGGGAACAGTCCATTTCATCTCCGCACTCTTTTGAAAAATCACTTCCGGAAAATACTGTTTCAAGCTCTGCGACTTCCGTCGCCTCCGATACGTCCCTTCCCTCAGGAAGTGACGACACCTTATTTTCAGACCAAACAATCTTGGGTACCACGAGGTACAACCTTCGACGAAGAAAATAGAACTACGGCACAGGTTTTTCCGTGCATTTGAGAAAGAGAAGTGATCGAAAGTTTTCCTTTGTATAAGAAAGTTTATGTTGAACAAAAGGGAAAAAAAGGGATTCTGCTGGCTAGGGTTGGGAAGGACTAAGAAATTGCGCCACCGTAGCGTCGCCAGCAACGAACATTGGGGTCGTCGATTGAGGAACTACAATGCCTGCCACCTCCACTGCTGCTCCCCGCACTGGACTTGTGAATAAGGGGGTGACCAACTTGGACAATGAGCAATGTGCCTGGGCCCCGAAAACGTACTGCTGTGTTTTGATAATGATAATTGTTATTTTTGCAATTACTGCTGTAGGACTTTGGTACTTTGAAGAAATCTATCCTCTAAAACCTTTACTACTGACCGAGATTGTACCGACTGCTTTGACTCCCTCTGTACACCTTCACACTCTGTCCCCTAGAGACTCCCAACATAGACAAAAGTATCATAATAACACTCTAATGATAGTAATGAATGCAGCGCATGCCATTTTTAATAAGAGTAATTGTTGGATTTGCACTCATTTACCGCAACATGGGAACAAGGGACTGGGATGGTATATTCACCCTTTACCTTTAACGACTGCTTGCTATGCCTCTCTTAGAGCACTATTCTTTGGCCGTTGGAATGATAGCATCTCAGGGAACTTTGATGGAACTCATTTGAATGATTTCGAGAAACGTGAATTAACTCCCCTGGGATGCTCGCTTTTGCAAATAGAAGTAAACCTAATGTCGCTTCTATTAGGCCGTCTGATATACTGTCTCTTCCTTTTCAAACTTTAATTTCCTTTAAAATGGCTCCGATAGGCAATAAGGACGCTGTGTCTCCTTCTTACTCTATAAATCATAGCCCTGACTCGGTCCCCTTTTGTGTACAAAGAAATGGCACTCGGCCAATGGGAGATTTTGAAGGTTGTATGAACATTGTGAATTTGACTGGAGAAAACAGGCCTCTGTTTGTAGGGGGGCCTGTTTATTTTGTTTGTGGTAGTTTAGCATTTCCCTGGTTGCCCAAGGATTGGCAGGGAACCTGTTATTTAGGAATCCTGTTACCCGGGGTATTTGTAGCTAGTACATTGGAGGTTTCTAAGGCTCGCCCACGGCGGGACAAGAATGGAGATACCCCTGGGCAAGTATTGGGAGATATAGCAAAATCAGTTGTGCCCTTTTGGGGGACAAATAACAAACTCTGAGAACATTAGGGGATTAGCAAGGGTACTGGAGAGAACGATCAACCGGACCACGGACATACTCTACAATATGACACTAGAACAAAAAGCAATCAGATTGGTAGCACTCCAAAATCGGATGGCATTAGATGTCATTCTGGCAGAACGAGGTTTAGTATGCAAATTAGTGGGGTCCGCTTGCTGTGTTTTCGTACCAGATTCCTCACCGACAATTTTTAAGGCAATACAGAATCTGCACATTCTTAGTTCAGAAGTGCATGTTCCCGAGGGAAATTGGGATCTTAGCGTTTGGTTCTGGGACTTCTTGCGGTCTTGGGGTTGGAAAGTGCTTTCAGTCTTGCTGATTATTTTGGGAATTCTGCTATTTCTTTGTTGTTGTATCCAATGTCTACCAAGTATATGTTCAATGCTAGGGGGATGTTGCACTCAGGCGATAGGTACAATAGGACATAAAGTGTATGCCCGGGATAAAACCTCTAAGGAGTATGTACTGAAAGAGATCTTAGTAAAAGATCTAATGGCGATAGATATTTCTGACAGGTATTCAGGGTGTATGGACGATGACACATGGAGTTATTTGCAGGGAGATCAGAAGTAGTTTAGCACTTGGCATAGGCCAAAAGGAGGGTTTGTCAAACTAGAAATTATATCGTGCCTCCTATTGCTATGAATATATGTATATCGGCCTACGCCAAGCTGCTAACAAGCTGCTTATAAACTACATGTGAATAAATTCGCATTGAAAGGTCCTGACCTTAGAAACCATGTAAACTGTCATTTTGGTTCAAGCCGCCATTTTAGGTTTTCTTGCTCTATAAAGTCACCATGTGAGCTAAAATGGTAGCCTATGTTATTCAGAACAGAACTCGATTGTCATGACCTCTGTACAGCTAATGTATAACTTGCCTGCAGGCCACTTGTTAGGGTCATGAGCTGAGACCTTGTCCTTCTGCTGACCTGTGTGCAATGGATTACCTGTATCACCGAAACTGATCTATAATTGAATGAGAACACCTGCTTAACTACATTGTATAAACTAAGTCCCGTATTGTAATGTTAGGCCTAGAGCATACATTATTACCATTTCTTCTTGTTAATGTATGAACCTAAGATGAACTAGATTTGACCTGGCAAGGGACCCTAGAGCAGTAACTTATTTATGGAATGGTTAACCTGCAGAAAGGCTGGACAACAGGCTGGAGAAATGTATAAAAGCCTGACTGTTTCAATGAATATTTGCACTCACTGAGCACACCGAACCACGCCGGAGTTCGCTGTGTTGTACTGAGGGTCGATAGCTATCTGAATTTTGTTCTGTTCTTTTGTAACTGGATTCAGTATAAAATAAAGTACTTTGTATGTTCCTTTGTAACCTGTGTTTGGTGTGTTTCCTTTTTGGTTACCCTGCCTCATATTATTTCCTTGTTTTCACACGCTCACTCAAGCTCCAACTGTCACCCTGAGTATCGTGCTGCAGTCCGAATCATGTCACAATCGCCTGCACACACATCACACATGCACCCAACCCCATGGACGCGATTATGACACATCCTCCTCTCTTATACACCAACAGAACAAATGAGTGAAACACTAACCAGCAATGTTGCACACACCATGACAACATTAAACACTCGAGCCCTATCACCAACTGGCCAACTAAGCAACAGACTTGAAGCACAAAGGAAGTAGAAAAACCTTCGCTGAACCCAACCAGACCACAACAACTGGCCAAGATATGGTACCAAAGTAACTAAACTGCAATACCATTCTCAATAACCAACTTTCTCCTAACATGGTAAATAACTCAACTCATTCACCCAACCAAGTAGCCCCACATACCGTCCTCCACTTAAAAGCTGATAAACACTAATTCCAAGCCCTCTGATAATCCGAAAAACAAATATAAACAAGGATAAGACCCATCGAATTGGATAAAAGGGCCTAACAATCCCCCAATCTGCCCCAGGAACATGGACCCTAGAGAACCAAAAACAAAAAACAAAGAACAACCACCGGTCTCAAGCTCTACCTCAAGACCCCAGGCCTGCCACACCCGGAATGCTCCGCAACCCCACACAGGGCACCAAACTAACAACCCAAACCATAAATGCACCTTGCTCCTACCGCCCTAGTCTGCCCCCCAGGGCCTCAGGCCTGCCACACCCAAGCACAAACCAGCTTGCCTCGAGCTCACCCAGCGCTACCTACCATGTCAATCTGGGAACCCAACTCCACACCACCAATACCACCAATTCACTCATACGCAAACAAGAAGTAACATCTACGACCTAAGCCATCAATACACCAAGTAACACATCTCCTAGGGCAACCGCTTAGATGCTACCATCCCCAATGTAAACACTACCAGACTGAGAGAAAACAAAATTATGGAAGTACCCCTAAAACCTAACATCCCACCAATGTCAGTTGCACAACCACAATAAACACCCTAAATGGCAAGCATCTCTGAACTAAAACTAACTGGCAAAACAAACAAAACTCCCAAGGCATGAAATACCGCCACCACGTAACCATAATCATAGTGACATAGCCAGCCCGTGCTCAAACCATAACAAACACAGCCATAACCCATAAAGCTGCACCGCTACACATTACTCAACCAGCAGCTCAACATTGAACACCTGAATACTGCACACCAGGTTGGTAATGAATTAAACAAAATTCCATTGAAATACATACGATCATGTAGCCTCCTCCCGACCACATGTCCAAGATCCACCCCAAAACCGTGAATCCTTAACACGGAAAATATATTGCCTCTCACATCAACAACCAATGTTGACAGAGCCCAATAATTGCCTCTGCACATTAATAATTAATGCTAACAGAACCAATAGTTTGCTGTCCCCGATCCTCAGTGCGTTTCATCCTAAGAAAACCAGCACCGATTGTAGGCTCAGAAAATCACGGTTCCCTTGCAAAGCTCACAAAAACAAAATTTAGTAAACCCAATGTGTCCCAAATCTTGATACCCCAGACCGAAAAAAGCAGTCATGAACCATCCGAAGTTCCAGGGCAGTCCTTACCCGAACCCCTACCTGAAAAGAAAACAGCCCGTTACATACAGTATGCCTTTACATTTTAAGTAAAAAACACAGGACCTAACACCCGCGGCTACCCACATAAACATCACATCCACACGACAACAGCCGCCACAACTAGCCACCCAAACCCTGGGACTGAAACATCTAAACCCCTAAACAGACGGGCCACACACGAACATAAACGCGCACACAGTACTACATTCCAAGCATACCAACATAACCAAGACCCGAACAACACCTACCTCCCCGAAGTTACTTGAGAAGTCATATTGCGATAATGCCTCGTCCAGGATCCTCACGCAGCCCTTGCACGTCACAAAAACAGTTCCAGCAACAATGATCTCCACCATCTCCAGGGCACCATTGGACCAGAAGTTTGCGATCCAAACCACCATGGACCATCTCTCCACTGCACCAACGCCTTCTCTCCAACTTGCTGCCCGAACCGTGCACAGACCATTGAGCAGCACCTCCACTGCTCCGACACCACTCCGCCGTCATGGTGTCTGCACCTCGCATAGTCCAATTTCCACACGCACCACACCGGCCATGCCATCCGTTGAGGTTGACAATGCCCTCCATAGCCGGCCACATTATCATCAGGCACCACGCACTGTGTACTCCTTCACAGTACCAACAAAGAGTGTGCACCTGACTGGGACTGTCCTGGGTACTGCAAGTCCCAAGATTCACTGAGGCAATCCAACTTCCGGAAACAAATGGAGCCGCTCTCGCCAATACGGCCCCACTGTACGCCTTGACGGACGCTTTTCCCTCTGCCAATCAGGAGCCAAATGGTATTGAGCGTTGCCTCCTCGCCCCTTAGCAACATGGGCGGTACACCGACCTGTCGAGTGAACAAAGCCTCCTTGCCGGCTGGCAAAACAGGGTCATACACTGGCCAGTCGAGTAAACCGGAGTGCTGCTTTGCTCCCAGGTTCTGCTCTACCTGCTGGACAGTGACTCCCGATTTGGCCCAGTCTCCGTCACCTTCTCTCCAGAGCCTGACCACGTAGAACGTTGGCCGCCGTCTTTTGCAGGCAACTGCCAACCGCCTTGGCTGGCAGCGGCGCGATAAGTAGCAGCACCCAGCCGCCTCTAAAACGCCCTGGGGTGTGGGGAATACTAACTGGGGGCGGTGTCCTGTCCCAGCTGCACCCCCCACAGCGGCGGTCGAGATGGTTACGCACGCGTCTCTTTTTCACTCCTCGTCGCCATTGACGTAATTAATGTACTCCCGCTCTGGTACTGAAGTTATTATGTTTATTGTCTAGGTTCAGTTAACACACCAGGTTGACACAAGACACGATGGGATGACAGAAACACCGGCTCCGCACGCCCCTGCAGCCACCTCCGCTCACTCAAGCTCCAACTGTCACCCTGAGTATCGCGCTGCAGTCCGGATCACGTCACAATCACCTGCACGCAAATCACACACGCACCCAACCCCATGCACGCGATTATGACACTTATCAAGCCATACAATCATCCTTTGCACTTAAAGTGCCTGGCTGGGTTATTTCAAAGCAGTCTTCTGCAAGTTAATGGATGAATTGAAGCTGTAAACGTGCTACTTGTGTAATAACAATGTCTTAAGCAGGTCTGCCTTCAGCCACTTCCATTATAGGCAGTGTGCATATCCTTCACTTAAGTCCTGTAAAAAGAAACAAGCATTGGCAAAGCCAACAGTTTTGCTTAGTGTACAGTCATTTGCCAGACCCTCCTATTTATAAGCCCGAGTACTCACACCATTTTGCAACTGCTATCATTAATGGACATTTAGTATCATTACGGCAGTGCCTGGCAAATGCCTTTCCCAGGCCTACACACTGTTGCACCATTGCCAGAGCTGTTCTTGGATGTTGTGTTTGGGAGGGGGAGGGGGTGGATAAAACTAACTAAATGTAAGAGAATTTCAGGCAGTTTCAAAATATAGTATTTAGATAAAATTTTGGGGGGTGGAATGGGGGATTGTTGGAAATGTGTAATAGGGGAGAAAAAGAAAAAGGGTTGGGATGGAGTAAATAGGGAGCACAAGGGCTCTGTGTGTATAGTTGGAAAAGTGACACAACAATAAGAATGTTGTGATGCTGGAGACTGAGGATTGTGACTTCCAGCTAGAGCCTGGTAAACTGTTATACAACATCATAATGATGAAACATTCCAAGAATGGAACTGACACATACCATAACACGTGCATGTTTACCCCTCCCTCAAGGGGCATCTTGGCACTATTCACATATAACAGATGTTTATTGTTACCCAGATCAATGGTACTCTTTTGATCGACATCGGCAGGATGAAGGGTGAGTAAGGATTTGAACCTGTTACCATGAGGACGAACAGAAGCCCCTGTTGGGGATGCATTAGTCCACAGATCCACATACCCAGCTCTGGCAAAGCGTTTTCCAAATATAGATAGATGATTGTCCTGATTGATGTCACCTGTCTAAGAAAATGCATGCAAGTAAAGTCAGCCTAGATCAGGGGTCTGCAACCTTTGGCTCTCTGCATGTTTTGGACTACAGTTCCCATCACCTGTAACCGGCATAGTCAATAGCCAGATATCATGGAAATTGTAGTCTGAAACATCTGGAGAGTGAGAGGTTGCAGAGCCCTGCCTAGATAGTGGAAAGCCTCACTCAGGGTGGCTTAGCAGATCATTTTGTGGAACTAGATTGATCTAATGATTCCACGGAGCAGCCAAACCAATGAAGACTGACATACTCCTGTTAAAACACAGGGGGGATCTCACTGCAAACTTAGAATGGCCTTGTGTGGCTAAAGCAAGGAAGGGATCTTCAGGCATACTTTGAAAGAGTGCTATCCTCATTAAGCAAGGAAGGGGGCTTCCTGGCAACTTGAAAAGATTAGCTTAATCAATATTATTTAACTCTTTATCCAGGTATTTCTCCCAGTGCTTCACTTTGTGTCAGTAACTCGTGCCTCATTACGGGTTTGGAGGTAGCCATGGTGCTATTAGCGCCATGGCTGCCTCCAAACTCGGTCCGGGTTCCTTGAATGAGGAATTACCGGGCCATTCCAACCTTGGAGAACCCGGTAATTCCTCATTCAAAATACCCATCCCCATTCCCATTTGAGCCCCCATAGGGCTCAATGGGAATGGGGATGGAGCTAATAACGGGCCCGTTAATAACGGGCCTGTTAATAACCCCCTGGCCCTTTAGCGGCTCCTGCAAAGGGACCTTGTAATGCAGCGGTAATGGGTTAATGGCACCGGCATCCTTAACGGCGCCGTTAACCCCTTACCGCCGCACTCGGAATGAGTCACCAATTAGAGACTGTTCTATTTTACTTAACTTTAAACTAAGAGATTGGGGGTCATTATGAGTTTGGAGGCAGCTATGGCGCTATTAGTGCCATGGCTGCCTCCAAACCCGGTTCCGGGTTCGGTCTCGCTGAATGGGGACTTACCTGGACATTCCGACCTATGCGGACTCGGTAAGTCCCCATTCAGTAAACCATTCCCCATTCCCATTTGAGCCCCTATAAGGCTCAATGGGGAAGGCACTAATAACGGGCCCATTATTAGCTCCAGGGTACCTTAACGGGTCCCGCAAAAAAACGGCTGGTCAGACCAGCCGTTCCTGCTGGAACCAGCTAAGGGACCTCAAAATAGGGTGGTAAGGGTTTACCGGGACCGGCATCCTTACCGGTGCCCGTAAACCCTTACCGCCCAACTCGGAAGGACCCCCATTGTTTTTGCTTAGGAATTTATATTTTTTCAACCCCTCTTTGCTCCCATTGTTCCATAAGTTTCCTCTTCCTTTTTTTTCACTCTCGATTTGGTAATTTCAGAATCCTGGAAAAGTTACAGGTAATATGATAAGTTATTTATAATGCACTTTAATTCCCAGAGGTTTCTAAGCACGGACCCGGCGATTGAACCTGTGTTGCTCTGTTTCGCCTTGCTTCCAAGGCGAGCACGTTGCCGCTGAGCTATCCTCCCGAGACGACATATATTACATATAGCATGCAAGTAGGTCAATGCAAAGTTTTCTACGGTTTTAGGAATAATGATAGTCTTTTGTATAATACACACGGCCAAGCTTTTATTTAATGCTTTGTTGCATGGTCTGCCTTATCTGTTAGCCCTGAACATATTTCCATAACCTACTTGTCCTGTGTCCGTTTTCGTAGTCATACATTATTATCTGAGCCAGGCTTTTATACGTTTCACCCAAAGATCGTTGCTAAGAAAGGCACTATTTTGTAGAGGTCTTCAGCATCCTTTGTTAATGGCTGAGTAACAAACCAGCCCATACGTGATTTTATCAGATATTTGGAATGAAGTAAGGAGGGTGTGAATGCAGTGAATTCTTGCAAAACCACGTGCATTTAACTTTCCTGGGCTGAGAGCAGGAACATCCCACTGGATTTCCCCAAATGCTCAGCTCCCAGACACCAAGCGTCTTCCTATTACACCTGTTAACGTTTGCCAATCATGGCTCTCTAGCCCAGGGCTCTGCAACCTGTGGATCTCCAGATGCCTTGGACTACTACTCCCATGATCCTTCACTATTGACAGTGCTGGCTAGGGCTGAAGGGAGTTGGAGTTCAAAACATCCGGAGAACCAATAGCACAATATGCATGTTGGGACTTGTTTGCTGGTAGGCACAATAGGACAATAAAACGATTTGTTCCATAATAAATTATTATTATTATTATTATTATTGACGGAACCATTCCATTCCCCTCATTGTACCACCAATCGCTCAAAGCCCCCATGGTTGTTGGCAATAGGAAGTAGGTGCTGACTTTGGGAAGTGGGCCTTGGCATCAGTAAGCACTGGAGGTGGACCTTGTCACCAGTATGCGGTGCAGGCAGGACATTGGCAGCAATACGCAACACAGAGACAAGCCTAGCATGTGTACACGGAACTATCCAGAGAGCTTTGTGTCTGAGAAGGCAGCAGGCGGCCCCTGAATGCTGCCTTCCAGATGGATCCCTGCAGGGAGACTGTGTTCGTGTGATACAATGAAGCAGAGGTGCATCAGACATGTAGTGTGGGCTCCGCGAGGCGAGATGATGCACCGGGCAGGAATGGCTCTACTCTCCGAGGCCACATGACACATTCGATAAGCGGCTCATTGTCATTAGCGTTCATTGGAGCGCTTGTTGATTTCTGTTTGGAGGGCGACCTCACGCTGCAGGTGTGGGCACTGCATTACAATACACTGACTGTCTCGTTGCACTTCCAGATTGCTGCCAGAAAGGACAGCAGGACCTGCCTCACAGTTGCCCTCATGGCTTGGCTCCGCTTGGCGCTATTCTGACGTGGTTGGCTGGGACAGCATGTTGGAAGCTTGCTGCTGAATCGTGTTGGATGCGATGCTGAGGAGCTGGTCAGTGCAGGCGCGGGTGTGAGCCAGACACCAGGTCTTACACGGAGCTCATCGTTTTATTTGCCTAAGAAGGGAAGGGGGGGGCAGCTTGGTGGCCCATAATGTTCGAAGCCTGGAGTGATGCTCTCTCAGCGGGCTGGGACTGGCCTGTAGCGCAGCGCCCTACCAATCGACCCGACAGGCCAGTATGGACTGGTTTTGTGGATCAACGGCGGACAGTTTCATTAATTTCTTTGTGCCTCATGCTGGTCCTCATTTTTCAACAATGTAACAAATCCAGTGTGCTTTAAAGTAAACTTGAATCTGCCCCAAATGTTCCCCAAAGTGTGCCCACGTTGCTACTCACAGAGAGTTGGAAATAGCCACACGATGTTTCACGAAGGTGAGACACTTTGCTTAAGTGTTTCGGGCCCATTTTTCGTCCCACTCCGAGTCTGGCTTTCAATATTTGCATGTCACAGGCAGTTTCCAAAGAAACCACAATGAGCTCTGATTTAACGAAGAAAAGCAAAGCCCCGGTGACAGGCACCCACATCTGCCTCGCATTAGAGCTGCGATGGGTCACCAGTTCACTTCCAGCTGTCACACAGGGCGAGGAGGGAGCGTTCACAGCCCTCCTCCAAAACTAGCTACCCTACCTGCAATGACCCACGACCAGCAAAATACAACAGGAGCGTAAGGAGGCCGACTCTGGGGGTTCACAGCGGGATCGACCGCCCCCTCACGAAAAAGGCTGGGTTCATTCGAACGCCCACTAACTCTGCCACCTGAGACCTTCAGCAGAGCTGCCAAGGATTGAATGTGCACAGAGTCTGCATTCAAGCTCACCCTCCTAAGAGGATCTGATGTACGCTGGCGGACAGTGCTGGAATCTTGCACTGCTGCATGATGTTACAATATTGCACTGTTGGACACTGCAAGAGGTTTGCACTGGTGGTCAGTGTGCATAGCGTGCACTAACATTATCGCGCTGGTCAGAAGTGGGGAGAGCTGGCATTAGCCGGAAGTGTAAGAGGCTGTGGCCAGCAAAAGTTGTGTTGGATTCACAGCAGAGATTGTTGTCAGCCTTGAAAAATAGTCATCCTAACCCTCCTCTTTTCATTGAAATACAGACTTTACTTCTAAAACACTCCTTGTGTATAAGACTTTGTTTTTCATATATTATAATTGCACAAGTCAATATAAGACATCTTCAAAAAAAACCTTTTTTTGATGAATTCCAGTATTGGACCTTTGTCCAAACAATTGAAAGTGTGCAGGGGACGGACGGATTGCTAGGTAGAATCTTCTCTCTTTCATCCGGCTCAAAAGTCGCCAGTTTTAAACATGGGACTAGTAACTAGATATACAGCAGCAACCCTGGCCCTGTGCCAATAGATATGCCAAAGCCATCATCATCTATAATTCTCCTGTCATATGCCAGGGTGCAGCAAATATACACATGGACGCTGCTAAAATATTTCAGGGTGCTGTACAGTGGCGTCGCCAGGAATCAAATTTAGGAGAGGCACAGAGGGGCCAAAGAAAAAAGTAGGGGGGCCACAGACAAAGTAAGGTGCGGGGGCATCTATGAAAGGAATGTGTGATGTCACAAGCGCTCCTGTAGAGATGCGTTTGTGCACACCAACTACCCACACCCCACTGCACCTCCCCTCCCATCAGAAAGCAGGCACACAAGCATTCAGTGACTATTGGCCCATCATTAGCAGTTTCCGGCGCTCCATTCTGATTGGAGGGGCTGGTTTTAGCTGCAAAGGGAACGCAACTGTTTCGATTGTTGTGCTTATGAGTCAAGCCGAGGGCTTATGAAGACGTATGACAGCCTCTGTTCTTTCATAGCAGTAGAGGTGGCAGACACTGGTGCAGGGCTGAGGCTGCCATCAGCAGGGTGCAGGACTCAAACAGTGTAGAGAGAGCAGGCAAGCTGAGGTAGGAGAGGTGCAAGGGGGGGCAGGAATTCAGAGGGGGGCCCAGGCCCTCCAGGCCCCCTCCCTAGCGACGCCACTGGTGCTGCACTACTATCCTCGTGTATATCTGCTTGAATTTTCAACAGATGAATGTTCCACTCATGCAGCCCAGTCATGCAAAGGATCTGCTCAGCTATGCCAGGGGCTCTGCACAGCTATGCCATGGGCTCTGCACAGTTATGCCAGGGGCTCTGCACAGCTATGCCAGGGGCTCTGCTCAGCTATGCCAGGGGCTCTGCACAGTTATGCCAGGGGCTCTGCACAGTTATGCCAGTGGTGTTGCTTAATTAAGCCAGGGCTTGCTCATGTGTGCCAACTGTGCTGCTCGCTTGTGCCGATTAGCTCCATGGGTGCATCCATTGTGCTGCTTAATCATGCCAGGGGTGCTGCTCAGTCTGGTTATGCTATGCAGGGTATACATGAAGCTTAACTCCCAAAGGCATGGCTTCGAAGCGCTGAGACTTGCGCAGACTCAGTCAAAGGGGTACCTTGGTCAGGCATTGCATTTCACATTCACGCAGTTTATTGCATGATATAAAATGCCATAAAAGAGATGATTCTGGAAGTCAATTGTTAGCAATAAGGATCCATTACTGTGCCTGCTTGGCAGTGCCTTAAGTGGGACTAAAAAATGTACCAGGGCTCATCAAGGGGGCATGGCCTAATGGCAGGGGGGGGGGTTCGCCTGTGTGCGCATTAGGCCACGCCCCCATGACTAGCCCCGGGCTACAGGCACCCCTGCCAGAAAGCCTTTTGTAGAGATCAGCCCCCTCTCCCCCGGGCGGGTTGGGGGGAGAGTGCTGATCTCAGCATGTATTTTCTAAATGCTTGCCTGGCAGGGGACAGCGCCTCGCCTTTTCAGCCTTAATGGGGACGCAGCCCCTCGCTAGCTGGTGAGGGGCAGTGTCACCATAAAGGCTAAGAAGGTGAGGCCGCTGGAAGCAGAGGTCTCTTCTGCAAAATCCTGAAGCTCGTGCTCATTCGTGGGAGCTTTAGTATTTTTTTCAAAAAAGGCCTCTGCTTCCAGTGGCCTCACGTTTCTCTCCATAATGGTGGCCCGGCCCACGGCCACCTCTTTCTTAAAGGGATGCCTCGCAGGTGCCGGAGCAACCATTATGGATTAAGGGCATTTTTTTCTTAAGTCTGAAGCTCTCGCACACAAGAGAGAGCTTCAGGCTTTAGAAAAAAAGCCTTATCCTCTAGCAGCCGGGGCTGTCAGGGGAGATTAGTGGGCCGGCAGGGCCCCGCCTCAGAATGAGATTTCTGAGCCTGCTGGTCTCGGCCCCGGCTGGCCCCGGCCCACTTAAAGCCCTGCTGGTTGGGATGGTCTGTTTATTGCATGTGTCTTGTTATTGTGATTCAATGAGGAGTGGCTAAAGGGCCCACTCCTCCCCCTACTACCAAACCAGCAGTGATCCCAATCATAAAGGTGAAACAGCCACAGTCTGACAGCTATACCTCCGTGGTAGTGTGGGCTGGAGGCAGGCTGTACTCTTCTGGACTGCAAGGTGGCATAGAAGGAACACAAACAAACAATGGTACGGCAGGTACCAAAGTAAAACTATGTCCAATCTAGGTTCTCGAAAATAGGAACATTAAATAAACTAACAGAAATGCAGACAACTTACACACTACTGTCCTGCCACTTCGAGAAAAAAACAGAAAGCAGACTTTAAAATAAAGGGATACTCTGGGTTTTTAGAAGATTTTAGCAGCACATTGTCAAATTTGTTAGATATGGCTTTCAAAAAGGCAGAGAGGGGGGCTTAAAAGTCACTAGGGCCCTATAAGGCAGACCAGGAGGGCAGGGCCTGTTAAGAAAAGTGCAGCAAGAACACACATCCGAGTACTGCGGACACTGTCATGCTGGCAATGGGCCTAGAGGCCTTCTTATTCCATGGAGGTGCTAATGAGCGCAAAAGCGTTCACAATGCTCTGTGTGCCGAGCAATCAATAAAACATTTTTTTAAATGGGCTGGTGTCCCTTATGCCTGGGCCAGTGGTGGCTTCCCAGTCCACCCCTGCTCCTAGGCACAGAAAAAACATACGAGGTAGGCATTCCCATAACACCCGCTGCACTAGCAGAGTGCTGTGCTGTACACTGGCAGTGGAGTAACTTTTCTGAAAATGTTGGAGGGGACATGACACCTGAAGGAAAGGTGCCCCAGCCAAATGAATGTGGACACAATGGTGTGCCATGAAAGTTGGGAGGGGGACAAACACCCCTGTCCCCCCTAAAATTACGCCCATGTAGACTGGTCATCTTTTGGAAAGTCCTGAAGATAATTCATATTGTTGGGAAGCCCAGCACTTTGTGCCAATAGACCGTGGATGAGCGCTCTGCATGAGGCTGGCGCGTGCCTTAAGAGAGGAAAGGGAAATGAATAGGCATGTGCTTTGCAGCTGAACTTCAGCTGCACTTTCTTCTTGCACTTTGCACCATCTGAGAAAGAGGCATTCGTCGCCCGGGAGTTGAGTAAAACTCCTCAAGTTACCTCATAACATCTCTGCCCCCCTACCCTCATGACTACCTTGTCTCACTGGGGCCCCCTAGTGGCCACAAAACACATTTATTGGCTTCTTTGAGGACATTCTCTTTAAACATTGTATGCTTTAGAGAAACAGCTGTAGAAATCGTTTACCCCACATGGACTATGACTGTGATGCTTTGTGAAATTAATGCACTTATATACAAATGTAAAATATTACGGATATTCTTATTGTAATTTTTTCAGCCCTGACCTTTTAAGCAGCTCGTAGATAACAATATTTTCAGTTTCTCTAAATACATCTGTTTAAAGCTCAAGTTTTTTATTTCTGAACTGTGTTGCAATTGGTTTGACTGAGTGACAAAAACATGGAAAGGTCAAGCACAAGTCATGCTGATCTATGGCTGACCATGGAGAAACCACAGCTAACCATGGCTTGTCAATGAATATGCAAACGGCACCCCGAATGATACAGTGGCTCTTCGCCCGCATACAATTGATCAGCCAAGATAGCCTTAAGATGACTAGATCTATGGACCAATACTCCTCTGTGAAGGCCACTCACTAATGGGGTCGATTGTTAGACAATACACAAATACAAAATCAATTAGTGTATTGTTGCTGCATGGACCAATGACAGCAGACTCTAAGTACCAAAGAAAGCCTGACACAGAAAAATAAATATTGTTTTGTCGGCCCCGTGCCCATAACACTCAAAAACTCAGCTGAAGAAAATTTAGAAAGATTAATTCTGTCCGCTCTTTGACACACAACATTAAACACAATCAATATTGCCTAGTCTCAGTATTTAATACAGTATGATGATGTTCATTGGCTTTGCCAAAACGTGTGTCGACCTTAAAGAACATAGGTCTTCATCAGGGCTAGGCTCAAAGCTAATAAACACAACGTCCAATGCAATTCTACTCTTCTTTCCAGAATAACTTTATGAGTCTTCACAAAATAGTACCTCCTAAGTAGAGGTTAATATCTGATAATATAAAATATTCCTAGTGCTGCTGCAATTTTCCACACCTAAAGTGCCCTCTATCATGCTGCTAATAGCCCAACACAAGTGGCCGGATCTTCAACTGTAGAAATCTGGCTAAGTACCTAACTGCTAACAGGATCAAATGAGGATCAGGCATGGACGTGGTCATCTCTTCACTCGGGAGACAAAAAAGTTACTCTGGAGAGAAGAGTAGAATTGCATTGGAAGTTGTGTTTATTAGATTTGAGCCTAGCCCTGATGAAGACCTATGTTCTTTAAGCTCGAAACACACATTTGCAAGGCCAATGAACTTCATCATACTGTATTACATACTGAGACTGGACAATATTAATTGTGTTTAATGTTGCGTGTCAAAGATCGGACAGAATGAATCTTTCTAAATTCTCTTCAGCTGAGTTTTTGAGTGTTATGTAGAGTGGACCGACAAAACAATATGTCTTAGCCTTAAAATGCTTTTACATTTTCTCAGTTTGCCTATCACTGGCTTCGGGCCTTGTTGGTGCTCTGCAAGCTGGACCACCATTTGGGCGTACTTCTTGGTCTCCTCCCTGCTTACCCCGCCCCCCACACCCACCCATATAAACACTACACAATGACAACGCCAAGATGGCTCTCCGCACACACAAAATCACTCTCTCTTTAAGTTTTTGCTCATTATCTCCAAACCTCTTCATGATCTTGCCCTGCTCTACTTAGCTGGCTGCATCCCTCTTTCTAACCCCCCCTACAGACCTCTGCCGCCCTCTCCTCGTCCTCTTCCATCATTGCCCCCTTTGCTTCCCCTTTCTCTCTCCTCACCCACCTCTACTGGAATGCACTATACTGAACATTGAAGCCAGCCCACCAGTGGCATTGATTAAGGCCAGACTCATACTCCACTTATTAGCCAGGAAAATAGTGCATCTCCCCCGGTTACTATTGCTCACCAACTCAAGCCTATCAACCACTCCTAATAATTTCCCACAAATGTGATGATGTGCCAACATGTATATTATTCACATGGTTTGGCACTAGGCTCTTATATATGTCTGTTTCTTGAGAATCTGTCCATCTGATCGTGGCTGTTTCACTGCATTTGGTGAAGTGGAAATTTTGTTGCATTTTTGCAGTGTTTTGTTTTGCAGGGTAAAGGTACATTAAACATTGATGTGTAGGGTAGTGGAAGTGTGGGCAAGCAGGGGATCAAGGTACGGGGGGTGGAGGGGGTGGCCTTGCCCTCCTTAAAGAAATACCAGGAAAAATGCGGCAAAAAGACTGGTGTGATTGGATGTCAATGATCTGTTAGTCACTGTCCGCAGGACAATGTCTCTTTATAACACTGCTTCAGTAACTACCATACACTCATTGAATCACCCGCCCCCTATTGCAAAGGCACCCTATCCCGGGACAGTTGTACTGTTTCCTGTGCACGTCATGTCTGTTAGAATTGACATGCCTAATATCCAATAAATGTAATAATATTCAATAAAGCTCCACTTCCCCATCCCCCCAGGGGGTGTCTCACCAATGCTGTACAACTCCATCAGGCAGATCATTTGCAAATGTGGCTCTTGAACATCATTTTCATTTTAGGCAAAAATAAATACACAATATAGACCAAAGTTCAACAAAATACAGAAAAGCCACGACTCCCCAAAGGAAAACACGCAATATCGCTGCATATTTCCAAAAGAATGTCTAGAGTTTTAAGCTTCTGAAGATGTTTAGAACATTCTAAGGGATACTGGGGATGTTTTCTTTAAAATTGTCATGTCAAAGTCTTTTAACCAACCCTTTTAGTGTACGGGTTGAAAAGATGGTGTAATGTTCTTTACAAAATGTGTACAAAATGTTCCTCTGACGAGGCAGAATGTTCTATTAAAAGATGTGCAAAATATTTTATGGGATATGTGCATGATTCTAGAACATAATTATGCTTTTAAAACTGTGACCAATACAAAACAAGTTCTGCCCCTTTAAAAACAATGCTAAAAGAATTCTTCAGAAAAATCGGAACACTCTTTTATTAAAGTGAGTAGCCCCTCTTGTCAAAGTACACACGATTCCTGAAAATAATTACACAATTAATTCTAATCAATGTGCAGGAGATCTTGGTAAACAATGTTCAACTGTTCAAGTGTAGAGTTCTATAGAAAACGGTGTAGTGTGTGTTTAAAAAAGTGTGTAGCATTCTTTACAAAAGTATATATATTCCTCACGGCTGTGGCAACCAAAAATTGCCTATTTTAGTGAGTTCACTAGAATTGCTTATTATAAAATAAGGTTTCATACATTTCTAAAAAAGAATTGTGTTCTGTGTCTTTTCACAGACGCTTTGGGGACTAGTCTGTCTTTGCAAAGCAGGAATTATGTGGCCATTGTCCATATGTATTTTCATGTCAGACCCTCTGAGCCTGTGCATTTGTCAGATCCAGTAAAGGGACGTCACCCTGGATGAAGGGACGCTGTGACAATACTAGACACGGATGCATTGAGTGCGCGTGAGTCCTGAAGAAGGGATGTGCCCAAGTGGGATTCACCTGCTCATTTGTGATTGGATGCATGATCTGCAAATGAATTCATTAACATGAAAAATCATGGAATGATAAAACTCTAATGCTTCCTTGAAATGATTAAAACAGGAATTAGAATAATTGGTAGGAGTACAGTTGCCACACAAGACTGCAGCCTTAATTGGTTACTTTTTCTTTGTCAGGTGGAGGTCCCTGCCTTTGCGGGTTAGCAGCCACTCCTTTCCTTTAGAGTCGGAAAGACATCTGTAAACCTTTTATAACTATTTCTGCAAAGTCGATTTCAAAAACAGGACTTGAAACAAATCTCAGCTTTTTTACACCTTAGAGCACTCTTTGTTGTGTGTGCATGTTTTAGCAAGGTAGGGCAGGACGGGGCATTTGAGTGGGAACTGAAATACTGGGTATTTTTTCAGCAAACCACATAAGAATTTATTTTCTGGTAATTCATGGACGCTATTCCTTTAGTCCATGAAACCAAATTATGCTCCTTGTTCTATCAAAATGCAAGGATTACACAGATTTATCTGTGAAAGAATTTGAACGCATTTTCCAGCTATTGGACGATGTTTCTGCTTCAATAATGGGTGCATATATTATACACAGGCCCTCCGCAGCTTTGGTTAATACCCTGCCTCTGCAGTGTCTAAGAGGCTTCGGGGTGGAATTACTCAAGACTTTTCTCTGCTTAGGGGGAAGCCAGAGATCACAGGACCCGACTTGCCCTCTTCAAAGACTCCATGGCTTTCACCGGGAAAGGCCCTCGTTGAGTCTGTCAATCATATGAATACTTTGTTTTCACAATTTAAAAATGTTTGGGGCAGAGCAGATGTCAAAGGTTAAGCTACGTAACAGAATGTGTCGTTTTGGAAGTTAAAATCTGAACTGCCGGGTCATTTACGGGTGTGTATATGTTACTGGTTAAGCAAAATTGAATGTTTGCTAACAATGATCAAGAACATTTGCCACAACCAGACTCCTCCTTACATTTCCAACTTGGCTGAAAAGACATCATAGTTTTAAACCACAGTCTTTTTGCTTTTGGGGTACAAATAATCTCCATGGGAAAAATAAGTTCTATCCCACCAGGACTTCACACATGGTGAAATAAGGAATTGATAGCCCTGCGCAAAGCGAGAGACATCATTGCTATTCATAAGATGGCTCAAGGGCAGGAGCTCTGATGGAATTGTTGCGTCTTCTGATCAGGTGGGGATGTCTGCCTAAAGGGCGCAGGTGATCAGATCACCTTAAAATCCAGAAAGATCATGTAAGGTGACAGGCAAGTGGTCAACTCTATGGATAATCTTCCTCTTGTCACTGGACATTGAGCTGCTTTATGTTCATTCAGCATATCCCTTATGATAGGTCAGACCTCAGTTTCTCCCTGAGACAGAGCAGCTCCTGCAATTGCCTGTGCTCATCCAGCCAGTCTCAAATATCTCCCAGATTTGGAAGGTGCATTAACCCCATCCATGCCACATGCCAGTTTTTCAAACTCCGGTCTGGCATATCTTACCACTGGGGTGGTGCCCCCTAAGCAGATTGAGATACAGAGCATGATGTAGGATCCCAAGACATATGGACCACAGAGCTGGAAGATCATTTACAGAACAGAAGTCTTCTACTGGTGACTCACCAGCACACATGCAGCGTTTGAGCGGGTTGAACAGCTACAGCAGCTGAACACCTTCTGCAGGTCTTCAGCTGGATCCCAGCATGGCAGTTGTTAGGGGTCCTGCCTTAGACTATGAAGTGGTGTGAGGTCACCACTGGGTGTGCAGACGAAGTGCCTGACAAGAAACCCTTCATTTAGTTGATACTTTCCCCCATGAGTGTCTGGAAAGTAGCCCGGTCACTCGGGGAGGTCGTACTAATGAGGTTGAAAAACGTCTCGCTCTACTGATATTTGAACGTAAAGACACCGCACCATCAAATAAAAGGGGATCTTGAACTGTGCAGGAGATGGGGGTCTAGTGTTCTAGTGGGATTCCAACTAGATTCTCTTGTGGGAAGGAAAAGCCACACGTTCTAATATGGCATACATTTGTCAAAACCTAAAAAAAAAATAGTCTTCATAATTAAACGCTAACTAGAAATATCTCGATATTTACATAGAGTAGAGTCTGAACTGCGTGCTTGGGCTCAAATCCCTTTTTCATCCTGACAGCCTTCCCATGGTAAGAGTCTAATCACTCTTTTATCCTGACAGCCTTCCCATGGTTGAGTGATCTTTTCATTACACACGATGTATGGCTTCTCTTCCCTTCCACCAAAACGTTGCCTCCTTAGTCTTAAGCCATGAATTAACGCATAATTGTTTGCATGCATACGGAAGACTCTGTGAAGCTAACAAGTTCTAGTCACTGCTAATAGAAAAGACGGGATGGAAAGAGGGCAGAAAACCAAAATTGAGGCGGAGTGACAGCAGCGCTGGGTGTGTGTAGAGGCGGAACCACGCCAACACGATTTAAGGAAAGTACACCACACTGAAAACCCGTGCTTTGTTGCCGGTTGATCGAAGCGAGGTATCAAATCTGGGTCCGGGCTTGGAACCACACCAGCGTTGTAAATATTTGTGGGGACAGAAGATGGTGTGCGCGTGGCGGCTGTGGGAGGCTCCATTGCAGCCAGTGTGAAACGTCCCCACAGAGAGTGTGAGGGGCATACACACCAGCACTGTTGATATGGGGATGGCGCACAATTATAGGGCACCAGTGCCTGTCCCTCCTTCTGTGGACACACAGGCCACTCTGTTTCCTTCAAGTCCTGAGGCTACGTCCTCATTTTCCTGAGCATTGGGTTCAGAGGGATTTATTTCACCACGCCCTGCTTAGAGTCTCCTTCCTCACTCTTCAGGAGCCTCTGCTCATCTGACAGGAATTGCTGATTTACAAGGTGGACCAAGGACTAGCTGTGTAGTCCACGGTTTCTTTCTTGCCTTCCAGTTTGCTTCCACCTGGCTCACCTCACTCACTGATACTGTCTCTCACTCTTGGTCGCAATGCTGTTGGTGCTTAAGGCTGCTAAATATACGATGGAAGTAAGGCTATCCTGACCAGCGCTCCTGAAGGAGAGGCCCTCTGTGCCTTCAAGCCAGCGAAACGCAAACTGCCTTAGGACTCCTTACAAACTCCCAACACTTCGCTCACAAAGCTGTCTCCATCTAATTGAGCAGCTTCAGGAAGTCCCTCTTCCACTCGGTTCAGCAGCCACAAACATCAGTACTTTGCTCATCTGCTGCCTGGTCTTCCATACTGAGTGGCCTTCATGGGCAGCTGCATTGTCCACAACATGTGCAGTTAAGGGGCTGTTGCAAAATAAGGTGATGGTGCAGAGGTGCAACTGTATGAAGGGTGAGGTGGCCTTCAGGGGTTGCCCTTATGATAGGGAAGTCCTTTGACTGAGCAAGGTCTAGTCTCTAGCTATGGCAGAGGGACCCTCCATTCCATCCCCGATAGGTGGGATGTTTGCCTGCCTTAATGATCTGGGATTTACAGTCTTGTTTCCCTGTTTGAGGACAGTCTGCTGCATCTTCTTAGGAAGGATTTTGAGCTAACATCTAGGGTCATCTAGGCTCCAGTGTAACCCATTCTTGAATTAGTTTATGGATTATTGTGGCATATTCTATGCAGTGATCTAAAATATGGAAAGGACCGAACACTGTGGTAAATTCCCAGGAGAGTTCAGACCCTAGTATTTCTGAAACTTTGGAGAAGCATTGGGCAGCTTGGGCCAGGGTTGGATTTTTAACAAAATGTGTATTACAGCATGTTTGAAACAACTTGACAGTAGTTATAAGAAAATGTCCAATCTAACACAGCGATAGGGAGTTTGCCAATGATATAAACACTCTCGCTTCTAGCTCAATCATAGCAAATTTTCTAAGTGTACCCATAATTGTAGTCTCCAAATGCCACCCTCCATGACACTAACATGTAAGTCTACTTGTATCAGTGAGGGACATGGTCTTCGTCTGTGCTCATCAGGTGGAGGGATTTTCAGTGACCCTGCTCATCACCACCCTATAGGGATCTTCCAACAGCTCAATGATATGGGGCTGAGATTAGCATTGCCCGTGACAATTAATCCCAGATCAAGGAGACTGGAGACCTCTTGTGAACTTGATTGATAGCCAGAGTGTTGTCGAAACTGTTGGACCTCAGTGTTGATTTTGAAACCCCTGGGATACAGTATTGAGGCACACTGTATAATGCAACGTCCTTGAGGCTCGCCTGTGGGAGCAGGGTCTGTGCCACTGGTTCACAGACCATTTCATCACCTCTTTATTTAATAGGAATTGTATGGGGGACCCAGGCATGCATTAGAGAAGATGGCCCCCAGGCACAAAGACCCTTGGGTAGCCATGTCAGGATGAAGAAGGCCCTCACAGAAATGAGACTTCTGCGCATACACATGCCCACTTTAGGCAAACTGCAGCTTGGTGATCAGTATGTATAGCATCAAAAATCACTTCTCTGCCTTTTGGCTAAGATCAAGTGTAGTATCTGTTCTTATCTTTTTTGATTTGGATACTATATAGGCACTGGTGATCATTTCTGGCGCATAGGTGGATGCATGCTGGGGAATATCCTTTCTGGACTCATCCCTTTAAGGTGGGGATTTATGCTTTGTTGCTTGCAGCCATAACCCACTTTTTAGCGCATGGCAGTGCAGAGTGACCCAGCTGCTGTCGGAGTGCGATTTCCAAATTCACTGGCCTTTTTGCTCAATTTTAAGGGAAGCCGAAAAGGCAAAATTTGAGCTGAGGCCATCCCAGACATGGCAGAGAGCTCAGGGACACAAGGCGAACACAAGACACTTGGGGGTACTGTCCAGGGGGGACAGTACCCCCAAGAGGAATCCATGCACCAGGGACTGGTGCTAGCCAACAGTACCCTCGGCAGGGTGGGTGGGACCCAGCGACAGGGGCAAGAGGGACCCAGCGCAGGTGGCCAGAAATGCCCCAGCACCAGGGGCTGGAGGTAACCCAGCGACAGGGGCTGGAGGAGCTGGGAAGGGAGGCCCAGGTACCCAGGAGGGGGCACCCCCAACAGCTGGAACAGGTGGCAGCGAGGCACAGCCCGGCCACCCCAGTAAGGCTGGAGGGAAAGGAGGTGCCTCCCCAGGCACCAGCAGAACCCAACCAGGAGGTGGAGGCCCAGAACCAGGGCAGAAGCGCAAGCCAGGAGGTTCCAGCAAGGCTGCAAGGGCCAAGCCAGATAGCTAGGGTGCAGCAACAGGGGCCAAACCAGGGGCAACAGCTCGGCCTGGGCTAGCAAGTCTTAGTCCTTGGACCTCCTGATGAGACAGACAATCCGGCTGCAGGTCAAGGAGGTAGACGGCAAGCGTGCAATGCTTGACCGTGAAATGTGTTGGGACAAGGTTGTTCTGGGAACAGGGGTAAGCCCCGGCGAGTTCCTAAGCTTCCAGGACTACCTGTCCTGTGGGGTCTTCCTTCTGACGTTCGTCTCGCAGGCCCTCTGCGAAAAATACTAGGAAGTTTTCCAGATTAAAACGAAGGAAGCCCCGTACAGTACGTTTGATATGCAAACGCAGCGGGAGTCACAGGAAATAAGGATAACGGTAGAGATGACTAACCTGCACGTTTCAGAATCAGACATAGGCGCTCTGCTGAAGAGGTACGGCACCATCAAGGATGGGGCGACCAAAATCAGGGACACCAATGGGGTTTCGAACACCTCATGGAGAGCCACGGTAGACTTGAAAAGAGGTCAGGACGGCCTGAGGCACCAGCTATCAGTGTTCTACCTCGGAGCAGATGATGGGAGGATAAGGTACCAAGGGCAACCCTTCACCTGCAGGAGATGCGATGGTGAGAGCCACAAAGCCAGTGCATGCCCCCTGATATTTTTTCGTAACTGCAGAGGGATGTGACACAATGCCCAGAAATGTAAGAGCCAAAAGACGTGCAACTTCTGTGGTGCACAGGGTCATACATACTACGGTTGCCCGTTCTCATCGAGATCCTACGCCCAAATGGCAGCTGGGGAAGCCAAGGGCCCACAGCCGGCCAACAACAGGCCGGCGGGTGAGGGAGTCAAGGTCCTCCAGTTCGCCAGCAGGGTCTTCATCAGCAAGAGAGCGACAAAAGTTCTTGCGACTCTGATCACAGAGATCAGAGATGAGGGTGTAGATTTTGAATGGGCATGGAAGGCACAGGAGAAGGCTAACCTGGGCAAAGCTCACCCAAAACCAGCAGCGCCCCTGCAGGTCCCAGAGACGCCAAGCCCGGCAGAGCTGGCACCGGACCCAGTCCAGGACCCCAGTGGACCAGCTAAGCCAGAAGTGACTGGAGCCTCAACACAGTACCTCCCACCCTCAATACGGGGGCACCAAAGGAAAACAGGGTGCTGGCACCCCAGGTCACTGAGGCGGAGGCCCTGATGCCCCCCCCCAACTCCCAAAGTTGAGAACTGCTCAGACTCCGAACACCCCGGGAACACCGGAGGAAAGAGGAAGAGAAATTCCAAACTGAAGAGGGACAGGAATGGCAAAAAGGGAAAGGAAGGACCGGGCAGACCCCGGAGCAGAAGCCTGTCTAATCGCAAAACCACATCAGAGCGACCTGACGAGGAAAGCGAGTCTATAGAGGCACACCCGGACCTCGAGGAAGATAGCCATGCCCACTAAGGCAGACTTCCACACTGCCACCAAAAAGGCAGCCTGCGCAAAAGAGGAGGTGGTGGGGATTCTCGACACTGACTCCGACGAGGACGCACCCCTCAGCGAAAATACAATCCTGCACCAGCAAGTCGCATTAATGGAATTATTGATGGCCAAGGTGCAGCCAGAAGGGCCCGGCATGGAGGCTGGAGAGGGAGCTGAAGAAGGCTCAGACACAGATGGAATGGAACTCCAGGAGGGTGACGGCTCGGACACTGTTTAAACAGAGACCCGAACAAGAACCCGCCCCAGAAAACCAGAACCTGTAGCTTAAACATTGCAAGGATGGCCATATCACTGCTCACCTTGAATGTCAGAAGCTTCAATGACTGGAACCGATGGGCAAGCAAGATAAGCTTTCTGGCAGCCCAGAACTGCAATGTGTGTTTTGCCCATTAGTGTGGAATACCTTATGACCGGTCGTACAAACAACTCGAGGCAGAGTGGAGTCACGGGCCATCCTTCTGGTCAGTAGGGAATGACTGCAAGTCCTCGGGTGTGACCATTCTTGTAAAGGGAAGGCATTTCACGGTTGAATCAGTAACCGAGCAAGTGACCGGCAGAATGCTGTCCGTGAACGGCTCATGGGCCGGCGAACTAGTCCAACTGATCAATGTGTATGCACCCCAACCAAGAATGAACGGTTAGAAGTCTTTGAGAACCTGAGGGTGCTGCTCGTTAACTCCAGGACCATCCTGGTGGGGGGATGACTTTAACTGCACCATAGAGGAGGGCGTACGCATGGGACCCAGCTCTGCAGGACTGGACGCGATGTCCCGGCTGCTCCGGGATGTGGTCGGGGAGTCTTCCCTGAGGGATGTCATCAGAGGCATGGGGACAAATGCCAGGAACTACTGGAGTCGTCTCGTCTCGATGGCTCCATGCGCTCCAGGATCGACTTCATCTTCACCTTCATCTTCCCAGACGGTAAAGCAGGTAACAGAGCTCCACAGTTGCCGTACACTTCACTGACCACAGAGCAATCAGCTTCACTGGGGAACTTTCCAGGGCTGGGATCCTGGAAGCTGAATTGCATGCTGCTGGAGAGTGAGGAAACAAAGGCAAACCTCAGAGAGGCATATGCAGAGTGGAGGAGCATGAAAGATTGTTTTCAATCCACAGGAGAGTGGTGGGAGTGGGCCAAGACCCAGGTGTACGGCATTCTCTTGGGTGTCAGCAGAGCTGTGGCACGGGAAAATAAGAGGACGTTCAGAGCCCTGCAATCACGGTTGAAGGGACTGTTCGAACTCAAGCTCAGAGGCTGGGACGTGCAAGACAACCTGGAGGAAACCAGGAAGGGGCTAGATGACCTCTTCCAAGCAAAAGGCTGGGATGTGCCAGATAACCTGGAGGAAACCAGGAAGGGGCTAGATGACCTCTTCCAAGCGAAAGGCTGGGAATGCCAGACAACCTGGAGGAAACCAGGAAGGGGCTGGATGACCTCTTCCAAGCGGAATCCAGTAAAGTCATGTTCCGTTCCAAGGTCGAGCGACTTGGGAAGGATGAAAAATGCAGCACATTTTTCTTCAAGAAGCTACACTCCACTACCCCACCCCTAGTGGAACTACAGGACCCAGAAGGAAACCTCCAAGGCAAGAATGAGCAGGTCATGAAGGTCATCATGGACTTCTACGGCAGCCTCTACTCGCCTACGGTGTCAGAGGGTGACCAGCCAGACAAGTTCCTGTCTGGGATCTCACAGACACTGGGACCAGAGGAGAGAGCAGGCCTGAATGCACCCTTCACCCTGGGGGAGCTGCACCATGCGGCCACCTACTTCAAGCGCGGCAAGACCCTGGGCTGTGACAGGCTCCCTGTGGAACTCTACACTGAACTTTGGGACCTGATCGGTCCAGACTTGCTTGCGCTATACGAGGAGATGGCGGAGAAGGGCAGCATGACAAAGACTCTGAGAGAAGGCGCGATTGCCCTCTTGTATAAAAAAAAGGGAGAGAGAGATGACCTCAAGAACCGGAGACCCATCTCGCTCCTGAACGTGGACTACAAGATCCTGGCAAAAGTGATGGCCAACCGGCACCAGAAGGTTATCAGGAAGATTTATGATAGGTCATTTATAACGTGCTTAATACCCAGATGTTTCTAAGTGTGGAGCCGGGGATCGAACCTGCTATGCCGTGTGTCGTCTTGCTTCCAAGGCAAGCACGTTGCCACTAGGCTATCCTCCCGAGACCCGGACCAATCCTGCGGTATACCCAGTCATCAGATTGTAGACAGCCTGGCACTGATCATGGACATGATCGAGTATGTCATGACTGCAGGGTCCGAGCGGCCTTGGTAAGTCTTGATCAGAAAAAGGCTTTCGATAGAGTGTCCCACGAGTTCATGGACCGGACCCTCCGGGCTATGGGCCTGGGGGACTTCCTTTGTCACATGGTGCAGACGATGTACCGTGACATCTTCAGCACCGCCATGGTAAACGGATGGAAGACTGACTCCTTCCCAGTGGAGTCAGGTGTCAGACAGGGCTGCCCACTCTTGCCCCTGCTGTTTGTCTGCATCATTGAGCTCATGGCGGAACACATCCGACGAGACAAGGACATCAGAGAACTCAAGGTGACAGGCGGGGAGAGGTGAAGTGCTCCCTGTGCATGGATGATGTTACCGTCTTCTGCACAGACGTGGGCTCCGTGAAGGCCCTCGTAAGGACCTGCGAGAACATCGGCAAAGCATCAGGGGCCAAGATAAACTGCACAAAGTCAGAGGGCATGCTCTTCTGGGACTGGAACCCAGCGTACAAGCCTCTACCTTCTCCATCAGACCGATCCACATGAAGATCCTGGGGGTGTGGTTTGGCTACGAAGAGGCCGCGACAACGTCATGGGATGAACAAGTGGTGAAAGCCAAGCAAAAGTTGGGGCTATGGAGCCTACGGAGGCTGACCATAGAGGGGAAGATGCTGGTCCTGCTGAACGATGTACGCCTGGTTCTGCAGTACCTTGCGCAGGTCTGGCCAGTGCCGAAGGTGACTGCAAAAATCATCACGAGAATGGTATTCTATTTCATCTGGAACTCCAAGATGGATAGAGTAAAAAGAGCCACCATGTATAAGACACATTAGAAAAGTGGGAAGGGGGTGCCGGACAATCCTACCATGTGGAGAAGCTTCTTCACCTGCAACTGCATGAGGGTCATGCTGAGGAGCAGTGATGAAAGTCACGTGGGTTTTCTGATGGCTTGCTTCTTCCTATTCCCGGTCAGGAGAAGGCTCGGATGGGTGGAGTGGTACGCCAGGATCCCATACAGCTGGATCGCCCCTTGGTACTACGCTGAAGTGGAGCTTTTTGTTTGAGAATTTCAGCTGGAGGGGGCAGCGCTGGACCAGTGGAAGACTGGGGCCATCCACACAAGCATTCGTGACAGTGACGTTTGTGAACAGATTCTAACCCTATCCTCAGAGGCCGCAGAGCGCATGTTGGGCAATGTCGCATCAAGAAGGCTCACGAACAAGCACAAAGACATCGCCTGGATGGCCACCCAGGGGGGTCTGCCGGTGCGAGCCTTCATGCACACCAGAGGTCTCAACTACTTCAGAAACTTCCCCGGAGCTGCACGGTGGACGAGACAGAGAATCCCCTCTTCTGGGATTGCCCCTATGCGAGAGACGCGATGCGGGACTTGGCCACGGAACTAGGGGGCATGATCCCGACAGTAAAATCACTGCCGATTCAGTGAAGTACGGTTTGTTTCCGGGGACCCACGCAAAAGGAGATATCCAGGCCTGCTGGAGAATCCTGTGCTGCGTAAAAGATGTGCTCCTTTTTTCAAGAAACCGCCTAGTGTTAGGGAAGAAAGAGACGATGAGGAATCCTGCTGGCGGATGATCCACAGCCTCCTGAGGGACCAGATGATCATCGATGGGCCGGAGGACGACAGCGATGACGAAGACGAGGAGTGAGTGATGTACATTTGCATAACCTGTTTGTGTGCTTTCTCTTCCAGGACCCACCTCAGGGTGGAGAAGTAGATGGAATCGTCGATGCACTCGATGCAGTAAGACGATGATGTGTAAATAATGTGCACCTAACCTAACATGACCTTTATCCTTTCACAGCGAAAAAGTTCGACAGTCAGGCTTGTGCACATGTTGTCAAGACTATTCTTGAAGACTGGTGAGTAAAAGGACAATTCTGAAAGTGACAATTTACGCATATCTGAACGGTTGATGACCCTGACAAAAAAAATAAAAATCAATAATTGTAACGTTAGGTGGTGACGCTGCAGCTCCAAATAAAACATAAGTCACATCCTCTGTGGTTTTCTTGGCTTTAAATGAGAAAGTCAAAGAGTTTGATGAGGTAAAACAGCCGGAGAATAGTTTTGCAGTGAAAAGTGGGATGGTAGCTCATGTTTTTTTTTTCAAACTCTCATTAGAGTGCTTTCTGGCAATGGTATTCCTTTCAATTTACAGAAACATAGGGTTGAGAATGCTTCAGCTCACTTATAATGTGTAACTTAAAAGAGCTTCTCCGGCCACGTGTGGTGCTCCTCTAACTTGTGTACTTGGGTGACTGTGTAATGGAAACGGAATAAGCAGCGTCCGAGGCCCTCACTTAGTATGATTAATAGCAATTACTCAGGATTGTCCTAAGCTTTCTCTCCAGTAATTAGCCTTCTTTGCACACCGCAGTTCACAAACAGCTCACGTGTAAAGGGAGCCGCCCTGGTCATGTAATACAGGCCGGGCACAAAGGGTCTGACAGGCCCTCCTCGTTCAGGGGCTGCTCGGAGGGCCCAGTCAGTACTTAACATGCTCCAGCGATAAACAATGGCAGAGCTCCGCGCGCCCATCCATCACTCGCTGTCACGGGCTATAGAAGGTTCCTGAGAGGACAACATGAGGTCAATCTGCCTCCTGGCAGTGAGTTGTGCAGCACCAAGGCTGGCTCCCACAGGTAGAGGACCGGGTGGGGGGGACTGGGGGCAAGTGAAGGCCAAGGCCTCGTTTAAACAGCCTACGCCTCACTTAGAATCAATGCGGAGCTGCAGGTAGGCAGTGAGAGAAGATGGCTGCCTGCTAACCTCGAAGGGGGAGGCTTAATACCTAACCAGAGAGCAGGACTTCTCACGGGTCAGCCTGGCTCGGAGCAAAGGGGCCCTGGGAGAGTAGTGGGAGAGAGGCGGCAGCTCCAGGAGGTTGAGATGGGAGCAGCTTGGCATGGGTCCTCTTTCCTTCTCCTCTGCCCAGTTGGCTATTGCAGACATCATGAGGTAAGGAAAGCACACGCCTAATGTCAGGGGATCCGCAGCTTTTCCTACAATTACTGTTTAAATTAGGGTTAAATATTATAAGTCAAGGGTTCGCACTTTTTCAGTGATCCCTGAAGCCGGAGAGGAGGCTGCCCCGGGGACCCGTACAGCCTGTCATGGAGGGAAGGGGAAGCCAGGCAGACAGGCCTCAGGAGAGACATCATGGCCTAATGGAGGGATGGGAGGTAATAAGAGGAGGTTGGTCCACAGCCTGGGAATCAACATGTGGGTCAGGGAAGAGGGGCACAGGGTGTGGATGCCGGAAGATTATCTTGTTAAGGGTGAGTGACGAGATGGGAATTATTTGTACTAATCTATTAGGGACTTCGCCGTCTTGACAGGGTGTGAGCTGGCAAATGCCTATGAATAAAGCAGATTTTAATCAGCTACATCCATGAGTCCTTATGCTCCTGCACTCATAGCCCACGAGTCCCTGTGCTTCTTTCACTCAATGTCCATTATTCCAAGGGCTCCCCAGTGGTCGAAGTGTACGAAAAGTAGTAGTGGAACTATGTTCTCTGCTGGTCTGCCCCGCTCTCCACAAACCCCATCGCTGTACCCCCTCCCACACACAAATAAACCCCCAAACAAACACACCTGCTGTTTAAGCTAATGTTCAGTGAAGTGCACTGAAGTGCAAGCTTCAACTTCTTCCTACACTTTTATTTTAAAACTTAACCATTCCAGAACGGTTTCTTTTAAAAATAAAAGTATAGGAACAGTGAAACATCAAAATGGAAAGTATAGGAGAACCACGCCCGCCCACTTTGACCTCTGGTGCTCCCTCCCCTCATAGTCTATGAATCTCCATGCCCCTTCCTCTACTCACTCTCCATGTGTTCCCATGCTTCCTCCCAACATAGTCCATGAGTCCTTGTGATTCCGCCACTCATAGTCCATGAGTCCCTTATCACCCTGCCCTCATACTCTATACATTTCGATGCTCCCTCTACTCGCATTCCATTATTCCCAGTGCTTCCTTCCCCCATAGTCCAGAATCTCCATGCCCCTTCCTCTACTCAATCTCCGTGTGTCCTCATGCTCCTTCCCCCATAGTCCACGGGTCCTTGTCCTTCTGCCACTCATAGTCCATGAGCCCTCGTGCTTCCTCCTCTCATAGTCCTTGAGTCCCTTTTCTAACTCACTTATAGTCCACGAGTCCCTTATCACCCTCCCCTCATACTCCATGCGTTTTAATGCTCCCTCTACTCACCTTCCATGTGTCCCCATGTCCCTTCCACTCAACGCCCATGAGTCCCCTTGCTCCCTCCACTTGCAGGTCATGCATCCTTGTGCTTTCTTCACTCATAGTCCCATTATTCCAAATACCCCCTCCATTCATACCCCATGAGCCTCTGTGCTCCACCCACAGTCCATGAGCGCCTTGTTCCCTCCCTCCATTGTCTGTCTATGTGCTTTCTCCGCTCATAGTTCATGACTACCTGTACTCCATCTACTCAAAATCCCTGAGTGTCCATACCCCTCCTCTCATAGCCGATGAGTCCCTGTGCTTCTTCCCCTGATAGCTTGTGAGCCCCCACAGTCCTCTTAGGCCATTATATCTTGTACTTCCTCCACTCATAGTGTATTAGTCCCACTGCTCCCTTTCCTCACAGCTCTTGAATCTTGGTGCCCCATCCACTGTCCTTGAGTGACATGCTCCCTCCATCCACTCACTCTACATGAGCCCCCACTGTCCCTTCACTGACAGTTCATCATATTTTGTACTTCACTTATAGTCAATTAGTCCCAGTGCTCCCTTCCCTCACGCCCATGAATTTTTGTGCTCCCTCCCTCCACTCACTGTCCATGAGTCCCCTTGCTCCCTCTCCTTGTAGTCCATGAGTCGTAATTCTCCATACGCTCAATGTCCATTAGTTCTCCTTCTCCTTCCCCTCATTTTCCATGAAAACTTGGGCCTCATACATTCATGTTCCAGTGCTCCTCCCCCTTATAGCCTGAGTCCTTGTGCTCCATCTACACACAGTCCATGAGCCCCCCATGCTCCCTCATTTCATAGTCTTAGTCCTTGTGCTTACTCCACACATAGTACATGCGTCACTGAGTTCCCTCCACTCAATATTCATGAGTGCTCTTGCACCCTCTGCCAATAGTTCAGGAGTTTACCTGCCCCCTTCACTCATAGTCCCTGAATACCCTTGCTCACTCCCCTCACGATGCTTGACTCCCTGTGCTCCCTCCAGCTCTGATTAGGTATAGAATGTTCAAGATTTGGTGCAATGGTAAACATTCCCAGACACTGCTTCGGACAGTGGCTATGGTATATGATGGGACGGCCTCAGAACGAAAGCTCGCCTGTTCAAGATCCACTGCAGCACTAGAAATAAACACTGATTTATCACAATGTATGTACTCTATATTGAATGAAAAAACTTTAGTTAATGATCAGTTAAGGTAAGAAACATATCACAACAAAACCCCTGAAATTCAACGCATTGGGGAACTCAGGACCGACTTAACTCAGATCTCCCTTATAATATATATCCCCCATAATGCCATTTTCTATGACATTGTGAAGCCCTTCTCTTCTAATAAATAGGTCCTCTTGGGCTTTGGAATGGGAATGCGTCAAGTTAAACTGGTCCTGAGTTCCCCAATGCATTGAATTTCAGGGGTTTTATTGCAATAAGTTTCTTACCTTAACTGATCTTTAACTAATGTTTTTTCATTGAATTTAAAGGGTTTTGTTATCCCATATATTTATTCCGCACCACTGGCCACCATGGCCTTCGGCTGTGCCCTCTGTATATTTTAGAACACTACCAGACCCCTAGACATGGCCTTCGGCCCACCGTGTGGGCAGTAAAGAAGCTGTAACCCTACATCTTTGGGTCACATTTAACTATCCAAACAGACCATCGTTCTCTTTGATGGTTGATGGCCATGCAAGGGGAGAACCCTAAGCTTTTGCGGTGCGCCCTATCTGTACAGGCATTAGAAAAGGACCTCCAGCACAAGCCAGGCTCCCAGCATGGAAATGCAGATGGCTTCAGCTGGTTCTTTTGCCTAGATGATGAACTAGACCCTCAGTAGGGTGGCGGTTCACATGCTGAGGCGCATGTGAGTAATTCGACCATCCGCTCGGATGGGTGACCATCCGCTCACCTGGGCTTTTTGGACATTTTTAATTAAATGGAATGATGGTAGAGCAACCTCAGGAAAATATATAGGGCTAATCCACACACATTTTCCTATGCTCACACCACGACAAATGTCTAGACCCATGTACTGTGGGCAACACAGCCTATAGGTACAGTCCGTCCTGTCATATTTAGATGGGATATGACAGCCATGAGTACACGATGTCATCTCCAGAAAGGGGGGGACAACCTTCCTCCTGCCATGGCCAGCCCGAATAATTAACAAAGGCTCCATGGATCTGCCTTGCTCTTTTGTTGGGCCCTGCAGCTGGTGGCAGTGATTAAAATACCAACACAGTGCACATGGGGCCTGGCTGCAGAGGTTAACAAAGGAGACAGGAATCCCCAACAACCTTTCATATTAACTGTGTCAACCTGAAGCCAGCTCCCGACCTCAGTATCATTAATAGTGAGCTGTCATATCTGGGACTGCGTGTCTACATTAGGCTACCCCGGTAGGAGGACCCCATTCATAAGGTAAAAGAATGTGGTTTGCAGGAGCTTGAGAGTCTGGTCTCGCTTCAGCTTCAAGTGAGACCTGCTGCTTTAATCAGGAACCACAGAGAGATCCATTAACCAGAGAGACTCTTTGAACAAAACAGACTGGAATATGGTTGGGACTTATTATCACATGTTTTCACCCCTTTACCTTTTCTGTTCTAAACCAATCAGGTTAAGACCTCGTGCATACAGAAGATTTTTGGTAGGGACCACAAGATTGGTTCATTAAGGTAGGCTTAGCCTATACCATTCACTGTTGCCCATTTTGCTTTAAAAGAGAGATGAGCACCTCTTTCATCAGATCATCTGAAGACTGTGCAGGACATATTCTGCATCACTCTCTGCAGGCCCATGACACTGCATGTTTCTGCTAGTGTCACACATAGCATGTTTCTCTATAAAGCAAATATTGCAACTTTGCTTGTGAAAGGTTGTATATATGTACGACACAAGAGACCATGCTGTGTACATTTTAATAATTTTAATTATAATAATTATTATTATTATAATATTGGTTCTGTATAGACCCTCCTACCTCAGAGTGTTGCTGTCCCAGTGTGCTGTAAATAACAGATGTTACCATTACCAAACTCAATGATACACATTTTATCATGCTAGGAATGATGAAAGACTGGGCCAGCCCAAACACAATTGTATCCTGAGACTTTTAAGTTGTATAGCGCTATGCATAGGGTGCAAGAACTTCTGCAAACATGCAATTCACAATCTCTGTGAATAACTGGGGCCACACTGTGTGATATAATGGAATAGTACATGTTCCAGCTGTGTAAAATCCATGTGGCATCTATGTAACATACGTGACATCTCTGCTTGTCAACATGATGTATCTCTCTATGTGCAGAGACACATGTATCGTATCGCGATTTATTAGATATAGCATGTCTGTGACAACTACATGGCATATCTCTGTGTAGAGCGCACACGCACTGTCACTGTGTATCACATATTGCCACTCTGTGTATTAAACATGATGTCTCATTTTGTTTGCAGCACATATCCCATTCTACTATGTGTATCATGTGTTGCATCTCTATGGATATTTTTTATATAGCGCCTCAATGTTGCCTTCGGTCACATACAAGCACGTTTTCTACATATAGCGGGGTTCAACATGAACAGAAGTGAACGGCAAAAGATAGGTGCAACAGGTGAAGTGATAATGAGGGGTAATTAACCATTCACTGTTCGATGGGCACTGAAGGTCGTCCCGAGGCGGGTTCTGTACCTGGTTATGGCAGAGTTCTCTCTAATAGACCAGGTTAGAGATAATGAGGTACAGGTGAAGAAGGGTAGACATTTGGAGCCAGCTGTGTCGGGCCATTTTCTCGAGGTAATAGTCCGGCCAATGATACCATCACTTGAGCACCGTGACAACTAGCCCTCAGTCAAAGGCACCTCTGAACAGTTCTGCTTTCAGAATCTCTCTGTAGGAGTGGTGGCTCTGTTATGTTCCCCCAGCTGGGTTCTGGATGATTGACAGGTTAGGTCCTTATCCCCCTAAGGTCTTTGTCACTAACGCTTGACATCTGATCTTCTATTGGCAGATATTTTCGAGTTTAGATGAAGGCAGGTTTCTCGGAGGGATATAGTGGGGCCAACCTCTGAAAGTGTCCTTGTCCCTTGCTATAGAATGTTTTGTGCATGGCACATATGACTTTGAGTTTACAGGAAGTCTGTGGCATACTTTAAGGTGGGGGGAGGGCAACATTTGGTGCATCTCTCCAGGTTCAGTCTCGCTGCTTGGCTCTGCAACCTTTGTGACCAGTCTGTCAATTGATGGAGAAGGCCGGAGTATACCAAATTACAATGGTCAAGCCTTGCCATTATCAGACCTCCAATGAGCTTCATGCAGTGGTTTGTTTGTAGGTGGGGTGAGATCTTTCATATCAGGGATACAAGGAAATGTGTTTCTTTGTGAACTGCATTCATCTGTTTTGTGAAGCTGAGCTCTGAATTGAAAATCAAAGTCAGATTGTTGACCTTTGATCTTGGCGCGGAAGCTGCTCTTAGTGAGGTGGACCATTAGAAGTGGCTTGAGATACCACCTCAATTTTGGACCTATTAAGGTAAAGAAGATGTTTCTGTATCAAGACAAGCATATGGTCTGGACAGTTGGAAAGGTTAATCTGCTTTACCCCTGCATGGTCTAGCTTATTTGAGATCTGGGTATCATCTGTGTACATCTGGTACCCATAGCCTGCGAATCTTGGTTATACTACCCCGTGGGCACATGTAAACATTCAATGGGAGGCGGAATGGAGGATCCCTGTTGTCACCTTCCTCAAGGAGGATACAATTGTCTTCAGACTAATCGTCTGTGCAGGGATTCTACAGAAAGATTTGAGGCTTTAAAGCATTCTGGCACATAACTTGGTACTCATGTGACACCTACTCCACCACTCTCAGTGTATACCACACACTGCATCTCTTTATGTAGAAGGCATGTTGCATCTTAGGGTGTGTCACATATTTGTATTTATTTATTTATTGTGCATTTGTAAGGCTCTGATACATCAAGTAAATTGTGTTTCAAAGTGCCCTGAGGGCAACAGGGAGGGAACACGGGAATGAAAGGCAATTATGATAACAATGACGAAAGAAAGAGGCAGCCCTACTCGGCCTTGTGAGCATTCAGAACGTCCAAGTGCAGAGAGACAGGGGGTGTACGGAAGGGGGGTTAGTGCTTAGGAGTGCCATGAATGGAAGTGCTAGGGAATAAGTTACAAGCAACTGTTAAGTGCCAGGCAGAGATCACTTGGAAAGAGTGGTCATCTGACAAAAGCAGTAAGTGCTGGCCTGTGAGATAGCACATGCCAGTGTGGACCCAACGGCAAGTGCTGAGAGTGGGCTTAAGCTGAAGGCTATTGGGAGGGGGGACGCCAGGGCCCAGAAGGACACATAAGGGTTCTGGTCACCAATATCAGTGACTGTGGGGTTAGCAGGTAAGGGAGTGGGGGAAGCAGGAGGTGAAAAGGGAAGTCTTGAGGAGCTTCCAGAATTTGAGGCGATCCGGCTCAAGACTCCATCACTTTCTTTCTAGGACACATGTTGCATCTGTTTGTGTGTGGCGCATGTTTCATCCACTGCCTGCTACGCATCCGCAATCGGTATTGGATACATTACACATTTCTCTGTTAAGCTGCGCCCCTGACATCAGATTCTAGGTTCTGGGGACTGGTGAGAGGAGGGAGCCACAACCAGCTGACCACCATATCCTGCTCCCCATTGCAATGGACGGCATTATTTTGACATGCACAGCAAGTCAGTTTTGGGGAACCCAGTGTGATGATGTCCCCAACTCATGCCGGGACTGGTATTAAAGGCCCACTAAGTACCGCCATGGTCTCTTGGGTGGTGGTGAACGACAGAAACCGCGTATCTCTGTTTCAAGGAGCCATGACTCAATGGTGTGCGCTGTTGCTATAACTAGAAACATGTAAATGGTTTGTAGAGCAAAACTTAGCTGAGAGGTGAAATAATCACTCTGATAACCATGGTTGGTCGAGCTCATATTTAGTCACCTGCTCAAAAGTGAGATATTAGGTAAGAATCCAAAACCGTAAACATTAACGCAGGAATGCTGCCGAACACTCACCGGCAGTAGCGGGGTATAGCCCCCAATGTTTCAAAGCCTGCCTTTGAGATGGCCTCTACTGTAATTGGTTGTAATTGTAATTGGTTATTTATAACACGCTTAATACCCAGAAGTTTCTAAGCGCGGGCCCGGGGATTGAACCTGTGTTGCTCCGCGTCGTCGTGCTTCCAAGGCGAGCACATTGCGCCTGAGCGATCCTCCCTACCACTCTATGCTGGTGGTAGGTGAAAGCAGGTGATACTATGAGCACTGAATCCTAATAATGATGGGCTGGTGGTGGCTTTTTTCTTTTTAACATAGTCTAGTTAGCAGTGTTGTCTTTGTCTATTAGTGTAATTGTGTCTGTGATTGGATATGCTGTGTGGGGGCTTGGCCTTTGGGTGGAGAAACAGCTTGGCCCCCCTGACTCCCTCCACAAATACATGCTGCAGTTCGCTCTTTATGCCACAGGGAGCATAACGCGGCACATGGCACATGTGTCATTGCACTGGATGGGACCGGTGTGCTCCCACATTGCACTTACCCAGCGGCAGGACCCCGTACAGCGCCATGAGTTGCTGGACGTCCGTCAGGGATGGCATCGGTTCGATGTCTGCCTGGCGCAGGGTGGTGCCCAGGTAGCTGAACTCACCTGGAGGGGCAAAAGAGCAGGGTTCAATGAATGACAAACCCACTGGCAGAGTTCAGTTCACTCACACATGTCAGCGCCCCTGCAACAGGTATGGCTCCCCCGCAAACCTCCCACCCTCTACAGTGAGTGCTTGAGTGCACAGCCTCTTTCAACTGACAGAGGGACGCACATTGTAGCTGCCACGCTTTCCAAACAAACCTGCCCTTTCATATCTTCTCTTCTGTTTCGCAAATTCCTGTGTAAGCCCTCTCCTGTTTGCCCGTCCCCCTAGTTACAATGAAAGCAGCTGAACACAAACAAAGCACACTGTACATCAATCTCCAGGCCCTTTAAAGCGCCTCCTGCTCTTTGTTAGTCCTTGGACCATGGCAGGCGCTTCAGATCTGCCGTCTCCATTCGTCTTGCTCTGTGGGGCTCATGTGGGCAGAGGAAGCACATGCCTCAATGTTTACAGTTGTTTGTTATTTGGGAGGGGATGTGGGTAGAGGACAAAAGAGGGGCCAACACAGGGATTGCCAATGCAGCATGCCAGGATCAAAGAAACAGGGGATTTCGTGGCAGATAAGAGCCTGCAGAACCATCCATCCAGCTCCATGACTGCGCCTTACTCGTGGAATGTGCAGGCTCTCCAGTTTACAGCATGCTTCCTGGCATCAGCTTCTGGGCCTGGCATCCAGGTTCAACTGGTGCTCCTGTGGGTATGGTAGGTAGTAGAAGGAAAGCAGTCCCTAAAAACACTCTGACCCCCTAGCTCCCCCTACAGCAATTTAGCACGAGAGTCCATCCCCAGGATCAATAGCTTGAGTCTAATGCAAACGTTCACGATGTCAGTATTCTGGACAGCGCGCCAACCGTAGCGCAAGTTGCGCAACCTCACAAGCACAGCTGCCACTGCACCATGAAGAGTGAAGCTTCAAGGCGGATCATGCCCAAAAGGTGGTATACTTGGCCAGCCAAAGATAACTTCAAAGTGTGCATACACTGGCAAAGCCAATCGTTTTCGCTTGTGTGGTGGGAGACGGAGGTAGGGGCAACAGAAGACAGTTATCGGGACGGGGAGGTGAGCAGAATGACACAGTGGATGGCAGTGTTGGAAGAAGAAAGCCGCCCCAGAGGAGGGGGAATTTAATAATAATAATAATAATAACTATTTTTTATATAGCGCTACCAACCTGCAGGTATCTGAGCGCTGCATTAACAGTTGTTATTAAAACAACTGTCTTGGAGAGCCTCGTGACAGAAGTTGCCATATTGCTCTCTCTGCTTATATCTGTGTGTGGTGGGTAGAGGCCTCCTCCCTGAGTCATCTATGTACTGATAAAGGTAGGGAATGTCACCACCACCTGAGCCCTAGACATACTGAGGCGGGTGGTGGGTCCCCGTTGCCAGTTGGGGCTATACATGTACGGATGTGCGCTGCTGGAGAACTACAAGGCAGCCATACTGTAGCTACCGAGTTATTCCTTCTACTGCAGAGCCTATGTGTACCCCCACCAGGGTGTGGGTGGCTTTGTGGGCCGATGCAGACTGTGATTGTGAGGCGGGTGTTGGGTGCTTTCCTGACCGCTGCTGCAGGGTACTCACCAGATACTAAAACACAGCACAGCTGTGCGAATGACCCTGATTGCATGAAGGCATGTATGAATGAACAGGGATTCTGCAGCCTGCCTTTTCTTTCAGTACTTTTGACAATCATGGACATAAGAGTTTGACCCCTACTCTCTTTCGGTATTGTTTGGCAGGGAGCAGGTGGAAAAATACAAGTAAAACAAAGAACATGGAAGAGTTTGTTTTCTGGCTTTGACCAGGCGATCCTATGCCCCATTATTTTATTGCAATAAACTGAAATTCACTGGCGCCAAGCCAGAACGAGAAAGCAAAGTGAAACGTGGCACTGCCTTTCTGAGCGAAATTTAAATTAAGCCAAATTTGTGTTATTTTTTATCAGCAAATTAAGTGAAACATTGTGTTTTTCACAGTTTGCTGAAATACATCCTGCCACAAATTCCTTTGTAGGATATTTCATCAGCAAAGAAGAACTCTAGCAGAGTTTTCTGAAAAAATAAATTGCTATGCTGATTTAGTAGGATGTGTACTGTACTCCACTGCCATTTGCATCTCTCAGGGTGGTCTGGCAGATCTGGAACAGAGTGGCTGGGGTTGGTTAGTTGGGAGGAGAGGGAAAGGCAAGATTGCAGTGCTTTGTGCTCTGGTTCCAGATCAGAAGTACCCGGAGCTCTCTGTGCTTAATAGCTTTCAAGGCGAGACATGTAGGTGGCATTGAAGGATTTGGAGCCAGAATGGTGGCCTTGTGCTTGCAACGTGACCATGTGTTGGCCAGGGTCCCAGTATGTCGGTGTACTTAGAGGTGTACGTTTGTGGTGTTGGAAGGATAAGTGTATGGTTGGCGCTTGTGTGTGGTGTGTAAGGTGGAGACACATTGAATGTCAGTCGAAAGGTAGGGAGTGTTCCTGGGGTTTCTGTTGTGCTTTCAAATTATTGGCGTTGCTGTCACTTGCATTATGGTGCAAGGTGTTTGCTGTCAGTTGCATTATGGTGCGAGGTGTTTGCTGTTAGTTGCATTATGGTGTGAGGTGTTTTCTGTCAGTTGCATTATGATGAGAGGTGTTTGCTGTCAGTTGCATTACGGTGCGAGGTGTTTGCTGTCAGTTACATTATGGTGAGAGGTGTTTGACTTTAGTGGTTGATACTCGAAGATGTCCTGTGTTGAGGTTTAGATATTCTGGGAGACAGCGAAGGTGCTCTCTTATGGTGCTGCCCGTAGCTTAATGTGATCTTATCCAGTCGTTAGGGGTTTCTGAGTGTCGTGCATTGTGCGCTAGGCAGACGTTCAGGGGTCAGTATGGCATTCCCTTAGGCTGTGCATGCAGGTGAAAATCGAACCATTAAGGAGTGTTGCTTCGGCTACTTGATGTGTGTAGGTTAAACTTTCTGTCTGTTAAGCACTGAAGAGGCAAAATAAATGTGTAGAACTTTTTATCAGCAAAATAAGTGCCAAAATCTAATAAAAAGTGTTCACTTAATTTGCTCATAAAAAACCTACAGCAATTGTTTTATTAGCAAAGAAATCGGAAAACTCAGTTTTCAGCATACTTTGTTGGAAAACACTGCAAATATATTTTTGTGTGGATTTTCTTTTGCTGCTAAAATCCCCAGCAACTTTTCCTTTTTTCCAGTAATTGTGCAGCCCTGGAAAACCACAAAACACATTTTTGCAGACTTCATTCACTCTGTACTGATTACATGTGTTTATTTATTTTTGCAAGATTTCACAAATTCGTAAAATCGGAGATACTTTGTGCCCGATTTACAAACATTCTTTAAATGGAAAAGTCACATTCAAAATGTTTTTGTAAATCAGGCACTTGGTGCACAATTTCACAAAATTGTCAAAAAGAAAATTGCCCAATTTCACAAAATCCTTAATCAGTACTCAGATGTAGCTTCAATAGACACCAGCAAAAGTGGACGATCCTAAGTGTAATTGCAAAACGTGCACCTTCTACGCGGAAGAGACTTTTTTTTTACTGAGCATACTAGAAGAGGTGTTTTCTTTATCTCACCCTTGTTTTTCTATGTAACACTAACATTTTTTTGTATTAAAATCCCCTCGAGCTTCATTGGTCTCCAAGAAAGACAAGTACATCCTGTTAACAAAATCCAAATAGGCAAACAATCACCGAGGACATTTCAGATTTGACCGCAAGATGCTTCAATTAGGCCATCAGTGAATCGATCTGAGGGGGCGAGCCTGTCGCCATTATTGTCAAAGACCTGTTTTCATATTGCTGTGAATAAGCCAAAATACTATATAATGTATTGCACAAACTGTTTTTCTTTTTATATAATGATTGAGTCGGCAAATACTCAAAACAATCACAAGACGCCAACGCCATGTACCACGGTATTCTCTGTGCTGCTACCCGTAGCCACCAGAACCAGATCCCACACTATAGGAGGTGGGCGGGAGAATAGGATGTAAAGAAAATCCCGGCCGGTCCATGTATATATGACCCAGGAAGCATTGCAAGTGTGAGTCCAGCAGCAGGTTTGGATCATGCAAAAATACCCTTTTTAATCTCGTGATGTGAGGGATAGGAATTTAATTGTGTACTGAATCGACATCGCAATCTAGCAACATCTGTAGGCTTTCTCTATCTTTACTCGTTGCTACCACAATCCTACAGCCTAATGCTAACCTATTCATTTTCTGTGTATGATTTTCTGTGGGTTTCAAAAGTTTAGGGCCAACTAACAAAGGAAAGTCATTTATGTCTTTGGGTGTTCATAATCAAGTTACTCAGCGTAACTGACACATGTTAGGAATTAGGTGTGTAATTGGCGGGAATTCACACAGAAAGGACACTTACTCCTCAATTCATGACCCTGTGATTGCATAGTCTACGCAATGTGTGCAGCACGAAGTGGTGGTGCCCATTCAAATCACCTGTTCACCTGATAACATGCTTACAGAATGCATGCAAACGGTTTCAATAAAAGAATTTAAAATGGTACATTTTGATTGCATTTTGTATGCTGCCTACAACCGGTTTCTCCTGTAACTGTGTTCTTTGTTACTCACTTTGCCGATAGTGTGCAATTGCTGAGGGGATACATGTGGAAATGCACTAGCCATACGTGAGGGCGTTCACTAACATCTACCATGGCATACCCTATGCCAGAGGTCTGCAGCCTTTGGCCCCTCATCTGTTTTGGACTACAACGTTCATCAGCCCTTGCCAACATAGTCAATGATGAGAGATCATGGGAGTTGTAGTTCAAAACATCTGGAGAGTCAAAGGATGCAAACCCCTGCACAGGGCCTTCCCCGGCACTCCTATGGTAATGCTGCCTCGTTTATATCTGGATGTATTGTATGCATGCCTTAGTATGTACATGCATGCCTTAGTATGTACATCACACACTGATGATGAATTGCACATACACGCACGGGATTGCCTTTTTCTGAATCATGTGTAACATCAACTGCTACTTTTTCGAGCTGTGTATCACACTTATGCCTTCAAGAAGCTTTCAGAATCGGCCAGCCAGTATTTGAATTCTTCAGAACAATACCTCAGTGTATTGTGTTTGTTTGTTGCTAAAAGCGGCGGCCTCTCCTAGTTACTACATACATGGCCTTGTGATCTCAGACAGGAGCATACAATGTTCAGCTGCTGGCGTAAGTGAGAGAAGGGCACCCACAGTGGAAAAGGGGAGAGCGTCGTCCTTTGGAAACATCCGGGTACAAGGACTTGATGAAGGCGATGAGGTTGTCTAATGTGAGAGCGAGAACATATACCCTCCTGCACTCATGATTTGAGGTGAAAGCTCTCGTAGGGGTGGAGCGGAAGTGAGGGAAGCAAATTATGTTTTTTTCATGCTCCAGTGAACGTTTCTTTTTCACTTGCCACGTTTAAAATGATTAGGGGTAGAGCAGAAACGGCACTATCCCAAATCCTCCTTTTCTCCTCCTTACAATATAATGCCGCGTGGCCAGCCACCTGGGGATTACTCTGCCCTCTGCTTGAGGGCATGTCACTGCCCCTGCAGCCCGGGTCGCAGCAGCACACCCGGCGCTCATGGGAAGGAACCTCGTGGAGTTTAATTAGTGGCCCCAGAAGGTTTGCTCACAAGCAGCTGTGACTCTAGACACACACACTCCCCGTCCAAAGTCCGTTTGCGGAATGCGGCTGAGAAAATGAGCTGAACCCTCTTTTGTTCTCCTGGACCTGGGATTCCTGCAAGGACTGGACATTCTTCCCACGGCCTGCCTCGGAAACCCTCAGATACGGGTGGGGATGCGGGTATCGTGGGGGGTTCATGGCAGAGCCAGAACTGGAGGCATTTTGAGGTGTATGTCTGCATGCGTGAGAGTGTGAGCTGCTGTAAGCAAGCAACAGTATATACCTGGTCTGTGTGTAGGAGGGCCCCCAGGACGCCCACAGCTATGTGCCGTGTGTAAAACGACCATCTGCCGTTGGTACAGCCCTGCAGTACTCAGGGTTTTCTGGTGTGCAGCTTTGCACGGTTCTGGTTTGGTGGTTCATTTGTGCAAAGAGTTGGTGCACCATCTCTGTCAAATTTAACTCAACTCACTTCCCGCGGGCCCGGACGGTCAGTGGGTCTCTCCCCGTGGACTGTCCCCATCTCACCAGCATAACACCCGTAAACTTCCAATGTATGAAGGTGGACTGCCCACAGAGGCGGTCCCGCTTCCACTGTGCAGGAGGGTTGACAACAGCTTGCCATCATGGCTGGGTCTGTATTGGATCTGAATCAATCCCTCTGCCCTGGGCAACCCTCCAGACCACCGCGGTTCAGCCTGCAAGCCACACACAAGGGGAAGATCATTTGCAGATCAGGCTTGGTTCCACCTCAAAAGAAGCAGTACAGCCCACAATTCTAGGTCACATCCCTTCTGCACGAGACCACACGCAACCCCAGACATGTCTGCAGCCTCATTAGGCATTGTATGCGAGGTGTAGCGTGGGTATCTAGACACAGCAGGCTCGGGACCCGTGTCTGGGCATAGCGGTCCTACTCAGGGTGCTTGTGCAACACAGTAAGGAGATGGCTAGAAAGTTGGGATTCAAATTGAACCACCAGCATTACTCTGGTTAATACAATTCCTCTCAGCCATAGACCTTCAGTTCTTTAAAGGTTTCACTTCCTAATCAGACGCTGCTCAACTGCAGCTGTCGCTGGACTGACCGGCACAGAAGGTACATGAATGTACCTGTCCACTGGGCTTTGGTTCGAGTGGTGGTGTGGCAGGGCAGTGCGACTCTCTGTGTTGCCAGATGTCCCTCACCTTGCAGGTACTTCCTGTTCACTGCAGGATGTGCTCAAAGTGCCCCTGGTTGATACCTGTGTCAAGTGATCAAGGGGGCACTACCAAAGGAGTGGTAACCCTGAGGGTGACACTGACACATAGCTGGTACTGCCTTTAATGGAATAACTAAAGGGTGAGGTGCACATCTAGCTTGAGAGGCGTAATTTGGTTTAATCATAAATACACGGTTTTACATCGATGCTTAAATCAATTTCAGGTGCAACCGGGTAAGATCCTCAACCACAAGGAACCTACTAAACACAAAGTCAAAAAAAGCCTGTTGTTTCCAACAGGTAACCCCAGATGCACTCCTACGGGAACTAGTCTTAAACTAATAGCGATTTCAAAAGTCAGAAAGGCAAAACTTACGGCATTTGAGACAAGGTAAATTGTTACGTGTTTAATCATCACACTGTAACAATATTTCAATGCATACATCAAATCAAAACTCTTCTCTTTGGTCATTAGTGATCCTACAGGCAAAAGTAGTGCACATATAAAGGTTGAAATCACATCAATTTGAGAAAAAAAAAACGTATTTCAATCGCATAAAGCAGCTTTCCAATAGGAGTCAGCCCCAGATAAATAGGTGGCTGGCCCTTAAAATTGCTAACGTGTTTTGTTTGTTGCCTTTATTATTTATTTATTGTTATTTATCTTTTTCTCCTCTGCTTCCCACTTTCCACTTCTCCCTCTTTCCATACACTTTCCCCTCCCCCTCTCCCATGCACTTGCGCGTTCTCAATGTCACTGGGCCTAGTAAGATCGCTGTTTTGTTGTCCCCTGTTCCCCTCCCTTGCTTTGTCACGCTCTGAAACACTTGTGTACGAGCGCGATAGAAATAAAATATCAATCAATCAATTCCCGCTCTCAGCTTGTCAACAGAGAAACAAAAGATGCGCTTCATTCATCGCCTACTTCTCTCCTTCATCATTGATGTATCATAGGTGTGAGAGATGCTATTTGCTCTGACAGCCATTCAGACCATACCCAGATGATGTTATAGAAGAGGCTAGCCTGCAATCAATAGAACAAGTCGACTGACTGCAACTACAAGGAACAGATGATGTCATGACTGATCTCATGACAAAGATAAGTTAGACATGAAGTACATATGCATCCATGCATGAAGTTACGCGGACATTTTAGTCTATTGCAGATAGACATAAAGGATATGCTCATGACTCACATAGCTAGAGGACTGACACGTACATCTACTCTTTTTGCTGAGCACGAAACAGCAAGACGCACAAGAATACATATAAACAGCTTGCTGACACTTAACGTGACTAACATGGACAGCCATGAAAATCAAGATGGAAGCCACAGGTACATTGGAATGAATGGGAGAATCTTTGAGAGTTTCAGAGGCAGAGAAAGCCGACAGGCTGTCCCAATTGTGGCTGGCAGGAGAGTTTTCCAGTGCAATCACTGTGCACAGACAGCCAAGGATACAGAGAGAAGGAATGTTTCCAGATAAGCGGAGGGACGGACCACCTGCAAGAAACCCTGGCGAAATTCCTCATAATTACAGGCAGCGAGGCTCCATTTTATGGTCCCTACACACGTGACTTGCACATGCCAGACAGTGCCTAATCATTTGTGTTAGCTAGCGATGCCTATTCCCATAGAGCTGAAGGCAGGAGGATACAAATAAGGCACAGGTTCAAAGACAAATGCTCTGTCTCATGGCCTAGGAGATCAGAGAAGGTAACTTAATGGGAACATTCAGAACCTTCAGAGTCGTTCCCACTACCTTGAGTTGTTACACTTGGCCTGGTGACTGTCCAAGGCTGAGAAGACCCTTTTTGTCCAATCCCTCGTCTACATTCACGCTAAACTCACACTATGTTGCATTGGCCAACCACCTTTCACTAACTTGTTACTCTAGATTTGATACTTTCGGAGGTGGTCTCATGAGGAGCCACCAGATATGGTTTATCCAATAAGTATACTAATCCACTATCGAACCTGTCAGTCAAATGTCACAGAATATTGCAGGATACCGCCTCACGCATGAGAACCATCTAATGGCCAATATAATGACCATCACATTAAGAGTATTTATGTAAGTGAATGTATCCTTTAAGTTATAACCCATCCAATCAATCTGATCGGTATGTTTAATGTATCAGTGTGTGTCATGTGGTGTAAATGCTTGTTCACGAAAAGTCAAAGCACATGCTCCCAAATCACACAAAGTGGGGCTACTTCTGGCCAAGACACTCAGTGTAATCCCATACCTTTAGTTTGTGTAGATCGAAACCAGTGCCACTTCATGTCAGGTTGAAATTTAAGTGCATACTCACAAGAATGTACTGGTGTCCCAATATGGTCTTCTCTCTATGTAATATCATGTAACCGATTAGTCCATAGGAAATTTAAATACACTCAGTGTATTTACCAGAAGTAGCCACACTTTATGTGGTTTGGGAGCATGTGCTTTGACTTTTTGTGAACGTGCATTTACATCACATGTCACAAACGGACACATTAAACATACCAATCAGATTGATTGTATGTGTTATAACCTATTGGGCACATACACTTAAATAAACACTCTTAATTCAATGGTCATTATATTGAGCATTGACTGGTTCCCATGAGTGAGGCGGTGTCCTCCAAGATTCTGTGACATTTAACTGGCATGCTACATTGGGAGCATCCGACCGTGTATGCGGCCTCTTGTTTAGTCTAACACGAGATGATTACTCCTTTTGGTGAAGCTGCCTGTGGGAGTATTACATTGAAGCCCTAGTGGGATTTGTGATTATGAACATCGATAAAATATTCAATACCCCCCGGTAGGAGGTTACAATCCTAATTTTGTAGCCATTGCTACGGCGTAATCGTGTTTGAGCATGGCAATTATGTATCTGAATTAAAGGATTTTATGGGCTTTTTTGGATAGTCCAAAATGGCTCCCGAGTGGACCAATGCTTCTACCTTTACCTGCAGTGGTCGGTTTTGTTGAAGCTCATCTTCATAATATGGACACGGGGCAGCCAACCAGTTTCTCTGGTCTGATGCCCCATGGTGCGACAAAAGTTTGGCACTTTTTCAATTACAAGGAAGTAGGCGAGGAGTGGGGGGAGACTGAATGCCACTTACTTCAGGGAAAGGAGGGTGACACCCATCTATTTCCTTTATTTTAGCTTGAGATTCGCTACTACCCAGAGGTTCTTTTTGGCTGCACAACCTGATGTAGTAGGATAACTCCAACTTGGGTCAGTATTTTTATCATCCCATACATCATACTAACCATTACGCTTATTTGTAATGGAATTGAGTGTTTGCTGATTATAGTTTCCCTGCTTTTAGTTACACACGTATTTGAACAAGTAAAATGGTTAGTAATTGAACTTGCTACAGCTTTAAGACACAGACGCATATTATTTACAAGTGAGTAGCATTATACCACACATTATAGGTATACAGAGGAACGTGAATATTTAATTGAAAGATCAGCTTGAAGGCCTAGTAAATGGATGATCCATCCGAAACACGTCAGCAATTTTTAGAGTCGGCCACCTGTTTGTCTGGGACTGACTCCTATTGGAAAGCTGTTTTATGCGATTTAAATAACTTTTGTTTTTTCTCAAATGGATCTGATTTCAATCTTTATATATTTGCCTGCATGTTCACTGATAATCAAATAGAAGAGTGTTGATGTACTTCTATCTAGGAAAGTTGAATCTGTGTGTTTTTTCATTTGCTGTTGTGCTTGAAAATTTGGCTTTTTCCTTCTATCCCTCTATCTATGTTTTTTCCCTCTATCGAGAATATTGCTTCTAGGTGTCTTGCTTTTCTTCTGTATGTACAACATGGGTTTTTCCCTTCATCCTGGACACTTAAATCAAGATTGTTGCATTGCTGTTTGTTGAAGTTGGGTGTTGTACTTTGCAGTTTCTCCCTCTCTCCCCCCCTCTCTCCAGACTCTCCATCCATGGTGCTTTCAATCTCTCCAATTTTCTCTAACTGCTATTCTATCACCTATCCTATATCTCATTGAAAGTCTGGAAGGAAAATGTTCAAGAAGGATCTCCGGGTCTCCAATCCAGGCCTGCCCATCGCTGAGACCTATGTCAATGCTTCTTCCAGACAGACTGTCACTGACTTCCTCTTTGTCATTCCCTCTCTGGACCTTTGGATTCCCAATATGGTCTCAGTGCTCCCCCCTTTCTTTTCCTCTCCCATTAATGTTGGCACCCATTGGAAAGTACTCTTGACATACTTCCTTTTCTCTAGGGCCATCATTAATGTCTACCGGAATTGCACTATCATGGTACAGGGCGCTCAGCTCAACCTCCTCCTTCTTGATATGCGTCTTCCGTCTCTCATCAACTTCCTCCCATATCCTGCCACTCCTCCTTCTGCCACTTCACTGGCCCCTCGGCCACCACCGACGGGTGTACCACATTCCTGTATCCCCCCCTTGGAACACCTTCAAAAGTGGCAACCAGCTCCACTTAGCTAGCCTCAACTCTCGCTCTGCTGTCCAACACTCCTCTGATATCTGCCACCTCCTTGAAAACCTGGACCTTGATGCCCTTGCTCTCATCGAGACATTGTGCATGGCCAGCTCTGTCACAAGTTTTGACAGTCTCCTCCCGGAGGGCTACAAAATACTCTCGAGGCCCAGATCTAACCTGTCTGGAGGCGGAGTGACCTTGAACCTCTCTGATTGGGTCCCTGCTACTATCATACCCACTCAGTCCTACTCCTCCTTCGAATGACTCGTCTGCAGGCTTGGTGTCTCTGATATCCTCTTGCTGACTCTGGCCACCTTCTACAGGTCTCCTGGCCTGGTCTCCCTCTTCCTCTCAGAGTGGGCTTCCCTCACTTCTTCTCTTCTGGCATCCACCTCCAAGCGTCTCCTCAGAAACCTCAATATTCACAAAAACTCCACTGATGCAGCCTCAGGACTCTTCTGCAACCTCCATGACTCTCTTTCTATCTCCATTCTTCCCTCTGGTCCCATATGCACTCAGCCGGACATACCTTGGATGCTTTCATCGCAGCAGACATCCCCATCTCCAACCCTCTCACTACTCCTCTCTCCTGGCCTGATCATGCTCTCATGTCCACTCAAATGGACCTCCTTGGTCCCCCGGGTAAGCCTCCACCCACACTGACAGTCTCCTTCTCCATCATTCGACCTATGAAGCAAGTGTCAGTGGCTGATTTTGCTGCCATCATCATTCCCCCTCCCACTCCTACCACTGACTCTAACTCTGACACAGCCTTTACTAACTTTCAACTCTCCATCTCCAATGCTCTTGACATCCTTGCCCCTTTCATGAGGATCCGCATGAAGATTGCCTCCAAGCGCAACACCTGGTATGACACCAACTGGGCCTCTCTGAAACGCAAGTGCAGAGCTGCTGAGTGGAAGTGGCAGGCCTCAAGCACAACCTCTGACAAACTGGCCTGTCGCTGCTCCAAAGTCAATACAGACATTCCATCAGCTCAAAGAAGAGGGCCCATATCCAAGCCTGCATCTCTGGGTCACCAAAAACACGGCTGAACTTTTCAAAATCTGCAAGGAACTCGCGAATCCTACTGCAGTCTCCATTTCTCCTCTGCCTTCCCTGACCCTCTGCACTGCACTGACCTCTCACTTCATTACTGAAACTGAGGACATGCTGTCTTCACTCTCCTCTACACCACTCCCTTCTCCCCCACACACTGTTAGGACTCCCTTGGCCCCCTCCCCCCTTCCCACCTACTGTCCTCTTTCTCTCTTATATTACCTGATGAGGTCTCTAGACAAGTACACTCTATGAAAGTCTCATCCAAGCAGGTGCTCCCTTGCTCCTCCAGAACTATCAAAGACAACATTGTTTCCCTTGGTCCAGCCTTGGATGAATTCTACAATCACTTCTTCGCCACTGGATCGTTCATGTTTCTCCTCAAGCACTCCCTTGTGCACCCTCTCCTTAAAAAGCCTTCTGCCGACCCCTCCTTTCTGGCTAACTACTGCCCTATCTCCATTATCCCCTTAGTGGGCAAACTCTTGGAGAAGCTGGCCATCTCCCAGCTTATTCGCCACACTGAATCTGTTGCTTGTCTCCACGACCACCAGTCTGGCTTCAGAGATGCCAGAGGCTCCTGAACACCGGTGAAGACTTTCTCTCAAATCTCGATTCCAACTTTCCTTCCGTTCTCATCCTTCTTGACCTTTCCTCTGCCTTTGATACGGTTAATCATGCCAACCTTATGAATCGGCTCCCTGATACCCTCGGCATCACAGACCTGGCTGTGGACTGGTTCACCTCCTTTCTTTCTGATGGTCCTTACAAGGTTCAACTTGGCCCTTTTCTCTCCTCCACCTCACTCTCCACCTGTGGTGTCCTTCAAGGCTCTGTCCTCTCACCTTGGCTTTTCAATATCTACCTAGCCCCTCTAGCCCATTCGATCACCTTTGCTCCTAACTTCCAGTGTTATGCAGATGACACGCAGCTCTCCTTCAAGCTTCCCTCCTCTGCCTCCTCCTCTTCCTCTCTCATTCTTGACTGTCTGTCTGCTATTCAGGCATGGTGCACTGCTAACGATCTCTGCCTTAATGCCAGTAAGACTGAGATTCTTCTCATTCGGACCCCAGCTCCCTCCTTCCCTTCTACACTTTGGCTGCCCTCCATGCCATGGGCCACCTCCTCTCACCCTCCTGTGAGGCAAAAACCTTGCTGTCATCTTCGACTACTCTCTCTCCTCTCCTCACATCACGGACCTTGCCAAGGAGGCACACTTTCAGCTGCACCTCCTCAGAGGCATTCTCCTTCTCCTCATCTTCCCCCCAGAAATTCAGTGTCTCCGGAGCTCTGGTCTTCTACAGGGTGGACTACTGCAACAGCATCTTCCTCAATCTGCTTAACTCCTCCCTTTGCCCCTTCAACTAATCCAGAATAGGACTGTAAGACTTATCCTTGGTCTCAAGTCCAGGGACCCCATCTCTCCAGACATACAATCTCTCCACTGGCTCCCGGTTGCTGCAAGGATCAAGTTCAAGACCCTCTGCATCATCCACAAGGCTTTCTGGGGCCTGGGACGCTGCTACATCCAACTCCCTCCCCCTAAATACCTCCAGTCTTCTAGTTCCAACTCTCTGCAGATCAGATGCTTTTCCAAGCAGAGAGTGGGGGGTAGATGCCTCCTCCGCAGGTGCCACCCTCTGCAATGGCCTCCCTGCCCCTCACAGACTTGAACCAGATCTCCTTGAGATCCAGAACTTCTCAAGACCCTCCTTTTCTCTTCCTGCTTCCCTCTCCCCCTACCATACTAATGTCCCCCTCTGCCTCTTGACTGGCTGCCTGGTTCCTTCAGATTTGTACAGGGCACCGGGCCCTCATCGACCAGTCTACCCCTGCACTTGGTCTCCCCTAGCCCTATGCACTTGTCCTCCGGGCTCCCTCCCCCTGCACTAGTCTGGCTGGGCCTGCTCCCCTTGAGCCCTTCCAGTCTCGTCCCTCACGCTTAGCACGTGGACCTTCTCCTCCGCCCCCGGCACTGTCCACCTGGCACTCACTTAATGAATGCGCCCTTCCACCCTGACCGGTACTCCCCCACCACGCCCCTCTCCCGTCCACTTCTTTTACTGCACTTGAGCGATCCAAATGTCCCAAGGCCTCGCAGGACCATTTTTGTTTTTCTTCATCCCTGTTTTTTTCACCCCTTCTCCCCCCTGTTTTGTTGCGCCCTGAATCACCTTGTGTATAGGCACATTATAAATACCCAATTAAATAATTAAATAAATAAATAAATATATGCATTGAAATATTGCTACTGTGTGATGATAAACATGTAATAATTTACCTTGTCTGAAATGCATTAAGTTTCGTCTTTCTAATCTTTGAAATTGTTATTAATTACACAGGGACTGGTTCCCGTAGGAGTGGATTTGGGGTTACCTGTTGGCAACAACTGCCTTTTTTTGACACTGCATTTAATGGGGCACCCCGGCTACAGGAATACTACTAAAGGTACATTTAAATCAACATTGCTTTTTACCTTTATTCCTAGACATATGTCACATTACTAAATAAGGTGCATTTGGGACTAGGCAACCCACTGTGGGAACGAATCATAGAATTTTCTGCACGGTTCAAAGTGACTTTGTACTGCTGAAAAGTGACTTTGCACTACTGACACAAACCCTGATTCATGGAACTGTGCAAAGTGTAGTTTGCAGTGCAAACTCAGTGCAAAGTCATTTTGTACTGCAACAATGACTTTGAACCGTGCAAAAAATTCCATATATTGGGCCCTGTGTCTACATTTTTCTCCACCCACTTTCTCCTGCACTCTATGCAATTCCTGCTGTGGCTAGGGCGTTACATCACGTGCAGCAGTACGTATTATAATGAGGCCATGTTGAAACATGCCCAGAACTGACCACACTGACTGAGAGTGAAGCGGGAAGAATGAAGAAGTCAAAATAACTAATATTACACTGGCAGTAATGTAGAGTACAAATAAAGCACTTTTTAAATGAAAACAAAGTGAATTATTTCCTTTTTTTAAGCAAATTCAGTGTGAGTGTATAAATTAGTTCTAAAAATGTGTCTTTGATTTGATTTAGAAGTACCAGAGAAGCCCCGCCATACCACCGCCAGTTAACCCATTACCCCATTATTTTCACTTACATAATTCTACTCTTGAAGAGGTATTTTTAAAATCGAGGGACAACCACACACCCCACAACTACCAATTCCGCTTCCTCTGCCCTCCTCAACTGTTCTACTCAAACTGACCTCAGCCAGGAGTTCTCCGCCTTTTGTCCTGATCTATTTTTCATTTTTGTTTACTACATATTTAGGTTGGCATATTTTTGTGTTATTCTTTTTCCTTATTTATTTTCAGTAAAAGTAATGTGTTACCCGCTCACTTCTAGTGTTCATTTTTTGCAGTTATTTTTACTGAGTGCCATTCTGATAAGGCGAGGAAGAGCATCACCAGGTGACATCACCTCCTACAGGGTGAGACAATGAGGGGTCATGTGTGTGTGTGATATAGACATGAAGGGCTGCAGTCAGTGGGACATATCCTGAGCAAGAGGATGTGTTACTGCAGAGATGTGTGTGTTCTACTCAGATTCCCCTGCGGGATATATACCAACAGAAAAGGTACAACTGTCATGATACAGACACAAAACAGCTGTGAGTAACTAGAGAACAATAATCAATCGAGGGGTAGGAGGACTGGCCCCCCTCCTCCCACCCACTCCAAGGAACAGTGTTTCCCACCTGAGTCTAAACCACTCAGATGCTCCCTTTGACATCACTACATCTTCTCCCTTGCTCCCCTGCTGGTGGAAAGCAAATACTGCAGCCCTCCCACCAGCCACATTCTACTTGGCTTTGTATAGAGCACGAAAGGGCGCCATGTGGTTTTTTGAAGCCGAGTTAGGTCTTTCTCCGAGTAGCCGAAGTTGCAACATTGGCCCCACACACAGGCTGCGCCAGACTGACTGCTAGGAGCTGAAGGCCTGGAGCTGTGAATCTGCGGAAGTCAGTGTCTCTTTGCCGACGTGAAGGCAAGCTCGGGGCCTCACCTATGTAATCGGAGAGCCTCACTTCCTGAGGCCGTATGAGCAAGCCTTCCTCCACCAGCTCCTTATACAGGGAATCAATGGTCCTGCAGATTAAACAGAGAGACAAGCAGCTGTAACAGACGGTTCCCTTCACAGTAGCTCACTAGTACATCAGGGCTGGCACACAGGGGATGAACTGTACAGATGCGCAGCCCACATGAAAGGGGCTCAAATTCCACCCCTGGGCTCTGGTGTCAACAGAGAGGCAAGCGGGAGCCAAGGATCTAGACACCGCATCTGGATGAGTAATGTCCCGCGCTAGCTACCCTGGCCCTCACTGCTGCACCACTGCACATGTTTGCTGTCCTATCCCTGGCCTGTTCCACTTGTCCACAGCTGTGGGAAGCCTTCTCTAGCCACACCCCTCATTTTCTCTATACTACCTAGTGTCCAGTCTCTCTCTTTCCGACCCATCACACTGTCTCATTAATAACATCTTTCTTAGTCGCTCTACTTTTCTAGTGATTGTGTTTCTCCCTCGCCAGGGCCTATTCTCTCTCTAGCATGTATTTCTCAGTCTCTTCCCTGTTGTTAAGTAAAGGGAACGCTAGCACTTTAAGGAAGGAGACACTGGGAAAGGGAGGGCACGTGGGAGCGGAGAAGAAGGGGAGGGAAAGAGGGTAAGGAAGTTAGTTGTTTCTAGGAGATAATAAAGGGAAGTTGAACTTGGCTCGGCTCGGTGTGTTTGTAAGCAGTTGAGGTTAGGGTCACCCCAAAACAACTGGCGACAAGGCAACCGACCCTGTGTGGAGGGCCACGCCCGACATCGATGTGCCTGGAAAGCAGCAGAGGTGGTGGTGACCGGGGAAATCATCCGCTGATGAGATCGCTCAGCTGCCAGGCGGTCTGCTCCAAGTTATAGGAGCGCAGGAACGGTGCGGCGTGGAGCCGGAGGCCAATCATTGCAGCGGCAGGAAGATCCAGCCCGCCGGAACGAAAGCACTGCCAGAGGAAAGCCGGAACACAGGGGCCCTCATTCCGAGTAGGGCGGTAAGGGATACCGGGCACCGGTAAGGAGACCGGTGCCGGTAATCCCTTACCGCCCTACTACGTGGTCCCTTAGCGGGTCCCTTACTTAACGCCTGGTCTGACCAGGTGTTAAGGATGGGACCCGTTTAGGGACCTGGGTGCAAATAACGGGCTTGGCATACGCTGGCCCGTTATTTACGCCCTCCCCATTCCTATTGAGCCCATTGGGGCTCAAATGGGAATGGGGAATGGTTTGGTAAATGGGGACTTACCGGTCCCTCCAAGGTCAGAATGGACCGGTAAATCCCCATTGAACCAAGCCGGAGTTGGTACCAGTATGGGAGGCAGTCATGGCGCAAAAAGCGCCATGACTACCACCATACTCGGAATGAGGGCCAGGGACTGAAGAGGCGGAGACGTGCCTTCCTTCACCGCATAGTAAAGAGTGCCGTGGCGGGGCACACAAGAAAGAGGGTTATCTCATCATACCACGACCTACAGACAGTAAGGAGGACAGGCAAACAGAACCACCTGCCCGAGGATGAAGTAAAAGGAAAGGAGGAGGCGGCCGTGGAGCAAAGGCACACATGCACAGTACAGGGATCCACCCAGGTAGCCAGAGAGAGGAACATCAAACACCATAGACCTGGGGAGAAGGCCAAAGGAAAGAAAGTAGAAATGGGGAGAAAATAAAGTAGAGCAGAGGAGACAAGTGCAACAAAGACCACGTAGGAGGACACAAGGGCCCACGTGCACGCCAGTGATACCAGGAAAGGGCACCAGTTAACCTACTACAGGGTAAAGGACAAGAAACACACCACAGGAAGCTAGACAAGACACTGTGGAATGAGAGAGAGAGGGCCACGGTGACACCACCAGAGGCATGAGCAGCTGCAGAAGCCACCCCAGCATCTACCAGGGGAAAAAGGGACGAACAAGATGGTGGACAACGCACAAGGCGATCTGGGGGCACAGGTGGCATCAGGGGCACCTGCACAACATGTAATGACCATATTGCCGAAGGAAACATGTTTGAGAAGGCCAAGTCCATTTTCTCTGCAGCCCCAACATGACCAAGGCCACAGATGAGAAGAATGGATGGAAGGGTTCAACGATTTTATAAACGCAGTAGGAGACCAAGGCTCACCGAACATAGTCAATATATTTACGAAGTTAGCAGGAAAATAAATTAAAAGTATCATAAAGACAATTCCTCTACAACAAAGAATGACGTACACACTGCTGGTGCAGCACTGAACAAGAAACTGGCAGTGCTACCCAGCTGGGACTATGAAAAATAAATGTTCAATCATTGTGTTCAGCTTCCTCACAAGACGATAGGGGAGTTTTTGCTCAGTCTCCATAGGAAAATCACACATTGTGACTTTGAGAACTTCTCAGAAAATGAGGCCATCTGGTTTCGCATCATAGAAGGGTGCACCTTGAAGCATTCAGGAAACACCTGCTAAAGAAACCACCGCTATCGCTGCCAGAAATCATTGACCTAGCCAGGGTCTACGAAAGAGTAGACATCCAAGCCGCTGCCATGGAGAATCCAAAGAAAGCAGGCGCAGTGGCCACCATGCAGATGATGCCATCATGAAGTTTCAGGAAGTTTCAGGAACAAAACCAGTCCAAATCAAAGATATTAAGGGGTCAAACAATGCTACTGGTGCAGATTTGAATTTCCAAACTGACGACAGTGCCCAGCCTGGGGACAAATGTGCATGAGATGTGTTCAAGAAAACCACTTTCATGCGATGTGCAAGGAAAAGACACTGATTCTACCCGCCTGCAGGAACTTCATTCCATGTGGACCAGAAGGGCGCCTAGAACAACCCTGAAGATTCAGCAACAGAATGTACCCTGAGCAAGATGGCCCGCACCGATCTCCAGGGAGACCCGCACCCCCACGGCAGACCCAGACCAGATTCTTGAGCCCTAAGAGTGACTATCCAGATTGGGGAGCACAACCACCAATTCATCGTGCATACGGAGGCCACCGTGAATGTGATGAACGGGTCCCTATATCAGATGATCAAGGACATATACCCTCTGGGTCCATCCCAAGCAAGACTATTCCAATGGTGAGCAGCATTGCCACTCCCCTCAATAGGACAATTCGCCACAAGAGAAGTGTGGTGTCTGCTACCATACACATAATACGGATTATGGCCACTGGCCAATGCCTTCTGAGCTACCGCAGAGCCAGGGCTCTTGCCCGCATCGACATCCGGTATGACCAGTCAGAGGTTTTCCAACGAGGGACAAGGAATTAAACCTGGTGATGCACCAGGACATGATGATTGAGAGAATACAAACTTCATTCCCGGCGCTATTTGAGGGTGTGGGAATGCTCAAAGACTTGGTGATAATGCTAAATATGGATCCGACAGTGACCCCGGTGCCCAACACCCACGCGGGAAGGATCCCACCTTTATGGCCGTAATCCATCTCGCCAACACAAACAGATGGAGGAACCACAAAACAGAACTGCAGCAAGTCAAGGGGGTAGACATCAAAGAAATCGAAAAGATGGCCAGAATACAGAACGAGCTAGCCACAACCGATGAAGGCCTTCTACTGAGAGGGAATCGCCTAGTAGTACCACAGCATTACATAAAACAGTGTTCAACCTAGTCCAAGAGGGTCAAAGAGGGCTAGAGAACACAAAGACGATACTGCAGAATCAAGTGTGGTTCCATACATGGATGTCATAGTAGACGATTTACTGACACACTGCTGAGCGTGTCAGAGGACAGCAGCAAATACAAACCCGAGTCCGCTCAGCCTGGTCCCACTTCCAAAAGATCAGTGGCAACGAGTGGCACTAGACTTCTATGGAGCACTGGAAGAAGGTGGTCACTTACTGGTGGCCATGTATGAATATTCATGGTTCCCAGTGGTGAGCCTTGTCCATTCCACCGTGTTCCACAACATAGTGGGAGTCCTAGCTGAACTGTTCAGTGAATGGGGCATACCGAATGTTATGAAGACGGCAAATGGGCCCCCATTTCAAGGCTACAATTTCAAGAGGTTTGCAGCACATTTAGGATTTATACACCAGAAGACCATGCCACTCTGCCCACAAGCAGACAGGATGGTGGGGAAATTCATGGCCCCCTTCAAGAAGACCTGCCAGAAAGTGACGGTGGATCAAATGCCATTACCACAAGCTCTGTGTCAGATGTTAAGAAGCTACCAGACCATGCCACACAAAGCCATGGTGGAAGACCCCGACAGAGATGATGATTAAATACAAGCCTTCACCATGCCACACAAAGCCACAGGGAAGACCCAGAAAGAGATCATGATCAAATACAAGCCTTGACCCTGCCACATAAAGCGTCAGGGAAGACCCCAACAGAGATCATGATCAGATACAAGCCCCGAACCCGGCTGCTAAAGTTCAAAGATTACACAGAGGAACAAGATGCCAAAATCAGAGAGAGAGAGAGAGACACAGAGGAAAAGGCAAGCAAAGAGATGGGCCAACGGAGAGGAGAGAGAGAGAGACAGTATTACCAGTATGAGAACAAGTACTGGTACACCAGAGGCAACAGAGGAAAACAGACACAAGGTACGACCCTGAACCCTTTCGAGTAACGGAAGTTAAGGATCAATTACCACCGCAATGAGGGATGTACAAAGTATAACTAGGAAGGCCTCCATTTTCCGCAGGCTGAACGCCTCATAGGTTGAGGCGTGGGAACCACCCGAGGAGATGGAAGGAAGGGCCAGGTCATCAGAAGAATCACTGGAGGAAAGAGGGACTGACCTGCCCACGGCATACAGCAAAGAACCTGAGGGAGGAAGCCAAGGAGAGACTTGTGAGTCCCCAGGGAGACTGCCCCAGGTCTTTCGGAAGCCATCGAGATTCATTGAACAAATGTGACCTGAGACCATGATAAGTGGGGGGAGGTGTTGTGAAAGAAAGGGAACACCAGCCCTTTAAGGAAGGAGACACTGGGAAAAGGAGGGCACTTGAGAGCGGGGAGAAAGGGGAGGGCAAGAGGGGAAGGAAGCTAGTTGTATGCAGGAGATAAAAGGAAGGTTGAACTTGGCTCAGCTCCATGTGTATGTAAGCAGTTGGGGTGAGGGCCACCCCAAAACATTCCCCACCCTCCTCTGTATCTAGGGTCTTGCTTGCTCCTCCATGTGCTGGTCACAATTACCCATATGTGCTCCTTTTAACCCTCCTTTTTACCACTATCACTCTTTTTTTAAACGTTGTCTACTATTCCAGTCTACCTCTTTCCTCCACATTTGCTCCCTCTTTCCACACCATCCATCATTGTATAACTCCACATCCCAGACTCTCCCTCCCCACGGATCTCTTGCTTCTCTGACTGGCCCCTGTACAGGCTCCTAGTTGTCATTGGTGTCCTGTAAGGGAAGTCTTCCCTCAATACCTGTTGTGGCTTCATTCTTCCTACTCGCATGCAAGGCATCGGATAAAAGTGGCGATGCATCTCTCAAATACCTGTCTGGAGTCAAATCCTTCTCCTTCTTTTTCTTCTTTCCACCTTTCTTTCCTTTCTTCTTTTTCTGGAAATCACAAAAGCAGTAGCTGGTGAATAGGAGCTTAAGTGTCAAAGCAACAGACCATTACAGGGTGAGTTTGCTCAGTGGTATTATCCTCGCAGGTGCCCTAGCACACAGAATCCTTAATCTAAAGTCATATTATGCTGGTCCACAGATGGTGAATGCGAGGTTAACACTATAGCTTGCAATAGATGCAATCAACCGAGTGGAAGACCTTACATTTGAAACCAACTGAGACATTTCGGAAACCTTTCATATCGCAGCTTCGTTTAGTAAAACATTTAAGCCTTGTACACTGAGGGAAGGGTCGGGTCATTATCGTGGACCCCAAAGTATTGCCTGAGGTGGTGTTGGGGGCTCTAAGTGGGGGAAAGGTCATTATCCTGCACGACAATGACCCCTTCTGAGGTCTCTAAAACGATTAGCACATAAAGCTTTGAAAGTAACAAGGAAAGTGTTATTATTTCTGCAACAACCAATGAGCACACAAGAAACCTGTATTTAATGAACATGGAACTAGTAACAATAAACTTTACACGTTTTGTATTTTGTAGCTGTTGGTTGGGTTGGGGAATTGAACTGTACACCCTCTCCTCTGCCTTTACACACCTAAAGATAATTCTGTGATGCTCACGAATAATGTTTGGAATGAGGCCCATATGAGCTATTATAGACTGCATCAGAGCACTGTGATTGCCAGAGAAAAGGTCTATAATGGAATCCATGTGCAAGTTAAGCATTATAGACCCTGCTGGAGGGCCGTACAGAAAGGTATGGGCATTGAAGGCCGAGTTAAATGCCCAAGCACAGCGAGGGCCTTTAGCCATACTGGCCCAATATGGGCCAGGGGCAGGAGATATAAAGGTATTATTTTGATGTTTTAGGGATTGAAAAGAACATGATAACGGAAGGCCTGGGGGAAAGTGGCATCTGCCTGGGCGGGGCATGGAGTTTGCTGTTTCTATCATAGGCCGAGATCAGGCAGGGCTGCACAGAATGCCGTCCATATGAGGTATGACGCAGTGACGTGGAAGAGAGATTCTGGGAGAGGAAGAGGAGGGCCAAGGGGCTGGCAGTGAAGCAACACAGGAAGAGTTCACTAATTCCCCTTGGAAATCCCCCATTTCCTTCTTTTAAGGTTCTCCCCAGATCAATGTAATGCCCCATGGTTTTATTTAATCTCTGTTTGCAGATTACACCACGTCACTCTGCATCTGCTGCTGTCTCCAAATGCCCTCCCCAGCCCCTCCGCCCCCCGCCATCCTGAAAATACCAGAGTTCTGTGGACCTGTGCTTGGTGGCATTAACTCTAGGGCAGCTGTCAGGTAAAGCTATCAGGTCAAGTGTCCTAATGTTGTTGTGTATTACAGTTCCAGACATATGGGACTTAAACCAGAGCTCATAAAGCCTCTGGCCACCCTTGCCCTATTGGGCCCCTTCTGGTGGCGACTATGATATAGTTTATATGCATCAGTGCCATAGGGTGAGGTAACTGCTTGTGCTCCTATAAGGTCGGCATTACTCACATTTGCCGAATGGCATTTTCGCAGAATTTATTTTTGCTGCTTTTTTACCACAAAAATATAGATGGTAAGTTTGGGTAAGGTATATAGGAAGGGAGTGTTGGGGGTCGAAGGGGTGGTCTGCCCCTGGGTTTTCTGGTAAAAAAGCAGTAAAATCTGCTAAAAAAACATTTGGTAAAATTGCAATTCAGCAAAAAAAAAAGGTAAGAATGTTCATAGATCCATAAGATCTTGTAGGCATTATGGCATGAGGAGTCACGCAAGAGCTACTGATTGCACGGATGTCCAAATTCACGTTTAGGTGGTCTCGGTATTCATGGACATCCTTTGGATCGAGTGACTGTGTCCTGCTAGACCATATGTACTCTTGTGTACTAGAATCTAATTACATCTCAATGTGACCAACCCCCCCCCCCCTCATGCATCCTGTGACTAGAGGCCATGAAGCTAAATATGTCTGTATCTAGTGATGTTAACGAAAAAAAAGAACAAATAAAATTTTTCCAAAACTTAAATACCGAAAATCACATGTTTTATTAAATATATGCATGGGGTGGGTGGAGTAGGAGCAAGGGAGTAAAAAGGGAAGGGTGCGGGTTGGAGTGCAGTTTTAATCATTGCAAAACAGGGGGCAAAGAGGGGATCCCACCAAATAAAAAAAAAATAGAACATCTGGTATTTTTCGGTATTAAAGTGTCAGTAAAAATGTTTTCGTTATGACATTTTTCGGTAACATCACATGGAACTAAATTGTCTAGTGTTGATGGGTGCCCTCTCACCTTCTTTCCACCTTTCTTCCCTTTCTTCTTCTTCCCTTTCTCTCGATCCACAGCTACCTTTAGGTTCTTGAGTTCCTGTCGCATCAGCTCGTCCACCTGCACAGATGATAAACACAACTTCCATTTGACAATTTGACAAACACTTCAAAACAACAGAATAAGACAGCCTTTAATTTCAGCTGCTTCTGATAAAACATTTTGGAATAGAAATGTAGGCCCTTTTTGTCTCAGTGTCTCCATGCTGAACATTGTTAAACTGTATGGCCACACAGGAGATCTCACTGGGACGTGCAGGCACGTGTGTGTGTAAGTACTAAGTATCAAGCATCAGTCCTTCGCAGGTAAGGCCCTTCCTTGCAAGGTCTGGTATTCAGCTAGTTGGACGGTGTGTGGGTTGGGGGGAGTGGGCCCGGCAAAGTCAAATTCAGGGTTGAGGGATGTCTTGCAAAGCTTTCTTTCTCAGAGTTGTGTTGAAGGCCAAGAAGTTGGAAATAGACATGAGGTGGCCCTCCAAGACATTTCTGGATCGGAGGTCCCTGTACTCTGGTTGCTTTTCTTCCATATTTCATGCATCTGAATTTGGTTTGAGAAATTAGCCTGTGAATAAATTATCAGAGGTTCCAGCCAAGGATCTGATAAGATACCAGTTTTTGCAGGTATTCTCTTCCTTTACCCCCAAAGGCTCTGCAAGGTGTGCATAGTAATTTGAATTAAATGAATGGTTTCTTTATGAGGACATGGAGGTTTTTCAAGGCAGGTCAGAGTGGGTCTGACTTCCTATCATCAAACAGAGCCCACTTGACTGACCCACAATTTTCAATGCTTCAATCTTCAATATTTCTATACTTCTATACTTCCTTTGAAATAATGCAGGCAGTGGCCGTGCTGGATAAGTCCAGGCGTCACAGTGCTGGAGATCTGGTGAGTGAGTCCCACATTCATTTATAAATGCAGGGCATCGTTTGGGATCAATTACTATCACACGCTGCCAGTTTGTAATCTTGATGGTGGCTGAAAACCCCTGAGTGGAGGAGTCTGAGTCAAACCAAATGCCAATGCTTTTCACAGTCTTCCTAAGTGAGTCGGCTACTCCCACTTCCTGCAGGCACGACAGTGGTGGAGAATTCTCGTTTGAAACAAAAGTTGCCAGAACATGTTTTTTGTATCCATTTTGGAACAGCCAGCTTCAATTCATAACGCAGTGGTAACATGACTTAGTCATTGATTTGATTTCGATGGACAGGGTTAATCTCCCTGGAGAGTTGAATTGCCTGTGTCCAGTTGGACAGCAGTGGATGTTCATAATCATGTGAACCAGGGGCCACATGTGAATCTTGGAAATGATCAGACGCTGTGAGGATTTTTGGGAGACAATATGGGGGATATTCTCAATTAAGGAAGAGGTCATTCTGATTGGTTGACTCCAGAAGGAGAGGAAGGTTCAGATCTACTGTAGAGATGTGCTGCATCGTTCCAATCACTCACTGTGTTGTACGCTGTTGGCTAGCGGCATGTTCGTTTTTTAGGATAAGGGTAATGCAGGCCTTCTTGAGAATGTGTGGAAAAGAGGCTGATTTTAGGGGTGCATTGCACAGAGCAGTGGTCCCTGGGTATACAGCATCTAACTGCTGCTTGATGAAGGCAGCTGGATAGGGGATATTTTTGCCCCCCCAAGGCTTTTGTGCAGGAGGTGATCTTGCATATTTCTGAATCAGCTGTTAGTGGGAATGAGTTGAACTGTGTGGTGTGGTAAGAAGATGAACTAAGAGTTTAGCAGCCAGTGGGAGGGGGATTTTTTATGATTTGGAATTTTATCATAGAGGAATATGATAGTTCCTCTACACAATCTGGGGTTGGCTAAAGATTGGGTTTCCTACCCTCCGGGTTGGTAATTTCCATGTACTGTAGATGTTGAATAATTCTGGCACGTGTTGCTAGATGAGTTGAACTTGCCAGTTGGAAGATATTTTTACATTTGAGGTATCTATTTGGTAGGACGGGGTGTGGTATTCGAAAGCTGTCTTGTCTGATTCTTACTGTGATTTCCCCCATACTCTGTACAGTTTCCTACCTTTGTGTTTCATGATAGCCAGGTTAATTTTGGATCTACCAATTCGAATTCTATCTCTTCCCTGTTTTAATGACACATTACAATATTACGTTTTGTATAGAGGTTAACCCCAGCTTTGTCCTTCTTCTAAGAAACCTTAGAATAAATATTAATATTATCAATGTATCTGTACTCAATTTATTGACCTGAGAATAATGAAGAATTAAGCAAAACCTGCTGGGATTCTAATACATGACTGCAGAATGCACACAGACATCAGAGGTGAGCACCTAACTAGTTGAGCTATCTGAAATACTCTATACTGGCTTTATAGTGTGCTGTTTTTTTCTGGTCACCCACAACACCTCAAATGCTGGAGGTTGTTCCTCAGCTTCATGTCCAATCTTGGAATTCGGTGATGCATTAAAGCGTCAGAAAGTTGGCATTAATGCAATGTTTTACACCGACTTTTTCCTGCTCTGCTGAACTCAGAATAAGTTCACTATAGCTGCAAGTTTGGAACTAATAATTTCTGGCACCTTTAGTTTTCCACCCTGCGTTTCCCATTAGTACAGAACCACTTTCCTCAAATCCCTTCCATGCTTGTCTGCACTTCTATCATGTTGACCTTGTAATGACTTCTAGTGGTCTCAGATTCCCAGTCTCTGAAACTCCTCAGGCATCAATCTAAGAGCGTGCCCCCACCTGAAACCAGCCCATGGAACCTCGACACAGTGAATGCATCACTCAGCGCCTGGGTGGTGCTGATGTCAAGCCCAGGTCTGTAGAAAAGAAGCCAAACCTGGCAGTTGCACTTCATTGCACTCGCCAATCCTGAAACTCATGGCTTGTGCTAGATCACCGTCTAAGAGAAAAGCACCCAATAGTGAGCACACATTTCAGAAATATGACAACCAAGACAAACAAGAAGCGCTTCTTGTTCAGTCACGGTGAGCAAAATTAGAATAAACAACGAGTGTGTCAATCCAAAAATAAACAGTCTGCTGATACGTGTTTCAAGCAGAAGTGCTTCTTCAAAACACTGCCGTTTTCCAATTTCTCTAGAACAGAACTTCATCAGGTTTAAATTTGCTGTTGGATTGACGCACTCTTTGGAGTTCATTTTAAATGAGGCATAATGTAAATTCCAAGTGTAAATTCCAAGTGTGAAAGTCATGTGCAAGATTTTTTTACGCATTCAATTTATTTGCGTTCATTTGTATGGTGGAAAGAAGGTGCTGATCAGAAGTTATGATTCTGCCTCCCCTTGCCTCTGCGCCATATAAAGTGCTCCAGCATTTAGCCAGCATATATTTTCTTACTGGTGCACATGCTTTGAATTCCTAAGGAATCCGCCTGCTTTTCTCTCTAGCAAAAAGCCGGGGGATTCCATAGGCATCTTTTGTACACACTGTATTTATGCATAAATGGCAGACAGCATTTACTCATTTTGCACGTCAGACTGCAAAAGGGTTTCGCTCAAACATGTACGTCACCTTTTTACAATCCCCTTTTACAATCCACCGTGCATAACAGGTCCCGCTCAGCGTAAATTAATGGGACTTAAAAAAGGAGTCCCTTTGTGTTTTAGATCACCCCCATGGGCTACTGTCTTGTATTGTAGCACCCAAAAATAATATAACGTTGGGGGCTAGGAGAGCGGGCTAGAGACCAGGCCAACTGGATACTTTCAGGCCATCTGTCAAAGAAGTCCGGAATTATATTATTTGATCATCCCAAGAATGGTTTATTTAAGACTTTGAAGAAAATAGCCTATGTTGTTACGAGGAAGATCCTCACCAGTTTAGGCATTCATTTCAGCACAACACACTGTGATTGAAAAAAAAGGTGTAGAACCTAAAAATGTCTGGAATGTTCTCTTGAAGATTCATTCCATCGCCCTTATGCCGGCCTCTTCTCTGAACACTTTAATGCACACTAACCTCCTCCACAACTCTTCGAGCCCCCACATCTAGCCACTCACACACACTCTGATATTAACTCCACTCTTGATGTCCCTCTTGTCCTCTCTAAATACGCACCTGCACTCTGACCTCCTCCTCCACCTCTTTCCGCTTCTCCTCTCTGATTAGCTCCTCATCATGGCGTTGGTGGAAGTTCCAGGCCTCATCACGCCGCTGCCAAGTGCCTGCCAAAATGAATCAGAGAATGAGCGTTGGTTGAGGGTGACTTGTGAATGAAAGACAATGAATCCTTGCCCAGGGTATGGAAGCATAACAGATTAGGACATAGAGGTATGGTCCACACTGTCCGGGACCAAGGTAATCATTTAGTGGCCGGTGGTTTTCAGTGTTTATCAAATCATCCCTGTCTTCACATTAAACAGATGCCTCCATCCAGAGGGACTGTTCCATCCATCTCTTTAGGCCATGGTGCAAGAGACGTGCCCTCATCATGGGACCAAGTCAAGGCTTGACTTTATGTGCTTGTTAAACTTCTTGCCTACTTTATAGAATTGGCATTGTGGGAGTTCACTTCAGCACTTTTATACCCTTTCAGTGCCATAAGCCAGCGGGCAAATTTACTCCATCTTTCCTTCATCTCTGGACCCGCACAGCCATCGAATAGCTGAAGAGAACCATGCGCCTCAACCTCCCCCATTGGACAAACCCCACTCACCTTCTCTATTTGTTACATGCTAAACAATTGCTCCTCGCTCTTATTACTTCTCTAGACTCATCCATGTCCAGCTATTACAATAATCTCATCTCCCTTCTTGGATCTCATGCTCACTAGAAATCCATGAACCTAAAATCCATGATTGCGCCCCTCAACTCTGACCCCCTCCCCCTCCTCATATTGACAGTGGCTTCTCCTTCAAAATCCTCAAGATATGGGGCACCATTTTTGTCCTCCTTTCTCACCCTTCTCTTTCTTTCTCTCTAACCGCCCCACCCCTTCCAATCGCCCTCTCCACACTATCAGACTTCCCACCCAACACACCGGATGAGCTGGCATCTATTCCCAGCTCTGCAAACTATAAGTGTGATCCTGCTGACCTATTCAAACAACAACCAGTGGATGTGCAGGCATCCCTGAACTCCTACCTCTCCCCTCTCTTCATCCAGTCTCTTTATTCTAACAGGTTTGTGACATTCACTTGGCTTACAGTCATTGAGAAGTAGAGTGGTTTGGAAATAACTTCCACTTATGATGAAAAGTTGTATGTTCTGCACCTGACTCCTAGTATTCCCTGATAGGGAGAGAGCTGAATTCTAGCACAGGCACTTTTATTAGAGACGTTCAGTCATATTGCTTAGGGCAACTGAAGAACTGGACATTACATGTTAGATATTGATTGCAGACCCCTTGAAAGTGAAAACAGCTGTAGGTTTGAACGACCGGATTCATGCGTGTGAGTCAGTTGTGAAGCATACTTTGTATTCCCAGCTGAGTATTGTACACAAAAGAGTGGGGATTGCAGCACCGTACCGTGTAAGGTTTCCAAGTGCGGAGCGGAGCATCGAAATGTGTATATGCTTTTCTGTAGTAGAGACGGTTGAAATCATTTGCATTTACGGTAATCTCCCTATAGATTTGGCTTATTGTAGATTTTGCAAAGACCTGAAGGGGAAGGAAGATCTGAAACACTTGTTGCTTGAATGCCCTGTGTTGTTGCCTCATTGGATAGCACTTCTTGGAAAACGTGTAAATAATCTAGTGTGGATCAACGTGGACAATCTTTTGTTGGCTATGCTGGGAGTAAGATCGATTTCACTGATGCTAGCAATTGTTACATTTTAAAGATATGCTAAGTTAGTTAGAGCTTCTTATGAAGGTATGAATTAGATGAAATTATTTAAACCACATTTACTGACTTTGTAGGATGGTTTTAGTGTGTTTTTATACGTTTTAAGTCTGTGTCTATTTAATAATGTGTATGCAATTGTTTTTATTTGTGTGTTTTATTATGGAATTGTATTGCGTAATTTGTGGAAATTGTAAAGGTTTGTTTTTCAAACCAGGCACAATAATACAAAAATATATATATATCTTTTCCAACATCCGTATGACACTGTCCATTTAGGTTAACACCTTTAAAATCCATGTGGATTTTAAGTAAGGGCAGGTCAGATTCTCAAAACATTTTTGGCACAAGTGATGAAATGCCCCCAAAACAATGGAACCCTATTCTTTTTCACCCCTTGTGCATTTGTGTCAATAAGAGGTTGTTTCTGCGCATTTCAAAGCACAACCCAAATACAATAATAGAATGCTCTTTGAAATTATAGGAAATAGTTGCATCCCTACCCCCACCTATTTGGAATATGTGCAGAGGGCATACAATGCATGACATGCTCAATGCCGTCTAGAACAGCAGTGGTATGACCTTTCCCATAGAGTTGTGGGGCTGATTGGGTTCTATGTCATATCATCAGACATTATTATGACAGGTGTTTTTATGAGCGAACTTTGCTGAAAAAAGTCCTCGAAAAAGGCGGGGACACCCCCAAACCCCACCACATATTTTTTATTGTTCCTGAGCCCCCCAAACACCTTATCTGCCTCCCCCCCAACCCCCAAAATTTCGATGATTCTTTTCGATGATTTTTTGGGGCAAAATTGTTTCATAAAAACAGCCGTCATAATAATGTCTGTCGATGAAACAACGTTGTACCACTGATTGATGGTTTAGAAACCGATATTCACCACTGGTCCCCGGATGTTGATTCGGCATGCACGCAGTAGTGTAATGGCCTTCTGATTCTCACACGATTTCCCTGGTATTACCTCGATAATGCTTGAAATTTAAAAACACTTCCCCGTCCTCACAGACACTCACCATGTGCCACGTTCCTCTTCCCTTGCTCCCACCAGTTTTCCCTCCCTGGCCCTCTACAAATACCCCCATCACTCTTCGGTTTGTGTGATGCAGATTCATTTCCGAGTGTGTTTTGTGGCATCGCCACAGTAATCTCACAAGATTCCCCTGGTACTCCCCCAATAAGACATTATAAATTTAACTGGCTCCGAAGACAACACCTAACTCCCCAACCTCACATGGTGTCCTCTTTTCCCTCCCTACCTTTAGCCTGATGCCATTGCCTCCCTTTTCGTCCTCCAAATAGCTTTTTCAACACTTTTTGTTTTCAGCTTCCCCTGGTATTAACACGGGAATCGCTTCCACCGAACAAAAAAGATGGATTTTCATTTCTGAAAAGATTCTCTGCTGCAAAGCACCATAGGAGATGTATAAAAGTTGTTGGCAGCATGGGACATCACCTTCTTCTTTGAATATTTTAAAACTACTGGATGGATTTACTCCAAAGCAGTCAAGGAAATTAGGTCAATGCTTTGTGCCCAAGTTGTTTCTTATTTGGTCCAAATCCATCCAGTGGTTGTTGCGCTACAGCTGTCCACAAAGTGCACTTTTTCTCTATGGGAAAATTAATGGGAGTAGGCCGAAAACATTGTTTTTTTTGTTTTATTAATAACCTTTACATGTGTTAAGACATTTTTTTCCAAAAGTTACAGTTTGTGGGTGCCTGTGATAAACTTTTGTTTTGAAAAGTGTCATTGAAATGCGTCTAGCGGGTCAAACATTATTAGCAATTGAATTTTCTGAAAAGTCTACATAGAAAGTTTTCATCTTAACTATAGGGCAGAAACCTGTTAAAATTAGTGACATGTAACTGTGGCAAGGTCAGTGCTACAGTAGCCCAATTCTAGGTGAAAGCATGGGGACCACTAACAGAGGAGCATGGGGACATTGTCTATATAGAAACACTACATCTGCCCACTAAAGAGATGATTTTTATGACTATCACTTCTAGGGACTCTCTATGTTTGCAGATAAGACATAATGGGCTAACATCCCACCTCCATCTCAGGAAATCAACTTGGATTATTAGCAACAATGTTGACATGACAACTCCATTAACCTACCCATGAATCTAGTCGGATCACTATAGAATCGAAGCCAGATTAACACCGAAACAACAAATTGAGAAACCCAACAACGGCCCAAACAAGATTCACAGGAGGAATTTAAAGAAAATCACAACCTCTATATTCTCCAAAGGAATCACGCATTTCATGAATACCACTACTGATGATGATACATGTGACAAAATTATAAAAACCACTTTCGGGAATTATTAAACCGTCATGCTCCTGTAAAAGACAAACAAGTGAGGCCTCACATGAACCATCAAAAATGGTTCAATTCTGATTTAATTGCACTTAAACAAGAAAAAAGGAAACTAGAAATGAAATGGATAAAAGGTCCCACAGAGACAAATAAAATTAATTGGAAGAATACAGACACCAAATATAAGATCAAACTTACTGAACTTAAAAAAAAAAAACACTACAATGAACAGATTGCCACAGTGACAAACTCTACAGGGAACTTTTTCAGATATTGAAAACCATAGAGAAACCTAAAGCCCTCTCCCCGCCATTCCAGTCTTCAGACAAAGACTGTGAAAAGGTCCAAACGGCCTTTCAAAATAAAATGTTCAAAGCTAGAGAAACTATGACAAAATGCAAGACAACTAGACTCCCCCAACCTACCTACACTAAGAAAGAAAGTCAAAAACATCTTAGTCCAAAATTCCAGTTTACCCGAATCACAATGGACAATATGAGGAAAACACTCTCTAACATAAATTGCACATCCTGTATAGAAAATGTAATACTACCAGAAATTGATACTAGACAACCCAGAAGCATTCATCCCATTCCTCAGAAGAATGGTAAATACTTCCTTTAGAGAGCACATTGTGTCCACAGCTATAAAAACAGTCACGGTCACACCCATGCCAAAAAAGCCAGAATTACGTCAACAGGACCCCTCAAATCTCAGACCCATTACCAACTGTAATTTTCTATTGAAAATACTAGATAAGATTGCCACAGAACAGCTCCAAGAGTATGCAGATAGCAACAATCTCCTCCATCCACAACAGTCAGGATTCAGGAAAGACCATAGCACAGAGTCTGCACTACTCGACCTGCAGACAGAAATGCTGAGCCTATTAGGCAAGGGTAAAGCAGGTTTGCTGATTCTATTGGACCTCTCAGCGGCCTTTGATTTATTAGATCACCAGAGCTGCGAGAGGCCCTGGAATTAGCGGGAAACTGCTCCCAGGGCGCCATTGATTAGGTGTCATCATTCTTCCAAGATAGACACTCCAAAATAATCTGGTGAAATCACGCTTCATCATCCAAACCAGTGGACTGTGGCGTCCCACAGGGAGCTAGTTTTCCCCCCTTATTATTCAACTTATATCTGCGCTGTTTATGCACCCTGTTGACCCATCTCTGGATATTTTTTACTAACTTTGCCAATGATACCCAACTGGTATTTGAACTCACTAGAGACTATAAACAGGACAGTGACAAACTAACATCTATATACAATACCATTGAATCCTGGATGAAAGCTAACTGGATGTGCCTTAATGGCACCAAAACAGAGCTAATGAACTTTGGCTCTTCGTGCGCCAGAAAAAAACTTACACCAGCCTACTCCACATTTGACATGAAAGAGTCACCAATACCCAGTATCAGAAAAAGTTAAGACCCTAGGCATATACTTGCAGGCCTCTTTAGGAGCTGAAGCCCAAGTAGCTTATCTTAAAAGAAGTTGCCAGTATCACCAGAAACTCCTGAGGAAAATTAGACCCCTGCTAAACAAGCAAAACAGTACAACAATCGCCAGGGCCACTATTCGCTCACTGCTAAATTATGGAAATGCTCTGCTATTGGGCACTAGTAACAGATGCCTTAAACAGTGCCAGGTGATTCAGAACAACGCCATAAGAACCATAACCGGCAAAACCAAGAGAGAACACATCACAGGAGAGAGAAGCGATCTTCAATGGCTAGCTATAGATGAACGCATCATATTTAAATCCTTGACACTGGCTCATCGTTGTTTATATGGAAATGACCCGGCATACCTAAAGAAACAATTCACTTGGTATGAACCAAGTCGCAATCTTAGATCAACAAATAAAGGCCTACTCCATGCCATGCCAACCAAAAGGGCAAAGGGATTAGGTAGGGCCTTTTCGGCCAAAGCAATAGCCAAATGGAATAAACTACCAGTGACTCTAAGGTCTGAAACCAAGCTCTGAAGTTTCAAGAGGAAATTGAAGACCCTGCTCTTCACATAAATCCCCTCTGTAACAAACTACTGACCTAGGCACGTCACACCTTTATGTTGTCCCGTCAATACATCCCTGTCTATATGGAATGCGCTCGGATACCTGTGGGCTGCAGCGCTATACAAACACATGAATAAATAAAATAGAATTAACATGCCCATGTCCTTCAGTGTTAAAGTGAGGCATAGCAACTAAAGTGTACGTCTTGTATGCCTTACTTTACTGAATTGGGGCATCTTTGTCACATTTTGCAGGTGGTGTGGTAGACAAGAGGGGAAGTATGTTTCCTCCCCAACTTCTCCCCTGTAAATCAAAACCAGCACAAGTTTTTTGTGCTGGCTGTGGATTTCTGTGGAATCGCTTATTTTTAGCAGCTGCACAATGTGCATTCAGTATTGACACTTTTTGTAAAACGGAGTGCAAAATCGAGCCATAATACCATTATGCCCTGTTTTACATTTCACGTTTGCATTCCAGTTTATACAATTTGAAAATTGCATGCAACTGACCTAACAGCATGAGAGTACTAATGTTTGCAGCCCCCTACTTGCAATTTACACTTTATACAAAATGTAGCCCAGTGAGATTAAATGATATGCATAGGATGACGTACATTGGTTAAGCTATGAAATGTAGGCACTTGCCCAGTAACCTTCTGAACTTTAGATGGTATACATATTAAAAATGTGTATTTCAGAAACTGCACAACTACTGTGTTATAGAGATTTCTTGGAAAGTGCTCAAATCAGCAATCTGAAAATATAAAACTCCTTATATTAAGCAAAAGGTGTATGATTACAGCTTTATTTTCCACATCCTGAATGATAGACTATAAAAACCAGAATGCAAAGAGCCTGATTCATGGATTTTTTTGCACGTGCAAAGTGACTTTTCACTTGTGAAAAGTCACTTTGCACTACCAACAAACACCCTGATTCATGGAACAGTGTAACACGTCTTTGCACTGCTCCACCCTGATTCATGGAGCTGTACAAAGTGTATTTTTGCAGTGCAAAGTGAATTTGCACAGCAAAAAGACACTTTGCACTGTTCCATGAATCAGGGTGCTTGTTGGCAGTGCAAAGGCACTTTGCACAAGTGAAAAGTCACTTTGCACTGTGCAAACCATTTCATGAATCAGGCCCAAAGTGTTGAAAGTGTGCAGGGCAAAAGGCTGAATACACGCCTGTACTTGAATCACTTTAATTGTCCTTAAAGAAGGCACACCATTTGTAGTTGACTGAAGCTCTTCTGCTGCCTTTCAGATGCAAATGTCCCTTTGCACTGATAACACGCGAATAACAGAAAGGTGCCAAGTCATTGCCAGGGCCTTGTTCAGGGGGTCAGCCGTGCAGCAGTACCTGGAAGAAGCCCGGCTTATCTTCATCTTCCTGCCATTATGAAAGTACTGGAGGCAGCGGGGGTCAGGCAATGCAGCAAGTTTTACTTCAAATCCTGCAGTGTCTGTATTTTGGGCGCCTATTTAGGCCCGTGAAGTGCCCAAATAAAAGGTGAAGCGCGTGTTGCACCTGGAGATACGCCAGTGCGTAGCATAACACTATAAAGCAAGGAACGAGTACCTGACACGCGCTTGACATGGCACAATTTACGTTGTCTTCAATCTTATTTTCTGGGTTATGCAGCATGTGTGGTGACATAACAAGCTCTTAGTCTTTGTTTGATAACTCTCATGTACCGCATTGCCATGCATGAGGGGAACACACTTTGTATTCCAATTAAGAAACTAAACATACAGTTAAGTTACCAAAAGCAAATGGCGCTTTTCAGTTTCAGAAAACGGCTTTGTGACAGAGTCCATCACTTAGAGGGATTGGAATAGCTTGTTAGCCACATCATTCATGAAGCTTTAGTTCTTTAAAAAGCATCAACCCCACCATCTTGCCGAGATTACACCTTTTAGGCGTGTAAGCAGGCTGTGTGAGCAAACATTGTGCTATAGTAGGTGGCAATTTCACTTTGAGGTGTAAATTGCCCGATTCGCGCTATTAGCGACCCAAGCAATCCTTCCCTGCTTTGTCTGCTGCAGCCAAAACAAATCACTGCCAAGAAAAAAACAAAAGAGGTGAAAAACATATTGTAGGAGACACAGTTGCCATGAAATTCTGAGCCATTGCTGAATTTATTTTTTATTGTATTGGATATTTGTAAAGCGCCTATACAACAAATGGTGTTTCAAGGCGCCATAAGCGATCTGCTCACCTTTAGCATAGCGTGACACAATGCAAATGATAAATACTGGCACCTTAACAATGGCCTGCTTTACTTTTTAATAAAACATCTGATTTTTTTATGAGCTGTGCCTTTCTTATGCATGAATGTTTGGTCAACTAGCCCAGCGATGGGACATTTCCGACTGAAAGACAACAAACAGCTCCAGTTACAGAGCAAATCTGTGTCTCCTTCCAAAACAATGATAGTGAGAAACACAATAAAGCTCCTTTTAAAAACGAATGTTTAATCAATTTCTTTTAACATGTTTTTTAAAGTGCAGAAGATTTAAATAGGGCATCGAAGCAAGGGAGGAATGATGACCTCAGTGTTAAGATTCGTTTGCATATTTCACAAATGAAATGTCTCTCTTTTAAGGTGTGCCAATTTTACCAATCTTGCGATTCCATCTGCAGAAGATTGAGCCGATTATACTATATCCACTTGATATGTGCTGAGTCGACCTGGGGAATTTTCTGAATGTGACCCTAGGGAGGATGTGGAGGGAAGTGTTGGCAATGTCACTGGCATTGCTTGCCTCTTTAAGGGCATGATTTCTCTGGAGACAGTTGTTAATATATACAAAAATTGTGCACCCTCCGGCCAACTCACTATATGGTGACTTGAATATCATGATGAGGGAAGCAAATATGAACTTGATTATCTGTTTTAAGAGTAAGATGCAGGTTCTTTTAGTTGAGATTGGCGCATCGTAAGAAGAGCTCCTTTATCACCCTGGAGCGGTACAGCAGAAACATTTTAAGCATGATGGGTGTTGACCACTGACTCTATTAATTCACTTTCCTCATATTCTGAGTATGAGAAATTCCCCCACGAAAGAGAAGGTTTACCTTTGTATCTGCAGAGGTTGCCTTGCAGTAAGGTTTGCACCATATATGTGTGTTTTAGGTTGAATCAACTGCATTCTAGGGGAAGGACCAAACATTGGAAAGGTGGCAATGCACTAAGCACTTTAGAGGGTTGTAGGTTTTGCACTAATCCCATTTTGATTGAAACCCTAAAACACTGGGTCACGGCATGTCCATCTCGCAATACCAATAGATTGAGTTTTTTTTAAGGAAGGAGTGGTTTTAGACAACAACTACTCGATTAATTTATTTTGGTCCAGGTTGATGTGGGGGGGAAAATGTGTCACTTTATTTACTGGTGGTTTTAGAAAAACTGGTATGATTTTTATTAGTAAGACAGAGTTCTTTTACAGATTTAAACAGTTTTATATCTTACAATGTGTTTTAGATGAATTGATCTCATTTATGTATTTTTCTACTGTGCTTTGATTTGAACTGTGTACAATTGTTATCGGGCTAGATTGCATGTTGTGTAAGGTTTGCTGTGAATCATACCACAATAGAAAATAAAAAAAGAAGATACATTGGTGCAAAACAGGAGACATGTGAGATCTGCATTATCTTGCCTCCCTCCTGCGACTTACACTTTTCCATTCAGTGTTTGGAAATAAAGAAACAGTGATATTTTTTTTTTTCACTTAACATGTTTCTCTAAGGATTTACATATTGCCAGGTTGCTTTAATATAGGTTTTGTGTATTTTGCAACTAAACACTACAAGACAGTATTATTGCTTAAATATTTGCAGCAAGTAAAACTAAGAAAGTAGTTTGTCTAGTGCCTACATTGCAGAGTGGCTTTTGTTTATATCTATGCAAAACATGACTTCTCTAGCTTTTATGCCTGGTTTTGTCACATTCTGTGATGTTAGGCTAAGTGATGCTATGTCAGGTGAGAATATGCCATAACACAAATTCAGAGCCCCCAGTTCCTAGTCAGTTGTCTGGAACCTTCCTTCGGTTGCCCACTTACACCCCAAAGACACTACAACTGTAGTGCCACTGAATCTTGCAGCGAAGTAGGATACAATTCAGATGGACAAACACCATGAACTAGCAATGGACACAGCCAACCAAGCACCAATGAGTGAGTGAATGTGTATGGATGTATGAGTGAATGTGTATGAATGAAGGAACATAAATTCTCCTCTGCCCCCTTACAAATCAGAAGGCCGCTTTGATTTGGGGGTGCCCCCACATTAGTATCTTGCTTCCCTCTTTGGAAACCCTGGCCTTCCTTCACTAGTGGAAGCTGTAAGGCAGACAGTACCTTGAGCCAGGGTCGAAATAAGTGATTCTTGTTAGTCCTTGCAAAGTCTTCAAATAATCTGCCCAAAGAGGGGCTTCATCCTCTTTTAAAGTCACATGGGCCACAGTGATTGGTGTATTCTAAGCCTACCTTAATGAACCAATCCTGGTTCCCTACCAACAATCTCTTGTATGCATGAGGTCATAACCAGAGTGCTTTGCAACAGAAAAGGTAAAGGGGTGCAAACCTGTGATACTAGGTCCCACCCATCCTCTTGTCTGCTGTGGATCAAACGGTCTCTCTAAATAATTGAGCTCTCTGAGGTTCCTGATTAAAGCAGCATGTCTCCCTGAAGCTGTGGGGAGAATAGAATTTCTGTCTCCTACAAACCACACCCTCATACCTTCTGGATGGGGTCCCCCTGCGGGGATTGCCTAATGTAAACACCTATGCACAGACATGACAGCTCACTGTCATTGATACTTTAGGGTGGGAGCAAGATTCAGTTTGACACAGTGCATATGAAAGGGGTGTTGGGGTTTCTTGACTCCTTTGTTTTGCCTCTGCAGCCAGGCCCTATTTGGGCCTCTCTGAATTAAACTTTGATAGTATGCACAGCTGCCACCAGCAGCAGAGCTTAGACAAAGGGAAAGGGTGGATCCATGGAGCCTTTGTTAGTTAATTAGGCTGGCCATGGCAGGAGGAAGATTTTGCCCTGCCCCTTCTGAGATGCCTTGATGTACTCTTGGCTGTCATTTCCCAACTAAATATGACTGGGGAGTGGGGATGGTACCTTTAGGCTGTGTCCACCCAGACTGCACAGGTCTATGTGTATGTTGTGCGGTGAACATAGGTGAACATAGGAAATGGGTGCGGATTAGCCATAAACCCCCACCTGAATCCCTCCTCCTTGGAATAACACTCATCAAGTTGGATTAAGCCATGTTGACACACACACACACACACACACACACACACACACACACACACACACACACACTCTCTCTCTCTCTCTTACTTATAGGGTCACTTAAATATATGCCCTTGCATGCATGTATGCCTACATACATACACATCAGACACCCTTGCATCCACGTATACACAAATACAAATTTCAACCATACTCTTTTCCCGAGCAGCTCTGGACGAGAGAGAGCTTCCTAGTTCCTGAAATGTCTGCACATGTCTGCCATTGGGAGCACTTCATATCACTGCCACCACTCTAGAGCGGGCATTTAAACACTTTGGGCGGGCCTAACCTGCTCAGGCCCTATTCTGTCTACGCCTCCGCATGCAGGTGTGCACTAGTTTTACACCAGACATGCAATTAGCAAAGCTTTTGACAAATAATCACCTTAATTTCTGCCTTGCATTACAGAACCTGCCCCCACACTGCTGCTCATAGCTGCCTCCTACGCCCCCAGAGCTCATCTTGCTGTGTGAGCATCCATTTTGTTTCAAGTATGTGCTGCCTCTGATCCTGCAAGGTGCCCCCTCTCAAGTAACAGACAAAACCGACGATTAGAGAAGGTGGACAAGTCTGTCTTCTTCTGCAACAAGGAGAGCCCAGAGTGTGGAGAAAAGGAACAGTGGCAGGAAGCAGATTTGGAAAGGAGCCAGAGGGGGAGGGCGAGTGTGACAAGGACTCCCCATGTGTGGGGTGGGTGTATGGTCACAGCACTCTGAGAGAAGGCACCTGCACAGATTTCCTTTTCATGGTTTCTACGGGTGGACCTGTGGCAAATGCTGGGAATTCCGACTGCGTTGGTGGCCATTTTAGAATTAAGCAAGCATTGCTGTTTGGAGTTGGAACACAGAACCAGTCTGGTGTTCATGCCTCTCCTGACATTTCCTCACAGAAGCCTGAGCAGAGTGCACACCCATTAGAAGAAATCAGAATCATCTTGCATTGTAACTCCTCACTGGGGCACACTTAATAAAACAAAACCTGTTAACTCAAGAAATACCAAACATTCATGCCATAAGAGTTGACAGTTGCCATGCCAACCAAATATTCTGCTTCCCAACACCATGTCACCTCATATTCTCTGTAGTATTGCTTTGGCCAGCAGTTGGTGCTAAAGCAATACCATATGCAACAAAATCAAATGTTTTAACATGCTAACTACTCTTGTGGGGGTCTGCCAGGGGCCAGTAGGGCAGGTTATAGCTTTCTGTTGGAGACTCCAGCAGCTTAGCCTCCCTTTAAGCAGATCCCCCGCCCAGTTTATAGCAAATTTGTGATCGTTATGGATACTGCATAATCAGCCAAAGTGAGGGGAGAATGGCGGGCCAGAGGGGGATCTATGGGCAAGAAAGCCGACAGTGAGCAGAGGACCAAAGGGAGAGCAGTAGGCCAGAAAGTAGAGAGGGAGACGCAGGCCAGAAAGTAGAGTGGGAGAGCTTTCCCTTGAGGTGAGAGTTGGGAGCGAGATTGGAAGTGTGGTAGGGATTGGGGATTGTGAGTTGTGACATTACAGTGTGGCAGAGTGAGTAAGTGCATCACTGTCATTGTCTGAGTGAGAGGTTTGGGAGTGCAAGTTGTGAGGGGAATGGGTGTTGCAGAGTGGGGGCTTGTGGGTGCTTAGGAGCATTGGAGAATATAGAAGGGGAATATGTTGCCCATTACAACTGATAATGATCAATAAAGCTCGTAATATAAAATATGCACCACATTATATCAAAAAGGTAGAGCAAAACACTGTTCTGTCAAGCCGGGGACATCTGGGACTTTTTCTATTAAATTGCTAGCAGAAACCACATTCAAAAGGTACAAGTAATGACAACCTGGCTCTCTTGTAGCCTCACACACACACTGCCTCTTTCTAGCAGCCTGTCCCTCTTACTCCCTGGCTCTATTGCAGCTTCCAGTCATTTAGAAATGTGCCGCAAAACTGCTGCAATAAATACAGGTATGTGCTACAATATTTGCTTTTTTAAACCACAAAATGTTTAATTTCAATATCCTGGAGGGTCAAAACGTTTTACCCCTGTGTGAGCTCAAATGCTTCCAGATGACTCTCTAGAAAAGTTTGAAAAGTTTACGTGACCTCAGCCACCCACAATTAGGTGGGTTGGCGAATCCCAGAAATAGTTCGCCCAGCTCTATTAAAGTGATGTTATGCTAAAATGTTCCATGAAAAACAACCCATAGTGACAACGAAGAAGTAAAAATGTAGAGGTAAAACAAACTTTACATTAAAAGTAACAAAACATACAATAATGAAGATAGCAAACATAAGCGAAGCAAAAATAGCATAATTACTCTTACATTTTGTAATAATGTCTCTGCAAAGTCTTATGTTTAAAAAAAAGAAATATATCCATTGTAAACAGACATTAAAACCAGGGTACCACATTACAACAGTGCCTTAAACAACTCCTGGTCAAGCAATACAGTCTTATCATAAAACATTGGAGAACACCCCATTCCCTGCAATATTCTGCTACTATAAGTACAACAGGAGCTGGACATTTACACTGCTTCCGCACTTTTTTAAAGTTACTTTAGTCGGTCTTATTTTAAACTTCTCCCTTCTCTTGTCTCAGGAGAAGTGAACTGATGCCGTAACAATGCAGCTTGCCTGTGAATTAAGTAATGCACACTTTTGCTAATGTCAATAATGATCAACTTGAAATCATTCTTTTCACTTCCTTAAATTTTTTTTTTGTGTAAAACTAATGCCATGTTAAAGCTGCATTCGTCATTTTTATTTTTCCTTTTAATTGATTGTTATATTTCTTTTAGAGTGAGGTATTTTTGATTCAGTATTTCAATTATGTACCATTAAAGAGCATGAAAAGTTTAAAATGTATAATAATATTTCAAGCACCTGTACCAACTCACAAAGAGATGTTCACCCTTTCAGCTACTCCAGCAAATACAGGGTTCAATATAGATGAAGATGTCTTTGAGACTCAAAATGAATTGCCTGGTTACTTACCGGTAACATTCTGTCTTCCTGTTCCATTGCTTACTTACTCTGGAAGATGAGATCGTGCAGAGAAATCGAGCTGCTATCTGATGGGTAGCTTCCAAATCTATTGGTCAATATTCTTCTGACCATTGAGCAATGCATCAATACAGGAATGTATCAACAGGATCTCAGTCTTGTAACCTTTGATCTTTCTACAGGTTAGGCGCATCCATCGTCCTATTGCTGCAAATAGGATTTGGAAGTATCCAAATATGGAGCTGCTTCCAGTGTTGTCCAAAGTCTGTAATCTGTGCATCATCTGCACAGGAGTAAAGGTGGTGCCCAGAGAACGGAACCACGTTGGCTAAGTGTGAAATGTGAAGATTAAACAATAGTGTCAAGCCTAAGCCCTGTGTACACCATACCTCAAATGGGCTTTATAGGATTCATGTGGTCCTATGGAAACAGTCTGTACTTGGCCAGTCAGATAACAGGTCAGTTCAACACTGTACTACAAAGGCCGTGCTGCTATAACCGATGTAGGCCACGAAAAGTCCAACAAGATACAGCCTGTGGTACCTGAATCAGAAACCTCTTTGAGGTTCTCCAGGATGCTGTCAAGTACACACTGCTGGGGATAACTGTGTGAAAGTCCACTTGCTACTGCTGCATGAGAATGTTCTCTTCTTTCAATGCCTGTATTTAAGAGGCCATCACTCTCTCAAGAAGCTTCAATGGAGATGACTTAGAGCAGCGCCCCCCTGACAGATTCTATATGTTAGATGTTTTATGCTGTCTCTTGTACGTTTTTTTGGTTCCTTGGGCCTCATTGTGAGTCTGGCAGTAGCCGTGCCGGTAAAAACGGCACGGCTGCTGCCGGAGTCTTTTTTTTTCCGGCTACCAGCAATGGGGACTCAATGGGAATGGGGTGGACGGATGCACTGGCACCATTCATGAATAGTGCCAGTGCATCCGTCAAGGTCTGCGAGCGGGTGCCTTTCCGCCCTCCAGGTCAGACCTGGCAGGCGGAAAGGCACCCGCTTGCACAACTCGTAGTTTGCCGGTCCGAAAAACGATACCGGCAAGCTTACCGGCACCATTATTTCCTGACTGGCAACCTTGTAATGACCCCGGTGCCCAGATGCCTGTGGGCTTACGGCGCGGCACAAGCAAATAAATAAATAAATAAATAAATAAAATATGAAAGTTGGGAATAGGGGCAGGATGATAAATGGGATTTTTGGAACCTGTGAGTGTGTGACAAATCAACTTCCGGGTCACCAGTGGTCCAAGGATGAATATCGGTTTCCAAACCATCAATCAGCCCCACACCTCTAATACCCCAGAAGGGATCTGAACAGATTGGAAATACAAGCAAATTATAAACCTACTAGTCTAATATTGGCAATGTGGATGGAATGGCAGGCTTATCTCTGCAAGGTCGCGGATTGTTGCTTAGTTGAAACACAATGAAAATACAATTATTACCCAATGATAAAAGGGACTATCCAGCCAAGGTTGTATACACATGTCTACTTTATTATTATTCAACAGACAGTTCTAGCACACTACAAAATACAACCCACAATGTAAGGGCATGCAGAGGGCAGATAGTTTCATAGGGATGCACTCTGGATACTGATATGAGAGTACTTGGTAAAGTAATTAATTGCAATAGTTCAAGGATACGTGGTTTCTGCACAAAGGGAGCAATGGATCATGAAATGTCACTAGGGGCCTTCGGAGAAGGACCAGGGGGACAGAACCATAATGTACCTTGTGCTTGTAGAAGTTCTTGTTGCTCAACAGGAATGAGTCAGTTTCAGGGCACTTTGCAGCTCCTGTGACAGAGTTCAAGAGGGGAGACAGCTTCGGGTATCAGGCGGCAGGCAGTTCAGCAAGCGAGGCTGGATGGACGGCTGCAGGCTGACTTACACAGCGGCTCGGGTCAGGAATCATTGTCTCAGTGCTGGTTGGCGGGTCTGAATCAATGGTCGAGGCATCACGGATGACGTTAGCGACTGCAGTGTGAAAACAGTCAGCACTGCAGTTGTTTGCAGCTCAAGGGCTTGATTGGCTCGAAGAAATTTCTTTTAAGGCAGACACTGGTTGATGCTTGTCGATGCACTCCTCCTAGCTTCTTCACTGGGCTTGTGATGTCCTTTGAGGCGGACGGGCCAAATCTAAGGAGAGTGTAGCAGGTAACTGCCTTGTCATTGGTTTGGTTCAGAGACTTTCTGGCGCTTCCCATCTAGGAAGCTTGCTTGCAGAGCCTAGCTCAGCATGCTGTGTGCTGGTTGGGTACCGGTTCTGGCGCTGCTGGAGGGTCCTCTGGATTAAGTATCTTCCTCTGTTCTCTGGAAGATAATTAGAGGAGGGATCTTGCTTTCCTCTTTGGAAATCCTGGCCTTCCTTCACTGGCGGAAGCTGTAAGGGAGACTGTACTTTCAGCCCGTGTTCAAATGAGTTCTTCTTGTTACTCCTTGCAAAGACTTCCGATGATCTGCCAAAAGAGGGGCATGACGCTCTTTTAAAGCCAAATGGCCCCAGTGATTGGTGTATGCTAAGCCTACCTTAATGAACCAATCCTGGGTCGCCACCAACAATTTCCTGTATGCTTGGTGACAACCAGAGTGCTTTGCAACAGTAAAGGTAAACGGGTGAAAACATATAGTACTAGGTCCCACCCATCTTCTTGTCTGTTGTGGATCAAAGGGTCTCTCTGGGTAATTGAGCTCTCTGTGGTTCCTGATTAAAGCGGCAGGTCTCCCTTGAAGCTGCGGCCATACCAGATCTTTGGTCGCCACCAAACCATATGCTCATAATTTCTGAATGGGGTCCTCCTCTGGAGATGACTACTGTAAACAGCTGTCCCAGACATGACATTTCACTGCTCTTGATACTAAGAGGCAGGAGCTGGCTTCAGGTTGACACAGATGCATATCAAAGGTGTTGGGATGTTCTGTCTTTTGTTAGCCATGCGGCCAGGATTCTTGTGGGCCTGCTTGAATTAGCTTTCATCAGTACGCGTAGCTGCCACCACCAGTGCCAAGAAAGGACAGGGCGGATCCATGGAGCCTTTGTCATTTAATCATGCTGGCCATGGCAGGAGGAAGGTTTTGCCCTCCCCTTTTTAGATGTACTCATGGCTGTCATATTCCAACTAACTGTGAGAGGGTGTGGGGGTGGCGCCTGTAGGCTGTGTCCACCCAGAGTATATGGGTCTGTTTGTTTGTCATGCGTTGAGTGTAGGAAAATGTATGCAGATTTGCCCCACACATTTGCTGAAATTAATCTACCATCATTCAATTTCATATCAAATTTTAAAATGCCCAGGCTAGTGCACAACCACCACGTGGATGGTCAAATTCCTCACAAAGGGTAATTCAGCAGTGGCCTTAGCACCACTACTTCCCTTAGATTATTGGTGACACAGCCTTGTGCCAGAGACAACATGAGCACAAGACCGATAATTTCGACTTTTCTTTACTGGAAGGAGGTCATGTGGAAGGTATTAGGTGATTTGCTCACAATCTATTGATCCTGTGCACAAAAGACTGAATACCCGAGCTTGTATGTCAGAAAGAGAGCCTCCCTGTCTGCCCTGCCATGCCCCTTGCCGCACACGAGTGTGCACAGGGGCTGACAGGGGTTCCGTGCCAGAAGAGAAAATTGCAGAATGCAAGGTAAGTGTAAATGTGTGTGCCTGTATATTTGCGTGTCTGTGTGGGGGTAGCGTGGAAGGGAGGCCGCAGGGGAGCCAGGGTGTTCGTGGGGGTGGGGGTCCACCCGATTTAAAGGAAATTCCACCAGCATAGGAGAGGGTTGGATGGGCGGGGGGGTCTGCTGCCAGGGAAGTTAAAACCCAAGAGGAAAGCCCAGAAATTACCAACTGTGATCCGTTTCTCCCAATGAGCTTCTGTTAAAGGGGTAACACTGGACAAAGGAACAATCTGTTTGTCCATTGTTGAAAAGCTAAAAGTGTCAGCAAAAGACAACTCATAAGAGAGGGAAACAGCAGGAAATGTTGGGTAGGTAGGCGGCCAGGGACTTACAAAGATTCAGAGAAACTGGATTTGAGCTGTCTGTGATGGTTGGGTGCACAGTTCATTTAAAAGGGGAACCACTTCTTTAATAGGGAGATTCTTGCTAGCAGAGCTTTGTCAGAGTCCAGCGTAGGGCAATATAGTTGATTAAGTATAAGTGTGCCCAGTACCCAAGTTTCCTTAAGACGGGGAATATCAGGCAGCGCTAAGCCTGATAGATTGAATATATGGCAGGATCTTTAAACAGCAGAGCAAGCATTCAACGATATGCACATCATGGGTTTACTAGCTACATTTTCATTAAAACGTCTTCATACCTACCTTTACTAGACAACCTGGGTGAAACAAAGGATCAGCTGTCAGTCGCTCACCGACTCAGATGTAAAAAAAGGTGTGGGGCTAGACAAAGAAGATATGTCACCATTGTTAGAAAGTTCATGGAACTCCTTTAACTCTATACTCGATAGACATTGGCATTTTGACTAGACGTTGACTAGAAGTTCAGACCTGGGCCAGGACTCTAACTGGACAGGAACTAACCGGCGCCGCTTAGCCTTTGAGCACCCAGTGGGGGAGTCCACTTGTGCAGTTTAATAAGCTCTGTGGAGGGAGGAACCCTGGGAACTGGCTGCCGACAATAGAAAGGAAAGAGATACTGTGAAAAATAGGCAAGCTAACCTTAACTTCAAAACAAGAGGACTAACCTTCGTGCTAATGTGCCTCATGCTTTTTATTTGTGTCGAAGAACATTGCGTCTGTGGAGTAGACTCCATGATTAACCTAAGTGATTACTGGATAACCAACTATGGATTGATTAGTCTACTCTCAACAATGAAGTCACGTTCATATCAATAAGTCTCCTTTGGACCACTGTGAGCAATACAATGAGGACAAGTCATCTGATCACATTGGGGAGGCATGATTGGCAACAGTTGGTGTCAATGGAAACTTAGCTAACCAGTTAGCAGCAACAGTGGCAGAGGCAGCTTTTGGTGCCAGGGGTATGGGGGGGTTGCGGATCGCTCCTAAAGGGGCACCAGTATTTCTTTCTGACTCATGGGTAAGCAAGCCCTCGCTGTGTAATGTATGTTTTCAGTAGAGGGTTCTAAATGCTTCCTCAAATGAGCACTAATGACCAAGCGTAGCAAGGAACACCCCAAAAATTGAGTGGGATGGGGGGGGGGGTTACCCCTGAGAATTGTTTTAAAATAAGGTGCAGAAATGCATTTTTAAGCACCATTTTCTTTTAACAAAATGAGGTAAAATAAAACTATGCAATGAACAGCTGGTTCTCTAGGATAACACATGATAATATCCAGTAAATGCTGTAAACCAAAATTGCACTACACAGGAGCACTTTATACCATTTTCATAAGGCTGCAGCCACAACCTATCTATGCCAGTAATGGTCAGTGTAAATCTCATGCAAGAGGCTGCAGCCACAACCTATCTATGCCATTTATGGTTGTAAATCGCATGAAGGAGGTTGCAGCCACAACCTATCTATGCCAGTAATGGTCAGTGTAAATCTCATGCAAGAGGCTGCAGCCACAACCTATCTATGCCAGTTATGGTTGTAAATCGCATGCAGGAGGTTGCAGCCACAACCTATCTATGCCAGTAATGGTCAGTGTAAATCTCATGCAAGAGGCTGCTAACTCTATCTATGCCAGTAACAGTCACTTTAAATCACATGCATGAAGCGATTCAGCCTTCATCCATGCAATTTAAAATGACCAATCCTGGCATAGATAGGAATCCTCATTCTAACAATCTAAAAAGCAACACAGAAACAGTCACATTTAAATCATTCCAAGCAACATTAATCACAGCCCGATGGCTAAGCACACATATCATGCACAGATGAACATCTTTTTTCCAAATCTCTTAAATAAATGGAAAACACAGCATTTTATACAGCATTGTCAAGACATTATTGATAGTGAGTCTGGCTTAATAACTAGCACAATACAACCTAATAAAACATATCTATGCGCAGGAATGTACATATTCCAAAAAAGCAAAGTTCGCACATAAATGTCATTGCAGGGAGTAGGGCACAACGAACCATTATTCACACAAAGACAACGGTCCAAAGTCACCTCCATAGCATACACAATACAACGAATAAAGCTGAGGAAGGGACTCCAACCAAAGGACGCACTCCAACCACGCATTTAACAAATGTCTAAGTGTACAAAATAAAGCACAACTATGTGTTCCCTAGCCCAGCCCCCGAGCCCAATTCAAACCTTGGGTCCTTCTTTTCCTCCACCCCACACCGGCTGTGTTTTATGACAGTACTATAAAGACTGAAGAAAACACATTGAAAGAAAATGAATTTAAAACACCATCATTAGTTTGTCATTGGCCCCCACTGCATGCAGTATTAAGCAGCCTCCCCCTTCCAATCATCCACCATGACATTTGCACCTCTTAAGGGACATGCCCAGGACCATTGCAACCCAAATTCCTATGCGCCCATACAGCAATCCATGCTTAATTGCAAAAGAAAAACTCAGATCACTGCCTATGGGCATTATGTCCAATGTCCCAAGCAGTCTATACAAATAAACAAAAGCAGCCCAGCACATGTGAAATAGCACAGTATGATGTGACACTGGAGTGTTGCCTAGAGGGCCCAGGTTGAAATCCCCAGTAGGGGAGAAGTACAACAAAAAAACAGGTGCCCTGCCATCCTGGAACGGTGCTGCTGGTCCCATAAAGTAAGGGAACGGCTTAACACTCGCTCTGCTGTCAAACACTCCTCTGACATCTGCAACCTCCTTGAACTCCTGGATCTTGATGTTCTTGCCCTCACTGAGGCTTGGTTCAAGGATAGCTCTGTCACAACACTTTTCCGGGAAGGCTACAAGATACTCTCTCTGCCTAGACTAAACAGACCAGGTGGGGGAGTAGCAATGATCTTCCCCGAGTGGATTCCTGTGTCTGTCATTCCCACGCAGCTTTCTCGTAGCTCCTCAATCCTGCTGCCCACTTTCTATCAGCCCTCCCTCTTCCGTTCGGAATGTGCTGACCTGTCCTCTTCTCTCCTTTCCTCCTCTTCTCAACTCCTCCTACTGGGTGATCTCAACATCCATCTCGGCACACCTGACTCCTCAGGACATTTCCCCAATCTTTCCGACTCTCTCTCTCTCTTTCCATCTTACCCTCTGGCCACACCTTGGATGCTCTCATCTCAACCGACATCTCTCTATCCCTCTCACTACTTCTCTCTCCTGGACTGATCACTCTCTTATCTCTTCTCACTTGAAGCTCCCTTCTCCTCTTGCATCGGTAAGCCCGGCACTGCCTCCTGTTTACAAGGTCATCCGACCCATGAAAAGAGTGTTAGTGGCTGCCTTTGCCTCTACCTACTCTGCTCCTTCTACTCATGCGGCTGACTCCCACTCTGACACAGCCCTCTCTAACTTTAACCTCTCCGTTTCCAACACTCTTGATATTATTGCCCCTGTCATGCAGGTACGACTGAAGCCTACCAAAAAGTGCAACTCTTGGTACGACTGCGAACTGTCTGCCCTTGAACGCAAATGCAGGGCAGCCGAACTGAAATTGGATTCTTCAGGCTTACCCTTTGACAAACTGGCATGCCGCCTCCTTCAAAGGCAGTATAGACTCTGCATCCTCTCCAAGAAAAGAGTCTTTATTCAAGCCTGCATCTCCATGGCATCTAATAACATGGCCAAACTTTTCAAAGTCTGCAAGGAACTAGCCAATCCTGCTGCAGCCTCCTCCACCACTGTACCCACCCAAGCCCTCTGCTCTGTGCTGGATGCACACTTCACCTCTCAAGCACAGGATATCCAATCCTCTCTCTCTTCCTCACCACCTCATGCACCAACATCTAGTGTACCTCCCTTGACCACCCCCACTCCTCCCCTTCTTCTCTCTTCTCTCTACCCTGTCTCGCCTGAGGAGGGAACTAGACATGTCTGCTCTATGAAAGCCTCATCCAAACAGGTAGATCCCTGTCCCTCCAAAACCATCAAGGACAACATTGAATCTCTCGTCCCAGCCTTGGCCGACCTCTGCAACCTCTCCTTCACCACTGGAGTTTTCCCGACTGTTCTTAAGCACTCCCTTGTGCACCCTCTCCTCAAAAAACCCTATGCTGATCCATCCATTCCGGCAAACTATCGCCCAAACTCTATCACTCCTTTTGTGGGCAAACTCCTGGAGAAGTTGGCTATTTCTCAGCTTACCCTCCACACTGAATCTATCTGTTGGTTGGTTCCATGACCACCAGTCTGGCTTTAGAGCATCCAGAGGCACAGAAACTGCTGTCTGACCACCCATGAAGATCTGCTCTCAAATCTTGATTCTAACTCTCCTTCTGTCCACATTCTACTCGACCTCTCCTCTGCCTTTGACACGTTAAACCACAACAACCAGATTGCACGTCTCTGTGATACCCTGGGTTAACCTCCTTTCTCCCTGACCACCCATCTCAGGTGGAATTGGGTCCTTTCTCTCCCCTGTCACTCTCTTTATGTGTGGTGTCCCCAGGGATCTCACCTATCCCCCTGTTTTTTCAATGGCTACATGGCCCCCCTGTCCCATAGGACAGCAATTTTTACTTCCAACTTTCAGTGTTACACGGATGACATGCAGCTCGCCTTCAGGCTACACTCTGCCACTTCCTCTTCCTCACTCATACCTGACTGTCTGTCTGCATTTCAGTCGTGGTGTGCTGCAAACAACCTCTGCCTCAATGCCAGTAAGACAGAGATTGTCCTCAACAGGACTTCTGCTCCCGCCTTCCTGCAACTCCACCTTCCAACGAGACAATACAGCTGGGGCTCAACTTCGACTTCACTCTCTCCTTCTCGTCACACATCACAGACATCTCTAAAAAGTCCCACGACAAACTGCACCTTCTCAGAGGTATTCTACCTTTTCTCAGTTTCCCCCAGAGGCTCACCGTTCCCAGAGCCCTGGACCTCTCTAGGCTGGACTACTGCAACAGCCTCTTCATCAACCTTCCTTCTTCTGCACTCCGTCCTCTTCAGCTCATCCAGAACAGAACCGCAAGGCTTATCCTTGGCCTCAAGCCGAGGGACCGCATCTCTCTGGCATTGAAATCCCTTCACTGGCTCCCCGTGGCTGCAAGGATTAAGTTCAGGACCCTTTGCATTGTCCACAAGCCTTTCTGGAGCCGGGGCCCACTCTATCTGCTATGGGAGTAATTATAGAGGGAAACGGGGGGGAAGTCCCCCCAACTTTTGTGGCATGCCTTTTTGTCCCCCCTATCTTTTGGTGGGTGGGCAGTGGGGGCCGCATTGTGGCTGCTGCATTCTTTGATCATGTAATAGGAAAGCTCGAGTCTGGCTGAGGTGCCCAGCCAGGTTTGTGCTGTCTCATTACACAATGAAGAGCTGAGCTCAGCTGCGTTTCTGTTTGTTGGAGGGCTGGACAATTACATTTGGAGTCAGGGGAGAATCCAGCATTGCAAGAGTGAGGGGCGAGGTGAGCCACAAAATGCAGTGGGTTTAATAGTTTTATTCACACCCCCAAACCGCCCACCCCTTCCCCAATCTACTTTTTTGGTAACATTAGTGGCAGATGGCATTTTTACACATAAAAAAGATAAAACTGCAGGATCATTGCATATGCAGGAACGTCATCTATTAGAGCTCTGTCCAGGTGCTGTGGTGCAAAATACATGGAAACCTCCTAATCTTCATACGTACTGAAAAAGCAGAAGTGACTTCACAGAAAAGGACATTGCAAGGAGTATCATTAGTTTTTGATACGTGGATGCACCATGGAAGTGACTTTGGAATAAGTTGCCATAAGTGAGCCAAGTGCCAAATAACGTTGTGGCGCGCAATACCTACATTGCACTATTGTGATAGATGGAGCAACTCTATAGGCATTAGGCTTTTTTATAATAATAGCATGCTTTATTAACTAAAGCTTTGAAGTGAATCACAATCACGTACAGAGCTTCAGATAAGACACAATGGGCATCATTACAAGTTTGGAGGTAGTCATGCCGCAAACTCGGGTCCGGGTCCAGCGAAAGGGGAATAACCGGGCTATTCCGACCTCGGCGGGCCAGGTAATTTCCCTTTCGCGGGACCCGGAGCCGGTATGTCCCCATTCTCAATTGAGCCCCCATATGGCTCAATGGGACTGGCGAGGATGGTAGCAGTGGTACCATTCATAACGGTAACATTGCTAACATCCTGCTCTGTTCGCGGGTGCCGCTCTGCACGCCTGGTCAGACCAGGCGTGCAGAGCGGCACCTGCGAGCAGAACTCGTATGTGGTGGTACAGTGATAACAGCGCCGGCATCACAACCGGCGCCGTTATCACTGCACCACCACTATCGTAATGAGGCCCAATGTGATTAAATTAATTGCACAGGATCACACACTTTGTTTAAATGGTGAAACTGGGATGTGGACAATTTAAGCAACTGTGCACACCTTTCCAGGTTTAGTTGATATGGATATTTAGTAAGGTTTTGCTTTACATTTCATGTGCTTAAACCATTATTTATGGCAATGCCTTGGAAGGAATTACATAATAAGATACCCTTTCTTAGTAAACTAACTGTACGCGATTTAGATTGTCATAGAAATATGTTGAGGAATGAGAGTATGGCTTTAGTTTTATTCTTCCCATCCTGAATGCAAAGTAACAATAGCATCATGCAGATTAACGTGAGCCTAACAAATCCCCCTTGGGTTTTTGAGACATAGGGACTCATTATGACTCTGGCGATCATAATGCCATTCGGGTCCCATTGGACTCAATGGGAATGAGGAGGAAGGATGCACCGGCACTGTGTGCAACAGTGCCGGTGCATCCATCAAGGTCTGCGGGCGGGTGCCGTCGTGCCCGCCAGGTCAGACCTTGCGGGCGGGAGGGCACCCCGTCCGCAAACTTGTACTCTGCCGGTCCGATAACAACTGTGCTGGTAGCTCACCAGCACCATTGTTACCGCGACCGGCAGGGTTATAATGAAGTCCATAGTCATTATGTCATAAAGCATGCAACATTATACACCCTTCTCACTTCTGGACACTCCTTCCCATACATATTCCTAAAGGGACAAAAGTCCCTGCTCATAGTCGCCCCCTCCCTCCTATCAGTGCCTAATGGCTTGCAGTGTAATGCTCTGTTGACACAGAGCAACATGAGTACACTCTGCTTCCCAGAGCTCTTGGGACATTCTCCTGGCAGCAGGACACCTCTAACTTTCGGAAAGGGTAAGGTGTCCTGTTGCCAGTACAAGAAGCGTGCTGAGCAGAAATTGCTTGGCACATATTGTTCTACCAGTGGGACACCTTTTCCGTTGGGCACCCTCTTTGAGGTGCTGAACGGGAGTGGCGTCCCACTGGCAAATGTCCCGCTCTTATCTCCTGCTCGGTACACTACTGCTTGGGGTCATTTGAACACAGGAAAACATACCTTAATTTTAATGAGTCAGAATGTTGCAAGTAATTAATGAAATCAAAATAAGCACCTAATGTGCTGTTTTAAAATCTTGCAGGCATCCGTGTTGTATTATATCTATATGCTTGTTTGAGTCAGTGCCCTGGTGGCAATAATCAAACACCAGCTCCCTTCAGAATGCTTGGTAGAGGGGGCACAGGTTTTTTTACTGTTGTCAATGCAGTGAATTTCAAAGACCAGCTGTGGTGATATAAATTTCAGAAGACTGGAGTGTCTTTAGAATTGAATTATAAAAGATTCGCCACCAGTCTGATGAAAGCTATAACAGAGCGTCGGCAATGGACTCTTGTGCTGTAGTAGTTTAGTGTTATCCCTCAGAGCCAGAGTCCGCCCTTCCTCCAACCTGCCCCTTTCTTTCAGTTGTCATGTCCCCCCCCCAACATTTTCAGCAAGGTTACTCCACTGCTATATGCAACGCTCTCTTCCTAAATACTCTCCTTCCCGAGCCCTCCGCTCATCTTCCTCCAACTCTCTGCGGGTGAGCTGCTTCTCCAAGCAGAGACTTGGGGGGAGATCTTTATCCTCAGCAGGTGACTCCCCTTGGAACAGCCTCCCTGCCTCTCTCTGTCTCGAGTTGGATCTCCTTAAGTTTGGGCAACTCCTCAGGACTTTCCTCTTCGTCCTCTCCTTCTCTCTCCCTCCCCCTGCTAACCAGCTCTTTCTGATCTCTCGCTCTCTCCCTCCACATCTGCTCAGTTTCGCTGACTGCCTGCCTGGTGTACCTTCAGAGCCTCAAGCTTTCCTTGCCAGTCTCCTGCACTTGCCTCCGGGCCTTGCACTTGCCTCAGCACTACTGCACTACGGTTACGACCCATGACAGTGGTATCTCTCTGCACTTAACCCATGTTCTGACGGGACTGGGTGCACTTGGTCCCTCCCCCCCACACTTCCTCTTCTGTGCACCTGCACAAGCTGAATGTACCACGCCTAGTAAGATCATTGGTCTTGTCTTCCTTATGTCTTCCCCTATAATCACATAATAAATAAACAGGCAATCAATAATGGATGGCCCAAAAGGTAGGGGTACTGCTATGTCAAACTAAAATGGAACATGAGCAAATTATTGAAAAGATCTGCCCTCTGTTAACATGTGGGAGTAACTTCCCATTGGAAAGTGTAGGTTCACGGTAGACCAATATAAACATGCGACACTAGGAAATCACAGCAGGACGAAATTCTGCAGGCATGCCTCGTTCTGGCCACAGAACCCAGCCAGCAGACGATTCATCAACACAAAATATGGCCACAATGCAGGACCTCGCAGTGAGGGCTGACAAAACATTAACTAGCAGATATAAGGTGCCCATTTGGATATGTGAGTTATAGGCGCACTACAGAGAGGATAGCAGGCAACACTTGTGTATAGGCGTGTTATAAATGCCATATTATCATATCATTCATCGTAATAGCACAGAGTTTTCAGGAGAGACATGAAATCTATAACCACACATGAGCCGATCAGCCACAGTTAGAGCCGACTGGTCCCCACACAACCCTGTAACTAGTTTGTGTAACATCTGTTGTGTCCACCCGTGAACAATTGCGTAATCACATGCACCTTGGACATCTGGGGATACAGAGGCACACTGGTGAGTTGCGGCGTTCCCCGCCCTCCCCAGACCAAAGTGTAATTTCTTAGCACTGGGTTGTCCACTGTGCCCAAACAGATTTGAGTAGCCTGTTCTAGGCAGAAAAGAAACTCCCTACATAGTGTGGGGTTCATACGCTTGAACTGCACAATGATGTAGGCAATATTCAAATGCAGCAAGACCTTTGTGAACTACATCTTATTTTGTTGACTATAGCTGTACACGCTACGCCTACTCCGCAAAGAACCGTTCCCCCTTTTAACATGCAGGGAGGTGTCTCACTCTAACAGCAAGGTATTGGTATAGAGAAGCAGGCAGGCGGCGGGCCCTCATCACTTCACTGGACGAGCCCTGCCCTCTACACAACATAAGCGCTCAACTGAGGTGGATGGTCAGCTAGTGGAGGATGACAACTTCGCTGTGCCCCCACTCCAGAGCATGCTTAGGGATCTTGTCATTGGCACAGATTGCACAGGCCCTCAGACTGTTTTCCCTCCCCCACTCCCCCATGCAAGGCACCTGGCGTGCAAAAAGGGAACGCTCTGGAAGGACTTGGGGTGTGCCGACGCTGCGTGGGCCTCGGCAACCCTTTGAGTGGTGTGCTGCCATGCACAGGACAAGCACACCACTCACAGGTGTTTATTAGAGCACCGGTTGTCACTCATCCAGCCAGCGCTAATATCAAATATAACCAAACCCTGTGAGAGGCGCACTGTCCAGTGCAGCCTAGCGCGGCCCTCTTGGGAAGAATTTTTTTTATCTTTCAGATCATGGCTGGCCCTTAGAGCTCCAACACTGTGGGAGGCTACTGGTGGTGCATCGGGCACCAGTGGGGAGCCAAGTAAGGGCGGCCACCCCTTTTGCCCCCCCAGCTCCACCAATGGCCAGCAATGAAGGCTCACGTTGATGAACAACTGAAAACAAAAAATCGGTTAGTATGAAGAAAAGTAGAGATTGAGGAGGATACAAACTCCAAAATGTAGATTTTGCATCACCACAGACAGTCAATAGAAAAGGTTATCCTGGAAGCAGACCTAAGAGAAACAATCTTAGGATATTTGGCTTCTGTGAAGATGAAGATGACGCAGACGTTGCACCTTTTGCACCTGCGGTCTTCGTGCACGCCTTCTTGAAGACCAAGACATGAAAATGTAAGCGACAACTTTAGCCTGCTCACAAAGTTTGGTTTCATAAATACAAACACCGGATGATCTTAATGTAATTCGTTAATTTTCGGCTTAAAGAATGCGTGTTAGACTACGCACGTTATGACTTTTCAATCCTGTTTCTCTGGAAGTATTTACGTTTTTTTCCTTTAGGACATCTGGAGGGAAGCTGCTAATTCCTAGCTGTCATTGTCAAAACTGTCAATTACAGGATTTTTTAAATGCATCTCAACCACACAGGATTACTTTGTTTAAAAGTCCAAATGCAGAATTAATCTGTGTGGAAAAGAAAACATATTTTAAAATGTTTCATGAGGAAATGCATTCTAGGAAGAAAGAAAACACAATTGTAAGTGAGATAACATCGTTCTTTAACCATGTTACGTCATCGGATTGGTGGCATTCCTGGAGAATTGTGCAATTATGTAAGAATTTGATAATTATATAAAATATATAAATCATTCTGCGACTGAATGTACCTCTGAATTGTTGCCTATGTTGACCTTTGCAGATAGGCATTGTCAGAACCAGCTGCTCGTCTCCCCTCCCACCTGTATACAGTCTCTTTGATAAACAGCCTTTCCATCGCAGATCAGAAAGCACAACACATGATAGCATAGCATGCAGAACAGCACCCCAGCCCACACTATCACACCCAAATGAACCCAGACTGTGTGCTAGCACACCATGTCAGTACACAGTGTGGAAGTACTTTGCAGAGAATGCACAGCAAACAAAACTGGCGACTTGCACAACTGTGTGCCAAGGGAAGGCAGGGACTGCAATGGGTCCACATCTATGAGGTCCCACATGCAGTGGCACAATGCATAATCAAAATATGTCAGATGCAATCCTTGCAAAAGCAAGCAACCAGCATGCCTCCACCAGCCTGCACAATGACCCCTACAAATACTCCGCCTGCATCCGTTCTTGGAAGCAGAAAATCCAGCTCTGCCTCCTGCATCCCAATGGTGCACACCATGGATCTACCATTGCACCAGGTCAGTCTCATGGAAGCATTTGAGCTTGGCTAAAAGTATTACAAGTCCCCTGACAGCAGCGCTTAATCAATGCTAAACTGGCAGTGATGTTAGCAACGTTTTGCTCGCCCTACTCGCATGTGGCACATCCTGGAATTCTGCTGCTGCTGCTGGCAAAGGTTGATCACTGCTGGGAAGCTCTTGGCGGGTGTTTTTTTCTCCCACATCACAGTACTTGGATTGTACAACAAGGTTATCGATACAGGGGGCTGGGGACTAGACGGTCAGGCAAAAAGTCCACTTCAACATGGATATATGGGCCAGTAGTGAGTGTGTTAACTATATGGCTGTCACAGCACACTGAGGTTACTTCCTTCAGCAGTTTGAGGGTTCCTGGAGTAATTCAAGGGAGAAGCAGGTGTGTGCATTTCGGCACCAGGTAACCTTGTGAAGGCAACAGTTTTAGGGCAGAGGCCACAGGGGAGATGTCATCTGGGGGAATGTGGAGGAGGTGTGGCAGCACCGATGCTAATGTATCATATTTGGCATTTGGGATTTGTTGTGCAGACAAGGTAGCACATGGTGTTCCTGCCATATGCATCGGCAAGACAATGCATGTGCCCTGATTTGCGCATGCCCGTCACAGCGTGGTCACACCCCCTTTATCAGAAATTGCAAGGCTTTTAAAGAAATGATCGATCCCTGTGGTCCAGAAGATCAGCTCTCATTTCAGGTTGGCTTGCCATGCCAAAAATGCAACGGGCCACCGGCCGGTGTGCCACACGTTTTCACCCATAACCTGAAGAGCTCAGTGGCCACACACACATTGGAACTCTACTTTGCACTTGTTTGGGAGGCTACGTGAACAGTGCTTTGGCATCACAGATCACAGCAACACTCAGAGCAGATCTCTGGATTTGGCATCTCTATCACTGTGTCAGTGGCAGCTGCTGCCTAATGGATGCTCTGCTCTATGGCCTTTCGAGGAGGCCACAGATCAGTTTAGCTATCACAGAGCATCCCTGAGGGATGTTCTGTCCCTGGTGCACCTGCTTGAGGTCATCCTGACGTACATGGCGAGAGCCTGTGCCTTGGCACGTGATGCTGATGCAGCATGGCTGGCGAGGGACTTTCTTTTAACCATGTACTGTGATCTACGGTGGTTGGATTTATAGGGGACATTGAGAACTGGCATGCTTTCTTTATGGAGCCATGACTGAAAGTAAAAGTGTCTGATTTTCATCCTGATTTCACAGTGGAGAAGGACTCAAATCAAGCATCACAAAGAGCGGACACTGTGCAAATGTGCAAAGATGCTTTGATGCAGCATTTTTGGAGAAAGAACTTAGGGAACAGGAAGTACAACAACCAAACCAAATGTTGCCAACAACAGGGAGAAGACACGTGTTGGAAGCTTTGTGAGCAGTGCAGGGTCAGCCTTGAGGGAGCGCAATCTGCGCGGCACCCTCCTCACTGATTTGGACATGTTAAACACAGAAGCGAGAGGTAAAGGTACAGATAGTGGACCATCACTAGCACAGCTGCTTGATGCTTATTAATTTGACAGTTCACCCTTGAAAAGCAGAATTGTTTGTCTTAAGGAAGAAAGAAGGGTTGGGAGGCCCAACATATAATCAGAGACTCAGTCAAGAATCAGAGGAAATCTAGAGAGGAAATGGAAAAGCCGAGCAAACCAACATACAAAGGTTTTGAAAAGCCCCTTTAAAGAACTAAAGGACTTGTTACAAAAGATAGCAAGACACTACCTAATGATCCTGTATTGAGGAGAACTTTGCAGAAAAGCAATCCAGGAGCAGGGAGTCATTCTCCTGGTCTTTAGTTCTTTAGTATTATTTAGTATTAGTGGTAGAGTCAAAGCAGCTTACGTTTGGATGAAGGACAGGCTTTTACCTTGGACTTCACTATTGACGACGCGCACCTTAGCTTAGTGTGTTAGTTAAAGAAACCTTTAGGATAGCAAAGTTAGGTATATTCTATATTATTTTCCAATTAACCTTTTGAAAATGGAAACTATTGGACTGACTCCTCCTTCTGGCCTTCCACACAACCCACCAAGTTTCTCATGCTGTTTCACAAGGCTCTCTCAGAGATTGTTTTGTAAAAGTGTCAAGCTCTCCCATAGACCACTACCATTTTCATGGGTGAAGGTGTCTCCATGTGAAGCAGTTCATCCCCATGACTACCTCATTCCTTCCCCTTACACAATGTCATACAGAAGGGAAGGGTGGTGGTGCTTCCCTCCATGCCTCTTCAGGTTGCTCATCGCCAATACACCGTACAGCTCCCTTCGACTACCAGAGTGCTCTGAATGCATGGAGTAGGTCCTTCCATTATTCAAGATGTAATTGAGAATGTCCTGCCCAAAGATCTGCTCTGTTAGAAGAGCACTTTGGGAAACCCCGGCAGCCTTTACCTGTGTTTAACATGTTTGTCACGTGTTGCTTCCTTTGGGTGTTTTGTATCTTTTTAATTTTCAATGTATTGCAGGGCTTTTCATTTTTTCAAATGTATTTCTCATCTTGCACTGAATGTGACTGAACTGTATACACCCTGCTCTTGCCCAGGCACAGGGAATCCAAGGCCTGGCCAATCCCCTCTGGGAATTTAACTTGTTCCCAACCAAGGCGACAGCTGCAAACTTTGTCAGCAAATGTACTCTGCAGCCTGGAGGGCGGGCCCTTTCATCTCCTTCCTGGGAACAATTTCCTCCCCTCCCGAGTTCTATGTTTGCCCACTGGCCCTGCACCCAGTAGTGTTCCTGCTCCCTCCATGTACCAAGCTTCCTTGAGCCCTGGGGAACAGCCCAGAAGACTCTGTAGGGGGAAACGACAGCTGCAGAGAGAGCACCTATTCCTGCATGTGTCTGCCTTACACCCTGTGATCCCCCCCACTTCCTCCTTGGACCCTGTGGGCAGACTCTGGAGGAGGTGGGGAGCAACAACCTTGTACGCATGTTGGGAGAGGCTCTGGGACTGTCTTTTAAGTTGCAATGGTGTGCTGGATATGTGGGTGGGGGCAGAGAAGCTGCAGAGGCCCTTAACAGGGCCTGTTCTCCCAGCCTGGCCTTCTCCACATTCCCTTCCCTTCCACACCTTTCTCCCCAATCTGCTCACCACTACTGCTGCCCTTCTCTCTCTCTGTCGCCCTCTGTCTCTTTCTCTCTCTCTCTCTCTCTCTCTCTCTCTTTCTCGCTCTCCCTTTCTCTCATTCTCTGCCCCGCTCTCTCTCCTTCTCTCTGTCTCTTTTTATCACTCACTCTCACTGTCTTTATTGTTCTCTTTCTTTCTTTTCCTCATATCTCTCTCTCCCTCTTTATTTCTCTTTCTCTCTCTCTCTCTCTCTCTCTCTCTCTCTATCTCTCTCTCTTCACCCCTATGGGCCTGCAGCCCATCTTTCAGCCACCCTGGGCACAAGTCTCTTCCCCTCTCTTGGCCCTCGCCCACTCTACCGGCGACTTTCTCCACTCTCCCAATATCCCCCACTGGCTAATTTTCTCCTTGTTCCACACTCTCTCTCTTACTGCTCCCCATTCTTTCCTCTCTCTCCCCTCTCCGCATACCCCCTCTCTCTTGCTTCCTTCCCAGCAGACTCCTCACTTGAACATTTCCATCTCCAAACCTTCCCTTTCTCCTTTAGTGCCCCTTCACCCCCCATGCATCCAAGGGTACTCCCCTAGAGCCTAGGTCCCATGCAAGTGTGTGTGTGCCTAGCTTGTATGCCTGCCCTTAATGCCCCACCTTGTGCCTGGTGCAGACAATTATCCATGTCCAATGTGCCTATATACTCTGCTGGCAATAAGTCTACTTCTCTGCCTATAATAAATCTGTTCCTGATTTTTGCAAAGACTTTGGTTCCTTCATTTGTGTTCCCACTTTTTAACACAGCCTGCCTGTTATTGCCAGAGGGTGGGTCCCTGTCCGCCGGCACACACAATGTATCCTCAGTGGGTCTGTTAATTCCCTGGCCCAAAAATGTGGCTCTGCCTGGGGTCTCCCACACAACCATCCCCATTTTGGACTGCCTCCCACGTCCAAGCAACACTCCCAACTGTTTGTCAGGGAAGCACTGGAAATAGGTGCTAATCTCTGAACAACGGTGCTGGTGCCACTGATTGGGTGGGGTGCACATTTCCGGGGCTTTGAACGCTGAATGCTTCAATATCAGCACTATGCTGCCCGCCAGCTGTGGGAAATGCTAGGACCCTACCCCTCCTCCTCACCGCTGTATGAGAGATCAGTGATGGCTGCATGATTGCTAGTCACCTCTGTGGAGACTGAAGATAAGACTCATACATCTGGTACACCTTCCTGTGCCACCAGATCACAGGGTTCCTCATTACCATCATGCCTAGAAAGTGGCGCCTTCCCCTTGCCTTCTGACCCTCCTTGATCCTCTTCCCATAGCCCCCCACCATGCAGAAGAACTGACAGTCTGCCCTGGTGGCAGGGGAAACAGTCCCATACCCAGGACGTTGCGGGCTGTGTAAGGGGGGTCTGAAGTCACAGCTTCATGTGGCTCCTCCTGGGTATGGCTTTTCCCTTCTGTCATGACAGGAGCAGGAAGAGTCTCCTCCTCCTCCACCTTTCAACCACCTGCCAGGTGGTCCTTGCCCAAACCTCCTCCTGATGGACCACCCCATCATCCTGGACAGCACCCTCTCCCTGCTGGATGGGGACCACTTCCTGCTCTGTGCCAAAAAACACAAGTAGGAGCCATTCCAAATTCCTCCTCCAGGTTGCATTCTGAGGTCACTCTCTGCCCCTACTTGAAAGACATGTCCTCTGCTCCTCCAATATCACTGTGGGGGAGCCTACATAAACCCTACCTCCCACACCTCTGTGGATGTGTCTGCATGATGATTTGCCTCCCCTGTCTCTGTGCTACTCGTCAACTCCAAGGCCTCCTTCAATAGCACTACCTCCTCTCTCACTACTGAGGCCTAACCCAAAGCCTCAGCCTCCCCCACCAATGTAAAGTTCGGCAGTACTCTGTGGACCGCGCTTGTGAAACGGAGAAAAGGAAAACCACAACCCCTGTCACCTATTTTAGATAATCCACCTACTGCGAGGAGAAATGCAGCTCCTCCTCTTCCTGTCCACCAGCCTTCATCCCCTTCCCAGCGTTGCTGCCAGGGCCGGCCTTAGCGGCAGCAGTGCCCTGGCCAAATTGGCGCCCTCCCCGCATGCCCCTGGTCAACAGGGCAAGGGTTGTGGGGGCAGGAAGCGCCACATTTATTTTCTACCTCCCCACTCCGGCACCTGGCAGGGGGTTAATCACTGGAATAGGACACTCATGCTAATGCATGAGCATCCTATTCCAATGCATACCGCCTCGCTCCCGCGTAGGCGCGGGGAGGTAGTCATGTAATCATGTGAATAGGGTGTTGACTTCCCTGAGCTGGTGTGGCAGGGGGCTAATGGCACTAAGGCCGGCCCTGGTTGCTGCAGTAGCATCCAAGCAGCAGCCACGAACGACAATGCTCAGAACCGTGTCCGATGTACAACCCTAAAACCTAAAAATGTGAAGCCCTGAGAAAATCAGAGAGAATCAGAATACCGCACCAATTGAACCAACACGTGCACAAACAAGGGAACACACATTCTTATTCATAAAAACACACTAAATGGCAAGAAACGACACAAAAGATCAATAACAAATATAGAAAACTCCCACACCTCCCTCAAAACACTGCTCCAAAGCACCAAGTTCCAACCAAACACCCTCCGATTGAGAGCCTGCCCTCTGCACCAGTTTCCCAGTTTTACAACAACCCAACGAAGGAACAGAATAGAGCTCGAACTTGTTAAGTGGGGCAACATTCATTAAGAGCATTTCTCGGTTCTGCTTGACTGAAAGAACAAGCTGAAGCATCCAAAGGAGCCAGGGACGTCATTCTGCGGTCACCAGGGGTTGCAAGTGCATCTACTGCCGATTTATTTGCAACCCCAAATAATCTCTTGTGACCCCAGCATCCTCCTGCAATCCGTGGATGCTGGGGGCCTGGCTGAGGGAGGCAAATGCGGCCGCCGCAGAACGTGGTCTTTATAAACTTGCATTCTCTGGTGGTGTTGTTGTTGAGGTGGAGCAGCTGCAGAGCTAGCGAGTCTGCCAGCCCGGCCTGTGTGCTGTGACAGTGCCAACGAGGTAAGTGTGGTCTGCGGAGCGGTGATTCTCTTATGTAATTCAATCTTATTCTTTTGTTGAGACTAGAGGTTTAGGTCTCAGTGATGTGGTGGGGCGGAGCTTAAAGGACTACCTTCCGCCAACCGCCTGATGCAGCAATGCTGCTGCTGGCTGTCTGCCTGCAGTGCAGCAGGCCCTGCACGCCAGGCAGCCAGCCAGGCCACCAGCAGCAGTGTTATTGCCCAGTGCCTGCCAGCCCTCCCTCACCAACCCGTGCGGCCTCCAACCATGTTTCAGTCAGAAGACAGCGACCCGGCCAGCAACTGCCAGGTCCAACCCTGCGGCCGCCAGCTGCTGCTGCATGCCAAGCCTTCCATAGGGCCAAAGGCTGACCTGTGCAGCAGGGCCTGCTGCACCTGGCCTGCACGCGTGGTCAGCCCTTTGCCCGTCCGCGCAAGACACGCATCATGGTTTCTTAAGTTAATGGGTGTTTTTGCAGGCATTATGTATCCGGCAGAGTGCGGACTCATAAGATGTCCAACGCAGTAGTTGTTGGTTTGATATTTGATGTTATATGTGTAAGGTGGTTCTCCCAAGGGAAAAAGGGGAATGGCGAGAGTTGCTACCCGTAGGAGTCCTGAGAGAGGGATACTACACCTTACCTCACACATGTGCGAATGCGAACCCAGGTGCGGGGTTGTTTAATACTTGCTTTATGCACTGTCCAGCCCCACTTGGCAGCTGCCCCATGTTTTGCACTGGTGAAATAAACAGTCACAGCCTGGTAAAATTTGGATGGAGTTCAACTCCTTTACATAACCATTTTAATGAACAATAAATACAATTCAGGATTCACAGTTTATAAAGTGGACACTTTACACAGTATTAAAATGAAGGAACAGTCTTATATATGTTTTTACATTCTTAATTTGGTCTCCTAAGGGTAGACTTCACATTTACTTTAGTATGACACTGGAGGATGAGTACCCTTCACAATAGGATAACTAATGTCTTAAGTACAGTTTCATTTGTATTAAACGCATAATGGGCTCCCTTCAGATGGGAGAGCCCCAGCACATTCTGTAGCACATTTGGTTAGTGACCATCTGCTTTGCAACCAATGCTAACTAGCACTTAAACGTACACGTGTCAGTGACCCTAACACTTTATATTACTGGTAGCCTGTTTGGAGAGAGCATAATATGTCAATACTAATAACCTCAACACTCATTCACCTGTGTGTTGCAATGATAAAAGGGATCACTCTAATACGGTACCTGGCCAACCCCTTTTTACTACTCGTGCGTACTTGCTGGAAAGACTTGCCACTTAAGTAAATAACCCTTTGTTACTGCTTGGGGAACATGGGTGAGTGTGGTATTACACAATCCACCATTTAGCCCTCTTTCACTTCATGGGGTGGGTGCTTTGGCACACATTGGGCCCACCTGTGAGCGTGCCTTGGTTGCAGTTGTTAAATAAACACTTGCTATTTCATAAGTGGCATATGTGAGCGTGATCTGGTCACCTTTGCTAAATAAACACCTTTTTATTTTTTGGATTAGAACCTGTGAGCGTACATTGGTGACATCTATTAAATAAGCACGTTTTACTTTATGAATGGCATGTGCAAGTGTGATTTGGTCACATTTGCTAGATAAACACTTTTTATGTCGGGAGCAACACCTTCAAATGCCAGAAAACATCTAGGCCCCCTCCTGAGGTGCCAAGACAGGCGGGATGCCTGGGGCGCTCTCTTACATGACAAGAGCTGCCCGTCTAATCTCTCTACCACTGAAGACGAGAGGACCTATGCCTGCGACCATAGCCCCACCAGGCTATTGTAATTTAACCCCCACTCTCTAACTCTGCCTAACCTGGAGCCTGTTGCGGACTGAAGTCTCCACAATACCCTCCTATGCCCTATACCCGTTACACTCTCTGACGTTTCTCTTCAGTATGAAGTAAACAAGAAATTGACATAACCGACAAACACGGCTGCAAGAGCCGGGACACAGACAAGGTTTACATAGTTCCAGTGGGCGGCTACTTAGCAGCTGGCTCAGTATACTTTTCCTCTCCTACCTCCAGTAACTGGGAGGGGGTGGGAACACTACCGTCAGCTACGACAGACCCATAGACTGCACGAACCCATGGGAGCTACCAGCCGGAGCTGGGCTGCACAACGCACTCCGGTGCACACTGCCTCGGCCCAGATGGAGGGGAGAGCGCTGCATGACAAGGTGCTGCCCTCTGTGGTCCTTGTAGACACAGAGGTCCTGGATGCTCAGCCTGCTTCTCAGGACGCCTCTCACTCCCCTGCAAGAGCTGGCTGCTGTTTTGTACAACAATGGTCCTGACCACCTGTTCCCCAGAGCGGGGAGACAGTGACAAGATTTTTGCCAGGATCTCCTCATCTACGCTCCCAATCCCCCTGCAGGTGGCTCATACCAAGTCCTCCCTTGGGCCAAGGAAGAGAAAGGCAGCAGACATAAAAACAGGACTGGCCTTTCACTTACGAATCACCCTTCTTTCCATATAAATAAACTCCCACACTGAAATGGGTGGGATTTTACATATGCCACAGCCTCAATAATTAAAGAATGAATGATGAACCACCACATTGATTAATTTGACTGCGAGTTGCAAGCGACATCTGAAAGCTGCTAAAATGTCTGATCTCTCCCACCCAGCCTATAGGTCTCACAATTGCTGTGCTCCTACTGTTATTGTAAAACTTGTTGACCATTGGCCATGTTGAGTTGGCCATGTTGAGTTACCCTCGGGAGGGACCGATAGGGTCCGGACACACGTCCCCGTACTAGGCCCGCACCATTGATTATTGGCAAAAAGGCCTGCCTTGAGGGACGGACTGTTAGCGAGCGCTACGAAGTGCATGCTGCATTGAGAACCGTATCAGTGAAATTAAGATTTTAGGAATATTGTCACGCCATGGCAAGAATATCAATAGATAAGGGTGCATTGCGACATAAGTGGAGAGTGAAAAGAGACGTGGTAATGTGGGAAAGATCCAGCAAAAAGGGAATCCAAGCAACACAGATGAAAGTGTCTTTGCTAATAAAAGGCACTTGTGGCAGGAGTTGGGGAATCCAGTCGGGCCGGAGAATCTAGATCTAGTGTAATGCATCTAAAACTTAATGGGATATAAATTACATAATATCTGATTTTTCATACTTAACGCTTCATGCCCCAGTCAAAAGACTTCTAAGCGCTGCAATAATAGCTGATGTTATTGCCCACATGAATGGGGCTTCGTTTATTGACCTCGGAGGTATGAAGGGCTGAGCTGGGATTCAAGCAGGCTCAATTTCGCAAAGGAGTGCTTAACATTTGAGCCATCTAACCCATTTGAGCAATTCGATGTGGGCCATGAACGGTGGGATGATGGGATGAACCCCAACCGCAGACAGGAAGGAAAAAACGAATTTCAGTCAATTCAATGTCTGGATTCAGGAAAAGACCAACTTTTCAGTTTTAAAGATGATATCTCAAAAGGGTTGGCAAGTGACAGAGTTGTTCTGCAACTGCAATCTTGGAGTTGGGAACTGTAACGGTTGAAGGATAAATAGAAGACTTCAGACCAAAAGAATGTCCTCTCATGCACACGTTGTTCGCTCAAGCATTTCCACAGACAATGGGCCTCATTACGAGTATGGGGGCAGCCATGCCCTTAATAAGGGCATGGCATGGCTCCAGTACCGGGTTCCTCCAATGAGGACTTACCGGGCTATTCCAACCATGGAGGACCCGGTAAATCCTCATTGGAAAAACCCATCCCCATTCCCATTTGAGCCCCCATAGGGCTCAATGGGTTAGGGGAGGGGGCTAATAACGGGCCCGTTATTCCTTGGTCTCCTCGCGGGACCCGGAAAGGACGTCTGGTAAAACCAGACGTCTGTTCCGGGTCCCGGAAGTGAACCTTGTAACAGGGCATCCCGTAATGAAGGGTCCCGTACCGGCATCTTTCATTACGGGAGTGCCTATGTTATAATGAGGCCCAATGTATTTAGGCCTGGGGCAGGCATTTGCTAGAAACCACCCAGTGGTCGAAGTGTACAAAAAGAAGTAGTGGAGCTATGTTCCCTGCTGGCCTGCCCCCGATCTCCACAAATCCCATCGCCAGGACTCCTCCCACGTGCAATCCAAACCCCCAAACAAACACACCTGCTGTCAACTTCTTCCTGCACTTCTATTTTAAAACTATACATTCCGGAACGGTTTGTTTTTCAAATAAAGGTACATGAACATTAAAACGTAAAATATAAAAGTAGAGGAGCACCGCTCCTGCCCGTTTCGACCACTAACACCATAAAAATGTTACTGTCTACGATATGGCAACAGCTGCAAAAAGGTGCAAGTACCTGCGCATATGAAGTCAGTGCCTAGCAAGTGCCTAACTAATGCCAATGTGCAAGCCGTAACGATTGGATCTGCCAGTGGTGGCTTTTAACAGGACTTTAGTCCAAGGAACACATGCAAGGACACACCTTTTGCCTATAAATCAAGATTTCTAGAGGCTGACGTCACACTTGGATAAACCATTTTTATTACACCAAGAGGTCATTTACAAAGGTAAGTAAGCCATTACCTCTTACAAGAATGCATAAAAATAATACAGGCCCTATACAGCATAACGTTTGATGTTGCAGCATGATGGAGCTACTTTAAAGAGATACCAGGAGGGTGCGTTTTTAGTGGGAAGCAGTGAATGGAAATGGCAAAAATGATAAAGATAACATAGGCAGTCACTCGGTGGGTAAATAGCCAAACAACACCCACAGGCTGTGCGTTCCTCCTAATATCTCCCTCCTATTTGTTTACCAATCAAATAGTTTCGGCAGAGGTATGAAATACATGAAATGTATGTCACATTAAAGTGATATCGTAACCATATTTTTCTTGGTGTACTGAGAGATAATGCTTCATGATGCCACTTCCTGTGATGTCACGTTGGAGTGCGGTCAAACGACATCACTTCCTGTTAAGTGTTTCGGGGGAGTGTTGTGCGATGTCACTTCCGCTACCCCTGGCATTTTAGTGAAATGACATCCCTGAAGGTAGCCCTGATTGGCTAGAAAAAATTAACCTGTTATTAATCAGAATTCACATATTGTGAGTCCGTGCTAAATTCGTCTTTGCTAAAAAAAAATGTAAAAAAAACGGTCCTGTACTCTAGCTAGAGACACTTCACCAAAAGGTTGGTCTGATATGGGGAGTTCATCCAGGCCTACTCACGAGGAAGCAACGCCAACAGCAGTCAGTGGCGTTGCTAAGGGTGTTCCTGGGGGGGCCAGGGCCCCCCTGTGAAACCCTGTGCCCCCCCCTTGTGCCCCTCTACCGAAGACGAGCAGTGGCCATGTTCTCCCATTACTTTTGTCTGTGCCCCCCCCCTACTTTTGTCTTTGGCCCCCTCTGTGCCCCAACTAAATTTGATTCCTGGACGCCACTGACAGCAGTCACTATTCTCAGAAGAGATCAGCTGACATTGTTGCCATAGCTCCATGCTTAATGAGGAAGCCATGTTGACAGCGACAGTCTCTATGCTCTACAGGGATCTCCAGGCTGTACGGCCCTTTTCCAGGCCTCGTTATCAAACCGAATAGGTACCCAGGGAGACACGGCATTTCCCCGCCTGCCTCCTGGTGCCATTTTCCACTGCAGACCCCCCGGTTCACTGGGCAGTTATTACGGGCCTCACTGTCCAGTATTGGCGGTGCAAATGCTGGAAGTGCCAGTGTCATATTCCAAGCCAAGCGAGTGGCCCCCTATGGCCGGCTTTCCAGACCCGCTGACGGCATCAATCACTATTTTCAGTCCCCTGAGGCAGGCAGGCTGCAGTGTGCTGCCTGCTGGCCTCATTACACTGTGCAGACCATGCTGACAGCATCAGTCACTGAGTGATCACGATTCGGAGATACTGAGGTCAGGCAGGAGGGACAGGCTACAAGTGCAGGGTGTTACAGGACAAAGGCCCCTGCTGTAATTGGACGTGAAAGGCCATATAGGCTATTTACTGGAGTGAAGACAGCCGGCTATGCGCACCTTCCCAACTATGGCGGCAAGCCCTCGTGTAGGGTGACTGCCTATTGGTAGATTAGTTAAGCGTTTCTATCTGGGACGGGGACGGAGAGTAGACAGTGACGTCAACTCCGTTGAACGTGCAGTGCTGGTGGTTAGAAGGAATGCCCACTCAAAGTGCAGGTAAGGCCCTTTGCGCCTGAGAACCTGCAAATTGCATGCGAGTGTTGATGCACAAAGAAAGCGCAAAGTATGCTTACCACGGACAACACCTGCAAATGCAAGAAACGTTCACATTATAAGTAAAAAAATAAATAAAGAATGTACTTGGGCATTTTTCACTGCAAGTAAATGAATCAAATTCAGAGAAAATTGGTAAAACATTATACATACATAAATAACAATAGCTGTATTTGTACTTGAAGATTTGCCCAGATCCCAGATCTGATTCGTGCCACTTTGGAAGAGGGGCACATTGCGATCAAGGAGAGAAGGAGAAAGTGGTTTCCTTCTATTTTCTTGGATCAGAATGCAAAAGATGCGTGTGTAGGTGTCTCCCAGATTTGCACTCCCTCTCTATGATCACTTCCCCAGATGCGCTTATTTTGCATATGCAAATTTGGTGTCGATGGAGGTGTACGCCAATCCTCGTTTGTAGAAAATTCACATTTGCTGTGCAATCTCTTTCACACAAACTTTCAATGCGATCAGTCACACATGACCCAAATAAGTATTTGTGAATCAAGTAAAATGTACACAGGTGCATGTGACAGAATGCCATCTGTGAGGGCGGAATACCCTACACTTTTATTTGTATCCGTTTTGGCTGTTATGTGGCACTAAAGAACTCCCTAGAAGCTGAAATGATTGCATTAGTACCGCTAGGGAGAAATGGTATTTGAGGAGGGCCACACAGCTTTTAGGTGTTGGTTGGCTATTTGGCCATCCATTTACTCCCCACGGATATGCTAATCCCTACGGCCATTCCCACCCACTTTCTGCCCCTTTCCACCCAAAGCACATCCTCTTGGGATCTCTTTGAAGCGAACTTTCACAAACTTTAACATCAAACTTTGTACTGCCAGTGCTTTTTAAAGAAGTCTAATGACGTGCTACTGGTGTAATAAAAATGCCTTAACCAGGTCTGTCTTCAGCCACTCGAGTCATAAGCACTATGCATGTCCTTCACTGAAGTCCTGTTAAAACAAGCATTGGCAAAGCAAACCGTTTTTCATGTGTATTGATATTAGGCATTTGCCAGGGACTGATATTATATGCCCATGTACTCACACCATTTTGCGGTTGCTACCATCAATGGCCAGTTAATACCACAATGGCAGTGCCTGGCGATTAACTTTCCCATGCCTACACAAAAACTTAAACTGTTTGCATTGCCAAGGCATGTTAATAAAATGATGTGGGTACATGTCTCTGATAACAGTGCTCCATGCTGAAAAACATAGTGCAAGCATGTAACTCTGCTGGGCCTATCTATTGACACATCACAGAATGTACCTTGCAGTTGGTCGCATGGCAAAAGAAAATACTGAGCATTCCTGCCAACATGCAATCGCAGGACCTGCCTTTAACCATGGCCAGTCCTCATCCAAATGAAATCACATCATGTTGGGTCCGCAGTACCTTTTAAAACATGAGAAATGTAAATATAAGCCGTGTCTGGCATGTTATGGTGTAGGTCTCTGGGCATCTGAAATTATGCAGGCCAGAACTGTTAGTGTCATATTACTATCGATTTGCTTCCTATGACCTACTTGACAGGTCCTTCTTTGTTTCACCAGGGATCTTAACCTATTGTGTCCCTAGGGAGGGTGAAAACACCTGATTTTGTTTTTGGCGGGTGAGAGCCCATTGAAGTGTATGGGCATGTAGGGGGCTTGGCGGGCGAGTGAACTCATTACAGGGTGGGTGACACCCAACAAAAGCGTGTGATTTGAAATGAATGGTTCACTGTCTGGCGCTGAGTTTCAACTTAAACTATTAGGGCTTGACTCTAGCAAGACATGTTGTCTTACCTGTGAAATGGCTGTCATTTTAGAGGAAGACAGGAACAGTTCGCAGGAGGCAGAAAATGTCCAGTGCTTTAAAGGCCAGGCTCTGCTAGGTCAAATGAATTCTCACCAGGGTGGTAATTAACAGAGACTCTTTGAGCATACAGACGAAGGAGATGGAGTTAGAGTAGCCAGGCATGACGAAATAGACCACAGAAGGTCCCACCATCTTGTATTCCCCCAGACTGCCAAAATTCCTGCAGTCCCGCCCTACTTCCTGCTGAGAAAGCACTCTAGATATAACATCATCAGGTAGAAGATTATGAAACAGCAGCCCATGCTGAAACCCTTACCGAAGACTAGACGGGAAGCAATTGCCGTAGAAGATTGCCCATGTAAGAGGGGGGAGAACCAACTCTTAGTTGATTTATCTTTAGAGACTTGAAGTATTTATGTTGAACCTGGTTGGGAGTACAGTGTGCTCCAAAGTCCTCTGCCATAGAGGTTCGGAGCCAGATCTCCAAGGAAGAGGAAAGCTCTTCCTTCTATCCGTCTATAGGGAATATTTGGGCTGAATTGGTGGCTGTAGCAGGCCTACTGCAGCTGAGACCACTGGTAACCAGGAACCTGTTAATTGGAGGTGACAGAATCCTTCAAGTGCTCTCTAAGAGCTTCCTGGTTGGAAAGTGCACAAGAAATGACTCTTCTGCCTTGGGAGACCCTGGATGGGTTTGTCCCAGCAACCAGAAGTCAAGAAACAAATCTGCACTCTGTTTCCACCTTTGATCCATTTTCAAGCTTGTTCATAACACTTCGAGATGCTGTATTAGCCACTGCTAGGCCGGAACTGCATTTGGCAAGCAACACTTTTTCTATCCTGTGTCGAGCCGTTGGGTCACTGACTCGACCCATTGCCTGCCTGTCTTCATCAGAGATTGAAATGATCACCAAGACAGGACTGCACCACATTGTAGGGACACCTCGAGCTGACTTAACCATCTCAACGCCCGCAATCCTGTGGGAATCACTGAGTCGAAATACCTTATCAGTGACTAGACTCACTTACTGTACCTTTAAATCCTGGTTTAACACTGTTGAGCCCAATGCCCAAGAACAACCATTTGAAGGTATTTGAACTGGTTCTTCCCCACTTGTCTGCTTTAAAGGGCCCCAGTGATTTTTAAAACTCCAACCTCAACCTTTTTAACAAACCTTAAGTAACTTGGACATGTGCTGCTGAAATGACTGCCAGTCAACCCCTCTTCAAACCTAGAATACCCCCTTTTATTCCAAAGTCTGCATTCTGCGGGTCTTCAGTTTAACAGGTGGGTTATAATGTTTTCGACTAATATGTTCCTTCATCACTGCATGGTTTCTTGATCCTCATTTGAGCCGATCACCACCACAGGACTGCACCGCATCGTGAGACCGTCTCGAGCCGACTCCGCCATCTCGACTTCCAGGATCCACTGAGAATCACTGACTCGAAATGCCTTGATGCCTATTCAACATGATTACATTTACCTAGAAGCCTGGCTCCACATTGCTAGGCGCAATAACAAGCATTTGAAGGTAATTGAAGTGATTCTGTCCCTCTGGCCAGACTTAATGGGCCCCAATGACTTTTGAAACGCCAATCTCTACCTTTTTTTTTAAACAAAATATTTTTATTGAGGTTTTTGCACATAACTTAGCACAAAAACTTTAACGTGAGGAGCCCCCTTACAAAGGATTGTCAAATAGAGAAAGACAGCAAAAAATATGGCTGTGGGAACTATAGGACCACTCTGTATGGCCTTGTCTTATTAATGGTGTGGCGACGAAAGTCCATTCTTTTTAAGTCCGGAGGGAGGAAGGACCATCCTGGCTAGACACCCGGCTTAGCGGGACACACACATGAAACCTGTCGCATCGCATGACTATATTATAGGCTACTACAGACACTTAAGAAAACTTACAAAAAACAGCAGCAAACCAATAGTGTTAAGAAGGATTTCTGAACTCTGTCCTGGTGGCGCAGAAGTTCAGAAGGCCAACCTAATTACATGGAACAGGGTAACCTCTGGACGAGCCAGACCAATCAAGGTAGCGATCGCGGCGGTCAAGACTAGGTCTCAAGAGGGGTGAGGGTGACTGAAAGCCCGCAATGAGCACACAAAGCAAGATCACTTACAAACTACTCCAAACAGTTGTTATATTAAAAATATATACACATTTATTCCAAGGCCTTTAAAACAATGACCGTAGCGAGAAAATCACAATATAACGATAGTAAACCAACACATACCATATCAACACAATATATATACAAATACGACAGTCTCAAGCGTTAGATGCACGAAATGGGTAGTCCACCTAAAAGGGAAGGAAGACAGGCAGTGCGAAATAATGCTTAGACCCAGTTCGCCTTCAGAGGCACCTAACTAGATGGAAGTCCGAGCCCTGCGAAGAGTGGAGCCTTGTGCTCAAAAGTACCTGCACGCGCTGGTGCCAACGGGCAAAAGGAGAAGCTCTTCGAGGGAAATCAGGCAGTTCAGTTTAGTGCACAAAAGAAGAAGAACAAGTTCCGCGACTCAAGCGCAGCCTCCACAGTGGGCAGAAGCAGAGCACGAGTACGGAAAAGGGTGCTGTTTGACACAGCGGGGAAAAGCAATGGGCTCCTGCAGGAGGACGACCAGTTCCTAGCTATGCTACTCACCGGTCCCCGATGCAAGCAGACCCAGGCTTCTCCGCGTCAGTTTCAGCAGCTGGCAGGTTCAGAAGAGCAGGGAACGCCTCGTCGTCGTGTTGAGTAAAAAGACGTCCCAATCGAAGAAACCCGCACCGTTTGTTACCACAGCAGGGCAACGGAGCGGCCGTGTGTATCTGAGCCAAATGTACACTACTCACTTCAGACCTGGGAACGCCAAGTGTACGAAGCGTGTGAGAGTGACAAGGACTCGAAATACTACACAACCTGGCGGCGGTTACAGAGCAAGACTCCCGTGTAAACTGGTCAGTCAGCTGGATGGCCCAGAGACGCTTCCAAAGGCTTACTGGCAGGAGATGGTGAAGATGCCGAGAATAGCTGTTCCCGCTATTCCAAGGGTCGAAGTACCAGTACAGGCCTTCTGGTTCGATCAAAGGTGAAAAGGGTGTCACAAGGCGACAGCAGTGCGGAGGAGAAGTCCTTCAGCGGGTCACCAGCGATTCCTCGGTCCAGCCTTTTGGTTGCAGGATACTTGGCTCCTGTATTCCTTCGTTCCTGAGAACTCAGGAGATCGACATGGTAGTGGTGTTTCCAGCCCCCTCTTATCCACGGTTCCCTTCGCGCCAAAACGGAGGGGACCCAATGGGAGATCCGCTCATCAACACTCACACCATTCATGGACCAATCACGGACCACGGTGGTCCCAGGCATTCACACCACCCTAGACTCTCTGGCACCCAGGATGTGTATTGGGACCAGACATCCCAGCCCACATCCTGGAGGCACACACAAGACATGTAGAAGCCCGCAAAAGCATCCGTGTTTCGCGGGAAAGTACATGCCCAAATAAGGAAGGCCCCGGGTCGGCTCGACCTGGGGAAGGTGAAGGGAGCAAGACGGTCAGCGGACAGGACAAAGGAGCCTCGTGGTCTGGCCATTTTGGGAGCCAGGCCACCATTTTGGGTTAAGCGCGAGAAACGCGCTTAGAACGCCAAAAGGAGCTCAAAACACAAGAAACGATCGCTGCCACCATTCCTGTCCCTGAATCACTTGCACCGATCAGATACAATCCTAAACGAGTATCTAGGGCCTGTAGAAGGCTAGAGACCCAAGAGAGCTGTAACTTAGCTTACAGTGCCCTCTTGTGTCATGTTGCACGAAAGCCGCAACATGATAAAAGAAACTACGGGAAACAGCGTTCCCCGGTACTGACTGTCTTAAGGGCATGTCAGTTTCCCCGTAAGAAAGGAGCGAAAGCCCAGAGGAGGCGGCAGAAGGCTGCACTTCTCTGTCAAAGTCAAGAACAAGGTGAAAAACAACAGCAAAAAGTTTAGGGGTTGCCACATGGAAGGAAAATTACCTACAATTACGAAATCTTTCCTAACACTCGCCCCTCCCAGACTATGGACAGGGGGAACTAATCCACCCCTGGATGAGTCTCTTGTTCAGGTCGGTTAAACATTCTGGACAACCCATCAGCATTGCTATGTTGGACACCTGGCCTATGCTCAATAGTGAAGTCGAAGCCTTGTAGACTTATGGACCACCTAAGCAACTTTGGATTCTCCCCCTTCATGTTCATTAGCCACTTTAAGGGCTTATGGTCAGTTTGCACAGTGAAGTGGGTCCCATAGAGGTAGGGCCTCAGCTTCCTTAGGGCCCACACAACAGAGAAACATCCTTTCTCTACCGTGGACCATCTGAGCTCTCTGTCCTTAAGCTGGCGGCTAATAAAACCAATAGGGTGTTCCTTACCCTTCTCATCTACTTGTGATAGTACAGCTCCTATCCCAGTGTCAGAGGCGTCCGTCTGCACGATAAAAGGTCTTTAATAATCAGGGGCCCTGAGGACAGTGGCCTGGCACAAGGAGTCTTTTAAGCCATTGAAGGCCTTCTCACACTCGTCGGTCCAAGTTACCTTCTGGGGTTTCTTCGGAGTTGTGAGGGCAGTCAGAGGGGCAGCTATGGTGCCATAGTCTGCCACAAAATTGCGGTAATACCCTGTGAGTCCTAAGAAGGCTCTCACTTGGGTTTGCGTAGTGGGGGTAGGCCAGTCTTGTACTGCTTGTACTTTACTGGGAAGAGGCTGTATCCTCCCTCCACCTACTTCATGTCCAAGGTAAACCACTGAGCCTTGTCCAATCTGGCATTTACTAGCCTTTATGGTCAGGTGTGCTTTCTGAAGAGCCTGGAGCACAATCCCGAGGTGTTTCACATGGTCTTCCCAGGTGGCACTGAAAACTGCTATATCGTCCAGATATGCAAGACAGAATTCGTCCAACCCATTCAACACATGATTCACAAGCCTCTGGAAAGTGGCAGGTGCATTCTTCAACCCGAACGGCATTACCCGGAATTGGTAAAGGCTGTCTGGAGTAGAAAATGCTGTCTTCTCCTTGGCATGTTCTGCTAAAGCTATTTGCCAATAGCCAGCAGTGAGGTCAAACGTGCTGAGGTACTTGGAGGCACCCAAAGTATCCACCAGCTCATCTGTTCGAGGCAAGGGGTGTGCATCTGTCTTGGTGACAGCATTCAGAGCCCTGTAATCCACGCAGAACCTCAATTCAGAAGTGCCTGCCTTTGGAACCAAAACCACAGGGCTGGACCAAGGACTACTAGAGGGTTCAATCACCCCAAGGTCTAACATCTTGTTGACCTCGGTCTTAATATAAGACCGTACTTTGTCTGACATCCTGTATCCCCTACTTTTGGTAGGTACACTGTCTCCTGTGTCAATGTTATGTTTGCACCAAGGTGTCAAACCAGGCGACTGTGAAAACAGGGGGGAAAACTGCCTAAGCAAACTTTTCACCTCAGCCTGCTGATCAGAAGTCAGGTGAGGGGCCACTCGGACACCCTCAAAGGAGCTATCTGAAGGACCGCTTTGGAACAGGTCGGGGAGAGGTTCATTCAGACTCCTCTTCCTCAACGTCTGAAGCCAGTAGCAGTGCTGCAATTTCGACTCTTGGGACGAAAGCCTTCAGCCTATTCACGTGAAACACTTTTGGAGCCTGTCCAGGCCTTCCAAGGTCCACTAGATAGTTAACCTCACCCAGGGGCTCCACCACTGTGTAAGGGCCTGACCATTTGTCCTGTAAAGCTCGAGGCCTTATGGGATTCATGATCAGGACTTGCTGACCAGGTGTAAAGTTGATGAGGGAAGCTTTCTGGTTGTACCAATGTTTCACCAGCGCTTGTCCTGCCTTCAATTTATCACTAGCCAAGCCCATCAGAAGTACCATCTGTTTTCTGAGCCCTAGCACATAATCAACTACGTTGGTAGTAACAGGGGGAGTGGGCATCTCCCATCCCTCTTTGACGATGGCTAAGGGTCCCCGTACCGGATGACCGAACAGAAGTTCGAAGGGGCTGAAGCCAACACCCTCCTGTGGTACCTCTCGGTAGGCAAACAGTAAGCATGGTAAAAGAAGATCCCATTTTCTTCTCTGAGGTTCCTCCAGAGCCCCAATCATGCTCTTTAACGTTCTGTTGAAACGTTCCACCAGACCATTGGTCTGGGGGTGGTATGCAGAAGAGAACTTGTAGGTGACCCCACATTCTTTCCACATAGCCTGCATATACTTCGACATAAAGTTGCTGCCACGATCCGACACAACTTCTTTAGGGAAGCCAACCCTAGTAAATATGCCAAGTAAAGATTTTGCAACTGACTTGGCAGTTACAGTTTTTAATGGGATGGCCTCAGGATATCTGGTTGCATGGTCGACCAGCACCAGGATAAACCTATTGCCCGAGGATGTTTGCGGGTCAAGGGGACCAACAATGTCGATCCCTACCCTTTCAAATGGTACCCCTACAACTGGGAGCGGTACCAACGGAGCTTGGATTGTCGTGCCAACCTTACCAGACAACTGGCAGGAGGCACAACTCCTGCAGTGACTTTCTACTTGCACCCCCATCTTGGGCCAGTAGAAGTGCATGGATAACCTTTGCTTGGTCCTCTTCATACCAAGGTGACCAGCAAGGGGAACTTCATGCGCCAACTGCAGGAGGAAGGGCCTAACAGCAAGGGGAACCACCAACCTCCTGTGGTCTCCTTCTGTAGACTCTGTAGGCTCACTATACAGGAGTCCACCTTCCCAATAAATCCTATGCGTCCCAGGAGGTTCACCCTCAAGCTGGGAGCAGGCCTGTCTCCTTAGGCCTTCCAGAGATGGGCACTCACGTTGGCCTTTACTGAATTCGTCCCTATCAGGACCTCCTTCAACTAACAAGTCTTTTAGTTCAGGATGATCGTTGGGGTCAAATACTTCAGGCATCGCCACCTCCTCGTCAGGCCCGGGCGATTGACCAACTTCCTCCACCGCAGTGGTAGGCGAGCTCGGGGGAATATTCTCTTTCCCTCGTCTTGACTTGTCGACTCCTTTCGCCTTGGGTTTCCCCTTCGGCTGGGGCAGCGTATTGGTCTTGGCCAATGCTGCCCGTGCTTGAGACCGTGTGTAGGGTCTTTCGGCAGTGTCTCCTACGAGCCCTAAAGCTCTGAGATCATTACCTAACAAGACCTTTCCCGGGACGTTTCTCTGAATGCTCACTGGAATCCTGACTGCTGTACCATTTAAAGTAAGATTTACAGGTATTACTGGGAACATACGGAGTGGGCCGTCAGCCAACTTAGTGGGCATCAGAGTAGCTCTGGCAACTTCCTCTGAGTCTACCAAGGTAGAATCCACTACAGTGCGACTGCACACACTATCCCTAAGAGCTGGAGTATCTACTCCATTGATCAGCACACTGTCTTTAAAGTAGTGCTTGGTATTATCCGGAATCCTAGCATAAGCCTCTGCGACTTTAGGCTCCCAGGAACCCAGGGAAACTAAAACTACCTCAGCCTCTATCCCGCTGGGAAATGAGTCTGAGGAGAAGGATGCTCCTGTAATCTCTTCTTCCTCGTAGGAGGAGAAGGCCAGATTAGCGGAGTGGACCCCCAAAGGTCTAACCTTACACCGGGGATCCCCCTTCACGTGGTCAGTTGCTCCACAAGCAAAACAAGATCCATTGGGTCTGTTTACATAGGGAGGCTTATTGTAACCAGAGTTCTGTTTCGGAGGCTGACCTCCACTACCCTGTGAGTTCTCTTGTGTCTTACCCTTATTTTTTTTTTTGTGGCCCTTATGAGAAGAAGATTTATCAGATGCTCCACCCTCCATATCTTTGGACTTTTTCCCTTCCTCCTGCTTACCAGGATGAGTTTTGTCCTTATGGGACACTCGATGTGACACCCATAAGTCGGCTGCAATGGCCAGCTTCTTAGGATCTATCTCCTTCGAATCGGCCAAATGCTGCTTAAGCTCCGGGGAAGAAGATGCAAAAATGTGTTCCAGCATGACAAGATTTACCATGCCTTCGAAGGTAGAAACCTTATAACCTTCGACCCAGCCAGTTAAGTTTTTCAAGGATTCAGTGACATAAGATACCCAAGTACCACCTTCCTTTTTCTTATACTCTCTGAAAAGTTTCAAATATTGGCCCGGAGTCTTCCCAAACTTTAAAATGAGAGTTTGCTTTAACATTGCGAAATCAGCTCGCTCAGCCTTCGACATTTCCATAATGGCACTACAGCCAGAATGGGGCAGTGTGCTGAGTAACCAGGCAATCTTATCAGCATTGTCAACTTGTTGAACTTCGAATGCATACTCAAACGCATTCAGCCAGTCCATAATGTCATTCCTTTCCTCATACACACTGAGCAGATCTTTCGGAAACCGTGGATGAGAGGAGGCCCCCGACCCATGTCCAGGACCCTTGGACCCATTTGCAACCTGAAGCTTGGCCAGTTCCAACTGGTGATCCCTGTCTTTTTGTTTTACTGCCTGTTTGATTTTTAGTTTGGCTATGTTGAATTCAAGCTCCTGCTGCCTAAACCGCAGCTCTTGCTTCTTGAATTCAAGCATAGCCTCCCCATCAGCACTGGGAGAGGAAACATTAGACATCTCGTCCTCCCTGTCCTCGTGGTCGCGATGGATCAGTGCAGCGGCAGAACCGTCGGTTCTACCAGTGAGAGCAGCCCCACCTCCTTCCGCACTGTCCTCAGAAGTTATAGCGTCAAGCTGCGCTTCTTGCCACGCCACGATTCTTTGGATCATTTCCAATTTCGTGCCTTGAGAGGAAACACCTCTCTCCGCACACATCTTTTTCAATGTTTCTGATTTGGAAGCATTTAAAGATAACAAGGTATTTGTTTCCATACTGTTAGATAGGACTATGGCCTTTTTAAAGTTATACTACAACAATTCACTGCGTGTCCTGGTTGGAATAACCTGAAATGCCTTAGTTCGTGCGCAACACTGGATACCTTCAGTCGTATCCCACCGCTGTACACCAATTTGTTAAGACGGATTTCTGAACTCTGTCCTGGTGGCGCAGAAGTTCAGAAGGCCAACCTAATTACTTGGAACAGGGTAACCTCTGGACGAGCCAGACCAATCAAGGTAGCGATCGCGGCGGTCAAGACTAGGTCTCAAGAGGGGTGAGGGTGACTGAAAGCCCGCAATGAACACACAAAGCAAGATCACTTACAAACTACTCCAAACAGTTGTTATATTAAAAATATATACACATTTATTCCAAGGCCTTTAAAACAATGACCGTAGCGAGAAAATCACAATATAACGATAGTAAACCAACACATACCATATCAACACAATATATATACAAATACGACAGTCTCAAGCGTTAGATGCACGAAATGGGTAGTCCACCTAAAAGGGAAGGAAGACAGGCAGTGCGAAATAATGCTTAGACCCAGTTCGCCTTCAGAGGCACCTAACTAGATGGAAGTCCGAGCCCTGCGAAGAGTGGAGCCTTGTGCTCAAAAGTACCTGCACGCACTGGTGCCAACGGGCAAAAGGAGAAGCTCTTCGAGGGAAATCAGGCAGTTCAGTTTAGTGCACAAAAGAAGAAGAACAAGTTCCGCGACTCAAGCGCAGCCTCCACAGTGGGCAGAAGCAGAGCGCGAGTACGGAAAAGGGTGCTGTTTGACACAGCGGGGAAAAGCAATGGGCTCCTGCAGGAGGGCGACCAGATCCTAGCTATGCTACTCACCGGTCCCCGATGCAAGCAGACCCAGGCTTCTCCGCGTCAGTTTCAGCAGCTGTCAGGTTCAGAAGAGCAGGGAACGCCTCGTCGTCGTGTTGAGTAAAAAGATGTCCCAATCGAAGAAACCCGCACAGTTTGTTACCACAGCAGGGCAACGGAGCGGCCGTTTGTATCTGAGCCAAATGTACACTACTCACTTCAGACCTGGGAACGCCAAGTGTACGAAGCGTGTGAGAGTGACAAGGACTCGAAATACTACACAACCTGGCGGCGGTTACAGAGCAAGACTCCCGTGTAAGCTGGTCAGTCAGCTGGATGGCCCAGAGACACTTCCAAAGGCTTACTGGCAGGAGATGGTGAAGATGCCGAGAATAGCTGTTCCCGCTATTCCAAGGGTCGAAGTACCAGTACAGGCCTTCTGGTTCGATCAAAGGTGAAAAGGGTTTCACAAGGCGACAGCAGTGCAGAGGAGAAGTCCTTCAGCGGGTCACCAGCGATTCCTCGGTCCAGCCTCTTGGTTGCAGGATACTTGGCTCCTGTATTCCTTCGTTCGTGAGAACTCAGGAGATCGACATGGTAGTGGTGTTTCCAGCCCTCTCTTATCCACGGTTCCCTTCGCGCCAAAACGGAGGGGACCTAATGGGAGATCCGCTCATCAACACTCACACCATTCGTGGACCAATCACGGACCACGGTGGTCCCAGGCATTCACACCACCCTAGACTCTCTGGCACCCAGGATGTGTATTGGGACCAGACATCCCAGCCCACATCCTGGAGGCACACACAAGACATGTAGAAGCCCGCGAAAGCATCAGTGTTTCGCGGGAAAGTACATGCCCAATTAAGGAAGGCCCCGGGTCGGCTCGACCTGGGGAAGGTGAAGGGAGCAAGACGGTCAGCGTACAGGACAAAAGATCCTCGTGGTCTGGCCATTTTGGGAGCCAGGCCACCATTTTGGGTTAAGCGCGAAAAATGCGCTTAGAACGCCAAAAGGAGCTCAAAACACAAGAAACGATCGCTGCCACCATTCCTGTCCCTGAATCACTTGCACCGATCAGATACAATCCTAAACGAGTATCTATGGCCTGTAGAAGGCTAGAGACCCAAGAGAGCTGTAACTTAGCTTACAGTGCCCTCTTGTGTCATGTTGCACGAAAGCCGCAACATGATAAAAGAAACTACGGGAAACAGCGTTCCCCGGTACTGACTGTCTTAAGGGCATGTCAGTTTCCCCGTAGGAACGGAGCGAAAGCCCAGAGGAGTGCGGCAGAAGGCTGCACTTCTCTGTCAAAGTCAAGAACAAGGTGAAAAACAACAGCAAAAAGTTTAGGGGTTGCCACATGGAAGGAAAATTACCTACAATTACGAAATCTTTCCTAACAAATAGTAAACAGGAACTGTTCTATTTCCAGCCCTCAAGATCTAACATTATTCGTTTCTGCGCTCCTGGGTAACGACTTCAGTAGCTCCTCTGCCCTTTCAAAGCCCCTAAATATGTACTCCTTGCCCTTCCATGTGACCCTCAACATGGCTGTGTAGAGAAAACCTGCTTCGAGCCCCGATCCAGGAAGGATTTCTTCAGGCGGTCCAGCATTTTCCTCCTTTTCGCAGTGACCGGTGCCGGCGCTATGTTGGGGAAGAGCAACACCATATGCTGTTGGTAGGTCAGATTACCTTTCTCTTTGGGAAAACGTAATATCCTTTCCCTGTCCAGGGCATCAGACAGTCTCATAATAAGTGTCAGACCTCTTCCCATCCCCTCCTGCCTCGTGTGGCCTTTAGGCTTAATGCAGTAACATTTGTCCACATATTCTGGATTTTCCTCCGCGTCCAGGTCCAGAGAATCTGAGAACCTGGTTTTAAAGATACTGAGATGATCTCCTTCTACTCCTGTAGGGAAGGCCACAATTTGTATCTGCGTTGCACGGACCACATTTGCGAGATATTCCAGCCTATTCCCCTTAAGTACTGGCTCCATCTCAGTGGTCATTCGCTGCACCACTGGGACCAACTGGGCACTTTGATTTTCCAGTTCTGTTCCAACATCAAAGTTCTTAACCCCAGTGTGGGCACTTTTTCACAGAGTTTAGCAAGTGCTTTTGCCATGCCTACACACAAGCCCAAACTGTTGCCATTGCCAATGCTTGTCTAGCAAAGCTGGGGTCAAAAGAGCATAGCTACATCTCGCTTATTCGACAATTCATAGTAAGCTCCATTCAAAGTTCAAAAAGGGGTATATCATCAAAAAAGACACCTAACAAACTTGCTGCATCTCTGTCTGGAAAAATCTACTCCACACAGAATATTTCCCATAGAAACCGATTCCTACTGCAGTGACCGTCTTTCCTCATTCAGGCTTGCTTGAGATTCCACTGGAAGGTGGGCATTCTCTTCAGCATGAAATTCCACTCCGCCACTATGCTCACTGGGCATTGTCCTCAGCATGAAATTCCACTCCACCACTATGCTTACTTGGCATTCTCCTCAGCATGATATTCCACTCCGCCACTATGTTCACTGGGCATTCTCTTCAACATGAAATTCCACTCCGCCACTATGCTCACTGGGCATTATCCTCAGCATGAAATTCCACTCCGGCACTATGCTCACTGGGCATTATCCTCAGCATGAAATTCCACTCCGCCACTATGCTCACTGGGCATTATCCTCAGCATGAAATTCCACTCCGCCACTATGCTCACTGGGCATTATCCTCAGCATGAAATTCCACTCCGCCACTATGTTCACTGGGCATTCTCTTCAGCATGAAATTCCACTCCGCCACTATGCTCACTGGGCATTATCCTCAGCATGAAATTCCACTCCGCCACTATGATCACTGTGCATTCTCCTCAGCATGAAATTCCACTCCGCCACTATGTTCACTGGGCATTCTCTTCAGCATGAAATTCCACTCTGCCACTATGCTCACTGGGCATTATCCTCAGCATGAAATTCCACTCCGCCACTATGTTCACTGGGCATTCTCTTCAGCATGAAATTCTACTCAGCCACTATGCTCACTGGGCATTATCCTCAGCATGAAATTCCACTCCGCCACTATGCTCACTGGGCGTTCTCCTCAACATGGAATTCCACTCCACCACTATGATCACTGTGCATTCTCCTCAGCATGAAAATCCACTCCGCCACTATGATCACTGTGCATTCTCCTCAGCATGAAATTCCACTCTGCCACTATGCTCACTGTGCATTCTCCTCAGCATGAAATTCCAATCCGCCACTATGCTCACTGTGCATTCTCCTAAGCATGACATTCCACTCTTCCACTATGCTCACTGTGCATTCTCCTCAGCATGAAATTCCACTCTGCCACTATGCTCACTGGGCATTCTTCTCACCATGAAATTCCACTCCGCCACTATGCTCACTGGTCATTCTCCTCAGCATGAAATCCCACTTGCCACTATGCTCACAGGGCATTCTCCTCAGCATGAAATTCCACTCGCCACTATGCTCACTGGGCATTCTCCTCAGCATGACATTTGACTCCTCCACTATGCTTACTGGGCATTCTCCTCAGCATGAAATTCCACTCTGCCACTATGCTCACTGAGCATTCTCCTCAGCATGAAATTCCACTCCGCCA